>NW_026947540.1:0-1342333 GCF_034190915.1 Cavia porcellus | reverse complement strand
ATAAGGATAGGCAGTGAGTGGCAATGTAGGATGGAGAAAAGCACCGCGGGGTGGTCAGCATGGTGAGGTCAGGGAACATGCAGTGGCAATGTAGGATAGGTTTCTGAAAAACATCGCGGGGTGGTGCGCATTGTATGGGTGTGTGCTACATTACATTCACTGTAGGAGTGAGAAAAGCATCACGGGGTGGTGCGCATTGTAGGGGTGTGTGTTTCATTACATTCATTAGTAGGAGTGAGAAAAACATCACGGGGTGGTGTGAATCGGAGTGTCTGAATTAGGAGAGTCAGTGAGTGGCAATGTACGATGGAGAAAAGCACCGCGTGGTGGTCAGCATGGGGAGGTCATGGAACATGCAGTGGCAATGTAGGATAGGTTTGTGAAAAACATTTCGGGCTGGTGCACATTGTATGGGTGTGTGTTACATTACATTCACTAGTATTAGTGAGAAAAATATCACGGGGTGGTGCGCATTGTACGGGTGTGTGTTACATTACATTCACTAGTAGGAGTGAGAAAAACATCACGCGGTGGGGTGAATCGGTGGGTCTGAATTAGGATAGGCAGTGAGTGGCAATGTAGGATGGAGAAAAGCACCGCGGGGTGGTCAGCATGGGGAGGACACGGAACATGCAGTGGCAATGTAGGATAGGTTTCTGAAAAACATCGCGGGGTGGGGCGCATTGTATGTTTGTGTGTTACATTACATTCACTAGTATGAGTGAGAGAAACATAACGGGGTGGTGCGCATTGTATGGGTGTGTGTTACATTACATTCACTAGTAGGAGTGAGAAAAACATCACAGGGTGGTGCGCATTGTATGGGTGTGTGTTACATTACATTCACTAGTAGGAGTGAGAAAAGCATCACGGGGTGGTGTGAATCGGAGGGTCTGAATTAGGATAGGCCGTGAGTGGCAATGTAGGATGGAGAAAATCACCGCGGGGAGGTCAGCATGGTGAGGTCAGGGAACATGCAGTGTCAAAGTAGGATAGGTTTCTGAAAAACATCGCACGGTGGTGCGCATTGTATGGGTGTGTGTTACATTATATTCACTAGTAGGAGTGAGAAAAACATCACTGGGTGGTGCACATTGTATGGGTGTGTGTTGCATTACATTCATTAGTAGGAGTGAGAAAAACATCACGCGGTGGTGTGAATCGGAAGGTCTGAATTAGGATAGGCAGTGAGTGGCAATGTAGGATGCAGAAAAGTACCGCGGGGTGGTCAGCATGGGGAGGTCAGGGAACATGCCGTGGCAATGTAGGATAGGTTTCTGAAAAACATCGCGGGGTGGTGCGCATTGTATGGGTGTGTGTTACATTACATTCACTAGTAGGAGTGAGAAAAACATCACGGGGTTTTGCGCATTGTATGGGTGTGTGTTACATTACATTCACTAGTAGGAGTGAGAAAAACATCGCGGGGTGGTGCGCATTGTATGGGTGTGTGTTACATTACATTCAGTAGTAGGAGTGAGAAAAACATCACGGGGTGGTGTGAATCGGAGGGTCTGAATAAGGATAGGCATTGAGTGGCAATGTAGGATGGAGAAAAGCACCGCGGGGTGGTCAGCATCGGGAGGTCAGGGAACATGCAGTGGCAATGTAGGATAGGTTTGTGAAAAACATCGCGGGGTGGTGCGCATTGTATGGGTGTGTGTTACATTACATTCACTAGTAGGAGTGAGAAAAGCATCACGGGGTGGTGCGCATTGTATGGGTGTGTGTTTCATTACATTCATTAGTAGGAGTGAGAAAAACATCACGGGGTGGTGTGAATCGGAGTGTCTGAATTAGGAGAGGCAATGAGTGGCAATGTAGGATGGAGAAAAGCACTGCGGGGTGGTCAGCATGGGGAGGTCAGGGAACATGCAGTGGCAATGTAGGATAGGTTTCTGAAAAACATCGCGGGGTGGTGCACATTGTATGGGTGTGTGTTACATTACCTTCACTAGTATTAGTGAGAAAAATATCACGGGGTGGTGCGTATTGTACGGGTGTGTGTTACTTTACATTCACTAGTAGGAGTGAGAAAAACATCACGTGGTGGAGTGAATCGGAGGGTCTGAATTAGGATAGGCAGTTAGTGGCAATGTAGGATGGAGAAAAGCTCCGCGGGGTGGTCAGCATGGGGAGGTCAGGGAACATGCAGTGGCAATGTAGGATAGGTTTCTGAAAAACATCGCGGGGTGGTGCGCATTGTATGGGTGTGTGTTACATTACATTCACTAGTAGAAATGAGAAAAACATCATGGGGTAGTGCGCATTGTATGGGTGTGTGTTACATTTCATTCATTAGTAGGAGTGAGAGATACATCACGGGGTGGTGTGAATTGGAGGGTCTGAATTAGGATAGGCAGTGAGTGGCAATGTAGGATGGAGAAAAGCACCGCGGGGTGGTCAGCATGGGGAGGTCATGGAACATGCAGTGGCAATGTAGGATAGGTTTCTGAAAAACATCGAGGGTTGGGGCGCATTGTATGCGTGTGTGTTACATTACATTCTCTAGTAGGAGTGAGAAAAACATCGCGGGATGGTGCGCATTGTATGTTTGTGTGTTACATTACATTCACTAATAGGAGTGAGAGAAACATAACGGGGTGGTGCGCATTGTATGGGTGTGTGTTACATTACATTCACTAGTAGGACTGAGAAAAATATCACGGGATGGTGTGAATCGGAGGGTCTGAATTAGGATAGGCAGTGAGTGGCAATATAGGATGGAGAAAAGCACCGCGGGGTGGTCAGCATGGGGAGGTCTGGGAACATGCAGTGGCAATGTAGGATAGGTTTCTGAAAAACATCGCGGGGTGGTGCGCATTGTATGGGTGTGTGTTACATTACATTCACTAGTAGGAGGGAGAAAAACATCACGTGGTGGTGCGCATTTTATGGCTGTGTGTTACATTACATTCACTACTAGGAGTGAGGAAAACATCACGGGGTAGTGCGCATTGTATGATTGTGTGTTACATTACATTCACTAGTAGGAGTGAAAAAAACATCACGGGGTGGTGTGAATCGGAGGGTCTGAATTAGGATAGGCAGTGAGTGGCAATATAGGATGGAGAAAAGCACCGCGGGGTGGTCAGCATGGGGAGGTCAGGGAACATGCAGTGGCAATGTAGGATAGGTTTCTGAAAAACATCGCGGGGTGGTGCGCATTGTATGGGTGTGTTACATTACATTCAGTAGTAGGAGTGAGAAAAACATCACGGGGTGGTGCGCATTGTATGGGTGTGTGTTACATTACATTCACTAGTAGGAGTGAGAAAATCATCACGGGGTGGTGTGAATCGGAGTGTCTGAATTAGGATAGGCAGTGAGTGGCAATGTAGGATGGAGAAAAGCACCGCGGGGTGGTCAGCATGGGGAGGTCAGGGAACATGCATTGGCAAAGTAGGATAGGTTTCTGAAAAACATCGCGAGGTGGTGCGCATTGTATGGGTGTGTGTTACATTACATTCACTAGTAGGAGTGAGAAAAACATCACGGGGTGGTGCGCATTGTATGGGTGTGTGTTACATTACATTCACTAGTAGGAGTGAGAAAAACATCGCGGGGTGGTGCGCATTGTATGGGTGTGTGTTACATTACATTCACTAGTAGGAGTGAGAAAAACATCGCGGGGTGGTGCGCATTGTATGGGTGTGTGTTACATTACATTCACTATTAGGAGTGAGAAAAACATCACGGGGTGGTGTGAATCGGAGGGTCTGAATTAGGATAGGCAGTGAGGGGCAATGTAGGTTGGAGAAAAGCACTGCGGGGTGGTCAGCATGGGGAGGTCAGGGAACATGCAGTGGCAATGTAGGATAGGTTTCTGAAAAACATCGCGGGGTGGTGAACATTGTATGGGTGTGTGTTACATTACATTCACTAGTAGGAGTGAGAAAAACATCATGGGGTGGTGCGCATTGTATGGGTGTTTGTTACATTACATTCACTAGTAGGAGTGAGAAAAACATCACGGGGTGGTGTGAATCGGAGGGTGTGAATTAGGATAGGCTGTGAGTTCCAATGTAGGATGGAGAAAAGCACTGTGGGGTGGTCAGCATGGGGAGGTCAGGGAACATGCAGTGGCAATGTTGGATAGGTTTCTGAAAAACATCACGGGGTGGTGCGCATTGTATGGGTGTGTGTTACATTACATTAACTAGTAGGAGTGAGAAAAACATCACGGGGCGGTGCGCATTGTATGGGTGTGTGTTACATTACATTCACTAGTAGGAGTGAGAAAAACATCACGGGGTGGTGTGAATCGGAGGGTCTGAATAAGGATAGGCAGTGAGTGGCAATGTAGGATGGAGAAAAGCACCGCGGGGTGGTCAGCATGGTGAGGTCAGGGAACATGCAGTGGCAATGTAGGATAGGTTTCTGAAAAACATCGCGGGGTGGTGCGCATTGTTCGGTGTGTGTTACATTACATTCACTAGTAGGAGTGAGAAAAACATCACGGGGTGGAGCGCATTGTATGGGTGTGTGTTAAATTTATTCACTAGTAGGAGTGAGAAAAACTTCACGCGGTCGTGTGAATCAGAGTGTCTGAATTTGGATAGGCAGTGAGTGCCAATGTAGGATGGAGAAAAGCACCGCGGGGTGGTCAGCATGGGGAGGTCAGGGAACATGCAGTGGCAATGTAGGATAGGTTTCTGAAAAACATCGCGTGGTGGTGCGCATTGTATGGGTGTGTGTTACATTACATTCACTAGTAGGAGTGAGAAAAGCATCACGGGGTGGTGCGCATTGTATGGGTGTGTGTTTCATTACATTCATTAGTAGGAGTGAGAAAAACATCACGGGGTGGTGTGAATCGGAGTGTCTGAATTAGGAGAGTCAGTGAGTGGCAATGTACGATGGAGAAAAGCACCGCGGGGTGGTCAGCATGGGGAGGTCAGGGAACATGCAGTGGCAATGTAGGATAGGTTTGTGAAAAACATTGCGGGGTGTTGCACATTGTATGGGTGTGTGTTACATTACATTCACTAGTATTAGTGAGAAAAATATCACGGGGTGGTGCGCATTGTACGGGTGTGTGTTACATTACATTCACTAGTAGGAGTGAGAAAAACATCACGCGGTGGGGTGAATCGGAGGGTCTGAATTAGGATAGGCAGTGAGTGGCAATGTAGGATGGAGAAAAGCACCGCGGGGTGGTCAGCATGGGGAGGTCACGGAACATGCAGTGGCAATGTAGGATAGGTTTCTGAAAAACATCGCGGGGTGGGGCTCATTGTATGTTTGTGTGTTACATTACATTCACTAGTAGGAGTGAGAGAAACATAACGGGGTGGTGCACATTTTATGGGTGTGTGTTACATTACATTCACTAGTAGGAGTGAGAAAAATATCAAAGGGTGGTGCATTGTATGGGTGTGTGTTACATTACATTCACTAGTAGGAGTGAGAAAAGCATCATGGGGTGGTGTGAATCGGAGGGTCTGAATTAGGATAGGCCGTGAGTGGCAATGTAGGATGGAGAAAATCACCGCGGGGAGGTCAGCATGGTGAGGTCAGGGAACATGCAGTGTCAAAGTAGGATAGGTTTCTGAAAAACATCGCGGGGTGGTGCGCATTGTATGGGTGTGTGTTACATTATATTCACTAGTAGGAGTGAGAAAAACATCACGCGGTGGTGTGAATCGGAAGGTCTGAATTAGGATAGGCAGTGAGTGGCAATGTAGGATGGAGAAAAGTACCGCGGTGTGGTCAGAATGGGGAGGTCAGGGAACATGCCGTGGCAATGTAGGATAGGTTTCTGAAAAACATCGCGGGGTGGTGCGCATTGTATGGGTGTGTGTTACATTACATTCACTAGTAGGAGTGAGATAAACATCACGGGGTTTTGCGCATTGTATGGGTGTGTGTTACATTACATTCCCTAGTAGGAGTGAGAAAAACATCGCGGGGTGGTGCGCATTGTATGGGTGTGTGTTACATTACATTCACTAGTAGGAGTGAGAAAAACATCACGGGGTGGTGTGAATCAGAGGGTCTGAATTAAGATAGGCAGTGAGTGGCAATGTAGGATGGAGAAAATCACCGCGGGTTGGTCAGCATGGGGAGGTCAGGGAACATGCAGTGGCAATGTAGGATAGGTTTCTGAAAAACATCGCGGGGTGCTGCGCATTGTATGGGTGTGTGTTCCATTACATTCACTAGTAGGAGTGAGAAAAACATCACGGGGTGGTGCGCATTGTATGGGTGTGTGTTATATTACATTCACTAGTAGGAGTGAGAAAAACATCGCAGGGTGGTGCGCATTGTATGGGTGTGTGTTCCATTACATTCACTAGTAGGAGTGAGAAAAACATCACGGGGTGGTGCGCATTGTATGGGTGTGTGTTATATTACATTCACTAGTAGGAGTGAGAAAAACATCGCGGGGTGGTGCGCATTGTATGGGTGTGTGTTACATTACATTCACTAGTAGGAGTGAGAAAAACATCGCGGGGTGGTGCGCATTGTATGGGTGTGTGTTACATTACATTCACTATTAGGAGTGAGAAAAACATCACGGGGTGGTGTGAATCGGAGGGTCTGAATTAGGATAGGCAGTGAGTGGCAATGTAGGTTGGAGAAAAGCACCGCGGGGTGGTCAGCATGGGGAGGTCATGGAACATGCAGTGGCAATGTAGGATAGGTTTCTGAAAAACTTCGCGCGGTGGTGCGCATTGAATGGGTGTGTGTTACATTACATTCACTAGTAGGAGTGAGAAAAACATCACGGGGTGGTGCGCATTGTATGGGTGTGTGTTACATTACATTCACTAGTAGGAGTGAGAAAAACATCACGCGGTGGTGTTATTCGGAGGGTCTGAATTAGGATAGGCAGTGAGTGACAATGTAGGATGGAGAAAATCACCGCGGGGTGGTCAGCATGGGGAGGTCAGGGAACAGGCAGTGGCAATGTAGGATAGGTTTCTGAAAAACATCGCGGTGTGGTGCGCATTGTATGGGTGTGTGTTACATTACATTCACTAGTAGGAGTGAGAAAAACATCACTGGGTGGTGCGCACTGTATGGGTGTGTGTTACATTACATTCACTAGTAGGAGTGAGAAAAACATCACGGGGTGGTGCGCATTGTATGGGTGTGTGTTACATTACATTCACTAGTAGGAGTGAGAAAAACATCGCGGGGTGGTGCGCATTGTATGGGTGTGTGTTACATTACATTCACTAGTAGGAGTGAGAAAAACATCACGGGGTGGTGTGAATCGCAGGGTCTGAATTAGGATAGGCAGTGAGTGTCTATGTAGGATGGAGAAAAGCACCGCGGGGTGGTCCGCATGTGGAGGTCAGGGAACATGCAGTGGCAATGTTGGATAGTTTTCTGAAAAACATCGCGCGGTGGTGCGCATTGTATGGGTGTGTTTTACATTACATTCACTAGTAGGAGTGAGAAAAACATCACGGGGTGGTGTGAATCAGAGGGTCTGAATTAGGATAGGCAGTGAGTGGCAATGTAGGATGGAGACAAGAACCGCGGGGTGGTCAGCATGGGGAGGTCAGGGAACATGCAGTGGCAATGCAGGATACGTTTCTGAAAAATATCGCGGGGTGGTGCGCATTGTATGGGTGTGTGTTACATTACATTCACTAGTAGGAGTGAGAAAAACATCACGGGGTGGTGCGCATTGTATGGGTGTTTGTTATATTACATTCACTAGTAGGAGTGAGAAAAACATCACGGGGTGGTGTGAATCGGAGGGTCTGAATTAGGATAGGCAGTGAATTGCAATGTAGGATGGAGAAAAGCACAGCGGGGTTGTCAGCATGGGGAGGTCGGGGAACATGCAGTGGCAATGTTGGATAGGTTTCTGAAAAACATCGCGGGGTGGTGCGCATTGTATGGGTGTGTGTTACATTACATTCAGTAGTAGGAGTGAGAAAAACATCACGGGGTGGTGTGAATCGGAGGGTCTGAATAAGGATAGGCATTGAGTGGCAATGTAGGATGGAGAAAAGAACCGCGGGGTGGTCAGCATGGGGAGGTCAGGGAACATGCAGTGGCAATGTAGGATAGGTTTCTGAAAAACATCGCGGGGTGGTGCACATTGTATGGGTGTGTGTTACATTACATTCACTAGTATTAGTGAGAAAAATATCACGGGGTGGTGCGTATTGTACGGGTGTGTGTTACATTACATTAACTAGTAGGAGTGAGAAAAACATCACGGGGCGGTGCGCATTGTATGGGTGTGTGTTACATTACATTCACTAGTAGGAGTGAGAAAAACATCACGGGGTGGTGTGAATCGGAGGGTCTGAATAAGGATAGGCAGTGAGTGGCAATGTAGGATGGAGAAAAGCACCGCGGGGTGGTCAGCATGGTGAGGTCAGGGAACATGCAGTGGCAATGTAGGATAGGTTTCTGAAAAACATCGCGGGGTGGTGCGCATTGTTCGGTGTGTGTTACATTACATTCACTAGTAGGAGTGAGAAAAACATCACGGGGTGGAGCGCATTGTATGGGTCTGTGTTAAATTTATTCACTAGTAGGAGTGAGAAAAACTTCACGCGGTCGTGTGAATCAGAGTGTCTGAATTTGGATAGGCAGTGAGTGCCAATGTAGGATGGAGAAAAGCACCGCGGGGTGGTCAGCATGGGGAGGTCAGGGAACATGCAGTGGCAATGTAGGATAGGTTTCTGAAAAACATCGCGTGGTGGTGCGCATTGTATGGGTGTGTGTTACATTACATTCACTAGTAGGAGTGAGAAAAGCATCACGGGGTGGTGCGCATTGTATGGGTGTGTGTTTCATTACATTCATTAGTAGGAGTGAGAAAAACATCACGGGGTGGTGTGAATCGGAGTGTCTGAATTAGGAGAGTCAGTGAGTGGCAATGTACGATGGAGAAAAGCACCGCGGGGTGGTCAGCATGGGGAGGTCAGGGAACATGCAGTGGCAATGTAGGATAGGTTTGTGAAAAACATTGCGGGGTGGTGCACATTGTATGGGTGTGTGTTACATTACATTCACTAGTATTAGTGAGAAAAATATCACGGGGTGGTGCGCATTGTACGGGTGTGTGTTACATTACATTCACTAGTAGGAGTGAGAAAAACATCACGCGGTGGGGTGAATCGGAGGGTCTGAATTAGGATAGGCAGTGAGTGGCAATGTCGGATGGAGAAAAGCACCGCGGGCTGGTCAGCATGGGGAGGTCACGGAACATGCAGTGGCAATGTAGGATAGGTTTCTGAAAAACATCGCGGGGTGGGGCTCATTGTATGTTTGTGTGTTACATTACATTCACTAGTAGGAGTGAGAGAAACATAACGGGGTGGTGCACATTTTATGGGTGTGTGTTACATTACATTCACTAGTAGGAGTGAGAAAAATATCAAAGGGTGGTGCATTGTATGGGTGTGTGTTACATTACATTCACTAGTAGGAGTGAGAAAAGCATCATGGGGTGGTGTGAATCGGAGGGTCTGAATTAGGATAGGCCGTGAGTGGCAATGTAGGATGGAGAAAATCACCGCGGGGAGGTCAGCATGGTGAGATCAGGGAACATGCAGTGTCAAAGTAGGATAGGTTTCTGAAAAACATCGCGGGGTGGTGCGCATTGTATGGGTGTGTGTTACATTATATTCACTAGTAGGAGTGAGAAAAACATCACTGGGTGGTGCACATTGTATGGGTGTGTGTTACATTACATTCATTACTAGGAGTGAGAAAAACATCATGCGGTGGTGTGAATCGGAAGGTCTGAATTAGGATAGGCAGTGAGTGGCAATGTAGGATGGAGAAAAGTACCGCGGGGTGGTCAGAATGGGGAGGTCAGGGAACATGCCGTGGCAATGTAGGATAGGTTTCTGAAAAACATCGCGGGGTGGTGCGCATTGTATGGGTGTGTGTTACATTACATTCACTAGTAGGAGTGAGAAAAACATCGCGGGGTGGTGCGCATTGTATGGGTGTGTGTTACATTACATTCACTAGTAGGAGTGAGAAAAACATCACGGGGTTTTGCGCATTGTATGGGTGTGTGTTACATTACATTCCCTAGTAGGAGTGAGAAAAACATCGCGGGGTGGTGCGCATTGTATGGGTGTGTGTTACATTACATTCACTAGTAGGAGTGAGAAAAACATCACGGGATGGTGTGAATCAGAGGGTCTGAATTAGGATAGGCAGTGAGTGGCAATGTAGGATGGAGAAAATCACCGCGGGTTGGTCAGCATGGGGAGGTCAGGGAACATGCAGTGGCAATGTAGGATAGGTTTCTGAAAAACATCGCGGGGTGGTGCGCATTGTATGGGTGTGTGTTCCATTACATTCACTAGTAGGAGTGAGAAAAACATCACTGGGTGGTGCGCATTGTATGGGTGTGTGTTATATTACATTCACTAGTAGGAGTGAGAAAAACATCGCGGGGTGGTGCGCATTGTATGGGTGTGTGTTCCATTACATTCACTAGTAGGAGTGAGAAAAACATCACGGGGTGGTGCGCATTGTATGGGTGTGTGTTATATTACATTCACTAGTAGGAGTGAGAAAAACATCGCGGGGTGGTGCGCATTGTATGGGTGTGTGTTACATTACATTCACTAGTAGGAGTGAGAAAAACATCACGCGGTGGTGTTATTCGGAGGGTCTGAATTAGGATAGGCAGTGAGTGACAATGTAGGATGGAGAAAATCACCGCGGGGTGGTCAGCATGGGGAGGTCAGGGAACAGGCAGTGGCAATGTAGGATAGGTTTCTGAAAAACATCGCGGTGTGGTGCGCATTGTATGGGTGTGTGTTACATTACATTCACTAGTAGGAGTGAGAAAAACATCACTGGGTGGTGCGCACTGTATGGGTGTGTGTTACATTACATTCACTAGTAGGAGTGAGAAAAACATCACGGGGTGGTGCGCATTGTATGGGTGTTTGTTATATTACATTCACTAGTAGGAGTGAGAAAAACATCACGGGGTGGTGTGAATCGGAGGGTCTGAATTAGGATAGGCAGTGAATTGCAATGTAGGATGGAGAAAAGCACAGCGGGGTTGTCAGCATGGGGAGGTCAGGGAACATGCAGTGGCAATGTTGGATAGGTTTCTGAAAAACATCGCGGGGTGGTGCGCATTGTATGGGTGTGTGTTACATTACATTCAGTAGTAGGAGTGAGAAAAACATCACGGGGTGGTGTGAATCGGAGGGTCTGAATAAGGATAGGCATTGAGTGGCAATGTAGGATGGAGAAAAGAACCGCGGGGTGGTCAGCATGGGGAGGTCAGGGAACATGCAGTGGCAATGTAGGATAGGTTTCTGAAAAACATCGCGGGGTGGTGCACATTGTATGGGTGTGTGTTACATTACAGTCACTAGTATTAGTGAGAAAAATATCACGGGGTGGTGCGTATTGTACGGGTGTGTGTTACATTACATTCACTAGTAGGAGTGAGAAAAACATCACGCGGTGGTGTGAATCAGAGGGTCTGAATTAGGATAGGCAGTGAGTGGCAATGTAGGATGGAGAAAAGCACCGCGGGGTGGTCAGCATCGGGAGGTCAGGGAACATGCAGTGGTAATGTAGCATAGGTTTCTGAAAAACATCGCGGGGTGGTGCGCATTGTATGGGTGTGTGTTACATTACATTCACTAGTAGGAGTGAGAAAAACATCACAGGGTGGTGCGCAACGTATGGGTGTGTGTTACATTATATTCAGTAGTAGGAGTGAGAAAAACATCACGGGGTGGTGTGAATCGGAGGGTCTGAATTAGGAGAGGCAATGAGTGGCAATGTAGGATGGAGAAAAGCACTGCGGGGTGGTCAGCATGGGGAGGTCAGGGAACATGCAGTGGCAATGTAGGATAGGTTTCTGAAAAACATCGCGGGGTGGTGCACATTGTATGGGTGTGTGTTACATTACCTTCACTAGTATTAGTGAGAAAAATATCACGGGGTGGTGCGTATTGTACGGGTGTGTGTTACATTACATTCACTAGTAGGAGTGAGAAAAACATGACGGGGTGGTGTGATTCGGAGGGTCTGAATTAGTATAGGCAGTGAGTGACAATGTAGGATGGAGAAAATCACCGCGAGGTGGTCAGCATGGGGAGGTCAGGGAACAGGCAGTGGCAATGTAGGATAGGTTTCTGAAAAACATCGCGGTGTGGTGCGCATTGTATGGGTGTGTGTTACATTACATTCACTAGTAGGAGTGAGAAAAACATCACTGGGTGGTGCGCACTGTATGGGTGTGTGTTACATTACATTCACTAGTAGGAGTGAGAAAAACATCACGGGGTGGTGCGCATTGTATGGGTGTGTGTTACATTACATTCACTAGTAGGAGTGAGAAAAACATCGCGTTGTGGTGCGCATTGTATGGGTGTGTGTTACATTACATTCACTAGTAGGAGTGAGAAAAACATCACGGGGTGGTGTGAATCGGAGGGTCTGAATTAGGATAGGCAGTGAGTGGCTATGTAGGATGGAGAAAAGCACCGCGGGGTGGTCCGCATGTGGAGGTCAGGGAACATGCAGTGGCAATGTTGGATAGTTTTCTGAAAAACATCGCGCGGTGGTGCGCATTGTATGGGTGTGTTTTACATTACATTCACTAGTAGGAGTGAGAAAAACATCACGGGGTGGTGTGAATCAGAGGGTCTGAATTAGGATAGGCAGTGAGTGGCAATGTAGGATGGAGACAAGAACCGCGGGGTGGTCAGCATGGGGAGGTCAGGGAACATGCAGTGGCAATGCAGGATACGTTTCTGAAAAATATCGCGGGGTGGTGCGCATTGTATGGGTGTGTGTTACATTACATTCACTAGTAGGAGTGAGAAAAACATCACGGGGTGGTGCGCATTGTATGGGTGTTTGTTATATTACATTCACTAGTAGGAGTGAGAAAAACATCACGGGGTGGTGTGAATCGGAGGGTCTGAATTAGGATAGGCAGTGAATTGCAATGTAGGATGGAGAAAAGCACAGCGGGGTTGTCAGCATGGGGAGGTCAGGGAACATGCAGTGGCAATGTTGGATAGGTTTCTGAAAAACATCGCGGGGTGGTGCGCATTGTATGGGTGTGTGTTACATTACATTCATTAGTAGGAGTGAGAAAAACATCACGGGGTGGTGTGAATCGGAGGGTCTGAATAAGGATAGGCAATGAGTGGCAATGTAGGATGGAGAAAAGAACCGCGGGGTGGTCAGCATGGGGAGGTCAGGGAACATGCAGTGGCAATGTAGGATAGGTTTCTGAAAGACATCGCGGGGTGGTGCACATTGTATGGGTGTGTGTTACATTACATTCACTAGTATTAGTGAGAAAAATATCACGGGGTGGTGCGTATTGTACGCGTGTGTGTTACATTACATTCACTAGTAGGAGTGAGAAAAACATCACGCGGTGGTGTGAATCAGAGGGTCTGAATTAGGATAGGCAGTGAGTGGCAATGTAGGATGGAGAAAAGCACCGCGGGGTGGTCAGCATCGGGAGGTCAGGGAACATGCAGTGGTAATGTAGCATAGGTTTCTGAAAAACATCGCGGGGTGGTGCGCATTGTATGGGTGTGTGTTACATTACATTCACTAGTAGGAGTGAGAAAAACATCACAGGGTGGTGCGCAACGTATGGGTGTGTGTTACATTATATTCAGTAGTAGGAGTGAGAAAAACATCACGGGGTGGTGTGAATCGGAGGGTCTGAATAAGGATAGGCATTGAGTGGCAATGTAGGATGGAGAAAAGCACCGCGGGGTGGTCAGCATGGGTAGGTCAGGGAACATGCAGTGGCAATGTAGGATAGGTTTCTGAAAAACATCGCGGGGTGGTGCGCATTGTATGGGTGTGTGTTACATTACATTCACTAGTAGGAGTGAGAAAAACATCACGGGGTAGTGCGCATTGTATGGGTGTGTGTTACATTACATTCATTAGTAGGAGTGAGAGATACATCACGGGGTGGTGTGAATTGGAGGGTCTGAATTAGGATAGGCAGTGAGTGGCAATGTAGGATGGAGAAAATCACCGCGGGGTGGTCAGCTTGGGGAGGTCAAGGAACATGCAGTGGCAATGTAGGATAGGTTTCTGAAAAACATCGCGGGGTGGTGCGCATTGTATTCGTGTGTGTTACATTACATTCTCTATTAGGAGTGAGAAAAACATCGCGGGGTGGTGCGCATTGTATGTTTGTGTGTTACATTACATTCACTAGTAGGAGTGAGAGAAACATAACGGGGTGTTGCGCATTGTATGGGTGTGTGTTACATTACATTCACTAGTAGGAGTGAGAAAAACATCACGGGGTGGTGTGAATCGGAGGGTCTGAATTAGGATAGGCAGTGAGTGGCAATGTAGGATGGAGAAAAGCACCGCGGGGTGGTCAGCATGGGGAGGTCAGGGAAAATGCAGTGGCAAAGTAGGATAGGTTTCTGAAAAACATCGCGGGGTGGTCCGCATTGTATGGGTGTGTGTTACATTACCTTCACTAGTAGGAGTGAGAAAAATATCGCGGGGTGGTGCGCATTGTATGGGTGTGTGTTACATTACATTCACTAGCAGGAGTGAGAAAAACATCATGTGGTGGTGTGAATCGGAGGGTCTGAATTAGGATAGGCAGTGAGTGCTATTGTAGGATGGAGAAAAGCACTGCGGGCTGGTCAGCATGGGGAGGTCACTGAACATGCTGTTTCAATGTAGGATAGGTTTCTGAAAAACATCGCGGGGTGGTGCGCATTGTATGGGTGTGTGTTACATTACATTCACTAGTAGGAGTGAGAAAAACATCACGGGGTGGTGCGCATTGTATGGGTGTCTGTTACATTACATTCACTAGTAGGAGTGAGAAAAACATCATGGGGTGGTGTGAATCGGAGGGTCTGAATAAGGATAGTCAGTGAGTGGCAATGTAGGATGGAGAAAAGCACCGCGGGGTGGTCAGCATGGGGAGGTCAGGGAACATGAAGTGGCAATGTAGGATACGTTTCTGAAAAACATCGAGGGTTGGTGCGCATTGTTCGGTGTGTGTTACGTTACATTCACTAGTAGGAGTGAGAAAAACATCACGGGATGGTGCGCATTGTATGGGTGTGTGTTACATTACATTCACTAGTAGGAGTGAGAAAAACATCACGCGGTGGTGTGAATCAGAGGGTCTGAATTAGGATAGGCAGTGAGTGGCAATGTAGGATGGAGAAAAGCACCGCGGGGTGGTCAGCATGGGGAGGTCAGGGAACATGCAGTGGCAATGTAGGATACGTTTCTGAAAAACATCGCGGGGTGGTGCGCATTGTATGGGTGTGTGTTACATTACATTCACTAGTAGGAGTGAGAAAAACATCACGGGGTAGTGCACATTGTATGGGTGTGTGTTACATTACATTCATTAGTAGGAGTGAGAAAAACATCACGGGGTGGTTTGAATCGGAGGGTCTGAATTAGGAGAGGCCGTGAGTGGCAATATAGGATGGAGAAAAGCACCGCTGGGTGGTCAGCATGGGGAGGTCAGGGAACATGCAGTGGCAATGTAGGATAGGTTTCTGAAAAACAACGCGGGGTGGTGCGCATTGTATGGGAGTGTGTTACATTACATTCACTAGTATTAGTGAGCAAAACATCACGGGGTGGTGCGCATTGTATGGGTGTGTGTTACATTACATTTACTAGTAGGAGTGAGAAAAACATCACGCGGTGGTATGAATCGGAGGGTCTGAATTAGGATCGGCAGTGAGGGGCAATGTAGGATGGAGAAAAGCACCGCCGGGTGGTCAGCAACGGGAGGTCAGGGAACATGCATTGGCAATGTAGGATAGGTTTCTGAAAAACATCGCGGGGTGGTGCGCATTGTATGGGTGTGTGTTACATTACATTCACTAGTAGGAGTGAGAAAAATATCACGGGGTGGTGCGCATTGTATGGGTGAGTGTTACATTACATTCACTAGTGGGAGTGAGAAATACATCACGGGGTGGTGTGAATCGGAGGGTCTGTATTAGGATAGGCAGTGAGGGGCAATGTAGGATGGAGAAAAGCACCGCCGGGTGGTCAGCAACGGGAGGTCAGGGAACATGCATTGGCAATGTAGGATAGGTTTCTGAAAAACATCGCGGGGTGGTGCGCATTGTATGCGTGTGTGTTACATTACATTCTCTAGTAGGAGTGAGAAAAACATCGCGGGGTGGTGCGCATTGTATGGGTGTGTGTTACATTACATTCACTAGTAGGAGTGAGAAAAACATAACGGTGTGGTGCGCATTGTATGGGTGTGTGTTACATTACATTCACTAGTAGGAGTGAGAAAAACATCAGGAGGTGGTGTGAATCGGAGGGTCTCAATTAGGATAGGCAGTGAGTGGCAATGTAGGATAGAGAATAGCACCGCGGGTTGGTCAGCATGGGGAGGTCAGGGAAAATGCAGTGGCCATGTAGGATAGGTTTCTGAAAAACATCACGGGGTGGTTGGCATTGTATGGGTGTGTGTTACATTACATTCACTAGTAGGAGTGAGAAAAACATCACGGGAGGGGGTGAATCGGAGGGTCTGAATTAGGATAGGCAGTGAGTGGCAATGTAGGATGGAGAAAAGCACCACGGGGTGGTCAGCATGGGGAGGTCAGGGAACATGCAGTGGCAATGTAGGATAGGTTTCTGAAAAACATTGCGGGGTGGTGCACATGGTATGGCTGTGTGTTACATTACATTCACTAGTAGGAGTGAGAAAAACATCGCGTTGTGGTGCGCATTGTATGGGTGTGTGTTACATTACATTCACTAGTAGGAGTGAGAAAAACATCACGGGGTGGTGTGAATCGGAGGGTCTGAATTAGGATAGGCAGTGAGTGGCTATGTAGGATGGAGAAAAGCACCGCGGGGTGGTCCGCATGTGGAGGTCAGGGAACATGCAGTGGCAATGTTGGATAGTTTTCTGAAAAACATCGCGCGGTGGTGCGCATTGTATGGGTGTGTTTTACATTACATTCACTAGTAGGAGTGAGAAAAACATCACGGGGTGGTGTGAATCAGAGGGTCTGAATTAGGATAGGCAGTGAGTGGCAATGTAGGATGGAGACAAGAACCGCGGGGTGGTCAGCATGGGGAGGTCAGGGAACATGCAGTGGCAATGCAGGATACGTTTCTGAAAAATATCGCGGGGTGGTGCGCATTGTATGGGTGTGTGTTACATTACATTCACTAGTAGGAGTGAGAAAAACATCACGGGGTGGTGCGCATTGTATGGGTGTTTGTTATATTACATTCACTAGTAGGAGTGAGAAAAACATCACGGGGTGGTGTGAATCGGAGGGTCTGAATTAGGATAGGCAGTGAATTGCAATGTAGGATGGAGAAAAGCACAGCGGGGTTGTCAGCATGGGGAGGTCAGGGAACATGCAGTGGCAATGTTGGATAGGTTTCTGAAAAACATCGCGGGGTGGTGCGCATTGTATGGGTGTGTGTTACATTACATTCATTAGTAGGAGTGAGAAAAACATCACGGGGTGGTGTGAATCGGAGGGTCTGAATAAGGATAGGCAATGAGTGGCAATGTAGGATGGAGAAAAGAACCGCGGGGTGGTCAGCATGGGGAGGTCAGGGAACATGCAGTGGCAATGTAGGATAGGTTTCTGAAAGACATCGCGGGGTGGTGCACATTGTATGGGTGTGTGTTACATTACATTCACTAGTATTAGTGAGAAAAATATCACGGGGTGGTGCGTATTGTACGCGTGTGTGTTACATTACATTCACTAGTAGGAGTGAGAAAAACATCACGCGGTGGTGTGAATCAGAGGGTCTGAATTAGGATAGGCAGTGAGTGGCAATGTAGGATGGAGAAAAGCACCGCGGGGTGGTCAGCATCGGGAGGTCAGGGAACATGCAGTGGTAATGTAGCATAGGTTTCTGAAAAACATCGCGGGGTGGTGCGCATTGTATGGGTGTGTGTTACATTACATTCACTAGTAGGAGTGAGAAAAACATCACAGGGTGGTGCGCAACGTATGGGTGTGTGTTACATTATATTCAGTAGTAGGAGTGAGAAAAACATCACGGGGTGGTGTGAATCGGAGGGTCTGAATAAGGATAGGCATTGAGTGGCAATGTAGGATGGAGAAAAGCACCGCGGGGTGGTCAGCATGGGTAGGTCAGGGAACATGCAGTGGCAATGTAGGATAGGTTTCTGAAAAACATCGCGGGGTGGTGCGCATTGTATGGGTGTGTGTTACATTACATTCACTAGTAGGAGTGAGAAAAACATCACGGGGTAGTGCGCATTGTATGGGTGTGTGTTACATTACATTCATTAGTAGGAGTGAGAGATACATCACGGGGTGGTGTGAATTGGAGGGTCTGAATTAGGATAGGCAGTGAGTGGCAATGTAGGATGGAGAAAAGCACCGCGGGGTGGTCAGCTTGGGGAGGTCAAGGAACATGCAGTGGCAATGTAGGATAGGTTTCTGAAAAACATCGCGGGGTGGTGCGCATTGTATTCGTGTGTGTTACATTACATTCTCTATTAGGAGTGAGAAAAACATCGCGGGGTGGTGCGCATTGTATGTTTGTGTGTTACATTACATTCACTAGTAGGAGTGAGAGAAACATAACGGGGTGTTGCGCATTGTATGGGTGTGTGTTACATTACATTCACTAGTAGGAGTGAGAAAAACATCACGGGGTGGTGTGAATCGGAGGGTCTGAATTAGGATAGGCAGTGAGTGGCAATGTAGGATGGAGAAAAGCACCGCGGGGTGGTCAGCATGGGGAGGTCAGGGAAAATGCAGTGGCAAAGTAGGATAGGTTTCTGAAAAACATCGCGGGGTGGTCCGCATTGTATGGGTGTGTGTTACATTACCTTCACTAGTAGGAGTGAGAAAAATATCGCGGGGTGGTGCGCATTGTATGGGTGTGTGTTACATTACATTCACTAGCAGGAGTGAGAAAAACATCATGTGGTGGTGTGAATCGGAGGGTCTGAATTAGGATAGGCAGTGAGTGCTATTGTAGGATGGAGAAAAGCACTGCGGGCTGGTCAGCATGGGGAGGTCACTGAACATGCTGTTTCAATGTAGGATAGGTTTCTGAAAAACATCGCGGGGTGGTGCGCATTGTATGGGTGTGTGTTACATTACATTCACTAGTAGGAGTGAGAAAAACATCACGGGGTGGTGCGCATTGTATGGGTGTCTGTTACATTACATTCACTAGTAGGAGTGAGAAAAACATCATGGGGTGGTGTGAATCGGAGGGTCTGAATAAGGATAGTCAGTGAGTAGCAATGTAGGATGGAGAAAAGCACCGCGGGGTGGTCAGCATGGGGAGGTCAGGGAACATGAAGTGGCAATGTAGGATACGTTTCTGAAAAACATCGAGGGTTGGTGCGCATTGTTCGGTGTGTGTTACGTTACATTCACTAGTAGGAGTGAGAAAAACATCACGGGATGGTGCGCATTGTATGGGTGTGTGTTACATTACATTCACTAGTAGGAGTGAGAAAAACATCACGCGGTGGTGTGAATCAGAGGGTCTGAATTAGGATAGGCAGTGAGTGGCAATGTAGGATGGAGAAAAGCACCGCGGGGTGGTCAGCATGGGGAGGTCAGGGAACATGCAGTGGCAATGTAGGATACGTTTCTGAAAAACATCGCGGGGTGGTGCGCATTGTATGGGTGTGTGTTACATTACATTCACTAGTAGGAGTGAGAAAAACATCACGGGGTAGTGCACATTGTATGGGTGTGTGTTACATTACATTCATTAGTAGGAGTGAGAAAAACATCACGGGGTGGTTTGAATCGGAGGGTCTGAATTAGGAGAGGCCGTGAGTGGCAATATAGGATGGAGAAAAGCACCGCTGGGTGGTCAGCATGGGGAGGTCAGGGAACATGCAGTGGCAATGTAGGATAGGTTTCTGAAAAACAACGCGGGGTGGTGCGCATTGTATGGGAGTGTGTTACATTACATTCACTAGTATTAGTGAGCAAAACATCACGGGGTGGTGCGCATTGTATGGGTGTGTGTTACATTACATTTACTAGTAGGAGTGAGAAAAACATCACGCGGTGGTATGAATCGGAGGGTCTGAATTAGGATCGGCAGTGAGGGGCAATGTAGGATGGAGAAAAGCACCGCCGGGTGGTCAGCAACGGGAGGTCAGGGAACATGCATTGGCAATGTAGGATAGGTTTCTGAAAAACATCGCGGGGTGGTGCGCATTGTATGGGTGTGTGTTACATTACATTCACTAGTAGGAGTGAGAAAAATATCACGGGGTGGTGCGCATTGTATGGGTGAGTGTTACATTACATTCACTAGTGGGAGTGAGAAATACATCACGGGGTGGTGTGAATCGGAGGGTCTGTATTAGGATAGGCAGTGAGGGGCAATGTAGGATGGAGAAAAGCACCGCCGGGTGGTCAGCAACGGGAGGTCAGGGAACATGCATTGGCAATGTAGGATAGGTTTCTGAAAAACATCGCGGGGTGGTGCGCATTGTATGCGTGTGTGTTACATTACATTCTCTAGTAGGAGTGAGAAAAACATCGCGGGGTGGTGCGCATTGTATGGGTGTGTGTTACATTACATTCACTAGTAGGAGTGAGAAAAACATAACGGTGTGGTGCGCATTGTATGGGTGTGTGTTACATTACATTCACTAGTAGGAGTGAGAAAAACATCAGGAGGTGGTGTGAATCGGAGGGTCTCAATTAGGATAGGCAGTAAGTGGCAATGTAGGATAGAGAATAGCACCGCGGGGTGGTCAGCATGGGGAGGTCAGGGAAAATGCAGTGGCCATGTAGGATAGGTTTCTGAAAAACATCACGGGGTGGTTGGCATTGTATGGGTGTGTGTTACATTACATTCACTAGTAGGAGTGAGAAAAACATCACGGGAGGGGGTGAATCGGAGGGTCTGAATTAGGATAGGCAGTGAGTGGCAATGTAGGATGGAGAAAAGCACCACGGGGTGGTCAGCATGGGGAGGTCAGGGAACATGCAGTGGCAATGTAGGATAGGTTTCTGAAAAACATTGCGGGGTGGTGCACATGGTATGGCTGTGTGTTACATTACATTCACTAGTAGGAGTGAGAAAAACATCACGGGGTGGTGTGAATCGGAGGGTCTGAATTAGGATAGGCAGTAAGTGGCAATGTAGGATGGAGAAAAGCACCGCGGGGTGGTCAGCATGTGGAGGTCAGGGAACATGCAGTGGCAATGTAGGATAGGTTTCTGAAAAACATCGTGGGGTGGTGCGCATTGTATGGGTGTGTGTTACATTATATTCACTAGTAGGAGTGAGAAAAACATCACGGGGTGGTGTGAATCAGAGGCTCTGAATTAGGAATGGCAGTGAGTGGCAATGTAGGATGGAGAAAAGCACCGCGGGGTCGTCAGCAACGGGATGTCATCGAACAGGCAGTGGCTATTTAGGATAGGTTTCTGAAAAACATTGCTGGGTGGTGCGCATTGTATGGGTGTGTGTTACATTACATTCACTAGTAGGAATGAGAAAAACATCACGGGGTGGTGCGCATTGTATGGGTGTGTGTTACATTACATTCACTAGTAGGAGTAAGAAAAACATCACGGGGTGGTGCGTATTGTATGGGTGTGTGTTACATTACATTCACTAGTAGGAGTGAGAAAAACATCACGGGGTGGTGTGATTCGGAGGGTCTGAATAAGGATAGGCAGTGAGTGGCAATGTAGGATGGAGAAAAGCACCGCGGGGTGGTCAGCATGGGGAGGTCAGGGAACATGCAGTGGCAATGTAGGATAGGTTTCTGAAAAACATCGCGGGGTGGGGGCATTGTTCGGTGTGTGTTACATTACATTCACTAGTAGGAGTGAGAAAAACATCACGGGGTGGTGCGCGCTGTATGGGTGTGTGTTACATTTCATTCACTAGTAGGAGTGAGAAAAACATCACGCGGTGGTGTGAATCAGAGGGTCTGAATTAGGATAGGCATTGAGTGGCAATGTAGGATGGAGAAAAGCACCGCGGGGTGGACCGCATCGGGAGGTCAGGGAACATGCAGTGGCAATGTAGGATAGGTTTCTGAAAAACATCGCGGCGTGGTGCGCATTGTATGGGTGTGTGTTACATTACATTCACTAGTAGGAGTGAGAAAAGCATCACGGGGTGGTGGGCATTGTATGGGTGTGTGTTTCATTACATTCATTAGTAGGAGTGAGAAAAACATCACGGGGTGGTGTGAATCGGAGTGTCTGAATTAGGAGAGGCAGTGAGTGGCAATGTAGAATGGAGAAAAGCATCGCGGGGTGGTCAGCATGGGGAGGTCAGGGAACATGCAGTGGCAATGTAGGATAGGTTTCTGAAAAACATCGCGGGGTGGTGCACATTGTATGGGTGTGTGTTACATTACATTCACTAGTATTAGTGAAAAAAATATCACGGGGTGGTGCGTATTGTACGGTTTTGTGTTACATTACATTCACTAATAGGAGTGACAAAAACATCACGCGGTGGGGTGAATCGGAGGGTCTGAATTAGGATAGGCAGTTAGTGGCAATATAGGATGGAGAAAAGCACCGCGGGGTGGTCAGCATGGGGAGGTCAGGGAACATGCAGTGGCAATGTAGGATAGGTTTCTGAAAAACATCGCGGGGTGGTGCGCATTGTATGGGTGTGTGTTACATTACATTCACTAGTAGGAGTGAGAAAAACATCACGGGGTAGTGCGCATTGTATGGGTGTGTGTTACATTACATTCATTAGTAGGAGTGAGAGATACATCACGGGGTGGTGTGAATTTGAGGGTCTGAATTAGGATAGGCAGTGATTGGCAATGTAGGATGGAGAAAAGCACCGCGGGGTGGTCAGCATGGGGAGGTCAGGGAACATGCAGTGGCAATGTAGGATACGTTTCTGAAAAACATCGCGGGGTGGTGCGCATTGTATGGGAGTGTGTTACATTACATTCACTAGTAGGAGTGAGAAAAACATCACGGGGTAGTGCGCATTGTATGGGTGTGTGTTACATTACATTCATTAGTAGGAGTGAGAAAAACATCACGGGGTGGTGTGAATCGGAGGGTCTGAATTAGGAGAGGCCGTGAGTGGCAATATAGGATGGAGAAAAGCACTGCTGGGTGGTCAGCATGGGGAGGTCAGGGAACATGCAGTGGCAATGTAGGATAGGTTTCTGAAAAACAACGCGGGGTGGTGCGCATTGTATGGGTGTGTGTTACATTACATTCACTAGTATTAGTGAGCAAAACAACACGGGGTGGTGCGCATTGTATGGGTGTGTGTTACATTACATTCACTAGTAGGAGTGAGAAAAACATCACGCGGTGGTGTGAATCGGAGGGTCTGAATTAGGATAGGCAGTGAGGGGCAATGTAGGATGGAGAAAAGCACCGCCGGGTGGTCAGCATCGGGAGGTCAGGGAACATGCATTGGCAATGTAGGATAGGTTTCTGAAAAACATCGCGGGGTGGTGCGCATTGTATGGGTGTGTGTTACATTACATTCACTAGTAGGAGTGAGAAAAATATCACGGGGTGGTGCGCATTGTGTGGGTGAGTGTTACATTACATTCACTAGTAGGAGTGAGAAATACATCACGGGGTGGTGTGAATCGGAGGGTCTGTATTAGGATAGGCAGTGAGTGGCAATGTAGGATGGAGAAAAGCACCGCGGGGTGGTCAGCATGGGAGGTCACGGAACATGCAGTGGCAATGTAGGATAGGTTTCTGAAAAACATCGCGGGGTGGTGCGCATTGTATGCGTGTGTGTTACATTACATTCTCTAGTAGGAGTGAGAAAAACATCGCGGGGTGGTGCGCATTGTATGGGTGTGTGTTACATTACATTCACTAGTAGGAGTGAGAAAAACATAAGGGGGTGGTGCGCATTGTATGGGTGTGTGTTACATTACATTCAGTAGTAGGAGTGAGAAAAACATCAGGAGGTGGTGTTAATCGGAGGGTCTCAATTAGGATAGGCAGTGAGTGGCAATGTGGGATAGAGAAAAGCACCGCGGGGTGGTCAGCATGGGGAGGTCAGGGAAAATGCAGTGGCCATGTAGGATAGGTTTCTGAAAAACGTCACGGGGTGGTTGGCATTGTATGGTTGTGTGTTACATTACATTCACTAGTAGGAGTGAGAAAAACATCACGGGATGGAGTGAATCGGAGGGTCTGAATTAGGATAGGCAGTGAGTGGCAATGTAGGATGGAGAAAAGCACCACGGGGTGGTCAGCATGGGGAGGTCAGGGAACATGCAGTGGCAATGTAGGATAGGTTTCTGAAAAACATCGCGGGGTGGTGCGCATTGTATGGGTGAGTGTTACATTACATTAACTAGTAGGATTGAGAAAACATCACGGGGTGGTGCGGATTGTATGGTTGTGTGTTACGTTACATTCACTAGTAGGAGTGAGAAAAACATCACGGGGTGGGGCGCATTGTATGGGTGTGTGTTACATTACATTCACTAGTAGGAGTGAGAAAAACATCATGGGGTGGTGTGAATCAGAGGGTCTGAATTAGGATAGGCAGTGAGTGGCAATGTAGGATGGAGAAAAGCACCGCGGGGTGATCAGTATGGGGAGGTCAGGGAACATGCAGTGGCAATGTAGGATAGGTTTCTGAAAAACATCGCGGGGTGGTGCACATTGTATGGGTTTGTGTTACATTACATTCACTAGTAGGATTGAGAAAAACATCACGGGGTGGTGTGAATCGGAAGATCTGAATTAGGATAGGCAGTGAGTGGCAATGTAGGATGGAGAAAAGCACCGCGGGGTGGTCAGCATGGGGAGGTCAGGGAACATGCAGTGGCAATGTAGGATAGGTTTCTGAAAAACATCGCGGGGTGGTGCGCATTGTATGGGTGTGTGTTACATTACATTCACTAGTAGGAGTGATAAAAACATCACGGGGTGGTGCGCATTGTATGGGTGTGTGTTACATTACATTCACTCGTAGGAATGAGAAAAACATCACGGGGTGGTGTGCATTGTATGGGTGTGTGTTACATTACATTCACTAGTTTGAGAGAGAAAAACATCACAGGGGGTGTGAATCAGAGGGTCTGAATTAGAATAGGCAGTGAGTGGCAACGTAGGATGGAGAAAAGCACCGCGGGGTCGTCAGCATGGGGACGTCAGGGAACATGCAGTGGCAATGTACGATAGGTTTCTGAAAAACATCGCGTTGTGGTGCGCATTGTGTGGGTGTGTGTTCATTACATTCACTAGTAGGAGTGAGAAAAACATCACGGGGTGGTGCGCATTGTATGGGTGTGTGTTACATTACATTCACTAGTAGGAGTGAGAAAAACATCACGGGGTGGTGTGAATCGGGGGGTCTGAATTAGGATAGGCAGTGAGTGGCAATATAGGAGGGAGAAAAGCACCGCGGGGTGTGGGAAGCCGCCTATGATGGCGCCCATTTCCTGCTTCCGGGTTCTTCCCGGCCTGAACAAGCCCGCCAAATTGTCATATCTGCCCAGTTACCCGTGACGCTAGCCTATCAGCTTGTTAGGCGCGCTTCTCTGTGATTGGATACTGCTTCCCCTTATAAGAGGTTGTTCCTGCCCCCAACGGCGGAAGAGGAATCAACACCGAGGGTGGCGGACCTTGTCAGGTCCGGTTCGCTGTACGTAATAAAGTTTGAGAGCTGATCCTGCTCGAGTTTGGTCTCCTGTCTCCCGCGGCTCCGGTCATCTGGTGGCCCCCGTACGGGGAAAAAGGTAAAAGACTCAGCGACGTGCCTCTTCGGCCGGGAGGTGCGATTGCTGTCGCCTGCGGTACGACGGAGGACCTGGCCCAATAACAACGGAAGGCCGCGAGCACCTCTTCTCTTCACCCTGATCAGCTACGTGAGATACAGCGGTTCCCGGGACAGGTGAGTACTGGGTCACCTGGGTTGGGTGGACGCACCTAACAGATTTTGAGGGCCACACGAGTGGACGCCGGTTTTTTTTTTTTTTTCTTTTCTTTTCCCTTTGCATCTGTTTTGCTTTCGCTTCGCTAATACAGCCCGACAGGCTTTTGATAGAGCTCGATCGGAATGCTCAGAGGAGCCCGGAGCCACTGCCGATTGTGGGTCTCCGGAGGACCCTCAGGGCTCTAATTCTGATTCTGATTCGGAAGGTTCAGAAGAGGAGGTTGTCTTCGCTAAACAGGACCCTCCTGCACAGCTTAAAGAGGAATTCAGGGCTCGGGAAGATAAAAAGGGGAACCAAACACCCACGATCACCCCCTTCAGGGCGCCAGGCCCCACTAAGCCCTTCCGCCCTTTGGCAAGTTCGCGACCCATGGTCGCTCCCTTCAGGGCGCCAGGCCCCACTGCACCGCCGTGGCCGGAAGAGGAGTTGCTCCCTGGGCTGCCACCACAACCTATGGCACCGCCCTGGTTAGAGGGAGAGCTACTTCCTGGGTTGCCTTCTGCGCCCCCATCTGGGGAGGGAGGAGGACGTTCCTTCCACCAGAGGGTATGGTCGCAGCTTCCCTTTGAGTGTTCCGGTCTCCATGCATTCCCGGTACAAGTAGGAGGCAGGGGAGGAGGAGGATATTATGAGCCCTTAGAAATTAAACAACTTAAAACTATCAAGGACGCAGTTTCAGCTTATGGGCCCAATGCGCCATTTACCATGGCGCTTTTAGAGGCATTGGCAGGTCTGCTTTTAACTCCTGGAGATTGGACCCAGCTGGCACGCGCCTGCCTCTCCCCCGGACAATATTTAGATTAGAAGTCCTGGAATGAGGAATTCTGTGTAGAGCAGGCGGCAGCCAACAGGGAAAATAACCAGAGAGAGTGGAACAGGGATATGCTATTAGGGCGAGGAGCCTTTGAGGAAGATCAAACTCAATACCCTCGCCAGGTTTATGAACAAATTAGCCGCTGTGGCCTCCAGGCCTGGAGATGGCTGGCTGGAAAGGGAGAACATACGGGTCACCTTACAAAAATTATACAAGGGCAGGGAGAGCCATTTTCAGACTTTGTGGCCCGCATGCTTGAGGCCGCTAACAGGATTTTTCCAGATGCTGAGGCGGCTCACCCTCTCATAAAACAATTGATTTTTGAACAGTGCACTAAGGAGTGCCGTGATGTCCTAAGAACTAACAAAAATAGGTCCTTAGAAGAGTGGACATGCCTGTGCCGTGAATTGGGTGGCCACGGCCTAACGCCCAAAGGAAGAATATCATTGGCACTCTTTACCATAAATTTTTTAAACCTTAATCATAAAAATCATTCCCCTGCCATGGAACATAGCAATCCGTCCCCGGCCGACAAAGGGCTGGTGAGATGGAAAGATGTCCTTACAGGACAATGGATGGGCCCGGATCCAGTGGTTAGCTGGACCCGAGGTGCGGTTTGTGTTTTCCCACAGGAACCAGGCTGCGAACCGCTGTGGGTCCCGGAAAGATTGACGCGAGCAGGAAACTCCCCACCAGTTCCTGATAAAGCACAGGAGGATAAGCCCGCGGACACAAGTCAACTCGACCCTTCTGGGACCGACGCTCAGCGCCCGAGACCATCTACAAACTAAAATGTCTGGTTTGGAGTTTTTTCTATTCTGTGGGTTCCTATTAATCACCCCTGTGATATGCTCAGATTCCACAGAACCACCACAATATCTTTGGGGTCCTTGGCACCACCCGCCTACATTGGCACCTTTTTCGGCGGCCTCGCCCGCCTCACCCAGGGTTTACACCATCAATCAAACAGTCCTTGATTATGCTAATTGCCATGGCTATCCTAGTAGGGCTTGTGGTTATTAAATGCTTGTTAGATCGCCTCATACAAACTCAGCAGCAGGTTAAGATCACAGCTATGGCAGCCATGCAAATGGCAGCAGGTGGCCCATCAGGCCAGCAGGCCGCCGCATATCTCCTTCACATTGCAGAACATCAGCTATAAGAGCTGAGTGGGCAAGCCAATGACGGGTAAGACGGGAAAAGCCCTCCCGGTCAACCTAAGACAGGCTCCACTCAGATATACATGGCCTATAAGGCCAGGGGTCCCTCCCGGAGTCAAATTATTGGCATTGAGATGCGAGACCAAGGGTACTGCAGTGCCATCCGCCCCAAAGGTTGGGGGGAAGGCAGGAATGAATGTCTATATGCATCCAGGTTCGGTTCACAAAAGCCTGGCCCTGCGAAAAAATGAACCACTCACCTTGAGCATGGTCCTGGCGCAAGGATATGCACAAAACAGGGTGATGCACAGCAGGGTATAGACCTCTACATTCTCTCATGCCTCGGCCTACAAGGTAGGCCCACTCCTAGGTGTCTAACAGCAACAAGGTCATAGACACCTTGGAGGGACCTACAGACCATCCTATTTTAATAAATAAAAAAGGGGGAGATGTGGGAAGCCGCCTATGATGGCGCCCATTTCCTGCTTCCGGGTTCTTCCCGGCCTGAACAAGCCCGCCAAATTGTCATATCTGCCCAGTTACCCGTGACGCTAGCCTATCAGCTTGTTAGGCGCGCTTCTCTGTGATTGGATACTGCTTCCCCTTATAAGAGGTTGTTCCTGCCCCCAACGGCGGAAGAGGAATCAACACCGAGGGTGGCGGACCTTGTCAGGTCCGGTTCGCTGTACGTAATAAAGTTTGAGAGCTGATCCTGCTCGAGTTTGGTCTCCTGTCTCCCGCGGCTCCGGTCAGCGGGGTGGTCAGCATGGGGAGGTCAGGGAACATGCAGTGCCCATGTAGGATAGGATTCTGAAAAACATCACGGGGTGGTGCGCATTGCATGGGTGTGTGTTACATTACATTCACTAGTAGGAGTGAGAAAAACATCATGGGGTAGTGCGCATTGTATGTTTGTGTGTTACATTACATTCACTAGTAGGCGTGAGAAAAGCATCGCGGTGTGGTGCGCATTGTATGGGTGTGTGTTACATTACATTCACTATTAGGAGTGAGAAAAACATCACGGGGTGGTGTGAATCGGAGGGTCTGAATTAGGATAGGCAGTGAGTGGCAATGTAGGATGGAGAAAAGCACCGCGGGGTGGTCAGCATGGGGAGGTCAGGGAACATGCATTGGCAATGTAGGATACGTTTCTGAAAAACATCGCGGGGTGGTGCTAATTGTATGGTTGTGTGTTACATTACATTCACTAGTAGGAGTGAGAAAAACATCCCGGGGTGGTGCGCATTGTATGGGTGTGTGTTACATTACATTCATTAGTAGGAGTGAGAAAAACATCACGGGGTGGTGTGAATCGGAGGGTCTGAATAAGGAGAGGCAGTGAGTGGCAATATAGGATGGAGAAAAGCACCGCGGGGTGGTCAGCATGGGGAGGTCAGGGAACATGCAGTGGCAATGTAGGATAGGTTTCTGAAAAACAACGCCGGGTGGTGCGCATTGTATGGGTGTGTGCTACATTACATTCACTAGTATTAGTGAGCAAAACATCACGGGGTGGTGCGCATTGTATGGGTGTGTGTTACATTACATTCACTAGTAGGAGTAAGAAAAACATCACGCGGTGGTGTCAATCGGAGGGTCTGAATTAGGATAGGCAGTGAGGGGCAATGTAGGATGGAGAAAAGCACCGCCGGGTCGTCAGCATCGGGAGGTCAGGGAACATGCATTGGCAATGTAGGATAGGTTTCTGAAAAACATCGCGGGGTGGTGCGCATTGTATGGGTGTGTGTTACATTACATTCACTAGTAGGAGTGAGAAAAACATCACGGGGTGGTGCGCATTGTATGGGTGTGTGTTACATTACATTCACTAGTAGGAGTGAGAAATACATCACGGGGTGGTGTGAATCGGAGGGTCTGAATTAGGATAGGCAGTGAGTGGCAATGTAGGATGGAGAAAAGCACCGCGGGGTGGTCAGCATGGGGAGGTCACGGAACATGCAGTGGCAATGTAGGATAGGTTTCTTAAAAACATCGCGGGGTGGTGCGCATTGTATGCCTGTGTGTTACATTACATTCTCTAGTAGGAGTGAGAAAAACATCGCGGGGTGGTGCGCATTGTATGGGTGTGCGTTACATTACATTCATTAGTAGGAGTGAGAAAAACATAACGGGGTGGTGCGCATTGTATGGGTGTGTGTTACATTACATTCATTAGTAGGAGTGAGAAAAACTTCACGAGGTGGTGTGAATTGGAGGGTCTCAATTAGGATCGGCAGTGAGTGGCAATGTAGGATAGAGAAAAGCACCGTGGGGTGGTCAGCATGGGGTGGTCAGGGAACATGCAGTGGCCATGTAGGATAGGTTTCTGAAAAAAATCGCGGGGTGGTGCGCATTGTATGGGTGTGTGTTACATTGCATTCACTAGTAGGAGTGAGAAAAACATCACGGGGTGGAGTGAATTGGAGGGTCTGAATTAGGACAGGCAGTGAGTCGCAATGTAGGATGGAGAAAAGCACCACGGGGTGGTCAGCATGGGGAGGTCAGGGAACATGCATGGCAATGTAGGATAGGTTTGTGAAAAACATTGCGGGGTGGTGCACATTGTATGGGTGTGTGTTACATAACATTCACTAGTAGGAGTGAGAAAAATATCACGGGGTGGTGTGAATCGGAGGGTCTCAATTAGGATCGGCAGTGAGTGGCAATGTAGGATAGAGAAAAGCACCGTGGGGTGGTCAGCATGGGGAGGTCAGGGAACATGCAGTGGCCATGTAGGATAGGTTTCTGAAAAACATCCCGGGGTGGTGCGCATTGTATGGGTGTGTGTTACATTACATTCACTAGTAGGAGTGACAAAAACATCACGCGGTGGTGCGCATTGTATGGGTGTGTGTTACATTACATTCACTAGTAGGAGTGAGAAAAACATCACGTGGTGGTGTGAATCAGAGGGTCTGAATTACGAATGGCAGTGAGTGACAATGTAGGATGGAGAAAAGCACCGCGGGGTCGTCAGCAAGGGGAGGTCAGGGAACAGGCAGTGGCTATGTAGGATAGGTTTGTGAAAAACATTGCGGGGTGGTGCACATTGTATGGGTGTGTGTTACATTACATTCACTAGTAGGAGTGAGAAAAACATCACAGGGTGGTGCGCATTGTATGGGTGTGTGTTACATTACATTCACTAGTAGGAGTGAGAAAAACATCACGGGGTGGTGAGAATCGGAGGGTCTGAATTAGGTTAAGCAGTGAGTGGCAATGTAAGATGGAGAAAAGCACCGCGGGGTGGTCAGCATGGGGAGGTCAGGGAACATGCAGTGGCAATGTAGGATAGGTTTCTGAAATATATTGCGGGGTGGTGTGCATTGTATGGGTGTGTGTTACATTACATTCACTAGTAGGAGTGAGAAAAACATCACGGGGTGGTGTGAATCAGAGGGTCTGCATTAGGATAGGCAGTGAGTGGCAATGTAGGATGGAGAAAAGCACCGCGGGCTTTTCAGTATTGGGAGGTCAGGGAACAAGCAGTGGCAATGTAGGATAGTTTTCTGAAAAACATCACGGGGTGGTGCGCATTGTATGGGTGTGTGTTACAATACATTCACTAGTAGGAGTGAAAAAAACATCACGGGGTGGTGTGAATTGGAGGGTCTGAATTAGGATAGGCAGTGAGTGGCAATGTAGGATGGAGAAATGCCCCGCGGGGTGGTCAGCATGGGGAGGTCAGGGAACATGCAGTGGCAATGTAGGATAGGTTTCTGAAAAACATCGCAGGGTGGTGCGCATTGTATGGGTGTGTGTTACATTACATTCACTAGTAGGAGTGAGAAAAACATCACGGGGTGGTGTGAATCGGAGTTTCTGAATTAGGATAGGCAGTGAGTGGCAATGTAGGATGGAGAAAAGCACCGCGGGGTGGTCAGCATGGGGAGGTCAGGGAACATGCAGTGGCAATGTAGGATAAGTTTCTGAAAAACATCACGGGGTGGTGCGCATTGTATGGGTGTGTGTTACATTACATTAACTAGTAGGAGTGAGAAAAACATCACGGGGAGGTGGGGATTGTATGGTTGTGTGTTACATTACATTCACCAGTAGGAGTGAGAAAAACATCACGGGGTGGGTCGCATTGTATGGGTGTGTGTTACATTACATTCACTAGTATGAGTGAGAAAAACATCCCGGGGGGTGTGAATCAGAGGGTCTGAATTAGGATAGGCAGTGAGTGGCAATGTAAGATGGAGAAAAGCACCGCGGGGTCGTCAGCATAGGGAGGTCAGGGAACATGCAGTGGCAATGTAGGATAGGTTTCTGAAAAACATCGCGGGGTGGTGCGCATTGTGTGGGTGTGTGTTCATTACATTCACTAGTAGGAGTGAGAAAAACATCACGGGGTGGTGCGCATTGTATGGGTGTGTGTTACATTACATTCACTAGTAGGAGTGAGAAAAACATCACGGGGTGGTGTGAATTGGAGGGTCTGAATTAGGATAGGCAGTGAGTGGCAATGTAGGATGGAGAAAAGCACCACGTGGTGGTCAGCATGGGGAGGTCAGGGAACATGCAGTGGCAATGTAGGATAGGTTTCTGAAAAACATCGCGGGGTGGTTCGCATTTTATGGGTGTGTGTTACCTTACATTCACTAGTAGGAGTGAGAAAAACATCACGGGGTAGTGCGCATTGTATGGGTGTGTGTTACATTACATTCACTATTAGGAGTGAGAAAAACATCACGGGGTGGTGTGAATCGGAGGGTCTGAATTAGGATAGGCAGTGAGTGGCAATGTAGGATGGAGAAAAGCACCGCGGGGTGGTCAGCATGGGGAGGTCAGGGAACATGCAGTGGCAATGTAGGATAGGTTTCTGAAAAACCTCGCGGTGTGATGCGCATTGTATGGGTGTGTGTTACATTACATTCACTAGTAGGAGTGAGAAAAACATCACGGGGTGGTGTGAATCCGAGTGTCTGAATTAGGAGAGGCAGTGAGTGGCAATGTAGGATGGAGAAAAGCACCGCGGGGTGGTCAGCATTGGGAGGTCAGGGAACATGCAGTGGCAATGTAGGATAGGTTTCTGAAAAACATCGCGGGGTGGGGCACATTGTATGGGTGTGTGTTACATTACATTCACTAGTAGGAGGGAGAAAAACATCAAGGGGTGGTGTGAATCGGAGGGTCTGAATTAGGATACGCAGTGAGTGGCAATGTAGGATGGAGAAAAGCACCGCGGGGTGGTCAGCATGGGGAGGTCAGGGAACATGCAGTGGCAATGTAGGATAGTTTTCTGAAAAACGTCACGGGGTGGTGAACATTGTGTGGGTTTGTGTTACATTACATTCACTAGTAGGAGTGAGAAAAACATCACGGGGTGGTGTGAATCGGAGTTTCTGAATTAGGATAGGCAGTGAGTGGCAATGTAGGATGGAGAAAAGCACCGCGGTGTGGTCAGCATCGGGAGGTCAGGGAACATGCATTGGCAATGTAGGATAGGTTTCTGAAAAACATCGCGGGGTGGTGCGCATTGTATGGGTGAGTGTTACATTACATTAACTAGTAGGAGTGAGAAAACATCACGGGGTGGTGCGGATTGTATGGCTGGGTGTTACATTACATTCACTAGTAGGAGTGAGAAAAACATCACGGTGTGGGGCGCATTGTATGGGTGTGTGTTACATTACATTCACTAGTAGGAGTGAGAAAAACATCACGGGGTGGTGTGAATCAGAGGGTCTGAATTAGGATAGGCAGTGAGTGGCAATGTAGGATGGAGAAAAGCACCGCGGGGTGATCAGTATGGGGAGGTCAGGGAACATGCAATGGCAATGTAGGATAGGTTTCTGAAAAACATCGCGGGGTGGTGCGCATTGTATGGGTGTGTGATACATTACATTCACTAGTAGGAGTGATAAAAACATCACGGGGTGGTGCGCATTGTATTGGTGTGTGTTACATTACATTCACTCGTAGGAGTGAGAAAAACATCACGGGGTGGTGTGCATTGTATGGGTGTGTGTTACATTACATTCACTAGTTTGAGTGAGAAAAACATCACAGGGGGTGTGAATCAGAGCGTCTGAATTAGAATAGGCAGTGAGTGGCAACGTAGGATGGAGAAAAGCACCGCGGGGTCGTCAGCATGGGGAGGTCAGGGAACATGCAGTGGCAATGTAGGATAGGTTTCTGAAAAACATCGCGGGGTGGTGCGCATTGTGTGGGTGTGTGTTCATTACATTCACTAGTAGGAGTGAGAAAAACATCACGGGGTGGTGCGCATTGTATGGGTGTGTTACATTACATTCACTAGTAGGAGTGAGAAAAACATTACGGGGTGGTGTGAATCGGAGGGTCTGAATTAGGATAGGCAGTGAGTGGCAATATAGTAGGGAGAAAAGCACCGCGGGGTGGTCAGCATGGGGAGGTCAGGGAACATGCAGTGGACATGTAGGATAGGATTCTGAAAAACATCACGGGGTGGTGCGCATTGCATGGGTGTGTGTTACATTACATTCATTAGTAGGAGTGAGAAAAACATCACGGGGTGGTGTGAATAGGAGGGTCTGAATTAGGATAGGCAGTGAGTGGCAATGTAGGATGGAGAAAAGCACCACGTGGTGGTCAGCATGGGGAGGTCAATGTAGGATAGGTTTCTGAAAAATATCGCGCGATGGTGCGCATTTTATGGGTGTGTGTTACCTTACATTCACTAGTAGGAGTGAGAAAAACATCATGGGGTAGTGCGCATTGTATGGGTGTGTGTTACATTACATTCACTAGTAGGAGTGAGAAAAGCATCGCGGGGTGGTGCGCATTGTATGGGTGTGTATTACATTACATTCACTATTAGGAGTGAGAAAAACATCACGGGGTGGTGTGAATCGGAGGGTCTGAATTAGGATAGGCAGTGAGTGGCAATGTAGGATGGAGAAAAGCACCGCGGGGTGGTCAGCATGGGGAGGTCAGGGAACATGCATTGGCAATGTAGGATACGTTTCTGAAAAACATCGCGGGGTGGTGCTAATTGTATGGTTGTGTGTTACATTACATTCACTAGTAGGAGTGAGAAAAACATCCCGGGGTGGTGCGCATTGTATGGGTGTGTGTTACATTACATTCATTAGTAGGAGTGAGAAAAACATCACGGGGTGGTGTGAATCGGAGGGTCTGAATTAGGAGAGGCAGTGAGTGGCAATATAGGATGGAGAAAAGCACCGCGGGGTGGTCAGCATGGGGAGGTCAGGGAACATGCAGTGGGAATGTAGGATAGGTTTCTGAAAAACAACGCGGGGTGGTGCGCATTGTATGGGTGTGTGCTACATTACATTCACTAGTATTAGTGAGCAAAACATCACGGGGTGGTGCGCATTGTATGGGTGTGTGTTACATTACATTCACTAGTAGGAGTAAGAAAAACATCACGCGGTGGTGTCAATCGGAGGGTCTGAATTAGGATAGGCAGTGAGGGGCAATGTAGGATGGAGAAAAGCACCGCCGGGTCGTCAGCATCAGGAGGTCAGGGAACATGCATTGGCAATGTAGGATAGGTTTCTGAAAAACATCGCGGGGTGGTGCGCATTGTATGGGTGTGTGTTACATTACATTCACTAGTAGGAGTGAGAAAAACATCACGGGGTGGTGCGCATTGTATGGGTGTGTGTTACATTACATTCACTTGTAGGAGTGAGAAATAGTCACGGGGTGGTGTGAATCGGAGGGTCTGAATTAGGATAGGCAGTGAGTGGCAATGTAGGATGGAGAAAAGCACCGCGGGGTGGTCAGCATGGGGAGGTCACGGAACATGCAGTGGCAATGTAGGATAGGTTTCTTAAAAACATCGCGGGGTGGTGCGCATTGTATGCCTGTGTGTTACATTACATTCTCTAGTAGGAGTGAGAAAAACATCGCGGGGTGGTGCGCATTGTATGGGTGTGTGTTACATTACATTCATTAGTAGGAGTGAGAAAAACATAACGGGGTGGTGCGCATTGTATGGGTGTGTGTTACGTTACATTCAGTAGTAGGAGTGAGAAAAACATCACGAGGTGGTGTGAATTGGAGGGTCTCAATTAGGATCGGCAGTGAGTGGCAATGTAGGATAGAGAAAAGCACCGTGGGGTGGTCAGCATGGGGAGGTCAGGGAACATGCAGTGGCCATGTAGGATAGGTTTCTGAAAAAAATCGCGGGGTGGTGCGCATTGTATGGGTGTGTGTTATATTACATTCACTAGTAGGAGTGAGAAAAACATCACGGGGTGGAGTGAATTGGAGGGTCTGAATTAGGATAGGCAGTGAGTCGCAATGTAGGATGGAGAAAAGCACCACGGGGTGGTCAGCATGGGGAGGTCAGGGAACATGCAGTGGCAATGTAGGATAGGTTTGTGAAAAACATTGCGGGGTGGTGCACATTGTATGGGTGTGTGTTACATAACATTCACTAGTAGGAGTGAGAAAAACATCACGGGGTGGTGTGAATCGGAGGGTCTGAATTAGGATAGGCAGTGAGTGGCAATGTAGGATGGAGGAAAGCACCGCATAGTGGTCATCATGGGGAGGTCAGGGAACATGCAGTGGCAATGTATGATAGGTTACTGAAAAACATCGCGGGGTGGTGCGCTTTGTATGGGTGTGTGTTACATTACATTCGCTAGTAGGAGTGACAAAAACATCACGGGGTGGTGCGCATTGTATGGGTGTGTGTTACATTACATTCACTAGTAGGAGTGAGAAAAACATCACGTGGTGGTGTGAATCAGAGGGTCTGAATTAGGAATGGCAGTGAGTGACAATGTAGGATTGAGAAAAGCACTGCGGGGTCGTCAGCAAGGGGAGGTCAGGGAACAGGCAGTGGCTATGTAGGATAGGTTTCTGAAAAACATTGCGGCGTGGTGCGCATTGTATGGGTGTGTGTTACATTACATTCACTAGTAGGAGTGAGAAAAACATCACAGGGTGGTGCGCATTGTATGGGTGTGTGTTACATTACATTCACTAGTAGGAGTAAGAAAAACATCACGGGGTGGTGCGTATTGTATGGGTGTGTGTTACATTACATTCACTAGTAGGAGTGAGAAAAACATCACGGGGTGGTGAGAATCGGAGGGTCTGAATTAGGTTAAGCAGTGAGTGGCAATGTAAGATGGAGAAAAACACCGCGGGGTGGTCAGCATGGGGAGGTCAGGGAACATGCAGTGGCAATGTAGGATAGGTTTCTGAAATATATTGCGGGGTGGTGTGCATTGTATGGGTGTGTGTTACATTACATTCACTAGTAGGAGTGAGAAAAACATCACGGGGTGGTGTGAATCAGAGGGTCTGCATTAGGATAGGCAGTGAGTGGCAATGTAGGATGGAGAAAAGCACCGCGGGGTGGTCATTATGGGGAGGTCAGGGAACAAGCAGTGGCAATGTAGGATAGTTTTCTGAAAAACATCACGGGGTGGTGCGCATTGTATGGGTGTGTGTTACAATATATTCACTAGTAGGAGTGAAAAAAACATCACGGGGTGGTGTGAATTGGAGGGTCTGAATTAGGATAGGCAGTGAGTGGCAATGAAGGATGGAGAAATGCCCCGCGGGGTGGTCAGCATGGGGAGGTCAGGGAACATGCAGTGGCAATGTAGGATAAGTTTCTGAAAAACATCGCGGGGTGGTGCGCATTGTATGGGTGTGTGTTACATTACATTCACTAGTAGGAGTGAGAAAAACATCACGGGGTGGTGTGAATCGGAGTTTCTGAATTAGGATAGGCAGTGAGTGGCAATGTAGGATGGAGAAAAGCACCGCGGGGTGGTCAGCATGGGGAGGTCAGGGAACATGCAGTGGCAATGTAGGATAAGTTTCTGAAAAATATCACGGGGTGGTGCGCATTGTATGGGTGTGTGTTACATTACATTAACTAGTAGGAGTGAGAAAAACATCACGGGGTGGTGGGGATTGTATGGTTGTGTGTTACATTACATTCACCAGTAGGAGTGAGAAAAACATCACGGGGTGGGTCGCATTGTATGGGTGTGTGTTACATTACATTCACTAGTAGGAGTGAGAAAAACATCACGGCGTGGTGTGAATTAGAGGGTCTGAATTAGGATAGGCAGTGAGTGGCAATGTAGGATGGAGAAAAGCACCGCGGGGTGGTCAGTATGGGGAGGTCAGGTTACATGCAGTGGCAAAGTAGGATAGGTTTCTGAAAAACATCGCGGGGTGGTGCACATTGTATGGGTGTGTGTTACTTTACATTCACTAGTAGGATTGAGAAAAACATCACGGGGTGGTGTGAATCGGAAGGTCTGAATTAGGATAGGCAGTGAGTGGCAATGTAGGATGGAGACAAGCACCGCGGGGTGGTCAGCATGGGGAGGTAAGGGAACATGCAGTGGCAATGTAGGATAGGTTTCTGATAAACATCGCGGGGTGGTGCGCATTGTATGGGTGTGTGTTACATTACATTCACTAGTAGGAGTGATAAAAACATCACGGGATGGTGCGCATTGTATGGGTGTGTGTTACATTACATTCAATAGTAGGAGTGAGAAAAACATCACGGGGTGGTGTGCATTGTATGGGTGTGTGTTACATTACATTCACTAGTATGAGTGAGAAAAACATCCCGGGGGTTGTGAATCAGAGGGTCTGAATTAGGATAGGCAGTGAGTGGCAATGTAGGATGGAGAAAAGCACCGCGGGGTCGTCAGCATAGGGAGGTCAGGGAACATGCAGTGGCAATGTAGGATAGGTTTCTGAAAAACATCGCGAGGTGGTGCGCATTGTGTGGGTGTGTGTTCATTACATTCACTAGTAGGAGTGAGAAAAACATCACGGGGTGGTGCGCATTGTATGGGTGTGTGTTACATTACATTCACTAGTAGGAGTGAGAAAAACATCACGGGGTGGTGTGAATCGGAGGGTCTGAATTAGGATAGGCAGTGAGTGGCAATGTAGGATGGAGAAAAGCACCACGTGGTGGTCAGCATGCGGAGGTCAGGGAACATGCAGTGGCAATGTAGGATAGGTTTCTGAAAAACATCGCGGGGTGGTGCGCATTGTATGGGTGTGTGTTACCTTACATTCACTAGTAGGAGTGAGAAAAACATCACGGGGTAGTGCGAATTGTATGGGTGTGTGTTACATTACATTCACTAGTAGGAGTGAGAAAAACATCGCGGGGTGGTGCGCATTGTATGGGTGTGTGTTACATTACATTCACTATTAGGAGTGAGAAAAACATCACGGGTTGGTGTGAATCGGAGGGTCTGAATTAGGATAGGCAGTGAGTGGCAATGTAGGATGGAGAAATGCCCCGCCGGGTGGTCAGCATGGGGAGGTAAGGGAACATGCAGTGGCAATGTAGGATAGGTTTCTGAAAAACATCGCGGGGTCGTGCGCATTGTATGGGTGTGTGTTACATTACATTCACTAGTAGGAGTGAGAAAAACATCACGGGGTGGTGTGAATCGGAGGGTCTGAATTAGGATAGGCAGTTAGTGGCAATGTAGGATGGATAAAAGCACCGCGGGGTGGTCAGCATGGGGAGGTAAGGGAACATGCAGTGGCAATGTAGGATAGGTTTCTGAAAAACATCGCGGGGTGGTGCGCATTGTATGGGTGTGTGTTACATTACATTCACTAGTAGGAGTGAGAAAAACATCACGGGGTGGGGTGAATCCGAGTGTCTGAATTAGGAGAGGCAGTGAGTGGCAATGTAGGATGGAGAAAAGCACCGCGGGGTGGTCAACATTGGGAGGTCAGGGAACATGCAGTGGCAATGTAGGATAGGTTTCTGAAAAACATCGCGGGGTGGTGCACATTGTATGGGTGTGTGTTACATTATGTTCACTAGTAGGAGTGAGAAAAACATCACGGGGTGGAGCACATTTTATGGGTGTGTGTTACATGACATTCACTAGTAGGAGTTAGAAAAACATCACGGTATGGTGTGAATCAGAGGGTCTGAATTAGGAATGGCAGTGAGTGACAATGTAGGATGGAGAAAAGCACCGCGGGGTCGTCAGCAAGGGGATGTCAGTGAACAGGCAGTGGCTATTTAGGATAGGTTTCTGAAAAACATTGCGGGGTGGTGCGCATTGTATGGGTGTGTGTTACATTACATTCACTAATAGGAGTGAGAAAAACATCACGGGGTGGTGCGCATTGTATGGGTGTGTGTTACATTACATTCACTAGTAGGAGTAAGAAAAACATCACGGGGTGGTGCGTATTGTATGGGTGTGTGTTACATTACATTCACTAGTAGGAGTGAGAAAAACATCACGGGGTGGTGTGAATCGGAGGGTCTGAATTAGGATAGGCAGTGAGTGGCAATGTAGGATGGAGAAAAGCACCACGGGGTGGTCAGTATGGGGAGGTCAGGGAACATGCAGTGGCAATGTAGGATAGTATTCTGAAAAACTTCACGGGATGGTGCGCATTGTATGGGTGTGTGTTACAATACATTCACTAGTAGGAGTGAAAAAAAACATCACGGGGTGGTGTGAATCGGAGGGTCTGAATTAGGATAGGCAGTGAGTGGCAATGTAGGATGGAGAAATGCCCCGCGGGGTGGTCAGCATGGGGAGGTAAGGGAACATGCAGTGGCAATGTAGGATAGGTTTCTGAAAAACATCGCGGGGTGGTGCGCATTGTATGGGTGTGTGTTACATTACATTCACTAGTAGGAGTGAGAAAAACATCACGGGGTGGGGTGAATCCGAGTGTCTGAATTAGGAGAGGCAGTGAGTGGCAATGTAGGATGGAGAAAAGCACCGCGGGGTGGTCAACATTGGGAGGTCAGGGAACATGCAGTGGCAATGTAGGATAGGTTTCTGAAAAACATCGCGGGGTGGTGCACATTGTATGGGTGTGTGTTACATTATGTTCACTAGTAGGAGTGAGAAAAACATCACGGGGTGGAGCACATTTTATGGGTGTGTGTTACATGACATTCACTAGTAGGAGTTAGAAAAACATCACGGTATGGTGTGAATCAGAGGGTCTGATTTAGGAATGGCAGTGAGTGACAATGTAGGATGGAGAAAAGCACCGCGGGGTCGTCAGCAAGGGGATGTCAGTGAACAGGCAGTGGCTATTTAGGATAGGTTTCTGAAAAACATTGCGGGGTGGTGCGCATTGTATGGGTGTGTGTTACATTACATTCACTAGTAGGAGTGAGAAAAACATCACGGGGTGGTGCGCATTGTATGGGTGTGTGTTACATTACATTCACTAGTAGGAGTAAGAAAAACATCACAGGGTGGTGCGTATTGTATGGGTGTGTGTTACATTACATTCACTAGTAGGAGTGAGAAAAACATCACGGGGTGGTGTGAATCGGAGGGTCTGAATTAGGATAGGCAGTGAGTGGCAATGTAGGATGGAGAAAAGCACCACGGGGTGGTCAGTATGGGGAGGTCAGGGAACATGCAGTGGCAATGTAGGATAATATTCTGAAAAACATCACGGGATGGTGCGCATTGTATGGGTGTGTGTTACAATACATTCACTAGTAGGAGTGAAAAAAACATCACGGGGTGGTGTGAATCGGAGGGTCTCTATTAGGATAGGCAGTGAGTGGCAATGTAGGATGGAGAAATGCCCCGCGGGGTGGTCAGCATGGGGAGGTAAGGGAACATGCAGTGGCAATGTAGGATAGGTTTCTGAAAAACATCGTGGGGTGGTGCGCATTTTATGGGTGTGTGTTACATTACATTCACTAGTAGGAGTGAGAAAAACATCACGGGGTGGTGTGAATCGGAGGGTCTGAATTAGGATAGGCAGTTAGTGGCAATGTAGGATGGATAAAAGCACCGCGGGGTGGTCAGCATTGGGGAAGTCAGGGAACAGGCAGTGGCAATGTAGGATAGTTTTCTGAAAAATATCACGTGATGGTGCGCATTGTATGGGTGTGTGTTACATTACATTCACTAGTAGGAGTGAGAAAAACATCACGGGGTGGTGTGAATCGGAGGGTCTGAATTAGGATAGGCAGTGAGTGGCAATGTAGGATGGAGAAAAGCACCGCGTGGTGGTCAGCATGGGGAGGTCAGGTAACATGCAGTGGCAATGTAGGATAGGTTTTTGAAAATCATCGCGGGGTGGTGCGCATTGTATGGGTGAGTGTTACATTACATTCACTAGTAGGAGTGAGAAAAACATCACGGGGTGGTGTGAATCGGAGGGTCTGAATTAGGATAGGCAGTTAGTGGCAATGTAGGATGGATAAAAGCACCGCGGGGTGGTCAGCATTGGGGAAGTCAGGGAACATGCAGTGGCAATGTAGGATAGTTTTCTGAAAAATATCACGTGATGGTGCGCATTGTATGGGTGTGTGTTACATTACATTCACTAGTAGGAGTGAGAAAAACATCACGGGGTGGTGTGAATCAGAGGGTCTGAATTAGGATAGGCAGTGAGTGGCAATGTAGGATGCAGAAAAGCACCGCGGGGTGGTCAGCATGGGGAAGTCAGGGAACATGCAGTGGCAATGTAGGATAGGTTTCTGAAAAATATCGCGGGGTGGTGCGCATTGTATGGGTGTGTGTTACATTACATTCACTAGTAGGAGTGAGAAAAACATCACGGGGTGGGGTGAATAAGAGTGTCTGAATTAGGAGAGGCAGTGAGTGGCAATGTAGGATGGAGAAAAGCACCGCGGGGTGGTCAGCATTGGGAGGTCAGGGAACATGCAGTGGCAATGTAGGATAGGTTTCTGAAAAACATCGCGGGGTGGTGCACATTGTATGGGTGGGTGTTACATTATATTCACTAGTAGGAGTGAGAAAAACATAACGGGGTGGAGCACATTTTATGGGTGTGTGTTACATGACATTCACTAGTAGGAGTTAGAAAAACATCACGGGGTGGTGTGAATCAGAGGGTCTGAATTAGGAATGGCTGTGAGTGACAATGTAGGATGGAGAAAAGCACCGCGGGGTCGTCAGCAAGGGGATGTCAGTGAACAGGCAGTGGCTATTTAGGATAGGTTTCTGAAAAACATTGCGGGGTGGTGCGCATTGTATGGGTGTGTGTTACATTACATTCACTAGTAGGAGTGAGAAAAACATCACGGGGTGGTGCGCATTGTATGGGTGTGTGTTACATTACATTCACTAGTAGGAGTAAGAAAAACATCACGGGGTGGTGCGTATTGTATGGGTGTGTGTTACATTACATTCACTAGTAGGAGTGAGAAAAACATCACAGGGTGGTGAGAATCGGAGGGTCTGAATTAGGTTAAGCAGTGAGTGGCAATGTAGGATGGAGAAAAGCACCGCGGGGTGGTCAGCATGGGGAGGTCAGGGAACATGCAGTGGCAATGTAGGATAGGTTTCTGAAAAATATTGCGGGGTGGTGCGCATTGTATGGGTGTGTGTTACATTACATTCACTAGTAGGAGTGAGAAAAACCTCACGGGGTGGTGTGAATCGGAGGGTCTGAATTAGGATAGGCAGTGAGTGGCAATGTATGATGGAGAAAAGCACCGCGGGGTGGTCAGTATGGGGAGGTCAGGGAACATGCAGTGGCAATGTAGGATAGTATTCTGAAAAACATCACGGGATGGTGCGCATTGTATGGGTGTGTGTTACAATACATTCACTAGTAGGAGTGAAAAAAAACATCACGGGGTGGTGTGAATCGGAGGGTCTGAATTAGGATAGGCAGTGAGTGGTAATGTAGGATGGAGAAATGCCCCGCGGGGTGGTCAGCATGGGGAGGTAAGGGAACATGCAGTGGCAATGTAGGATAGGTTTCTGAAAAACATCGCGGGGTGGTGCGCATTGTATGGGTGTGTGTTACATTACATTCACTAGTAGGAGTGAGAAAAACATCACGGGGTGGTGTGAATCGGAGGGTCTGAATTAGGATAGGCAGTTAGTGGCAATGTAGGATGGATAAAAGCACCGCGGGGTGGTCAGCATTGGGGAAGACAGGGAACATGCAGTGGCAATGTAGGATAGTTTTATGAAAAATATCACGTGATGGTGCGCATTGTATGGGTGTGTGTTACATTACATTCACTAGTAGGAGTGAGAAAAACATCACGGGGTGGTGTGAATCGGAGGGTCTGAATTAGGATAGGCAGTGAGTGGCAATGTAGGATGGAGAAAAGCACCGCCTGGTGGTCAGCATGGGGAGGTCAGGGAACATGCAGTGGCAATGTAGGATAGGTTTTTGAAAATCATCACGGGGTGGTGCGCATTGTATGGGTGTGTGTTACATTACATTCACTAGTAGGAGTGAGAAAAACATCACGGGGTGGTGTGAATCGGAGGGTCTGAATTAGGATAGGCAGTGAGTGGCAATGTAGGATGCAGAAAAGCACCGCGGGGTGGTCAGCATGGGGAAGTCAGGGAACATGCAGTGGCAATGTAGGATAGTTTTCTGAAAAACGTCACGGGGTGGTGCGCATTGTGTGGGTTTGTGTTACATTACATTCACTAGTAGGAGTGAGAAAAACATCACGGGGTGGTGTGAATCGGAGTTTCTGATTTAGGATAGGCAGTGAGTGGCAATGTAGGATGGAGAAAAGCACCGCGGTGTGGTCAGCATGGGGAGGTCAGGGAACATGCAGTGGCAATGTAGGATAGGTTTCTGAAAAACATCGCGGGGTGGTACGCATTGTATGGGTGAGTGTTACATTATATTAACTAGTAGGAGTGAGAAAACATCACGGGGTGGTGCGGATTGTATGGTTGTGTGTTACATTACATTCACTAGTAGGAGTGAGAAAAATATCACGGGGTGGGGCGCATTGTATGGGTGTGTGTTACATTACATTCACTAGTAGGAGTGAGAAAAACATCACGGGGTGGTGTGAATCAGAGGGTCTGAATTAGGATAGGCAGTGAGTGGCAATGTAGGATGGAGAAAAGCACCGCGGGGTGATCAGTATGGGGAGGTCAGGGAACATGCAGTGGCAAAGTAGGATAGGTTTCTGAAAAACATCGCGGGGTGGTGCACATTGTATGGGTGTGTGTTACATTACATTCACTAGTAGGATTGAGAAAAACATCACGGGGTGGTGTGAATCGGAAGATCTGAATTAGGATAGGCAGTGAGTGGCAATGTAGGATGGAGAAAAGCACCGCGGGGTGGTCAGCATGGGGAGGTCAGGGAACATGCAGTGGCAATGTAGGATAGGTTTCTGAAAAAACATCGCGGGTGGTGCGCATTGTATGGGTGTGTGTTACATTACATTCACTAGTAGGAGTGAGAAAAACATCACGGGGTGGAGTGAATTGGAGGGTCTGAATTAGGACAAGCAGTGAGTCGCAATGTAGGATGGAGAAAAGCACCACGGGGTGGTCAGCATGGGGATGTCAGGGAACATGCAGTGGCAATGTAGGATAGGTTTGTGAAAAACATTTCGGGGTGGTGCACATTGTATGGGTGTGTGTTACATAACATTCACTAGTAGGAGTGAGAAAAACATCACGGGGTTGTGTGAATCGGAGGGTCTGAATTAGGATAGGCAGTGAGTGGCAATGTAGGATGGAGGAAAGCACCGCATAGTGGTCATCATGGGGAGGTCAGGGAACATGCAGTGGCAATGTATGATAGGTTACTGAAAAACATCGCGGGGTGGTGCGCATTGTATGGGTGTGTGTTACATTACATTCACTAGTAGGAGTGACAAAAACATCACGCGGTGGTGTGCATTGTATGGGTGTGTGTTACATTACATTCACTAGTAGGAGTGAGAAATACATCACGTGGTGGTTTGAATCAGAGGGTCTGAATTACGAATGGCAGTGAGTGACAATGTAGGATGGAGAAAAGCACCGCGGGGTCGTCAGCAAGGGGAGGTCAGGGAACAGGCAGTGGCTATGTAGGATAGGTTTCTGAAAAACATTGCGGGGTGGTGCTCATTGTATGGGTGTGTGTTACATTACATTCACTAGTAGGAGTGAGAAAAACATCACAGGGTGGTGCGCATTGTATGGGTGTGTGTTACATTACATTCACTAGTAGGAGTAAGAAAAACATCACGGGGTGGTGAGAATCGGAGGGTCTGAATTAGGTTAAGCAGTGAGTGGCAATGTAAGATGGAGAAAAGCACCGCGGGGTGGTCAGCATGGGGAGGTCAGGGAACATGCAGTGGCAATGTAGGATAGGTTTCTGAAAAACATCGCGGGGTGGTGCGCATTGTATGGGTGTGTGTTACATTACATTCACTAGTAGGAGTGAGAAAAACATCACGGGGTGGTGTGAATCGGAGTTTCTGAATTAGGATAGGCAGTGAGTGGCAATGTAGGATGGAGAAAAGCACCGTGGGTTGGTCAGCATGGGGAGGTCAGGGAACATGCAGTGGCAATGTAGGATAAGTTTCTGAAAAACATCACGGGGTGGTGCGCATTGTATGGGTGTGTGTTACATTACATTAACTAGTAGGAGTGAGAAAAACATCACGGGGTGGTGGGGATTGTATGGTTGTGTGTTACATTACATTCACCAGTAGGAGTGAGAAAAACATCACGGGGTGGGTCGCATTGTATGGGTGTGTGTTACATTACATTCACTAGTAGGAGTGAGAAAAACATCACGGGGTGGTGTGAATCAGAGGGTCTGAATTAGGATAGGCAGTGAGTGGCAATGTAGGATGGAGAAAAGCACCGCGGGGTGGTCAGTATGGGGAGGTCAGGGAACATGCAGTGGCAATGTAGGATAGTATTCTGAAAAACATCACGGGATGGTGCGCATTGTATGGGTGTGTGTTACAATACATTCACTAGTAGGAGTGAAAAAAAACATCACGGGGTGGTGTGAATCGGAGGGTCTGAATTAGGATAGGCAGTGAGTGGCAATGTAGGATGGAGAAATGCCCCGCGGGGTGGTCAGCATGGGGAGGTAAGGGAACATGCAGTGGCAATGTAGGATAGGTTTCTGAAAAACATCGAGGGGTGGTGCGCATTGTATGGGTGTGTGTTACATTACATTCACTAGTAGGAGTGAGAAAAACATCACGGGGTGGTGTGAATCGGAGGGTCTGAATTAGGATAGGCAGTTAGTGGCAATGTAGGATGGATAAAAGCACCGCGGGGTGGTCAGCATTGGGGAAGTCAGGGAACATGCAGTGGCAATGTAGGATAGTTTTCTGAAAAATATCACGTGATGGTGCGCATTGTATGGGTGTGTGTTACATTACATTCACTAGTAGGAGTGAGAAAAACATCACGGGGTGGTGTGAATCGGAGGGTCTGAATTAGGATAGGCAGTGAGTGGCAATGTAGGATGGAGAAAAGCTACGCCTGGTGGTCAGCATCGGGAGGTCAGGGAACATGCAGTGGCAATGTAGGATAGGTTTTTGAAAATCATCACGGGGTGGTGCGCATTGTATGGGTGTGTGTTACATTACATTCACTAGTAGGAGTGAGAAAAACATCACGGGGTGGTGTGAATCGGAGGGTCTGAATTAGGATAGGCAGTGAGTGGCAATGTAGGATGCAGAAAAGCACCGCGGGGTGGTCAGCATGGGGAAGTCAGGGAACATGCAGTGGCAATGTAGGATAGGTTTCTGAAAAACATCGCGGGGTGGTGCGCATTGTATGGGTGTGTGTTACATTACATTCACTAGTAGGAGTGAGAAAAACATCACGGGGTGGGGTGAATCCGAGTGTCTGAATTAGGAGAGGCAGTGAGTGGCAATGTAGGATGGAGAAAAGCACCTCGGGGTGGTCAGCATTGGGAGGTCAGGGAACATGCAGTGGCAATGTAGGATAGGTTTCTGAAAAACATCGCGGGGTGGTGCACATTGTATGGGTTTGTGTTACATTACATTCACTAGTAGGAGGGAGAAAAACATCACGGGGTGGTGTGAATCGGAGGGTCTGAATTAGGATATGCAGTGAGTGGCAATGTAGGATGGAGAAAACCACCGCGGGGTGGTCAGCATGGGGAGGTCAGGGAACATTGAGTGGCAATGTAGGATAGTTTTCTGAAAAACGTCACGGGGTGGTGCGCATTGTGTGGGTTTGTGTTACATTACATTCACTAGTAGGAGTGAGAAAAACATCACGGGGTGGTGTGAATCGGAGTTTCTGATTTAGGATAGGCAGTGAGTGGCAATGTAGGATGGGGAAAAGCACCGCGGTGTGGTCAGCATGGGGAGGTCAGGGAACATGCAGTGGCAATGTAGGATAGGTTTCTGAAAAACATCGCGGGGTGGTGCGCATTGTATGGGTGAGTGTTACATTACATTAACTAGTAGGAGTGAGAAAACATCACGGGGTGGTGCGGATTGTATGGTTGTGTGTTACATTACATTCACTAGTAGGAGTGAGAAAAATATCACGAGGTGGGGCGCATTGTATGGGTGTGTGTTACATTACATTCACTAGTAGGAGTGAGAAAAACATCACGGGGTGGTGTGAATCAGAGGGTCTGAATTAGGATAGGCAGTGAGTGGCAATGTAGGATGGAGAAAAGCACCGCGGGGTGATCAGTATGGGGAGGTCAGGGAACATGCAGTGGCAAAGTAGGATAGTTTTCTGAAAAACATCGCGGGGTGGTGCGCATTGTATGGGTGTGTGTTACATTACATTAACTAGTAGGAGTGAGAAAAACATCACGGGGTGGTGGGGATTGTATGGTTGTGTGTTACATTACATTCACCAGTAGGAGTGAGAAAAACATCACGGGGTGGGTCGCATTGTATGGGTGTGTGTTACATTACATTCACTAGTAGGAGTGAGAAAAACATCACGGGGTGGTGTGAATCAGAGGGTCTGAATTAGGATAGGCAGTGAGTGGCAATGTAGGATGGAGAAAAGCACCGCGGGGTGGTCAGTATGGGGAGGTCAGGGAACATGCAGTGGCAATGTAGGATAGTATTCTGAAAAACATCACGGGATGGTGCGCATTGTATGGGTGTGTGTTACAATACATTCACTAGTAGGAGTGAAAAAAAACATCACGGGGTGGTGTGAATCGGAGGGTCTGAATTAGGATAGGCAGTGAGTGGCAATGTAGGATGGAGAAATGCCCCGCGGGGTGGTCAGCATGGGGAGGTAAGGGAACATGCAGTGGCAATGTAGGATAGGTTTCTGAAAAACATCGAGGGGTGGTGCGCATTGTATGGGTGTGTGTTACATTACATTCACTAGTAGGAGTGAGAAAAACATCACGGGGTGGTGTGAATCGGAGGGTCTGAATTAGGATAGGCAGTTAGTGGCAATGTAGGATGGATAAAAGCACCGCGGGGTGGTCAGCATTGGGGAAGTCAGGGAACATGCAGTGGCAATGTAGGATAGTTTTCTGAAAAATATCACGTGATGGTGCGCATTGTATGGGTGTGTGTTACATTACATTCACTAGTAGGAGTGAGAAAAACATCACGGGGTGGTGTGAATCGGAGGGTCTGAATTAGGATAGGCAGTGAGTGGCAATGTAGGATGGAGAAAAGCTACGCCTGGTGGTCAGCATCGGGAGGTCAGGGAACATGCAGTGGCAATGTAGGATAGGTTTTTGAAAATCATCACGGGGTGGTGCGCATTGTATGGGTGTGTGTTACATTACATTCACTAGTAGGAGTGAGAAAAACATCACGGGGTGGTGTGAATCGGAGGGTCTGAATTAGGATAGGCAGTGAGTGGCAATGTAGGATGCAGAAAAGCACCGCGGGGTGGTCAGCATGGGGAAGTCAGGGAACATGCAGTGGCAATGTAGGATAGGTTTCTGAAAAACATCGCGGGGTGGTGCGCATTGTATGGGTGTGTGTTACATTACATTCACTAGTAGGAGTGAGAAAAACATCACGGGGTGGGGTGAATCCGAGTGTCTGAATTAGGAGAGGCAGTGAGTGGCAATGTAGGATGGAGAAAAGCACCGCGGGGTGGTCAGCATTGGGAGGTCAGGGAACATGCAGTGGCAATGTAGGATAGGTTTCTGAAAAACATCGCGGGGTGGTGCACATTGTATGGGTTTGTGTTACATTACATTCACTAGTAGGAGGGAGAAAAACATCACGGGGTGGTGTGAATCGGAGGGTCTGAATTAGGATATGCAGTGAGTGGCAATGTAGGATGGAGAAAAGCACCGCGGGGTGGTCAGCATGGGGAGGTCAGGGAACATTCAGTGGCAATGTAGGATAGTTTTCTGAAAAACGTCACGGGGTGGTGCGCATTGTGTGGGTTTGTGTTACATTACATTCACTAGTAGGAGTGAGAAAAACATCACGGGGTGATGTGAATCGGAGTTTCTGATTTAGGATAGGCAGTGAGTGGCAATGTAGGATGGAGAAAAGCACCGCGGTGTGGTCAGCATGGGGAGGTCAGGGAACATGCAGTGGCAATGTAGGATAGGTTTCTGAAAAACATCGCGGGGTGGTGCGCATTGTATGGGTGAGTGTTACATTACATTTACTAGTAGGAGTGAGAAAACATCACGGGGTGGTGCGGATTGTATGGTTGTGTGTTACATTACATTCACTAGTAGGAGTGAGAAAAATATCACGAGGTGGGGCGCATTGTATGGGTGTGTGTTACATTACATTCACTAGTAGGAGTGAGAAAAACATCACGGGGTGGTGTGAATCGGAAGATCTGAATTAGGATAGGCAGTGAGTGGCAATGTAGGATGGAGAAAAGCACCGCGGGGTGGTCAGCATGGGGAGGTCAGGGAACATGCAGTGGCAATGTAGGATAGGTTTCTGAAAAAACATCGCGGGTGGTGCGCATTGTATGGGTGTGTGTTACATTACATTCACTAGTAAGAGTGAGAAAAACATCACGGGGTGGAGTGAATTGGAGGGTCTGAATTAGGACAGGCAGTGAGTCGCAATGTAGGATGGAGAAAAGCACCACGGGGTGGTCAGCATGGGGATGTCAGGGAACATGCAGTGGCAATGTAGGATAGGTTTGTGAAAAACATTTCGGGGTGTTGCACATTGTATGGGTGTGTGTTACATAACATTCACTAGTAGGAGTGAGAAAAACATCACGGGGTTGTGTGAATCGGAGGGTCTGAATTAGGATAGGCAGTGAGTGGCAATGTAGGATGGAGGAAAGCACCGCATAGTGGTCATCATGGGGAGGTCAGGGAACATGCAGTGGCAATGTATGATAGGTTACTGAAAAACATCGCGGGGTGGTGCGCATTGTATGGGTGTGTGTTACATTACATTCACTAGTAGGAGTGACAAAAACATCACGCGGTGGTGCGCATTGTATGGGTGTGTGTTACATTACATTCACTAGTAGGAGTGAGAAAAACATCACGTGGTGGTGTGAATCAGAGGGTCTGAATTACGAATGGCAGTGAGTGACAATGTAGGATGGAGAAAAGCACCGCGGGGTCGTCAGCAAGGGGAGGTCAGGGAACAGGCAGTGGCTATGTAGGATAGGTTTCTGAAAAACATTGCGGGGTGGTGCTCATTGTATGGGTGTGTGTTACATTACATTCACTAGTAGGAGTGAGAAAAACATCACAGGGTGGTGCGCATTGTATGGGTGTGTGTTACATTACATTCACTAGTAGGAGTAAGAAAAACATCACGGGGTGGTGCGTATTGTATGGGTGTGTGTTACATTACATTCACTAGTAGGAGTGAGAAAAACATCACGGGGTGGTGAGAATCGGAGGGTCTGAATTAGGTTAAGCAGTGAGTGGCAATGTAAGATGGAGAAAAGCACCGCGGGGTGGTCAGCATGGGGAGGTCAGGGAACATGCAGTGGCAATGTAGGATAGGTTTCTGAAAAACATCGCGGGGTGGTGCGCATTGTATGGGTGTGTGTTACATTACATTCACTAGTAGGAGTGAGAAAAACATCACGGGGTGGTGTGAATCGGAGTTTCTGAATTAGGATAGGCAGTGAGTGGCAATGTAGGATGGAGAAAAGCACCGCGGGTTGGTCAGCATGGGGAGGTCAGGGAACATGCAGTGGCAATGTAGGATAAGTTTCTGAAAAACATCACGGGGTGGTGCGCATTGTATGGGTGTGTGTTACATTACATTAACTAGTAGGAGTGAGAAAAACATCACGGGGTGGTGGGGATTGTATGGTTGTGTGTTACATTACATTCACCAGTAGGAGTGAGAAAAACATCACGGGGTGGGTCGCATTGTATGGGTGTGTGTTACATTACATTCACTAGTAGGAGTGAGAAAAACATCACGGGGTGGTGTGAATCAGAGGTTCTGAATTAGGATAGCTAGTGAGTGGCAATGTAGGATGGAGAAAAGCACCGCGGGGTGGTCAGTATGGGGAGGTCAGGTTACATGCAGTGGCAAAGTAGGATAGGTTTCTGAAAAACATCGCGGGGTGGTGCACATTGTATGGGTGTGTGTTACATTACATTCACTAGTAGGATTGAGAAAAACATCACGGGGTGGTGTGAATCGGAGGGTCTGAATTAGGATAGGCAGTGAGTGGCAATGTAGGATGGAGAAATGCCCCGCGGGGTGGTCAGCATGGGGAGGTAAGGGAACATGCAGTGGCAATGTAGGATAGGTTTCTGAAAAACATCGAGGGGTGGTGCGCATTGTATGGGTGTGTGTTACATTACATTCACTAGTAGGAGTGAGAAAAACATCACGGGGTGGTGTGAATCGGAGGGTCTGAATTAGGATAGGCAGTTAGTGGCAATGTAGGATGGATAAAAGCACCGCGGGGTGGTCAGCATTGGGGAAGTCAGGGAACATGCAGTGGCAATGTAGGATAGTTTTCTGAAAAATATCACGTGATGGTGCGCATTGTATGGGTGTGTGTTACATTACATTCACTAGTAGGAGTGAGAAAAACATCACGGGGTGGTGTGAATCGGAGGGTCTGAATTAGGATAGGCAGTGAGTGGCAATGTAGGATGCAGAAAAGCACCGCGGGGTGGTCAGCATGGGGAAGTCAGGGAACATGCAGTGGCAATGTAGGATAGGTTTCTGAAAAACATCGCGGGGTGGTGCGCATTGTATGGGTGTGTGTTACATTACATTCACTAGTAGGAGTGAGAAAAACATCACGGGGTGGGGTGAATCCGAGTGTCTGAATTAGGAGAGGCAGTGAGTGGCAATGTAGGATGGAGAAAAGCACCGCGGGGTGGTCAGCATTGGGAGGTCAGGGAACATGCAGTGGCAATGTAGGATAGGTTTCTGAAAAACATCGCGGGGTGGTGCACATTGTATGGGTTTGTGTTACATTACATTCACTAGTAGGAGGGAGAAAAACATCACGGGGTGGTGTGAATCGGAGGGTCTGAATTAGGATATGCAGTGAGTGGCAATGTAGGATGGAGAAAAGCACCGCGGGGTGGTCAGCATGGGGAGGTCAGGGAACATTCAGTGGCAATGTAGGATAGTTTTCTGAAAAACGTCACGGGGTGGTGCGCATTGTGTGGGTTTGTGTTACATTACATTCACTAGTAGGAGTGAGAAAAACATCACGGGGTGGTGTGAATCGGAGTTTCTGATTTAGGATAGGCAGTGAGTGGCAATGTAGGATGGAGAAAAGCACCGCGGTGTGGTCAGCATGGGGAGGTCAGGGAACATGCAGTGGCAATGTAGGATAGGTTTCTGAAAAACATCGCGGGGTGGTGCGCATTGTATGGGTGAGTGTTACATTACATTAACTAGTAGGAGTGAGAAAACATCACGGGGTGGTGCGGATTGTATGGTTGTATGTTACATTACATTCACTAGTAGGAGTGAGAAAAATATCACGAGGTGGGGCGCATTGTATGGGTGTGTGTTACATTACATTCACTAGTAGGAGTGAGAAAAACATCACGGGGTGGTGTGAATCAGAGGGTCTGAATTAGGATAGGCAGTGAGTGGCAATGTAGGATGGAGAAAAGCACCGCGGGGTGATCAGTATGGGGAGGTCAGGGAACATGCAGTGGCAAAGTAGGATAGTTTTCTGAAAAACATCGCGGGGTGGTGCACATTGTATGGGTGTGTGTTACATTACATTCACTAGTAGGATTGAGAAAAACATCACGGGGTTGTGTGAATCGGAAGATCTGAATTAGGATAGGCAGTGAGTGGCAATGTAGGATGGAGAAAAGCACCGCGGGGTGGTCAGCATGGGGAGGTCAGGGAACATGCAGTGGCAATGTAGGATAGGTTCCTGAAAAAACATCGCGGGTGGTGCGCATTGTATGGGTGTGTGTTACATTACATTCACTAGTAAGAGTGAGAAAAACATCACGGGGTGGAGTGAATTGGAGGGTCTGAATTAGGACAGGCAGTGAGTCGCAATGTAGGATGGAGAAAAGCACCACGGGGTGGTCAGCATGGGGATGTCAGGGAACATGCAGTGGCAATGTAGGATAGGTTTGTGTAAAACATTTCGGGGTGTTGCACATTGTATGGGTGTGTGTTACAATACATTCACTAGTAGGAGTGAGAAAAACATCACGGGGTTGTGTGAATCGGAGGGTCTGAATTAGGATAGGCAGTGAGTGGCAATGTAGGATGGAGGAAAGCACCGCATAGTGGTCATCATGGGGAGGTCAGGGAACATGCAGTGGCAATGTATGATAGGTTACTGAAAAACATCGCGGGGTGGTGCGCATTGTATGGGTGTGTGTTACATTACATTCACTAGTAGGAGTGACAAAAACATCACGCGGTGGTGCGCATTGTATGGGTGTGTGTTACATTACATTCACTAGTAGGAGTGAGAAAAACATCACGTGGTGGTGTGAATCAGAGGGTCTGAATTACGAATGGCAGTGAGTGACAATGTAGGATGGAGAAAAGCACCGCGGGGTCGTCAGCAAGGGGAGGTCAGGGAACAGGCAGTGGCTATGTAGGATAGGTTTCTGAAAAACATTGCGGGGTGGTGCTCATTGTATGGGTGTGTGTTACATTACATTCACTAGTAGGAGTGAGAAAAACATCACAGGGTGGTGCGCATTGTATGGGTGTGTGTTACATTACATTCACTAGTAGGAGTAAGAAAAACATCACGGGGTGGTGCGTATTGTATGGGTGTGTGTTACATTACATTCACTAGTAGGAGTGAGAAAAACATCACGGGGTGGTGAGAATCGGAGGGTCTGAATTAGGTTAAGCAGTGAGTGGCAATGTAAGATGGAGAAAAGCACCGCGGGGTGGTCAGCATGGGGAGGTCAGGGAACATGCAGTGGCAATGTAGGATAGGTTTCTGAAAAACATCGCGGGGTGGTGCGCATTGTATGGGTGTGTGTTACATTACATTCACTAGTAGGAGTGAGAAAAACATCACGGGGTGGTGTGAATCGGAGTTTCTGAATTAGGATAGGCAGTGAGTGGCAATGTAGGATGGAGAAAAGCACCGCGGGTTGGTCAGCATGGGGAGGTCAGGGAACATGCAGTGGCAATGTAGGATAAGTTTCTGAAAAACATCACGGGGTGGTGCGCATTGTATGGGTGTGTGTTACATTACATTAACTAGTAGGAGTGAGAAAAACATCACGGGGTGGTGGGGATTGTATGGTTGTGTGTTACATTACATTCACCAGTAGGAGTGAGAAAAACATCACGGGGTGGGTCGCATTGTATGGGTGTGTGTTACATTACATTCACTAGTAGGAGTGAGAAAAACATCACGGGGTGGTGTGAATCAGAGGTTCTGAATTACGATAGCTAGTGAGTGGCAATGTAGGATGGAGAAAAGCACCGCGGGGTGGTCAGTATGGGGAGGTCAGGTTACATGCAGTGGCAAAGTAGGATAGGTTTCTGAAAAACATCGCGGGGTGGTGCACATTGTATGGGTGTGTGTTACATTACATTCACTAGTAGGATTGAGAAAAACATTACGGGGTGGTGTGAATCGGAAGGTCTGAATTAGGATAGGCAGTGAGTGGCAATGTAGGATGGAGAAAAGCACCGCGGGGTGGTCAGTATGGGGAGGTCAGGTTACATGCAGTGGCAAAGTAGGATAGGTTTCTGAAAAACATCGCGGGGTGGTGCGCATTGTATGGGTGTGTGTTACATTACATTCACTAGTAGGAGTGATAAAAACATCACGGGATTGTGCGCATCGTATGGGTGTGTGTTACATTACATTCAATAGTAGGAGTGAGAAAAACATCACGGGGTGGTGTGCATTGTATGGGTGTGTGTTACATTACATTCCCTAGTATGAGTGAGAAAAACATCCCGGGGGGTGTGAATCAGAGGGTCTGAATTAGGATAGGCAGTGAGTGGCAATGTAAGATGGAGAAAAGCACCGCGGGGTCATCAGCATAGGGAGGTCAGGGAACATGCAGTGGCAATGTAGGATAGGTTTCTGAAAAACATCGCGGGGTGGTGCGCATTGTGTGGGTGTGTGTTCATTACATTCACTAGTAGGAGTGAGAAAAACATCACGGGGTGGTGCGCATTGTATGGGTGTGTGTTACCTTACATTCACTAGTAGGAGTGAGAAAAACATCACGGGGTAGTGCGCATTGTATGGGTGTGTGTTACATTAAATTCACTAGTAGGAGTGAGAAAAACATCGCGGGGTGGTGCGCATTGTATGGGTGTGTGTTACATTACATTCACTATCAGGAGTGAGAAAAACATCACGGGGTGGTGTGAATCGGAGGGTCTGAATTAGGATAGGCAGTGAGTGGCAATGTAGGATGGAGAAAAGCACCACGGGGTGGTCAGCATGGGGAGGTCAGGGAACATGCAGTGGCAATGTAGGATAGGTTTCTGAAAAACATCGCGGTGTGATGCGCATTGTATGGGTGTGTGTTACATTACATTCACTAGTAGGAGTGAGAAAAACATCACGGGGTGGTGTGAATCGGAGGGTCTGAATTAGGATAGGCAGTGAGTGGCAATGTAGGATGGAGAAAAGCACCGCGTGGTGGTCAGCATTGGGCGGTCAGGGAACATGCAGTGGCAATGTAGGATAGGTTTTTGAAAATCAACGCGGGGTGGTGCGCATTGTATGGGTGTGTGTTACATTACATTCACTAGTAGGAGTGAGAAAAACATCACGGGGTGGTGTGAATCGGAGGGTCTGAATTAGGATAGGCAGTGAGTGGCAATGTAGGATGCAGAAAAGCACCGCGGGGTGGTCAGCATGGGGAAGTCAGGGAACATGCAGTGGCAATGTAGGATAGGTTTCTGAAAAACATCGCGGGGTGGTGCGCATTGTATGGGTGTGTGTTACATTACATTCACTAGTAGGAGTGAGAAAAACATCACGGGTGGGGTGAATCTGAGTGTCTGAATTAGGAGAGGCAGTGAGTGGCAATGTAGGATGGAGAAAAGCACCGCGGGGTGGTCAGCATTGGGAGGTCAGGGAACATGCAGTGGCAATGTAGGATAGGTTTCTGAAAAACATCGCGGGGTGGTGCACATTGTATGGGTGTGTGTTACATTACATTCACTAGTAGGAGGGAGAAAAACATCACGGGGTGGTGTGAATCGGAGGGTATGAATTAGGATACGCAGTGAGTGGCAATGTAGGATGGAAAAAAGCACCGCGGGGTGGTCAGCATGGGGAGGTCAGGGAACATGCAGTGACAATGTAGGATAGTTTTCTGAAAAACGTCACGGGGTGGTGCGCATTGTGTGGGTTTGTGTTACATTACATTAAATAGTAGGAGTGAGAAAAACATCACGGGGTGGTGGGGATTGTATGGTTGTGTGTTACATTACATTCACCAGTAGGAGTGAGAAAAACATCACGGGGTGGGTCGCATTGTATGGGTGTGTGTTACATTACATTCACTAGTAGGAGTGAGAAAAACATCACGGGGTGGTGTGAATCAGAGGTTCTGAATTAGGATAGCTAGTGAGTGGCAATGTAGGATGGAGAAAAGCACCGCGGGGTGGTCAGTATGGGGAGGTCAGGTTACATGCAGTGGCAAAGTAGGATAGGTTTCTGAAAAACATCGCGGGGTGGTGCACATTGTATGGGTGTGTGTTACATTACATTCACTAGTAGGATTGAGAAAAACATCACGGGGTGGTGTCAATCGGAAGGTCTGAATTAGGATGGGCAGTGAGTGGCAATGTAGGATGGAGAAAAGCACCGCGGGGTGGTCAGTATGGGGAGGTCAGGTTACATGCAGTGGCAAAGTAGGATAGGTTTCTGAAAAACATCGCGGGGTGGTGCGCATTGTATGGGTGTGTGTTACATTACATTCACTAGTAGGAGTGATAAAAACATCACGGGATGGTGCGCATCGTATGGGTGTGTGTTACATTACATTCAATAGTAGGAGTGAGAAAAACATCACGGGGTGGTGTGCATTGTATGGGTGTGTGTTACATTACATTCCCTAGTATGATTGAGAAAAACATCCCGGGGGGTGTGAATCAGAGGGTCTGAATTAGGATAGGCAGTGAGTGGCAATGTAAGATGGAGAAAAGCACCGCGGGGTCATCAGCATAGGGAGGTCAGGGAACATGCAGTGGCAATGTAGGATAGGTTTCTGAAAAACATCGCGGGGTGGTGCGCATTGTGTGGGTGTGTGTTCATTACATTCACTAGTAGGAGTGAGAAAAACATCACGGGGTGGTGCGCATTATATGGGTGTGTGTTACCTTACATTCACTAGTAGGAGTGAGAAAAACATCCCGGGGTAGTGCGCATTGTATGGGTGTGTGTTACATTAAATTCACTAGTAGGAGTGAGAAAAACATCGCGGGGTGGTGCGCATTGTATGGGTGTGTGTTACATTACATTCACTATTAGGAGTGAGAAAAACATCACGGGGTGGTGTGAATCGGAGGGTCTGAATTAGGATAGGCAGTGAGTGGCAATGTAGGATGGAGAAAAGCACCGCGGGGTGGTCAGCATGGGGAGGTCAGGGAACATGCAGTGGCAATGTAGGATAGGTTTCTGAAAAACATCGCGGTGTGATGCGCATTGTATGGGTGTGTGTTACATTACATTCACTAGTAGGAGTGAGAAAAACATCACGGGGTGGTGTGAATCGGAGGGTCTGAATTAGGATAGGCAGTGAGTGGCAATGTAGGATGGAGAAAAGCACCGCGTGGTGGTCAGCGTTTGGAGGTCAGGGAACATGCAGTGGCAATGTAGGATAGGTTTTTGAAAATCATCGCGGGGTGGTGCGCATTGTATGAGTGTGTGTTACATTACATTCACTAGTAGGAGTGAGAAAAACATCACGGGGTGGTGTGAATCGGAGGGTCTGAATTAGGATAGGCAGTGAGTGGCAATGTAGGATGCAGAAAAGCACCGCGGGGTGGTCAGCATGGGGAAGTCAGGGAACATGCAGTGGCAATGTAGGATAGGTTTCTGAAAAACATCGCGGGGTGGTGCCCATTGTATGGGTGTGTGTTACATTACATTCACTAGTAGGAGTGAGAAAAACATCACGGGGTGGGGTGAATCTGAGTGTCTGAATTAGGAGAGGCAGTGAGTGGCAATGTAGGATGGAGAAAAGCACCGCTGGGTGGTCAGCATTGGGAGGTCAGGGAACATGCAGTGGCAATGTAGGATAGGTTTCTGAAAAACATCGCGGGGTGGTGCACATTGTATGGGTGTGTGTTACATTACATTCACTAGTAGGAGGGAGAAAAACATCACGGGGTGGTGTGAATCGGAGGGTCTGAATTAGGATACGCAGTGAGTGGCAATGTAGGATGGAGAAAAGCACCGCGGGGTGGTCAGCATGGGGAGGTCAGGGAACATGCAGTGGCAATGTAGGATAGGATTCTGAAAAACATCGCGGGGTGGTGCACGTTGTATGGGTGTGTGTTACATTACATTCACTAGTAGGATTGAGAAAAACATCACGGGGTGGTGTGAATCGGAAGATCTGAATTAGGATAGGCAGTGAGTGGCAATGTAGGATGGAAAAAGCACCGCGGGGTGGTCAGCATGGGGAGGTCAGGGAACATGCAGTGGCAATGTAGGATAGGTTTCTGAAAAACATCGCGGGGTGGTGCACGTTGTATGGGTGTGTGTTACATTACATTCACTAGTAGGATTGAGAAAAACATCACGGGGTGGTGTGAATCGGAAGATCTGAATTAGGATAGGCAGTGAGTGGCAATGTAGGATGGAAAAAGCACCGCGGGGTGGTCAGCATGGGGAGGTCAGGGAACATGCAGTGGCAATGTAGGATAGGTTTCTGAAAAACATCGCGGGGTGGTGCGCATTGTATGGGTGTGTGTTACATTACATTCACTAGTAGGAGTGATAAAAACATCACGGGGTGGTGCGCATTGTATGGGTGTGTGTTACATTACATTCACTCGTAGGAGTGAGAAAAACATCACGGGGTGGTGTGCATTGTATGGGTGTGTGTTACATTACATTCACTAGTTTGAGTGAGAAAAACATCACAGGGGGTGTGAATCAGAGGGTCTGAATTAGAATAGGCAGTGAGTGGCAACGTAGGATGGAGAAAAGCACCGCGGGGTCGTCAGCATGGGGAGGTCAGGGAACATGCAGTGGCAATGTAGGATAGGTTTCTGAAAAACATCGCGGGGTGGTGCGCATTGTGTGGGTGTGTGTTCATTACATTCACTAGTAGGAGTGAGAAAAACATCACGGGGTGGTGCGCATTGTATGTGTGTGTGTTACATTACATTCACTAGTAGGAGTGAGAAAAACATCACGGGGTGGTGTGAATCGGAGGGTCTGAATTAGGATAGGCAGTGAGTGGCAATATAGTAGGGAGAAAAGCACCGCGGGGTGGTCAGCATGGGGAGGTCAGGGAACATGCAGTGGCCATGTAGGATAGGATTCTGAAAAACATCACGGGGTGGTGCCCATTGCATGGGTGTGTGTTACATTACATTCACTAGTAGGAGTGAGAAAAACATCACGGGGTGGTGTGAATCGGAGGGTCTGAATTAGGATAGGCAGTGAGTGGCAATGTAGGATGGAGAAAAGCACCACGTGGTGGTCAGCATGGGGAGGTCAATGTAGGATAGGTTTCTGAAAAATATCGCGCGATGGTGCGCATTGTATGGGTGTGTGTTACCTTACATTCACTAGTAGGAGTGAGAAAAACATCATGGGGTAGTGCGCATTGTATGGGTGTGTGTTACATTACATTCACTAGGAGGAGTGAGAAAAGCATCGCGGGGTGGTGCGCATTGTATGGGTGTGTGTTACATTACATTCACTATTAGGAGTGAGAAAAACATCACGGGGTGGTGTGAATCGGAGGGTCTGAATTAGGATAGGCAGTGAGTGGCAATGTAGGATGGAGAAAAGCACCGCGGGGTGGTCAGCATGGGGAGGTCAGGGAACATGCATTGGCAATGTAGGATACGTTTCTGAAAAACATCGCGGGGTGGTGCTAATTGTATGGTTGTGTGTTACATTACATTCACTAGTAGGAGTGAGAAAAATATCCCGGGGTGGTGCGCATTGTATGGGTGTGTGTTACATTACATTCATTAGTAGGAGTGAGAAAAACATCACGGGGTGGTGTGAATCGGAGGGTCTGAATTAGGAGAGGCAGTGAGTGGCAATATAGGATGGAGAAAATCACCGCGGGGTGGTCAGCATGGGGAGGTCAGGGAACATGCAGTGGCAATGTAGGATAGGTTTCTGAAAAACAACGCGGGGTGGTGCGCATTGTATGGGTGTGTGCTACATTACATTCACTAGTATTAGTGAGCAAAACATCACGGGGTGGTGCGCATTGTATGGGTGTGTGTTACATTACATTCACTAGTAGGAGTGAGAAAAGCATCACGGGGTGGTGTGAATCGGAGGGTCTGAATTAGGATAGGCCGTGAGTGGCAATGTAGGATGGAGAAAATCACCGCGGGGAGGTCAGCATGGTGAGGTCAGGGAACATGCAGTGTCAAAGTAGGATAGGTTTCTGAAAAACATCGCAGGGTGGTGCGCATTGTATGGGTGTGTGTTACATTATATTCACTAGTAGGAGTGAGAAAAACATCACTGGGTGGTGCACATTGTATGGGTGTGTGTTACATTACATTCATTAGTAGGAGTGAGAAAAACATCACGCGGTGGTGTGAATCGGAAGTTCTGAATTAGGATAGGCAGTGAGTGGCAATGTAGGATGGAGAAAAGTACCGCGGGGTGGTCAGCATGGGGAGGTCAGGGAACATGCCGTGGCAATGTAGGATAGGTTTCTGAAAAAGATCGCGGGGTGGTGCGCATTGTATTGGGTTTGTGTTACATTACATTCACTAGTAGGAGTGAGAAAAACATCACGGGGTTTTGCGCATTGTATGGGTGTGTGTTACATTACATTCACTAGTAGGAGTGAGAAAAACATCGCGGGGTGGTGCGCATTGTATGGGTGTGTGTTAGATTACATTCATTAGTAGGAGTGAGAAAAACATCACGGGGTGGTGTGAATCGGAGGGTCTGAATTAGGATAGGCAGTGAATGGCAATGTAGGATGGAGAAAATCACCGCAGGTTGGTCAGCATGGGGAGGTCAGGGAACATGCAGTGGCAATGTAGGATAGGTTTCTGAAAAACATCGCGGGGTGGTGCGCATTGTATGGGTGTGTGTTCCATTACATTCACTAGTAGGAGTGAGAAAAACATCACGGGGTGGTGCGCATTGTATGGGTGTGTGTTACATTACATTCACTAGTAGGAGTGAGAAAAACATCACGGGGTGGTGTGAATCGGAGGGTCTGAATAAGGATAGGCAGTGAGTGGCAATGTAGGATGGAGAAAAGCACCGCGGGGTGGTCAGCATGGTGAGGTCAGGGAACATGCAGTGGCAATATAGGATAGGTTTCTGAAAAACATCGCGGGGTGGTGCGCATTGTATGGGTGTGTGTTACATTACATTCACTGTAGGAGTGAGAAAAGCATCACGGGGTGGTGCGCATTGTATGGGTGTGTGTTTCATTACATTCATTAGTAGGAGTGAGAAAAACATCACGGGGTGGTGTGAATCGGAGTGTCTGAATTAGGAGAGTCAGTGAGTGGCAATGTACGAAGGAGAAAAGCACCGCGGGGTGGTCAGCATGGGGAGGTCATGGAACATGCAGTGGCAATGTAGGATAGGTTTGTGAAAAACATTTCGGGGTGGTGCACATTGTATGGGTGTGTGTTACATTACATTCACTAGTATTAGTGAGAAAAATATCACGGGGTGGTGCGCATTGTACGGGTGTGTGTTACATTACATTCACTAGTAGGAGTGAGAAAAACATCACGCGGTGGGGTGAATTGGTGGGTCTGAATTAGGATAGGCAGTGAGTGGCAATGTAGGATGGAGAAAAGCACCGCGGTGTGGTCAGCATGGGGAGGTCAGGGAACATGCAGTGGCAATGAAGGATAGGTTTCTGAAAAACATCGCGGGGTGGTGCGCATTGTATGGGTGAGTGTTACATTACATTCACTAGTAGGAGTGAGAAAAATATCACGGGGTGGGGCGCATTGTATGGGTGTGTGTTACATTACATTCACTAGTAGGAGTGAGAAAAACATCACGGGGTGGTGTGAATCAGAGGGTCTGAATTAGGATAGGCAGTGAGTGGCAATGTAGGATGGAGAAAAGCACCGCGGGGTGATCAGTATGGGGAGGTCAGGGAACATGCAGTGGCAAAGTAGGATAGGTTTCTGAAAAACATCGCGGGGTGGTGCACATTGTATGGGTGTGTGTTACATTACATTCACTAGTAGGATTGAGAAAAACATCACGGGGTGGTGTGAATCGGAAGATCTGAATTAGGATAGGCAGTGAGTGGCAATGTAGGATGGAGAAAAGCACCGCGGGGTGGTCAGCATGGGGAGGTCAGGGAACATGCAGTGGCAATGTAGGATAGGTTTCTGAAAAAACATCGCGGGTGGTGCGCATTGTATGGGTGTGTGTTACATTACATTCACTAGTAGGAGTGAGAAAAACATCACGGGGTGGAGTGAATTGGAGGGTCTGAATTAGGACAGGCAGTGAGTCGCAATGTAGGATGGAGAAAAGCACCACGGGGTGGTAAGCATGGGGATGTCAGGGAACATGCAGTGGCAATGTAGAATAGGTTTGTGAAAAACATTTCGGGGTGGTGCACATTGTATGGGTGTGTGTTACATAACATTCACTAGTAGGAGTGAGAAAAACATCACGGGGTTGTGTGAATCGGAGGGTCTGAATTAGGATAGGCAGTGAGTGGCAATGTAGGATGGAGGAAAGCACCGCATAGTGGTCATCATGGGGAGGTCAGGGAACATGCAGTGGCAATGTATGATAGGTTACTGAAAAATATCGCGTGGTGGTGCGCATTGTATGGGTGTGTGTTACATTACATTCACTAGTAGGAGTGACAAAAACATCACGCGGTGGTGCGCATTGTATGGGTGTGTGTTTCATTACATTCACTAGTAGGAGTGAGAAAAACATCACGTGGTGGTGTGAATCAGAGGGTCTGAATTACGAATGGCAGTGAGTGACAATGTAGGATGGAGAAAAGCACCGCGGGGTCGTCAGCAAGGGGAGGTCAGGGAACAGGCAGTGGCTATGTAGGATAGGTTTCTGAAAAACATTGCGGGGTGGTGCTCATTGTATGGGTGTGTGTTACATTACATTCACTAGTAGGAGTGAGAAAAACATCACAGGGTGGTGCGCATTGTATGGGTGTGTGTTACATTACATTCACTAGTAGGAGTAAGAAAAACATCACGGGGTGGTGCGTATTGTATGTGTGTGTGTTACATTACATTCACTAGTAGGAGTGAGAAAAACATCACGGGGTGGTGAGAATCGGAGGGTCTGAATTAGGTTAAGCAGTGAGTGGCAATGTAAGATGGAGAAAAGCACCGCGGGGTGGTCAGCATGGGGAGGTCAGGGAACATGCAGTGGCAATGTAGGATAGGTTTCTGAAAAACATCGCGGGGTGGTGCGCATTGTATGGGTGTGTGTTACATTACATTCACTAGTAGGAGTGAGAAAAACATCACGGGGTGGTGTGAATCGGAGTTTCTGAATTAGGATAGGCAGTGAGTGGCAATGTAGGATCGAGAAAAGCACCGCGGGTTGGTCAGCATGGGGAGGTCAGGGAACATGCAGTGGCAATGTAGGATAAGTTTCTGAAAAACATCACGGTGTGGTGCGCATTGTATGGGTGTGTGTTACATTACATTAACTAGTAGGAGTGAGAAAAACATCACGGGGTGGTGGGGATTGTATGGTTGTGTGTTACATTACATTCACCAGTAGGAGTGAGAAAAACATCACGGGGTGGGTCGCATTGTATGGGTGTGTGTTACATTACATTCACTAGTAGGAGTGAGAAAAACATCACGGGGTGGTGTGAATCAGAGGGTCTGAATTAGGATAGGCAGTGAGTGGCAATGTAGGATGGAGAAAAGCACCGCGGGGTGGTCAGTATGGGGAGGTCAGGTTACATGCAGTGGCAAAGTAGGATAGGTTTCTGAAAAACATCGCGGGGTGGTGCACATTGTATGGGTGTGTGTTACATTACATTCACTAGTAGGATTGAGAAAAACATCACGGGGTGGTGTGAATCGGAAGGTCTGAATTAGGATAGGCAGTGAGTGGCAATGTAGGATGGAGAAAAGCACCGCGGGGTGGTCAGTATGGGGAGGTCAGGTTACATGCAGTGGCAAAGTAGGATAGGTTTCTGAAAAACATCGCGGGATGGTGCGCATTGTATGGGTGTGTGTTACATTACATTCAATAGTAGGAGTGAGAAAAACATCACGGGGTGGTGTGCATTGTATGGGTGTGTGTTACATTACATTCCCTAGTATGAGTGAGAAAAACATCCCGGGGGGTGTGAATCAGAGGGTCTGAATTAGGATAGGCAGTGAGTGGCAATGTAAGATGGAGAAAAGCACCGCGGGGTCATCAGCATAGGGAGGTCAGGGAACATGCAGTGGCAATGTAGGATAGGTTTCTGAAAAACATCGCGGGGTGGTGCGCATTGTGTGGGTGTGTGTTCATTACATTCACTAGTAGGAGTGAGAAAAACATCACGGGGTGGTGCGCATTGTATGGGTGTGTGTTACCTTACATTCACTAGTAGGAGTGAGAAAAACATCCCGGGGTAGTGCGCATTGTATGGGTGTGTGTTACATTAAATTCACTAGTAGGAGTGAGAAAAACATCGCGGGGTGGTGCGCATTGTATGGGTGTGTGTTACATTACATTCACTATTAGGAGTGAGAAAAACATCACGGGGTGGTGTGAATCGGAGGGTCTGAATTAGGATAGGCAGTGAGTGGCAATGTAGGATGGAGAAAAGCACCGCGGAGTGGTCAGCATGGGGAGGTCAGGGAACATGCAGTGGCAATGTAGGATAGGTTTCTGAAAAACATCGCGGTGTGATGCGCATTGTATGGGTGTGTGTTACATTACATTCACTAGTAGGAGTGAGAAAAACATCACGGGGTGGTGTGAATCGGAGGGTCTGGATTAGGATAGGCAGTGAGTGGCAATGTAGGATGGAGAAAAGCACCGCGTGGTGGTCAGCATTGGGAGGTCAGGGAACATGCAGTGGCAATGTAGGATAGGTTTCTGAAAAACATCGCGGGGTGGTGCGCATTGTATGGGTGTGTGTTACATTACATTCACTAGTAGGAGTGAGAAAAACATCACGGGGTGGGGTGAATCTGAGTGTCTGAATTAGGATAGGCAGTGAGTGGCAATGTAGGATGCAGAAAAGCACCGCGGGGTGGTCAGCATGGGGAAGTCAGGGAACATGCAGTGGCAATGTAGGATAGGTTTCTGAAAAACATCGCGGGGTGGTGCGCATTGTATGGGTGTGTGTTACATTACATTCACTAGTAGGAGTGAGAAAAACATCACGGGGTGGGGTGAATCTGAGTGTCTGAATTAGGAGAGGCAGTGAGTGGCAATGTAGGATGGAGAAAAGCACCGCGGGGTGGTCAGCATTGGGAGGTCAGGGAACATGCAGTGGCAATGTAGGATAGGTTTCTGAAAAACATCGCGGGGTGGTGCACATTGTATGGGTGTGTGTTACATTACATTCACTAGTAGGAGGGAGAAAAACATCACGGGGTGGTGTGAATCGGAGGGTCTGAATTAGGATACGCAGTGAGTGGCAATGTAGGATGGAAAAAAGCACCGCGGGGTGGTCAGCATGGGGAGGTCAGGGAACATGCAGTGACAATGTAGGATAGTTTTCTGAAAAACGTCACGGGGTGGTGCGCATTGTGTGGGTTTGTGTTACATTACATTAAATAGTAGGAGTGAGAAAAACATCACGGGGTGGTGGGGATTGTATGGTTGTGTGTTACATTACATTCACCAGTAGGAGTGAAAAAAACATCACGGGGTGGGTCGCATTGTATGGGTGTGTGTTACATTACATTCACTAGTAGGAGTGAGAAAAACATCACGGGGTGGTGTGAATCAGAGGTTCTGAATTAGGATAGCTAGTGAGTGGCAATGTAGGATGGAGAAAAGCACCGCGGGGTGGTCAGTATGGGGAGGTCAGGTTACATGCAGTGGCAAAGTAGGATAGGTTTCTGAAAAACATCGCGGGGTGGTGCACATTGTATGGGTGTGTGTTACATTACATTCACTAGTAGGATTGAGAAAAACATCACGTGGTGGTGTGAATCGGAAGGTCTGAATTAGGATAGGCAGTGAGTGGCAATGTAGGATGGAGAAAAGCACCGCGGGGTGGTCAGTATGGGGAGGTCAGGTTACATGCAGTGGCAAAGTAGGATAGGTTTCTGAAAAACATCGCGGGGTGGTGCGCATTGTATGGGTGTGTGTTACATTACATTCACTAGTAGGAGTGATAAAAACATCACGGGATGGTGCGCATCGTATGGGTGTGTGTTACATTACATTCAATAGTAGGAGTGAGAAAAACATCACGGGGTGGTGTGCATTGTATGGGTGTGTGTTACATTACATTCCCTAGTATGAGTGAGAAAAACATCCCGGGGGGTGTGAATCAGAGGGTCTGAATTAGGATAGGCAGTGAGTGGCAATGTAAGATGGAGAAAAGCACCGCGGGGTCATCAGCATAGGGAGGTCAGGGAACATGCAGTGGCAATGTAGGATAGGTTTCTGAAAAACATCGCGGGGTGGTGCGCATTGTGTGGGTGTGTGTTCATTACATTCACTAGTAGGAGTGAGAAAAACATCACGGGGTGGTGCGCATTGTATGGGTGTGTGTTACCTTACATTCACTAGTAGGAGTGAGAAAAACATCCCGGGGTAGTGCGCATTGTATGGGTGTGTGTTACATTAAATTCACTAGTAGGAGTGAGAAAAACATCGCGGGGTGGTGCGCATTGTATGGGTGTGTGTTACATTACATTCACTATTAGGAGTGAGAAAAACATCACGGGGTGGTGTGAATCGGAGGGTCGGAATTAGGATAGGCAGTGAGTGGCAATGTAGGATGGAGAAAAGCACCGCGGGGTGGTCAGCATGGGGAGGTCAGGGAACATGCAGTGGCAATGTAGGATAGGTTTCTGAAAAACATCGCGGTGTGATGCGCATTGTATGGGTGTGTGTTACATTACATTCACTAGTAGGAGTGAGAAAAACATCACGGGGTGGTGTGAATCGGAGGGTCTGAATTAGGATAGGCAGTGAGTGGCAATGTAGGATGGAGAAAAGCACCGCGTGGTGGTCAGCGTTTGGAGGTCAGGGAACATGCAGTGGCAATGTAGGATAGGTTTTTGAAAATCATCGCGGGGTGGTGCGCATTGTATGAGTGTGTGTTACATTACATTCACTAGTAGGAGTGAGAAAAACATCACGGGGTGGTGTGAATCGGAGGGTCTGAATTAGGATAGGCAGTGAGTGGCAATGTAGGATGCAGAAAAGCACCGCGGGGTGGTCAGCATGGGGAAGTCAGGGAACATGCAGTGGCAATGTAGGATAGGTTTCTGAAAAACATCGCGGGGTGGTGCCCATTGTATGGGTGTGTGTTACATTACATTCACTAGTAGGAGTGAGAAAAACATCACGGGGTGGGGTGAATCTGAGTGTCTGAATTAGGAGAGGCAGTGAGTGGCAATGTAGGATGGAGAAAAGCACCGCTGGGTGGTCAGCATTGGGAGGTCAGGGAACATGCAGTGGCAATGTAGGATAGGTTTCTGAAAAACATCGCGGGGTGGTGCACATTGTATGGGTGTGTGTTACATTACATTCACTAGTAGGAGGGAGAAAAACATCACGGGGTGGTGTGAATCGGAGGGTCTGAATTAGGATACGCAGTGAGTGGCAATGTAGGATGGAGAAAAGCACCGCGGGGTGGTCACCATGGGGAGGTCAGGGAACATGCAGTGGCAATGTAGGATAGGATTCTGAAAAACATCGCGGGGTGGTGCACGTTGAATGGGTGTGTGTTACATTACATTCACTAGTAGGATTGAGAAAAACATCACGGGGTGGTGTGAATCGGAAGATCTGAATTAGGATAGGCAGTGAGTGGCAATGTAGGATGGAAAAAGCACCGCGGGGTGGTCAGCATGGGGAGGTCAGGGAACATGCAGTGGCAATGTAGGATAGGTTTCTGAAAAACATCGCGGGGTGGTGCACGTTGTATGGGTGTGTGTTACATTACATTCACTAGTAGGATTGAGAAAAACATCACGGGGTGGTGTGAATCGGAAGATCTGAATTAGGATAGGCAGTGAGTGGCAATGTAGGATGGAAAAAGCACCGCGGGGTGGTCAGCATGGGGAGGTCAGGGAACATGCAGTGGCAATGTAGGATAGGTTTCTGAAAAACATCGCGGGGTGGTGCGCATTGTATGGGTGTGTGTTACATTTCATTCACTAGTAGGAGTGATAAAAACATCACGGGGTGGTGCGCATTGTATGGGTGTGTGTTACATTACATTCACTCGTAGGAGTGAGAAAAACATCACGGGGTGGTGTGCATTGTATGGGTGTGTGTTACATTACATTCACTAGTTTGAGTGAGAAAAACATCACAGGGGGTGTGAATCAGAGGGTCTGAATTAGAATAGGCAGTGAGTGGCAACGTAGGATGGAGAAAAGCACCGCGGGGTCGTCAGCATGGGGAGGTCAGGGAACATGCAGTGGCAATGTAGGATAGGTTTCTGAAAAACATCACGGGGTGGTGCGCATTGTGTGGGTGTGTGTTCATTACATTCACTAGTAGGAGTGAGAAAAACATCACGGGGTGGTGCGCATTGTATGTGTGTGTGTTACATTACATTCACTAGTAGGAGTGAAAAAAACATCACGGGGTGGTGTGAATCGGAGGGTCTGAATTAGGATAGGCAGTGAGTGGCAATATAGTAGGGAGAAAAGCACCGCGGGGTGGTCAGCATGGGGAGGTCAGGGAACATGCAGTGGCCATGTAGGATAGGATTCTGAAAAACATCACGGGGTGGTGCCCATTGCATGGGTGTGTGTTACATTACATTCACTAGTAGGAGTGAGAAAAACATCACGGGGTGGTGTTAATCGGAGGGTCTGAATTAGGATAGGCAGTGAGTGGCAATGTAGGATGGAGAAAAGCACCACGTGGTGGTCCGCATGGGGAGGTCAATGTAGGATAGGTTTCTGAAAAATATCGCGCGATGGTGCGCATTGTATGGGTGTGTGTTACCTTACATTCACTAGTAGGAGTGAGAAAAACATCATGGGGTAGTGCGCATTGTATGGGTGTGTGTTACATTACATTCACTAGGAGGAGTGAGAAAAGCATCGCGGGGTGGTGCGCATTGTATGGGTGTGTGTTACATTACATTCACTATTAGGAGTGAGAAAAACATCACGGGGTGGTGTGAATCGGAGGGTCTGATTTAGGATAGGCAGTGAGTGGCAATGTAGGATGGAGAAAAGCACCGCGGGGTGGTCAGCATGGGGAGGTCAGGGAACATGCATTGGCAATGTAGGATACGTTTCTGAAAAACATCGCGGGGTGGTGCTAATTGTATGGTTGTGTGTTACATTACATTCACTAGTAGGAGTGAGAAAAATATCCCGGGGTGGTGCGCATTGTATGGGTGTGTGTTACATTACATTCATTAGTAGGAGTGAGAAAAACATCACGGGGTGGTGTGAATCGGAGGGTCTGAATTAGGAGAGGCAGTGAGTGGCAATATAGGATGGAGAAAATCACCGCGGGGTGGTCAGCATGGGGAGGTCAGGGAACATGCAGTGGCAATGTAGGATAGGTTTCTGAAAAACAACGCGGGGTGGTGCGCATTGTATGGGTGTGTGCTACATTACATTCACTAGTATTAGTGAGCAAAACATCACGGGGTGGTGCGCATTGTATGGGTGTGTGTTACATTACATTCACTAGTAGGAGTGAGAAAAGCATCACGGGGTGGTGTGAATCGGAGGGTCTGAATTAGGATAGGCCGTGAGTGGCAATGTAGGATGGAGAAAATCACCGCGGGGAGGTCAGCATGGTGAGGTCAGGGAACATGCAGTGTCAAAGTAGGATAGGTTTCTGAAAAACATCGCAGGGTGGTGCGCATTGTATGGGTGTGTGTTACATTATATTCACTAGTAGGAGTGAGAAAAACATCACTGGGTGGTGCACATTGTATGGGTGTGTGTTACATTACATTCATTAGTAGGAGTGAGAAAAACATCACGCGGTGGTGTGAATCGGAAGTTCTGAATTAGGATAGGCAGTGAGTGGCAATGTAGGATGGAGAAAAGTACCGCGGGGTGGTCAGCATGGGGAGGTCAGGGAACATGCCGTGGCAATGTAGGATAGGTTTCTGAAAAAGATCGCGGGGTGGTGCGCATTGTATTGGGTGTGTGTTACATTACATTCACTAGTAGGAGTGAGAAAAACATCACGGGGTTTTGCGCATTGTATGGGTGTGTGTTACATTACATTCACTAGTAGGAGTGAGAAAAACATCGCTGGGTGGTGCGCATTGTATGGGTGTGTGTTAGATTACATTCATTAGTAGGAGTGAGAAAAACATCACGGGGTGGTGTGAATCGGAGGGTCTGAATTAGGATAGGCAGTGAATGGCAATGTAGGATGGAGAAAATCACCGCAGGTTGGTCAGCATGGGGAGGTCAGGGAACATGCAGTGGCAATGTAGGATAGGTTTCTGAAAAACATCGCGGGGTGGTGCGCATTGTATGGGTGTGTGTTCCATTACATTCACTAGTAGGAGTGAGAAAAACATCACGGGGTGGTGCGCATTGTATGGGTGTGTGTTACATTACATTCACTAGTAGGAGTGAGAAAAACATCACGGGGTGGTGTGAATCGGAGGGTCTGAATAAGGATAGGCAGTGAGTGGCAATGTAGGATGGAGAAAAGCACCGCGGGGTGGTCAGCATGGTGAGGTCAGGGAACATGCAGTGGCAATATAGGATAGGTTTCTGAAAAACATCGCGGGGTGGTGCGCATTGTATGGGTGTGTGTTACATTACATTCACTGTAGGAGTGAGAAAAGCATCACGGGGTGGTGCGCATTGTATGGGTGTGTGTTTCATTACATTCATTAGTAGGAGTGAGAAAAACATCACGGGGTGGTGTGAATCGGAGTGTCTGAATTAGGAGAGTCAGTGAGTGGCAATGTACGAAGGAGAAAAGCACCGCGGGGTGGTCAGCATGGGGAGGTCATGGAACATGCAGTGGCAATGTAGGATAGGTTTGTGAAAAACATTTCGGGGTGGTGCACATTGTATGGGTGTGTGTTACATTACATTCACTAGTATTAGTGAGAAAAATATCACGGGGTGGTGCGCATTGTACGGGTGTGTGTTACATTACATTCACTAGTAGGAGTGAGAAAAACATCACGCGGTGGGGTGAATTGGTGGGTCTGAATTAGGATAGGCAGTGAGTGGCAATGTAGGATGGAGAAAAGCACCGCGGTGTGGTCAGCATGGGGAGGTCAGGGAACATGCAGTGGCAATGAAGGATAGGTTTCTGAAAAACATCGCGGGGTGGTGCGCATTGTATGGGTGAGTGTTACATTACATTCACTAGTAGGAGTGAGAAAAATATCACGGGGTGGGGCGCATTGTATGGGTGTGTGTTACATTACATTCACTAGTAGGAGTGAGAAAAACATCACGGGGTGGTGTGAATCAGAGGGTCTGAATTAGGATAGGCAGTGAGTGGCAATGTAGGATGGAGAAAAGCACCGCGGGGTGATCAGTATGGGGAGGTCAGGGAACATGCAGTGGCAAAGTAGGATAGGTTTCTGAAAAACATCGCGGGGTGGTGCACATTGTATGGGTGTGTGTTACATTACATTCACTAGTAGGATTGAGAAAAACATCACGGGGTGGTGTGAATCGGAAGATCTGAATTAGGATAGGCAGTGAGTGGCAATGTAGGATGGAGAAAAGCACCGCGGGGTGGTCAGCATGGGGAGGTCAGGGAACATGCAGTGGCAATGTAGGATAGGTTTCTGAAAAAACATCGCGGGTGGTGCGCATTGTATGGGTGTGTGTTACATTACATTCACTAGTAGGAGTGAGAAAAACATCACGGGGTGGAGTGAATTGGAGGGTCTGAATTAGGACAGGCAGTGAGTCGCAATGTAGGATGGAGAAAAGCACCACGGGGTGGTCAGCATGGGGATGTCAGGGAACATGCAGTGGCAATGTAGGATAGGTTTGTGAAAAACATTTCGGGGTGGTGCACATTGTATGGGTGTGTGTTACATAACATTCACTAGTAGGAGTGAGAAAAACATCACGGGGTTGTGTGAATCGGAGGGTCTGAATTAGGATAGGCAGTGAGTGGCAATGTAGGATGGAGGAAAGCACCGCATAGTGGTCATCATGGGGAGGTCAGGGAACATGCAGTGGCAATGTATGATAGGTTACTGAAAAATATCGCGGGGTGGTGCGCATTGTATGGGTGTGTGTTACATTACATTCACTAGTAGGAGTGACAAAAACATCACGCGGTGGTGCGCATTGTATGGGTGTGTGTTTCATTACATTCACTAGTAGGAGTGAGAAAAACATCACGTGGTGGTGTGAATCAGAGGGTCTGAATTACGAATGGCAGTGAGTGACAATGTAGGATGGAGAAAAGCACCGCGGGGTCGTCAGCAAGGGGAGGTCAGGGAACAGGCAGTGGCTATGTAGGATAGGTTTCTGAAAAACATTGCGGGGTGGTGCTCATTGTATGGGTGTGTGTTACATTACATTCACTAGTAGGAGTGAGAAAAACATCACAGGGTGGTGCGCATTGTATGGGTGTGTGTTACATTACATTCACTAGTAGGAGTAAGAAAAACATCACGGGGTGGTGCGTATTGTATGTGTGTGTGTTACATTACATTCACTAGTAGGAGTGAGAAAAACATCACGGGGTGGTGAGAATCGGAGGGTCTGAATTAGGTTAAGCAGTGAGTGGCAATGTAAGATGGAGAAAAGCACCGCGGGGTGGTCAGCATGGGGAGGTCAGGGAACATGCAGTGGCAATGTAGGATAGGTTTCTGAAAAACATCGCGGGGTGGTGCGCATTGTATGGGTGTGTGTTACATTACATTCACTAGTAGGAGTGAGAAAAACATCACGGGGTGGTGTGAATCGGAGTTTCTGAATTAGGATAGGCAGTGAGTGGCAATGTAGGATCGAGAAAAGCACCGCGGGTTGGTCAGCATGGGGAGGTCAGGGAACATGCAGTGGCAATGTAGGATAAGTTTCTGAAAAACATCACGGTGTGGTGCGCATTGTATGGGTGTGTGTTACATTACATTAACTAGTAGGAGTGAGAAAAACATCATGGGGTGGTGGGGATTGTATGGTTGTGTGTTACATTACATTCACCAGTAGGAGTGAGAAAAACATCACGGGGTGGGTCGCATTGTATGGGTGTGTGTTACATTACATTCACTAGTAGGAGTGAGAAAAACATCACGGGGTGGTGTGAATCAGAGGGTCTGAATTAGGATAGGCAGTGAGTGGCAATGTAGGATGGAGAAAAGCACCGCGGGGTGGTCAGTATGGGGAGGTCAGGTTACATGCAGTGGCAAAGTAGGATAGGTTTCTGAAAAACATCGCGGGGTGGTGCACATTGTATGGGTGTGTGTTACATTACATTCACTAGTAGGATTGAGAAAAACATCACGGGGTGGTGTGAATCGGAAGGTCTGAATTAGGATAGGCAGTGAGTGGCAATGTAGGATGGAGAAAAGCACCGCGGGGTGGTCAGTATGGGGAGGTCAGGTTACATGCAGTGGCAAAGTAGGATAGGTTTCTGAAAAACATCGCGGGATGGTGCGCATTGTATGGGTGTGTGTTACATTACATTCAATAGTAGGAGTGAGAAAAACATCACGGGGTGGTGTGCATTGTATGGGTGTGTGTTACATTACATTCCCTAGTATGAGTGAGAAAAACATCCCGGGGGGTGTGAATCAGAGGGTCTGAATTAGGATAGGCAGTGAGTGGCAATGTAAGATGGAGAAAAGCACCGCGGGGTCATCAGCATAGGGAGGTCAGGGAACATGCAGTGGCAATGTAGGATAGGTTTCTGAAAAACATCGCGGGGTGGTGCGCATTGTGTGGGTGTGTGTTCATTACATTCACTAGTAGGAGTGAGAAAAACATCACGGGGTGGTGCGCATTGTATGGGTGTGTGTTACCTTACATTCACTAGTAGGAGTGAGAAAAACATCCCGGGGTAGTGCGCATTGTATGGGTGTGTGTTACATTAAATTCACTAGTAGGAGTGAGAAAAACATCGCGGGGTGGTGCGCATTGTATGGGTGTGTGTTACATTACATTCACTATTAGGAGTGAGAAAAACATCACGGGGTGGTGTGAATCGGAGGGTCTGAATTAGGATAGGCAGTGAGTGGCAATGTAGGATGGAGAAAAGCACCGCGGAGTGGTCAGCATGGGGAGGTCAGGGAACATGCAGTGGCAATGTAGGATAGGTTTCTGAAAAACATCGCGGTGTGATGCGCATTGTATGGGTGTGTGTTACATTACATTCACTAGTAGGAGTGAGAAAAACATCACGGGGTGGTGTGAATCGGAGGGTCTGGATTAGGATAGGCAGTGAGTGGCAATGTAGGATGGAGAAAAGCACCGCGTGGTGGTCAGCATTGGGAGGTCAGGGAACATGCAGTGGCAATGTAGGATAGGTTTTTGAAAATCATCGCGGGGTGGTGCGCATTGTATGGGTGTGTGTTACATTACATTCACTAGTAGGAGTGAGAAAAACATCACGGGGTGGTGTGAATCGGAGGGTCTGAATTAGGATAGGCAGTGAGTGGCAATGTAGGATGGAGAAAAGCACCGCGGGGTGGTCAGCATGGGGAGGTCAGGGAACATGCAGTGGCAATGTAGGATAGGTTTCTGAAAAACATCGCGGTGTGATGCGCATTGTATGGGTGTGTGTTACATTACATTCACTAGTAGGAGTGAGAAAAACATCACGGGGTGGTGTGAATCGGAGGGTCTGAATTAGGATAGGCAGTGAGTGGCAATGTAGGATGGAGAAAAGCACCGCGTGGTGGTCAGCATTGGGAGGTCAGGGAACATGCAGTGGCAATGTAGGATAGGTTTTTGAAAATCATCGCGGGGTGGTGCGCATTGTATGGGTGTGTGTTACATTACATTCACTAGTAGGAGTGAGAAAAACATCACGGGGTGGTGTGAATCGGAGGGTCTGAATTAGGATAGGCAGTGAGTGGCAATGTAGGATGCAGAAAAGCACCGCGGGGTGATCAGCATGGGGAAGTCAGGGAACATGCAGTGGCAATGTAGGATAGGTTTCTGAAAAACATCGCGGGGTGGTGCGCATTGTATGGGTGTGTGTTACATTACATTCACTAGTAGGAGTGAGAAAAACATCACGGGGTGGGGTGAATCTGAGTGTCTGAATTAGGAGAGGCAGTGAGTGGCAATGTAGGATGGAGAAAAGCACCGCGGGGTGGTCAGCATTGGGAGGTCAGGGAACATGCAGTGGCAATGTAGGATAGGTTTCTGAAAAACATCGCGGGGTGGTGCACATTGTATGGGTGTGTGTTACATTACATTCACTAGTAGGAGGGAGAAAAACATCACGGGGTGGTGTGAATCGGAGGGTGTGAATTAGGTTACGCAGTGAGTGGCAATGTAGGATGGAGAAAAGCACTGCGGTGTGGTCAGCATGGGGAGGTCAGGGAACATGCAGTGGCAATGTAGGATAGTTTTCTGAAAAACGTCACGGGGTGGTGCGCATTGTGTGGGTTTGTGTTACATCACATTAACTAGTAGGAGTGAGAAAAACATCACGGGGTGGTGGGGATTGTATGGTTGTGTGTTACATTACATTCACCAGTAGGAGTGAGAAAAACATCACGGGGTGGGTCGCATTGTATGGGTGTGTGTTACATTACATTCACTAGTAGGAGTGAGAAATACATCACGGGGTGGTGTGAATCGGAGGGTCTGAATTAGGATAGGCAGTGAGTGGCAATGTAGGATGGAGAAAAGCACCGCGGGGTGGTCAGCATGAGGAGGTCACGGAACATGCAGTGGCAATGTAGGATAGGTTTCTTAAAAACATCGCGGGGTGGTGCGCATTGTATGCCTGTGTGTTACATTACATTCTCTAGTAGGAGTGGGAAAAACATCGCGGGGTGGTGCGCATTGTATGGGTGTGTGTTACATTACATTCATTAGTAGGAGTGAGAAAAACATAACGGGGTGGTGCGCATTGTATGGGTGTGTGTTACATTACATTCAGTAGTAGGAGTGAGAAAAACATCACGAGGTGGTGTGAATTGGAGGGTCTCAATGAGGATCGGCAGTGAGTGGCAATGTAGGATAGAGAAAAGCACCATGGGGTGGTCAGCATGGGGAGGTCAGGGAACATGCAGTGGCCATGTAGGATAGGTTTCTGAAAAAAATCGCGGGGTGGTGCGCATTGTATGGGTGTGTGTTACATTACATTCACTAGTAGGAGTGAGAAAAACATCACGGGGTGGAGTGAATTGGAGGGTCTGAATTAGGATAGGCAGTGAGTCGCAATGTAGGATGGAGAAAAGCACCACGGGGTGGTCAGCATGGGGAGGTCAGGGAACATGCAGTGGCAATGTAGGATAGGTTTGTGAAAAACATTGCGGGGTGGTGCACATTGTATGGGTGTGTGTTACATAACATTCACTAGTAGGAGTGAGAAAAACATCACGGGGTTTTGTGAATCGGAGGGTCTGAATTAGGATAGGCAGTGAGTGGCAATGTAGGATGGAGGAAAGCACCGCATAGTGGTCATCATGGGGAGGTCAGGGAACATGCAGTGGCAATGTATGATATGTTACTGAAAAACATCGCGGGGTGGTGCGCATTGTATGGGTGTGTGTTACATTACATTCACTAGTAAGAGTGAGAAAAACATCACGTGGTGGTGTGAATCAGAGGGTCTGAATTAGGAATGGCAGTGAGTGACAATGTAGGATGGAGAAAAGCACCGCGGGGTCGTCAGCAAGGGGAGGTCAGGGAACAGGCAGTGGCTATGTAGGATAGGTTTCTGAAAAACATTGCGGGGTGGTGCGCATTGTATGGGTGTGTGTTACATTACATTCACTAGTAGGAGTTAGAAAAACATCACAGGGTGGTGCGCATTGTATGGTTGTGTGTTACATTACATTCACTAGTAGGAGTAAGAAAAACATCACGGGGTGGTGCGTATTGTATGGGTGTGTGTTACATTACATTCACTAGTAGGAGTGAGAAAAACATCACGGGGTGGTGAGAATCGGAGGGTCTGAATTAGGTTAAGCAGTGAGTGGCAATGTAAGATGGAGAAAAGCACCGCGGGGTGGTCAGCATGGGGAGGTCAGGGAACATGCAGTGGCAATGTAGGATAGGTTTCTGAAATATATTGCGGGGTGGTGTGCATTGTATGGGTGTGTGTTACATTACATTCACTAGTAGGAGTGAGAAAAACATCATGGGGTGGTGTGAATCAGAGGGTCTGCATTAGGATAGGCAGTGAGTGGCAATGTAGGATGGAGAAAAGCACCACGGGGTGGTCAGTATGGGGAGGTCAGGGAACAAGCAGTGGCAATGTAGGATAGTTTTCTGAAAAACATCACGGGGTGGTGCGCATTGTATGGGTGTGTGTTAGAATACATTCACTAGTAGGAGTGAAAAAAACATCACGGGGTGGTGTGAATCGGAGGGTCTGAATTAGGATAGGCAGTGAGTGGCATTGTAGGATGGAGAAATGCCCCGCGGGGTGGTCAGCATGGAGAGGTCAGGGAACATGCAGTGGCAATGTAGGATAGGTTTCTGAAAAACATCGCGGGGTGGTGCGCATTGTATGGGTGTGTGTTACATTACATTCACTAGTAGGAGTGAGAAAAACATCACGGGGTGGTGTGAATCGGAGTTTCTGAATTAGGATAGGCAGTGAGTGGCAATGTAGGATGGAGAAAAGCACCGCGGGGTGGTCAGCATGGGGAGGTCAGGGAACATGCAGTGGCAATGTAGGATAAGTTTCTGAAAAACATCACGGGGTGGTGTGCATTGTATGGGTGTGTGTTACATAACATTAACTAGTAGGAGTGAGAAAAACATCACGGGGTGGTGGGGATTGTATGGTTGTGTGTTACATTACATTCACCAGTAGGAGTGAGAAAACCATCACGGGGTGGGTCGCATTGTATGGGTGTGTGTTACATTACATTCACTAGTAGGAGTGAGAAAAACATCACGGGGTGGTGTGAATCAGAGGGTCTGAATTAGGATAGGCAGTGAGTGGCAATGTAGGATGGAGAAAAGCACCGCAGGGTGGTCAGCATTGGGTGGTCAGGGAACATGCATTGGCAATGTAGGATAGGTTTCTGAAAAACAACGCGGGGTGGTGCGCATTGTATGGGTGTGTGTTACATTACATTCACTAGTATTAGTGAGCAAAACATCACGGGGTCGTGCGCATTGTATGGGTGTGTGTTACGTTACATTCACTAGTAGGAGTGAGAAAAACATCACACGGTGGTGTGAATCGGAGGGTCTGAATTAGGATAGGCAGTGAGGGTCAATGTAGGATGGAGAAAAGCACCGCATGGTGGTCAGCATCGGGAGGTCAGGGAACATGCATTGGCAATGTAGGATAGGTTTCTGAAAAACATCGCGGGGTGGTGCGCATTGTATGGGTGTGTGTTACATTACATTCACTAGTAGGAGTGAGAAAAACATCACGGGGTGGTGCGCATTGTATGGGTGTGTGTTACATTACATTCACTAGTAGGAGTGAGAAATACATCACGGGTTGGTGTGAATCGGAGGGTCTGAATTAGAATAGGCAGTGAGTGGCAATGTAGGATGGAGAAAAGCACCGCGGGGTGGTCAGCATGGGGAGCTCACGGAACATGCAGTGGCAATGTAGGATAGGTTTCTGAAAAACATCGCAGTGTGGTGCGCATTGTATGCGTGTGTGTTACATTACATTCTCTAGTAGGAGTGAGAAAAACATCGCGGGGTGGTGCGAATTGTATGGGTGTGTGTTACATTACATTCACTATTAGGAGTGAGAAAAACATAACGGGGTGGTGCGCATTGTATGGGTGTGTGTTACATTACATTCAGTAGTAGGAGTGAGAAAAACATCACGAGGTGGTGTGAATCAGAGGGTCTCAATTAGGATCGGCAGTGAGTGGCAATGTAGGATAGAGAAAAGCACAGCGGGGTGGTCAGCATGGGGAGGTCAGGGAACATGCAGTGGCAAGTGTAGGATAGGTTTCTGAAAAACATTGCGGGGTGGTGCACATTGTATGGCTGTGTGTTACATAACATTCACTAGTAGGAGTGAGAAAAACATCACGGGGTGGTGTGAACCGGAGGGTCTGAATTAGGATAGGCAGTGAGTGGCAATGTAGGATCAAGAAAAGCACCGCGTGGTGGTCATCATGGGGAGGTCAGCGAACATGCAGTGGCAATGTAGGATAGGTTACTGAAAAACATCGCGGGGTGGTGCGCATTGTATGGGTGTGTGTTACATTACATTCACTAGTAGGAGTGAGAAAAACATCACGGGGTGGTGTGAATCGGAGGGTCTGAATTAGGATAGGCAGTGAGTGGCAATGTAGGATGGAGAAAAGCACCGCGGGGTGGTCAGCATGTGGAGGTCAGGGAACAAGCAGTGGCAATGTAGGATAGGTTTCTGAAAAACATCGCGGGGTGCTGCGCATTGTATGGGTCTGTGTTACATTACATTAACTAGTAGGAGTGAGAAAAACATCACGGGGTGGTGGGGATTGTATGGTTGTGTGTTACATTACATTCACCAGTAGGAGTGAGAAAAACATCACGGGGTGGGGCACATTGTATGGGTGTGTGTTACATTACATTCACTAGTAGGAGTGAGAAAAACATCACGGGGTGGTGTGAATCAGAGGGTCTGAATTAGGATAGGCAGTGAGTGGCAATGTAGGATGGAGAAAAGCACCGCGGGGTGGTCAGCATGTGGAGGTCAGGGAACAAGCAGTGGCAATGTAGGATAGGTTTCTGAAAAACATCGCGGGGTGCTGCGCATTGTATGGGTCTGTGTTACATTACATTAACTAGTAGGAGTGAGAAAAACATCACGGGGTGGTGGGGATTGTATGGTTGTGTGTTACATTACATTCACCAGTAGGAGTGAGAAAAACATCACGGGGTGGGGCACATTGTATGGGTGTGTGTTACATTACATTCACTAGTAGGAGTGAGAAAAACATCACGGGGTGGTGTGAATCAGAGGGTCTGAATTAGGATAGGCAGTGAGTGGCAATGTAGGATGGAGAAAAGCACCGCGGGGTGGTCAGTATGGGGAGGTCAGGTTACATGCAGTGGCAATGTAGGATAGTGTCGATGTCCGCTCCCGGCCGGCAGGAAGGACACACGACAAAGTCTGGTAGTGGACAACCTTTTCTTTTTATTTTCCTTCTCCGTACAGCCTGCCCTGGGTTCTCCCAGCTGAAGCCTCCTCTGGTCCGCTCCCCGCGGCTCCTTTTGTGCTTCAGTCTGCCCCAAAGCCTCTTCCGGTCCGCTCTCCGCGGCTCCTTTTGGGCTTCTACTTCCGGGCTTCTACCTGGCTTCTACTTCCGCCCAGGGGTGGCACCGGTATATATACGGATACAGTGTCCAATCATGTTAAAGTAAGCAAGGCAAGCTGATTGGCTAACATCATCAGTTGCCAGGCAGACTATATTGTTGAGCGGGTTGCTTACGCGGTAAGCAGGAAACTAACATATTCGATGGGAGGGGTAATCTACCTCAGGCTTTGCTCTTTACCACAGGCCGCACGTCCGCCAAGTGAGGCGACCGGGCTCGGGGCTGCGGCTCCCAACATCTCCCCCTTTTTTATTTTTTATGAATGTGCGCATCGTAGCCCTTCCTGGACTGGGTGCAGAGGCTTATGCCCTATGTGTAGGCCCACCGTAGGTCCTTGGCTTAGACCCTGGTTGGCCATGCCATGGTCTGCCAAGGCCCTGAGGCCCTCATCCTTTTTCTAGGGCCAGGCACAAACTGGACGGAACCTGGATGCACACAAGCTTGCACTCATTTCCTCTCCGTAAAGAAATCCCCTCGGAGAGAAATTTAGACCTGGGAAGCATCTAACAGTCCAGCGGCTTACGTGCAGGATGGGGTAGGGCCTGGCTTAGGTCGAGTCGTGCTGGGGAGGCACGCTCTTACCCGTCATTGACTCACCTACCCTGCTGTGTATTGTCACCTTATGGAGGAGAATGAGGGATGCCCGCCATATCTAGACTCGGTCGTGGGCCAATTGAGCAAGCCATGCATATGCCTGAGGATCTTCTTGTCCATTTCGGGCTACCGCTATTTCTATTCATCTTGTTGGTTGGTCTGTGATGGATCTCCAGTAGGGCAGGTCTGATCTTCAGTCGAGGGCTTTGTTGCCCGTGTCAGTCTCTCCGGTATCCACAGTGGTTCTCGTCCCGGTTCCTGTGGGAAAACACAAACCGCGCCTCGGTTCCAGCTGACCACTGGATCCGGGCCCATCCATTGTCCTGTCAGGACATCTTTCCACTTCACCCACCCTTTATGGTTGGGGGAAGGGTTGCAGTGCTCCACGGCTGGGGAGCAATTATCATTATTTAAATTTAAAAAATTGTGTGTGAATAGTGCCATGGATAATCGTGCCTTTGGGGCCAGGCCTTGGCCTACTCCCCCTTTTTGTTTTTGTAAAATTTCTTTGAGGCTTCTATGAGCCCTCTCAATGATTCCTTGACCTTGGGGATTGTATGGGATACCATGTTTTAATTGAACCTCCATCATTTTGCAGAACTCATTGAAGGCTTTGCCTATATAGGCTGGTCCATTATCAGTTTTTAATATTTTTGGTTTGCCCCATGCGGCCCAAGCTGCCAGGCAATGATTGATCACATTAGACACTTTTTCACCTGTTTCTGCTGTTGCAAATATGACGCGAGAACAGGTGTCTGTGGAAACATGAACATATTTAAGAGTCCCAAACTCCTGTATATGTGTGATGTCCATCTGCCAAACATCACCAGGGATCAAACCTCGAGGGTTTACTCCCATCGGTATGGCAGGTTTGTATGTGGCACAGGAGTCACATAGTCGCACGATATCTCGTGCATCTGCTCTAGAAACATGGAAATGGTTTGCTAGTGTCCTGGCATTGACATGAAACTTATCATGGAAGGCACGGGCTCGCTCGATTGGTGTTAGTAAGGTAAAAATCCATAATGGGCGAGTGGCAGTATCAGCAGCCGCATTCCCCTGTGCCATAGGCCCTGGCAGGGATGTATGTGCTCTTATGTGGGTGGTGAAGACCTTATGGTGTCTGTTCTGAAGCAATGTCTGGATAGACAGGAACAGCCCAGCCACTGTGGAAGTGGATCTAATTAAACCGGCAGTCTCAAGCATTTGCATAGCATTGACCACATACCTAGAATCGGAGACAATGTTAATGGCTTCTGAGAACCGTTCAAGAATCATTTTAACGATCTGCAGTTCCACCACCTGAGGCTGATCTGGTTCAAATTGTATGGTAACCGGGGGCTTGCCTAGGATCACATAGGCGCCTATCCCCGTCTTGGAGCCATCTGTGTATATTGTAGTTGCTGGGACTAATGGCTCAGAGGCAGTAACCTTTGGAAAAATTATAGGGTGCTGAGTGACAAATGACAAGATGAACACCCATATAAGTCTGGAGACGACACTGAGGTCCACACCTGCTGACCCAGGGGTGGCCCTTGTTGAAGGCTGCCACCCTGAGCTGTCCTGTCTCTGGGGCGGGGGCCCGCCTGTGAAGGGGGCCCCCTCTGGCCGTTTTTTGGCTCTCTAGCATCTTGTCCACAAATACGGTTGCCCTGAGCATCAAAGACCGACCTACACTCCTCAGCTTTGTGTGATCCCTTCTTGCATCGCCCACAAACATATGGTTCTTCATTCCTAGGACGAGGCCTAGCATCTGCATTGTTTGGGCAGTGACGTTTAATGTGTCCTGGCTCCCCGCAGGCAAAACACCCTTTAGTCTTACATTCCCCTTCTAACCCGCGAGGTCCCCTCTGCTGTACAGCCGCGGCCAGGAGAGCAGCCACTCCCGAGTTGGAGAGCGGCCCCCCTATCTCTCTGCATATCCTAATCCAGGCATTGAGGTCCTTGTTCTTATGAGGAGCTATCGCTGCCTTGCACTCCTTTGTACATTGCTCAAAAATCAGCTGCCTTACCAGCGGTCGAGCCACTCCCGGATCAGAAAATATCTTATCGGCAGCATCTTGCATTCGGGCCACAAAGTCAACAAATGGCTCTGTGGTACCCTGAATTATTTTTGAAAGACACAAGGAGGCTGTTCCGGCACCACTTACTTGCTTCCAGGCGCGGAGCCCTATGGCATTGATTTGTTCATAGACAGCGCCGGGGAACTGGGTCTGATCATCAGCGTGCCGAACTTCTCCCATAAGCATTTCCTTGTTCCACCCCCGGTTTCCCCGATTGGCGTTTCTCTCAGCCTGCTCTGCAGAGAACTCTGCGTACCAGGCTCGCCAATCCAGGTAACTGCCCGAGGGCAGACACGCCTTTGCCAGCTGAATCCAGTCCGCGGGGGTGAGGGGCCCAGAAGACAGATTCTCCAGCATGGCAATGGTGTAAGGCGCAGTCGGCCCAAAGGTTGTAACTGCATTTTTAAGTTCTCTAATCTGCTTTATCTCAAAAGGCTCCCATACATTGCGTCCCTGGCCCATAGCTACTTGTACAGGAAATATCTCGTAGGGGCCACTATCTATCCCAGGTGGATGTACCTCATGAGACAAGCCTTCCCCCTGCCAAAGCCGCCTGTGAAAATACCGACCCGCAGGCGGCGGAGCATAAGACGGCGGCCGTGATTGGGCGGAGAATGGGGGCCCGTGCATCACTTCCTGTTCTGGCGAAAGGGGAGAGAGCTCCCAGGCGGCCGCCTCGTGGTGAGGGATCGCCTCCCTCTCGCGCCGGGGAGCGCTCAGGAGCTCTCTACTCCTCCGCAGACCAGGTTGAGCAGAGCGCAATTCGCGGGGCGACGTTGGAAAAGAACCCTGCGACTCCTTATTGAGCGACTTAGGCTCCTGACAGCTGGTCTCTTTGGCCCCCTTGCCATTCAACTTTCCCTCGTCCTCGGAGTCAGACGACTCCGAGGCTAGAGCCCCGTCCTCCTCCTTAGCATCTTTGTTCCCCTTGACAGGCCCCTCTCGGGAGCTCCCTGACTGGGCCTGCTCAGATACCCTGCGTACTTTTGTAAGCTCTTGAGAGCTTTCTCCACAACCACCCTCGCTCTTAGTGTTGCTACCTAGCATGTTTCCCATTTTTTAATATGTTACTCACCGCGTGGGGCCCAAGGAATCCGCCACTTACGCGTGAGCCTGAGGGGAGTCTAAAAGCCCTGTAGGTGCGCGCCACCCAGAGCCCAGGCTTATCCCCAACTCACCTGTCTCGCAGCTCTGTACTGGAGCGTTGTCCACTTCCACGTCTCGGGGGTGATCAGTCCCTGGGCGGGCCTCCAAATGTCGATGTCCGCTCCCGGCCGGCAGGAAGGACACACGACAAAGTCTGGTAGTGGACAACCTTTTCTTTTTATTTTCCTTCTCCGTACAGCCTGCCCTGGGTTCTCCCAGCTGAAGCCTCCTCTGGTCCGCTCCCCGCGGCTCCTTTTGTGCTTCAGTCTGCCCCAAAGCCTCTAACGGTCCGCCCTCCGCGGCTCCTTTTGGGCTTCTACTTCCGGGCTTCTACCTGGCTTCTACTTCCGCCCAGGGGTGGCATCGGTATATATACGGATACAGTGTCCAATCATGTTAAAGTAAGCAAGGCAAGCTGATTGGCTAACATCATCAGTTGCCAGGCAGACTATATTGTTGAGCAGGTTGCTTACGCGGTAAGCAGGAAACTAACATATTCGATGGGAGGGGTAATCTACCTCAGGCTTTGCTCTTTACCACAGGCCGCATGTCCGCCAAGTGAGGCGACCGGGCTCGGGGCTGCGGCTCCCAACAGGATAGGTTTCTGAAAAACATCGCGGGGTGGTGCACATTGTATGGGTGTGTGTTACATTACATTCACTAGTAGGATTGAGAAAAACATCACGGGGTGGTGTGAATCGGAAGGTCTGAATTAGGATAGGCAGTGAGTGGCAATGTAGGATGGAGAGAAGCACCGCGGGGTGGTCAGCATGGGGAGGTCAGGGAACATGCAGTGGCAATGTAGGATAGGTTTCTGAAAAACATCGCGGGGTGGTGCGCATTGTGTGGGTGTGTGTTCATTACATTCACTAGTAGGAGTGAGAAAAACATGACGGGGTGGTGCGCATTGTATGGGTGTGTGTTACATTACATTCACTAGTATGAGTGAGAAAAACATCACGGGGTGGTGTGAATCGGAGGGTCTGAATTAGGATAGGCAGTGAGTGGCAATGTAGGAGGGAGAAAAGCACCGCGGGGTGGTCAGCATGGGGAGGTCAGGGAACATGCAGTGGCAATGTAGGATAGGATTCTGAAAAACATCACGGGGTGGTGCGCATTGTATGGGTGTGTGTTACATTACATTCACTAGTAGGAGTGAGAAAAACATCACGGTGTGGTGTGAATCGGAGGGTCTGAATTAGGATAGGCAGTGAGTGGCAATGTAGGATGGAGAAAAGCATCACGTGGTGGTCAGCATGGGGAGGTCAGGGAACATGCAGTGGCAATGGAGGATAGGTTTCTGAAAATCATCGCGGGGTGGTGCGCCTTGTATGGTGTGTGTTACCTTACATTCACTAGTAGGAGTGAGAAAACCATCACGGGGTAGTGCACATTGTATGGGTGTGTGTTACATTACATTCACTAGTAGGAGTGAGAAAAACATCGCGGGGTGGTGCGCATTGTATGGGTGTGTGTTACATTACATTCACTAGTAGGAGTGAGAAAAACATCACGGGGTGGTGTGAATCGGAGGGTCTGAAATAGGATAGGCAGTGAGTGGCAATGTAGGATGGAGAAAAGCAACGCGGAGTGGTCAGCATGGGGAGGTCAGGGAACATGCAGTGGCAATGTAGGATAGGTTTCTGAAAATCATCGCGGGGTGGTGCGAATTGTATGGTTGTGTGTTACATTACATTCACTAGTAGGAGTGAGAAAAACATCCCGGGGTCGTGCGCATTGTATGGGTGTGTGTTACATTACATTCATTAGTAGGAGTGAGAAAAACATCACGGGGAGGTGTGAAACGGAGGGTCAGAATTAGGAGAGGCAGTGAGTGACAATATAGGATGGAGAAAAGCACCGCGGGGTGGTCAGCATGGGGAAGTCAGGGAACATGCAGTGGCAATGTAGGATAGGTTTCTGAAAAACAACGCGGGGTGGTGCGCATTGTATGGGTGTGTGTTACATTACATTCACTAGTATTAGTGAGCAAAACATCACGGGGTGGTGCGCATTGTATGGGTGTGTGTTACGTTACATTCACTAGTAGGAGTGAGAAAAACATCACGCGGTGGTGTGAATCGGAGGGTCTGAATTAGGATAGGCAGTGAGTGGCAATGTAGGATGGAGAAAAGCATCGCAGGGTGGTCAGCATCGGGAGGTCAGGGAACATGCATTGGCAATGTAGGATAGGTTTCTGAAAAACATCGCGGGGTGGTGCGCATTGTAAGGGCGTGTGATACATTACATACACTAGTAGGAGTGAGAAAAACATCACGGGGTGGTGCGCATTGTATGGGTGTGTGTTACATTACATTCACCAATAGTAGTGAGAAAAACATCACGGGGTGGTGTGAATCGGAGGGTCTGAATTAGGATAGGCAGTGAGTGGCAATGTAGGATGGATAAAAGCACCGCGGGATGGTCAGCATTGGGGAAGTCAGGGAACATGCAGTGGCAATGTAGGATAGTTTTCTGAAAAACGTCACGGGGTGGTGCGCATGGTGTGGGTTTGTGTTACATTACATTCACTAGTAGGAGTGAGAAAAACATCACGGGGTGGTTTGAATCGGAGTTTCTGAATTAGGATAGGCAGTGAGTGGCAATGTAGGATGGAGAAAAGCACCGCCGGGTGGTCAGTATGGGGAGGTCAGGTTACATGCAGTGGCAATGTAGGATAAGTTTCTGAAAAACATCGCGGGGTTGTGCGCATTGTATGGGTGTGTGTTACATTACATTAACTAGTAGGAGTGAGAAAAACATCACGGAGTGGTGGGGATTGTATGGTTGTGTGTTACATTACATTCACCAGTAGGAGTGAGAAAAACATCACGGGGTGGGGCGCATTGTATGGGTGTGTGTTACATTACATTCACTAGTAGGAGTGAGAAAAACATCACGGGGTGGTGCGCATTGTATGGGTGTGTGTTACATTACATTCACTAGTAGGAGTGAGAAAAACATCACAGGGTGGTGTGAATCGGAGGGTCTGAATTAGGATAGGCAGTGAGTGGCAATGTAGGAAGAAGAAAAGCACCGCGGGGTGGTCAGCATGTGGAGGTCAGGGAACAAGCAGTGGCAATGTAGGATAGGTTTCTGAAAAACATCGCGGGGTGGTGCGCATTGTATGGGTGTGTGTTACATTACATTAACTAGTAGGAGTGAGAAAAACATCACGGGGTGGTGGGGATTGTATGGTTGTGTGTTACATTACATTCACCAGTAGGAGTGAGAAAAACATCACGGGGTGGTGTGAATCAGAGGGTCTGAATTAGGATAGGCAGTGAGTGGCAATGTAGGATGGAGAAAAGCACCGCGTGGTGGTCAGTATGGGGAGGTCAGGTTACATGCAGTGGCAATGTAGGACAGGTTTCTGAAAAACATCGCGGGGTGGTGCACTTTGTATGGGTGTGTGTTACATTACATTCACTAGTAGGATTGAGAAAAACATCACGGGGTGGTGTGAATCAGAAGGTCTGAATTAGGATAGGCAGTGAGTGGCAATGTAGGATGGAGAGAAGCACCGCGGGGTGGTCAGCATAGGGAGGTAAGGGAACATGCAGTGGCAATGTAGGATAGGTTTCTGAAAAACATCGCGGGGTGTTGCGCATTGTATGGGTGTGTGTTACATTACTTTCACTAGTAGGAGTGATAAAAACATCACGGGATGGTGCGCATTGTATGGGTGTGTGTTACATTACATTCACTAGTAGGAGTGAGAAAAACATCACGGGGTGGTGTGCATTGTATGGGTGTGTGTTACATTACATTCACTAGTATGAGTGAGAAAAACATCCCGGGGGGTGTGAATCAGAGGGTCTGAATTAGGATAGGCAGTGAGTGGCAATGTAGGATGGAGAAAAGCACCGCGCGGTCGTCAGCATAGGGAGGTCAGGGAACATGCAGTGGCAATGTAGGATAGGTTTCTGAAAAACATCGCGGGGTGGTGCGCATTGTGTGGGTGTGTGTTCATTACATTCACTAGTAGGAGTGAGAAAAACATCACGGGGTGGTGCGCATTGTATGGGTGTGTGTTACATTACATTCACTAGTATGAGTGAGAAAAACATCACGGTTTGGTGTGAATCGGAGGGTCTGAATTAGGATAGGCAGTGAGTGGCAATGTAGGAGGGAGAAAAGCACCGCGGGGTGGTCAGCATGGGGAGGTCAGGGAACATGCAGTGGCAATGTAGGATAGGATTCTGAAAAACATCACGGGGTGGTGCGCATTGTATGGGTGTGTGTTTCATTACATTCACTAGTAGGAGTGAGAAAAACATCACGGTGTGGTGTGAATCGGAGGGTCTGAATTAGGATAGGCAGTGAGTGGCAATGTAGGATGGAGAAAAGCACCACGTGGTGGTCAGCATGGGGAGGTCAGGGAACATGCAGTGGCAATGGAGGATAGGTTTCTGAAAAACATCGCGGGGTGGTGCGCATTGTATGGTGTGTGTTACCTTACATTCACTAGTAGGAGTGAGAAAAACATCACGGGGTAGTGCGCATTGTATGGGTGTGTGTTACATTACATTCACTAGTAGGAGTGAGAAAAACAACGCGTGGTGGTGCGCATTGTATGGGTGTGTGTTACATTACATTCACTAGTAGGAGTGAGAAAAACATCACGGGGTGGTGTGAATCGGACGGTCTGAATTAGGATAGGCAGTGAGTGGCAATGTAGGATGGAGAAAAGCAACGTGGAGTGGTCAGCATGGGGAGGTCAGGGAACATGCAGTGGCAATGTAGGATAGGTTTCTGAAAATCATCGCGGGGTGGTGCGAACTGTATGGTTGTGTGTTACATTACATTCACTAGTAGGAGTGAGAAAAACATCCCGGGGTCGTGCGCATTGTATGGGTGTGTGTTACATTACATTCATTAGTAGGAGTGAGAAAAACATCACGGGGTGGTGTGAATCGGAGGGTCTGAATTAGGAGAGGCAGTGAGTGGCAATATACGATGGAGAAAAGCACCGCGGGGTGGTCAGCATGGGGAGGTCAGGGAACATGCAGTGGCAATGTAGGATAGGTTTCTGAAAAACAACGCGGGGTGGTGCGCATTGTATGGGTGTGTGTTACATTACATTCACTAGTATTAGTGAGCAAAACATCACGGGGTGGTGCGCATTGTATGGGTGTGTTTTACGTTACATTCACTAGTAGGAGTGAGAAAAACATCACGCGGTGGTGTGAATCGGAGGGTCTGAATTAGGATAGGCAGTGAGGGGCATTGTAGGATGGAGAAAAGCACCGCAGGGTGGTCAGCATCGGGTAGTCAGGGAACATGCATTGGCAATGTAGGATAGGTTTCTGAAAAACATCGCGGGGTGGTGCGCATTGTAAGGGCGTGTGATACATTACATACACTAGTAGGAGTGAGAAAAACATCACGGGGTGGTGCGCATTGTATGGGTGTGTGTTACATTACATTCACTAGTAGGAGTGAGAAAAACATCACGTGGTGGTGTGAATCGGAGGGTCTGAATTAGGATAGGGAATGAGTGGCAATGTAGGATGGAGAAAAGCACTGCGGGGTGGTCAGCATGTGGAGGTCAGGGAACATGCAGTGGCAATGTAGGATAGGTTTCTGAAAAACATCGCTGGGTGGTTCGCATTGTATGGGTGTGTGTTACATTATATTCTCTAGTAGGAGTGAGAAAAACATCACGGGGTGGAGCGCATTTTATGGGTGTGTGTTACATGACATTCACTAGTAGGAGTTAGAAAAACATCACGGGGTGGTGTGAATCAGAGGGTCTGAATTAGGAATGGCAGGGAGTGACAATGTAGGATGGAGAAAAGCACCGCGGGGTCGTCAGAAATGGGAGGTCAGGGAACAGGCAGTGGCTATGTAGGATAGGTTTCTGAAAAACATTGCGGGGTGGTACGCATTGTATGGGTGTGTGTTACATTACATTCACTAGTAGGAGTGAGAAAAACATCACAGGGTGGTGCGCATTGTATGGGTGTGTGTTACATTACATTCACTAGTAGGAGTAAGAAAAACATCACGGGGTGGTGCGTATTGTATGGGTGTGTGTTACATTACATTCACTAGTAGGAGTGAGAAAAACATCACGGGGTGGTGAGAATCGGAGGGTCTGAATTAGCTTAAGCAGTGAGTGGCAATGTAGGATGGAGAAAAGCACCGCGGGGTGGTCAGCATGGGGAGGTCAGAGAACATGCAGTGGCAATGTAGGATCGGTTTCTGAAAAATATTGCGGGGTGGTGCGCATTGTATGGGTGTGTGTTACATTACATTCACTAGTAGGAGTGAGAAAAACATCACGGGGTGGTGTGAATCGGAGGGTCTGAATTAGGAGAGGCAGTGAGTGGCAATGTAGGATGGAGAAAAGCACCACGTGGTGGTCAGCATGGGGAGGTCAGGGAACATGCAGTGGCAATGTAGGATAGGTTTCTGAAAAACATCGTGGGGTGGTGCGCATTGTATGGGTGTGTGTTACAATACATTCAATAGTAGGAGTGAAAAAAACATCACGGGGTGGTGTGAATCGGAGGGTCTGAATGAGGATAGGCAGTGAGTGGCAATGTAGGATGGAGAAATGCCCCGCGGGGTGGTCAACATGGGGAGGTCAGGGAACATACAGTGGCAATGTAGGATAGGTTTCTGAAAAACATCGCGGGGTGGTGCGCATTGTATGGGTGTGTGTTACATTACATTCACTAGTAGGAGTGAGAAAAACATCACGGGGTGGTGTGAATCGGAGGGTCTGAATTAGGATAGGCAGTGAGTGGCAATGTAGGATGGAGAAAAGCACCGCGGGGTGGTCAGCATTGGGGAAGTCAGGGAACATGCAGTGGCAATGTAGGATAGTTTTCTGAAAAACATCGCGGGGTGGTGTGCATTGTATGGTTGTGTGTTACATTACATTCACCAGTAGGAGTGAGAAAAACATCACGGGGTGGGGCGCATTGTATGGGTGTGTGTTACATTACATTCACTAGTAGGAGTGAGAAAAACATCACGGGGTGGTGTGAATCAGAGGGTCTGAATTAGGATAGGCAGTGAGTGTCAATGTAGGATGGAGAAAAGCACCGCGGGTTGGTCAGTATGGGGAGGTCAGGTTACATGCAGTGGCAATGTAGGATAGGTTTCGGAAAAACATCGCAGGGTGGTGCACATTGTATGGGTGTGTGTTACATTACATTCACTAGTAGGATTGAGAAAAACATCACGGGGTGGTGTGAATCGGAAGGTCTAAATTAGGATAGGCAGTGAGTGGCAATGTAGGATGGAGAAAAGCACCGCGGGGTGGTCAGCATGGGGAGGTCAGGGAACATGCAGTGGCAATGTAGGATAGGTTTCTGAAAAACATCGTGGGGTGGTGCGCATTGTATGGGTGTGTGTTACATTACATTCACTAGTAGGAGTGAGAAAAACATCACGGGGTGGTGTGCATTGTATGGGTGTGTGTTACATTACATTCACTAGTATGAGTGAGAAAAACATCCTGGGGGGTGTGAATCAGAGGGTCTGAATTAGGATAGGCAGTGAGAGGCAATGTAGGATGGAGAAAAGCACCGCGGGGTCTTCAGCATAGGGAGGTCAGGGAACATGCAGTGGCAATGTAGGATAGGTTTCTGAAAAACATCGCGGGGTGGTGCGCATTCTGTGGGTGTGTGTTCATTACATTCACTAGTAGGAGTGAGAAAAACATCACGGGGTGGTGCGCATTGTATGGGTGTGTGTTACATTACATTCACTAGTAGGAGTGAGAAAAACATCACGGGGTGGTGTGAATCGGAGGGTCTGAAATAGGATAGGCCGTGAGTGGCAATGTAGGAGGGAGAAAAGCACCGCGGGGTGGTCAGCATGGGGAGGTCAGGGAACATGCAGTGGCAATGTAGGATAGGATTCAGAAAAAATTCATGGGGTGGTGCGCATTGTATGGGTGTGTGTTACATTACACTCACTAGTAGGAGTGAGAAAAACATCACGGGGTGGTGTGAATCGGAGGGTCTGAATTAGGATAGGCAGTGAGTGGCAATGTAGGATGGAGAAAAGCACCACGTGGTGGTCAGCATGGGGAGGTTAGGGAACATGCAGTGGCAATGTCGGATAGGTTTCTGAAAAACATCGCGGGGTGGTGCGCATTGTATGGGTGTGTGTTACCTTACATTCACTAGTAGGAGTGAGAAAAACATCACGGGGTAGTGCGCATTGTATCGGTGTGTGTTACATTACATTCCCTAGTAGGAGTGAGAAAAACATCGCGGGGTGGTGCGCATTGTATGGGTGTGTGTTACATTACATTCACTATTAGGAGTGAGAAAAACATCACGGGGTGGTGTGAATCGGAGGGTCTGAATTAGGAAAGGCAGTGAGTGGCAATGTAGGATGGAGAAAAGCACCACGGGGTGGTCAGCATGGGGAGGTCAGGGAACATGCAGTGGCAATGTAGGATAGGTTTCTGAACAACATCGCGGGGTGGTGCGAATTGTATGGTTGTGTGTTACATTACATTCACTAGTAGGAGTGAGAATAACATCCCGGGTTTGTGCGCATTGTATGGGTGTGTGTTACATTACATTCATTAGTAGGAGTGAGAAAAACATCACGGGGTGGTGTGAATCGGAGGGTCTGAATTAGGAGAGGCAGTGAGTGGCAATATAGGATGGAGAAAAGCACCGCGGTGTGGTCAGCATGGGGAGGTCAGGGAACATGCAGTGGCAATGTAGGATAGGTTTCTGAAAAACATCGCGGGGTGGTGCGCATTGTATGGGTGTGTGTTACATTACATTCACTAGTAGGAGTGAGAAAAACATCACGAGGTGGTGTGAATTGGAGGGTCTCAATTAGGATCGGCAGTGAGTGGCAATGTAGGATAGAGAAAAGCACCGTGGGGTGGTCAGCATGGGGAGGTCAGGGAACATGCAGTGGCCATGTAGGATAGGTTTCGGAAAAACATCGCGGGGTGGTGCGCATTGTATGGGTGTGTGTTACATTACATTCACTAGTAGGAGTGAGAAAAACATAACGGGGTGGAGTGAATTGGAGGGTCTGAATTAGGATAGGCAGTGAGTGGCAATGTAGGATGGAGAACAGCACCGCATAGTGGTCATCATGGGGAGGTCAGGGAACATGCAGTGGCAATATATGATAGGTTTCTGAAAAACATCGCGGGGTGGTGCGCATTGTGTGGGTGTGTGTTCATTACATTCACTAGTAGGAGTGAGAAAAACATCACGGGGTGGTGCGCATTGTATGGGTGTGTGTTACATTACATTCACTAGTATGAGTGAGAAAAACATCACGGTTTGGTGTGAATCGGAGGGTCTGAATTAGGATAGGCAGTGAGTGGCAATGTAGGAGGGAGAAAAGCACCGCGGGGTGGTCAGCATGGGGAGGTCAGGGAACATGCAGTGGCAATGTAGGATAGGATTCTGAAAAACATCACGGGGTGGTGCGCATTGTATGGGTGTGTGTTTCATTACATTCACTAGTAGGAGTGAGAAAAACATCACGGTGTGGTGTGAATCAGAGGGTCTGAATTAGGATAGGCAGTGAGTGGCAATGTAGGATGGAGAAAAGCACCACGTGGTGGTCAGCAAGGGGAGGTCAGGGAACATGCAGTGGCAATGGAGGATAGGTTTCTGAAAAACATCGCGGGGTGGTGCGCATTGTATGGTGTGTGTTACCTTACATTCACTAGTAGGAGTGAGAAAAACATCACGGGGTAGTGCGCATTGTATGGGTGTGTGTTACATTACATTCACTAGTAGGAGTGAGAAAAACAACGCGTGGTGGTGCGCATTGTATGGGTGTGTGTTACATTACATTCACTAGTAGGAGTGAGAAAAACATCACGGGGTGGTGTGAATCGGAGGGTCTGAATTAGGATAGGCAGTGAGTGGCAATGTAGGATGGAGAAAAGCAACGCGGAGTGGTCAGCATGGGGAGGTCAGGGAACATGCAGTGGCAATGTAGGATAGGTTTCTGAAAATCATCGCGGGGTGGTGCGAATTGTATGGTTGTGTGTTACATTACATTCACTAGTAGGAGTGAGAAAAACATCCCGGGGTCGTGCGCATTGTATGGGTGTGTGTTACATTACATTCATTAGTAGGAGTGAGAAAAACATCACGGGGTGGTGTGAATCGGAGGGTCTGAATTAGGAGAGGCAGTGAGTGGCAGTATACGATGGAGAAAAGCACCGCGGGGTGGTCAGCATGGGGAGGTCAGGGAACATGCAGTGGCAATGTAGGATAGGTTTCTGAAAAACAACGCGGGGTGGTGCGCATTGTATGGGTGTGTGTTACATTACATTCACTAGTATTAGTGAGCAAAACATCACGGGGTGGTGCGCATTGTATGGGTGTGTTTTACGTTACATTCACTAGTAGGAGTGAGAAAAACATCACGCGGTGGTGTGAATCGGAGGGTCTGAATTAGGATAGGCAGTGAGGGGCATTGTAGGATGGAGAAAAGCACCGCAGGGTGGTCAGCATCGGGAGGTCAGGGAACATGCATTGGCAATGTAGGATAGGTTTCTGAAAAACATCGCGGGGTGGTGCGCATTGTAAGGGCGTGTGATACATTACATACACTAGTAGGAGTGAGAAAAACATCACGGGGTGGTGCGCATTGTATGGGTGTGCGTTACATTACATTCACTAGTAGGAGTGAGAAAAACATCACGTGGTGGTGTGAATCGGAGGGTCTTAATTAGGATAGGGAATGAGTGGTAATGTAGGATGGAGAAAAGCAGTGCGGGGTGGTCAGCATGTGGAGGTCAGGGAACATGCAGTGGCAATGTAGGATAGGTTTCTGAAAAACATCGCTGGGTGGTTCGCATTGTATGGGTGTGTGTTACATTATATTCTCTAGTAGGAGTGAGAAAAACATCACGGGGTGGAGCGCATTTTATGGGTGTGTGTTACATGACATTCACTAGTAGGAGTTAGAAAAACATCACGGGGTGGTGTGAATCAGAGGGTCTGAATTAGGAATGGCAGTGAGTGACAATGTAGGATGGAGAAAAGCACCGCGGGGTCGTCAGAAATGGGAGGTCAGGGAACAGGCAGTGGCTATGTAGGATAGGTTTCTGAAAAACATTGCGGGGTGGTACGCATTGTATGGGTGTGTGTTACATTACATTCACTAGTAGGAGTGAGAAAAACATCACAGGGTGGTGCGCATTGTATGGGTGTGTGTTACATTACATTCACTAGTAGGAGTAAGAAAAACATCACGGGGTGGTGCGTATTGTATGGGTGTGTGTTACATTACATTCACTAGTAGGAGTGAGAAAAACATCACGGGGTGGTGAGAATCGGAGGGTCTGAATTAGCTTAAGCAGTGAGTGGCAATGTAGGATGGAGAAAAGCACCGCGGGGTGGTCAGCATGGGGAGGTCAGAGAACATGCAGTGGCAATGTAGGATCGGTTTCTGAAAAATATTGCGGGGTGGTGCGCATTGTATGGGTGTGTGTTACATTACATTCACTAGTAGGAGTGAGAAAAACATCACGGGGTGGTGTGAATCGGAGGGTCTGAATTAGGAGAGGCAGTGAGTGGCAATGTAGGATGGAGAAAAGCACCACGTGGTGGTCAGCATGGGGAGGTCAGGGAACATGCAGTGGCAATGTAGGATAGGTTTCTGAAAAACATCGTGGGGTGGTGCGCATTGTATGGGTGTGTGTTACAATACATTCAATAGTAGGAGTGAAAAAAACAACACGGGGTGGTGTGAATCGGAGGGTCTGAATTAGGATAGGCAGTGAGTGGCAATGTAGGATGGAGAAATGCCCCGCGGGGTGGTCAACATGGGGAGGTCAGGGAACATACAGTGGCAATGTAGGATAGGTTTCTGAAAAACATCGCGGGGTGGTGCGCATTGTATGGGTGTGTGTTACATTACATTCACTAGTAGGAGTGAGAAAAACATCACGGGGTGGTGTGAATCGGAGGGTCTGAATTAGGATAGGCAGTGAGTGGCAATGTAGGATGGAGAAAAGCACCGCGGGGTGGTCAGCATTGGGGAAGTCAGGGAACATGCAGTGGCAATGTAGGATAGTTTTCTGAAAAACATCGCGGGGTGGTGTGCATTGTATGGTTGTGTGTTACATTACATTCACTAGTAGGAGTGAGAAAAACATCACGGGGTGGTGTGCATTGTATGGGTGTGTGTTACATTACATTCACTAGTATGAGTGAGAAAAACATCCCGGGGGGTGTGAATCAGAGGGTCTGAATTAGGATAGGCAGTGAGTGGCAATGTAGGATGGAGAAAAGCACCGCGGGGTCGTCAGCATAGGGAGGTCAGGGAACATGCAGCGGCAATGTAGGATAGGTTTCTGAAAAACATCGAGGGTTGGTGCGCATTGTGTGGGTGTGTGTTACATTACATTCACTAGTAGGAGTGAGAAAAACAACACGGGGTGGAGTGAATCGGAGGGTCTGAATTAGGATAGGCAGTGAGTGGCAATGTAGGATGGAGAAAAGCACCACGGGGTGGTCAGCATGGGGAGGTCAGGGAACATGCAGTGGCAATGTAGGATAGGTTTCTGAAAAACATCGTGGGGTGGTGCGCATTGTATGGGTGTGTGTTACATTACATTCACTAGTAGGAGTGAGAAAAACATCACGGGGTGGGGCGCATTGTATGGGTGTGTGTTACATTACATTCACTAGTAGGAGTGAGAAAAACATCACGGGGTGGTGTGAATCAGAGGGTCTGAATTAGGATAGGCAGTGAGAGGCAATGTAGGATGGAGAAAAGCACCGCGGGGTCGTCAGCATAGGGAGGTCAGGGAACATGCAGTGGCAATGTAGGATAGGTTTCTGAAAAACATCGCGGGGTGGTGCGCATTCTGTGGGTGTGTGTTCATTACATTCACTAGTAGGAGTGAGAAAAACATCACGGGGTGGTGCGCATTGTATGGGTGTGTGTTACATTACATTCACTAGTAGGAGTGAGAAAAACATCACGGGGTGGTGTGAATCGGAGGGTCTGAAATAGGATAGGCAGTGAGTGGCAATGTAGGAGGGAGAAAAGCACCGCGGGGTGGTCAGCATGGGGAGGTCAGGGAACATGCAGTGGCAATGTAGGATAGGATTCAGAAAAAATTCATGGGGTGGTGCGCATTGTATGGGTGTGTGTTACATTACACTCACTAGTAGGAGTGAGAAAAACATCACGGGGTGGTGTGAATCGGAGGGTCTGAATTAGGATAGGCAGTGAGTGGCAATGTAGGATGGAGAAAAGCACCACGTGGTGGTCAGCATGGGGAGGTTAGGGAACATGCAGTGGCAATGTCGGATAGGTTTCTGAAAAACATCGCGGGGTGGTGCGCATTGTATGGGTGTGTGTTACCTTACATTCACTAGTAGGAGTGAGAAAAACATCACGGGGTAGTGCGCATTGTATCGGTGTGTGTTACATTACATTCCCTAGTAGGAGTGAGAAAAACATCGCGGGGTGGTGCGCATTGTATGGGTGTGTGTTACATTACATTCACTATTAGGAGTGAGAAAAACATCACGGGGTGGTGTGAATCGGAGGGTCTGAATTAGGAAAGGCAGTGAGTGGCAATGTAGGATGGAGAAAAGCACCACGGGGTGGTCAGCATGGGGAGGTCAGGGAACATGCAGTGGCAATGTAGGATAGGTTTCTGAACAACATCGCGGGGTGGTGCGAATTGTATGGTTGTGTGTTACATTACATTCACTAGTAGGAGTGAGAATAACATCCCGGGTTTGTGCGCATTGTATGGGTGTGTGTTACATTACATTCATTAGTAGGAGTGAGAAAAACATCACGGGGTGGTGTGAATCGGAGGGTCTGAATTAGGAGAGGCAGTGAGTGGCAATATAGGATGGAGAAAAGCACCGCGGTGTGGTCAGCATGGGGAGGTCAGGGAACATGCAGTGGCAATGTAGGATAGGTTTCTGAAAAACATCGCGGGGTGGTGCGCATTGTATGGGTGTGTGTTACATTACATTCACTAGTAGGAGTGAGAAAAACATCACGAGGTGGTGTGAATTGGAGGGTCTCAATTAGGATCGGCAGTGAGTGGCAATGTAGGATAGAGAAAAGCACCGTGGGGTGGTCAGCATGGGGAGGTCAGGGAACATGCAGTGGCCATGTAGGATAGGTTTCGGAAAAACATCGCGGGGTGGTGCGCATTGTATGGGTGTGTGTTACATTACATTCACTAGTAGGAGTGAGAAAAACATAACGGGGTGGAGTGAATTGGAGGGTCTGAATTAGGATAGGCAGTGAGTGGCAATGTAGGATGGAGAACAGCACCGCATAGTGGTCATCATGGGGAGGTCAGGGAACATGCAGTGGCAATATATGATAGGTTTCTGAAAAACATCGCGGGGTGGTGCGCATTGTGTGGGTGTGTGTTCATTACATTCACTAGTAGGAGTGAGAAAAACATCACGGGGTGGTGCGCATTGTATGGGTGTGTGTTACATTACATTCACTAGTATGAGTGAGAAAAACATCACGGTTTGGTGTGAATCGGAGGGTCTGAATTAGGATAGGCAGTGAGTGGCAATGTAGGAGGGAGAAAAGCACCGCGGGGTGGTCAGCATGGGGAGGTCAGGGAACATGCAGTGGCAATGTAGGATAGGATTCTGAAAAACATCACGGGGTGGTGCGCATTGTATGGGTGTGTGTTTCATTACATTCACTAGTAGGAGTGAGAAAAACATCACGGTGTGGTGTAAATCAGAGGGTCTGAATTAGGATAGGCAGTGAGTGGCAATGTAGGATGGAGAAAAGCACCACGTGGTGGTCAGCATGGGGAGGTCAGGGAACATGCAGTGGCAATGGAGGATAGGTTTCTGAAAAACATCGCGGGGTGGTGCGCATTGTATGGTGTGTGTTACCTTACATTCACTAGTAGGAGTGAGAAAAACATCACGGGGTAGTGCGCATTGTATGGGTGTGTGTTACATTACATTCACTAGTAGGAGTAAGAAAAACAACGCGTGGTGGTGCGCATTGTATGGGTGTGTGTTACATTACATTCACTAGTAGGAGTGAGAAAAACATCACGGGGTGGTGTGAATCGGAGGGTCTGAATTAGGATAGGCAGTGAGTGGCAATGTAGGATGGAGAAAAGCAACGCGGAGTGGTCAGCATGGGGAGGTCAGGGAACATGCAGTGGCAATGTAGGATAGGTTTCTGAAAATCATCGCGGGGTGGTGCGAATTGTATGGTTGTGTGTTACATTACATTCACTAGTAGGAGTGAGAAAAACATCCCGGGGTCGTGCGCATTGTATGGGTGTGTGTTACATTACATTCATTAGTAGGAGTGAGAAAAACATCACGGGGTGGTGTGAATCGGAGGGTCTGAATTAGGAGAGGCAGTGAGTGGCAATATACGATGGAGAAAAGCACCGCGGGTTGGTCAGCATGGGGAGGTCAGGGAACATGCAGTGGCAATGTAGGATAGGTTTCTGAAAAACAACGCGGGGTGGTGCGCATTGTATGGGTGTGTGTTACATTACATTCACTAGTATTAGTGAGCAAAACATCACGGGGTGGTGCGCATTGTATGGGTGTGTTTTACGTTACATTCACTAGTAGGAGTGAGAAAAACATCACGCGGTGGTGTGAATCGGAGGGTCTGAATTAGGATAGGCAGTGAGGGGCATTGTAGGATGGAGAAAAGCACCGCAGGGTGGTCAGCATCGGGAGGTCAGGGAACATGCATTGGCAATGTAGGATAGGTTTCTGAAAAACATCGCGGGGTGGTGCGCATTGTAAGGGCGTGTGATACATTACATACACTAGTAGGAGTGAGAAAAACATCACGGGGTGGTGCGCATTGTATGGGTGTGCGTTACATTACATTCACTAGTAGGAGTGAGAAAAACATCACGTGGTGGTGTGAATCGGAGGGTCTGAATTAGGATAGGGAATGAGTGGCAATGTAGGATGGAGAAAAGCAGTGCGGGGTGGTCAGCATGTGGAGGTCAGGGAACATGCAGTGGCAATGTAGGATAGGTTTCTGAAAAACATCGCTGGGTGGTTCGCATTGTATGGGTGTGTGTTACATTATATTCTCTAGTAGGAGTGAGAAAAACATCACGGGGTGGAGCGCATTTTATGGGTGTGTGTTACATGACATTCACTAGTAGGAGTTAGAAAAACATCACGGGGTGGTGTGAATCAGAGGGTCTGAATTAGGAATGGCAGTGAGTGACAATGTAGGATGGAGAAAAGCACCGCGGGGTCGTCAGAAATGGGAGGTCAGGGAACAGGCAGTGGCTATGTAGGATAGGTTTCTGAAAAACATTGCGGGGTGGTACGCATTGTATGGGTGTGTGTTACATTACATTCACTAGTAGGAGTGAGAAAAACATCACAGGGTGGTGCGCATTGTATGGGTGTGTGTTACATTACATTCACTAGTAGGAGTAAGAAAAACATCACGGGGTGGTGCGTATTGTATAGGTGTGTGTTACATTACATTCACTAGTAGGAGTGAGAAAAACATCACGGGGTGGTGAGAATCGGAGGGTCTGAATTAGCTTAAGCAGTGAGTGGCAATGTAGGATGGAGAAAAGCACCGCGGGGTGGTCAGCATGGGGAGGTCAGAGAACATGCAGTGGCAATGTAGGATCGGTTTCTGAAAAATATTGCGGGGTGGTGCGCATTGTATGGGTGTGTGTTACATTACATTCACTAGTAGGAGTGAGAAAAACATCACGGGGTGGTGTGAATCGGAGGGTCTGAATTAGGAGAGGCAGTGAGTGGCAATGTAGGATGGAGAAAAGCACCACGTGGTGGTCAGCATGGGGAGGTCAGGGAACATGCAGTGGCAATGTAGGATAGGTTTCTGAAAAACATCGTGGGGTGGTGCGCATTGTATGGGTGTGTGTTACAATACATTCAATAGTAGGAGTGAAAAAAACATCACGGGGTGGTGTGAATCGGAGGGTCTGAATTAGGATAGGCAGTGAGTGGCAATGTAGGATGGAGAAATGCCCCGCGGGGTGGTCAACATGGGGAGGTCAGGGAACATACAGTGGCAATGTAGGATAGGTTTCTGAAAAACATCGCGGGGTGGTGCGCATTGTATGGGTGTGTGTTACATTACATTCACTAGTAGGAGTGAGAAAAACATCACGGGGTGGTGTGAATCGGAGGGTCTGAATTAGGATAGGCAGTGAGTGGCAATGTAGGATGGAGAAAAGCACCGCGGGGTGGTCAGCATTGGGGAAGTCAGGGAACATGCAGTGGCAATGTAGGATAGTTTTCTGAAAAACATCGCGGGGTGGTGTGCATTGTATGGTTGTGTGTTACATTACATTCACTAGTAGGAGTGAGAAAAACATCACGGGGTGGTGTGCATTGTATGGGTGTGTGTTACATTACATTCACTAGTATGAGTGAGAAAAACATCCCGGGGGGTGTGAATCAGAGGGTCTGAATTAGGATAGGCAGTGAGTGGCAATGTAGGATGGAGAAAAGCACCGCGGGGTCGTCAGCATAGGGAGGTCAGGGAACATGCAGCGGCAATGTAGGATAGGTTTCTGAAAAACATCGAGGGTTGGTGCGCATTGTGTGGGTGTGTGTTACATTACATTCACTAGTAGGAGTGAGAAAAACAACACGGGGTGGAGTGAATCGGAGGGTCTGAATTAGGATAGGCAGTGAGTGGCAATGTAGGATGGAGAAAAGCACCACGGGGTGGTCAGCATGGGGAGGTCAGGGAACATGCAGTGGCAATGTAGGATAGGTTTCTGAAAAACATCGTGGGGTGGTGCGCATTGTATGGGTGTGTGTTACATTACATTCACTAGTAGGAGTGATAAAAACATCACGGGATGGTGCGCATTGTATGGGTGTGTGTTACATTACATTCACTAGTAGGAGTGAGAAAAACATCACGGGGTGGTGTGCATTGTATGGGTGTGTGTTACATTACATTCACTAGTATGAGTGAGAAAAACATCCTGGGGGGTGTGAATCAGAGGGTCTGAATTAGGATAGGCAGTGAGAGGCAATGTAGGATGGAGAAAAGCACCGCGGGGTCGTCAGCATAGGGAGGTCAGGGAACATGCAGTGGCAATGTAGGATAGGTTTCTGAAAAACATCGCGGGGTGGTGCGCATTCTGTGGGTGTGTGTTCATTACATTCACTAGTAGGAGTGAGAAAAACATCACGGGGTGGTGCGCATTGTATGGGTGTGTGTTACATTACATTCACTAGTAGGAGTGAGAAAAACATCACGGGGTGGTGTGAATCGGAGGGTCTGAATTAGGATAGGCAGTGAGTGGCAATGTAGGAGGGAGAAAAGCACCGCGGGGTGGTCAGCATGGGGAGGTCAGGGAACATGCAGTGGCAATGTAGGATAGGATTCAGAAAAAATTCATGGGGTGGTGCGCATTGTATGGGTGTGTGTTACATTACATTCACTAGTAGGAGTGAGAAAAACATCACGGGGTGGTGTGAATCAGAGGGTCTGAATTAGGATAGGCAGTGAGTGTCAATGTAGGATGGAGAAAAGCACCGCGGGTTGGTCAGTATGGGGAGGTCAGGTTACATGCAGTGGCAATGTAGGATAGGTTTCGGAAAAACATCGCAGGGTGGTGCACATTGTATGGGTGTGTGTTACATTACATTCACTAGTAGGATTGAGAAAAACATCACGGGGTGGTGTGAATCGGAAGGTCTAAATTAGGATAGGCAGTGAGTGGCAATGTAGGATGGAGAAAAGCACCGCGGGGTGGTCAGCATGGGGAGGTCAGGGAACATGCAGTGGCAATGTAGGATAGGTTTCTGAAAAACATCGTGGGGTGGTGCGCATTGTATGGGTGTGTGTTACATTACATTCACTAGTAGGAGTGAGAAAAACATCACGGGGTGGTGTGCATTGTATGGGTGTGTGTTACATTACATTCACTAGTATGAGTGAGAAAAACATCCTGGGGGGTGTGAATCAGAGGGTCTGAATTAGGATAGGCAGTGAGAGGCAATGTAGGATGGAGAAAAGCACCGCGGGGTCGTCAGCATAGGGAGGTCAGGGAACATGCAGTGGCAATGTAGGATAGGTTTCTGAAAAACATCGCGGGGTGGTGCGCATTCTGTGGGTGTGTGTTCATTACATTCACTAGTAGGAGTGAGAAAAACATCACGGGGTGGTGCGCATTGTATGGGTGTGTGTTACATTACATTCACTAGTAGGAGTGAGAAAAACATCACGGGGTGGTGTGAATCGGAGGGTCTGAAATAGGATAGGCAGTGAGTGGCAATGTAGGAGGGAGAAAAGCACCGCGGGGTGGTCAGCATGGGGAGGTCAGGGAACATGCAGTGGCAATGTAGGATAGGATTCAGAAAAAATTCATGGGGTGGTGCGCATTGTATGGGTGTGTGTTACATTACACTCACTAGTAGGAGTGAGAAAAACATCACGGGGTGGTGTGAATCGGAGGGTCTGAATTAGGATAGGCAGTGAGTGGCAATGTAGGATGGAGAAAAGCACCACGTGGTGGTCAGCATGGGGAGGTTAGGGAACATGCAGTGGCAATGTCGGATAGGTTTCTGAAAAACATCGCGGGGTGGTGCGCATTGTATGGGTGTGTGTTACCTTACATTCACTAGTAGGAGTGAGAAAAACATCACGGGGTAGTGCGCATTGTATCGGTGTGTGTTACATTACATTCCCTAGTAGGAGTGAGAAAAACATCGCGGGGTGGTGCGCATTGTATGGGTGTGTGTTACATTACATTCACTATTAGGAGTGAGAAAAACATCACGGGGTGGTGTGAATCGGAGGGTCTGAATTAGGAAAGGCAGTGAGTGGCAATGTAGGATGGAGAAAAGCACCACGGGGTGGTCAGCATGGGGAGGTCAGGGAACATGCAGTGGCAATGTAGGATAGGTTTCTGAACAACATCGCGGGGTGGTGCGAATTGTATGGTTGTGTGTTACATTACATTCACTAGTAGGAGTGAGAATAACATCCCGGGTTTGTGCGCATTGTATGGGTGTGTGTTACATTACATTCATTAGTAGGAGTGAGAAAAACATCACGGGGTGGTGTGAATCGGAGGGTCTGAATTAGGAGAGGCAGTGAGTGGCAATATAGGATGGAGAAAAGCACCGCGGTGTGGTCAGCATGGGGAGGTCAGGGAACATGCAGTGGCAATGTAGGATAGGTTTCTGAAAAACATCGCGGGGTGGTGCGCATTGTATGGGTGTGTGTTACATTACATTCACTAGTAGGAGTGAGAAAAACATCACGAGGTGGTGTGAATTGGAGGGTCTCAATTAGGATCGGCAGTGAGTGGCAATGTAGGATAGAGAAAAGCACCGTGGGGTGGTCAGCATGGGGAGGTCAGGGAACATGCAGTGGCCATGTAGGATAGGTTTCGGAAAAACATCGCGGGGTGGTGCGCATTGTATGGGTGTGTGTTACATTACATTCACTAGTAGGAGTGAGAAAAACATAACGGGGTGGAGTGAATTGGAGGGTCTGAATTAGGATAGGCAGTGAGTGGCAATGTAGGATGGAGAACAGCACCGCATAGTGGTCATCATGGGGAGGTCAGGGAACATGCAGTGGCAATATATGATAGGTTTCTGAAAAACATCGCGGGGTGGTGCGCATTGTGTGGGTGTGTGTTCATTACATTCACTAGTAGGAGTGAGAAAAACATCACGGGGTGGTGCGCATTGTATGGGTGTGTGTTACATTACATTCACTAGTATGAGTGAGAAAAACATCACGGTTTGGTGTGAATCGGAGGGTCTGAATTAGGATAGGCAGTGAGTGGCAATGTAGGAGGGAGAAAAGCACCGCGGGGTGGTCAGCATGGGGAGGTCAGGGAACATGCAGTGGCAATGTAGGATAGGATTCTGAAAAACATCACGGGGTGGTGCGCATTGTATGGGTGTGTGTTTCATTACATTCACTAGTAGGAGTGAGAAAAACATCACGGTGTGGTGTGAATCAGAGGGTCTGAATTAGGATAGGCAGTGAGTGGCAATGTAGGATGGAGAAAAGCACCACGTGGTGGTCAGCATGGGGAGGTCAGGGAACATGCAGTGGCAATGGAGGATAGGTTTCTGAAAAACATCGCGGGGTGGTGCGCATTGTATGGTGTGTGTTACCTTACATTCACTAGTAGGAGTGAGAAAAACATCACGGGGTAGTGCGCATTGTATGGGTGTGTGTTACATTACATTCACTAGTAGGAGTAAGAAAAACAACGCGTGGTGGTGCGCATTGTATGGGTGTGTGTTACATTACATTCACTAGTAGGAGTGAGAAAAACATCACGGGGTGGTGTGAATCGGAGGGTCTGAATTAGGATAGGCAGTGAGTGGCAATGTAGGATGGAGAAAAGCAACGCGGAGTGGTCAGCATGGGGAGGTCAGGGAACATGCAGTGGCAATGTAGGATAGGTTTCTGAAAATCATCGCGGGGTGGTGCGAATTGTATGGTTGTGTGTTACATTACATTCACTAGTAGGAGTGAGAAAAACATCCCGGGGTCGTGCGCATTGTATGGGTGTGTGTTACATTACATTCATTAGTAGGAGTGAGAAAAACATCACGGGGTGGTGTGAATCGGAGGGTCTGAATTAGGAGAGGCAGTGAGTGGCAATATACGATGGAGAAAAGCACCGCGGGGTGGTCAGCATGGGGAGGTCAGGGAACATGCAGTGGCAATGTAGGATAGGTTTCTGAAAAACAACGCGGGGTGGTGCGCATTGTATGGGTGTGTGTTACATTACATTCACTAGTATTAGTGAGCAAAACATCACGGGGTGGTGCGCATTGTATGGGTGTGTTTTACGTTACATTCACTAGTAGGAGTGAGAAAAACATCACGCGGTGGTGTGAATCGGAGGGTCTGAATTAGGATAGGCAGTGAGGGGCATTGTAGGATGGAGAAAAGCACCGCAGGGTGGTCAGCATCGGGAGGTCAGGGAACATGCATTGGCAATGTAGGATAGGTTTCTGAAAAACATCGCGGGGTGGTGCGCATTGTAAGGGCGTGTGATACATTACATACACTAGTAGGAGTGAGAAAAACATCACGGGGTGGTGCGCATTGTATGGGTGTGCGTTACATTACATTCACTAGTAGGAGTGAGAAAAACATCACGTGGTGGTGTGAATCGGAGGGTCTGAATTAGGATAGGGAATGAGTGGCAATGTAGGATGGAGAAAAGCAGTGCGGGGTGGTCAGCATGTGGAGGTCAGGGAACATGCAGTGGCAATGTAGGATAGGTTTCTGAAAAACATCGCTGGGTGGTTCGCATTGTATGGGTGTGTGTTACATTATATTCTCTAGTAGGAGTGAGAAAAACATCACGGGGTGGAGCGCATTTTATGGGTGTGTGTTACATGACATTCACTAGTAGGAGTTAGAAAAACATCACGGGGTGGTGTGAATCAGAGGGTCTGAATTAGGAATGGCAGTGAGTGACAATGTAGGATGGAGAAAAGCACCGCGGGGTCGTCAGAAATGGGAGGTCAGGGAACAGGCAGTGGCTATGTAGGATAGGTTTCTGAAAAACATTGCGGGGTGGTACGCATTGTATGGGTGTGTGTTACATTACATTCACTAGTAGGAGTGAGAAAAACATCACAGGGTGGTGCGCATTGTATGGGTGTGTGTTACATTACATTCACTAGTAGGAGTAAGAAAAACATCACGGGGTGGTGCGTATTGTATGGGTGTGTGTTACATTACATTCACTAGTAGGAGTGAGAAAAACATCACGGGGTGGTGAGAATCGGAGGGTCTGAATTAGCTTAAGCAGTGAGTGGCAATGTAGGATGGAGAAAAGCACCGCGGGGTGGTCAGCATGGGGAGGTCAGAGAACATGCAGTGGCAATGTAGGATCGGTTTCTGAAAAATATTGCGGGGTGGTGCGCATTGTATGGGTGTGTGTTACATTACATTCACTAGTAGGAGTGAGAAAAACATCACGGGGTGGTGTGAATCGGAGGGTCTGAATTAGGAGAGGCAGTGAGTGGCAATGTAGGATGGAGAAAAGCACCACGTGGTGGTCAGCATGGGGAGGTCAGGGAACATGCAGTGGCAATGTAGGATAGGTTTCTGAAAAACATCGTGGGGTGGTGCGCATTGTATGGGTGTGTGTTACAATACATTCAATAGTAGGAGTGAAAAAAACATCACGGGGTGGTGTGAATCGGAGGGTCTGAATTAGGATAGGCAGTGAGTGGCAATGTAGGATGGAGAAATGCCCCGCGGGGTGGTCAACATGGGGAGGTCAGGGAACATACAGTGGCAATGTAGGATAGGTTTCTGAAAAACATCGCGGGGTGGTGCGCATTGTATGGGTGTGTGTTACATTACATTCACTAGTAGGAGTGAGAAAAACATCACGGGGTGGTGTGAATCGGAGGGTCTGAATTAGGATAGGCAGTGAGTGGCAATGTAGGATGGAGAAAAGCACCGCGGGGTGGTCAGCATTGGGGAAGTCAGGGAACATGCAGTGGCAATGTAGGATAGTTTTCTGAAAAACATCGCGGGGTGGTGTGCATTGTATGGTTGTGTGTTACATTACATTCACTAGTAGGAGTGAGAAAAACATCACGGGGTGGTGTGCATTGTATGGGTGTGTGTTACATTACATTCACTAGTATGAGTGAGAAAAACATCCCGGGGGGTGTGAATCAGAGGGTCTGAATTAGGATAGGCAGTGAGTGGCAATGTAGGATGGAGAAAAGCACCGCGGGGTCGTCAGCATAGGGAGGTCAGGGAACATGCAGCGGCAATGTAGGATAGGTTTCTGAAAAACATCGAGGGTTGGTGCGCATTGTGTGGGTGTGTGTTACATTACATTCACTAGTAGGAGTGAGAAAAACAACACGGGGTGGAGTGAATCGGAGGGTCTGAATTGGGATAGGCAGTGAGTGGCAATGTAGGATGGAGAAAAGCACCACGGGGTGGTCAGCATGGGGAGGTCAGGGAACATGCAGTGGCAATGTAGGATAGGTTTCTGAAAAACATCGTGGGGTGGTGCGCATTGTATGGGTGTGTGTTACATTACATTCACTAGTAGGAGTGATAAAAACATCACGGGATGGTGCGCATTGTATGGGTGTGTGTTACATTACATTCACTAGTAGGAGTGAGAAAAACATCACGGGGTGGTGTGCATTGTATGGGTGTGTGTTACATTACATTCACTAGTATGAGTGAGAAAAACATCCTGGGGGGTGTGAATCAGAGGGTCTGAATTAGGATAGGCAGTGAGAGGCAATGTAGGATGGAGAAAAGCACCGCGGGGTCGTCAGCATAGGGAGGTCAGGGAACATGCAGTGGCAATGTAGGATAGGTTTCTGAAAAACATCGCGGGGTGGTGCGCATTCTGTGGGTGTGTGTTCATTACATTCACTAGTAGGAGTGAGAAAAACATCACGGGGTGGTGCGCATTGTATGGGTGTGTGTTACATTACATTCACTAGTAGGAGTGAGAAAAACATCACGGGGTGGTGTGAATCGGAGGGTCTGAATTAGGATAGGCAGTGAGTGGCAATGTAGGAGGGAGAAAAGCACCGCGGGGTGGTCAGCATGGGGAGGTCAGGGAACATGCAGTGGCAATGTAGGATAGGATTCAGAAAAAATTCATGGGGTGGTGCGCATTGTATGGGTGTGTGTTACATTACATTCACTAGTAGGAGTGAGAAAAACATCACGGGGTGGTGTGATTCGGAGGGTCTGAATTAGGATAGGCAGTGAGTGGCAATGTAGGATGGAGAAAAGCACCACGTGGTGGTCAGCATGGGGAGGTTAGGGAACATGCAGTTCCAATGTCGGATAGGTTTCTGAAAAACATCGCGGGGTGGTGCGCATTGTATGGGTGTGTGTTACCTTACATTCACTAGTAGGAGTGAGAAAAACATCACGGGGTAGTGCGCATTGTATCGGTGTGTGTTACATTACATTCCCTAGTAGGAGTGAGAAAAACATCGCGGGGTGGTGCGCATTGTATGGGTGTGTGTTACATTACATTCACTATTAGGAGTGAGAAAAACATCACGGGGTGGTGTGAATCGGAGGGTCTGAATTAGGAAAGGCAGTGAGTGGCAATGTAGGATGGAGAAAAGCACCACGGGGTGGTCAGCATGGGGAGGTCAGGGAACATGCAGTGGCAATGTAGGATAGGTTTCTGAACAACATCGCGGGGTGGTGCGAATTGTATGGTTGTGTGTTACATTACATTCACTAGTAGGAGTGAGAATAACATCCCGGGTTTGTGCGCATTGTATGGGTGTGTGTTACATTACATTCATTAGTAGGAGTGAGAAAAACATCACGGGGTGGTGTGAATCGGAGGGTCTGAATTAGGAGAGGCAGTGAGTGGCAATATAGGATGGAGAAAAGCACCGCGGTGTGGTCAGCATGGGGAGGTCAGGGAACATGCAGTGGCAATGTAGGACAGGTTTCTGAAAAACATCGCGGGGTGGTGCGCATTGTATGGGTGTGTGTTTCATTACATTCACTAGTAGGAGTGAGAAAAACATCACGAGGTGGTGTGAATTGGAGGGTCTCAATTAGGATCGGCAGTGAGTGGCAATGTAGGATAGAGAAAAGCACCGTGGGGTGGTCAGCATGGGGAGGTCAGGGAACATGCAGTGGCCATGTAGGATAGGTTTCGGAAAAACATCGCGGGGTGGTGCGCATTGTATGGGTGTGTGTTACATTACATTCACTAGTAGGAGTGAGAAAAACATAACGGGGTGGAGTGAATTGGAGGGTCTGAATTAGGATAGGCAGTGAGTGGCAATGTAGGATGGAGAACAGCACCGCATAGTGGTCATCATGGGGAGGTCAGGGAACATGCAGTGGCAATATATGATAGGTTACTGAAAAACATCGCGGGGTGGTGCGCATTGTATGGGTGTGTGTTACATTACATTCACTAGTAGGAGTGAGAAAAACATCACGGGGTTGTGCACATTGTATGGGTGTGTGTTACATTACATTCACTAGTAGGAGTGAGAAAAACATCACGTGGTGGTGTGAATCGGAGGGTCTGAATTAGGATAGGGAGTGAGTGGCAATGTAGGATGGAGAAAAGCACCGCGGGGTGGTCAGCATGTGGAGGTCTGGGAACATGCAGTGGCAATGTAGGATAGGTTTCTGAAAAACATCGCGGGGTGGTTCGCATTGTATGGGTGTGTGTTACATTATATTCACTAGTAGGAGTGAGAAAAACATCACGGGATGGAGCGCATTTTATGGGTGTGTGTTACATGACATTCACTAGTAGGAGTTAGAAAAACATCACGGGGTGGTGTGAATCAGAGTTTCTGAATTAGGAATGGCAGTGAGTGACAATGTAGGATGGAGAAAAGCACCGCGGGGTCGTCAGGAAGGGGAGGTCAGGGAACAGGCAGTGGTTATGTAGGATAGGTTTCTGAAAAACATTGCGGGGTGGTGCGCATTGTATGGGTGTGTGTTACATTAAATTCACTAGTAGGAGTGAGAAAAACATCACAGGGTGGTGCGCATTGTATGGGTGTGTGTTACATTACATTCACTAGTATGAGTAAGAAAAACATCACGGGGTGGTGCATATTGTATGGGTGTGTGTTACATTACATTCACTAGTAGGAGTGAGAAAAACATCACGGGGTGGTGTGAATCAGAGGGTCTGAATTAGGATAGGCAGTGAGTGGCAATGTAGGATGGAGAAAAGCACCGCGGGGTGGTCAGTATGGGGATGTCAGGGAACATGCAGTGGCAATGTAGGATAGTTTTCTGAAAAACATCACGGGGTGGTGCGCATTGTATGGGTGTGTGTTACAATACATTCACTAGTAGGAGTGAAAAAAACATCACGGGGTGGTGTGAATCGGAGGGTCTGAATTAGGATAGGCAGTGAGTGGCAATGTAGGATGGAGAAATGCTCCGCGGGGTGGTCAGCATTGGGAGGTCAGGGAACATGCAGTGGCAATGTAGGATAGGTTTCTGAAAAACGTCACGGGGTGGTGCGCATTGTGTGGGTTTGTGTTACATTACATTCACTAGTAGGAGTGAGAAAAACATCACGGGGTAGTGCGCATTGTATGGGTTTGTGTTACATTACATTCACTAGTAGGAGTGAGAAAAACATCGCGGGGTGGTGCGCATTGTATGGGTGTGTGTTACATGACATTCACTAGTAGGAGTTAGAAAAACATCACGGGGTGGTGTGAATCAGAGTTTCTGAATTAGGAATGGCAGTGAGTGACAATGTAGGATGGAGAAAAGCACCGCGGGGTCGTCAGGAAGGGGAGGTCAGGGAACAGGCAGTGGTTATGTAGGATAGGTTTCTGAAAAACATTGCGGGGTGGTGCGCATTGTATGGGTGTGTGTTACATTACATTCACTAGTAGGAGTGAGAAAAACATCACAGGGTGGTGCGCATTGTATGGGTGTGTGTTACATTACATTCACTAGTATGAGTAAGAAAAACATCACGGGGTGGTGCATATTGTATGGGTGTGTGTTACATTACATTCACTAGTAGGAGTGAGAAAAACATCACGGGGTGGTGTGAATCAGAGGGTCTGAATTAGGATAGGCAGTGAGTGGCAATGTAGGATGGAGAAAAGCACCGCGGGGTGGTCAGTATGGGGATGTCAGGGAACATGCAGTGGCAATGTAGGATAGTTTTCTGAAAAACATCACGGGGTGGTGCGCATTGTATGGGTGTGTGTTACAATACATTCACTAGTAGGAGTGAAAAAAACATCACGGGGTGGTGTGAATCGGAGGGTCTGAATTAGGATAGGCAGTGAGTGGCAATGTAGGATGGAGAAATGCTCCGCGGGGTGGTCAGCATTGGGAGGTCAGGGAACATGCAGTGGCAATGTAGGATAGGTTTCTGAAAAACGTCACGGGGTGGTGCGCATTGTGTGGGTTTGTGTTACATTACATTCACTAGTAGGAGTGAGAAAAACATCACGGGGTAGTGCGCATTGTATGGGTTTGTGTTACATTACATTCACTAGTAGGAGTGAGAAAAACATCGCGGGGTGGTGCGCATTGTATGGGTGTGTGTTACATTACATTCACTATTAGGAGTGAGAAAAACATCACGGTGTGGTGTGAATCGGAGGGTCTGAATTAAGATAGGCAGTGAGTGGCAATGTAGGATGGATAAAAGCACCGCGGGGTGGTCAGCATTGGGGAAGTCAGGGAACATGCAGTGGCAATGTAGGATAGTTTTCTGAAAAATGTCACGGGGTGGTGCGCATTGTGTGGGTTTGTGTTACATTACATTCACTAATAGGAGTGAGAAAAACATCACGGGGTAGTGCGCATTGTATGGGTGTGTGTTACATTACATTCACTAGTAGGAGTGAGAAAAACATCGCGGGGTGGTGCGCATTGTATGGGTGTGTGTTACATTACATTCACTATTAGGAGTGAGAAAAACATCACGGGGTGGTGTGAATCGGAGGGTCTGAATTAGGATAGGCAGTGAGTGGCAATGTAGGATGGAGAAAAGCACCGCGGGGTGGTCAGCATGGGGAGGTCAGGGAACATGCAGTGGCAATGTAGGATAGGTTTCTGAAAAACATCGCGGGGTGGTGCGAATTGTATGGTTGTGTGTTACATTACACTCACTAGTAGGAGTGAGAATAACATCCCGGGGTGGTGCGCATTGTATGGGTGTGTGTTACACTACATTCATTAGTAGGAGTGAGAAAAACATCACGGGGTGGTGTGAATCGGAGGGTCTGAATTAGGAGTGGCAGTGAGTGGCAATATAGGATGGAAAAAAGCACCGAGGGGTGGTCAGCATGGGGAGGTCAGGGAACATGCAGTGGCAATGTAGGATAGCTTTCTGAAAAACAACGCGGGGTGGTGCGCATTGTATGGGTGTGTGTTACATTACATTCACTAGTATTAGTGAGCAAAACATCACGGGGTGGTGCGCATTGTATGGGTGTGTGTTACGTTACATTCACTAGAAGGAGTGAGAAAAACATCACGCGGTGGTGTGAATCGGAGTGTCTGAATTAGGATAGGCAGTGAGGGGCAATGTAGGATGGAGAAAAGCACCGCATTGTGGTCAGCATCGGGAGGTCAGGGAACATGCATTGGCAATGTAGGATAGGTTTCTGAAAAACATCGCGGGGTGGTGCGCATTGTATGGGTGTGTGTTACATTACATTCACTAGTAGGAGTGAGAAAAACATCACGGTGTGGTGCGCATTGTATGGGTGTGTGTTACATTACATTCACTAGTAGGAGTGAGAAATACATCACGGGTTGGTGTGAATCGGAGGGTCTGAATTAGGATAGGCAGTGAGTGGCAATGTAGGATGGAGAAAAGCACCGCGGGGTGGTCAGCATGGGGAGGTCACGGAACATGCAGTGGCAATGTAGGATAGGTTTCTGAAAAACATCGCAGTGTGGTGCGCATTGCATGCGTGTGTGTTACATTACATTCACTAGTAGGAGTGAGAAAAACATCACGGGGTGGTGTGCATTGTATGGGTGTGTGTTACATTACATTCACTAGTATGAGTGAGAAAAACATCCCGGGGGGTGTGAATCAGAGGGTCTGAATTAGGATAGGCAGTGAGTGGCAATGTAGGATGGAGAAAAGCACCGCGGGGTCGTCAGCATAGGGAGGTCAGGGAAAATGCAGCGGCAATGTAGGATAGGTTTCTGAAAAACATCGAGGGTTGGTGCGCATTGTGTGGGTGTGTGTTACATTACATTCACTAGTAGGAGTGAGAAAAACAACACGGGGTGGAGTGAATTGGAGGGTCTGAATTAGGATAGGCAGTGAGTGGCAATGTAGGATGGAGAAAAGCACCACGGGGTGGTCAGCATGGGGAGGTCAGGGAACATGCAGTGGCAATGTAGGATAGGTTTCTGAAAAACATTGCGGGGTGGTGCACATTGTATGCGTGTGTGTTACATAACATTCACTAGTAGGAGTGAGAAAAACATCACGGGGTGGTGTGAATCGGAGGGTCTGAATTAGGATAGGCAGTGAGTGGCAATTTAGGATCAAGAAAAGCACCGCGTGGTGGTCATCATGGGGAGGTCAGGGAACCTGCAGTGGCAATGTAGGATAGGTTACTGAAAAACATCGCGGTGTGGTGCGCATTGTATGGTTGTGTGTTACATTACATTCACCAGTAGGAGTGAGAAAAACATCACGGGGTGGGCGCATTGTATGGGTGTGTGTTACATTACATTCACTAGTAGGAGTGAGAAAAACATCACGGGGTGGTGTGAATCGGAAGGTCTGAATTAGGATAGGCAGTGAGTGGCAATGTACGATGGAGAGAAGCACCGCGGGGTGGTCAGCATGGGGAGGTCAGGGAACATGCAGTGGCAATGTAGGATAGGTTTCTGAAAAACATCGCGGGGTGGTGCGCATTGTATGGGTGTGTGTTACATTACATTAAGTAGTAGGAGTGAGAAAAACATCACGGGATGGTGCGCATTGTATGGGTGTGTGTTACATTACATTCACTAGTAGGAGTGAGAAAAACATCACGGGGTGGGGCGCATTGTATGGGTGTGTGTTACATTACATTCACTAGTATGAGTGAGAAAAACATCCCGGGGGGTGTGAATCAGAGTGTCTGAATTAGGATAGGCAGTGAGTGGCAATGTAGGATGGAGAAAAGCACCGCAGAGTGGTCAGTATGGGGAGGTCAGGTTACATGCAGTGGCAATGTAGGATAGGTTTCTGAAAAACATCGGGGGGTGGTGCACATTGTACGGGTGTGTGTTACATTACATTCACTAGTAGGATTGAGAAAAACATCACGGGGTGGTGTGAATCGGAAGGTCTGAATTAGGATAGGCAGTGAGTGGCAATGTAGGATGGAGAGAAGCACCGCGGGGTGGTCAGCATGGGGAGGTCAGGGAACATGCAGTGGCAATGTAGGATAGGTTTCTGAAAAACATCGCGGGGTGGTGCGCATTGTATGGGTGTGTGTTACATTCCATTCACTAGTAGGAGTGATAAAAACATCACGGGATGGTGCGCATTGTATGGGTGTGTGTTACATTACATTCACTAGTAGGAGTGAGAAAAACATCAGGGGGCGGTGTGCATTGTATGGGTGTGTGTTACATTACATTCACTAGTATGAGTGAGAAAAACATCCCGGGGGGTGTGAATCAGAGGGTCTAAATTAGGATAGGCAGTGAGTGGCAATGTAGGATGGAGAAAAGCACCGCGGGGTCGTCAGCATAGGGAGGTCAGGGAACATGCAGTGGCAATGTAGGATAGGTTTCTGAAAAACATCGCGGGGTGGTGCGCATTGTGTGTTTGTGTGTTCATTACATTCACTAGTAGGAGTGAGAAAAACATCACGGGGTGGTGCGCATTGTATGGGTGTGTGTTACATTACATTCACTAGTAGGAGTGAGAAAAACATCACGGGGTGTTGTGAATCGGAGTGTCTGATTTAGGATAGGCAGTGAGTGGCAATGTAGGAGGGAGAAAAGCACCGCGGGGTGGTCAGCATGGGGAGGTCAGGGAACATGCAGTGGCAATGTAGGATAGGATTCTGAAAAACATCACGGGGTGGTGCGCATTTTAGGGGTGTGTGTTACATTACATTCACTAGTAGGAGTGAGAAAAACATCACGGGGTGGTGTGAATCGGAGGGTCTGAATTAGGATAGGCAGTGACTGGCAATGTAGGATGGGTAAAAGCACCACGTGGTGGTCTGCATGGGGAGGTCAGGGAACATGCAGTGGCAATGTAGGATAGGTTTCTGAAAAACATCGCGGGGTGGTGCGCATTGTATGGTGTGTGTTACCTTACATTCACTAGTAGGAGTGAGAAAAACATCACGGGGTAGTGCGCATTGTATGGGTGTGTGTTACATTACATTCACAAGTAGGAGTGAGAAATACATCGCGGGGTGGTGCGCATTGTATGGGTGTGTGTTACATTACATTCACTAGTAGGAGTGAGAAAAACATCACGGGGTGGTGTGAATCGGAGGGTCTGAATTAGGATAGGCAGTGAGTGGCAATGTAGGATGGAGAAAAGCAACGCGGGGTGGTCAGCATGGGGAGGTCAGGGAACTTGCAGTGGCAATGTAGGATAGGTTTCTGAAAAACATCGCGGGGTGGTGCGAATTGTATGGTTGTGTGTTACATTACATTCACTAGTAGGAGTGAGAAAAACATCCCGGGGTGGTGCGCATTGTATGGGTGTGTGTTACATTACATTCATTAGTAGGAGTGAGGAAAACATCATGGGGTGGTGTGAATCGGAGGGTCTGAATTAGGAGAGGCAGTGAGTGGCAATATAGGATGGAGAAAAGCACCGCGGGGTGGTCAGCATGGGGAGGTCAGGGAACATGCAGTGGCAATGTAGGATAGGTTTCTGAAAAACAACGCGGGGTGGTGCGCATTGTATGGGTGTGTGTTACATTACATTCACTAGTATTAGTGAGCAAAACATCACGGGGTGGTGCGCATTGTATGGGTGTGTGTTACGTTACATTCACTAGTAGGAGTGAGAAAAACATCACGCGGTGGTGTGAATCGGAGGGTCTGAATTAGGATAGGCAGTGAGTGGCAATGTAGGATGGAGAAAAGCAACGCGGGGTGGTCAGCATGGGGAGGTCACGGAACATGCAGTGGCAATGTAGAATAGGTTTATGAAAAACATCGCAGTGTGGTGCGCATTTTATGGGTTTGTGTTACATTACATTCACTAGTAGGAGTGAGAAAAACATCACGGGGTGGTGCGCATTGTATGGGTGTGTGTTACATTACATTCACTAGTAGGAGTGAGAAAAACATCACAGGGTGGTGCGCATTGTATGGGTGTGTGTTACATTACATTCACTAGTATGAGTAAGAAAAACATCACGGGTTGGTGCCTATTGTATGGGTGTGTGTTACATTACATTCACTAGTAGGAGTGAGAAAAACATCACGGGGTGGTGTGAATCAGAGGGTCTGAATTAGGATAGGCAGTGAGTGGCAATGTAGGATGGAGAAAAGCACCGCGGGGTGGTCAGTATGGGGAGGTCAGGGAACATGCAGTGGCAATGTAGGATAGTTTTCTGAAAAACATCACGGGGTGGTGCGCATTGTATGGGTGTGTGTTACAATACATTCACTAGTAGGAGTGAAAAAAACATCACGGGGTGGTGTGAATCGGAGGGTCTGAATTAGGATAGGCAGTGAGTGGCAATGTAGGATGGAGAAATGCCCCGCGGGGTGGTCAGCATGGGGAGGTCAGGGAACATGCAGTGGCAATGTAGGATAGGTTTCTGAAAAACGTCACGGGGTGGTGCGCATTGTGTGGGTTTGTGTTACATTACATTCACTAGTAGGAGTGAGAAAAACATCACGGGGTAGTGCGCATTGTATGGGTGTGTGTTACGTTACATTCACTAGAAGGAGTGAGAAAAACATCACGGGGTGGTGTGAATCGGAGTGTCTGAATTAGGATAGGCAGTGAGGGGCAATGTAGGATGGAGAAAAGCACCGCATGGTGGTCAGCATCGGGAGGTCAGGGAACATGCATTGGCAATGTAGGATAGGTTTCTGAAAAACATCGCGGGGTGGTGCGCATTGTATGGGTGTGTGTTACATTACATTCACTAGTAGGAGTGAGAAAAACATCACGGTGTGGTGCGCATTGTATGGGTGTGTGTTACATTACATTCACTAGTAGTAGTGAGAAATACATCACGGGTTGGTGTGAATCGGAGGGTCTGAATTAGGATAGGCAGTGAGTGGCAATGTAGGATGGAGAAAAGCACCGCGGGGTGGTCAGCATGGGGAGGTCATGGAACATGCAGTGGCAATGTAGCATAGGTTTCTGAAAAACATCGCAGTGTGGTGCGCATTGCATGCGTGTTTGTTACATTACATTCACTAGTAGGAGTGAGAAAAACATCACGGGGTGGTGTGCATTGTATGGGTGTGTGTTACATTACATTCACTAGTATGAGTGAGAAAAACATCCCGGGGGGTGTGAATCAGAGGGTCTGAATTAGGATAGGCAGTGAGTGGCAATGTAGGATGGAGAAAAGCACCGCGGGGTCGTCAGCATAGGGAGGTCAGGGAACATGCAGCGGCAATGTAGGATAGGTTTCTGAAAAACATCGAGGGTTGGTGCGCATTGTTTGGGTGTGTGTTACATTACATTCACTAGTAGGAGTGAGAAAAACATCACGGGGTGGAGTGAATTGGAGGGTCTGAATTAGGATAGGCAGTGAGTGGCAATGTAGGATGGAGAAAAGCACGACGGGGTGGTCAGCATGGGGAGGTCAGGGAACATGCAGTGGCAATGTAGGATAGGTTTCTGAAAAACATTGCGGGGTGGTGCACATTGTATGGGTGTGTGTTACATAACATTCACTAGTAGGAGTGAGAAAAACATCACGGGGTGGTGTGAATCGGAGGGTCTGAATTAGGATAGGTAGTGAGTGGCAATGTAGGATCAAGAAAAGCATCGCGTGGTGGTCATCACGGAGAGGTCAGGGAACATGCAGTGGCAATGTAGGATAGGTTACTGAAAAACATCGCGGGGTGGTGCGCATTGTATGGTTGTGTGTTACATTACATTCACCAGTAGGAGTGAGAAAAACATCACGGGGTGGGCGCATTGTATGGGTGTGTGTTACATTACATTCACTAGTAGGAGTGAGAAAAACATCACGGGGTGGTGTAAATCAGAGTGTCTGAATAAGGATACGCCTGAGTGGCAATGTAGGATGGAGAAAAGCACCGCGGGGTGGTCAGTATGGGGAGGTCAAGTTACATGCAGTGGCAATGTAGGATAGGTTTCTGAAAAATATCGCGGGGTGGTGCACATTGTACGGGTGTGTGTTACATTACATTCACTAGTAGGATTGAGAAAAACATCACGGGGTGGTGTGAATCGGAAGGTCTGAATTAGGATAGGCAGTGAGTGGCAATGTAGGATGGAGAGAAACACCGCGGGGTGGTCAGCATGGGGAGGTCAGGGAACATGCAGTGGCAATGTAGGATAGGTTTCTGAAAAACATCGCGGGGTGGTGCGCATTGTATGGGTGTGTGTTACATTACATTAAGTAGTAGGAGTGAGAAAAACATCAAGGGATGGTGCGCATTGTATGGGTGTGTGTTACATTACATTCACTAGTAGGAGTGAGAAAAACATCACGGGGTGGGGCGCATTGTATGGGTGTGTGTTACATTACATTCACTAGTATGAGTGAGAAAAACATCCCGGGGGGTGTGAATCAGAGGGTCTGAATTAGGATAGGCAGTGAGTGGCAATGTAGGATGGAGAAAAGCACCGCGGGATCGTCAGCATAGGGAGGTCAGGGAACATGCAGTGGCAATGTAGGATAGGTTTCTGAAAAACATCGCGGGGTGGTGCGCATTGTGGGGGTGTGTGTTACATTACATTCACTAGTAGGAGTGAGAAAAACATCACGGGGTGGAGTGAATTGGAGGGTCTGAATTAGGATAGGCAGTGAGTGGCAATGTAGGATGGAGAAAAGCACCATGGGGTGGTCAGCATGGGGAGGTCAGGGAACATGCAGTGGCTATGTACGATAGGTTTCTGAAAAACATTGCGGGGTGTTGCACATTGTATGGGTGTGTGTTACATAACATTCACTAGTAGGAGTGAGAAAAACATCACGGGGTGGTGTGAATCGGAGGGTCTGAATTAGGATAGGCAGTGAGTGGCAATGTAGGATCAAGAAAAGCACCGCGTGGTGTTCATCATGGGGAGGTCAGGGAACATGCAGTGGCAATGTAGGATAGGTTACTGAAAAACATCTCGGGGTGGTGCGCATTGTATGGGTGTGTGTTACTTTACATTCACTAGTAGGAGTGAGAAAAACATCAAGGGGTGGTGCGCATTGTATGGGTGTGTGTTACATTACATTCACTAGTAGGAGTGAGAAAAAAATCACGGGGTGGTGTGAATCGGAGGGTCTGAATTAGGATAGGCAGTGAGTGGCAATGTAGGATGGAGAAAAGCACCGCGGGGTGGTCAGCATGTCGAGGTCAGGGAACAAGCAGTGGCAATGTAGGATAGGTTTCTGAAAAACATCGCGGGGTGGTGCGCATTGTATGGGTGTGTGTTACATTACATTAACTATTAGGATTGAGAAAAACATCACGGGGTGGTGGGGATTGTATGGTTGTGTGTTACATTACATTCACCAGTAGGAGTGAGAAAAACATCACGGTGTGGGGCGCATTGTATTGGTGTGTATTACATTACAATCACTAGTAGGAGTGAGAAAAACATCACGGGGTGGTGTGAATCAGAGGGTCTGAATTAGGATAGGCAGTGAGTGGCAATGTAGGATGGAGAAAAGCACCGCAGAGTGGTCAGTATGGGGAGGTCAGGTTACATGCAGTGGCAATGTAGGATAGGTTTCTGAAAAACATCGGGGGGTGGTGCACATTGTACGGGTGTGTGTTACATTACATTCACTAGTAGGATTGAGAAAAACATCACGGGGTGGTGTGAATCGGAAGGTCTGAATTAGGATAGGCAGTGAGTGGCAATGTAGGATGGAGAGAAGCACCGCGGGGTGGTCAGCATGGGGAGGTCAGGGAACATGCAGTGGCAATGTAGGATAGGTTTCTGAAAAACATCGCGGGGTGGTGCGCATTGTATGGGTGTGTGTTACATTACATTCACTAGTAGGAGTGATAAAAACATCACGGGATGGTGCGCATTTTATGGGTGTGTGTTACATTACATTCACTAGTAGGAGTGAGAAAAACATCACGGGGTGGTGTGCATTGTATGGGTGTGTGTTACATTACATTCACTAGTATGAGTGAGAAAAACATCCCGTGGGGTGTGAATCAGAGGGTCTAAATTAGGATAGGCAGTGAGTGGCAATGTAGGATGGAGAAAAGCACCGCGGGGTCGTCAGCATAGGGAGGTCAGGGAACATGCAGTGGCAATGTAGGATAGGTTTCTGAAAAACATCGCGGGGTGGTGCGCATTGTGTGTTTGTGTGTTCATTACATTCACTAGTAGGAGTGAGAAAAACATCACGGGGTGGTGCGCATTGTATGGGTGTGTGTTACATTACATTCACTAGTAGGAGTGAGAAAAACATCACGGGGTGTTGTGAATCGGAGTGTCTGATTTAGGATAGGCAGTGAGTGGCAATGTAGGAGGGAGAAAAGCACCGCGGGGTGGTCCGCATGGGGAGGTCAGGGAAGATGCAGTGGCAATGTAGGATAGGATTCTGAAAAACATCACGGGGTGGTGCGCATTGTAGAGGTGTGTGTTACATTACATTCACTAGTAGGAGTGAGAAAAACATCACGGGGTGGTGTGAATCGGAGGGTCTGAATTAGGATAGGCAGTGACTGGCAATGTAGGATGGGTAAAAGCACCACGTGGTGGTCAGCATGGGGATGTCAGGGAACATGCAGTGGCAATGTAGGATAGGTTTCTGAAAAACATCGCGGGGTGGTGCGCATTGTATGGTGTGTGTTACCTTACATTCACTAGTAGGAGTGAGAAAAACATCACGGGGTAGTGCGCATTGTATGGGTGTGTGTTACATTACATTCACTAGTAGGAGTGAGAAATACATCGCGGGTTGGTGCGCATTGTATGGGTGTGTGTTACATTACATTCACTAGTAGGAGTGAGAAAAACATCACGGGGTGGTGTGAATCGGAGGGTCTGAATTAGGATACGCAGTGAGTGGCAATGTAGGATGGAGAAAAGCAACGCGGGGTGGTCAGCATGGGGAGGTCAGGGAACATGCAGTGGCAATGTAGGATAGGTTTCTGAAAAACATCGCGGGGTGGTGCGAATTGTATGGTTGTGTGTTACATTACATTCACTAGTAGGAGTGAGAAAAACATCCCGGGGTGGTGCGCATTGTATGGGTGTGTGTTACATTACATTCATTAGTAGGAGTGAGGAAAACATCACGGGGTGGTGTGAATCGGAGGGTCTGAATTAGGAGAGGCAGTGAGTGGCAATATAGGATGGAGAAAAGCACCGCAGGGTGGTCAGCATGGGGAGGTCAGGGAACATGCAGTGGCAATGTAGGATAGGTTTCTGAAAAACAACGCGGGGTGGTGCGCATTGTATGGGTGTGTGTTACATTACATTCACTAGTATTAGTGAGCAAAACATCACGGGGTGGTGCGCATTGTATGGGTGTGTGTTACGTTACATTCACTAGAAGGAGTGAGAAAAACATCACGCGGTGGTGTGAATCGGAGTGTCTGAATTAGGATAGGCAGTGAGGGGCAATGTAGGATAGAGAAAAGCACCGCATGGTGGTCAGCATCGGGAGGTCAGGGAACATGCATTGGCAATGTAGGATAGGTTTCTGAAAAACATCGCGGGGTGGTGCGCATTGTATGGGTGTGTGTTACATTACATTCACCAGTAGGAGTGAGAAAAACATCACGGTGTGGTGCGCATTGTATGGGTGTGTGTTACATTACATTCACTAGTAGGAGTGAGAAATACATCACGGGTTGGTGTGAATCGGAGGGTCTGAATTAGGATAGGCAGTGAGTGGCAATGTAGGATGGAGAAAAGCACCGCGGGGTGGTCAGCATGGGGAGGTCACGGAACATGCAGTGGCAATGTAGGCTAGGTTTCTGAAAAACATCGCAGTGTGGTGCGCATTGCATGCGTGTGTGTTACATTACATTCACTAGTATGAGTGAGAAAAACATCCGGGGGGGTGTGAATCAGAGGGTCTGAATTAGGATAGGCAGTGAGTGGCAATGTAGGATGGAGAAAAGCACCGCGGGGTCGTCAGCATAGGGAGGTCAGGGAACATGCAGCGGCAATGTAGGATAGGTTTCTGAAAAACATCGAGGGTTGGTGCGCATTGTGTGGGTGTGTGTTACATTACATTCACTAGTAGGAGTGAGAAAAACATCACGGGGTGGAGTGAATTGGAGGGTCTGAATTAGGATAGGCAGTGAGTGGCAATGTAGGATGGAGAAAAGCACCGCGGGGTCGTCAGCATAGGGAGGTCAGGGAACATGCAGTGGCAATGTAGGATAGGTTTCTGAAAAACATCGCGGGGTGGTGCGCATTGTGTGTTTGTGTGTTCATTACATTCACTAGTAGGAGTGAGAAAAACATCACGGGGTGGTGCGCATTGTATGGGTGTGTGTTACATTACATTCACTAGTAGGAGTGAGAAAAACATCACGGGGTGGTGTGAATCGGAGGGTCTGAATTAGGATACGCAGTGAGTGGCAATGTAGGATGGAGAAAAGCAACGCGGGGTGGTCAGCATGGGGAGGTCAGGGAACATGCAGTGGCAATGTAGGATAGGTTTCTGAAAAACATCGCGGGGTGGTGCGAATTGTATGGTTGTGTGTTACATTACATTCACTAGTAGGAGTGAGAAAAACATCCCGGGGTGGTGCGCATTGTATGGGTGTGTGTTACATTACATTCATTAGTAGGAGTGAGGAAAACATCACGGGGTGGTGTGAATCGGAGGGTCTGAATTAGGAGAGGCAGTGAGTGGCAATATAGGATGGAGAAAAGCACCGCAGGGTGGTCAGCATGGGGAGGTCAGGGAACATGCAGTGGCAATGTAGGATAGGTTTCTGAAAAACAACGCGGGGTGGTGCGCATTGTATGGGTGTGTGTTACATTACATTCACTAGTATTAGTGAGCAAAACATCACGGGGTGGTGCGCATTGTATGGGTGTGTGTTACGTTACATTCACTAGAAGGAGTGAGAAAAACATCACGCGGTGGTGTGAATCGGAGTGTCTGAATTAGGATAGGCAGTGAGGGGCAATGTAGGATAGAGAAAAGCACCGCATGGTGGTCAGCATCGGGAGGTCAGGGAACATGCATTGGCAATGTAGGATAGGTTTCTGAAAAACATCGCGGGGTGGTGCGCATTGTATGGGTGTGTGTTACATTACATTCACCAGTAGGAGTGAGAAAAACATCACGGTGTGGTGCGCATTGTATGGGTGTGTGTTACATTACATTCACTAGTAGGAGTGAGAAATACATCACGGGTTGGTGTGAATCGGAGGGTCTGAATTAGGATAGGCAGTGAGTGGCAATGTAGGATGGAGAAAAGCACCGCGGGGTGGTCAGCATGGGGAGGTCACGGAACATGCAGTGGCAATGTAGGATAGGTTTCTGAAAAACATCGCAGTGTGGTGCGCATTGCATGCGTGTGTGTTACATTACATTCACTAGTATGAGTGAGAAAAACATCCGGGGGGGTGTGAATCAGAGGGTCTGAATTAGGATAGGCAGTGAGTGGCAATGTAGGATGGAGAAAAGCACCGCGGGGTCGTCAGCATAGGGAGGTCAGGGAACATGCAGCGGCAATGTAGGATAGGTTTCTGAAAAACATCGAGGGTTGGTGCGCATTGTGTGGGTGTGTGTTACATTACATTCACTAGTAGGAGTGAGAAAAACATCACGGGGTGGAGTGAATTGGAGGGTCTGAATTAGGATAGGCAGTGAGTGGCAATGTAGGATGGAGAAAAGCACCGCGGGGTCGTCAGCATAGGGAGGTCAGGGAACATGCAGTGGCAATGTAGGATAGGTTTCTGAAAAACATCGCGGGGTGGTGCGCATTGTGTGTTTGTGTGTTCATTACATTCACTAGTAGGAGTGAGAAAAACATCACGGGGTGGTGCGCATTGTATGGGTGTGTGTTACATTACATTCACTAGTAGGAGTGAGAAAAACATCACGGGGTGTTGTGAATCGGAGTGTCTGATTTAGGATAGGCAGTGAGTGGCAATGTAGGAGGGAGAAAAGCACCGCGGGGTGGTCAGCATGGGGAGGTCAGGGAAGATGCAGTGGCAATGTAGGATAGGATTCTGAAAAACATCACGGGGTGGTGCGCATTGTAGGGGTGTGTGTTACATTACATTCACTAGTAGGAGTGAGAAAAACATCACGGGGTGGTGTGAATCGGAGGGTCTGAATTAGGATAGGCAGTGACTGGCAATGTAGGATGGGTAAAAGCACCACGTGGTGGTCAGCATGGGGATGTCAGGGAACATGCAGTGGCAATGTAGGATAGGTTTCTGAAAAACATCGCGGGGTGGTGCGCATTGTATGGTGTGTGTTACCTTACATTCACTAGTAGGAGTGAGAAAAACATCACGGGGTAGTGCGCATTGTATGGGTGTGTGTTACATTACATTCACTAGTAGGAGTGAGAAATACATCGCGGGGTGGTGCGCATTGTATGGGTGTGTGTTACATTACATTCACTAGTAGGAGTGAGAAAAACATCACGGGGTGGTGTGAATCGGAGGGTCTGAATTAGGATAGGCAGTGAGTGGCAATGTAGGATGGAGAAAAGCAACGCGGGGTGGTCAGCATGGGGAGGTCAGGGAACATGCAGTGGCAATGTAGGATAGGTTTCTGAAAAACATCGCGGGGTGGTGCGAATTGTATGGTTGTGTGTTACATTACATTCACTAGTAAGAGTGAGAAAAACATCCCGGGGTGGTGCGCATTGTATGGGTGTGTGTTACATTACATTCATTAGTAGGAGTGAGGAAAACATCACGGGGTGGTGTGAATCGGAGGGTCTGAATTAGGAGAGGCAGTGAGTGGCAATATAGGATGGAGAAAAGCACCGCGGGGTGGTCAGCATGGGGAGGTCAGGGAACATGCAGTGGCAATGTAGGATAGGTTTCTGAAAAACAACGCGGGGTGGTGCGCATTGTATGGGTGTGTGTTACATTACATTCACTAGTATTAGTGAGCAAAACATCACGGGGTGGTGCGCATTGTATGGGTGTGTGTTACGTTACATTCACTAGAAGGAGTGAGAAAAACATCACGGGGTGGAGTGAATTGGAGGGTCTGAATTAGGATAGGCAGTGAGTGGCAATGTAGGATGGAGAAAAGCACCATGGGGTGGTCAGCATGGGGAGGTCAGGGAACATGCAGTGGCTATGTACGATAGGTTTCTGAAAAACATTGCGGGGTGTTGCACATTGTATGGGTGTGTGTTACATAACATTCACTAGTAGGAGTGAGAAAAACATCACGGGGTGGTGTGAATCGGAGGGTCTGAATTAGGATAGGCAGTGAGTGGCAATGTAGGATCAAGAAAAGCACCGCGTGGTGGTCATCATGGGGAGGTCAGGGAACATGCAGTGGCAATGTAGGATAGGTTACTGAAAAACATCTCGGGGTGGTGCGCATTGTATGGGTGTGTGTTACTTTACATTCACTAGTAGGAGTGAGAAAAACATCAAGGGGTGGTGCGCATTGTATGGGTGTGTGTTACATTACATTCACTAGTAGGAGTGAGAAAAAAATCACGGGGTGGTGTGAATCGGAGGGTCTGAATTAGGATAGGCAGTGAGTGGCAATGTAGGATGGAGAAAAGCACCGCGGGGTGGTCAGCATGTCGAGGTCAGGGAACAAGCTGTGGCAATGTAGGATAGGTTTCTGAAAAACATCGCGGGGTGGTGCGCATTGTATGGGTGTGTGTTACATTACATTAACTATTAGGATTGAGAAAAACATCACGGGGTGGTGGGGATTGTATGGTTGTGTGTTACATTACATTCACCAGTAGGAGTGAGAAAAACATCACGGTGTGGGGCGCATTGTATTGGTGTGTATTACATTACAATCACTAGTAGGAGTGAGAAAAACATCACGGGGTGGTGTGAATCAGAGGGTCTGAATTAGGATAGGCAGTGAGTGGCAATGTAGGATGGAGAAAAGCACCGCAGAGTGGTCAGTATGGGGAGGTCAGGTTACATGCAGTGACAATGTAGGATAGGTTTCTGAAAAACATCGGGGGGTGGTGCACATTGTACGGGTGTGTGTTACATTACATTCACTAGTAGGATTGAGAAAAACATCACGGGGTGGTGTGAATCGGAAGGTCTGAATTAGGATAGGCAGTGAGTGGCAATGTAGGATGGAGAGAAGCACCGCGGGGTGGTCAGCATGGGGAGGTCAGGGAACATGCAGTGGCAATGTAGGATAGGTTTCTGAAAAACATCGCGGGGTGGTGCGCATTGTATGGGTGTGTGTTACATTACATTCACTAGTAGGAGTGATAAAAACATCACGGGATGGTGCGCATTTTATGGGTGTGTGTTACATTACATTCACTAGTAGGAGTGAGAAAAACATCACGGGGTGGTGTGCATTGTATGGGTGTGTGTTACATTACATTCACTAGTATGAGTGAGAAAAACATCCCGTGGGGTGTGAATCAGAGGGTCTAAATTAGGATAGGCAGTGAGTGGCAATGTAGGATGGAGAAAAGCACCGCGGGGTCGTCAGCATAGGGAGGTCAGGGAACATGCAGTGGCAATGTAGGATAGGTTTCTGAAAAACATCGCGGGGTGGTGCGCATTGTGTGTTTGTGTGTTCATTACATTCACTAGTAGGAGTGAGAAAAACATCACGGGGTGGTGCGCATTGTATGGGTGTGTGTTACATTACATTCACTAGTAGGAGTGAGAAAAACATCACGGGGTGTTGTGAATCGGAGTGTCTGATTTAGGATAGGCAGTGAGTGGCAATGTAGGAGGGAGAAAAGCACCGCGGGGTGGTCCGCATGGGGAGGTCAGGGAAGATGCAGTGGCAATGTAGGATAGGATTCTGAAAAACATCACGGGGTGGTGCGCATTGTAGAGGTGTGTGTTACATTACATTCACTAGTAGGAGTGAGAAAAACATCACGGGGTGGTGTGAATCGGAGGGTCTGAATTAGGATAGGCAGTGACTGGCAATGTAGGATGGGTAAAAGCACCACGTGGTGGTCAGCATGGGGATGTCAGGGAACATGCAGTGGCAATGTAGGATAGGTTTCTGAAAAACATCGCGGGGTGGTGCGCATTGTATGGTGTGTGTTACCTTACATTCACTAGTAGGAGTGAGAAAAACATCACGGGGTAGTGCGCATTGTATGGGTGTTTGTTACATTACATTCACTAGTAGGAGTGAGAAATACATCGCGGGTTGGTGCGCATTGTATGGGTGTGTGTTACATTACATTCACTAGTAGGAGTGAGAAAAACATCACGGGGTGGTGTGAATCGGAGGGTCTGAATTAGGATACGCAGTGAGTGGCAATGTAGGATGGAGAAAAGCAACGCGGGGTGGTCAGGATGGGGAGGTCAGGGAACATGCAGTGGCAATGTAGGATAGGTTTCTGAAAAACATCGCGGGGTGGTGCGAATTGTATGGTTGTGTGTTACATTACATTCACTAGTAGGATTGAGAAAAACATCCCGGGGTGGTGCGCATTGTATGGGTGTGTGTTACATTACATTCATTAGTAGGAGTGAGGAAAACATCACTGGGTGGTGTGAATTGGAGGGTCTGAATTAGGAGAGGCAGTGAGTGGCAATATAGGATGGAGAAAAGCACCGCAGGGTGGTCAGCATGGGGAGGTCAGGGAACATGCAGTGGCAATGTAGGATAGGTTTCTGAAAAACAACGCGGGGTGGTGCGCATTGTATGGGTGTGTGTTACATTACATTCACTAGTATTAGTGAGCAAAACATCACGGGGTGGTGCGCATTGTATGGGTGTGTGTTACGTTACATTCACTAGAAGGAGTGAGAAAAACATCACGCGGTGGTGTGAATCGGAGTGTCTGAATTAGGATAGGCAGTGAGGGGCAATGTAGGATAGAGAAAAGCACCGCATGGTGGTCAGCATCGGGAGGTCAGGGAACATGCATTGGCAATGTAGGATAGGTTTCTGAAAAACATCGCGGGGTGGTGCGCATTGTATGGGTGTGTGTTACATTACATTCACCAGTAGGAGTGAGAAAAACATCACGGTGTGGTGCGCATTGTATGGGTGTGTGTTACATTACATTCACTAGTAGGAGTGAGAAATACATCACGGGTTGGTGTGAATCGGAGGGTCTGAATTAGGATAGGCAGTGAGTGGCAATGTAGGATGGAGAAAAGCACCGCGGGGTGGTCAGCATGGGGAGGTCACGGAACATGCAGTGGCAATGTAGGATAGGTTTCTGAAAAACATCGCAGTGTGGTGCGCATTGCATGCGTGTGTGTTACATTACATTCACTAGTATGAGTGAGAAAAACATCCCGGGGGGTGTGAATCAGAGGGTCTGAATTAGGATAGGCAGTGAGTGGCAATGTAGGATGGAGAAAAGCACCGCGGGGTCGTCAGCATAGGGAGGTCAGGGAACATGCAGCGGCAATGTAGGATAGGTTTCTGAAAAACATCGAGGGTTGGTGCGCATTGTGTGGGTGTGTGTTACATTACATTCACTAGTAGGAGTGAGAAAAACATCACGGGGTGGAGTGAATTGGAGGGTCTGAATTAGGATAGGCAGTGAGTGGCAATGTAGGATGGAGAAAAGCACCGCGGGGTCGTCAGCATAGGGAGGTCAGGGAACATGCAGTGGCAATGTAGGATAGGTTTCTGAAAAACATCGCGGGGTGGTGCGCATTGTGTGTTTGTGTGTTCATTACATTCACTAGTAGGAGTGAGAAAAACATCACGGGGTGGTGCGCATTGTATGGGTGTGTGTTACATTACATTCACTAGTAGGAGTGAGAAAAACATCACGGGGTGTTGTGAATCGGAGTGTCTGATTTAGGATAGGCAGTGAGTGGCAATGTAGGAGGGAGAAAAGCACCGCGGGGTGGTCAGCATGGGGAGGTCAGGGAAGATGCAGTGGCAATGTAGGATAGGATTCTGAAAAACATCACGGGGTGGTGCGCATTGTAGGGGTGTGTGTTACATTACATTCACTAGTAGGAGTGAGAAAAACATCACGGGGTGGTGTGAATCGGAGGGTCTGAATTAGGATAGGCAGTGACTGGCAATGTAGGATGGGTAAAAGCACCACGTGGTGGTCAGCATGGGGATGTCAGGGAACATGCAGTGGCAATGTAGGATAGGTTTCTGAAAAACATCGCGGGGTGGTGCGCATTGTATGGTGTGTGTTACCTTACATTCACTAGTAGGAGTGAGAAAAACATCACGGGGTAGTGCGCATTGTATGGGTGTGTGTTACATTACATTCACTAGTAGGAGTGAGAAATACATCGCGGGGTGGTGTGCATTGTATGGGTGTGTGTTACATTACATTCACTAGTAGGAGTGAGAAAAACATCACGGGGTGGTGTGAATCGGAGGGTCTGAATTAGGATAGGCAGTGAGTGGCAATGTTGGATGGAGAAAAGCAACGCGGGGTGGTCAGCATGGGGAGGTCAGGGAACATGCAGTGGCAATGTAGGATAGGTTTCTGAAAAACATCGCGGGGTGGTGCGAATTGTATGGTTGTGTGTTACATTACATTCACTAGTAAGAGTGAGAAAAACATCCCGGGGTGGTGCGCATTGTATGGGTGTGTGTTACATTACATTCATTAGTAGGAGTGAGGAAAACATCACGGGGTGGTGTGAATCGGAGGGTCTGAATTAGGAGAGGCAGTGAGTGGCAATATAGGATGGAGAAAAGCACCGCGGGGTGGTCAGCATGGGGAGGTCAGGGAACATGCAGTGGCAATGTAGGATAGGTTTCTGAAAAACAACGCGGGGTGGTGCGCATTGTATGGGTGTGTGTTACATTACATTCACTAGTATTAGTGAGCAAAACATCACGGGGTGGTGCGCATTGTATGGGTGTGTGTTACGTTACATTCACTAGAAGGAGTGAGAAAAACATCACGCGGTGGTGTGAATCGGAGTGTCTGAATTAGGATAGGCAGTGAGGGGCAATGTAGGATAGAGAAAAGCACCGCATGGTGGTCAGCATCGGAAGGTCAGGGAACATGCATTGGCAATGTAGGATAGGTTTCTGAAAAACATCGCGGGGTGGTGCGCATTGTATGGGTGTGTGTTACATTACATTCACTAGTAGGAGTGAGAAAAACATCACGGTGTGGTGCGCATTGTATGGGTGTGTGTTACATTACATTCACTAGTAGGAGTGAGAAATACATCACGGGTTGGTGTGAATCAGAGGGTCTGAATTAGGATAGGCAGTGAGTGGCAATGTAGGATGGAGAAAAGCACCGCGGGGTGGTCAGCATGGGGAGGTCACGGAACATGCAGTGGCAATGTAGGATAGGTTTCTGAAAAAAATCGCAGTGTGGTGCGCATTGCATGCGTGTGTGTTACATTACATTCACTAGTAGGAGTGAGAAAAACATCACGGGGTGGTGTGCATTGTATGGGTGTGTGTTACATTACATTCACTAGTATGAGTGAGAAAAACATCCCGGGGGGTGTGAATCAGAGGGTCTGAATTAGGATAGGCAGTGAGTGGCAATGTAGGATGGAGAAAAGCACCGCGGGGTCGTCAGCATAGGGAGGTCAGGGAACATGCAGCGGCAATGTAGGATAGGTTTCTGAAAAACATCGAGGGTTGGTGCGCATTGTGTGGGTGTGTGTTACATTACATTCACTAGTAGGAGTGAGAAAAACATCACGGGGTGGAGTGAATTGGAGGGTCTGAATTAGGATAGGCAGTGAGTGGCAATGTAGAAGGGAGAAAAGCACGACGGGGTGGTCAGCATGGGGAGGTCAGGGAACATGCAGTGGCAACGTAGGATAGGTTTCTGAAAAACATTGCGGGGTGGTGCACATTGTATGGGTGTGTGTTACATAACATTCACTAGTAGGAGTGAGAAAAACATCACGGGGTGGTGTGAATCGGAGGGTCTGAATTAGGATAGGCAGTGAGTGGCAATGTAGGATCAAGAAAAGCACCGCGTGGTGGTCATCATGGGGAGGTCAGGGAACATGCAGTGGCAATGTAGGATAGGTTACTGAAAAACATCGCGGGTTGGTGCGCATTGTATGGTTGTGTGTTACATTACATTCACCAGTAGGAGTGAGAAAAACATCACGGGGTGGGCGCATTGTATGGGTGTGTGTTACATTACATTCACTAGTAGGAGTGAGAAAAACATCACGGGGTGGTGTGAATCAGAGTGTCTGAATTAGGATAAGCCTGAGTGGCAATGTAGGATGGAGAAAAGCACCGCGGGGTGGTCAGTATGGGGAGGTCAAGTTACATGCAGTGGCAATGTAGGATAGGTTTCTGAAAAATATCGCGGGGTGGTGCACATTGTACGGGTGTGTGTTACATTACATTCACTAGTTGGATTGAGAAAAACATCACGGGGTGGTGTGAATCGGAAGGTCTGAATTAGGATAGGCAGTGAGTGGCAATGTAGGATGGAGAGAAACACCGCGGGGTGGTCAGCATGGGGAGGTCAGGGAACATGCAGTGGCAATGTAGGATAGGTTTCTGAAAAACATCGCGGGGTGGTGCGCATTGTATGGGTGTGTGTTACATTACATTAAGTAGTAGGAGTGAGAAAAACATCACGGGATGGTGCGCATTGTATGGGTGTGTGTTACATTACATTCACTAGTAGGAGTGAGAAAAACATCACGGGGTGGGGCGCATTGTATGGGTTTGTTTTACATTACATTCACTAGTATGAGTGAGAAAAACATCCCGGGGGGTGTGAATCAGAGGGTCTGAATTAGGATAGGCAGTGAGTGGCAATGTAGGATGGAGAAAAGCACCGCGGGATCGTCAGCATAGGGAGGTCAGGGAACATGCAGTGGCAATGTAGGATAGGTTTCTGAAAAACATCGCGGGGTGGTGCGCATTGTGGGGGTGTGTGTTACATTACATTCACTAGTAGGAGTGAGAAAAACATCACGGGGTGGAGTGAATTGGAGGGTCTGAATTAGGATAGGCAGTGAGTGGCAATGTAGGATGGAGAAAAGCACCACGGGGTGGTCAGCATGGGGAGGTCAGGGAACATGCAGTGGCTATGTAAGATAGGTTTCTGAAAAACATTGCGGGGTGGTGCACATTGTATGGGTGTGTGTTACATAACATTCACTAGTAGGAGTGAGAAAAATCATCACGGGGTGGTGTGAATCGGAGGGTCTGAATTAGGATAGGCAGTGAGTGGCAATGTAGGATCAAGAAATACACCGCGTGGTGGTCATCATGGGGAGGTCAGGGAACATGCAGTGGCAATGTAGAATAGGTTACTGAAAAACATCTCGGGGTGGTGCGCATTGTATGGGTGTGTGTTACTTTACATTCACTAGTAGGAGTGAGAAAAACATCACGGGGTGGTGCGCATTATATGGGTGTGTGTTATATTACATTCACTAGTAGGAGTGAGAAAAAAATCACGGGGTGGTGTGAATCGGAGGGTCTGAATTAGGATAGGCAGTGAGTGGCAATGTAGGATGGAGAAAAGCACCGCGGGGTGGTCAGCATGTCGAGGTCAGGGAACAAGCAGTGGCAATGTAGGATAGGTTTCTGAAAAACATCGCGGGGTGGTGCGCATTGTATGGGTGTGTGTTACATTACATTAACTATTAGGATTGAGAAAAACATCACGGGGTGGTGGGGATTGTATGGTTGTGTGTTACATTACATTCACCAGTAGGAGTGAGAAAAACATCACGGGTGGGGCGCATTGTATGGGTGTGTATTACATTACAATCACTAGTAGGAGTGAGAAAAACTCACGGGGTGGTGTGCATTGTATGGGTGTGTGTTACATTACATTCACTAGTATGAGTGAGAAAAACATCCCGGGGGGTGTGAATCAGAGGGTCTGAATTAGGATAGGCAGTGAGTGGCAATGTAGGATGGAGAAAAGCACCGCGGGATCGTCAGCATAGGGAGGTCAGGGAACATGCAGTGGCAATGTAGTATAGGTTTCTGAAAAACATCGCGGGGTGGTGCGCACTGTGTGGGTGTGTGTTCATTACATTCACTAGTAGGAGTGAGAAAAACATCACGGGGTGGTGCGCATTGTATGGGTGTGTGTTACATTACATTCACTAGTAGGAGTGAGAAAAACATCACGGGGTGGTGTGAATCGGAGGGTCTGAATTAGGATAGGCAGTGAGTGGCAATGTAGGAGGGAGAAAAGCACCGCGGGCTGGTCAGCATGGGGAGGTCAGGGAACATGCAGTGGCAATGTAGGATAGGATTCTGAAAAACATCATGGGGTGGTGCGCATTGTATGGGTGTGTGTTACATTACATTCACTAGTAGGAGTGAGAAAAACATCACGGGGTGGTGTGAATCGGAGGGTCTGAATTAGGATAGGCAGTGAGTGGCAATGTAGGATGGAGAAAAGCACCACGTGGTGGTCAGCATGGGGAGGTCAGGGAACATGCAGTGGCAATGTAGGTTAGGTTTCTGAAAAACATCGCGGGTGGTGCGCATTGTATGGGTGTGTGTTACCTTACATTCAATAGTAGGAGTGAGAAAAACATCACGGGGTAGTGCGCATTGTATGGGTGTGTGTTACATTACATTCACTAGTAGGAGTGAGAAAAACATCGCGGGGTGGTGCGCATTGTATGGGTGTGTGTTACATTACATTCATTAGTAGGAGTGAGAAAAACATCACGGGGTGGTGTGAATCGGAGGGTCTGAATTAGGAGAGGCAGTGAGTGGCAATATGGGATGGAGAAAAGCACCGCGGGGTGGTCAGCATGGGGAGGTCAGGGAACATGCATTTGCAATGTAGGATAGGTTTCTGAAAAACAACGCGGTGTGGTGCGCATTGTATGGGTGTGTGTTACATTACATTCACTAGTATTAGTGAGCAAAACATCACGGGGTGGTGCGCATTGTATGGGTGTGTGTTACGTTACATTTACTAGTAGGAGTGAGAAAAACATCACGCGGTGGTGTGAATCGGAGGGTCTGAATTAGGATAGGCAGTGAGGGGCAATGTAGGATGGAGAAAAGCACCGCAGGGTGGTCAGCATCGGGAGGTCAGGGAACATGCATTGGCAATGTAGGATAGGTTTCTGAAAAACATCGCGGGGTGGTGCGCATTGTATGGGTGTGTGTTACATTACATTCACTAGTAGGAGTGAGAAAAACATCACGGGGTGGTGCGCATTGTATGGGTGTGTGTTACATTACATTCACTAGTAGGAGTGAGAAATACATCACGGGTTGGTGTGAATCGGAGGGTCTGAATTAGGATAGGCAGTGAGTGGCAATGTAAGATGGAGAAAAGCACCGCGGGGTGGTCAGCATGGGGAGCTCACGGAACATGCAGTGGCAATGTAGGATAGGTTTCTGAAAAACATCGCAGTGTGGTGCGCATTGTATGCGTGTGTGTTACATTACATTCTCTAGTAGGAGTGAGAAAAACATCGCGGGGTGGTGCGCATTGTATGGGTGTGTGTTACATTACATTCACTATTAGGAGTGAGAAAAACATAACGGGATGGTGCGCATTGCATGGGTGTGTGTTACATTACATTCAGTAGTAGGAGTGAGAAAAACATCACGAGGTGGTGTGAATCAGAGGGTCTCAATTAGGATCGGCAGTGAGTGGCAATGTAGGATAGAGAAAAGCACAGCGGGGTGGTCAGCATGGGGAGGTCAGGGAACATGCAGTGGCCATGTAGGATAGGTTTCTGAAAAACATCGCGGGGTGGTGCGCATTGTATGGGTGTGTGTTACATTACATTCACTAGTAGGAGTGAGAAAAACATCACGGGGTGGATTGAATTGGAGGGTCTGAATTAGGATAGGCAGTGAGTGGCAATGTAGGATGGAGAAAAGCACCACGGGGTGGTCAGCATGGGGAGGTCAGTGAACATGCAGTGGCAATGTAGAATAGGTTTCTGAAAAATATTGCGGGGTGGTGCACATTGTATGGGTGTGTGTTACATAACATTCACTAGTAGGAGTGAGAAAAACATCACGGGGTGGTGTGAATCGGAGGGTCTGAATTAGGATAGGCAGTGAGTGGCAATGTAGGATCAAGAAAAGCACCGCGTGGTGGTCATCATGGGGAGGTCAGGGAACATGCAGTGGCAATGTAGGATAGGTTACTGAAAAACATCGCGGTGTGGTGCGCATTGTATGTGTTTGTGTTACATTACATTCACTAGTAGGAGTGAGAAAAACATCACGGGGTGGTGCGCATTGTATGGGTGTGTGTTACATTACATTCACTAGTAGGAGTGAGAAAAACATCACGGGGTGGTGTGAATCGGAGGGTCTGAATTAGGATAGGCAGTGAGTGGCAATGTAGGAGGGAGAAAAGCACCGCGGGGTGGTCAGCATGGGGAGGTCAGGGAACATGCAGTGGCAATGTAGGATAGGATTCTGAAAAACATCACGGGGTGGTGCGCATTGTATGGGTGTGTGTTACATTACATTCAGTAGTAGGAGTGAGAAAAACATCACGGGGTGGTGTGAATCGGAGGGTCTGAATTAGGATAGGCAGTGAGTGGCAATGTAGGATGGAGAAAAGCACCACGTGGTGGTCAGCATGGGGAGGTCAGGGAACATGCAGTGGCAATGTAGGATAGGTTTCTGAAAAACATCGCGGGGTGGTGCGCATTGTATGGTGTGTGTTACCTTACATTCACTAGTAGGAGTGAGAAAAACATCACGGGGTAGTGCGCACTGTATGGCTGTGTGTTACATTACATTCACTAGTAGGAGTGAGAAAAAGATCGCGGGGTGGTGCGCATTGTATGGGTGTGTGTTACATTACATTCACTACTAGGAGTGAGCAAAACATCACGGGGTGGTGTGAATCGGAGGGTCTGAATTAGGATAGGCAGTGAGTGGCAATGTAGGATGGAGAAAAGCAACGCGGGGTGGTCAGCATGGGGAGGTCAGGGAACATGCAGTGGCAATGTAGGATAGGTTTCTGAAAAACATCGCGGGGTGGTGCGAATTGTATGGCTGTGTGTTACATTACATTCACTAGTAGGAGTGAGAAAAACATCCCGGGGTGGTGCGCATTGTATGGGTGTGTGTTACATTACATTCATTAGTAGGAGTGAGAAAAACATCACGGGGTGGTGTGAATCGGAGGGTCTGAATTAGGAGAGGCAGTGAGTGGCCATATAGGATGGAGAAAAGCACCGCGGGGTGGTCAGCATGGGGAGGTCAGGGAACATGCAGTGGTAATTTAGGATAGGTTTCTGAAAAACAACGCGGGGTGGTGCGCATTGTATGGGTGTGTGTTACATTACATTCACTAGTATTAGTGAGCAAAACATCACGGGGTGGTGCGCATTGTATGGGTGTGTGTTACGTTACATTCACTAGTAGGAGTGAGAAAAACATCACGCGGTGGTGTGAATCGGAGGGTCTGAATTAGGATAGGCAGTGTGGGGCAATGTAGGATGGAGAAAAGCACCTCAGGGTGGTCAGCATCGGGAGGTCAGGGAACATGCATAGGCAATGTAGGATAGGTTTCTGAAAAACATCGCGGAGTGGTGCGCATTGTATGGGTGTGTGATACATTACATACACTAGTAGGAGTGAGAAAAACATCACGGGGTGGTGCGCATTGTATGGGTGTGTGTTACATTACATTCACTAGTAGGAGTGAGAAATACATCACGGGTTGGTGTGAATCGGAGGGTCTGAATTAGGATAGGCAGTGAGTGGCAATGTAGGATGCAGAAAAGCACCGCGGGGTGGTCAGCATGGGGAGGTCATGGAACATGCAGTGGCCATGTAGGATAGGTTTCTGAAAAACATCGCGGGGTGGTTCGCATTGTATGGGTGTGTGTTACATTATATTCACTAGTAGGAGTGAGAAAAACATCACGGGGTGGAGCGCATTTTATGGGTGTGTGTTACATGACATTCACTAGTAGGAGTTAGAAAAACATCACGGGGTGGTGTGAATCAGAGGGTCTGAATTAGGAATGGCAGTGAGTGACAATGTAGGATGGAGAAAAGCACCGCGGGGTCGTCAGCAAGGGGAGGTCAGGGAACAGGCAGTGGCTATGTAGGATAGGTTTCTGAAAAACATTGCGGGGTGGTGCGCATTGTATGGGTGTGTGTTACATTACATTCACTACTAGGAGTGAGAAAAACATCACAGGGTGGTGCGCATTGTATGGGTGTGTGTTACATTACATTCACTAGTAGGAGTAAGAAAAACATCACGGGGTGGTGCGTATTGTATGGGTGTGTGTTACATTACATTCACTAGTAGGAGTGAGAAAAACATCACGGGGTGGTGAGAATCGGAGGGTCTGAATTAGGTTAAGCAGTGAGTGGCAATGTAGGATGGAGAAAAGCACCGCGGGGTGGTCAGTATGGGGAGGTCAGGGAACATGCAGTGGCAATGTAGGATAGTTTTCTGAAAAACATCACGGGGTGGTGCGCATTGTATGGGTGTGTGTTACATTACATTCACTAGTAGGAGTGAGAAAAACATCACGGGGTGGAGTGAATTGGAGGGTCTGATTTAGGATAGGCAGTGAGTGGCAATGTAGGATGGAGAAAAGCACCACGGGGTGGTCAGCATGGGGAGGTCAGTGAACATTCAGTGGCAATGTAGGATAGGTTTCTGAAAAATATTGCGGGGTGGTGCACATTGTATGGGTGTGTGTTACATAACATTCACTAGTAGGAGTGAGAAAAACATCACGGGGTGGTGTGAATCGGAGGGTCTGAATTAGGATAGGCAGTGAGTGGCAATGTAGGATCAAGAAAAGCACCGCGTGGTGGTCATCATGTGGAGGTCAGGGAACATGCAGTGGCAATGTAGGATAGGTTACTGAAAAACATCGCGGGGTGGTGCGCATTGTATGGGTGTGTGTTACATTACATTCACTAGTAGGAGTGAGAAAAACATCACGGGGTGGTGCGCATTGTATGGGTGTGTGTTACATTACATTCACTAGTAGGAGTGAGAAAAACATCACGGGGTGGTGTGAATCGGAGGGTCTGAATTAGGATAGGCAGTGAGTGGCAATGTAGGAGGGAGAAAAGCACCGCGGGGTGGTCAGCATGGGGAGGTCAGGGAACATGCAGTGGCAATGTAGGATAGGATTCTGAAAAACATCACGGGGTGGTGCGCATTGTATGGGTGTGTGTTACATTACATTCAGTAGTAGGAGTGAGAAAAACATCACGGGGTGGTGTGAATCGGAGGGTCTGAATTAGGATAGGCAGTGAATGGCAATGTAGGATGGAGAAAAGCACCACGTGGTGGTCAGCATGGGGAGGTCAGGGAACATGCAGTGGCAATGTAGGATAGGTTTCTGAAAAACATCGCGGGGTGGTGCGCATTGTATGGTGTGTGTTACCTTACATTCACTAGTAGGAGTGAGAAAAACATCACGGGGTAGTGCGCATTGTATGGCTGTGTGTTACATTACATTCACTAGTAGGAGTGAGAAAAAGATCACGGGGTGGTGCGCATTGTATGGGTGTGTGTTACATTACATTCACTACTAGGAGTGAGCAAAACATCACGGGGTGGTGTGAATCGGAGGGTCTGAATTAGGATAGGCAGTGAGTGGCAATGTAGGATGGAGAAAAGCAACGCGGGGTGGTCAGCATGGGGAGGTCAGGGAACATGCAGTGGCAATGTAGGATAGGTTTCTGAAAAACATCGCGGGGTGGTGCGAATTGTATGGTTGTGTGTTACATTACATTCACTAGTAGGAGTGAGAAAAACATCCCGGGGTGGTGCGCATTGTATGGGTGTGTGTTACATTACATTCATTAGTAGGAGTGAGAAAAACATCACGGGGTGGTGTGAATCGGAGGGTCTGAATTAGGAGAGGCAGTGAGTGGCCATATAGGATGGAGAAAAGCACCGCGGGGTGGTCAGCATTGGGAGGTCAGGGAACATGCAGTGGCAATTTAGGATAGGTTTCTGAAAAACAACGCGGGGTTGTGCGCATTGTATGGGTGTGTGTTACATTACATTCACTAGTACTAGTGAGCAAAACATCACGGGGTGGTGCGCATTGTATGGGTGTGTGTTACGTTACATTCACTAGTAGGAGTGAGAAAAACATCACGCGGTGGTGTGAATCGGAGGGTCTGAATTAGGATAGGCAGTGTGGGGCAATGTAGGATGGAGAAAAGCACCTCAGGGTGGTCAGCATCGGGAGGTCAGGGAACATGCATTGGCAATGTAGGATAGGTTTCTGAAAAACATCGCGGGGTGGTGCGCATTTTATGGGTGTGTGATACATTACATACACTAGTAGGAGTGAGAAAAACATCACGGGGTGGTGCGCATTGTATGGGTGTGTGTTACATTACATTCACTAGTAGGAGTGAGAAATACATCACGGGTTGGTGTGAATTGGAGGGTCTGAATTAGGATAGGCAGTGAGTGGCAATGTAGGATGCAGAAAAGCACCGCGGGGTCCTCAGCATGGGGAGGTCACGGAACATGCAGTGGCAATGTAGGATAGGTTTCTGAAAAACATCGCGGGGTGGTTCGCATTGTATGGGTGTGTGTTACATTATATTCACTAGTAGGAGTGAGAAAAACATCACGGGGTGGAGCGCATTTTATGGGTGTGTGTTACATGACATTCACTAGTAGGAGTTAGAAAAACATCACGGGGTGGTGTGAATCAGAGGGTCTGAATTAGGAATGGCAGTGAGTGACAATGTAGGATGGAGAAAAGCACCGCGGGGTCGTCAGCAAGCGGAGGTCAGGGAACAGGCAGTGGCTCTGTAGGATAGGTTTCTGAAAAACATTGCGGGGTGGTGCGCATTGTATGGGTGTGTGTTACATTACATTCACTAGTAGGAGTGAGAAAAACATCACAGGGTGGTGCGCATTGTATGGTGTGTGTTACATTACATTCACTAGTAGGTGTAAGAAAAACATCGCGGGGTGGTGCGCATTGTATGGGTGTGTGTTACATTACATTCACTAGTAGGAGTGAGAAAAACATCACGGTGTGGTGTGAATCGGAGAGTCTGAATTAGGATAGGCAGTGAGTGGCAATGTAGGATGGAGAAAAGCACCGCGGGGTGGTCAGTATGGGGAGGTCAGGGAACATGCAGTGGCAATGTAGGATAGTTTTCTGAAAAACATCACGGGGTGGTGCGCATTGTATGGGTGTGTGTTACAATACATTCACTAGTAGGAGTGAAAAAAACATCACGGGGTGGTGTGAATCGGAGGGTCTGAATTAGGATAGGCAGTGAGTGGCAATGTAGGATGGAGAAAAGCACCGCGGGGTGGTCAGCATGGGGAGGTCAGGGAACATGCAGTGGAAATGTAGGATAGGTTTCTGAAAAACATCGCGGGGTGGTGCGCATTGTATGGGTGTGTGTTACATTACATTCACTAGTAGGAGTGATAAAAACATCACGGGGTGGTGCGCATTGTATGGGTGTGTGTTACATTACATTCACTAGTAGGAGTGAGAAAAACATCACGGGGTGGTGTGAATCGGAGGGTCTGAATTAGGATAGGCACTGAGTGGCAATGTAGGATGGAGAAAAGCACCACGTGGTGGTCAGCATGGGGAGGTCAGGGAACATGCAGTGGCAATGTAGGATAGGTTTCTGAAAAACATCGCGGGGTGGTGCGCATTGTATGGTTGTGTGTTACCTTACATTCACTAGTAGGAGTGAGAAAAACATCACGGGGTAGTGCGCATTGTATGGGTGTGTGTTACATTACATTCACTAGTAGGAGTGAGAAAAACTTCGCAGGGTGGTGCGCATTGTATGGGTGTGTGTTACATTACATTCACTATTAGGAGTGAGAAAAACATCACGGGGTGGTGTGAATCGGAGGGTCTGAATTAGGAGAGGCCGTGAGTGGCAATATAGGATGGAGAAAAGCACCGCGGGGTGGTCAGCATGGGGAGGTCAGGGAACATGCAGTGGCAATGTAGGATAGGTTTCTGAAAAACAACGCGGGGTGGTGCGCATTGTATGGGTGTGTGTTACATTACATTCACTAGTATTAGTGAGCAAAACATCACGGGGTGGTGCGCATTGTATGGGTGTGTGTTACGTTACATTCACTAGTAGGAGTGAGAAAAACATCACGCGGTGTTGTGAATCGGAGGGTCTGAATTAGGATAGGCAGTGAGGGGCAATGTAGGATGGAGAAAAGCACCGCAGGGTGGTCAGCATCGGGAGGTCAAGGAACATGCATTGGCAATGTAGGATAGGTTTCTGAAAAACATCGCGGTGTGGTGTGCATTGTATGGGTGTGTGTTACCTTACATTCACTAGTAGGAGTGAGAAAAACATCACGGGGTGGTGCGCATTGTATGGGTGTGTGTTACATTACATTCACTAGTAGGAGTGAGAAATACATCACGGGGTGGTGCGCATTGTATGGGTGTGTGTTACATTACATTCACTAGTAGGAGTGAGAAATACATCACGGGGTGGTGCGCATTGTATGGGTGTGTGTTACATTACATTCACTAGTAGGAGTGAGAAATACATCACGGGTTGGTGTGAATTGGAGGGTCTGAATTAGGATAGGCAGTGAGTGGCAATGTAGGATGCAGAAAAGCACCGCGGGGTCGTCAGCATGGGGAGGTCACGGAACATGCAGTGGCAATGTAGGATAGGTTTCTGAAAAACATCGCGGGGTGGTTCGCATTGTATGGGTGTGTGTTACATTATATTCACTAGTAGGAGTGAGAAAAACATCACGGGGTGGAGGGCATTTTATGGGTGTGTGTTACATGACATTCACTAGTAGGAGTTAGAAAAACATCACGGGGTGGTGTGAATCAGAGGGTCTGAATTAGGAATGGCAGTGAGTGACAATGTAGGATGGAGAAAAGCACCGCGGGGTCGTCAGCAAGGGGAGGTCAGGGAACAGGCAGTGGCTCTGTAGGATAGGTTTCTGAAAAACATTGCGGGGTGGTGCGCATTGTATGGGTGTGTGTTACATTATATTCACTAGTAGGAGTGAGAAAAACATCACAGGGTGGTGCGCATTGTATGGGTGTGTGTTACATTACATTCACTAGTAGGTGTAAGAAAAACATCGCGGGGTGGTGCGCATTGTATGGGTGTGTGTTACATTACATTCACTAGTAGGAGTGAGAAAAACATCACGGTGTGGTGTGAATCGGAGTGTCTGAATTAGGATAGGCAGTGAGTGGCAATGTAGGATGGAGAAAAGCACCGCGGGGTGGTCAGTATGGGGAGGTCAGGGAACATGCAGTGGCAATGTAGGATAGTTTTCTGAAAAACATCACGGGGTGGTGCGCATTGTATGGGTGTGTGTTACAATACATTCACTAGTAGGAGTGAAAAAAACATCACGGGGTGGTGTGAATCGGAAGGTCTGAATTAGGATAGGCAGTGAGTGGCAATGTAGGATGGAGAAAAGCACCGCGGGGTGGTCAGCATGGGGAGGTCATGGAACATGCAGTGGAAATGTAGGATAGGTTTCTGAAAAACATCGCGGGGTGGTGCGCATTGTATGGGTGTGTGTTACATTACATTCACTAGTAGGAGTGATAAAAACATCACGGGATGGTGCGCATTGTATGGGTGTGTGTTACATTACATTCACTAGTAGGAGTGAGAAAAACATCACGGGGTGGTGTGCATTGTATGGGTGTGTGTTACATTACATTCACTAGTATGAGTGAGAAAAACATCCCGGGGGGTGTGAATCAGAGGGTCTGAATTAGGATAGGCAGTGAGTGGCAATGTAGGATGGAGAAAAGCACCGCAGGTTCGTCAGCATAGGGAGGTCAGGGAACATGCAGTGGCAATGTAGGATAGGTTTCTGAAAAACATCGCGGGGTGGTGCGCATTGTGTGGGTGTGTGTTCATTACATTCACTAGTAGGAGTGAGAAAAACATCACGGGGTGGTGCGCATTGTATGGGTGTGTGTTACATTACATTCACTAGTAGGAGTGAGAAAAACATCACGGGGTGGTGTGAATCGGAGGGTCTGAATTAGGATAGGCAGTGAGTGGCAATGTAGGAGGGAGAAAAGCACCGCGGTGTGGTCAGCATGGGGAGGTCAGGGAACATGCAGTAGCAATGTAGGATAGGATTCTGAAAAACATCATGGGGTGGTGCGCATTGTATGGGTGTGTTTTACATTACATTCACTAGTAGGAGTGAGAAAAACATCACGGGGTGGTGTGAATCGGAGGGTCTGAATTAGGATAGGCAGTGAGTGGCAATGTAGGATGGAGAAAAGCACCACGTGGTGGTCAGCATGGGGAGGTCAGGGAACATGCAGTGGCAATGTAGGATAGGTTTCTGAAAAACATCGCGGGGTGGTGCGCATTGTATGGGTGTGTGTTACCTTACATTCACTAGTAGGAGTGAGAAAAACATCACGGGGTAGTGCGCATTGTATGGGTGTGTGTTACATTACATTCACTAGTAGGAGTGAGAAAAACTTCGCAGGGTGGTGCGCATTGTATGGGTGTGTGTTACATTACATTCACTATTAGGAGTGAGAAAAATATCACGGGGTGGTGTGAATCGGAGGGTCTGAATTAGGAGAGGCAGTGAGTGGCAATATAGGATGGAGAAAAGCACCGCGGGGTGGTCAGCATGGGGAGGTCAGGGAACATGCAGTGGCAATGTAGGATAGGTTTCTGAAAAACAACGCGGGGTGGTGCGCATTGTATGGGTGTGTGTTACATTACATTCACTAGTATTAGTGAGCAAAACATCACGGGGTGGTGCGCATTGTATGGGTGTGTGTTACGTTACATTCACTAGTAGGAGTGAGAAAAACATCACGCGGTGGTGTGAATCGGAGGGTCTGAATTAGGATAGGCAGTGAGGGGCAATGTAGGATGGAGAAAAGCACCGCAGGGTGGTCAGCATCGGGAGGTCAGGGAACATGCATTGGCAATGTAGGATAGGTTTCTGAAAAACATCGCGGGGTGGTGTGCATTGTATGGGTGTGTGTTACATTACATTCACTAGTAGGAGTGAGAAAAACATCACGGGGTGGTGCGCATTGTATGGGTGTGTGTTACATTACATTCACTAGTAGGAGTGAGAAATACATCACGGGGTGGTGCGCATTGTATGGGTGTGTGTTACATTACATTCACTAGTAGGAGTGAGAAATACATCACGGGTTGGTGTGAATCGGAGGGTCTGAATTAGGATAGGCAGTGAGTGGCAATATAGGATGGAGAAAAGCACCACGGGGTGGTCAGCATGGGGAGGTCACGGATCATGCAGTGGCAATGTAGGATAGGTTTCTGAAAAACATCGCAGTGTGGTGCGCATTGTATGCGTGTGTGTTACATTACATTTTCTAGTAGGAGTGAGAAAAACATCGCGGGGTGGTGCGCATTGTATGGGTGTGTGTTACATTACATTCACTATTAGGAGTGAGAAAATATAACGGGGTGGTGCGCATTGTATGGGTGTGTGTTACATTATATTTAGTAGTAGGAGTGAGAAAAACATCACGAGGTGGTGTGAATCAGAGGGTCTCAATTAGGATCGGCAGTGAGTGGCAATGTAGGATAGAGAAAAGCACAGCGGGGTGGTCAGCATGGGGAGGTCAGGGAACATGCAGTGGCCATGTAGGATAGGTTTCTGAAAAACATCGCGGGGTGGTGCGCATTGTATGGGTGTGTGTTACATTACATTCACTAGTAGGAGTGAGAAAAACATCACGGGGTGGAGTGAATTGGAGGGTCTGAATTAGGATAGGCAGTGAGTGGCAATGTAGGATGGAGAAAAGCACCACGGGGTGGTCAGCATGGGGAGGTCAGGGAACATGCAGTGGCAATGTAGGATAGGTTTCTGAAAAACATTGCGGGGTGGTGCACATTGTATGGGTGTGTGTTACATAACATTCACTAGTAGGAGTGATAAAAACATCACGGGATGGTGCGCATTGTATGGGTGTGTGTTACATTACATTCACTAGTAGGAGTGAGAAAAACTCACGGGGTGGTGTGCATTGTATGGGTGTGTGTTACATTACATTCACTAGTATGAGTGAGAAAAACATCCCGGGGGGTGTGAATCAGAGGGTCTGAATTAGGATAGGCAGTGAGTGGCAATGTAGGATGGAGAAAAGCACCGCGGGATCGTCAGCATAGGGAGGTCAGGGAACATGCAGTGGCAATGTAGTATAGGTTTCTGAAAAACATCGCGGGGTGGTGCGCATTGTGTTGGTGTGTGTTCATTACATTCACTAGTAGGAGTGAGAAAAACATCACGGGGTGGTGCGCATTGTATGGGTGTGTGTTACATTACATTCACCAGTAGGAGTGAGAAAAACATCACGGGGTGGTGTGAATCGGAGGGTCTGAATTAGGATAGGCAGTGAGTGGCAATGTAGGATGGAGAAAAGCACCACGTGCTGGTCAGCATGGGGAGGTCAGGGAACATGCAGTGGCAATCTAGGTTAGGTTTCTGAAAAACATCGCGGGTGGTGCGCATTGTATGGGTGTGTGTTACCTTACATTCACTAGTAGGAGTGAGAAAAACATCACGGGGTAGTGCGCATTGTATGGGTGTGTGTTACATTACATTCACTAGTAGGAGTGAGAAAAACATCGCGGGGTGGTGCGCATTGTATGGGTGTGTGTTACATTACATTCATTAGTAGGAGTGAGAAAAACATCACGGGGTGGTGTGAATCGGAGGGTCTGAATTAGGAGAGGCAGTGAGTGGCAATATGGGATAGAGAAAAGCACCGCGGGGTGGTCAGCATGGGGAGGTCAGGGAACATGCAGTGGCAATGTAGGTTAGGTTTCTGAAAAACATCGCGGGTGGTGCGCATTGTATGGGTGTGTGTTACCTTACATTCACTAGTAGGAGTGAGAAAAACATCACGGGGTAGTGCGCATAGTATGGGTGTGTGTTACATTACATTCACTAGTATTAGTGAGCAAAACATCACGGGGTGGTGCGCATTGTATGGGTGTGTGTTACGTTACATTCACTAGTAGGAGTGAGAAAAACATCACGCGGTGGTGTGAATCGGAGGGTCTGAATTAGGATAGGCAGTGAGGGGCAATGTAGGATGGAGAAAAGCACCGCAGGGTGGTCAGCATCGGAAGGTCAGGGAACATGCATTGGCAATGTAGGATAGGTTTCTGAAAAACATCGCGGGGTGGTGCGCATTGTATGGGTGTGTGTTACATTACATTCACTAGTAGGAGTGAGAAAAACATCACGGGGTGGTGCGCATTGTATGGGTGTGTGTTACATTACATTCACTAGTAGGAGTGAGAAATACATCACGGGTTGGTGTGAATCGGAGGGTCTGAATTAGGATAGGCAGTGAGTGGCAATGTAAGATGGAGAAAAGCACCGCGGGGTGGTCAGCATGGGGAGCTCACGGAACATGCAGTGGCAATGTAGGATAGGTTTCTGAAAAACATCGCAGTGTGGTGCGCATTGTATGCGTGTGTGTTACATTACATTCTCTAGTAGGAGTGAGAAAAACATCGCGGGGTGGTGCGCATTGTATGGGTGTGTGTTACATTACATTCACTATTAGGAGTGAGAAAAACATAACGGGATGGTGCGCATTGCATGGGTGTGTGTTACATTACATTCAGTAGTAGGAGTGAGAAAAACATCACGAGGTGGTGTGAATCAGAGGGTCTCAATTAGGATCGGCAGTGAGTGGCAATGTACGATAGAGAAAAGCACAGCGGGGTGGTCAGCATGGGGATGTCAGGGAACATGCAGTGGCCATGTAGGATAGGTTTCTGAAAAACATCGCGGGGTGGTGCGCATTGTATGGGTGTGTGTTACATTACATTCACTAGTAGGAGTGAGAAAAACATCACGGGGTGGATTGAATTGGAGGGTCTGAATTAGGATAGGCAGTGAGTGGCAATGTAGGATGGAGAAAAGCACCACGGGGTGGTCAGCATGGGGAGGTCAGTGAACATGCAGTGGCAATGTAGGATAGGTTTCTGAAAAATATTGCGGGGTGGTGCACATTGTATGGGTGTGTGTTACATAACATTCACTAGTAGGAGTGAGAAAAACATCACGGGGTGGTGTGAATCGGAGGGTCTGAATTAGGATAGGCAGTGAGTGGTAATGTAGGATCAAGAAAAGCACCGCGTGGTGGTCATCATGGGGAGGTCAGGGAACATGCAGTGGCAATGTAGGATAGGTTACTGAAAAATATCGCGGTGTGGTGCGCATTGTATGGGTGTGTGTTACATTACATTCACTAGTAGGAGTGAGAAAAACATCACGGGGTGGTGCGCATTGTATGGGTGTGTGTTACATTACATTCACTAGTAGGAGTGAGAAAAACATCACGGGGTGGTGTGAATCGGAGGGTCTGAATTAGGATAGGCAGTGAGTGGCAATGTAGGAGGGAGAAAAGCACCGCGGGGTCGTCAGCATGGGGAGGTCAGGGAACATGCAGTGGCAATGTAGGATAGGATTCTGAACAACATCACGGGGTGGTGCGCATTGTATGGGTGTGTGTTACATTACATTCAGTAGTAGGAGTGAGAAAAACATCACGGGGTGGTGTGAATCGGAGGGTCTGAATTAGGATAGGCAGTGAGTGGCAATGTAGGATGGAGAAATGCACCACGTGGTGGTCAGCATGGGTAGGTCAGGGAACATGCAGTGGCAATGTAGGATAGGTTTCTGAAAAACATCGCGGGGTGGTGCACATTGTATGGTGTGTGTTACCTTACATTCACTAGTAGGAGTGAGAAAAACATCACGGAGTAGTGCGCATTGTATGGCTGTGTGTTACATTACATTCACTAGTAGGAGTGAGAAAAAGATCGCGGGGTGGTGCGCATTGTATGGGTTTGTGTTACATTACATTCACTACTAGGAGTGAGCAAAACATCACGGGGTGGTGTGAATCGGAGGGTCTGAATTAGGAGAGGCAGTGAGTGGCCATATAGGATGGAGAAAAGCACCGCGGGGTGGTCAGCATGGGGAGGCCACGGAACATGCAGTGGCAATGTAGGATAGGTTTCTGAAAAACATCGCGGGGTGGTGCGAATTGTATGGTTGTGTGTTACATTACATTCACTAGTAGGAGTGAGAAAAACATCCCGGGGTGGTGCGCATTGTATGGGTGTATGTTACATTACATTCATTAGTAGGAGTGAGAAAAACATCACGGGGTGGTGTGAATCGGAGGGTCTGAATTAGGAGAGGCAGTGAGTGGCCATATAGGCTGGAGAAAAGCACCGCGGGGTGGTCAGCATGGGGAGGCCAGGGAACATGCATTGGCAATTTAGGATAGGTTTCTGAAAAACAACGCGGGGTGGTGCGCATTGTATGGGTGTGTGTTACATTACATTCACTAGTATTAGTGAGCAAAACATCACGGGGTGGTGCGCATTGTATGGGTGTGTGTTACGTTACATTCACTAGTAGGAGTGAGAAAAACATCACGCTGTGGTGTGAATCGGAGGGTCTGAATTAGGATAGGCAGTGTGGGGCAATGTAGGATGGAGAAAAGCACCTCAGGGTGGTCAGCATCGGGAGGTCAGGGAACATGCATTGGCAATGTAGGATAGGTTTCTGAAAAACATCGCGGGGTGGTGCGCATTGTATGGGTGTGTGATACATTACATACACTAGTAGGAGTGAGAAAAACATCACGGGGTGGTGCGCATTGTATGGGTGTGTGTTACATTACATTCACTAGTAGGAGTGAGAAATACATCACGGGTTGGTGTGAATCGGAGGGTCTGAATTAGGATAGGCAGTGAGTGGCAATGTAGGATGCAGAAAAGCACCGCGGGGTGGTCAGCATGGGGAGGTCACGGAACATGCAGTGGCAATGTAGGATAGGTTTCTGAAAAACATCGTGGGGTGGTTCGCATTGTATGGGTGTGTGTTACATTATATTCACTAGTAGGAGTGAGAAAAATATCACGGGGTGGAGCGCATTTTATGGGTGTGTGTTACATGACATTCACTAGTAGGAGTTAGAAAAACATCACGGGGTGGTGTGAATCAGAGGGTCTGAATTAGGAATGGCAGTGAGTGACAATGTAGGATGGAGAAAAGCACCGCGGGGTCGTCAGCAAGGGGAGGTCAGGGAACAGGCAGTGGCTATGTAGGATAGGTTTCTGAAAAACATTGCGGGGTGGTGCGCATTGTATGGGTGTGTGTTACATTACATTCACTAGTAGGAGTGAGACAAACATCACAGGGTGGTGCGCATTGTATGGGTGTGTGTTACATTACATTCACTAGTAGGAGTAAGAAAATCATCACGGGGTGGTGCGTATTGTATGGGTGTGTGTTACAATACATTCACTAGTAGGAGTGAAAAAAACATCACGGGGTGGTGTGAATCGGAGGGTCTGAATTAGGATAGGCAGTGAGTGGCAATGTAGGATGGAGAAAAGCACCGCGGGGTGGTCAGCATTGGGAGGTCAGGGAACATGCAGTGGCAATGTAGGATAGGTTTCTGAAAAACATCGCGGGGTGGTGCGCATTGTATGGGTGTGTGTTACATTACATTCAGTAGTAGGAGTGAGAAAAACATCACGAGGTGGTGTGAATCAGAGGGTCTCAATTAGGATCGGTAGTGAGTGGCAATATAGGATGGAGAAAAGCACCACGTGGTGGTCAGCATGGGGAGGTCAGGGAACATGCAGTGGCAATGTAGGATAGGTTTCTGAAAAACATCGCGGGGTGGTGCGCATTGTATGGTGTGTGTTACCTTACTTTCACTAGTAGGAGTGAGAAAAACATCACGGGGTAGTGCGCATTGTATGGCTGTGTGTTACATTACATTCACTAGTAGGAGTGAGAAAAAGATCGCGGGGTGGTGCGCATTGTATGGGTGTGTGTTACATTACATTCACTACTAGGAGTGAGCAAAACATCACGGGGTGGTGTGAATCGGAGGGTCTGAATTACGATAGGCAGTGAGTGGCAATGTAGGATGGAGAAAAGCAACGCGGGGTGGTCAGCATGGGGAGGTCAGGGAACATGCAGTGGCAATGTAGGATAGGTTTCTGAAAAACATCGCGGGGTGGTGCGAATTGTATGGTTGTATGTTACATTAGATTCACTAGTAGGAGTGAGAAAAACATCCCGGGGTGGTGCGCATTGTATGGGTGTGTGTTACATTACATTTATTAGTAGGAGTGAGAAAAACATCACGGGGTGGTGTGCATCGGAGGGTCTGAATTAGGAGAGGCAGTGAGTGGCCATATAGGATGGAGAAAAGCACCGCGGGGTGGTCAGCATGGGAAGGTCAGGGAACATGCAGTGGCAATTTAGGATAGGTTTCTGAAAAACAACGCGGGGTGGTGCGCATTGTATGGGTGTGTGATACATTACATACACTAGTAGGAGTGAGAAAAACATCACGGGGTGGTGCGCATTGTATGGGTGTGTGTTACATTACATTCACTAGTAGGAGTGAGAAATACATCACGGGTTGGTGTGAATCGGAGGGTCTGAATTAGGATAGGCAGTGAGAGGCAATGTAGGATGCAGAAAAGCACCGTGGGGTGGTCAGCATGGGGAGGTCACGGAATATGCAGTGGCAATGTAGGATAGGTTTCTGAAAAACATCGCGGGGTGGTTCGCATTGTATGCGTGTGTGTTACATTATATTCACTAGTAGGAGTGAGAAAAACATCACGGGGTGGAGCGCATTTTATGGGTGTGTGTTACATGACATTCACTAGTAGGAGTTAGAAAAACATCACGGGGTGGTGTGAATCAGAGGGTCTGAATTAGGAATGGCAGTGAGTGACAATTTAGGATGGAGAAAAGCACCGCGGGGTCGTCAGCAAGGGGAGGTCAGGGAACAGGCAGTGGCTATGTAGGATAGGTTTCTGAAAAACATTGCGGGGTGGTGCGCATTGTATGGGTGTGTGTTACATTACATTCACTACTAGGAGTGAGAAAAATATCACAGGGTGGTGCGCATTGTATGGGTGTGTGTTACATTACATTCACTAGTAGGAGTAAGAAAAACATCACGGGGTGGTGCGTACTGTATGGGTGTGTGTTACATTACATTCACTATTAGGAGTGAGAAAAACATCACGGGGTGGTGAGAATCGGAGGGTCTGAATTAGGTTAAGCAGTGAGTGGCAATGTAGGATGGAGAAAAGCACCGCGGGGTGGTCAGCATGGGGAGGTCAGGGAACATGCAGTGGCAATGTAGGATAGGTTTCTGAAAAATATTGCGGGGTGGTGCGCATTGTATGGGTGTGTGTTACATTACATTCACTAGTAGGAGTGAGAAAAACATCACAGGGTGGTGTGAATCAGAGGGTCTGAATTAGGATAGGCAGTGAGTGGCAATGTAGGATGGAGAAAAGCACCGCGGGGTGGTCACTATGGGGAGGTCAGGGAACATGCAGTGGCAATGTAGGATAGTTTTCTGAAAAACATCACGGGGTGGTGCGCATTGTATGGGTGTGTGTTACAATACATTCACTAGAAGGAGTGAAAAAAACATCACAGGGTGGTGTGAATCGGAGGGTCTGAATTAGGATAGGCAGTGAGTGGCAATGTAGGATGGAGAAAAGCACCGCGGGGTGGTCAGCATTGGGAGGTCAGGGAACATGCAGTGGCAATGTAGGATAGGTTTCTGAAAAACATCGCGGGGTGGTGCGCATTGTATGGGTGTGTGTTACATTACATTCAGTAGTAGGAGTGAGAAAAACATCACGAGGTGGTGTGAATCAGAGGGTCTCAATTAGGATCGGCAGTGAGTGGCAATGTAGGATAGAGAAAAGCACAGCGGGGTGGTCAGCATGGGGAGGTCAGGGAACATGCAGTGGCCATGTAGGATAGGTTTCTGAAAAACATCGCGGGGTGGTGCGCATTGTATGGGTGTGTGTTACATTACATTCACTAGTAGGAGTGAGAAAAACATCACGGGGTGGAGTGAATTGGATTGTCTGAATTAGGATAGGCAGTGAGTGGCAATGTAGGATGGAGAAAAGCACCACGGGGTGGTCAGCATGGGGAGGTCTGTGAACATGCAGTGGCAATGTAGGATAGGTTTCTGAAAAATATTGCGGGGTGGTGCACATTGTATGGGTGTGTGTTACACAACATTCACTAGTAGGAGTGAGAAAAACATCACGGGGTGGTGTGAATCGGAGGGTCTGAATTAGGATAGGCAGTGAGTGGCAATGTAGGATCAAGAAAAGCACCGCGTGGTGGTCATCATGGGGAGGTCAGGGAACATGCAGTGGCAATGTAGGATAGGTTACTGGAAAACATCGCGGGGTGGTGCGCATTGTATGGGTGTGTGTTACATTAAATTCACTAGTAGGAGTGAGAAAAACATCACAGGGTGGTGCGCATTGTATGGGTGTGTGTTACATTCACTAGTAGGAGTGAGAAAAACATCACGGGGTGGTGTGAATCGGAGGGTCTGAATTAGGATAGGCAGTGAGTGGCAATGTAGGAGGGAGAAAAGCACCGCGGGGTGGTCAGCATGGGGAGGTCAGGAAACATGCAGTGGCAATGTAGGATAGGATTCTGAAAAACATCACGGGGTGGTGCGCATTGTATGGGTGTGTGTTACATTACATTCAGTAGTAGGAGTGAGAAAAACATCACAGTGTGGTGTGAATCAGAGGGTCTGAATTAGGATAGGCAGTGAGTGGCAATGTAGGATGGAGAAAAGCACCACGTGGTGGTCAGCATGGGGAGGTCAGGGAACATGCAGTGGCAATGTAGGATAGGTTTCTGAAAAACATCGCGGGGTGGTGCGCATTGTATGGTGTGTGTTACCTTACATTCACTAGTAGGAGTGAGAAAAACATCACGGGGTAGTGCGCATTGTATGGCTGTGTGTTACATTACATTCACTAGTAGGAGTGAGAAAAAGATCGCGGGGTGGTGCGCATTGTATGGGTGTGTGTTACATTACATTCACTACTAGGAGTGAGCAAAACATCACGGGGTGGTGTGAATCGGAGGGTCTGAATTAGGAAAGGCAGTGAGTGGCAATGTAGGATGGAGAAAAGCAACGCGGGGTGGTCAGCATGGGGAGGTCAGGGAACATGCAGTGGCAATGTAGGATAGGTTTCTGAAAAACATCGCGGGGTGGTGCGCATTGTATGGGTGTGTGTTACATTACATTCACTAGTATTAGTGAGCAAAACATCATGGGGTGGTGCGCATTGTATGGGTGTGTGTTACGTTACATTCACTAGTAGGAGTGAGAAAAACATCACGCGGTGGTGTGAATCGGAGGGTCTGAATTAGGATAGGCAGTGTGGGGCAATGTAGGATGGAGAAAAGCACCTCAGGGTGTTCAGCATCGGGAGGTCAGGGAACATGCATTGGCAATGTAGGATAGGTTTCTGAAAAACATCGCGGGGTGGTGCGCATTGTATGGGTGTGTGATACATTACATACACTAGTAGGAGTGAGAAAAACATCACGGGGTGGTGCGCATTGTATGGGTGTGTGTTACATTACATTCACTAGTAGGAGTGAGAAATACATCACGGGTTGGTGTGAATTGGAGCGTCTGAATTAGGATAGGCAGTGAGTGGCAATGTAGGATGCAGAAAAGCACCGCGGGGTGGTCAGCATGGGGAGGTCACGGAACATGCAGTGGCAATGTAGGATAGGTTTCTGAAAAACATCGCGGGGTGGTTCGCATTGTATGGGTGTGTGTTACATTATATTCACTAGTAGGAGTGAGAAAAACATCACGGGGTGGAGCGCATTTTATGGGTGTGTGTTACATGACATTCACTAGTAGGAGTTAGAAAAACATCACGGGGTGGTGTGAATCAGAGGGTCTGAATTAGGAATGGCAGTGAGTGACAATGTAGGATGGAGAAAAGCACTGCGGGGTCGTCAGCAAGGGGAGGTCAGGGAACAGGCAGTGGCTATGTAGGATAGGTTTCTGAAAAACATTGCGGGGTGGTGCGCATTGTATGGTTGTGTGTTACATTACATTCACTAGTAGGAGTGAGAAAAACATCACGGGGTGGTGTGAATCGGAGGGTCTGAATTAGGATAGGCAGTGAGTGGCAATGTAGGATGGAGAAAAGCACCGCGGGGTGGTCAGTATGGGGAGGTCAGGGAACATGCAGTGGCAATGTAGGATAGTTTTCTGAAAAACATCACGGGGTGGTGCGCATTGTATGGGTGTGTGTTACAATACATTCACTAGTAGGAGTGAAAAAAACATCTCGGGGTGGTGTGAATCGGAGGGTCTGAATTAGGATAGGCAGTGAGTGGCAATGTAGGATGGAGAAAAGCACCGCGGGGTGGTCAGCATGGGGAGGTCAGGGAACATGCAGTGGCAATGTAGGATAGGTTTCTGAAAAACATCGCGGGGTGGTGCGCATTGTATGGGTGTGTGTTACATTACATTCACTAGTAGGAGTAATAAAAACCTCACGGGATGGTGCGCATTGTATGGGTGTGTGTTACATTACATTCACTAGTAGGAGTGAGAAAAACATCACGGGGTGGTGTGCATTGTATGGGTGTGTGTTACATTACATTCACTAGTATGAGTGAGAAAAACATCCCGGGGGGTGTGAATCAGAGGGTCTGAATTAGGATAGGCAGTGAGTGGCAATGTAGGATGGAGAAAAGCACCGCAGGGTCGTCAGCATAGGGAAGTCAGGGAACATGCAGTGGCAATGTACGATAGGTTTCTGAAAAACATCGCGGGGTGGTGCGCATTGTGTGGGTGTGTGTTCATTACATTCACTAGTAGGAGTGAGAAAAACATCACGGGGTGGTGCGCATTGTATGGGTGTGTGTTACATTACAATCACTAGTAGGAGTGAGAAAAACATCACGGGGTGGTGTGAATCGGAGGGTCTGAATTAGGATAGGCAGTGAGTGGCAATGTAGGAGGGAGAAAAGCACCCCGGGGTGGTCAGCATTGGGAGGTCAGGGAACATGCAGTAGCAATGTAGGAAAGGATTCTGAAAAACATCATGGGGTGGTGCGCATTGTATGGGTGTGTTTTACATTACATTCACTAGTAGGAGTGAGAAAAACATCACGGGGTGGTGTGAATCGGAGGGGCTGAATTAGGATAGGCAGTGAGTGGCAATGTAGGATGGAGAAAAGCACCACATGGTGGTCAGCATGGGGAGGTCAGGGAACATGCAGTGGCAATGTAGGATAGGTTTCTGAAAAACATCGCGGGGTGGTGCGCATTGTATGGGTGTGTGTTACCTTACATTCACTAGTAGGAGTGAGAAAAACATCACGGGGTAGTGCGCATTGTATGGGTGTGTGTTACATTACATTCACTAGTAGGAGTGAGAAAAACATCGCGGGGTGGTGCGCATTGTATGGGTGTGTGTTACATTACATTCACTATTAGGAGTGAGAAAAACATAACGGGGTGGTGTGAATCGGAGGGTCTGAATTAGGAGAGGCAGTGAGTGGCAATATAGGATGGAGAAAAGCACCGCGGGGTGCTCAGCATGGGGAGGTCAGGGAACATGCAGTGGCAATGTAGGATAGTTTTCTGAAAAACAACGCGGGGTGGTGCGCATTGTATGGGTGTGTGTTACGTTACATTCACTAGTAGGAGTGAGAAAAACATCACGCGGTGGTGTGAATCGGAGGGTCTGAATTAGGATAGGCAGTGAGGGTCAATGTAGGATGGTGAAAAGCACCGCAGGGTGGTCAGCATCGGGAGGTCAGGGAACATGCATTGGCAATGTAGGATAGGTTTCTGAAAAACATCGCGGGGTGGTGCGCATTGTATGGGTGTGTGTTACATTACATTCACTAGTAGGAGTGAGAAAAACATTGCGGGGTGGTGCGCATTGTATGGGTGTGTGTTACATTATATTCACTACTAGGAGTGAGAAAAACATCACGGGGTGGTGTGAATCGGAGGGTCTGAATTAGGATAGGAAGTGAGTGGCAATGTAGGATAGCGAAAAGCACCGCGGGGTGGTCAGCATGGGGAGGTCAGGGAACATGCAGTGGCCATGTAGGATAGGTTTCTGAAAAACATCGCGGGGTGGTGCCCATTGTATGGGTGTGTGTTACATTACATTCAGTAGTAGGAGTGAGAAAAACATCACGGGGTGGAGTGAATTGGAGGGTCTGAATTAGGATAGGCAGTGAGTGGCAATGTAGGATGGAGAAAAGCACCACAGGGTGGTCAGCATGGGGAAGTCATGGAACATGCAGTGGCAATGTAGGATAGGTTACTGAAAAACATCGCGGGGTGGTGCGCATTGTATGGGTGTGTGTTACATTATATTCACTAGTAGGAGTGAGAAAAACATCACGGGGTGGAGCGCATTTTATGGGTGTGTGTTACATGACATTCACTAGTAGGAGTGAGAAAAACATCACCGGGTGGTGTGAATCGGAAGGTCTGAATTAGGATAGGCAGTGAGTGGCAATGTAGGATGGAGAAAAGCACCGCGGGGTGGTCAGCATGGGGAGGTCAGGGAACATGCAGTGGCAATGTAGGATAGGTTTTTGAAAAACATCGCGGGGTGGTGCACATTGTATGGGTGTGTGTTACCTTACATTCACTAGTAGGAGTGAGAAAAACATCACGGGGTAGTGCGCATTGTATGGGTGTGTGTTACATTACATTCACTATTAGGAGTTAGAAAATCATCACGGGGTGGTGTGAATCGGAGGGTCTGAATTAGGATAGGCAGTGAGTGGCAATGTAGGATGGAGAAAAGCACCGCGGGGTGGTCAGCATGGGGAGGTCAGGAAACATGCCGTGGCAATGTAGGATAGGTTTCTGAAAAACATCGCGGGGTGGTGCGAATTGTATGGTTGTGTGTTACATTACATTCACTAGTAGGAATGAGAAAAACATCCCGGGGTGGTGCGCATTGTATGGGTGTGTGTTACATTACATTCATTAGTAGGAGTGAGAAAAACATCACGGGGTGGTGTGAATCGGAGGGTCTGAATTAGGAGAGGCAGTGAGTGGCAATATAGGATGGAGAAAAGCAACGCGGGGTGGTCAGCATGGGGAGGTCAGGGAACATGCAGTGGCAATGTAGGATAGGTTTCTGAAAAACAACGCGGGGTGGTGCGCATTGTATGGGTGTGTTTTATATTACATTCACTAGTTTTAGTGAGCAAAACATCACGGGGTGGTGCGCATTGTATGGGTGTGTGTTACATTACATTCACTAGTAGGAGTGAGAAAAACATCACGGGGTGGTGTGAATCGGAGGGTCTGAATTAGGATAGACAGTGAGGGGCAATGTAGGATGGAGAAAAGCACCGCCGAGTGGTAAGCATCGGGAGGTCAGGGAACATGCATTGGCAATGTAGGATAGGTTTCTGAAAAACATCGCTGGGTGGTGCGCATTGTATGGTTGTGTGTTACATTACATTCACTAGTAGGAGTGAGAAAAACATCAAGGGGTGGTGCGCATTGTATGGGTGTGTGTTACATTACATTCACTAGTAGGAGTGAGAAATACATCACGGGGTGGTGTGAATCGGAGGGTCTGAATTAGGATAGGCAGTGAGTGGCAATGTAGGATGGAGAAAAGCACCGCGGTGTGGTCAGCATGGGGAGGTCAGGGAACATGCAGTGGCCATGTAGGATAGGTTTCTGAAAAACATCGCGGGGTGGTGCACATTGTACGCGTGTGTGTTACATTACATTCTCTAGTAGGAGTGAGAAAAACATCGCGGGGTGGTGCGCATTGTATGGGTGTGTGTTACATTACATTCACTAGTAGGAGTGAGAAAAACATAACGGGGTGGTGCGCATTGTATGGGTGTGTGTTACATTACATTCAGTAGTAGGAGTGAGAAAAACATCACGGGGTGGTGTGAATCGGAGGGTTTCAATTAGGATCGGCAGTGAGTGGCAATGTAGGATAGAGAAAAGCACCGCGGGGTGGTCAGCATGGGGAGGTGAGGGAACATGCAGTGGCCATGTAGGATAAGTTTCTGAAAAACATCGCGGGGTGGTGCGCATTGTATGGGTGTGTGTTACATTACATTCACTAGTAGGAGTGCGAAAAACATCACGGGGTGGAGTGATTCGGAGGGTCTGAATTAGGATAGGCTGTGAGTGGCAATGTAGGATGGAGAAAAGCACCACGGGGTGGTCAGCATGGGGAGGTCAGGGAACATGCAGTGGCAATGTAGGATAGGTTGCTGAAAAACATTGCGGGGTGGTGCACATTGTATGGGTGTGTGTTACATAACATTCACTAGTAGGAGTGAGAAAAACATCACGGGGTTGTGTGAATCGGAGTGTCTGAATTAGGATAGGCAGTGAGTGGCAATGTAGGATGGAGAAAAGCACCGCGTGGTGGTCATCATGGGGAGGTCAGGGAACATGCAGTGTCAATGTATGATAGGTTACTGAAAAAACATCGCGGGTGGTGCGCATTGTATGGGTGTGTGTTACATTACATTCAGTAGTAGGAGTGAGAAAAACATCACGGGGTGGAGTGAATTGGAGGGTCTGAATTAGGATAGGCAGTGAGTGGCAATGTAGGATGGAGAAAAGCACCACGGGGTGGTCAGCATGGGGAAGTCATGGAACATGCAGTGGCAATGTAGGATAGGTTACTGAAAAACATCGCGGGGTGGTGCGCATTGTATGGGTGTGTGTTACATTATATTCACTAGTAGGAGTGAGAAAAACATCACGGGGTGGAGCGCATTTTATGGGTGTGTGTTACATGACATTCACTAGTAGGAGTGAGAAAAACATCACCGGGTGGTGTGAATCGGAAGGTCTGAATTAGGATAGGCAGTGAGTGGCAATGTAGGATGGAGAAAAGCACCGCGGGGTGGTCAGCATGGGGAGGTCAGGGAACATGCAGTGGCAATGTAGGATAGGTTTTTGAAAAACATCGCGGGGTGGTGCACATTGTATGGGTGTGTGTTACCTTACATTCACTAGTAGGAGTGAGAAAAACATCACGGGGTAGTGCGCATTGTATGGGTGTGTGTTACATTACATTCACTATTAGGAGTTAGAAAATCATCACGGGGTGGTGTGAATCGGAGGGTCTGAATTAGGATAGGCAGTGAGTGGCAATGTAGGATGGAGAAAAGCACCGCGGGGTGGTCAGCATGGGGAGGTCAGGAAACATGCCGTGGCAATGTAGGATAGGTTTCTGAAAAACATCGCGGGGTGGTGCGAATTGTATGGTTGTGTGTTACATTACATTCACTAGTAGGAATGAGAAAAACATCCCGGGGTCGTGCGCATTGTATGGGTGTGTGTTACATTACATTCATTAGTAGGAGTGAGAAAAACATCACGGGGTGGTGTGAATCGGAGGGTCTGAATTAGGAGAGGCAGTGAGTGGCAATATAGGATGGAGAAAAGCAACGCGGGGTGGTCAGCATGGGGAGGTCAGGGAACATGCAGTGGCAATGTAGGATAGGTTTCTGAAAAACAACGCGGGGTGGTGCGCATTGTATGGGTGTGTTTTATATTACATTCACTAGTTTTAGTGAGCAAAACATCACGGGGTGGTGCGCATTGTATGGGTGTGTGTTACATTACATTCACTAGTAGGAGTGAGAAAAACATCACGGGGTGGTGTGAATCGGAGGGTCTGAATTAGGATAGACAGTGAGGGGCAATGTAGGATGGAGAAAAGCACCGCCGAGTGGTAAGCATCGGGAGGTCAGGGAACATGCATTGGCAATGTAGGATAGGTTTCTGAAAAACATCGCGGGGTGGTGCGCATTGTATGGTTGTGTGTTACATTACATTCACTAGTAGGAGTGAGAAAAACATCAAGGGGTGGTGCGCATTGTATGGGTGTGTGTTACATTACATTCACTAGTAGGAGTGAGAAATACATCACGGGGTGGTGTGAATCGGAGGGTCTGAATTAGGATAGGCAGTGAGTGGCAATGTAGGATGGAGAAAAGCACCGCGGTGTGGTCAGCATGGGGAGGTCAGGGAACATGCAGTGGCCATGTAGGATAGGTTTCTGAAAAACATCGCGGGGTGGTGCACATTGTACGCGTGTGTGTTACATTACATTCTCTAGTAGGAGTGAGAAAAACATCGCGGGGTGGTGCGCATTGTATGGGTGTGTGTTACATTACATTCACTAGTAGGAGTGAGAAAAACATAACGGGGTGGTGCGCATTGTATGGGTGTGTGTTACATTACATTCAGTAGTAGGAGTGAGAAAAACATCACGGGGTGGTGTGAATCGGAGGGTTTCAATTAGGATCGGCAGTGAGTGGCAATGTAGGATAGAGAAAAGCACCGCGGGGTGGTCAGCATGGGGAGGTCAGGGAACATGTAGTGGCCATGTAGGATAAGTTTCTGAAAAACATCGCGGGGTGGTGCGCATTGTATGGGTGTGTGTTACATTACATTCACTAGTAGGAGTGCGAAAAACATCACGGGGTGGAGTGATTCGGAGGGTCTGAATTAGGATAGGCTGTGAGTGGCAATGTAGGTTGGAGAAAAGCACCACGGGGTGGTCAGCATGGGGAGGTCAGGGAACATGCAGTGGCAATGTAGGATAGGTTGCTGAAAAACATTGCGGGGTGGTGCACATTGTATGGGTGTGTGTTACATAACATTCACTAGTAGGAGTGAGAAAAACATCACGGGGTTGTGTGAATCGGAGTGTCTGAATTAGGATAGGCAGTGAGTGGCAATGTAGGATGGAGAAAAGCACCGCGTGGTGGTCATCATGGGGAGGTCAGGGAACATGCAGTGTCAATGTATGATAGGTTACTGAAAAAACATCGCGGGTGGTGCGCATTGTATGGGTGTGTGTTACATTACATTCACTAGTAGGAGTGAGAAAAACATCACGGGGTGGTGTGAATCGGAGGGTCTGAATTAGGATAGGCAGTGAGTTGCAATGTAGGATGGAGAAAAGCACTGCGGGGTGGTCAGCATGGGGAGGTCAGGGAACATGCAGTGGCAAAGTTGGATAGGTTTCTGAAAAACATCGCGGGGTGGTGCGCATTGTATGGGTGTGTGTTACATTACATTCACTAGTAGGAGTGAGAAAAACATCGCGGGGTGGTGCGCATTGTATGGGTGTGTGTTACATTACATTCACTAGTAGGAGTGAGAAAAACATCACGGGGTGGTGCGCACCGTATGGGTGTGTGTTACATTACATTCAGTAGTTGGAGTGAGAAAAACATCACGGGGTGGTGTGAATCGGAGGGTCTGAATAAGGATAGGCATTGAGTGGCAATGTAGGATGGAGAAAAGCACCGCGGGGTGGTCAGCATGGGGAGGTCAGGGAACATGCAGTGGCAATGTAGGATAGGTTTCTGAAAAACATCGCGGGGTGGTGCACATTGTATGGGTGTGTGTTACATTACATTCACTAGTATTAGTGAGAAAAATATCACGGGGTGGTGCGTATTGTACGGGTGTGTGTTACATTACATTCACTAGTAGGAGTGAGAAAAACATCACGCGGTGGTGTGAATCAGAGGGTCTGAATTAGGATAGGCAGTGAGTGGCAATGTAGGATGGAGAAAAGCACCGCGGGGTGGTCAGCATGTGGAGGTCATTGAACATGCAGTGGCAATGTAGGATAGGTTTCTGAAAAACATCGCGGGGTGGTGCGCATTGGATGGGTGTGTGTTACATTATATTCACTAGTAGGAGTGAGAAAAACATCACGGGGTGGAGCGCATTTTATGGGTGTGTGTTACATGACATTCACTAGTATGAGTTAGAAAAACATCACTGGATGGTTTGAATCAGAGGGTCTGAATTAGGAATGGCAGTGAGTGACAATGTAGGATGGAGAAAAGCACCGCGGGGTCGTCAGCAAGGGGAGGTCAGGGAACAGGCAGTGGCTATGTAGGATAGGTTTCTGAAAAACATTGCGGGGTGGTGTGAATTGTATGGGTGTGTGTTACATTACATTCACTAGTAGGAGTGAGAAAAACATCACAGGGTGGTGCGCATAGTATGGGTGTGTGTTACATTACATTCACTAGTAGGAGTAAGAAAAACATCACGGGGTGGTGCGAATTGTATGGGTGTGTGTTACATTACATTCACTAGTAGGAGTGAGAAAAACATCACGGGGTGGTGAGAATCGGAAGGTCTGAATTAGGTTAAGCAATGAGTGACAATGTAGGATGGAGAAATGCCCCGCGGGGTGGTCAGCATGGGGAGGTCAGGGAACATGCAGTGGCAATGTAGGATAGGTTTCTGAAAAACATCGCGGGGTGGTGCGCATTGTATGGGTGTGTGTTACATTACATTCAGTAGTAGGAGTGAGAAAAACATCACGAGGTGGTGTGAATCAGAGGGTCTCAATTAGGATCGGCAGTGAGTGGCAATGTAGGATAGAGAAAAGCACCGCGGGGTGGTCAGCATGGGGAGGTCAGGGAACATGAAGTGGCCATGTAGGATAGGTTTCTGAAAAACATCGCGGGGTGGTGCGCATTGTATGGGTGTGTGTTACATTACATTCAGTAGTAGGAGTGAGAAAAACATCACGGGGTGGAGTGAATTGGAGGGTCTGAATTAGGATAGGCAGTGAGTGGCAATGTAGGATGGAGAAAAGCACCACGGGGTGGTCAGCATGGGGAAGTCATGGAACATGCAGTGGCACGGTAGGATAGGTTTCTGAAAAACATTGCGGGGTGGTGCACATTGTATGGGTGTGTGTTACATAACATTCACTAGTAGGAGTGAGAAAAACATCACCGGGTGGTGTGAATCGGAGGGTCTGAATTAGGATAGGCAGTGAGTGGCAATGTAGGATCGAGAAAAGCACCGCGTGGTGGTCATCATGGGGAGGTCAGGGAACATGCAGTGGCAATGTAGGATAGGTTACTGAAAAACATCGCGGGGTGGTGCGCATTGTATGGGTGTGTGTTACATTACATTCACTAGTAGGAGTGAGAAAAACATCACTGGGTGGTGCGCATTGTATGGGTGTGTGTTACATTACATTCACTAGTAGGAGTGAGAAAAACATCACGGGGTGGTGTGAATCGGAGGGTCTGAATTAGGATAGGCAGTGAGTGGCAATGTAGGATGGAGAAAAGCACCGCGGGGTGGTCAGCATGTGGAGGTCAGGGAACAAGCAGTGGCAATGTAAGATAGGTTTCTGAAAAACATCGCGGGGTGGTGCGCATTGTATTGGTGTGTGTTACATTATATTCACTAGTAGGAGTGAGAAAAACATCACGGGGTGGAGCGCATTTTATGGGTGTGTGTTACATGACATTCACTAGTAGGAGTGAGAAAAACATCACGGGGTGGTGTGAATCGGAGGGTCTGAATTAGGATAGGCAGTGAGTGGCAATGTAGGATGGAGAAAAGCACCATGTGGTGGTCAGCATGGGGAGGTCAGGGAACATGCAGTGGCAATGTAGGATAGGTTTCTGAAAAACATCGTGGGGTGGTGCACATTGTATGGGTGTGTGTTACCTTACATTCAGTAGTAGGAGTGAGAAAAACATCACGGGGTAGTGCGCATTGTATGGGTGTGTGTTACATTACATTCACTATTAGGAGTGAGAAAATCATCACAGGGTGGTGTGAATCGGAGGGTCTGAATTAGGATAGGCAGTGAGTGGCAATGTAGGATGGAGAAAAGCACCCTGGGGTGGTCAGCATGGGGAGGTCAGGGAACATGCAGTGGCAATGTAGGATAGGTTTCTGAAAAACATCGCGGGGTGGTGCGAATTGTATGGTTGTGTGTTACATTACATTCACTAGTAGGAGTGAGAAAAACATCCCGGGGTAGTGCGCATTGTATGGGTGTGTGTTACATTACATTCATTAGTAGGAGTGAGAAAAACATCACGGGGTGGTGTGAATCGGAGTGTCTGAATTAGGATAGGCAGTGAGTGGCAATGTAGGACGGAGAAAAGCACCGCGTGGTGGTCATCATGTGGAGGTCAGGGAACATGCAGTGTCAATGTATGATAGGTTACTGAAAAAACATCGCGGGTGGTGCGCATTGTATGGGTGTGTGTTACATTACATTCACTAGTAGGAGTGAGAAAAACATCACGGGGTGGTGTGAATCGGAGGGTCTGAATTAGGATAGGCAGTGAGTGGCAATGTAGGATGGAGAAAAGCACCGCGGGGTGGTCAGCATGAGGAGGTCAGGGAACATGCAGTGGCAATGTAGGATAGGTTTCTGAAAAACATCGCGGGGTGGTGCGCATTGGATGGGTGTGTGTTACATTATATTCACTAGTAGGAGTGAGAAAAACATCACGGGGTGGAGCGCATTTTATGGGTGTGTGTTACATGACATTCACTAGTATGAGTTAGAAAAACATCACTGGGTGGTTTGAATCAGAGGGTCTGAATTAGGAATGGCAGTGAGTGACAATGTAGGATGGAGAAAAGCACCGCGGGGTCGTCAGCAAGGGGAGGTCAGGGAACAGGCAGTGGCGATGTAGGATAGGTTTCTGAAAAACATTGCGGGGTGGTGTGCATTGTATGGGTGTGTGTTACATTACAGTCACTAGTAGGAGTGAGAAAAACATCACAGGGTGGTGCGCATAGTATGGGTGTGTGTTACATTACATTCACTAGTAGGAGTAAGAAAAACATCACGGGGTGGTGCGAATTGTATGGGTGTGTGTTACATTACATTCACTAGTAGGAGTGAGAAAAACATCACGGGGTGGTGAGAATCTGAGGGTCTGAATTAGGTTAAGCAGTGAGTGGAGATGTAGGATGGAGAAATGCCCCGCGGGGTGGTCAGCATGGGGAGGTCAGGGAACATGCAGTGGCAATGTAGGATAGGTTTCTGAAAAACATCGCGCGGTGGTGCGCATTGTATGGGTGTGTGTTACATTACATTCACTAGTAGGAGTGAGAAAAACATCACGGGGTGGTGTGAATCGGAGGGTCTGAATTAGGATAGGCAGTGAGTGGCAATGTAGGATGGATAAAAGCACCGCAGGGTGGTCAGAATTGGGGAAGTCAGGGAACATGCAGTGGCAATGTAGGATAGTTTTCTGAAAAATATCACGTGGTGGTGCGCATTGTATGGGTGTGTGTTACATTACATTCACTAGTAGGAGTGAGAAAAACATCACGGGGTGGTGTGAATCGGAGGGTCTGAATTAGGATAGGCAGTGAGTGGCAATGTAGGATGGAGAAAAGCACCGCGTGGTGGTCAGGATGGGGAGGTCTGGGAACATGCAGTGGCAAAGTAGGATAGGTTTTTGAAAATCATTGCGGGGTGGTGCGCATTGTATGGGTGTGTGTTACATTACATTCACTATTAGGAGTGAGAAAAACATCACGGGGTGGTGTGCATTGTATGGGTGTGTGTTACGTTACATTCACTAGTATGAGTGAGAAAAACATCCCGGGGGGTGTGAATCAGAGTGTCTGAATTAGGATAGGCAGTGAGTGGCAATGTAGGATGGAGAAAAGCACCGCGGGGTCGTCAGCATGGGGAGGTCAGGGAACAAGCAGTGGCAATGTAGGATAGGTTTCTGAAAAACATCGCGGGGTGGTGCGCATTGTATGGGTGTGTGTTACATTATATTCACTACTAGGAGTGAGAAAAACATCACGGGGTGGAGCGCATTTTATGGGTTTGTGTTACATGACATTCGCTAGTAGGTGTGAGAAAAACATCACGGGGTGGTGTGAATCGGAAGGTCTGAATTAGGATAGGCAGTGAGTGGCAATGTAGGATGGAGAAAAGCACCACGTGGTGGTCAGCATGGGGAGGTCAGGGAACATGCAGTGGCAATGTAGGATAGGTTTCTGAAAAACACCGCGGGGTGGTGCGCATTGTATGGGTGTGTGTTACATTACATTCACTAGTAGGAGTGAGAAAAACATCACGGGGTGGTGTGAATCGGAGGGTCTGAATTAGGATAGGCAGTGAGTGGCAATGTAGGATGGAGAAAAGCACCGCCGGGTGGTCTGCATCGGGTGGTCAGGGAACATGCATTGGCAATGTAGGATAGGTTTCTGAAAAACACCGCGGGGTGGTGCGCATTGTATGGGTGTGTGTTACATTACATTCACTAGTAGGAGTGAGAAAAACATCACGGGGTGGTGCGCATTGTATGGGTGTGTGTTACATTACATTCACTAGTAGGAGTGAGAAATACATCACGGGGTGGTGTGAATCGGAGGGTCTGAATTAGGATAGGCAGTGAGTGGCAATATAGGATGGAGAAAAGCACCGCGGTGTGGTCAGCATGGGGAAGTCACGGAACATGCAGTGGCAATGTAGGATAGGATTCTGAAAAACATCGCGGGGTGGTGCACATTGTATGCGTGTGTGTTACATTACATTCTCTAGTAGGAGTGAGAAAAACATCGCGGGGTGGTGCGCATTGTATGGGTGTGTGTTACATTACATTCACTAGTAGGAGTGAGAAAAACATAACGGGGTGGTGCGCATTGTATGGGTGTGTGTTACATTACATTCACTAGTAGGAGTGAGAAAAACATCACGGGGTGGTGTGAATCGGAGGGTCTGAATTAGGATAGGCAGTGAGTGGCAATGTAGGATGGATAAAAGCACCGCAGGGTGGTCAGAATTGGGGAAGTCAGGGAACATGCAGTGGCAATGTAGGATAGTTTTCTGAAAAATATCACGTGGTGGTGCGCATTGTATGGGTGTGTGTTACATTACATTCACTAGTAGGAGTGAGAAAAACATCACGGGGTGGTGTGAATCGGAGGGTCTGAATTAGGAGAGGCAGTGAGTGGCAATGTAGGATGGAGAAAAGCACCGCGTGGTCGTCAGGATGGGGAGGTCTGGGAACATGCAGTGGCAATGTAGGATAGGTTTCTGAAAAACATCGCGGGGTGGTGCACATTGTATTGGTGTGTGTTACATTACATTCACTAGTAGGAGTGAGAAAAACATCACGTGGTGGTGCACATTGTATGGGTGTGTGTTACATTACATTCACTAGCAGGAGTGAGAAAAACATCACGTGGTGGTGCACATTGTATGGGTGTGTGTTACATTACATTCACTAGCAGGAGTGAGAAAAACATCACGGGGTGGTGCGCATTGTATGGGTGTGTGTTACATTACATTCACTAGTAGGAGTGAGAAAAATATCACGGGGTGGTGCGTATCGTATGGGTGTGTGTTACATTAGATTCACTAGTAGGAGTGAGGAAAACTTCAAGGGGTGGTGCGCATTGTATGGGTGTGTGTTACATTACATTCACTAGTAGGAGTGAGAAAAACATCACGGGGTGGTGTGAATCGGAGTTTCTGAATTAGGATAGGCAGTGAGTGGCAATGTAGGATGGAGAAAAGCACCGCGGGGTGGTCAGCATGGGGAGCTCAGGGAACATGCAATGGCAATGTAGGATAGGTTTCTGAAAAACATCGAGGGGTGGTGCGCATTGTATGGGTGTGTTTTACATTACATTAACTAGTAGGAGTGAGAAAAACATCACGGGGTGGTGCGGATTGTATGGTTGTGTGTTACTTTACACTCACTAGTAGGAGTGAGAAAAACATCACGGGGTGGGGCACATTGTATGGGTGTGTGTTACATTACATTCACTAGTAGGAGTGAGAAAAACATCACGGGGTGGTGTGAATCAGAGGGTCTGAATTAGGATAGGCAGTGAGTGGCAATGTAGGATGGAGAAAAGCACTGCGGGTTGGTCAGCATGGCGAGGTCAGGGAACATGCAGTGGCAATGTAGGATAGGTTTCTGAAAAACATCGCGGGGTGGTGGACATTGTATGGGTGTGTGTTACATTACATTCACTAGTAGGATTGAGAAAAACATCACGGGGTGGTGTGAATCGGAAGGTCTGAATTAGGATAGGCAGTGAGTGGCAATGTAGGATGGAGAAAAGCACCGCGGGGTGCTCAGCATGGGGTGGTCAGGGAACATGCAGTGGCAAAGTAGGATAGGTTTCTGAAAAACATCGCGGGGTGGTTCGCATTGTATGGGTGTGTGTTACATTACATTCACTAGTAGGAGTGAGAAAAACATCGCGGGGTGGTGCGCATTGTATGGGTGTGTGTTACATTACATTCACTATTAGGAGTGAGAAAAACATCACGGGGTGGTGTGAATCGGAGGTTCTGAATTAGGAGAGGCAGTGAGTGGCAATATAGGATGGAGAAAAGCACCGCGGGGTGGTCAGCATGGGGAGGTCAGGGAACATGCATTGGCAATGTAGGATAGGTTTCTGAAAAACAACGCGGGGTGGTGCGCATTGTATGGGTGTGTGTTATATTACATTCACTAGTATTAGTGAGCAAAACATCACGGGGTGGTGCGCATTGTATGGGTGTGTGTTACATTACATTCACTAGTAGGAGTGAGAAATACAACACGGGGTGGTGTGAATCGGAGGGTCTGAATTAGGATAGGCAGTGAGTGGCAATGTAGGATGGAGAAAAGCACCGCGGGGTGGTAAGCATGGGGAGGTCACGGAACATGCAGTGGCAATGTAGGATAGGTTTCTGAAAAACATCGCGGGGTGGTGCGCATTGTATGCGTGTGTGTTACATTACGTTCTCTAGTAGGAGTGAGAAAAACATCGCGGGGTGGTGCGCATTGTATGTGTGTGTGTTACATTACATTCACTAGTAGGAGTGAGAAAAACATAACGGGGTGGTGCGCATTCTATGGGTGTGTGTTACATTACATTCACTAGTAGGAGTGAGAAAAACATCACGGGGTGGTGCGCATTGTATGGGTGTGTGTTACATTACATTCACTAGTAGGAGTGAGAAAAACATCACGGGGTGGTGTGAATCGGAGGGTCTGAATTAGGATAGGCAGTGAGTGGCAACGTAGGATGGACAAAAGCACCGAGGGGTGGTCAGCATGGGGAGGTCAGGGAACATGCAGTGGCAATGTAGGATAGGTTTCTGAAAAACATCGCGGGGTGGTGCGCATTGTATGGGTGTGTGTTACATTATATTCACTAGTAGGAGTGAGAAAAACATCACGGGGTGGAGCGCATTTTATGGGTGTGTGTTACATGGCATTCACTAGTATGAGTTAGAAAAACATCACTGGGTGGTGTGAATCAGAGGGTCTGAATTAGGAATGGCAGTGAGTGACAATGTAGGATGGAGAAAAGCACCGCGGGCTCGTCAGCAATGGGAGGTCAGGGAACATGCAGTGGCAATGTAGGATAGTTTTCTGAAAAATATCACGTGGTGGTGCGCATTGTATGGGTGTGTGTTACATTACATTCACTAGTAGGACTGAGAAAAACATCACGGGGTGGGGCGCATTGTATAGGTGTGTGTCACATTACATTCACTAGTAGGAGTGAGAAAAACATCACGGGGTGGTGTGAATCAGAGTTTCTGAATTAGGATAGGCAGTGAGTGGCAATGTAGGATGGAGAAAAGCACCGCGGGGTGGTCAGTATGGGGAGGTCAGGGAACATGCAGTGGCAATGTAGGATAGGTTTCTGAAAAACATCGCGGGGTGTTGCACATTGTATGGGTGTGTGTTACATAACATTCACTAGTAGGATTGAGAAAAACATCACGGGGTGGTGTAAATCGGAAGGTCTGAATTAGGATAGGCAGTGAGTGGCAATGTAGGATGGAGAAAAGCACCGCGGGGTGGTCAGCATGGGGTGGTCAGGGAACATGCAGTGGCAATGTAAGATAGTTTTCTGAAAAACATCGCGGGGTGGTGCGCATTGTATGGGTGTGTGTTACCTTACATTCACTAGTAGGAGTTAGAAAAACATCACAGGGTGGTGCGCATTGTATGGGTGTGTGTTACATTACATTCACTAGTAGGAGTGAGAAAAATATCACGGGGTGGTGCGCATTGTATGGGTGTGTGTTACATTACATTCACTTGTAGGAGTGAGAAAAACATCATGGAGTGGTGTGAATCGGAGGGTCTGAATTAGGATAGGCAGTGAGTGGCAATGTAGGATGGAGAAAAGCACCGCGGGGTTGTCAGCATGGGGAGTTCAGGGAACATGCAGTGGCAAAGTAGGATAGGTTTCTGATAAACATCGCGGGGTAGTGCGCATTGTATGGGTGTGTGTTACATTACATTCACTAGTAGGAGTGAGAAAAACATCACGGGGTGGTTCGCATTTTATGGGTGTGTGTTACATTACATTCATTAGTAGGAGTGAGAAAAACATCAAGGGGTGGTGTGAATCGGAGCATCTGAATTAGGATACGCAGCGAGTGGCAATGTAGGATGGAGAAAAGCACCACGGTGTGGTCAGCATGGGGAGGTCAGGGAACATGCAGTGGCAATATAGGATAGGTTTCTGAAAAACATCGCGGGGTGGTGCACATTGTATGGGTGTGTGTTACATTACATTCGCTAGTAGGAGTGAGAAAAACATCACGGGGTGGTGTGAATCGGAGGGTCTGAATTAGGATAGGCAGTGAGTGGCAATGTAGGATGGAGAAAAGCACCGCGGGGTGGTCAGCATGGGGAGGTTAGGGAACATGCAGTGGCAATGTAGGATAGGTTTCTGAAAAACATCGCTGGGTGGTGCGCATTGTATGGCTGTGTGTTACATTACATTCACTAGTAGGAGTGAGAAAAACATCGCGGAGTGGTGTGAATCGGAGTGTCTGAATTAGGATAGGCAGTGAGTAGCAATGTAGGATGGAGAAAAGCACTGCGGTGTGGTCACCATGGGGAGGTCAGGGAACATGCAGTGGCAATGTAGGACAGGTTTCTGAAAAACATCGCGGGGTGGTGTACATTGTATGGGTGTGTGTTACATTACATTCACTAGTAGGAGTGAGAAAAACATCACGTGGTGGTGCACATTGTATGGGTGTGTGTTACATTACATTCACTAGCAGGAGTGAGAAAAACATCACGGGGTGGTGCGCATTGTATGGGTGTGTGTTACATTACATTCACTAGTAGGAGTGAGAAAAATATCACGGGTTGGTGCGCATTGTATGGGTGTGTGTTACATTACATTCACTAGTAGGAGTGAGGAAAACATCATGGAGTGGTGTGAATCGGAGGGTCTGAATTAGGATAGGCAGTGAGTGGCAATGTAGGATGGAGAAAAGCACCGCGGTGTGGTCAGCAAGGGGAGTTCAGGGAACATGCAATGGCAAAGTAGGATCGGTTTCTGATAAACATCGCGGGGTGGTGCGCATTGTATGGGTGTGTGTTACATTACATTCACTAGTAGGAGTGAGAAAAACATCACGGGGTGGTTCGCATTGTATGGGTGTGTGTTACATTACATTCATTAGTAGGAGTGAGAAAAACATCACGGGGTGGTGTGAATCGGAGGGTCTGAATTAGGATAGGCAGTGAGTGGCAATGTAGGATGGAGAAAAGCACCGCGGGGTGGTCAGCATGGGGAAGTCAGGGAACATGCAGTGGCAATGTAGGATAGGTTTCTGAAAAACATCGCTGGGTGGTGCGCATTGTATGGGTGTTTGTTACATTACATTCACTAGTAGGAGTGAGAAAAACATCACGGGGTGGTGCGCATTGTATGGGTGTGTGTTACATTACATTCACTAGTAGGAGTGAGAAAAACATCACGGGGTGGTGTGAATCAGAGGGTCTGAATTAGGATAGGCAGTGAGTGGCAATGTAGGATGTAGAAAAGCACCGCGGGGAGGTCAGCATGGGGAGGTCAGGGAACATGCAGTGGCAATGTAGGATAGGTTTCTGAAAAACATCGCGGGGTGGTGCGCATTGTGTGGGTGTGTGTTCATTCCATTCACTTGTAGGAGTGAGAAAAACATCACGGGGTGGTGCGCATTGTATGGGTGTGTGTTACATTACATTCATTAGTAGGAGTGAGAAAAACATCACGGGGTGGTGTGAATCGGGGGTCTGAATTAGGATAGGCAGTGAGTGGCAATGTAGGATGGAGAAAAGCACCGCGGGGTGGTCAGCATGGGGAGGTCAGGGAACATGCAGTGGCAATGTAGGATAGGTTTCTGAAAAACATCGCGGGGTGGTGCGCATTGTATGGGTGTGTGTTACATTACATTCACTAGTAGGAGTGAGAAAAACATCACGGGGTGGTGTGAATCGGAGGGTCTGAATCAGAATAGGCAGTGACAGGCAATGTTGGATGGAGAAAAGCACCGCGGGGTGGTCAGCATGGGGAGGTCAGGGAACATGCAGTGGCAATGTAGGATAGGTTTCTGAAAAACATCGCAGGGTGGTGCGCATTGTATGGGTGTTTGTTACATTACATTCACTAGTAGGAGTGAGAAAAACATCACGGGGTGGTGCGGATTGTATGCGTGTGTGTTACATTACATTCACTAGTAGGAGTGAGAAAACATCACGGGGTGGTGCGCATTGTATCGGTGTGTTTTACATTACATTCACTAGTAGGAGTGAGAAAAACATCACGGGGTGGTTCGCAATGTATGGGTGTGTGTTACATTACATTCACTAGTAGGAGTGAGAAAAACATCACGGGGTGGTGTGAATCGGAGGGTCTGAATTAGGATAGGCAGTGAGTGGCAATGTATGATGGAGAAAAGCACCGCGGGGTGGTCAGCATGGGGAGGTCAGGGAATATGCAGTGGCAATGTAGGATAGGACTCTGAAAAACATCGCGGGGTGGTGCGCATTGTATGGGTGTGTGTTACATTACATTCACTAGTAGGAGTGAGAAAAATATCACGGGGTGGTGTGAATCGGAGCATCTGAATTTAGGATAGGCAGTGAGTGGCAATGTAGGATGGAGAAAAGTACCGCAGCGTGGTCAGCATGGGGAGGTCAGGGAACATGCATTGGCAATGTAGGATAGGTTTCTGAAAAACATTGCGGGGTGGTGCGCATTTTATGGGTGTGTGTTACATTACATTCATTAGTAGGAGTGAGAAAAACATCGCGGGGTGGTGTGCATTGTTTGGGTTGTGTTTCATTACATTCACTAGTAGGAGTGAGAAAAACATCACGGGGTGGTGAGAATCGGAGGGTCTGAATTAGGTTAAGCATTGAGTGGCAATGTAGGATGGAGAAATGCCCCGCGGGGTGGTCAGCATGGGGAGGTCAGGGAACATGCAGTGGCAATGTAGGATAGGTTTCTGAAAAACATCGCGGGGTGGTGCGCATTGTATGGGTGTGTGTTACATTACATTCACTAGTAGGAGTGAGAAAAACATCACGGGGTGGTGTGAATCGGAGGGTCTGAATTAGGATAGGCAGTGAGTGGCAATGTAGGATGGATAAAAGCACCGCAGGGTGGTCAGAATTGGGGAAGTCAGGGAACATGCAGTGGCAATGTAGGATAGTTTTCTGAAAAATATCACGTGGTGGTGCGCATTGTATGGGTGTGTGTTACATTACATTCACTAGTAGGAGTGAGAAAAACATCACGGGGTGGTGTGAATCGGAGGGTCTGAATTAGGATAGGCAGTGAGTGGCAATGTAGAAGGCAGAAAATCACCGCGGGGTGGTCAGCATGGGGAAGTCAGGGAACATGCAGTGGCAATGTAGGATAGGTTTTTGAAATCATCGCGGGGTGGTGCGCATTGTATGGGTGTGTGTTACATTACATTTACTAGTAGGAGTGAGAAAAACATCACGGGATGGGGTGAATCCGAGTGTCTGAATTAGGAGAGGCAGTGAGTGGCAATGTAGGATGGAGAAAAGCACCGCGGGGTGGTCAGCATGGGGAGGTCAGGGAACATGCAGTGGCAATGTAGGATAGGTTTCTGAAAAACATCGCGGGGTGGTGCACATTGTATTGGTGTGTGTTACATTACATTCACTAGTAGGCGGGAGAAAAACATCACAGGGTGGTGTGAATCGGAGGGTCTGAATTAGGATATGCAGTGAGTGGCAATGTAGGATGGAGAAAAGCACCGCGGGGTGGTCAGCATGGGGAGGTCAGGGAACATGCAGTGGCAATGTAGGATAGTTTTCTGCAAAACGTCACGGGGTGGTGCGCATTGTGTGGGTTTGTGTTACATTACATTCACTAGTAGGAGTGAGAAAAACATCACGGGGTGGTGTGAATCGGAAGGTCTGAATTAGGATAGGCAGTGAGTGGCAATGTAGGATGGAGAAAAGCACCGCGGGGTGGTCAGCATTTGGAGGTCATTGAACATGCAGTGGCAATGTAGGATAGGTTTCTGAAAAACATCGCGGGGTGGTGCACATTGGATGGGTGTGTGTTACATTATATTCACTAGTAGGAGTGAGAAAAACATCACGGGGTGGAGCGCATTTTATGGGTGTGTGTTACATGACATTCACTAGTATGAGTTAGAAAAACATCACTGGGTGGTTTGAATCAGAGGGTCTGAATTAGGAATGGCAGTGAGTGACAATGTAGGATGGAGAAAAGCACCGCGGGGTCGTCAGCAAGGGGAGGTCATGGAACAGGCAGTGGCTATGTAGGATAGGTTTCTGAAAAACATTGCGGGGTGGTGTGCATTGTATGGGTGTGTGTTACATTACATTCACTAGTAGGAGTGAGAAAAACATCACAGGGTGGTGCGCATAGTATGGGTGTGTGTTACATTACATTCACTAGTAGGAGTAAGAAAAACATCACGGGGTGGTGCGTATTGTATGGGTGTGTGTTACATTACATTCACTAGTAGGAGTGAGAAAAACATCACGGGGTGGTGAGAATCGGAGGGTCTGAATTAGGTTAAGCAGTGAGTGGCAATGTAGGATGGAGAAATGCCCCGCGGGGTGGTCAGCATGGGGAGGTCAGGGAACATGCAGTGGCAATGTAGGATAGGTTTCTGAAAAACATCGCGTGGTGGTGCGCATTGTATGGGTGTGTGTTACATTACATTCACTAGTAGGAGTGAGAAAAACATCACGGGGTGGTGTGAATCGGAGGGTCTGAATTAGGATAGGCAGTGAGTGCCAATGTAGGATGGATAAAAGCACCGCAGGGTGGTCAGAATTGGGGAAGTCAGGGAACATGCAGTGGCAATGTAGGATAGTTTTCTGAAAAATATCACGTGGTGGTGCGCATTGTATGGGTGTGTGTTACATTACATTCACTAGTAGGAGTGAGAAAAACATCACGGGGTGGTGTGAATCGGAGGGTCTGAATTAGGAGAGGCAGTGAGTGGCAATGTAGGATGGAGAAAAGCACCGCGTGGTGGTCAGGATGGGGAGGTCTGGGAACATGCAGTGGCAATGTAGGATAGGTTTCTGAAAAACATCGCGGGGTGGTGCACATTGTATTGGTGTGTGTTACATTACATTCACTAGTAGGCGGGAGAAAAACATCACAGGGTGGTGTGAATCGGAGGGTCTGAATTAGGATATGCAGTGAGTGGCAATGTAGGATGGAGAAAAGCACGGCGGGGTGGTCAGCATGGGGAGGTCAGGGAACATGCAGTGGCAATGTAGGATAGTTTTCTGAAAAACGTCACGGGGTGTTGCGCATTGTGTGGGTTTGTGTTACATTACATTAACTAGTAGGAGTGAGAAAAACATCACGGGGTGGTGCGGATTGTATGGTTGTGTGTTACTTTACACTCACTAGTAGGAGTGAGAAAAACATCACGGGGTGGGGCACATTGTATGGGTTTGTGTTACATTACATTCACTAGTAGGAGTGAGAAAAACATCACGGGGTGGTGTGAATCAGAGGGTCTGAATTAGGATAGGCAGTGAGTGGCAATGTAGGATGGAGAAAAGCACCGCGGGTTGGTCAGTATGGCTAGGTCAGGGAACATGCAGTGGCAATGTAGGATAGGTTTCTGAAAAACATCGCGGGGTGGTGCACATTGTATGGGTGTGTGTTACATTACATTCACTAGTAGGATTGAGAAAAACATCACGGGGTGGTGTGAATCGGAAGGTCTGAATTAGGATAGGCAGTGAGTGGCAATGTAGGATGGAGAAAAGCACCGCGGGGTGCTCAGCATGGGGTGGTCAGGGAACATGCAGTGGCAAAGTAGGATAGGTTTCCGAAAAACATCGCGGGGTGGTTCGCATTGTATGGGTGTGTGTTACATTACATTCACTAGTAGGAGTGATAAAAACATCACGGGGTGGTGCGCATTGTATGGGTGTGTGTTACATTACATTCACTAGTAGGAGTGAGAAAATCATCACGGGGTGGTGTGCATTGTATGGGTGTGTGTTACGTTACATTCACTAGTATGAGTGAGAAAAACATCCCGGGGGGTGTGAATCAGAGGGTCTGAATTAGGATAGGCAGTGAGTGGCAATGTAGGATGGAGAAAAGCACCGCGGGGTGCTCAGCATGGGGTGGTCAGGGAACATGCAGTGGCAAAGTAGGATAGGTTTCTGAAAAACATCGCGGGGTGGTGCGCATTGTATGGGTGTGTGTTACATTATATTCACTACTAGGAGTGAGAAAAACATCACGGGGTGGAGCGCATTTTATGGGTTTGTGTTACATGACATTCTCTAGTAGGAGTGAGAAAAACATCACGGGGTGGTGTGAATCAGAGTGTCTGAATTAGGATAGGCAGTGAGTGGCAATGTAGGATGGAGAAAAGCACCACGTGGTGGTCAGCATGCGGAGGTCAGGGAACATGCAGTGGCAATGTAGGATAGGTTTCTGAAAAACATTGCGGGGTGGTGCGCATTGCATGGGTGTGTGTTACCTTACATTCACTAGTAGGAGTGAGAAAAACATAACGGGGTAGTGCGCATTGTATGGGTGTGTGTTACATTACATTCACTAGTAGGAGTGAGAAAAACATCGCGGGGTGGTACGCATTGTATGGGTGTGTGTTACATTACATTCACTATTAGGAGTGAGAAAAACATCACGGGGTGGTGTGAATCGGAGGTTCTGAATTAGGAGAGGCAGTGAGTGGCAATATAGGATGGAGAAGAGCACCGCGGGGTGGTCATCATGGGGAGGTCAGGGAACATGCAGTGGCAATGTAGGATAGGTTTCTGAAAAACATCGCGGGGTGGTGCGCATTGTATGCGTGTGTGTTACATTACATTCTCTAGTAGGAGTGAGAAAAACATCGCAGGGTGGTGCGCATTGTATGTGTGTGTGTTACATTACATTCACTAGTAGGAGTGAGAAAAACATAACGGGGTGGTGCGCATTGTATGGGTGTGTGTTACATTATATTCACTAGTAGGAGTGAGAAAAACATCACGGGGTGGAGCCCATTTTATGGGTGTGTGTTACATGGCATTCACTAGTATGAGTTAGAAAAACATCACTGGGTGGTGTGAATCAGAGGGTCTGAATTAGGAATGGCAGTGAGTGACAATGTAGGATGGAGAAAAGCACCGCGGGCTCATCAGCAATGGGAGGTCAGGGAACATGCAGTGGCAATGTAGGATAGGTTTCTGAAAAATATTGCGGGGTGGTGCGCATTGTATGGGTGTGTGTTATATTACATTCACTAGTAGGAGTGAGAATAACATCACGTGGTGGTGTGAATCGGAGGGTTTGAATTAGGATAGGCAGTGAGTGGCAATGTAGGATGGATAAAAGCACCGCGGGGTGGTCACCTTTGGGGAAGTCAGGGAACATGCAGTGGCAATGTAGGATAGTTTTCTGAAAAATATCACGTGATGGTGCGCATTGTATGGGTGTGGGTTACATTACATTCACTAGTAGGAGTGAGAAAAACATCACGGGGTGGTGTGAATCGGAGGGTCTGAATTAGGATAGGCAGTGAGTGGCAATGTAGGATGGAGAAAAGCACCGCGTGGTGGTCAGCATGGGGAGGTCTGGGAACATGCAGTGGCAATGTAGGATAGGTTTTTGAAAATCATCGCGGGGTGGTGCGCATTGTATGGTGTGTGTTACATTACATTCACTAGTAGGAGTGAGAAAAACATCACGGGGTGGTGTGAATCGGAGGGTCTGAATTAGGATAGGCAGTGAGTGGCAATGTAGGATGCAGAAAATCACCGCAGGGTGGTCAGCATGGGGAAGTCAGGGAACATGCAGTGGCAATGTAGGATAGGATTCTGAAAAACATCGCGGGGTGGTGCGCATTGTATGGGTATGTGTTACATTACATTCACTAGTAGGAGTGAGAAAAACATCACGGGGTGGGGTGAATCCGAGTGTCTGAATTAGGAGAGGCAGTGAGTGGCAATGTAGGATGGAGAAAAGCACCACGGGGTGGTCAGCATGGGGAGGTCAGGGAACATGCTGTGGCAATGTAGGATAGGTTTCTGAAAAACATCGCGGGGTGGTGCACATTTTACGGGTGAGTGTTACATTACATTCACTAGTAGGGGGGAGAAAAACATCACGGGGTGGTGTGAATCGGAGGGTCTGAATTAGGATATGCAGTGAGTGGCAATGTAGGATGGAGAAAAGCACCGCGGGGTGGTCAGCATGGGGAGCTCAGGGAACATGCAGTGGCAATGTAGGATAGGTTTCTGAAAAACATCGCGGAGTGGTGCGCATTGTATGGGTGTGTGTTACATTACATTAACTAGTAGGAGTGAGAAAAACATCACGGGGTGGTGCGGATTGTCTGGTTGTGTGTTAAATTACATTCACTAGTAGGACTGAGAAAAACATCACGGGGTGGGGCGCATTGTATAGGTGTGTGTCACATTACATTCACTAGTAGGAGTGAGAAAAACATCACGGGGTGGTGTGAATCAGAGTTTCTGAATTAGGATAGGCAGTGAGTGGCAATGTAGGATGGAGAAAAGCACCGCAGGGTGGTCAGTATGGGGAGGTCAGGGAACATGCAGTGGCAATGTAGGATAGGTTTCTGAAAAACATCGTGGGGTGTTGCACATTGTATGGGTGTGTGTTACATAACATTCACTAGTAGGATTGAGAAAAACATCACGGGGTGGTGTGAATCGGAAGGTCTGAATTAGGATAGGCAGTGAGTGGCAATGTAGGATGGAGAAAAGCACCGCGGGGTGGTCAGCATGGGGTGGTCAGGGAACATGCAGTGGCAATGTAGGATAGTTTTCTGAAAAACATCGCGGGGTGGTGCGCATTGTATGGGTGTGTGTTACATTACATTCACTAGTAGGAGTGAGAAAAACATCACGGGGTGGTGCGCATTGTATGGGTGTGTGTTACATTACATTCACTAGTAGGAGTGAGAAAAACATCACGGGGTGGTGTGAATCAGAGTTTCTGAATTAGGATAGGCAGTGAGTGGCAATGTAGGATGGAGAAAAGCACCACGTGGTGGTCAGCATGGGGAGGTCAGGGAACATGCAGTGGCAATGTAGGATAGGTTTCTGAAAAACATCGCGGGGTGGTGCGCATTGTATGGGTGTGTGTTACCTTACATTCACTAGTAGGAGTTAGAAAAACATCACGGGGTGGTGCGCATTGTATGGGTGTGTGTTACATTACATTCACTAGTAGGAGTGAGAAAAATATCACGGGGTGGTGCGCATTGTATGGGTGTGTGTTACATTACATTCACTAGTAGGAGTGAGAAAAACATCATGGAGTGGTGTGAATCGGATGGTCTGAATTAGGATAGGCAGTGAGTGGCAATGTAGGATGGAGAAAAGCACCGCGGGGTGGTCAGCATGGGGAGTTCAGGGAACATGCAGTGGCAAAGTAGGATAGGTTTCTGATAAACATCGCGGGGTAGTGCGCATTGTATGGGTGTGTGTTACATTACATTCACTAGTAGGAGTGAGAAAAACATCACGGGGTGGTTCGCATTTTATGGGTGTGTGTTACATTACATTCATTAGTAGGAGTGAGAAAAACATCACGGGGTGGTGTGAATCGGAGCATCTGAATTAGGATACGCAGCGAGTGGCAATGTAGGATGGAGAAAAGCACCACGGTGTGGTCAGCATGGGGAGGTCAGGGAACATGCAGTGGCAATATAGGATAGGTTTCTGAAAAACATCGCGGGGTGGTGCACATTGTATGGGTGTGTGTTACATTACATTCACTAGTAGGAGTGAGAAAAACATCGCGGAGTGGTGTGAATCGGAGTGTCTGAATTAGGATAGGCAGTGAGTGGCAATGTAGGATGGAGAAAAGCACTGCGGTGTGGTCACCATGGGGAGGTCAGGGAACATGCAGTGGCAATGTAGGACAGGTTTCTGAAAAACATCGCGGGGTGGTGTACATTGTATGGGTGTGTGTTACATTACATTCACTAGTAGGAGTGAGAAAAACATCACGTGGTGGTGCACATTGTATGGGTGTGTGTTACATTACATTCACTAGCAGGAGTGAGAAAAACATCACGGGGTGGTGCGCATTGTATGGGTGTGTGTTACATTACATTCACTAGTAGGAGTGAGAAAAATATCACGGGTTGGTGCACATTGTATGGGTGTGTGTTACATTACATTCACTAGTAGGAGTGAGGAAAACATCATGGAGTGGTGTGAATCGGAGGGTCTGAATTAGGATAGGCAGTGAGTGGCAATGTAGGATGGAGAAAAGCACCGCGGTGTGGTCAGCAAGGGGAGTTCAGGGAACATGCAATGGCAAAGTAGGATCGGTTTCTGATAAACATCGCGGGGTGGTGCGCATTGTATGGGTGTGTGTTACATTACATTCACTAGTAGGAGTGAGAAAAACATCACGGGGTGGTTCGCATTGTATGGGTGTGTGTTACATTACATTCATTAGTAGGAGTGAGAAAAACATCACGGGGTGGTGTGAATCGGAGGGTCTGAATTAGGATAGGTAGTGAGTGGCAATGTAGGATAGAGAAAAGCATTGCAGGGTGGTCAGCATGGGGAGGTGAGGGAACATGCAGAGGCAATGTAGGATAGGTTTCTGAAAAACATCGCCGAGTGGTGTACATTGTATGGGTGTGTGTTACATTATATTCACTAGTAGGAGTGAGAAAAACATCACGTGGTGGTGCGCACTGCATGGGTGTGTGTTACATTACATTCACTAGTAGGAGTGAGAAAAACATCACGGGGTGCTGAGCATTGTGTGGGTGTGTGTTAAATTACATTCACTGTTAGGAGTGAGAAAAACATCACGGGGTGGTGTGTATCAGAGGGTCTGAATTAGGATAGGCAGTGAGTGGCAATGTATGATGGAGAAAAGCATCGCGGGGTGGTCAGCATTGGGAGGTCAGGGAACATGCAGTGGCAATGCAGGATAGAATTCTGAAAAACATCGCGGGGTGGTGCGCATTGTATGGGTGTGTGTTACATTACATTCATAGTAGGAGTGAGAAAAAGATCACGGGGTGGTGTGAATCGGAGGGTCTGAATTAGGATAGGCAGTGAGTGGCAATGTAGGATGGAGAAAAGCACCGCGGGGTGGTCAGCATGGGGAAGTCAGGGAACATGCAGTGGCAATGTAGGATAGGTTTCTGAAAAACATCGCTGGGTGGTGCGCATTGTATGGGTGTGTGTTACATTACATTCACTAGTAGGAGTGAGAAAAACATCACGGGGTGGTGCGCATTGTATGGGTGTGTGTTACATTACATTCACTAGTAGGAGTGAGAAAAACATCACGGGGTGGTGTGAATCAGAGGGTCTGAATTAGGATAGGCAGTGAGTGGCAATGTAGGATGTAGAAAAGCACCGCGGGGAGGTCAGCATGGGGAGGTCAGGGAACATGCAGTGGCAATGTAGGATAGGTTTCTGAAAAACATCGCGGGGTGGTGCGCATTGTATGGGTGTGTGTTACATTACATTCACTAGTAGGAGTGAGAAAAACATCAAGGGGTGGTGCGCATTGTATGGGTGTGTGTTACATTACATTCATTAGTAGGAGTGAGAAAAACATCACGGGGTGGTGTGAATCGGGGGTCTGAATTAGGACAGGCAGTGAGTGGCAATGTAGGATGGAGAAAAGCACCGCGGGGTGGTCAGCATGGGGAGGTCAGGGAACATGCAGTGGCAATGTAGGATAGGTTTCTGAAAAACATCGCGGGGTGGTGCGCATTGTATGGGTGTGTGTTACATTACATTCACTAGTAGGAGTGAGAAAAACATCACGGGGTGGTGTGATTCGGAGGGTCTGAATCAGAATAGGCAGTGACAGGCAATGTTGGATGGAGAAAAGCACCGCGGGGTGGTCAGCATGGGGAGGTCAGGGAACATGCAGTGGCAATGTAGGATAGGTTTCTGAAAAACATCGCGGGGTGGTGCGCATTGTATGGGTGTTTGTTACATTACATTCACTAGTAGGAGTGAGAAAAACATCACGGGGTGGTGCAGATTGTATGCGTGTGTGTTACATTACATTCACTAGTAGGAGTGAGAAAACATCACGGGGTGGTGCGCATTGTATCGGTGTGTTTTACATTACATTCACTAGTATGAGTGAGAAAAACATCATGGGGTGGTGTGAATCGGAGGGTCTGAAATAGGATAGGCAGTGAGTGCCAATGTAGGATGGAGGAAAGCACCACGGGGTGGTCAGCATGGGGAGGTCAGGGAACATGCAGTGGCAAGGTAGGATAGGTTTCTGAAAAACATCGCGGGGTGGTTCGCATTGTATGGGTGTGTGTTACATTACATTCACTAGTAGGAGTGAGAAAAACATCACGGGGTGGTTCGCAATGTATGGGTGTGTGTTACATTACATTCACTAGTAGGAGTGAGAAAAACATCACGGGGTGGTGTGAATCGGAGGGTCTGAATTAGGATAGGCAGTGAGTGGCAATGTATGATGGAGAAAAGCACCGCGGGGTGGTCAGCATGGGGAGGTCAGGGAATATGCAGTGGCAATGTAGGATAGGACTCTGAAAAACATCGCAGGGTGGTGCGCATTGTATGGGTGTGTGTTACATTACATTCACTAGTAGGAGTGAGAAAAATATCACGGGGTGGTGTGAATCGGAGCATCTGAATTTAGGATAGGCAGTGAGTGGCAATGTAGGATGGAGAAAAGTACCGCAGCGTGGTCAGCATGGGGAGGTCAGGGAACATGCAGTGGCAATGTAGGATAGGTTTCTGAAAAACATTGCGGGGTGGTGCGCATTTTATGGGTGTGTGTTACATTACATTCACTAGTAGGAGTGAGAAAAACATCGCGGGGTGGTGTGCATTGTTTGGGTTGTGTTTCATTACATTCACTAGTAGGAGTGAGAAAAACATCACGGGGTGGTGCGAATTGTATGGGTGTGTGTTACATTACATTCATAGTAGGAGTGAGAAAAACATCACGGGGTGGTGTGAATCGGAGGGTCTGAATTAGGATAGGCAGTGAGTGGCAATGTAGGATGGAGAAAAACACCGCGGGGTGGTCAGCATGGGGAAGTCAGGGAACATGCAGTGGCAATGTAGGATAGGTTTCTGAAAAACATCGCTGGGTGGTGCGCATTGTATGGGTGTGTGTTACATTACATTCACTAGTAGAAGTGAGAAAAACATCACGGGGTGGTGTGAATCAGAGGTTCTGAATTAGGATAGGCAGTGAGTGGCAATGTAGGATGGAGAAAAGCACCGCGGTGTGGTCAGCAAGGGGAGTACAGGGAACATGCAATGGCAAAGTAGGATCGGTTTCTGATAAACATCGCGGGGTGGTGCACATTGTATGGGTGTGTGTTACATTACATTCACTAGTAGGAGTGAGAAAAACATCACGGGGTGGTTCGCATTGTATGGGTGTGTGTTACATTACATTCATTAGTAGGAGTGAGAAAAGCATCACGGGGTGGTGTGTATCGGAGGGTCTGAATTAGGATAGGTAGTGAGTGGCAATGTAGGATAGAGAAAAGCATCGCAGGGTGGTCAGCATGGGGAGGTGAGGGAACATGCAGAGGCAATGTAGGATAGGTTTCTGAAAAACATCGCCGGGTGGTGTACATTGTATGGGTGTGTGTTACATTATATTCACTAGTAGGAGTGAGAAAAACATCACGTGGTGGTGCGCACTGCATGGGTGTGTGTTACATTACATTCACTAGTAGGAGTGAGAAAAACATCACGGGGTGCTGAGCATTGTATGGGTGTGTGTTAAATTACATTCACTGTTAGGAGTGAGAAAAACATCACCGGGTGGTGTGTATCGGAGGGTCTGAATTAGGATAGGCAGTGAGTGGCAATGTATGATGGAGAAAAGCATCGCGGGGTGGTCAGCATTGGGAGGTCAGGGAACATGCAGTGGCAATGCAGGATAGAATTCTGAAAAACATCGCGGGGTGGTGCGCATTGTATGGGTGTGTGTTACATTACATTCACTAGTAGGAGTGAGAAAAATATCACGGGGTGGTGTGAATCGGAGCATCTGAATTAGGATACGCAGCGAGTGGCAATTTAGGATGGAGAAAAGCACCACGGTTGGTCAGCATGGGGAGGTCAGGGAACATGCAGTGGCAATATAAGATAGGTTTCTGAAAAACATCGCGGGGTGGTGCACATTGTATGGGTGTGTGTTACATTACATTCGCTAGTAGGAGTGAGAAAAACATCACGGGGTGGTGTGAATCGGAGGGTCTGAATTAGGATAGGCAGTGAGTGGCAATGTAGGATGGAGAAAAGCACCGCGGAGTGGTCAGCATGGGGAGGTCAGGGAACATGCAGTGGCAATGTAGGATAGGTTTTTGAAAAACATCGCGGGGTGGTGCGCATTGTGTGGGTGTGTGTTCATTACATTCACTAGTAGGAGTAAGAAAAACATCACGGGGTCGTGCGCATTGTATGGGTGTGTGTTACATTACATTCATTAGTAGGAGTGAGAAAAACATCACGGGGTGGTGTGAATCGGGGGTCTGAATTAGGATAGGCAGTGAGTGGCAATGTAGGATGGAGAAAAGCACCGCGGAGTGGTCAGCATGGGGAGGTCAGGGAACATGCAGTGGCAATGTAGGATAGGTTTCTGAAAAACATCGCGGGGTGGTGCGCATTGTATGGGTGTGTGTTACATTACATTCACTAGTAGGAGTGAGAAATACATCACGGGGTGGTGTGAATCGGAGGGTCTGAATCAGAATAGGCAGTGACAGGCAATGTTGGATGGAGAAAAGCACCGCGGGGTGGTCAGCATGGGGAGGTCAGGGAACATGCAGTGGCAATGTAGGATAGGTTTCTGAAAATCATCGCGGGGTGGTGCGCATTGTATGGGTGTTTGTTACATTACATTCACTAGTAGGAGTGAGAAAAACATCACGGGGTGGTGCGGATTGTATGCGTGTGTGTTACATTACATTCACTAGTAGGAGTGAGAAAAACATCACGGGGTGGTGCGCATTGTATCGGTGTGTTTTACATTACATTCACTAGTAGGAGTGAGAAAAACATCATGGGGTGGTGTGAATCGGAGGGTCTGAAATAGGATAGGCAGTGAGTGCCAATGTAGGATGGAGGAAAGCACCACGGGGTGGTCAGCATGGGGAGGTCAGGGAACATGCAGGGGCAAGGTAGGATAGGTTTCTGAAAAACATCGCGGGGTGGTTCAGATTGTATGGGTGTGTGTTACATTACATTCACTAGTAGGAGTGAGAAAAACATCGCGGGGAGGTGTGCATTGTTTGGGTTGTGTTTCATTACATTCACTAGTAGGAGTGAGAAAAACATCACGGGGTGGTGCGAATTGTATGGGTGTGTGTTACATTACATTCACTAGTAGGAGTGAGAAAAATATCACGGGGTGGTGTGAATCGGACGGTCTGAATTAGGATAGGTAGTGAGTGGCAATGTAGGATGGAGAAAAGCACCGCGGGCTGGTCAGCATGGGGAGGTCAGGGAACATGCAGTGGCAATGTAGGATAGTTTTCTGAAAAACATCGCGGGGTGGTGCGCCTTGTATGGGTGTGTGTTACATTACATTCACTAGTAGGAGTGAGAAAAACATCACGGGGTGGTGTGAATCGGAGGGTCTGAATTAGGATAGGTATTGAGTTGCAATGTAGGAAGGAGAAAAGCACTGCGGGGTGGTCAGCATGGGGAGGTCAGGGAACATGCAGTGGCAATGTAGGATAGGTTTCTGAAAAACATTGCGGGGTGGTGCACATTGTATGGGTGTGTGTTACATAACATTCACTAGTAGGAGTGAGAAAAACATCACGGGGTGGTGTGAATCGGAGGGTCTGAATTAGGATAGGCAGTGAGTGGCAATGTAGGATCAAGAAAAGCACCGCGTGGTGGTCATCATGGGGAGGTCAGGGAACATGCAGTGGCAATGTAGGATAGGTTACTGAAAAACATCGCGGGGTGGTGCGCATTGTATGGGTGTGTGTTACATTACATTCACTAGTAGGAGTGAGAAAAACATCACGGGATGGTGCGCATTGTATGGGTGTGTGTTACATTACATTCACTAGTATGAGTGAGAAAAACATCACGGGGTGGTGTGAATTGGAGGGTCTGAATTAGGATAGGCAGTGAGTGGCAATGTAGGATGGAGAAAAGCACCGCGGGGTGGTCAGCATGTGGAGGTCAGGGAACATGCAGTGGCAATGTAGGATAGGTTTCTGAAAAACATCGAGGGGTGGTGCGCATTGTATGGGTGTGTGTTACATTACATTAACTAGTAGGAGTGAGAAAAACATCACGGGGTGGTGGGGATTGTATGGTTGTGTGTTACATTACATTCACCAGTAGGAGTGAGAAAAACATCACGGGGTGGGGCGCATTGTATGGGTGTGTGTTACATTACATTCACTAGTAGGAGTGAGAAAATCATCACGGGGTGGTGTGAATCAGAGGGTCTGAATTAGGATAGGCAGTGAGTGGCAATGTAGGATGGAGAAAAGCACCGCGGGGTGGTCAGTATGGGGAGGTCAGGTTACATGCAGTGGCAATGTAGGATAGGTTTCTGAAAAACAAGGCGGGGTGGTGCACATTGTATGGGTGTGTGTTACATTACATTCACTAGTAGGATTGAGAAAAACATCACGGGGTGGTGTGAATCGGAAGGTCTGTATTAGTATAGGCAGTGAGTGGCAATGTAGGATGGAGAGAAGCACCGGGGGGTGGTCAGCATGGGGAGGTCAGGGAACATGCAGTGGCAATGTAGGATAGGTTTCTCAAAAACATCGCGGGGTGGTGCGCATTGTATGGGTGTGTGTTACATTACATTCACTAGTAGGAGTGATAAAAACATCACGGGATGGTGCGCATTGTACGGGTGTGTGTTACATTACATTCACTAGTAGGAGTGAGAAAAACATCACGGGGTGGTGCGCATTGTATGGGTGTGTGTTACATTACATTCACTAGTAGGAGTGAGAAAAACATCATGGAGTGGTGTGAATCGGAGGGTCTGAATTAGTATAGGCAGTGAGTGGCAATGTAGGATGGAGAGAAGCACCGCGGGGTGGTCAGCATGGGGAGTTCAGGGAACATGCAGTGGCAAAGTAGGATAGGTTTCTGATAAACATCGCGGGGTGGTGCGCATTGTATGGGTGTGTGTTACATTACATTCACTAGTAGGAGTGAGAAAAACATCACGGGGTGGTTCGCATTGTTTGGGTGTGTGTTACATTACATTCATTAGTAGGAGTGAGAAAAACATCACGCGGTGGTGTGAATCGGAGCATCTGAATTAGGATACGCAGCGAGTGGCAATGTAGGATGGAGAAAAGCACCACGGTGTGGTCAGCATGGGGAGGTCAGGGAACATGCAGTGGCAATATAGGATAGGTTTCTGAAAAACATCGCGGGGTGGTGCACATTGTATGGGTGTGTGTTACATTACATTCGCTAGTAGGAGTGAGAAAAACATCACGGGGTGGTGTGAATCGGAGGGTCTGAATTAGGATAGGCAGTGAGTGGCAATGTAGGATGGAGAAAAGCACCGCGGGGTGGTCAGCATGGGGAGGTCAGGGAACATGCAGTGGCAATGTAGGATAGGTTTCTGAAAAACATCGCTGGGTGGTGCGCATTGTATGGCTGTGTGTTACATTACATTCACTAGTAGGAGTGAGAAAAACATCACGGGGTGGTGTGCATTGTATGGGTGTGTGTTACATTACATTCACTAGTAGGAGTGAGAAAAACATCGCGGAGTGGTGTGAATCGGAGGGTCTGAATTAGGATAGGCAGTGAGTGGCAATGTAGGATGGAGAAAAGCACTGCAGTGTGGTCACCATGGGGAGGTCAGGGAACATGCAGTGGCAATGTAGGACAGGTTTCTGAAAAACATCGCGTTGTGGTATACTTTGTATGGGTGTATGTTACATTACATTCACTAGTAGGAGTGAGAAAAACATCACGTGGTGGTGCACATTGTATGGGTGTGTGTTACATTACATTCACTAGTAGGAGTGAGAAAAACATCACGGGGTGGTGCGCATTGTATGGGTGTGTGTTACATTACATTCACTAGTAGGAGTGAGAAAAATATCACGGGTTGGTGCGCATTGTATGGGTGTGTGTTACATTACATTCACTAGTAGGAGTGAGGAAAACATCATGGAGTGGTGTGAATCGGAGGGTCTGAATTAGGATAGGCAGTGAGTGGCAATGTAGGATGGAGAAAAGCACCGCGGTGTGGTCAGCAAGGGGAGTTCAGGGAACATGCAATGGCAAAGTAGGATCGGTTTCTGATAAACATCGCGGGGTGGTGCGCATTGTATGGGTGTGTGTTACATTACATTCACTAGTAGGAGTGAGAAAAACATCACGGGGTGGTGCGCATTGTATGGGTGTGTGTTACATTACATTCACTAGTAGGAGTGAGAAAAACATCACGGTGTGGTGTGAATCGGAGGGTCTGAATTAGGATAGGTATTGAGTTGCAATGTAGGAAGGAGAAAAGCACTGCGGGGTGGTCAGCATGGGGAGGTCAGGGAACATGCAGTGGCAATGTAGGATAGGTTTCTGAAAAACATTGCGGGGTGGTGCACATTGTATGGGTGTGTGTTACATAACATTCACTAGTAGGAGTGAGAAAAACATCACGGGGTGGTGTGAATCGGAGGGTCTGAATTAGGATAGGCAGTGAGTGGCAATGTAGGATGGAGAAAAGCACCGCGTGGTGGTCAGCATGTGGAGGTCAGGGAACAAGCAGTGGCAATGTAGGATAGGTATCTGAAAAACATCGCGGGGTGGTGCGCATTGTATGGGTGTGTGTTACATTACATTAACTAGTAGGAGTGAGAAAAACATCACGGGGTGGTGGGGATTGTATGGTTGTGTGTTACATTACATTCACCAGTAGGAGTGAGAAAAACATCACGGGGTGGGGCGCATTGTATGGGTGTGTGTTACATTACATTCACTAGTAGGAGTGAGAAAATCATCACGGGGTGGTGTGAATCAGAGGGTCTGAATTAGGATAGGCAGTGAGTGGCAATGTAGGATGGAGAAAAGCACCGCGGGGTGGTCAGTATGGGGAGGTCAGGTTACATGCAGTGGCAATGTAGGATAGGTTTCTGAAAAACATCGCGGGGTGGTGCACATTGTATGGCTGTGTGTTACATTACATTCACTAGTAGGATTGAGAAAAACATCACGGGGTGGTGTGAATCGGAAGGTCTGTATTAGGATAGGCAGTGAGTGGCAATGTAGGATGGAGAGAAGCACCGCGGGGTGGTCAGCATGGGGAGGTCAGGGAACATGCAGTGGCAATGTAGGATAGGTTTCTCAAAAACATCGCGGGGTGGTGCGCATTGTATGGGTGTGTGTTACATTACATTCACTAGTAGGAGTGATAAAAACATCACGGGATGGTGCGCATTGTACGGGTGTGTGTTACATTACATTCACTAGTAGGAGTGAGAAAAACATCTCGGGGTGGTGCGCATTGTATGGGTGTGTGTTACATTACATTCACTAGTAGGAGTGAGAAAAACATCATGGAGTGGTGTGAATCGGAGGGTCTGAATTAGGATAGGCAGTGAGTGGCAATGTAGGATGGAGAAAAGCACCGCGGGGTGGTCAGCATGGGGAGTTCAGGGAACATGCAGTGGCAAAGTAGGATAGGTTTCTGATAAACATCGCGGGGTGGTGCGCATTGTATGGGTGTGTGTTACATTACATTCACTAGTAGGAGTGAGAAAAACATCACGGGGTGGTTCGCATTGTATGGGTGTGTGTTACATTACATTCATTAGTAGGAGTGAGAAAAACATCACGGGGTGGTGTGAATCGGAGCATCTGAATTAGGATACGCAGCGAGTGGCAATGTAGGATGGAGAAAAGCACCACGGTGTGGTCAGCATGGGGAGGTCAGGGAACATGCAGTGGCAATATAGGATAGTTTTCTGAAAAACATCGCGGGGTGGTGCACATTGTATGGGTGTGTGTTACATTACATTCGCTAGTAGGAGTGAGAAAAACATCACGGGGTGGTGTGAATCGGAGGGTCTGAATTAGGATAGGCAGTGAGTGGCAATGTAGGATGGAGAATAGCACCGCGGGTGGTCAGCATGGGGAGGTCAGGGAACATGCAGTGGCAATGTAGGATAGGTTTCTGAAAAACATCGCTGGGTGGTGCGCATTGTATGGCTGTGTGTTACATTACATTCACTAGTAGGAGTGAGAAAAACATCACGGGGTGGTGTGCATTGTATGGGTGTGTGTTACATTACATTCACTAGTAGGAGTGAGAAAAACATCGCGGAGTGGTGTGAATCGGAGGGTCTGAATTAGGATTGGCAGTGAGTGGCAATGTAGGATGGAGAAAAGCACTGCGGTGTGGTCACCATGGGGAGGTCAGGGAACATGCAGTGGCAATGTAGGACAGGTTTCTGAAAAACATCGCGGGGTGGTGTACATTGTATGGGTGTGTGTTACATTACATTCACTAGTAGGAGTGAGAAAAACATCACGTGGTGGTGCACATTGTATGGGTGTGTGTTACATTACATTCACTAGTAGGAGTGAGGAAAACATCATGGAGTGGTGTGAATCGGAGGGTCTGAATTAGGATAGGCAGTGAGTGGCAATGTAGGATGGAGAAAAGCACCGCGGTGTGGTCAGCAAGGGGAGTTCAGGGAACATGCAATGGCAAATTAGGATCGGTTTCTGATAAACATCGCGGGTTGGTGCGCATTGTATGGGTGTGTGTTACTTTACATTCACTAGTAGGAGTTAGAAAAACATCACGGGGTGGTGCGCATTGTATGGGTGTGTGTTACATTACATTCACTAGTAGGAGTGAGAAAAACATCACGGGGTGGTGTGAATCGGAGGGTATGAATTAGGATAGGTATTGAGTTGCAATGTAGGAAGGAGAAAAGCACTGCGGGGTGGTCAGCATGGGGAGGTCAGGGAACATGCAGTGGCAATGTAGGATAGGTTTCTGAAAAACATTGCGGGGTGGTGCACATTGTATGGGTGTGTGTTACATTACATTCACTAGTAGGAGTGAGAAAAACATCACGGGGTGGTGCGCATTGTATGGGTGTGTGTTACATTACATTCACTAGTAGGAGTGAGAAAAACATCACGGGGTGGTGTGAATCGGAGGGTCTGAATTAGGATAGGCAGTGAGTGGCAATGTAGGATGGAGAAAAGCACCGCGGGGTGGTCAGCATGTGGAGGTCAGGGAACAAGCAGTGGCAATGTAGGATAGGTTTCTGAAAAACATCGCGGGGTGGTGCGCATTGTATGGGTGTGTGTTACATTACATTAACTAGTAGGAGTGAGAAAAACATCACGGGGAGGTGGGGATTGTATGGTTTTGTGTTACATTACATTCACCAGTAGGAGTGAGAAAAACATCACGGGGTGGGGCGCATTGTATGGGTGTGTGTTACATTACATTCACTAGTAGGAGTGAGAAAATCATCACGGGGTGGTGTGAATCAGAGGGTCTGAATTAGGATAGGCAGTGAGTGGTAATGTAGGATGGAGAAAAGCACCGCGGGGTGGTCAGTATGGGGAGGTCAGGTTACATGCAGTGGCAATGTAGGATAGGTTTCTGAAAAACATCGCGGGGTGGTGCACATTGTATGGGTGTGTGTTACATTACATTCACTAGTAGGATTGAGAAAAACATCACGGGGTGGTGTGAATCGGAAGGTCTGTATAAGGATAGGCAGTGAGTGGCAATGTAGGATGGAGAGAAGCACCGCGGGGTGGTCAACATGGGGAGGTCAGGGAACATGCAGTGGCAATGTAGGATAGGTTTCTCAAAAACATCGCGGGGTGGTGCGCATTGTATGGGTGTGTGTTACATTACATTCACTAGTAGGAGTGATAAAAACATCACGGGATGGTGCGCATTGTTTGGGTGTGTGTTACATTACATTCACTAGTAGGAGTGAGAAAAACATCACGGGGTGGTGCGCATTGTATGGGTGTGTGTTACATTACATTCACTAGTAGGAGTGAGAAAAACATCATGGAGTGGTGTGAATCGGAGGGTCTGAATTAGGATAGGCAGTGAGTGGCAATGTAGGATGGAGAAAAGCCCCGCGGGGTGGTCACCATGGGGAGTTCAGGGAACATGCAGTGGCAAAGTAGGATAGGTTTCTGATAAACATCGCGGGGTGGTGCGCATTGTATGGGTGTGTGTTACATTACATTCACTAGTAGGAGTGAGAAAAACATCACGGGGTGGTTCGCATTGTATGGGTGTGTGTTACATTACATTCACTAGTACGAGTGAGAAATACATCACGGGGTGGTGTGCATTGTATGGGTGTGTGTTACATTACATTCACTAGTAGGATTGAGATAAACATCACGGGGTGGTGTGAATCGGAAGGTCTGAATTAGGATAGGCAGTGAGTGGCAATGTAGGATGGAGAGAAGCACCGCGGGGTGGTCAGCATGGGGAGGTCAGGGAACATGCAGTGGCAATGTAGGATAGGTTTCTCAAAAGCATCGCGGGGTGGTGCGCATTGTATGGGTGTGTGTTACATTACATTCACTAGTAGGAGTGATAAAAACATCACGGGATGGTGCGCATTGTATGGGTGTGTGTTACATTACATTCACTAGTAGGAGTGAGAAAAACATCACGGGGTGGTGTGCATTGTATGGGTGTGTGTTACATTACATTCACTAGTATGAGTGAGAAAAACATCCCGGGGGGTGTGAATCAGAGGGTCTGAATTAGGATAGGCAGTGAGTGGCAATGTAGGTTATAGAAAAGCACCGCGGGGTCGTCAGCATAGGGAGGTCCGGGAACATGCAGTGGCAATGTAGGATAGGTTTCTGAAAAACATCGCGGGGTGGTGCGCATTGTGTGGGTGTGTGTTACATTACATTCACTAGTAGGAGTGAGAAAAACATCACGTGGTGGTGCACATTGTATGGGTGTGTGTTACATTACATTCACTAGTAGGAGTGAGAAAAACATCACGGGGTGGTGCGCATTGTATGGGTGTGTGTTACATTACATTCACTAGTAGGAGTGAGAAAAATATCACGGGTTGGTGCGCATTGTATGGGTGTGTGTTACATTACATTCACTAGTAGGAGTGAGGAAAACATCATGGAGTGTTGTGAATCGGAGGGTCTGAATTAGGATAGGCAGTGAGTGGCAATGTAGGATGGAGAAAAGCACCGCGGTGTGGTCAGCAAGGGGAGTTCAGGGAACATGCAATGGCAAAGTAGGATCGGTTTCTGATAAACATCGCGGGGTGGTGCGCATTGTATGGGTGTGTGTTACATTACATTCACTAGTAGGAGTGAGAAAAACATCACGGGGTGGTTTGCATTGTATGGGTGTGTGTTACATTACATTCATTAGTAGGAGTGAGAAAAACATCACGGGGTGGTGTGAATCGGAGGGTCTGAATTAGGATAGGTAGTGAGTGGCAATGTAGGATAGAGAAAAGCATCGCAGGGTGGTCAGCATGGGGAGGTGAGGGAACATGCAGAGGCAATGTAGGATAGGTTTCTGAAAAACATCGCCGGGTGGTGTACATTGTATGGGTGTGTGTTACATTATATTCACTAGTAGGAGTGAGAAAAACATCACGTGGTGGTGCGCACTGCATGGGTGTGTGTTACATTACATTCACTTGTAGGAGTGAGAAAAACATCACGGGGTGCTGAGCATTGTATGGGTGTGTGTTAAATTACATTCACTGTTAGGAGTGAGAAAAACATCACGGGGTGGTGTGTATCGGAGGGTCTGAATTAGGATAGGCAGTGAGTGGCAATGTATGATGGAGAAAAGCATCGCGGGGTGGTCACATTGGGAGATCAGGGAACATGCAGTGGCAATGCAGGATAGAATTCTGAAAAACATCGCGGGGTGGTGCGCATTGTATGGGTGTGTGTTACATTACATTCACTAGTAGGAGTGAGAAAAACATCACGGGTTGGTGGGGATTGTTTGGGTGTGTGTTACATTGCATTCACTAGTAGGAGTGAGAAAAACATCACGGGGTGGTGTGAATCAGAGGGTCTGAATTAGGATAGGCAGTGAGTGGCAATGTAGGATGGAGAAAAGCACCGCGGTGTGGTCAGCAAGGGGAGTTCATGGAACATGCAATGGCAAAGTAGGATCGGTTTCTGATAAACATCGCGGGGTGGTGCGCATTGTATGGGTGTGTGTTACATTACATTCACTAGTAGGAGTGAGAAAAACATCACCGGGTGGTTTGCATTGTATGGGTGTGTGTTACATTACATTCATTAGTAGGAGTGAGAAAAACATCACGGGGTGGTGTGAATCGGAGGGTCTGAATAAGATAGGTAGTGAGTGGCAATGTAGGATCAAGAAAAGCACCGCGTGGTGGTCATCATGGGGAGGTCAGGGAACATGCAGTGGCAATGTAGGATAGGTTACTGAAAAACATCGCGGGGTGGTGCGCATTGTATGGATGTGTATTACATTACATTCACTAGTAGGAGTGAGAAAAACATCACGGGATGGTGCGCATTGTATGGGTGTGTGTTACATTACATTCACTAGTATGAGTGAGAAAAACATCACGGGGTGGTGTGAATTGGAGGGTCTGAATTAGGATAGGCAGTGAGTGGCAATGTAGGATGGAGAAAAGCACCGCGGGGTGGTCAGCATGTGGAGGTCAGGGAACATGCAGTGGCAAAGTAGGATAGGTTTCTGAAAAACATCGAGGGGTTGTGCGCATTGTATGGGTGTGTGTTACATTACATTAACTAGTAGGAGTGAGAAAAACATCACGGGGTGGTGGGGATTGTATGGTTGTGTGTTACATTACATTCACCAGTAGGAGTGAGAAAAACATCACGGGGTGGGGCGCATTGTATGGGTGTGTGTTACATTACATTCACTAGTAGGAGTGAGAAAATCATCACGGGGTGGTGTGAATCAGAGGGTCTGAATTAGGATAGGCAGTGAGTGGCAATGTAGGATGGAGAAAAGCACCGCGGGGTGGTCAGTATGGGGAGGTCAGGTTACATGCAGTGGCAATGTAGGATAGGTTTCTGAAAAACATCGCGGGGTGGTGCACATTGTATGGGTGTGTGTTACATTACATTCACTAGTAGGATTGAGAAAAACATCACGGGGTGGTGTGAATCGGAAGGTCTGTATTAGTATAGGCAGTGAGTGGCAATGTAGGATGGAGAGAAGCACCGCGGGGTGGTCAGCATGGGGAGGTCAGGGAACATGCAGTGGCAATGTAGGATAGGTTTCTCAAAAACATCGCGGGGTGGTGCGCATTGTATGGGTGTGTGTTACATTACATTCACTAGTAGGAGTGATAAAAACATCACGGGATGGTGCGCATTGTACGGGTGTGTGTTACATTACATTCACTAGTAGGAGTGAGAAAAACATCACGGGGTGGTGCGCATTGTATGGGTGTGTGTTACATTACATTCACTAGTAGGAGTGAGAAAAACATCATGGAGTGGTGTGAATCGGAGGGTCTGAATTAGTATAGGCAGTGAGTGGCAATGTAGGATGGAGAGAAGCACCGCGGGGTGGTCAGCATGGGGAGTTCAGGGAACATGCAGTGGCAAAGTAGGATAGGTTTCTGATAAACATCGCGGGGTGGTGCGCATTGTATTGGTGTGTGTTACATTACATTCACTAGTAGGAGTGAGAAAAACATCACGGGGTGGTTCGCATTGTTTGGGTGTGTGTTACATTACATTCATTAGTAGGAGTGAGAAAAACATCACGCGGTGGTGTGAATCGGAGCATCTGAATTAGGATACGCAGCGAGTGGCAATGTAGGATGGAGAAAAGCACCACGGTGTGGTCAGCATGGGGAGGTCAGGGAACATGCAGTGGCAATATAGGATAGGTTTCTGAAAAACATCGCGGGGTGGTGCACATTGTATGGGTGTGTGTTACATTACATTCGCTAGTAGGAGTGAGAAAAACATCACGGGGTGGTGTGAATCGGAGGGTCTGAATTAGGATAGGCAGTGAGTGGCAATGTAGGATGGAGAAAAGCACCGCGGGGTGGTCAGCATGGGGAGGTCAGGGAACATGCAGTGGCAATGTAGGATAGGTTTCTGAAAAACATCGCTGGGTGGTGCGCATTGTATGGCTGTGTGTTACATTACATTCACTAGTAGGAGTGAGAAATACATCACGGGGTGGTGTGCATTGTATGGGTGTGTGTTACATTACATTCACTAGTAGGAGTGAGAAAAACATCGCGGAGTGGTGTGAATCGGAGGGTCTGAATTAGGATAGGCAGTGAGTGGCAATGTAGGATGGAGAAAAGCACTGCAGTGTGGTCACCATGGGGAGGTCAGGGAACATGCAGTGGCAATGTAGGACAGGTTTCTGAAAAACATCGCGTTGTGGTATACTTTGTATGGGTGTATGTTACATTACATTCACTAGTAGGAGTGAGAAAAACATCACGTGGTGGTGCACATTGTATGGGTGTGTGTTACATTACATTCACTAGTAGGAGTGAGAAAAACATCACGGGGTGGTGCGCATTGTATGGGTGTGTGTTACATTACATTCACTAGTAGGAGTGAGAAAAATATCACGGGTTGGTGCGCATTGTATGGGTGTGTGTTACATTACATTCACTAGTAGGAGTGAGGAAAACATCATGGAGTGGTGTGAATCGGAGGGTCTGAATTAGGATAGGCAGTGAGTGGCAATGTAGCATGGAGAAAAGCACCGCGGTGTGGTCAGCAAGGGGAGTTCAGGGAACATGCAATGGCAAAGTAGGATCGGTTTCTGATAAACATCGCGGGGTGGTGCGCATTGTATGGGTGTGTGTTACATTACATTCACTAGTAGGAGTGAGAAAAACATCACGGGGTGGTGCGCATTGTATGGGTGTGTGTTACATTACATTCACTAGTAGGAGTGAGAAAAACATCACGGTGTGGTGTGAATCGGAGGGTCTGAATTAGGATAGGTATTGAGTTGCAATGTAGGAAGGAGAAAAGCACTGCGGGGTGGTCAGCATGGGGAGGTCAGGGAACATGCAGTGGCAATGTAGGATAGGTTTCTGAAAAACATTGCGGGATGGTGCACATTGTATGGGTGTGTGTTACATAACATTCACTAGTAGGAGTGAGAAAAACATCACGGGGTGGTGTGAATCGGAGGGTCTGAATTAGGATAGGCAGTGAGTGGCAATGTAGGATGGAGAAAAGCACCGCGTGGTGGTCAGCATGTGGAGGTCAGGGAACAAGCAGTGGCAATGTAGGATAGGTTTCTGAAAAACATCGCGGGGTGGTGCGCATTGTATGGGTGTGTGTTACATTACATTAACTAGTAGGAGTGAGAAAAACATCACGGGGTGGTGGGGATTGTATGGTTGTGTGTTACATTACATTCACCAGTAGGAGTGAGAAAAACATCACGGGGTGGGGCGCATTGTATGGGTGTGTGTTACATTACATTCACTAGTAGGAGTGAGAAAATCATCACGGGGTGGTGTGAATCAGAGGGTCTGAATTAGGATAGGCAGTGAGTGGCAATGTAGGATGGAGAAAAGCACCGCGGGGTGGTCAGTATGGGGAGGTCAGGTTACATGCAGTGGCAATGTAGGATAGGTTTCTGAAAAACATCGCGGGGTGGTGCACATTGTATGGCTGTGTGTTACATTACATTCACTAGTAGGATTGAGAAAAACATCACGGGGTGGTGTGAATCGGAAGGTCTGTATTAGGATAGGCAGTGAGTGGCAATGTAGGATGGAGAGAAGCACCGCGGGGTGGTCAGCATGGGGAGGTCAGGGAACATGCAGTGGCAATGTAGGATAGGTTTCTCAAAAACATCGCGGGGTGGTGCGCATTGTATGGGTGTGTGTTACATTACATTCACTAGTAGGAGTGATAAAAACATCACGGGATGGTGCGCATTGTACGGGTGTGTGTTACATTACATTCACTAGTAGGAGTGAGAAAAACATCACGGGGTGGTGCGCATTGTATGGGTGTGTGTTACATTACATTCACTAGTAGGAGTGAGAAAAACATCAAGGAGTGGTGTGAATCGGAGGGTCTGAATTAGGATAGGCAGTGAGTGGCAATGTAGGATGGAGAAAAGCACCGCGGGGTGGTCAGCATGGGGAGTTCAGGGAACATGCAGTGGCAAAGTAGGATAGGTTTCTGATAAACATCGCGGGGTGGTGCGCATTGTATGGGTGTGTGTTACATTACATTCTCTAGTAGGAGTGAGAAAAACATCACGGGGTGGTTCGCATTGTATGGGTGTGTGTTACATTACATTCATTAGTAGGAGTGAGAAAAACATCACGGGGTGGTGCGCATTGTATGGGTGTGTGTTACATTACATTCACTAGTAGGAGTGAGGAAAACATCATGGAGTGGTGTGAATCGGAGGGTCTGAATTAGGATAGGCAGTGAGTGGCAATGTAGGATGGAGAAAAGCACCGCGGTGTGGTCAGCAAGGGGAGTTCAGGGAACATGCAATGGCAAATTAGGATCGGTTTCTGATAAACATCGCGGGTTGGTGCGCATTGTATGGGTGTGTGTTACATTACATTCACTAGTAGGAGTTAGAAAAACATCACGGGGTGGTGCGCATTGTATGGGTGTGTGTTACATTACATTCACTAGTAGGAGTGAGAAAAACATCACGGGGTGGTGTGAATCGGAGGGTATGAATTAGGAAAGGTATTGAGTTGCAATGTAGGAAGGAGAAAAGCACTGCGGGGTGGTCAGCATGGGGAGGTCAGGGAACATGCAGTGGCAATGTAGGATAGGTTTCTGAAAAACATTGCGGGGTGGTGCACATTGTATGGGTGTGTGTTACATAACATTCACTAGTAGGAGTGAGAAAAACATCACGGGGTGGTGTGAATCAGAGGGTCTGAATTAGGATAGGCAGTGAGTGGCAATGTAGGATCAAGAAAAGCACCGCGTGGTGGTCATCATGGGGAGGTCAGGGAACATGCAGTGGCAATGTAGGATAGGTTACTGAAAAACATCGCGGGGTGGTGCGCATTGTATGGGTGTGTGTTACATTACATTCACTAGTAGGAGTGAGAAAAACATCACGGGGTGGTGCGCATTGTATGGGTGTGTGTTACATTACATTCACTAGTAGGAGTGAGAAAAACATCACGGGGTGGTGTGAATCGGAGGGTCTGAATTAGGATAGGCAGTGAGTGGCAATGTAGGATGGAGAAAAGCACCGCGGGGTGGTCAGCATGTGGAGGTCAGGGAACAAGCAGTGGCAATGTAGGATAGGTTTTTGAAAAACATCGCGGGGTGGTGCGCATTGTATGGGTGTGTGTTACATTACATTAACTAGTAGGAGTGAGAAAAACATCACGGGGAGGTGGGGATTGTATGGTTTTGTGTTACATTACATTCACCAGTAGGAGTGAGAAAAACATCACGGGGTGGGGCGCATTGTATTGGTGTGTGTTACATTACATTCACTAGTAGGAGTGAGAAAATCATCACGGGGTGGTGTGAATCAGAGGGTCTGAATTAGGATAGGCAGTGAGTGGCAATGTAGGATGGAGAAAAGCACCGCGGGGTGGTCAGTATGGGGAGGTCAGGTTACATGCAGTGGCAATGTAGGATAGGTTTCTGAAAAACATCGCGGGGTGGTGCACATTGTATGGGTGTGTGTTACATTACATTCACTAGTAGGATTGAGAAAAACATCACGGGGTGGTGTGAATCGGAAGGTCTGTATAAGGATAGGCAGTGAGTGGCAATGTAGGATGGAGAGAAGCACCGCGGGGTGGTCAACATGGGGAGGTCAGGGAACATGCAGTGGCAATGTAGGATAGGTTTCTCAAAAACATCGCGGGGTGGTGCGCATTGTATGGGGGTGTGTTACATTACATTCACTAGTAGGAGTGATAAAAACATCACGGGATGGTGCGCATTGTTTGGGTGTGTGTTACATTACATTCACTAGTAGGAGTGAGAAAAACATCACGGGGTGGTGCGCATTGTATGGGTGTGTGTTACATTACATTCACTAGTAGGAGTGAGAAAAACATCATGGAGTGGTGTGAATCGGAGGGTCTGAATTAGGATAGGCAGTGAGTGGCAATGTAGGATGGAGAAAAGCCCCGCGGGGTGGTCAGCATGGGGAGTTCAGGGAACATGCAGTGGCAAAGTAGGATAGGTTTCTGATAAACATCGCGGGGTGGTGCGCATTGTATGGGTGTGTGTTACATTACATTCACTAGTAGGAGTGAGAAAAACATCACGGGGTGGTTCGCATTGTATGGGTGTGTGTTACATTACATTCATTAGTAGGAGTGAGAAAAACATCACGGGGTGGTGTGAATCGGAGCATCTGAATTAGGATACCCAGCGAGTGGCAATGTAGGATGGAGAAAAGCACCACGGTGTGGTCAGCATGGGGAGGTCAGGGAACATGCAGTTGCAATATAGGATAGGTTTCTGAAAAACATCGCGGGGTGGTGCACATTGTATGGGTGTGTGTTACATTACATTCGCTAGTAGGAGTGAGAAAAACATCACGGGGTGGTGTGCATTGTATGGGTGTGTGTTACATTACATTCACTAGTAGGAGTGAGAAAAACATCGCGGAGTGGTGTGAATCGGAGGGTCTGATTTAGGATAGGCAGTGAGTGGCAATGTAGGATGGAGAAAAGCACTGCGGTGTGGTCACCATGGGGAGGTCAGGGAACATGCAGTGGCAATGTAGGACAGGTTTCTGAAAAACATCGCGGGGTGGTGTACATTGTATGGGTGTGTGTTACATTACATTCACTAGTAGGAGTGAGAAAAACATCACGTGGTGGTGCACATTGTATGGGTGTGTGTTACATTACATTCACTAGTAGGAGTGAGAAAAACATCACGGTGTGGTGCGCATTGTATGGGTGTGTGTTACATTACATTCACTAGCAGGAGTGAGAAAAATATCACGGGTTGGTGCGCATTGTATGGGTGTGTGTTACATTACATTCACTAGTAGGAGTGAGAAAAACATCATGGAGTGGTGTGAATCGGAGGGTCTGAATTAGGATAGGCAGTGAGTGGCAATGTAGGATGGAGAAAAGCACCGCGGTGTGGTCAGCAAGGGGAGTTCAGGGAACATGCAATGGCAAAGTAGGATCGGTTTCTGATAAACATCGCGGGGTGGTGCGCATTGTATGGGTGTGTGTTACATTACATTCACTAGTAGGAGTGAGAAAAACATCACGGGGTGGTTCGCATTGTATGGGTGTTTGTTACATTACATTCATTAGTAGGAGTGAGAAAAACATCAAGGGGTGGTGTGAATCGGAGGGTCTGAATTAGGATAGGTAGTGAGTGGCAATGTAGGATAGAGAAAAGCATCGCAGGGTGGTCAGCATGGGGAGGTGAGGGAACATGCAGAGGCAATGTAGGATAGGTTTCTGAAAAACATCGCCGGGTGGTGTACATTGTATGGGTGTGTGTTACATTATATTCACTAGTAGGAGTGAGAAAAACATCACGTGGTGGTGCGCACTGCATGGGTGTGTGTTACATTACATTCACTAGTAGGAGTGAGAAAAAAATCACGTGGTGCTGAGCATTGTATGGGTGTGTGTTAAATTACATTCACTGTTAGGAGTGAGAAAAACATCACGGGGTGGTGTGTATCGGAGGGTCTGAATTAGGATAGGCAGTGAGTGGCAATGTATGATGGAGAAAAGCATCGCGGGGTGGTCAGCATTGGGAGGTCAGGGAACATGCAGTGGCAATGCAGGATAGAATTCTGAAAAACATCGCGGGGTGGTGCGCATTGTATGGGTGTGTGTTACATTACATTCACTAGTAGGAGTGAGAAAAATATCACGGGGTGGTGTGAATCGGAGCATCTCAATTAGGATACGCAGCGAGTGGCAATGTAGGATGGAGAAAAGCACCACGGTGTGGTCAGCATGGGGAGGTCAGGGAACATGCAGTGGCAATATAAGATAGGTTTCTGAAAAACATCGCGGGGTGGTGCACATTGTATGGGTGTGTGTTACATTACATTCGCTAGTAGGAGTGAGAAAAACATCACGGGGTGGTGTGAATCGGAGGGTCTGAATTAGGATAGGCAGTGAGTGGCAATGTAGGATGGAGAAAAGCACCGCGGGGTGGTCAGCATGGGGAGGTCAGGGAACATGCAGTGGCAATGTAGGATAGGTTTCTGAAAAACATCGCGGGGTGGTGCGCATTGTGTGGGTGTGTGTTCATTACATTCACTAGTAGGAGTGAGAAAAACATCACGGGGTGGTGCGCATTGTATGGGTGTGTGTTACATTACATTCATTAGTAGGAGTGAGAAAAACATCACGGGGTGGTGTGAATCGGGGGTCTGAATTAGGATAGGCAGTGAGTGGCAATGTAGAATGGAGAAAAGCACCGCGGGGTGGTCAGCATGGGGAGGTCAGGGAACATGCAGTGGCTATGTAGGATAAGTTTCTGAAAAACATCGCGGGGTGGTGCGCATTGTATGGGTGTGTGTTACATTACATTCACTAGTAGGAGTGAGAAAAACATCACGGGGTGGTGTGAATCGGACGGTCTGAATCAGAATAGGCAGTGACAGGCAATGTTGGATGGAGAAAAGCACCGCGGGGTGGTCAGCATGGGGAGGTCAGGGAACATGCAGTGGCAATGTAGGATAGGTTTCTGAAAAACATCGCGTGGTGGTGCGCATTGTATGGGGGTGTGTTACATTACATTCACTAGTAGGAGTGAGAAAAACATCACGGGGTGGTGCGGATTGTATGCGTGTGTGTTACATTACATTCACTAGTAGGAGTGAGAAAAACATCACGGGGTGGTGCGCATTGTATCGGTGTGTTTTACATTACATTCACTAGTAGGAGTGAGATAAACATCATGGGGTGGTGTGAATCGGAGGGTCTGAAATAGGATATTCAGTGAGTGCCAATGTAGGATGGAGGAAAGCACCACGGGGTGGTCAGCATGGGGAGGTCAGGGAACATGCAGTGGCAAGGTAGGATAGGTTTCTGAAAAACATCGCGGGGTGGTTCGCATTGTATGGGTGTGTGTTACATTACATTCACTAGTAGGAGTGAGAAAAACATCACGGGGTGGTTCGCAATGTATGGGTGTGTGTTACATTACATTCACTAGTAGGAGTGAGAAAAACATCACGGGGTGGTGTGAATCGGAGCATCTGAATTTAGGATAGGCAGTGAGTGGCAATGTAGGATGGAGAAAAGTACCGCAGCGTGGTCAGCATGGGGAGGTCAGGGAACATGCAGTGGCAATGTAGGATAGGTTTCTGAAAAACATTGCGGGGTGGTGCGCATTTTATGGGTGTGTGTTACATTACATTCACTAGTAGGAGTGAGAAAAACATCGCGGGGTGTTGTGCATTGTTTGGGTTGTGTTTCATTACATTCACTAGTAGGAGTGAGAAAAATATCACGGGGTGGTGTGAATCGGACGGTCTGAATTAGGATAGGTAGTGAGTGGCAATGTAGGATGTAGAAAAGCACCGCGGGGTGGTCAGCATGGGGAGGTCAGGGAACATGCAGTGGCAATGTAGGATAGGTTTCTGAAAAACATCGCGGGGTGGTGCGCATTGTATGGGTGTGTGTTACATTACATTAACTAGTAGGAGTGAGAAAAACATCACGGGTTGGTGGGGATTGTATGGTTGTGTGTTACATTACATTCACCAGTAGGAGTGAGAAAAACATCACGGGGTGGGGCGCATTGTACGGGTGTGTTACATTACATTCACTAGTAGAAGTGAGAAAATCATCACGGGGTGGTGTGAATCAGAGGGTCTGAATTAGGATAGGCAGTGAGTGGCAATGTAGGATGGAGAAAAGCACCGCGGCGTGGTCAGTATGGGGAGGTCTGGTTACATGCAGTGGCAATGTAGGATAGGTTTCTGAAAAACATCGCGGGGTGGTGCACATTGTATGGGTGTGTGTTACATTACATTCACTAGTAGGATTGAGATAAACATCACGGGGTGGTGTGAATCGGAAGGTCTGAATTAGGATAGGCAGTGAGTGGCAATGTAGGATGGAGAGAAGCACCGCGGGGTGGTCAGCATGGGGAGGTCAGGGAACATGCAGTGGCAATGTAGGATAGGTTTCTCAAAAGCATCGCGGGGTGGTGCGCATTGTATGGGTGTGTGTTACATTATATTCACTAGTAGGAGTGAGAAAAACATCACGGGGTGGTGTGCATTGTATGGGTGTGTGTTACATTACATTCACTAGTATGAGTGAGAAAAACATCCCGGGGGGTGTGAATCAGAGGGTCTCAATTAGGATAGGCAGTGAGTGGCAATGTAGGTTATAGAAAAGCACCGCGGGGTCGTCAGCATAGGGAGGTCCGGGAACATGCAGTGGCAATGTAGGATAGGTTTCTGAAAAACATCGCGGGGTGGTGCGCATTGTGTGGGTGTGTGTTACATTACATTCACTAGTAGGAGTGAGAAAAACATCACGTGGTGGTGCACATTGTATGGGTGTGTGTTACATTACATTCACTAGTAGGAGTGAGAAAAACATCACGGGGTGGTGCGCATTGTATGGGTGTGTGTTACATTACATTCACTAGTAGGAGTGAGAAAAATATCACGGGTTGGTGCGCATTGTATGGGTGTGTGTTACATTACATTCACTAGTAGGAGTGAGGAAAACATCATGGAGTGTTGTGAATCGGAGGGTCTGAATTAGGATAGGCAGTGAGTGGCAATGTAGGATGGAGAAAAGCACCGCGGTGTGGTCAGCAAGGGGAGTTCAGGGAACATGCAATGGCAAAGTAGGATCGGTTTCTGATAAACATCGCGGGGTGGTGCGCATTGTATGGGTGTGTGTTACATTACATTCACTAGTAGGAGTGAGAAAAACATCACGGGGTGGTTCGCATTGTATGGGTGTTTGTTACATTACATTCATTAGTAGGAGTGAGAAAAACATCACGGGGTGGTGTGAATCGGAGGGTCTGAATTAGGATAGGTAGTGAGTGGCAATGTAGGATAGAGAAAAGCATCGCAGGGTGGTCAGCATGGGGAGGTGAGGGAACATGCAGAGGCAATGTAGGATAGGTTTCTTAAAAACATCGCCGGGTGGTGTACATTGTATGGGTGTGTGTTACATTATATTCACTAGTAGGAGTGAGAAAAACATCACGTGGTGGTGCGCACTGCATGGGTGTGTGTTACATTACATTCACTAGTAGGAGTGAGAAAAAAACCACGTGGTGCTGAGCATTGTATGGGTGTGTGTTAAATTACATTCACTGTTAGGAGTGAGAAAAACATCACGGGGTGGTGTGTATCGGAGGGTCTGAATTAGGATAGGCAGTGAGTGGCAATGTATGATGGAGAAAAGCATCGCGGGGTGGTCAGCATTGGGAGGTCAGGGAACATGCAGTGGCAATGCAGGATAGAATTCTGAAAAACATCGCGGGGTGGTGCGCATTGTATGGGTGTGTGTTACATTACATTCACTAGTAGGAGTGAGAAAAATATCACGGGGTGGTGTGAATCGGAGCATCTCAATTAGGATACGCAGCGAGTGGCAATGTAGGATGGAGAAAAGCACCACGGTGTGGTCAGCATGGGGAGGTCAGGGAACATGCAGTGGCAATATAAGATAGGTTTCTGAAAAACATCGCGGGGTGGTGCACATTGTATGGGTGTGTGTTACATTACATTCGCTAGTAGGAGTGAGAAAAACATCACGGGGTGGTGTGAATCGGAGGGTCTGAATTAGGATAGGCAGTGAGTGGCAATGTAGGATGGAGAAAAGCACCGCTGGGTGGTCAGCATGGGGAGGTCAGGGAACATGCAGTGGCAATGTAGGATAGGTTTCTGAAAAACATCGCGGGGTGGTGCGCATTGTGTGGGTGTGTGTTCATTACATTCACTAGTAGGAGTGAGAAAAACATCACGGGGTGGTGCGCATTGTATGGGTGTGTGTTACATTACATTCATTAGTAGGAGTGAGAAAAACATCACGGGGTGGTGTGAATCGGGGGTCTGAATTAGGATAGGCAGTGAGTGGCAATGTAGAATGGAGAAAAGCACCGCGGGGTGGTCAGCATGGGGAGGTCAGGGAACATGCAGTGGCAATGTAGGATAAGTTTCTGAAAAACATCGCGGGGTGGTGCGCATTGTATGGGTGTGTGTTACATTACATTCACTAGTAGGAGTGAGAAAAACATCACGGGGTGGTGTGAATCGGACGGTCTGAATCAGAATAGGCAGTGACAGGCAATGTTGGATGGAGAAAAGCACCGCGGGGTGGTCAGCATGGGGAGGTCAGGGAACATGCAGTGGCAATGTAGGATAGGTTTCTGAAAAACATCGCGGGGTGGTGCGCATTGTATGGGGGTGTGTTACATTACATTCACTAGTAGGAGTGAGAAAAACATCACGGGGTGGTGCGGATTGTATGCGTGTGTGTTACATTACATTCACTAGTAGGAGTGAGAAAAACATCACGGGGTGGTGCGCATTGTATCGGTGTGTTTTACATTACATTCACTAGTAGGAGTGAGATAAACATCATGGGGTGGTGTGAATCGGAGGGTCTGAAATAGGATATTCAGTGAGTGCCAATGTAGGATGGAGGAAAGCACCACGGGGTGGTCAGCATGGGGAGGTCAGGGAACATGCAGTGGCAAGGTAGGATAGGTTTCTGAAAAACATCGCGGGGTGGTTCGCATTGTATGGGTGTGTGTTACATTACATTCACTAGTAGGAGTGAGAAAAACATCACGGGGTGGTTCGCAATGTATGGGTGTGTGTTACATTACATTCACTAGTAGGAGTGAGAAAAACATCACGGGGTGGTGTGAATCGGAGCATCTGAATTTAGGATAGGCAGTGAGTGGCAATGTAGGATGGAGAAAAGTACCGCAGCGTGGTCAGCATGGGGAGGTCAGGGAACATGCAGTGGCAATGTAGGATAGGTTTCTGAAAAACATTGCGGGGTGGTGCGCATTTTATGGGTGTGTGTTACATTACATTCACTAGTAGGAGTGAGAAAAACATCACGGGATGGTGCGCATTGTATGGGTGTGTGTTACATTACATTCACTAGTATGAGTGAGAAAAACATCACGGGGTGGTGTGAATTGGAGGGTCTGAATTAGGATAGGCAGTGAGTGGCAATGTAGGATGGAGAAAAGCACCGCGGGGTGGTCAGCATGTGGAGGTCAGGGAACATGCAGTGGCAATGTAGGATAGGTTTCTGAAAAACATCGAGGGGTGGTGCGCATTGTATGGGTGTGTGTTACATTACATTAACTAGTAGGAGTGAGAAAAACATCACGGGGTGGTGGGGATTGTATGGTTGTGTGTTACATTACATTCACCAGTAGGAGTGAGAAAAACATCACGGGGTGGGGCGCATTGTATGGGTGTGTGTTACATTACATTCACTAGTAGGAGTGAGAAAATCATCACGGGGTGGTGTGAATCAGAGGGTCTGAATTAGGATAGGCAGTGAGTGGCAATGTAGGATGGAGAAAAGCACCGCGGGGTGGTCAGTATGGGGAGGTCAGGTTACATGCAGTGGCAATGTAGGATAGGTTTCTGAAAAACATCGCGGGGTGGTGCACATTGTATGGGTGTGTGTTACATTACATTCACTAGTAGGATTGAGAAAAACATCACGGGGTGGTGTGAATCGGAAGGTCTGTATTAGTATAGGCAGTGAGTGGCAATGTAGGATGGAGAGAAGCACCGCGGGGTGGTCAGCATGGGGAGGTCAGGGAACATGCAGTGGCAATGTAGGATAGGTTTCTCAAAAACATCGCGGGGTGGTGCGCATTGTATGGGTGTGTGTTACATTACATTCACTAGTAGGAGTGATAAAAACATCACGGGATGGTGCGCATTGTACGGGTGTGTGTTACATTACATTCACTAGTAGGAGTGAGAAAAACATCACGGGGTGGTGCGCATTGTATGGGTGTGTGTTACATTACATTCACTAGTAGGAGTGAGAAAAACATCATGGAGTGGTGTGAATCGGAGGGTCTGAATTAGTATAGGCAGTGAGTGGCAATGTAGGATGGAGAGAAGCACCGCGGGGTGGTCAGCATGGGGAGTTCAGGGAACATGCAGTGGCAAAGTAGGATAGGTTTCTGATAAACATCGCGGGGTGGTGCGCATTGTATTGGTGTGTGTTACATTACATTCACTAGTAGGAGTGAGAAAAACATCACGGGGTGGTTCGCATTGTTTGGGTGTGTGTTACATTACATTCATTAGTAGGAGTGAGAAAAACATCACGCGGTGGTGTAAATCGGAGCATCTGAATTAGGATACGCAGCGAGTGGCAATGTAGGATGGAGAAAAGCACCACGGTGTGGTCAGCATGGGGAGGTCAGGGAACATGCAGTGGCAATATAGGATAGGTTTCTGAAAAACATCGCGGGGTGGTGCACATTGTATGGGTGTGTGTTACATTACATTCGCTAGTAGGAGTGAGAAAAACATCACGGGGTGGTGTGAATCGGAGGGTCTGAATTAGGATAGGCAGTGAGTGGCAATGTAGGATGGAGAAAAGCACCGCGGGGTGGTCAGCATGGGGAGGTCAGGGAACATGCAGTGGCAATGTAGGATAGGTTTCTGAAAAACATCGCTGGGTGGTGCGCATTGTATGGCTGTGTGTTACATTACATTCACTAGTAGGAGTGAGAAAAACATCACGGGGTGGTGTGCATTGTATGGGTGTGTGTTACATTACATTCACTAGTAGGAGTGAGAAAAACATCGCGGAGTGGTGTGAATCGGAGGGTCTGAATTAGGATAGGCAGTGAGTGGCAATGTAGGATGGAGAAAAGCACTGCAGTGTGGTCACCATAGGGAGGTCAGGGAACATGCAGTGGCAATGTAGGACAGGTTTCTGAAAAACATCGCGTTGTGGTATACTTTGTATGGGTGTATGTTACATTACATTCACTAGTAGGAGTGAGAAAAACATCACGTGGTGGTGCACATTGTATGGGTGTGTGTTACATTACATTCACTAGTAGGAGTGAGAAAAACATCACGGGGTGGTGCGCATTGTATGGGTGTGTGTTACATTACATTCACTAGTAGGAGTGAGAAAAATATCACGGGTTGGTGCGCATTGTATGGGTGTGTGTTACATTACATTCACTAGTAGGAGTGAGGAAAACATCATGGAGTGGTGTGAATCGGAGGGTCTGAATTAGGATAGGCAGTGAGTGGCAATGTAGGATGGAGAAAAGCACCGCGGTGTGGTCAGCAAGGGGAGTTCAGGGAACATGCAATGGCAAAGTAGGATCGGTTTCTGATAAACATCGCGGGGTGGTGCGCATTGTATGGGTGTGTGTTACATTACATTCACTAGTAGGAGTGAGAAAAACATCACGGGGTGGTGCGCATTGTATGGGTGTGTGTTACATTACATTCACTAGTAGGAGTGAGAAAAACATCACGGTGTGGTGTGAATCGGAGGGTCTGAATTAGGATAGGTATTGAGTTGCAATGTAGGAAGGAGAAAAGCACTTCGGGGTGGTCAGCATGGGGAGGTCAGGGAACATGCAGTGGCAATGTAGGATAGGTTTCTGAAAAACATTGCGGGGTGGTGCACATTGTATGGGTGTGTGTTACATAACATTCACTAGTAGGAGTGAGAAAAACATCACGGGGTGGTGTGAATCGGAGAGTCTGAATTAGGATAGGCAGTGAGTGGCAATGTAGGATGGAGAAAAGCACCGCGTGGTGGTCAGCATGTGGAGGTCAGGGAACAAGCAGTGGCAATGTAGGATAGGTTTCTGAAAAACATCGCGGGGTGGTGCGCATTGTATGGGTGTGTGTTACATTACATTAACTAGTAGGAGTGAGAAAAACATCACGGGGTGGTGGGGATTGTATGGTTGTGTGTTACATTACATTCACCAGTAGGAGTGAGAAAAACATCACGGGGTGGGGCGCATTGTATGGGTGTGTGTTACATTACATTCACTAGTAGGAGTGAGAAAATCATCACGGGGTGGTGTGAATCAGAGGGTCTGAATTAGGATAGGCAGTGAGTGGCAATGTAGGATGGAGAAAAGCACCGCGGGGTGGTCAGTATGGGGAGGTCAGGTTACATGCAGTGGCAATGTAGGATAGGTTTCTGAAAAACATCGCGGGGTGGTGCACATTGTATGGCTGTGTGTTACATTACATTCACTAGTAGGATTGAGAAAAACATCACGGGGTGGTGTGAATCGGAAGGTCTGTATTAGGATAGGCAGTGAGTGGCAATGTAGGATGGAGAGAAGCACCGCGGGGTGGTCAGCATGGGGAGGTCAGGGAACATGCAGTGGCAATGTAGGATAGGTTTCTCAAAAACATCGCGGGGTGGTGCGCATTGTATGGGTGTGTGTTACATTACATTCACTAGTAGGAGTGAGAAAAACATCACGGGATGGTGCGCATTGTACGGGTGTGTGTTACATTACATTCACTAGTAGGAGTGAGAAAAACATCACGGGGTGGTGCGCATTGTATGGGTGTGTGTTACATTACATTCACTAGTAGGAGTGAGAAAAACATCATGGAGTGGTGTGAATCGGAGGGTCTGAATTAGGATAGGCAGTGAGTGGCAATGTAGGATGGAGAAAAGCACCGCGGGGTGGTCAGCATGGGGAGTTCAGGGAACATGCAGTGGCAAAGTAGGATAGGTTTCTGATAAACATCGCGGGGTGGTGCGCATTGTATGGGTGTGTGTTACATTACATTCTCTAGTAGGAGTGAGAAAAACATCACGGGGTGGTTCGCATTGTATGGGTGTGTGTTACATTACATTCATTAGTAGGAGTGAGAAAAACATCACGGGGTGGTGTGAATCGGAGCATCTGAATTAGGATACGCAGCGAGTGGCAATGTAGGATGGAGAAAATCACCACGGTGTGGTCAGCATGGGGAGGTCAGGGAACATGCAGTGGCAATATAGGATAGTTTTCTGAAAAACATCGCGGGGTGGTGCACATTGTATGGGTGTGTGTTACATTACATTCGCTAGTAGGAGTGAGAAAAACATCACGGGGTGGTGTGAATCGGAGGGTCTGAATTAGGATAGGCAGTGAGTGGCAATGTAGGATGGAGAATAGCACCGCGGGTGGTCAGCATGGGGAGGTCAGGGAACATGCAGTGGCAATGTAGGATAGGTTTCTGAAAAACATCGCTGGGTGGTGCGCATTGTATGGCTGTGTGTTACATTACATTCACTAGTAGGAGTGAGAAAAACATCACGGGGTGGTGTGCATTGTATGGGTGTGTGTTACATTACATTCACTAGTAGGAGTGAGAAAAACATCGCGGAGTGGTGTGAATCGGAGGGTCTGAATTAGGATAGGCAGTGAGTGGCAATGTAGGATGGAGAAAAGCACTGCGGTGTGGTCACCATGGGGAGGTCAGGGAACATGCAGTGGCAATGTAGGACAGGTTTCTGAAAAACATCGCGGGGTGGTGTACATTGTATGGGTGTGTGTTACATTACATTCACTAGTAGGAGTGAGAAAAACATCACGTGGTGGTGCACAATGTATGGGTGTGTGTTACATTACATTCACTAGTAGGAGTGAGGAAAACATCATGGAGTGGTGTGAATCGGAGGGTCTGAATTAGGATAGGCAGTGAGTGGCAATGTAGGATGGAGAAAAGCACCGCGGTGTGGTCAGCAAGGGGAGTTCAGGGAACATGCAATGGCAAATTAGGATCGGTTTCTGATAAACATCGCGGGTTGGTGCGCATTGTATGGGTATGTGTTACATTACATTCACTAGTAGGAGTTAGAAAAACATCACGGGGTGGTGCGCATTGTATGGGTGTGTGTTACATTACATTCACTAGTAGGAGTGAGAAAAACATCACGGGGTGGTGTGAATCGGAGGGTATGAATTAGGATAGGTATTGAGTTGCAATGTAGGAAGGAGAAAAGCACTGCGGGGTGGTCAGCATGGGGAGGTCAGGGAACATGCAGTGGCAATGTAGGATAGGTTTCTGAAAAACATTGCGGGGTGGTGCACATTGTATGGGTGTGTGTTACATAACATTCACTAGTAGGAGTGAGAAAAACATCACGGGGTGGTGTGAATCAGAGGGTCTGAATTAGGATAGGCAGTGAGTGGCAATGTAGGATCAAGAAAAGCACCGCGTGGTGGTCATCATGGGGAGGTCAGGGAACATGCAGTGGCAATGTAGGATAGGTTACTTAAAAACATCGCGGGGTGGTGCGCATTGTATGGGTGTGTGTTACATTACATTCACTAGTAGGAGTGAGAAAAACATCACGGGGTGGTGCGCATTGTATGGGTGTGTGTTACATTACATTCACTAGTAGGAGTGAGAAAAACATCACGGGGTGGTGTGAATCGGAGGGTCTGAATTAGGATAGGCAGTGAGTGGCAATGTAGGATGGAGAAAAGCACCGCGGGGTGGTCAGCATGTGGAGGTCAGGGAACAAGCAGTGGCAATGTAGGATAGGTTTCTGAAAAACATCGCGGGGTGGTGCGCATTGTATGGGTGTGTGTTACATTACATTAACTAGTAGGAGTGAGAAAAACATCACGGGGAGGTGGGGATTGTATGGTTTTGTGTTACATTACATTCACCAGTAGGAGTGAGAAAAACATCACGGGGTGGGGCGCATTGTATGGGTGTGTGTTACATTACATTCACTAGTAGGAGTGAGAAAATCATCACGGGGTGGTGTGAATCAGAGGGTCTGAATTAGGATAGGCAGTGAGTGGCAATGTAGGATGGAGAAAAGCACCGCGGGGTGGTCAGTATGGGGAGGTCAGGTTACATGCAGTGGCAATGTAGGATAGGTTTCTGAAAAACATCGCGGGGTGGTGCACATTGTATGGGTGTGTGTTACATTACATTCACTAGTAGGATTGAGAAAAACATCACGGGGTGGTGTGAATTGGAAGGTCTGTATAAGGATAGGCAGTGAGTGGCAATGTAGGATGGAGAGAAGCACCGCGGGGTGGTCAACATGGGGAGGTCAGGGAACATGCAGTGGCAATGTAGGATAGGTTTCTCAAAAACATCGCGGGGTGGTGCGCATTGTATGGGGGTGTGTTACATTACATTCACTAGTAGGAGTGATAAAAACATCACGGGATGGTGCGCATTGTTTGGGTGTGTGTTACATTACATTCACTAGTAGGAGTGAGAAAAACATCACGGGGTGGTGCGCATTGTATGGGTGTGTGTTACATTACATTCACTAGTAGGAGTGAGAAAAACATCATGGAGTGGTGTGAATCGGAGGGTCTGAATTAGGATAGGCAGTGAGTGGCAATGTAGGATGGAGAAAAGCCCCGCGGGGTGGTCAGCATGGGGAGTTCAGGGAACATGCAGTGGCAAAGTAGGATAGGTTTCTGATAAACATCGCGGGGTGGTGCGCATTGTATGGGTGTGTGTTACATTACATTCACTAGTAGGAGTGAGAAAAACATCACGGGGTGGTTCGCATTGTATGGGTGTGTGTTACATTACATTCATTAGTAGGAGTGAGAAAAACATCACGGGGTGGTGTGAATCGGAGCATCTGAATTAGGATACGCAGCGAGTGGCAATGTAGGATGGAGAAAAGCACCACGGTGTGGTCAGCATGGGGAGGTCAGGGAACATGCAGTTGCAATATAGGATAGGTTTCTGAAAAACATCGCGGGGTGGTGCACATTGTATGGGTGTGTGTTACATTACATTCGCTAGTAGGAGTGAGAAAAACATCACGGGGTGGTGTGCATTGTATGGGTGTGTGTTACATTACATTCACTAGTAGGAGTGAGAAAAACATCGCGGAGTGGTGTGAATCGGAGGGTCTGATTTAGGATAGGCAGTGAGTGGCAATGTAGGATGGAGAAAAGCACTGCGGTGTGGTCACCATGGGGAGGTCAGGGAACATGCAGTGGCAATGTAGGACAGGTTTCTGAAAAACATCGCGGGGTGGTGTACATTGTATGGGTGTGTGTTACATTACATTCACTAGTAGGAGTGAGAAAAACATCACGTGGTGGTGCACATTGTATGGGTGTGTGTTACATTACATTCACTAGTAGGAGTGAGAAAAACATCACGGTGTGGTGCGCATTGTATGGGTGTGTGTTACATTACATTCACTAGCAGGAGTGAGAAAAATATCACGGGTTGGTGCGCATTGTATGGGTGTGTGTTACATTACATTCACTAGTAGGAGTGAGGAAAACATCATGGAGTGGTGTGAATCGGAGGGTCTGAATTAGGATAGGCAGTGAGTGGCAATGTAGGATGGAGAAAAGCACCGCGGTGTGGTCAGCAAGGGGAGTTCAGGGAACATGCAATGGCAAAGTAGGATCGGTTTCTGATAAACATCGCGGGGTGGTGCGCATTGTATGGGTGTGTGTTACATTACATTCACTAGTAGGAGTGAGAAAAACATCACGGGGTGGTTCGCATTGTATGGGTGTTTGTTACATTACATTCATTAGTAGGAGTGAGAAAAACATCACGGGGTGGTGTGAATCGGAGGGTCTGAATTAGGATAGGTAGTGAGTGGCAATGTAGGATAGAGAAAAGCATCGCAGGGTGGTCAGCATGGGGAGGTGAGGGAACATGCAGAGGCAATGTAGGATAGGTTTCTGAAAAACATCGCCGGGTGGTGTACATTGTATGGGTGTGTGTTACATTATATTCACTAGTAGGAGTGAGAAAAACATCACGTGGTGGTGCGCACTGCATGGGTGTGTGTTACATTACATTCACTAGTAGGAGTGAGAAAAAAATCACGTGGTGCTGAGCATTGTATGGGTGTGTGTTAAATTACATTCACTGTTAGGAGTGAGAAAAACATCACGGGGTGGTGTGTATCGGAGGGTCTGAATTAGGATAGGCAGTGAGTGGCAATGTATGATGGAGAAAAGCATCGCGGGGTGGTCAGCATTGGGAGGTCAGGGAACATGCAGTGGCAATGCAGGATAGAATTCTGAAAAACATCGCGGGGTGGTGCGCATTGTATGGGTGTGTGTTACATTACATTCACTAGTAGGAGTGAGAAAAATATCACGGGGTGGTGTGAATCGGAGCATCTCAATTAGGATACGCAGCGAGTGGCAATGTAGGATGGAGAAAAGCACCACGGTGTGGTCAGCATGGGGAGGTCAGGGAACATGCAGTGGCAATATAAGATAGGTTTCTGAAAAACATCGCGGGGTGGTGCACATTGTATGGGTGTGTGTTACATTACATTCGCTAGTAGGAGTGAGAAAAACATCACGGGGTGGTGTGAATCGGAGGGTCTGAATTAGGATAGGCAGTGAGTGGCAATGTAGGATGGAGAAAAGCACCGCGGGGTGGTCAGCATGGGGAGGTCAGGGAACATGCAGTGGCAATGTAGGATAGGTTTCTGAAAAACATCGCGGGGTGGTGCGCATTGTGTGGGTGTGTGTTCATTACATTCACTAGTAGGAGTGAGAAAAACATCACGGGGTAGTGCGCATTGTATGGGTGTGTGTTACATTACATTCATTAGTAGGAGTGAGAAAAACATCACGGGGTGGTGTGAATCGGGGGTCTGAATTAGGATAGGCAGTGAGTGGCAATGTAGGATGGAGAAAAGCACCGCGGGGTGGTCAGCATGGGGAGGTCAGGGAACATGCAGTGGCAATGTAGGATAAGTTTCTGAAAAACATCGCGGTGTGGTGCGCATTGTATGGGTGTGTGTTACATTACATTCACTAGTAGGAGTGAGAAAAACATCACGGGGTGGTGTGAATCGGACGGTCTGAATCAGAATAGGCAGTGACAGGCAATGTTGGATGGAGAAAAGCACCGCGGGGTGGTCAGCATGGGGAGGTCAGGGAACATGCAGTGGCAATGTAGGATAGGTTTCTGAAAAACATCGCGGGGTGGTGCGCATTGTATGGGGGTGTGTTACATTACATTCACTAGTAGGAGTGAGAAAAACATCACGGGGTGGTGCGCATTGTATCGGTGTGTTTTACATTACATTCACTAGTAGGAGTGAGATAAACATCATGGGGTGGTGTGAATCGGAGGGTCTGAAATAGGATATTCAGTGAGTGCCAATGTAGGATGGAGGAAAGCACCACGGGGTGGTCAGCATGGGGAGGTCAGGGAACATGCAGTGGCAAGGTAGGATAGGTTTCTGAAAAACATCGCGTGGTGGTTCGCATTGTATGGGTGTGTGTTACATTACATTCACTAGTAGGAGTGAGAAAAACATCACGGGGTGGTTCGCAATGTATGGGTGTGTGTTACATTACATTCACTAGTAGGAGTGAGAAAAACATCACGGGGTGGTGTGAATCGGAGGGTCTGAATTAGGATAGGCAGTGAGTGGCAATGTATGATGGAGAAAAGCACCGCGGGGTGGTCAGCATGGGGAGGTCAGGGAATATGCAGTGGCAATGTAGGATAGGACTCTGAAAAACATCGCGGGGTGGTGCGCATTGTATGGGTGTGTGTTACATTACATTCACTAGTAGGAGTGAGAAAAATATCACGGGGTGGTGTGAATCGGAGCATCTGAATTTAGGATAGGCAGTGAGTGGCAATGTAGGATGGAGAAAAGTACCGCAGCGTGGTCAGCATGGGGAGGTCAGGGAACATGCAGTGGCAATGTAGGATAGGTTTCTGAAAAACATTGCGGGGTGGTGCGCATTTTATGGGTGTGTGTTACATTACATTCACTAGTAGGAGTGAGAAAAACATCGCGGGGTGGTGTGCATTGTTTGGGTTGTGTTTCATTACATTCACTAGTAGGAGTGAGAAAAATATCACGGGGTGGTGTGAATCGGACGGTCTGAATTAGGATAGGTAGTGAGTGGCAATGTAGGATGTAGAAAAGCACCGCGGGGTGGTCAGCATGGGGAGGTCAGGGAACATGCAGTGGCAATGTAGGATAGGTTTCTGAAAAACATTGCGGGGTGGTGCACATTGTATGGGTGTGTGTTACATAAAATTCACTAGTAGGAGTGAGAAAAACATCACGGGGTGGTGTGAATCGGAGGGTCTGAATTAGGATAGGCAGTGAGTGGCAATGTAGGATCAAGAAAAGCACCGCGTGGTGGTCATCATGGGGAGGTCAGGGAACATGCAGTGGCAATGTAGGATAGGTTACTGAAAAACATCGCGGGGTGGTGCGCATTGTATGGGTGTGTGTTACATTACATTCACTAGTAGGAGTGAGAAAAACATCACCGGGTGGTGCGCATTGTATGGGTGTGTGTTACATTACATTCACTAGTAGGAGTGAGAAAAACATCACGGGGTGGTGTGAATCGGAGTGTCTGAATTAGGATAGGCAGTGAGTGGCAATGTAGGATGGAGAAAAGCACCGCGGGGTGGTCAGCATGTGGAGGTCAGGGAACAAGCAGTGGCAATGTAGGATAGGTTTCTGAAAAACATCGGGGGTGGTGCGCATTGTATGGGTGTGTGTTACATTACATTAACTAGTAGGAGTGAGAAAAACATCACGGGTTGGTGGGGATTGTATGGTTGTGTGTTACATTACATTCACCAGTAGGAGTGAGAAAAACATCACGGGGTGGGGCGCATTGTACGGGTGTGTTACATTACATTCACTAGTAGAAGTGAGAAAATCATCACGGGGTGGTGTGAATCAGAGGGTCTGAATTAGGATAGGCAGTGAGTGGCAATGTAGGATGGAGAAAAGCACCGCGGCGTGGTCAGTATGGGGAGGTCTGGTTACGTGCAGTGGCAATGTAGGATAGGTTTCTGAAAAACATCGCGGGGTGGTGCACATTGTATGGGTGTGTGTTACATTACATTCACTAGTAGGATTGAGATAAACATCACGGGGTGGTGTGAATCGGAAGGTCTGAATTAGGATAGGCAGTGAGTGGCAATGTAGGATGGAGAGAAGCACCGCGGGGTGGTCAGCATGGGGAGGTCAGGGAACATGCAGTGGCAATGTAGGATAGGTTTCTCAAAAGCATCGCGGGGTGGTGCGCATTGTATGGGTGTGTGTTACATTACATTCACTAGTAGGAGTGATAAAAACATCACGGGATGGTGCGCATTGTATGGGTGTGTGTTACATTACATTCACTAGTAGGAGTGAGAAAAACATCACGGGGTGGTGTGCATTGTATGGGTGTGTGTTACATTACATTCACTAGTATGAGTGAGAAAAACATCCCGGGGGGTGTGAATCAGAGGGTCTGAATTAGGATAGGCAGTGAGTGGCAATGTAGGTTATAGAAAAGCACCGCGGGGTCGTCAGCATAGGGAGGTCCGGGAACATGCAGTGGCAATGTAGGATAGGTTTCTGAAAAACATCGCGGGGTGGTGCGCATTGTGTGGGTGTGTGTTACATTACATTCACTAGTAGGAGTGAGAAAAACATCACGTGGTGGTGCACATTGTATGGGTGTGTGTTACATTACATTCACTAGTAGGAGTGAGAAAAACATCACGGGGTGGTGCGCATTGTATGGGTGTGTGTTACATTACATTCACTAGTAGGAGTGAGAAAAATATCACGGGTTGGTGCGCATTGTATGGGTGTGTGTTACATTACATTCACTAGTAGGAGTGAGGAAAACATCATGGAGTGTTGTGAATCGGAGGGTCTGAATTAGGATAGGCAGTGAGTGGCAATGTAGGATGGAGAAAAGCACCGCGGTGTGGTCAGCAAGGGGAGTTCAGGGAACATGCAATGGCAAAGTAGGATCGGTTTCTGATAAACATCGTGGGGTGGTGCGCATTGTATGGGTGTGTGTTACATTACATTCACTAGTAGGAGTGAGAAAAACATCACGGGGTGGTTTGCATTGTATGGGTGTGTGTTACATTACATTCATTAGTAGGAGTGAGAAAAACATCACGGGGTGGTGTGAATCGGAGGGTCTGAATTAGGATAGGTAGTGAGTGGCAATGTAGGATAGAGAAAAGCATCGCAGGGTGGTCAGCATGGGGAGGTGAGGGAACATGCAGAGGCAATGTAGGATAGGTTTCTGAAAAACATCGCCGGGTGGTGTACATTGTATGGGTGTGTGTTACATTATATTCACTAGTAGGAGTGAGAAAAACATCACGTGGTGGTGCGCACTGCATGGGTGTGTGTTACATTACATTCACTTGTAGGAGTGAGAAAAACATCACGGGGTGCTGAGCATTGTATGGGTGTGTGTTAAATTACATTCACTGTTAGGAGTGAGAAAAACATCACGGGGTGGTGTGTATCGGAGGGTCTGAATTAGGATAGGCAGTGAGTGGCAATGTATGATGGAGAAAAGCATCGCGGGGTGGTCAGCATTGGGAGATCAGGGAACATGCAGTGGCAATGCAGGATAGAATTCTGAAAAACATCGCGGGGTGGTGCGCATTGTATGGGTGTGTGTTACATTACATTCACTAGTAGGAGTGAGAAAAACATCACGGGTTGGTGGGGATTGTTTGGGTGTGTGTTACATTGCATTCACTAGTAGGAGTGAGAAAAACATCACGGGGTGGTGTGAATCAGAGGGTCTGAATTAGGATAGGCAGTGAGTGGCAATGTAGGATGGAGAAAAGCACCGCGGGGTGGTCAGCATGGGGAGGTCAGTGAACATGCAGTGGCAATGTAGGATAGGTTTCTGAAAAACATCGCGGGGTGGTGCGCATTGTGTGGGTGTGTGTTCATTACATTCACTAGTAGGAGTGAGAAAAACATCACGGGTTGGTGGGGATTGTATGGTTGTGTGTTACATTACATTCACCAGTAGGAGTAAGAAAAACATCACGGGGTGGGGCGCATTGTACGGGTGTGTTACATTACATTCACTAGTAGGAGTGAGAAAATCATCACGGGGTGGTGTGAATCAGAGGGTCTGAATTAGGATAGGCAGTGAGTGGCAATGTAGGATGGAGAAAAGCACCGCGGCGTGGTCAGTATGGGGAGGTCAGGTTACATGCAGTGGCAATGTAGGATAGGTTTCTGAAAAACATCGCGGGGTGGTGCACATTGTATGGGTGTGTGTTACATTACATTCACTAGTAGGATTGAGAAAAACATCACGGGGTGGTGTGAATCGGAAGGTCTGAATTAGGATAAGCAGTGAGTGGCAATGTAGGATGGAGAGAAGCACCGCGGGGTGGTCAGCATGGGGAGGTCAGGGAACATGCAGTGGCAATGTAGGATAGGTTTCTCAAAAACATCGCGGGGTGGTGCGCATTGTATGGGTGTGTGTTACATTACATTCACTAGTAGGAGTGATAAAAACATCACGGGATGGTGCGCATTGTATGGGTGTGTGTTACATTACATTCACTAGTAGGAGTGAGAAAAACATCACGGGGTGGTGTGCATTGTATGGGTGTGTGTTACATTACATTCACTAGTATGAGTGAGAAAAACATCCCGGGGGGTGTGAATCAGAGGGTCTGAATTAGGATAGGCAGTGAGTGGCAATGTAGGATATAGAAAAGCACCGCGGGGTCGTCAGCATAGGGAGGTCCGGGAACATGCAGTGGCAATGTAGGATAGGTTTCTGAAAAACATTGCGGGGTGGTGCGCATTGTGTGGGTGTGTGTTACATTACATTCACTAGTAGGAGTGAGAAAAACATCACGTGGTGGTGCACATTGTATGGGTGTGTGTTACATTACATTCACTAGTAGGAGTGAGAAAAACATCACGGGGTGGTGCGCATTGTATGGGTGTGTGTTACATTACATTCACTAGTAGGAGTGAGAAAAATATCACGGGTTGGTGCGCATTGTATGGGTGTGTGTTACATTACATTCACTAGTAGGAGTGAGGAAAACATCATGGAGTGGTGTGAATCGGAGGGTCTGAATTAGGATAGGCAGTGAGTGGCAATGTAGGATGGAGAAAAGCACCGCGGTGTGGTCAGCAAGGGGAGTTCATGGAACATGCAATGGCAAAGTAGGATCGGTTTCTGATAAACATCGCGGGGTGGTGCGCATTGTATGGGTGTGTGTTACATTACATTCACTAGTAGGAGTGAGAAAAACATCACCGGGTGGTTTGCATTGTATGGGTGTGTGTTACATTACATTCATTAGTAGGAGTGAGAAAAACATCACGGGGTGGTGTGAATCGGAGGGTCTGAATAAGATAGGTAGTGAGTGGCAATGTAGGATCAAGAAAAGCACCGCGTGGTGGTCATCATGGGGAGGTCAGGGAACATGCAGTGGCAATGTAGGATAGGTTACTGAAAAACATCGCGGGGTGGTGCGCATTGTATGGGTGTGTGTTACATTACATTCACTAGTAGGAGTGAGAAAAACATCACCGGGTGGTGCGCATTGTATGGGTGTGTGTTACATTACATTCACTAGTAGGAGTGAGAAAAACATCACGGGGTGGTGTGAATCGGAGTGTCTGAATTAGGATAGGCAGTGAGTGGCAAAGTAGGATGGAGAAAAGCACCGCGGGGTGGTCAGCATGTGGAGGTCAGGGAACAAGCAGTGGCAATGTAGGATAGGTTTCTGAAAAACATCGCGGGGTGGTGCGCATTGTATGGGTGTGTGTTACATTACATTAACTAGTAGGAGTGAGAAAAACATCACGGGTTGGTGGGGATTGTATGGTTGTGTGTTACATTACATTCACCAGTAGGAGTGAGAAAAACATCACGGGGTGGGGCGCATTGTACGGGTGTGTTACATTACATTCACTAGTAGAAGTGAGAAAATCATCACGGGGTGGTGTGAATCAGAGGGTCTGAATTAGGATAGGCAGTGAGTGGCAATGTAGGATGGAGAAAAGCACCGCGGCGTGGTCAGTATGGGGAGGTCTGGTTACGTGCAGTGGCAATGTAGGATAGGTTTCTGAAAAACATCGCGGGGTGGTGCACATTGTATGGGTGTGTGTTACATTACATTCACTAGTAGGATTGAGATAAACATCACGGGGTGGTGTGAATCGGAAGGTCTGAATTAGGATAGGCAGTGAGTGGCAATGTAGGATGGAGAGAAGCACCGCGGGGTGGTCAGCATGGGGAGGTCAGGGAACATGCAGTGGCAATGTAGGATAGGTTTCTCAAAAGCATCGCGGGGTGGTGCGCATTGTATGGGTGTGTGTTACATTACATTCACTAGTAGGAGTGATAAAAACATCACGGGATGGTGCGCATTGTATGGGTGTGTGTTACATTACATTCACTAGTAGGAGTGAGAAAAACATCACGGGGTGGTGTGCATTGTATGGGTGTGTGTTACATTACATTCACTAGTATGAGTGAGAAAAACATCCCGGGGGGTGTGAATCAGAGGGTCTGAATTAGGATAGGCAGTGAGTGGCAATGTAGGTTATAGAAAAGCACCGCGGGGTCGTCAGCATAGGGAGGTCCGGGAACATGCAGTGGCAATGTAGGATAGGTTTCTGAAAAACATCGCGGGGTGGTGCGCATTGTGTGGGTGTGTGTTACATTACATTCACTAGTAGGAGTGAGAAAAACATCACGTGGTGGTGCACATTGTATGGGTGTGTGTTACATTACATTCACTAGTAGGAGTGAGAAAAACATCACGGGGTGGTGCGCATTGTATGGGTGTGTGTTACATTACATTCACTAGTAGGAGTGAGAAAAATATCACGGGTTGGTGCGCATTGTATGGGTGTGTGTTACATTACATTCACTAGTAGGAGTGAGGAAAACATCATGGAGTGTTGTGAATCGGAGGGTCTGAATTAGGATAGGCAGTGAGTGGCAATGTAGGATGGAGAAAAGCACCGCGGTGTGGTCAGCAAGGGGAGTTCAGGGAACATGCAATGGCAAAGTAGGATCGGTTTCTGATAAACATCGCGGGGTGGTGCGCATTGTATGGGTGTGTGTTACATTACATTCACTAGTAGGAGTGAGAAAAACATCACGGGGTGGTTTGCATTGTATGGGTGTGTGTTACATTACATTCATTAGTAGGAGTGAGAAAAACATCACGGGGTGGTGTGAATCGGAGGGTCTGAATTAGGATAGGTAGTGAGTGGCAATGTAGGATAGAGAAAAGCATCGCAGGGTGGTCAGCATGGGGAGGTGAGGGAACATGCAGAGGCAATGTAGGATAGGTTTCTGAAAAACATCGCCGGGTGGTGTACATTGTATGGGTGTGTGTTACATTATATTCACTAGTAGGAGTGAGAAAAACATCACGTGGTGGTGCGCACTGCATGGGTGTGTGTTACATTACATTCACTTGTAGGAGTGAGAAAAACATCACGGGGTGCTGAGCATTGTATGGGTGTGTGTTAAATTACATTCACTGTTAGGAGTGAGAAAAACATCACGGGGTGGTGTGTATCGGAGGGTCTGAATTAGGATAGGCAGTGAGTGGCAATGTATGATGGAGAAAAGCATCGCGGGGTGGTCAGCATTGGGAGATCAGGGAACATGCAGTGGCAATGCAGGATAGAATTCTGAAAAACATCGCGGGGTGGTGCGCATTGTATGGGTGTGTGTTACATTACATTCACTAGTAGGAGTGAGAAAAACATCACGGGTTGGTGGGGATTGTTTGGGTGTGTGTTACATTGCATTCACTAGTAGGAGTGAGAAAAACATCACGGGGTGGTGTGAATCAGAGGGTCTGAATTAGGATAGGCAGTGAGTGGCAATGTAGGATGGAGAAAAGCACCGCGGGGTGGTCAGCATGGGGAGGTCAGTGAACATGCAGTGGCAATGTAGGATAGGTTTCTGAAAAACATCGCGGGGTGGTGCGCATTGTGTGGGTGTGTGTTCATTACATTCACTAGTAGGAGTGAGAAAAACATCACGGGTTGGTGGGGATTGTATGGTTGTGTGTTACATTACATTCACCAGTAGGAGTAAGAAAAACATCACGGGGTGGGGCGCATTGTACGGGTGTGTTACATTACATTCACTAGTAGGAGTGAGAAAATCATCACGGGGTGGTGTGAATCAGAGGGTCTGAATTAGGATAGGCAGTGAGTGGCAATGTAGGATGGAGAAAAGCACCGCGGCGTGGTCAGTATGGGGAGGTCAGGTTACATGCAGTGGCAATGTAGGATAGGTTTCTGAAAAACATCGCGGTGTGGTGCACATTGTATGGGTGTGTGTTACATTACATTCACTAGTAGGATTGAGAAAAACATCACGGGGCGGTGTGAATCGGAAGGTCTGAATTAGGATAAGCAGTGAGTGGCAATGTAGGATGGAGAGAAGCACCGCGGGGTGGTCAGCATGGGGAGGTCAGGGAACATGCAGTGGCAATGTAGGATAGGTTTCTCAAAAACATCGCGGGGTGGTGCGCATTGTATGGGTGTGTGTTACATTACATTCACTAGTAGGAGTGATAAAAACATCACGGGATGGTGCGCATTGTATGGGTGTGTGTTACATTACATTCACTAGTAGGAGTGAGAAAAACATCACGGGGTGGTGTGCATTGTATGGGTGTGTGTTACATTACATTCACTAGTATGAGTGAGAAAAACATCCCGGGGGGTGTGAATCAGAGGGTCTGAATTAGGATAGGCAGTGAGTGGCAATGTAGGATATAGAAAAGCACCGCGGGGTCGTCAGCATAGGGAGGTCCGGGAACATGCAGTGGCAATGTAGGATAGGTTTCTGAAAAACATTGCGGGGTGGTGCGCATTGTGTGGGTGTGTGTTACATTACATTCACTAGTAGGAGTGAGAAAAACATCACGTGGTGGTGCACATTGTATGGGTGTGTGTTACATTACATTCACTAGTAGGAGTGAGAAAAACATCACGGGGTGGTGCGCATTGTATGGGTGTGTGTTACATTACATTCACTAGTAGGAGTGAGAAAAATATCACGGGTTGGTGCGCATTGTATGGGTGTGTGTTACATTACATTCACTAGTAGGAGTGAGGAAAACATCATGGAGTGGTGTGAATCGGAGGGTCTGAATTAGGATAGGCAGTGAGTGGCAATGTAGGATGGAGAAAAGCACCGCGGTGTGGTCAGCAAGGGGAGTTCATGGAACATGCAATGGCAAAGTAGGATCGGTTTCTGATAAACATCGCGGGGTGGTGCGCATTGTATGGGTGTGTGTTACATTACATTCACTAGTAGGAGTGAGAAAAACATCACCGGGTGGTTTGCATTGTATGGGTGTGTGTTACATTACATTCATTAGTAGGAGTGAGAAAAACATCACGGGGTGGTGTGAATCGGAGGGTCTGAATAAGATAGGTAGTGAGTGGCAATGTAGGATAGAGAAAAGCATCGCAGGGTGATCAGCATGGGGAGGTGAGGGAACATGCAGAGGCAATGTAGGATAGGTTTCTGAAAAACATCGCCGGGTGGTGTACATTGTATGGGTGTGTGTTACATTATATTCACTAGTAGGAGTGAGAAAAACATCACGTGGTGGTGCGCACTGCATGGATGTGTGTTACATTACATTTACTTGTAGGAGTGAGAAAAACATCACGGGGTGCTGAGCATTGTATGGGTGTGTGTTAAATTACATTCACTGTTAGGAGTGAGAAAAACATCACGGGGTGGTGTGTATCGGAGGGTCTGAATTAGGATAGGCAGTGAGTGGCAATGTATGATGGAGAAAAGCATCGCGGGGTGGTCAGCATTGGGAGGTCAGGGAACATGCAGTGGCAATGCAGGATAGAATTCTAAAAAACATCGCGGGGTGGTGCGCATTGTATGGGTGTGTGTTACATTACATTCACTAGTAGGAGTGAGAAAAACATCACGGGGTAGTGCGCATTGTATGGGTGTGTGTTACATTGCATTCACTAGTAGGAGTGAGAAAAACATCACGGGGTGGTGCGCATTGTATGGGTGTGTGTTACATTGCATTCACTAGTAGGAGTGAGGAAAACATCATGGAGTGGTGTGAATCGGAGGGTCTGAATTAGGATAGGCAGTGAGTGGCAATGTAGGATGGAGAAAAGCACCGCGGTGTGGTCAGCAAGGGGAGTTCAGGGAACATGCAATGGCAAAGTAGGATCGGTTTCTGATAAACATCGCGGGGTGGTGCGCATTGCATGGGTGTGTGTTACATTACATTCACTAGTAGGAGTGAGAAAAACATCACCGGGTGGTTTGCATTGTATGGGTGTGTGTTACATTATATTCATTAGTAGGAGTGAGAAAAACATCACGGGGTGGTGTGAATCGGAGGGTCTGAATTAGGATAGGTAGTGAGTGGCAATGTAGGATAGAGAAAAGCATCGCAGGGTGGTCAGCATGGGGAGGTGAGGGAACATGCAGAGGCAATGTAGGATAGGTTTCTGAAAAACATCGCCGGGTGGTGTACATTGTATGGGTGTGTGTTACATTATATTCACTAGTAGGAGTGAGAAAAACATCACGTGGTGGTGCGCACTGCATGGGTGTGTGTTACATTACATTCACTTGTAGGAGTGAGAAAAACATCACGGGGTGCTGAGCATTGTATGGGTGTGTGTTAAATTACATTCACTGTTAGGAGTGAGAAAAACATCACGGGGTGGTGTGTATCGGAGGGTCTGAATTAGGATAGGCAGTGAGTGGCAATGTATGATGGAGAAAAGCATCGCGGGGTGGTCAGCATTGGGAGGTCAGGGAACATGCAGTGGCAATGCAGGATAGAATTCTGAAAAACATCGCGGGGTGGTGCGCATTGTATGGGTGTGTGTTACATTACATTCACTAGTAGGAGTGAGAAAAACATCACGGGGTGGTGCGCATTGTATGGGTGTGTGTTACATTGCATTCACTAGTAGGAGTGAGAAAAACATCACGGGGTGGTGCGCATTGTATGGGTGTGCGTTACATTGCATTCACTAGTAGGAGTGAGAAAAATATCACGGGGTGGTGTGAATCGGATCATCTGAATTAGGATACGCAGCGAGTGGCAATGTAGTATGGAGAAAAGCACCACGGTGTGGTCAGCATGGGGAGGTCAGGGAACATGCAGTGGCAATATAAGATAGGTTTTTGAAAAACATCGCGGGGTGGTGCACATTGTATGGGTGTGTGTGTTACATTACATTCGCTAGTAGGACTGAGAAAAACATCACGGGGTGGTGTGAATCGGAGGGTCTGAATTAGGATAGGCAGTGAGTGGCAATGTAGGATGGAGAAAAGCACCGCGGGGTGGTCAGCATGGGGAAGTCAGGGAATATGCAGTGGCAATGTAGGATAGGTTTCTGAAAAACATCGCTGGGTGGTGCGCATTGTATGGGTGTGTGTTACATTACATTCACTAGTAGGAGTGAGAAAAACATCACGGGGTGGTGCGCATTGTTTGGGTGTGTGTTACATTGCATTCACTAGTAGGAGTGAGAAAAACATCACGGGGTGGTGTGAATCAGAGGGTCTGAATTAGGATAGGCAGTGAGTGGCAATGTAGGATGGAGAAAAGCACCGCGGGGTGGTCAGCATGGGGAGGTCAGTGAACATGCAGTGGCAATGTAGGATAGGTTTCTGAAAAACATCGCGGGGTGGTGCGCATTGTGTGGGTTTGTGTTCATTACATTCACTAGTAGGAGTGAGAAAAACATCACGGGGTGGTGCGCATTGTATGGGTGTGTGTTACATTACATTCATTAGTAGGAGTGAGAAAAACATCACGGGGTGGTGTGAATCGGGGGTCTGAATTAGGATAGGCAGTGAGTGGCAATGTAGGATGGAGAAAAGCACCGCGGGGTGGTCAGCATGGGGAGGTCAGGGAACATGCAGTGGCAATGTAGGATAGGTTTCTGAAAAACATCGCGGGGTGGTGCGCATTGTGTGGGTGTGTGTTACATTACATTCACTAGTAGGAGTGAGAAAAACATCACGTGGTGGTGCACATTGTATGGGTGTGTGTTACATTACATTCACTAGTAGGAGTGAGAAAAACATCACGGGGTGGTGCGCATTGTATGGGTGTGTGTTACATTACATTCACTAGTAGGAGTGAGAAAAATATCACGGGTTGGTGCGCATTGTATGGGTGTGTGTTACATTACATTCACTAGTAGGAGTGAGGAAAACATCATGGAGTGGTGTGAATCGGAGGGTCTGAATTAGGATAGGCAGTGAGTGGCAATGTAGGATGGAGAAAAGCACCGCGGTGTGGTCAGCAAGGGGAGTTCAGGGAACATGCAATGGCAAAGTAGGATCGGTTTCTGATAAACATCGCGGGGTGGTGCGCATTGTATGGGTGTGTGTTACATTACATTCACTAGTAGGAGTGAGAAAAACATCACCGGGTGGTTTGCATTGTATGGGTGTGTGTTACATTACATTCATTAGTAGGAGTGAGAAAAACATCACGGGGTGGTGTGAATCGGAGGGTCTGAATTAGGATAGGTAGTGAGTGGCAATGTAGGATAGAGAAAAGCATCGCAGGGTGGTCAGCATGGGGAGGTGAGGGAACATGCAGAGGCAATGTAGGATAGGTTTCTGAAAAACATCGCCGGGTGGTGTACATTTTATGGGTGTGTGTTACATTATATTCACTAGTAGGAGTGAGAAAAACATCACGTGGTGGTGCACACTGCATGGGTGTGTGTTACATTACATTCACTTGTAGGAGTGAGAAAAACATCACGGGGTGCTGAGCATTGTATGGGTGTGTGTTAAATTACATTCACTGTTAGGAGTGAGAAAAACATCACGGGGTGGTGTGTATCGGAGGGTCTGAATTAGGATAGGCAGTGAGTGGCAATGTATGATGGAGAAAAGCATCGCGGGGTGGTCAGCATTGGGAGGTCGGGGAACATGCAGTGGCAATGCAGGATAGAATTCTGAAAAACATCGCGGGGTGGTGCGCATTGTATGGGTTTGTGTTACATTACATTCACTAGTAGGAGTGAGAAAAACATCACGGGGTGGTGCGCATTGTATGGGTGTGTGTTACATTGCATTCACTAGTAGGAGTGTGAAAAACATCACGGGGTGGTGCGCATTTTATGGGTGTGTGTTACATTGCATTCACTAGTAGGAGTGAGAAAAATATCACGGGGTGGTGTGAATCGGATCATCTGAATTAGGATACGCAGCGAGTGGCAATGTAGTATGGAGAAAAGCACCACGGTGTGGTCAGCATGGGGAGGTCAGGGAACATGCAGTGGCAATATAAGATAGGTTTCTGAAAAACATCGCGGGGTGGTGCACATTGTATGGGTGTGTGTGTTACATTACATTCGCTAGTAGGAGTGAGAAAAACATCACGGGGTGGTGTGAATCGGAGGGTCTGAATTAGGATAGGCAGTGAGTGGCAATGTAGGATGGAGAAAAGCACCGCGGGGTGGTCAGCATGGGGAAGTCAGGGAACATGCAGTGGCAATGTAGGATAGGTTTCTGAAAAACATCGCTGGGTGGTGCGCATTGTATGGGTGTGTGTTACATTACATTCACTAGTAGGAGTGAGAAAAACATCACAGTGTGGTGCGCATTGTTTGGGTGTGTGTTACATTGCATTCACTAGTAGGAGTGAGAAAAACATCACGGGGTGGTGTGAATCAGAGGGTCTGAATTAGGATAGGCAGTGAGTGGCAATGTAGGATGGAGAAAAGCACCGCGGGGTGGTCAGCATGGGGAGGTCAGTGAAATGCAGTGGCAATGTAGGATAGGTTTCTGAAAAACATCGCGGGGTGGTGCGCATTGTGTGGGTGTGTGTTCATTACATTCACTAGTAGGAGTGAGAAAAACATCACGGGGTGGTGCGCATTGTATGGGTGTGTGTTACATTACATTCATTAGTAGGAGTGAGAAAAACATCACGGGGTGGTGTGAATTGGGGGTCTGAATTAGGATAGGCAGTGAGTGGCAATGTAGGATGGAGAAAAGCACCGCGGGGTGGTCAGCATGGGGAGGTCAGGGAACATGCAGTGGCAATGTAGGATAGGTTTCTGAAAAACATCGCGGGCTGGTGCGCATTGTGTGGGTGTGTGTTACATTACATTCACTAGTAGGAGTGAGAAAAACATCACGTGGTGGTGCACATTGTATGGGTGTGTGTTACATTACATTCACTAGTAGGAGTGAGAAAAACATCACGGGGTGGTGCGCATTGTATGGGTGTGTGTTACATTACATTCACTAGTAGGAGTGAGAAAAATATCACGGGTTGGTGCGCATTGTATGGGTGTGTGTTACATTACATTCACTAGTAGGAGTGAATAAAACATCATGGAGTGGTGTGAATCGGAGGGTCTGAATTAGGATAGGCAGTGAGTGGCAATGTAGGATGGAGAAAAGCACCGCGGTGTGGTCAGCAAGGGGAGTTCAGGGAACATGCAATGGCAAAGTAGGATCGGTTTCTGATAAACATCGCGGGGTGGTGCGCATTGCATGGGTGTGTGTTACATTACATTCACTAGTAGGAGTGAGAAAAACATCACCGGGTGGTTTGCATTGTATGGGTGTGTGTTACATTACATTCATTAGTAGGAGTGAGAAAAACATCACGGGGTGGTGTGAATCGGAGGGTCTGAATTAGGATAGGTAGTGAGTGGCAATGTAGGATAGAGAAAAGCATCGCAGGGTGGTCAGCATGGGGAGGTGAGGGAACATGCAGAGGCAATGTAGGATAGGTTTCTGAAAAACATCGCCGGGTGGTGTACATTGTATGGGTGTGTGTTACATTTTATTCACTAGTAGGAGTGAGAAAAACATCACGTGGTGGTGCGCACTGCATGGGTGTGTGTTACATTACATTCACTTGTAGGAGTGAGAAAAACATCACGGGGTGCTGAGCATTGTATGGGTGTGTGTTAAATTACATTCACTGTTAGGAGTGAGAAAAACATCACGGGGTGGTGTGTATCGGAGGGTCTGAATTAGGATAGGCAGTGAGTGGCAATGTATGATGGAGAAAAGCATCGCGGGGTGGTCAGCATTGGGAGGTCAGGGAACATGCAGTGGCAATGCAGGATAGAATTCTGAAAAACATCGCGGGGTGGTGCGCATTGTATGGGTGTGTGTTACATTACATTCACTAGTAGGAGTGAGAAAAACATCACGGGGTGGTGCGCATTGTATGGGTGTGTGTTACATTGCCTTCACTAGTAGGAGTGAGAAAAACATCACGGGGTGGTGCGCATTGTATGGGTGTGCGTTACATTGCATTCACTAGTAGGAGTGAGAAAAATATCACGGGGTGGTGTGAATCGGATCATCTGAATTAGGATACGCAGCGAGTGGCAATGTAGTATGGAGAAAAGCACCACGGTGTGGTCAGCATGGGGAGGTCAGGGAACATGCAGTGGCAATATAAGATAGGTTTCTGAAAAACATCGCGGGGTGGTGCACATTGTATGGGTGTGTGTGTTACATTACATTCGCTAGTAGGAGTGAGAAAAACATCACGGGGTGGTGTGAATCGGAGGGTCTGAATTAGGATAGGCAGTGAGTGGCAATGTAGGATGGAGAAAAGCACCGCGGGGTGGTCAGCATGGGGAAGTCAGGGAACATGCAGTGGCAATGTAGGATAGGTTTCTGAAAAACATCGCTGGGTGGTGCGCATTGTATGGGTGTGTGTTACATTACATTCACTAGTAGGAGTGTGAAAAACATCACGGGGTGGTGCGCATTGTTTGGGTGTGTGTTACATTGCATTCACTAGTAGGAGTGAGAAAAACATCACGGGGGGGTGTGAATCAGAGGGTCTGAATTAGGATAGGCAGTGAGTGGCAATGTAGGATGGAGAAAAGCACCGCGGGGTGGTCAGCATGGGGAGGTCAGTGAACATGCAGTGGCAATGTAGGATAGGTTTCTGAAAAACATCGCGGGGTGGTGCGCATTGTGTGGGTGTGTGTTCATTACATTCACTAGTAGGAGTGAGAAAAACATCACGGGGTGGTGCGCATTGTATGGGTGTGTGTTACATTACATTCATTAGTAGGAGTGAGAAAAACATCACGGGGTGGTGTGAATCGGGGGTCTGAATTAGGATAGGCAGTGAGTGGCAATGTAGGATGGAGAAAAGCACCGCGGAGTGGTCAGCATGGGGAGGTCAGGGAACATGCAGTGGCAATGTAGGATAGGTTTCTGAAAAACATCGCGGGGTGGTGCGCATTGTGTGGGTGTGTGTTACATTACATTCACTAGTAGGAGTGAGAAAAACATCACGTGGTGGTGCACATTGTATGGGTGTGTGTTACATTACATTCACTAGTAGGAGTGAGAAAAACATCACGGGGTGGTGCGCATTGTATGGGTGTGTGTTACATTACATTCACTAGTAGGAGTGAGAAAAATATCACGGGTTGGTGCGCATTGTATGGGTGTGTGTTACATTACATTCACTAGTAGGAGTGAGGAAAACATCATGGAGTGGTGTGAATCGGAGGGTCTGAATTAGGATAGGCAGTGAGTGGCAATGTAGGATGGAGAAAAGCACCGCGGTGTGGTCAGCAAGGGGAGTTCAGGGTACATGCAATGGCAAAGTAGGATCGGTTTCTGATAAACATCGCGGGGTGGTGCGCATTGCATGGGTGTGTGTTACATTACATTCACTAGTAGGAGTGAGAAAAACATCACCGGGTGGTTTGCATTGTATGGGTTTGTGTTACATTACATTCATTAGTAGGAGTGAGAAAAACATCACGGGGTGGTGTGAATCGGAGGGTCTGAATTAGGATAGGTAGTGAGTGGCAATGTAGGATAGAGAAAAGCATCGCAGGGTGGTCAGCATGGGGAGGTGAGGGAACATGCAGAGGCAATGTAGGATAGGTTTCTGAAAAACATCGCCGGGTGGTGTACATTGTATGGGTGTGTGTTACATTATATTCACTAGTAGGAGTGAGAAAAACATCACGTGGTGGTGCGCACTGCATGGGTATGTGTTACATTACATTCACTTGTAGGAGTGAGAAAAACATCACGGGGTGCTGAGCATTGTATGGGTGTGTGTTAAATTACATTCACTGTTAGGAGTGAGAAAAACATCACGGGGTGGTGTGTATCGGAGGGTCTGAATTAGGATAGGCAGTGAGTGGCAATGTATGATGGAGAAAAGCATCGCGGGGTGGTCAGCATTGGGAGGTCAGGGAACATGCAGTGGCAATGCAGGATAGAATTCTGAAAAACATCGCGGGGTGGTGCGCATTGTATGGGTGTGTGTTTCATTACATTCACTAGTAGGAGTGAGAAAAACATCACGGGGTGGTGCGCATTGTATGGGTGTGTGTTACATTGCATTCACTAGTAGGAGTGAGAAAAACATCACGGGGTGGTGCGGATTGTATGGGTGTGCGTTACATTGCATTCACTAGTAGGAGTGAGAAAAATATCACGGGGTGGTGTGAATCGGATCATCTGAATTAGGATACGCAGCGAGTGGCAATGTAGTATGGAGAAAAGCACCACGGTGTGGTCAGCATGGGGAGGTCAGGGAACATGCAGTGGCAATATAAGATAGGTTTCTGAAAAACATCGCGGGGTGGTGCACATTGTATGGGTGTGTGTGTTACATTACATTCGCTAGTAGGAGTGAGAAAAACATCACGGGGTGGTGTGAATCGGAGGGTCTGAATTAGGATAGGCAGTGAGTGGCAATGTAGGATGGAGAAAAGCACCACGGGGTGGTCAGCATGGGGAAGTCAGGGAACATGCAGTGGCAATGTAGGATAGGTTTCTGAAAAACATCGCTGGGTGGTGCGCATTGTATGGGTGTGTGTTACATTACATTCACTAGTAGGAGTGAGAAAAACATCACGGGGTGGTGCGCATTGTTTGGGTGTGTGTTACATTGCATTCACTAGTAGGAGTGAGAAAAACATCACGGGGGGGTGTGAATCAGAGGGTCTGAATTAGGATAGGCAGTGAGTGGCAATGTAGGATGGAGAAAAGCACCGCGGGGTGGTCAGCATGGGGAGGTCAGTGAACATGCAGTGGCAATGTAGGATAGGTTTCTGAAAAACATCGCGGGGTGGTGCGCATTGTGTGGGTGTGTGTTCATTACATTCACTAGTAGGAGTGAGAAAAACATCACGGGGTGGTGCGCATTGTATGGGTGTGTGTTACATTACATTCATTTGTAGGAGTGAGAAAAACATCACGGGGTGGTGTGAATCGGGGGTCTGAATTAGGATAGGCAGTGAGTGGCAATGTAGGATGGAGAAAAGCACCGCGGGGTGGTCAGCATGGGGAGGTCAGGGAACATGCAGTGGCAATGTAGGATAGGTTTCTGAAAAACATCGCGGGGTGGTGCGCATTGTGTGGGTGTGTGTTACATTACATTCACTAGTAGGAGTTAGAAAAACATCACGTGGTGGTGCACATTGTATGGGTGTGTGTTACATTACATTCACTAGTAGGAGTGAGAAAAACATCACGGGGTGGTGCGCATTGTATGGGTGTGTGTTACATTACATTCACTAGTAGGAGTGAGGAAAACATCATGGAGTGGTGTGAATCGGAGGGTCTGAATTAGGATAGGCAGTGAGTGGCAATGTAGGATGGAGAAAAGCACCGCGGTGTGGTCAGCAAGGGGAGTTCAGGGAACATGCAATGGCAAAGTAGGATCGGTTTCTGATAAACATCGCGGGGTGGTGCGCATTGTATGGGTGTGTGTTACATTACATTCACTAGTAGGAGTGAGAAAAACATCACCGGGTGGTTTGCATTGTATGGGTGTGTGTTACATTACATTCATTAGTAGGAGTGAGAAAAACATCACGGGGTGGTGTGAATCGGAGGGTCTGAATTAGGATAGGTAGTGAGTGGCAATGTAGGATAGAGAAAAGCATCGCAGGGTGGTCAGCATGGGGAGGTGAGGGAACATGCAGAGGCAATGTAGGCTAGGTTTCTGAAAAACATCGCCGGGTGGTGTACATTTTATGGGTGTGTGTTACATTATATTCACTAGTAGGAGTGAGAAAAACATCACGTGGTGGTGCGCACTGCATGGGTGTGTGTTACATTACATTCACTTGTAGGAGTGAGAAAAACATCACGGGGTGCTGAGCATTGTATGGGTGTGTGTTAAATTACATTCACTGTTAGGAGTGAGAAAAACATCACGGGGTGGTGTGTATCGGAGGGTCTGAATTAGGATAGGCAGTGAGTGGCAATGTATGATGGAGAAAAGCATCGCGGGGTGGTCAGCATTGGGAGGTCGGGGAACATGCAGTGGCAATGCAGGATAGAATTCTGAAAAACATCGCGGGGTGGTGCGCATTGTATGGGTGTGTGTTACATTACATTCACTAGTAGGAGTGAGAAAAATATCACGGGGTGGTGCGCATTGTATGTGTGTGTGTTACATTGCATTCACTAGTAGGAGTTAGAAAAACATCACGGGGTGGTGCGCATTGTATGGGTGTGTGTTACATTGCATTCACTAGTAGGAGTGAGAAAAATATCACGGGGTGGTGTTAATCGGATCATCTGAATTAGGATACGCAGCGAGTGGCAATTTAGTATGGAGAAAAGCACCACGGTGTGGTCAGCATGGGGAGGTCAGGGAACATGCAGTGGCAATATAAGATAGGTTTCTGAAAAACATCGCGGGGTGGTGCACATTGTATGGGTGTGTGTGTTACATTACATTCGCTAGTAGGAGTGAGAAAAACATCACGGGGTGGTGTGAATCGGAGGGTCTGAATTAGGATAGGCAGTGAGTGGCAATGTAGGATGGAGAAAAGCACCGCGGGGTGGTCAGCATGGGGAAGTCAGGGAACATGCAGTGGCAATGTAGGATAGGTTTCTGAAAAACATCGCTGGGTGGTGCGCATTGTATGGGTGTGTGTTACATTACATTCACTAGTAGGAGTGAGAAAAACATCACGGGGTGGTGCGCATTGTTTGGGTGTGTGTTACATTGCATTCACTAGTAGGAGTGAGAAAAACATCACGGGGTGGTGTGAATCAGAGGGTCTGAATTAGGATAGGCAGTGAGTGGCAATGTAGGATGGAGAAAAGCACCGCGGGGTGGTCAGCATGGGGAGGTCAGTCAACATGCAGTGGCAATGTAGGATAGGTTTCTGAAAAACATCGCGGGGTGGTGTGCATTGTGTGGGTGTGTGTTCATTACATTCACTAGTAGGAGTGAGAAAAACATCACGGGGTGGTGCGCATTGTATGGGTGTGTGTTACATTACATTCATTAGTAGGAGTGAGAAAAACATCACGGGATGGTGTGAATCGGGGGTCTGAATTAGGATAGGCAGTGAGTGGCAATGTAGGATGGAGAAAAGCACCGCGGGGTGGTCAGCATGGGGAGGTCAGGGAACATGCAGTAGCAATGTAGGATAGGTTTCTGAAAAACATCGCGGGGTGGTGCGCATTGTATGGGTGTGTGTTACATTACATTAACTAGTAGGAGTGAGAAAAACATCACGGGCTGGTGTGAATCGGAGGGTCTGAATCAGAATAGGCAGTGACAGGCAATGTTGGATGGAGAAAAGCACCGCGGGGTGGTCAGCATGGGGAGGTCAGGGAACATGCAGTGGCAATGTAGGATAGGTTTCTGAAAAACATCGCGGGGTGGTGCGCATTGTATGGGTGTGTGTTACATTACATTCACTAGTAGGAGTGAGAAAAACATCACGGGGTGGTGCGGATTGTATGCGTGTGTGTTACATTACATTCACTAGTAGGAGTGAGAAAAACATCACGGGGTGGTGCGCATTGTATGGGTGTGTTTTACATTACATTCACTAGTAGGAGTGAGAAAAACATCATGGGGTGGTGTGAATCGGAGGGTCTGAAATAGGATAGGCAGTGAGTGCCAATGTAGGATGGAGGAAAGCACCACGGGGTGGTCAGCATGGGGAGGTCAGGGAACATGCAGTGGCAAGGTAGGATAGGTTTCTGAAAAACATCGCGGGGTGGTTCGCAATGTATGGGTGTGTGTTACATTACATTCACTAGTAGGAGTGAGAAAAACATCACGGGCTGGTGTGAATCGGAGGGTCTGAATCAGAATAGGCAGTGACAGGCAATGTTGGATGGAGAAAAGCACCGCGGGGTGGTCAGCATGGGGAGGTCAGGGAACATGCAGTGGCAATGTAGGATAGGTTTCTGAAAAACATCGCGGGGTGGTGCGCATTGTATGGGTGTGTGTTACATTACATTCACTAGTAGGAGTGAGAAAAACATCACGGGGTGGTGCGGATTGTATGCGTGTGTGTTACATTACATTCACTAGTAGGAGTGAGAAAAACATCACGGGGTGGTGCGCATTGTATCGGTGTGTTTTACATTACATTCACTAGTAGGAGTGAGAAAAACATCATGGGGTGGTGTGAATCGGAGGGTCTGAAATAGGATAGGCAGTGAGTGCCAATGTAGGATGGAGGAAAGCACCACGGGGTGGTCAGCATGGGGAGGTCAGGGAACATGCAGTGGCAAGGTAGGATAGGTTTCTGAAAAACATCGCGGGGTGGTTCGCAATGTATGGGTGTGTGTTACATTACATTCGCTAGTAGGAGTGAGAAAAACATCACGGGGTGGTGTGAATCGGAGGGTCTGAATTAGGATAGGCAGTGAGTGGCAATGTAGGATGGAGAAAAGCACCGCGGGGTGGTCAGCATGGGGAAGTCAGGGAACATGCAGTGGCAATGTAGGATAGGTTTCTGAAAAACATCGCTGGGTGGTGCGCATTGTATGGGTGTGTGTTACATTACATTCACTAGTAGGAGTGAGAAAAACATCACGGGGTGGTGCGCATTGTTTGGGTGTGTGTTACATTGCATTCACTAGTAGGAGTGAGAAAAACATCACGGGGTGGTGTGAATCAGAGGGTCTGAATTAGGATAGGCAGTGAGTGGCAATGTAGGATGGAGAAAAGCACCGCGGGGTGGTCAGCATGGGGAGGTCAGTCAACATGCAGTGGCAATGTAGGATAGGTTTCTGAAAAACATCGCGGGGTGGTGTGCATTGTGTGGGTGTGTGTTCATTACATTCACTAGTAGGAGTGAGAAAAACATCACGGGGTGGTGCGCATTGTATGGGTGTGTGTTACATTACATTCATTAGTAGGAGTGAGAAAAACATCACGGGATGGTGTGAATCGGGGGTCTGAATTAGGATAGGCAGTGAGTGGCAATGTAGGATGGAGAAAAGCACCGCGGGGTGGTCAGCATGGGGAGGTCAGGGAACATGCAGTAGCAATGTAGGATAGGTTTCTGAAAAACATCGCGGGGTGGTGCGCATTGTATGGGTGTGTGTTACATTACATTCACTAGTAGGAGTGAGAAAAACATCACGGGCTGGTGTGAATCGGAGGGTCTGAATCAGAATAGGCAGTGACAGGCAATGTTGGATGGAGAAAAGCACCGCGGGGTGGTCAGCATGGGGAGGTCAGGGAACATGCAGTGGCAATGTAGGATAGGTTTCTGAAAAACATCGCGGGGTGGTGCGCATTGTATGGGTGTGTGTTACATTACATTCACTAGTAGGAGTGAGAAAAACATCACGGGGTGGTGCGGATTGTATGCGTGTGTGTTACATTACATTCACTAGTAGGAGTGAGAAAAACATCACGGGGTGGTGCGCATTGTATCGGTGTGTTTTACATTACATTCACTAGTAGGAGTGAGAAAAACATCATGGGGTGGTGTGAATCGGAGGGTCTGAAATAGGATAGGCAGTGAGTGCCAATGTAGGATGGAGGAAAGCACCACGGGGTGGTCAGCATGGGGAGGTCAGGGAACATGCAGTGGCAAGGTAGGATAGGTTTCTGAAAAACATCGCGGGGTGGTTCGCAATGTATGGGTGTGTGTTACATTACATTCACTAGTAGGAGTGAGAAAAACATCACGGGGTGGTGTGAATCGGAGGGTCTGAATTAGGATAGGCAGTGAGTGGCAAGGTATGATGGAGAAAAGCACCGCGGGGTGGTCAGCATGGGGAGGTCAGGGAATATGCAGTGGCAATGTAGGATAGGACTCTGAAAAACATCGCGGGGTGGTGCGCATTGTATGGATGTGTGTTACATTACATTCACTAGTAGGAGTGAGAAAAATATCACGGGGTGGTGTGAATTGGAGCATCTGAATTTAGGATAGGCAGTGAGTGGCAATGTAGGATGGAGAAAAGTACCGCAGCGTGGTCAGCATGGGGAGGTCAGGGAACATGCAGTGGCAATGTAGGATAGGTTTCTGAAAAACATTGCGGGGTGGTGCGCATTTTATGGGTGTGTGTTACATTACATTCACTAGTAGGATTGAGAAAAACATCGCGGGGTGGTTTGCATTGTTTGGGTTGTGTTTCATTACATTCACTAGTAGGAGTGAGAAAAACATCACGGGGTGGTGAGCATTGTATGGGTGTGTGTTACATTACATTCACTAGTAGGAGTGAGAAAAACATCACGGGGTGGTGTGAATCGGAGGGTCTGAATTAGGATAGGTATTGAGTTGCAATGTAGGAAGGAGAAAAGCACCGCGGGGTGGTCAGCATGGGGAGGTCAGGGAACATGCAGTGGCAATGTAGCATAGGTTTCTGAAAAACATTGCGGGGTGGTGCACATTGTATGGGTGTGTGTAACATAACATTCACTAGTAGGAGTGAGAAAAACATCACGGGGTGGTGTGAATCAGAGGGTCTGAATTAGGATAGGCAGTGAGTGGCAATGTAGGATCAAGAAAAGCACCGCGTGGTGGTCATCATGGGGAGGTCAGGGAACATGCAGTGGCAATGTAGGATAGGTTACTGAAAAACATCGCGGGGTGGTGCGCATTGTATGGGTGTGTGTTACATTACATTCACTAGTAGGAGTGAGAAAAACATCACGGGGTGGTGCGCATTGTATGGGTGTGTGTTACATTACATTCACTAGTAGGAGTGATAAAAACATCACGGGATGGTGCGCATTGTATGGGTGTGTGCTACATTACATTCACTACTAGGAGTGAGAAAAACATCACGGGGTGGTGTGCATTGTATGGGTTTGTGTTACATTACATTCACTAGTAGGAGTGAGAAAAACATCACGGGGTGGTGCGCATTGTATCGGTGTGTTTTACATTACATTCACTAGTAGGAGTGAGAAAAACATCATGGGGTGGTGTGAATCGGAGGGTCTGAAATAGGATAGGCAGTGAGTGCCAATGTAGGATGGAGGAAAGCACCACGGGGTGGTCAGCATGGGGAGGTCAGTGAACATGCAGTGGCAAGGTAGGATAGGTTTCTGAAAAACATCGCGGGGTGGTTCGCATTGTATGGGTGTGTGTTACATTACATTCACTAGTAGGAGTGAGAAAAACATCACGGGGTGGTTCGCAATGTATGGGTGTGTGTTACATTACATTCACTAGTAGGAGTGAGAAAAACATCACGGGGTGGTGTGAATCGGAGGGTCTGTATTAGGATAGGCAGTGAGTGGCAATGTATGATGGAGAAAAGCACCGCGGGGTCGTCAGCATGGAGAGGTCAGGGAATATGCAGTGGCAATGTAGGATAGGACTCTGAAAAACATCGCGGGGTGGTGCGCATTGTATGGGTGTGTGTTACATTACATTCACTAGTAGGAGTGAGAAAAATATCACGGGGTGGTGTGAATCGGAGCATCTGAATTTAGGATAGGCAGTGAGTGGCAATGTAGGATGGAGAAAAGTACCGCAGCGTGGTCAGCATGGGGAGGTCAGGGAACATGCAGTGGCAATGTAGGATAGGTTTCTGAAAAACATTGCGGGGTGGGGCGCATTTTATGGGTGTGTGTTACATTACATTCACTAGTAGGAGTGAGAAAAACATCGCGGGGTGGTGTGCATTGTTTGGGTTGTGTTTCATTACATTCACTAGTAGGAGTGAGAAAAACATCACGGGGTGGTGCGAATTGTATGGGTGTGTGTTACATTACATTCACTAGTAGGAGTGAGAAAAATATCACGGGGTGGTGTGAATCGGACGGTCTGAATTAGGATAGGTAGTGAGTGGCAATGTAGGATGGAGAAAAGCACCGCGGGGTGGTCAGCATGGGGAGGTCAGGGAACATGCAGTGGCAATGTAGGATAGTTTTCTGAAAAACATCGCGGGGTGGTGCGCCTTGTATGGGTGTGTGTTACATTACATTCACTAGTAGGAGTGAGAAAAACATCACGGGGTGGTGTGCATTGTATGGGTGTGTGTTACATTACATTCACTAGTAGGAGTGAGAAAAACATCACGGGGTGGTGTGAATCGGAGGGTCTGAATTAGGATAGGTATTGAGTTGCAATGTAGGAAGGAGAAAAGCACCGCGGGGTGGTCAGCATGGGGAGGTCAGGGAACATGCAGTGGCAATGTAGTATAAGTTTCTGAAAAACATTGCGGGGTGGTGCACATTGTATGGGTGTGTGTTACATAACATTCACTAGTAGGAGTGAGAAAAACATCACGGGGTGGTGTGAATCGGAGGGTCTGAATTAGGATAGGCAGTGAGTGGCAATGTAGGATCAAGAAAAGCACCGCGTGGTGGTCATCATGGGGAGGTCAGGGAAAATGTAGTGGCAATGTAGGATAGGTTACTGAAAAACATCGCGGGGTGGTGCGCATTGTATGGGTGTGTGTTACATTACATTCACTAGTAGGAGTGAGAAAAACATCACGGGGTGGTGCGCATTGTATGGGTGTGTGTTACATTACATTCACTAGTAGGAGTGAGAAAGACATCACGGGGTGGTGTGAATCAGAGGGTCTGAATTAGGATAGGCAGTGAGTGGCAATGTAGGATGGAGAAAAGCACCGCGGGGTGGTCAGCATGTGGAGGTCAGGGAACAAGCAGTGGCAATGTAGGATAGGTTTCTGAAAAACATCGCGGGGTGGTGCGCATTGTATGGGTGTGTTTTACATTACATTAACTAGTAGGAGTGAGAAAAACATCACGGGGTGGTGGGGATTGTATGGTTGTGTGTTACATTACATTCACCAGTAGGAGTGAGAAAAACATCACGGGGTGGGGCGCATTGTATGGGTGTGTGTTACATTACATTCACTAGTAGGAGTGAGAAAATCATCACGGGGTGGTGTGAATCAGAGGGTCTGAATTAGGATAGGCAGTGAGTGGCAATGTAGGATGGAGAAAAGCACCGCGGGGTGGTCAGTATGGGGAGGTCAGGTTACATGCAGTGGCAATGTAGGATAGGTTTCTGAAAAACATCGCGGGGTGGTGCACATTGTATGGGTGTGTGTTACATTACATTCACTAGTAGGATTGAGAAAAACATCACGGGGTGGTGTGAATCGGAAGGTGTGAATTAGGATAGGCAGTGAGTGGCAATGTAGGATGGAGAGAAGCACCGCGGGGTGGTCAGCATGGGGAGGTCAGGGAACATGCAGTGGCAATGTAGGATAGGTTTCTCTAAAACATCGCGGGGTGATGCGCATTGTATGGGTGTGTGTTACATTACATTCACTAGTAGGAGTGATAAAAACATCACGGGGTGGTGCGCATTGTATTGGTGTGTGTTACATTACATTCACTAGTATGAGTGAGAAAAACATTCCGGGGGGTGTGAATCAGAGGGTCTGAATTAGGATAGGCAGTGAGGGGCAATGTAGGATGGAGAAAAGCACCGCGGGGTCGTCAGCATAGGGAGGTCCGGGAACATGCAATGGCAATGTAGGATATGTTTCTGAAAAACATCGCGGGGTGGTGCGCATTGTGTGGGTGTGTGTTCATTACATTCACTAGTAGGAGTGAGAAAAACATCACGGGTTGGTGCGCATTGTATGGGTGTGTGTTACATTACATTCACTAGTAGGAGTGAGAAAAACATCAGGGGGTGGTTGAATCGGAGGGTCTGAATTAGGATAGGCAGTGAGTGGCAATGTAGGAGGGAGAAAAGCACCGCGGGGTGGTCAGCATGGGGAGGTCAGGGAACATGCAGTGGCAATGTAGGATAGGATTCTGAAAAACATCACGGGGTGGTGCGCATTGTATGGGTGTGTGTTACATTACATTCACTAGTAGGAGTGAGAAAAACATCACGGTGTGCTGTGAATCGGAGGGTCTGAATTAGGATAGGCAGTGAGTGGCAATGTAGGATGGAGAAAAGCACCACGTGGTGGTCAGCATGAGGAGGTCAGGGAACATGCAGTGGCAATGTAGGATAGGTTTCTGAAAAACATCGCGGGGTGGTGCGCATTGTATGGTGTGTGTTACCTTACATTCACTAGTAGGAGTGAGAAAAACATCACGGGGTAGTGCGCATTGTATGGGTGTGTGTTACATTACATTCATTATTAGGAGTGAGAAAAACATCGCGGGGTGGTGCGCATTGTATGGGTGTGTGTTACGTTACATTCACTCGTAGGAGTGAGAAAAACATCACGCGGTGGTGTGAATCGGAGGGTCTGAATTAGGATAGGAGTGAGGGGCAATGTAGGATGGAGAAAAGCACCGCAGTGTGGTCAGCATCGGGAGGTCAGGGAACATGCATTGGCAATGTAGGATAGGTTTCTGAAAAACATCGCGGGGTGGTGCGCATTGTATGGGTGTGTGATACATTACATACACTAGTAGGAGTTAGAAAAACATAACGGGGTGGTGCGCATTGTATGGGTGTGTGTTACATTACATTCACTAGTAGGAGTGAGAAATACATCACGGGTTGGTGTGAATCGGAGGGTCTGAATTAGGATAGGCAGTGAGTGGCAATGTAGGATGGAGAAAAGCACCGCGGGGTGGTCAGCATGGGGAGGTCAGGGAACATGCAGTAGCAATGTAGGATAGGTTTCTGAAAAACATCGCGGGGTGGTGCGCATTGTATGGGTGTGTGTTACATTACATTAACTAGTAGGAGTGAGAAAAACATCACGGGCTGGTGTGAATCGGAGGGTCTGAATCAGAATAGGCAGTGACAGGCAATGTTGGATGGAGAAAAGCACCGCGGGGTGGTCAGCATGGGGAGGTCAGGGAACATGCAGTGGCAATGTAGGATAGGTTTCTGAAAAACATCGCGGGGTGGTGCGCATTGTATGGGTGTGTGTTACATTACATTCACTAGTAGGAGTGAGAAAAACATCACGGGGTGGTGCGGATTGTATGCGTGTGTGTTACATTACATTCACTAGTAGGAGTGAGAAAAACATCACGGGGTGGTGCGCATTGTATCGGTGTGTTTTACATTACATTCACTAGTAGGAGTGAGAAAAACATCATGGGGTGGTGTGAATCGGAGGGTCTGAAATAGGATAGGCAGTGAGTGCCAATGTAGGATGGAGGAAAGCACCACGGGGTGGTCAGCATGGGGAGGTCAGGGAACATGCAGTGGCAAGGTAGGATAGGTTTCTGAAAAACATCGCGGGGTGGTTCGCAATGTATGGGTGTGTGTTACATTACATTCACTAGTAGGAGTGAGAAAAACATCACGGGCTGGTGTGAATCGGAGGGTCTGAATCAGAATAGGCAGTGACAGGCAATGTTGGATGGAGAAAAGCACCGCGGGGTGGTCAGCATGGGGAGGTCAGGGAACATGCAGTGGCAATGTAGGATAGGTTTCTGAAAAACATCGCGGGGTGGTGCGCATTGTATGGGTGTGTGTTACATTACATTCACTAGTAGGAGTGAGAAAAACATCACGGGGTGGTGCGGATTGTATGCGTGTGTGTTACATTACATTCACTAGTAGGAGTGAGAAAAACATCACGGGGTGGTGCGCATTGTATCGGTGTGTTTTACATTACATTCACTAGTAGGAGTGAGAAAAACATCATGGGGTGGTGTGAATCGGAGGGTCTGAAATAGGATAGGCAGTGAGTGCCAATGTAGGATGGAGGAAAGCACCACGGGGTGGTCAGCATGGGGAGGTCAGGGAACATGCAGTGGCAAGGTAGGATAGGTTTCTGAAAAACATCGCGGGGTGGTTCGCAATGTATGGGTGTGTGTTACATTACATTCGCTAGTAGGAGTGAGAAAAACATCACGGGGTGGTGTGAATCGGAGGGTCTGAATTAGGATAGGCAGTGAGTGGCAATGTAGGATGGAGAAAAGCACCGCGGGGTGGTCAGCATGGGGAAGTCAGGGAACATGCAGTGGCAATGTAGGATAGGTTTCTGAAAAACATCGCTGGGTGGTGCGCATTGTATGGGTGTGTGTTACATTACATTCACTAGTAGGAGTGAGAAAAACATCACGGGGTGGTGCGCATTGTTTGGGTGTGTGTTACATTGCATTCACTAGTAGGAGTGAGAAAAACATCACGGGGTGGTGTGAATCAGAGGGTCTGAATTAGGATAGGCAGTGAGTGGCAATGTAGGATGGAGAAAAGCACCGCGGGGTGGTCAGCATGGGGAGGTCAGTCAACATGCAGTGGCAATGTAGGATAGGTTTCTGAAAAACATCGCGGGGTGGTGTGCATTGTGTGGGTGTGTGTTCATTACATTCACTAGTAGGAGTGAGAAAAACATCACGGGGTGGTGCGCATTGTATGGGTGTGTGTTACATTACATTCATTAGTAGGAGTGAGAAAAACATCACGGGATGGTGTGAATCGGGGGTCTGAATTAGGATAGGCAGTGAGTGGCAATGTAGGATGGAGAAAAGCACCGCGGGGTGGTCAGCATGGGGAGGTCAGGGAACATGCAGTAGCAATGTAGGATAGGTTTCTGAAAAACATCGCGGGGTGGTGCGCATTGTATGGGTGTGTGTTACATTACATTCACTAGTAGGAGTGAGAAAAACATCACGGGCTGGTGTGAATCGGAGGGTCTGAATCAGAATAGGCAGTGACAGGCAATGTTGGATGGAGAAAAGCACCGCGGGGTGGTCAGCATGGGGAGGTCAGGGAACATGCAGTGGCAATGTAGGATAGGTTTCTGAAAAACATCGCGGGGTGGTGCGCATTGTATGGGTGTGTGTTACATTACATTCACTAGTAGGAGTGAGAAAAACATCACGGGGTGGTGCGGATTGTATGCGTGTGTGTTACATTACATTCACTAGTAGGAGTGAGAAAAACATCACGGGGTGGTGCGCATTGTATCGGTGTGTTTTACATTACATTCACTAGTAGGAGTGAGAAAAACATCATGGGGTGGTGTGAATCGGAGGGTCTGAAATAGGATAGGCAGTGAGTGCCAATGTAGGATGGAGGAAAGCACCACGGGGTGGTCAGCATGGGGAGGTCAGGGAACATGCAGTGGCAAGGTAGGATAGGTTTCTGAAAAACATCGCGGGGTGGTTCGCAATGTATGGGTGTGTGTTACATTACATTCACTAGTAGGAGTGAGAAAAACATCACGGGGTGGTGTGAATCGGAGGGTCTGAATTAGGATAGGCAGTGAGTGGCAAGGTATGATGGAGAAAAGCACCGCGGGGTGGTCAGCATGGGGAGGTCAGGGAATATGCAGTGGCAATGTAGGATAGGACTCTGAAAAACATCGCGGGGTGGTGCGCATTGTATGGGTGTGTGTTACATTACATTCACTAGTAGGAGTGAGAAAAATATCACGGGGTGGTGTGAATTGGAGCATCTGAATTTAGGATAGGCAGTGAGTGGCAATGTAGGATGGAGAAAAGTACCGCAGCGTGGTCAGCATGGGGAGGTCAGGGAACATGCAGTGGCAATGTAGGATAGGTTTCTGAAAAACATTGCGGGGTGGTGCGCATTTTATGGGTGTGTGTTACATTACATTCACTAGTAGGATTGAGAAAAACATCGCGGGGTGGTGTGCATTGTTTGGGTTGTGTTTCATTACATTCACTAGTAGGAGTGAGAAAAACATCACGGGGTGGTGAGCATTGTATGGGTGTGTGTTACATTACATTCACTAGTAGGAGTGAGAAAAACATCACGGGGTGGTGTGAATCGGAGGGTCTGAATTAGGATAGGTATTGAGTTGCAATGTAGGAAGGAGAAAAGCACCGCGGGGTGGTCAGCATGGGGAGGTCAGGGAACATGCAGTGGCAATGTAGCATAGGTTTCTGAAAAACATTGCGGGGTGGTGCACATTGTATGGGTGTGTGTAACATAACATTCACTAGTAGGAGTGAGAAAAACATCACGGGGTGGTGTGAATCAGAGGGTCTGAATTAGGATAGGCAGTGAGTGGCAATGTAGGATCAAGAAAAGCACCGCGTGGTGGTCATCATGGGGAGGTCAGGGAACATGCAGTGGCAATGTAGGATAGGTTACTGAAAAACATCGCGGGGTGGTGCGCATTGTATGGGTGTGTGTTACATTACATTCACTAGTAGGAGTGAGAAAAACATCACGGGGTGGTGCGCATTGTATGGGTGTGTGTTACATTACATTCACTAGTAGGAGTGATAAAAACATCACGGGATGGTGCGCATTGTATGGGTGTGTGCTACATTACATTCACTACTAGGAGTGAGAAAAACATCACGGGGTGGTGTGCATTGTATGGGTTTGTGTTACATTACATTCACTAGTAGGAGTGAGAAAAACATCACGGGGTGGTGCGCATTGTATCGGTGTGTTTTACATTACATTCACTAGTAGGAGTGAGAAAAACATCATGGGGTGGTGTGAATCGGAGGGTCTGAAATAGGATAGGCAGTGAGTGCCAATGTAGGATGGAGGAAAGCACCACGGGGTGGTCAGCATGGGGAGGTCAGGGAACATGCAGTGGCAAGGTAGGATAGGTTTCTGAAAAACATCGCGGGGTGGTTCGCATTGTATGGGTGTGTGTTACATTACATTCACTAGTAGGAGTGAGAAAAACATCACGGGGTGGTTCGCAATGTATGGGTGTGTGTTACATTACATTCACTAGTAGGAGTGAGAAAAACATCACGGGGTGGTGTGAATCGGAGGGTCTGTATTAGGATAGGCAGTGAGTGGCAATGTATGATGGAGAAAAGCACCGCGGGGTCGTCAGCATGGAGAGGTCAGGGAATATGCAGTGGCAATGTAGGATAGGACTCTGAAAAACATCGCGGGGTGGTGCGCATTGTATGGGTGTGTGTTACATTACATTCACTAGTAGGAGTGAGAAAAATATCACGGGGTGGTGTGAATCGGAGCATCTGAATTTAGGATAGGCAGTGAGTGGCAATGTAGGATGGAGAAAAGTACCGCAGCGTGGTCAGCATGGGGAGGTCAGGGAACATGCAGTGGCAATGTAGGATAGGTTTCTGAAAAACATTGCGGGGTGGGGCGCATTTTATGGGTGTGTGTTACATTACATTCACTAGTAGGAGTGAGAAAAACATCGCGGGGTGGTGTGCATTGTTTGGGTTGTGTTTCATTACATTCACTAGTAGGAGTGAGAAAAACATCACGGGGTGGTGCGAATTGTATGGGTGTGTGTTACATTACATTCACTAGTAGGAGTGAGAAAAATATCACGGGGTGGTGTGAATCGGACGGTCTGAATTAGGATAGGTAGTGAGTGGCAATGTAGGATGGAGAAAAGCACCGCGGGGTGGTCAGCATGGGGAGGTCAGGGAACATGCAGTGGCAATGTAGGATAGTTTTCTGAAAAACATCGCGGGGTGGTGCGCCTTGTATGGGTGTGTGTTACATTACATTCACTAGTAGGAGTGAGAAAAACATCACGGGGTGGTGTGCATTGTATGGGTGTGTGTTACATTACATTCACTAGTAGGAGTGAGAAAAACATCACGGGGTGGTGTGAATCGGAGGGTCTGAATTAGGATAGGTATTGAGTTGCAATGTAGGAAGGAGAAAAGCACCGCGGGGTGGTCAGCATGGGGAGGTCAGGGAACATGCAGTGGCAATGTAGTATAAGTTTCTGAAAAACATTGCGGGGTGGTGCACATTGTATGGGTGTGTGTTACATAACATTCACTAGTAGGAGTGAGAAAAACATCACGGGGTGGTGTGAATCGGAGGGTCTGAATTAGGATAGGCAGTGAGTGGCAATGTAGGATCAAGAAAAGCACCGCGTGGTGGTCATCATGGGGAGGTCAGGGAACATGTAGTGGCAATGTAGGATAGGTTACTGAAAAACATCGCGGGGTGGTGCGCATTGTATGGGTGTGTGTTACATTACATTCACTAGTAGGAGTGAGAAAAACATCACGGGGTGGTGCGCATTGTATGGGTGTGTGTTACATTACATTCACTAGTAGGAGTGAGAAAGACATCACGGGGTGGTGTGAATCAGAGGGTCTGAATTAGGATAGGCAGTGAGTGGCAATGTAGGATGGAGAAAAGCACCGCGGGGTGGTCAGCATGTGGAGGTCAGGGAACAAGCAGTGGCAATGTAGGATAGGTTTCTGAAAAACATCGCGGGGTGGTGCGCATTGTATGGGTGTGTGTTACATTACATTAACTAGTAGGAGTGAGAAAAACATCACGGGGTGGTGGGGATTGTATGGTTGTGTGTTACATTACATTCACCAGTAGGAGTGAGAAAAACATCACGGGGTGGGGCGCATTGTATGGGTGTGTGTTACATTACATTCACTAGTAGGAGTGAGAAAATCATCACGGGGTGGTGTGAATCAGAGGGTCTGAATTAGGATAGGCAGTGAGTGGCAATGTAGGATGGAGAAAAGCACCGCGGGGTGGTCAGTATGGGGAGGTCAGGTTACATGCAGTGGCAATGTAGGATAGGTTTCTGAAAAACATCGCGGGGTGGTGCACATTGTATGGGTGTGTGTTACATTACATTCACTAGTAGGATTGAGAAAAACATCACGGGGTGGTGTGAATCGGAAGGTGTGAATTAGGATAGGCAGTGAGTGGCAATGTAGGATGGAGAGAAGCACCGCGGGGTGGTCAGCATGGGGAGGTCAGGGAACATGCAGTGGCAATGTAGGATAGGTTTCTCTAAAACATCGCGGGGTGATGCGCATTGTATGGGTGTGTGTTACATTACATTCACTAGTAGGAGTGATAAAAACATCACGGGGTGGTGCGCATTGTATTGGTGTGTGTTACATTACATTCACTAGTATGAGTGAGAAAAACATTCCGGGGGGTGTGAATCAGAGGGTCTGAATTAGGATAGGCAGTGAGGGGCAATGTAGGATGGAGAAAAGCACCGCGGGGTCGTCAGCATAGGGAGGTCCGGGAACATGCAATGGCAATGTAGGATATGTTTCTGAAAAACATCGCGGGGTGGTGCGCATTGTGTGGGTGTGTGTTCATTACATTCACTAGTAGGAGTGAGAAAAACATCACGGGTTGGTGCGCATTGTATGGGTGTGTGTTACATTACATTCACTAGTAGGAGTGAGAAAAACATCAGGGGGTGGTGTGAATCGGAGGGTCTGAATTAGGATAGGCAGTGAGTGGCAATGTAGGAGGGAGAAAAGCACCGCGGGGTGGTCAGCATGGGGAGGTCAGGGAACATGCAGTGGCAATGTAGGATAGGATTCTGAAAAACATCACGGGGTGGTGCGCATTGTATGGGTGTGTGTTACATTACATTCACTAGTAGGAGTGAGAAAAACATCACGGTGTGCTGTGAATCGGAGGGTCTGAATTAGGATAGGCAGTGAGTGGCAATGTAGGATGGAGAAAAGCACCACGTGGTGGTCAGCATGAGGAGGTCAGGGAACATGCAGTGGCAATGTAGGATAGGTTTCTGAAAAACATCGCGGGGTGGTGCGCATTGTATGGTGTGTGTTACCTTACATTCACTAGTAGGAGTGAGAAAAACATCACGGGGTAGTGCGCATTGTATGGGTGTGTGTTACATTACATTCATTATTAGGAGTGAGAAAAACATCGCGGGGTGGTGCGCATTGTATGGGTGTGTGTTACGTTACATTCACTCGTAGGAGTGAGAAAAACATCACGCGGTGGTGTGAATCGGAGGGTCTGAATTAGGATAGGAGTGAGGGGCAATGTAGGATGGAGAAAAGCACCGCAGTGTGGTCAGCATCGGGAGGTCAGGGAACATGCATTGGCAATGTAGGATAGGTTTCTGAAAAACATCGCGGGGTGGTGCGCATTGTATGGGTGTGTGATACATTACATACACTAGTAGGAGTTAGAAAAACATAACGGGGTGGTGCGCATTGTATGGGTGTGTGTTACATTACATTCACTAGTAGGAGTGAGAAATACATCACGGGTTGGTGTGAATCGGAGGGTCTGAATTAGGATAGGCAGTGAGTGGCAATGTAGGATGGAGAAAAGCACCGCCGGGTGGTCAGCATGGGGAGGTCATGGAACATGCAGTGGCAATGTAGGATAGGTTTCTGAAAAACATCGCAGTGTGGTGCGCATTGTATGGGTGTGTGTTACATTACATTCACTAGTAGGAGTGAGAAAAACATCACGGGGTGGTGCGCATTTTATGGGTGTGTGTTACATTACATTCACTAGTAGGAGTGAGAAAAACATCACAGGGTGGTGCGCATTGTATGGGTGTGTGTTACATTACATTCACTAGTAGGAGTGAGAAAAACATCACGGGGTGTTGTGATTCGGAGGGTCTCAATTAGGATAGGCAGTGAGTGGGAATGTAGGATGGAGAAAAGCTCCGCGGGGTGGTCAGAATGGGGAGGTCATGGAAGATGCAGTGGCAATGTAGGATAGGTTTCTGAAAAACATCGCGGGGTGGTGCGCATTGTATGGGTGTGTGTTACATTACATTCACTAGTAGGAGTGAGAAAAACATCAAGGGGTAGTGAGCATTGTATGGGTGCGTGTTACGTTACATTCACTAGTAGGAGTGAGAAAAACATCACGTGGTGGTGTGAATCGGAGGGTCTGAATTAGGATAGGGAATGAGTGGCAATGTAGGATGGAGAAAAGCACCGCGGGGTGGTCAGCATGTGGAGGTCAGGGAACATGCAGTGGCAATGTAGGATAGGTTTCTGAAAAACATCGCGGGGTGGTTCGCATTGTATGGGTGTGTATTACATTATATTCACTAGTAGGAGTGAGAAAAACATCACGGGGTGGAGCGCATTTTATGGGTGTGTGTTACATGACATTCACTAGTAGGAGTTAGAAAAACATCACGGGGTGGTGTGAATCAGAGGGTCTGAATTAGGAATGGCAGTGAGTGACAATGTAGGATGGAGAAAAGCACCGCGGGGTCGTCAGAAAGGGGAGGTCAGGGAACAGGCAGTGGCTATGTAGGATAGGTTTCTGAAAAACATTGCGGGGTGGTGCGCATTGTATGGGTGTGTGTTACACTACATTCACTAGTAGGAGTGAGAAAAACATCACAGGGTGGTGCGCATTGTATGGGTGTGTGTTACATTGCATTCACTAGTAGGAGTAAGAAAAACATCACGGGGTGGTGCGTATTGTATGGGTGTGTGTTACATTACATTCACTAGTAGGAGTGAGAAAAACATCACGGAGTGGTGTGAATCGGAGGGTCTGAATTAGGATAGGCAGTGAGTGGCAATGTAGGATGGATAAAAGCACCGCGGGGTGGTCAGCATTTGGGAAGTCAGGGAACATGCAGTGGCAATGTAGGATAGTTTTCTGAAAAACGTCACGGGGTGGTGCACATTGTGTGGGTTTGTGTTACATTACATTCACTAGTAGGAGTGCGAAAAACATCACGGGGTGGTTTGAATTGGAGTTTCTGAATTAGGATAGGCAGTGAGTGGCAATGTAGGATGGAGAAAAGCACCGCGGGGTGGTCAGCATGGGGAGGTCAGGGAACATGCAGTGGCAATGTAGGATAAGTTTCTGAAAAACATCGCGGGGTGGTGCGCATTGTATGGGTGTGTGTTACATTACATTAACTAGTAGGAGTGAGAAAAACATCACGGGGTGGTGGGGATTGTATGGTTGTGTGTTACATTACATTCACCAGTAGGAGTGAGAAAAACATCACGGGGTGGGGCGCATTGTATGGGTGTGTGTTACATTACATTCACTAGTAGGAGTGAGAAAAACATCACGGGGTGGTGTGAATCAGAGGGTCTGAATTAGGATACGCCGTGAGTGGCAATGTAGGATGGAGAAAAGCACCGCGGGGTGGTCAGTATGGGGAGGTCAGGTTACATGCAATGGCAATGTAGGATAGGTTTTGGAAAAACATCGCGGGGTGGTGCACATTGTATGGGTGTGTGTTACATTACATTCACTAGTAGGAGTGAGAAAAACATCACGGGGTGGTGTGAATCGGAGGGTCTGAATTAGGATAGGCAGTGAGTGGCAATGTATGATGGAGAAAAGCACCGCGGGGTGGTCAGCATGGGGAGGTCAGGGAATATGCAGTGGCAATGCAGGATAGGAGTCTGAAAAACATCGCGGGGTGGTGCGCATTGTATGGGTGTGTGTTACATTACATTCACTAGTAGGAGTGAGAAAAACATCACGTGGTGGTGTGAATCGGAGGGTCTGAATTAGGATAGGGAATGAGTGGCAATGTAGGATGGAGAAAAGCACCGCGGGGTGGTCAGCATGTGGAGGTCAGGGAACATGCAGTGGCAATGTAGGATAGGTTTCTGAAAAAAATCGTGGGGTGGTTCGCATTGTATGGGTGTGTGTTATATTATATTCACTAGTAGGAGTGAGAAAAACATCACGGGGTGGAGCGCATTTTATGGGTGTGTGTTACATGACATTCACTAGTAGGAGTTAGAAAAACATCACGGGGTGGTGTGAATCAGAGGGTCTGAATTAGGAATGGCAGTGAGTGACAATGTAGGATGGAGAAAAGCACCGTGGGGTCGTCAGAAAGGGGAGGTCAGGGAACATGCAGTGGCAATGTAGGATAGGTTTCTGAAAAACATCGCGGGGTGGTGCGCATTGTATGGTGTGTGTTACCTTACATTCACTAGTAGGAGTGAGAAAAACATCACGGGGTAGTGCGCATTGTATGGGTGTGTGTTACATTACATTCATTATTAGGAGTGAGAAAAACATCGCGGGGTGGTGCGCATTGTATGGGTGTGTGTTACATTACATTCACTACTAGAAGTGAGAAAAACATCACGGGGTGGTGTGAATCGGAGGGTCTGAATTAGGATAGGCAGTGAGTGGCAATGTATGATGGAGAAAAGCAACGCGGGGTGGTCAGCATGGGGAGGTCAGGGAACATGCAGTGGCAATGTAGGATAGGTTTCTGAAAAACATCGCGGGGTGGTGCGAATTGTATGGTTGTGTGTTACATTACATTCACTAGTAGGAGTGAGAAAAACATCACGCGGTGGTGCGCATTGTTTGGGTGTGTGTTACATTACATTCATTAGTAGGAGTGAGAAAAACATCACGGGGTGGTGTGAATCGGAGGGTCTGAATTAGGAGAGGCAGTGAGTGGCAATATAGGATGGAGAAAAGCACCGCGGGGTGGTCAGCATGGGGAGGTCATGGAACATGCAGTGGCAATGTAGGATAGGTTTCTGAAAAACATCGCAGTGTGGTGCGCATTGTATGGGTGTGTGTTACATTACATTCACTAGTAGGAGTGAGAAAAACATCATGGGGTGGTGCGCATTTTATGGGTGTGTGTTACATTGCATTCACTATTAGGAGTGAGAAAAACATCACGTGGTGGTGTGAATCGGAGGGTCTGAATTAGGATAGGGAATGAGTGGCAATGTAGGATGGAGAAAAGCACCGCGGGGTGGTCAGCATGTGGAGGTCAGGGAACATGCAGTGGCAATGTAGGATAGGTTTCTGAAAAACATCGCGGGGTGGTTCGCATTGTATGGGTGTGTATTACATTATATTCACTAGTAGGAGTGAGAAAAACATCACGGGGTGGAGCGCATTTTATGGGTGTGTGTTACATGACATTCACTACTAGGAGTTAGAAAAACATCACGGGGTGGTGTGAATCAGAGGGTCTGAATTAGGAATGGCAGTGAGTGACAATGTAGGATGGAGAAAAGCACCGCGCGGTCGTCAGAAAGGGGAGGTCAGGGAACAGGCAGTGGCTATGTAGGATAGGTTTCTGAAAAACATTGCGGGGTGGTGCGCATTGTATGGGTGTGTGTTACACTACATTCACTAGTAGGAGTGAGAAAAACATCACAGGGTGGAGCGCATTGTATGGGTGTGTGTTACATTGCATTCACTAGTAGGAGTAAGAAAAACATCACGGGGTGGTGCGTATTGTATGGGTGTGTGTTACATTACATTCACTAGTAGGAGTGAGAAAAACATCACGGAGTGGTGTGAATCGGAGGGTCTGAATTAGGATAGGCAGTGAGTGGCAATGTAGGATGGATAAAAGCACCGCGGGGTGGTCAGCATTTGGGAAGTCAGGGAACATGCAGTGGCAATGTAGGATAGTTTTCTGAAAAACGTCACGGGGTGGTGCACATTGTGTGGGTTTGTGTTACATTACATTCACTAGTAGGAGTGCGAAAAACATCACGGGGTGGTTTGAATTGGAGTTTCTGAATTAGGATAGGCAGTGAGTGGCAATGTAGGATGGAGAAAAGCACCGCGGGGTGGTCAGCATGGGGAGGTCAGGGAACATGCAGTGGCAATGTAGGATAAGTTTCTGAAAAACATCGCGGGGTGGTGCGCATTGTATGGGTGTGTGTTACATTACATTAACTAGTAGGAGTGAGAAAAACATCACGGGGTGGTGGGGATTGTATGGTTGTGTGTTACATTTCATTCACCAGTAGGAGTGAGAAAAACATCACGGGGTGGGGCGCATTGTATGGGTGTGTGTTACATTACATTCACTAGTAGGAGTGAGAAAAACATCACGGGGTGGTGTGAATCAGAGGGTCTGAATTAGGATACGCCGTGAGTGGCAATGTAGGATGGAGAAAAGCACCGCGGGGTGGTCAGTATGGGGAGGTCAGGTTACATGCAATGGCAATGTAGGATAGGTTTCGGAAAAACATCGCGGGGTGGTGCACATTGTATGGGTGTGTGTTACATTACATTCACTAGTAGGAGTGAGAAAAACATCACGGGGTGGTGTGAATCGGAGGGTCTGAATTAGGATAGGCAGTGAGTGGCAATGTATGATGGAGAAAAGCACCGCGGGGTGGTCAGCATGGGGAGGTCAGGGAATATGCAGTGGCAATGTAGGATAGGAGTCTGAAAAACATCGCGGGGTGGTGCGCATTGTATGGGTGTGTGTTACATTACATTAACTAGTAGGAGTGAGAAAAATATCACGGGGTGGTGTGAATCGGAGCATCTGAATTTAGGATAGGCAGTGAGTGGCAATGTAGGATGGAGAAAAGTACCGCAGCGTGGTCAGCATGGGGAGGTCAGGGAACATGCAGTGGCAATGTAGGATAGGTTTCTCAAAAACATTGCGGGGTGGTGCGCATTTTATGGGTGTGTGTTACATTACATTCACTATTAGGAGTGAGAAAAACATCGCGGGGTGGTGTGCATTGTTTGGGTTGTGTTTCATTACATTCACTAGTAGGAGTGAGAAAAACATCACGGGGTGGTGCGAATTGTATGGGTGTGTGTTACATTACATTCACTAGTAGGAGTGAGAAAAATATCACGGGGTGGTGTGAATCAGACGGTCTGAATTAGGATAGGTAGTGAGTGGCAATGTAAGATAGAGAAAAGCACCGCGGGGTGGTCAGCATGGGGAGGTCAGGGAACATGCAGTGGCAATGTAGGATAGTTTTCTGAAAAACATCGCGGGGTGGTGCGCCTTGTATGGGTGTGTGTTACATTACATTCACTAGTAGGAGTGAGAAAAACATCACGGGGTGGTGCGCATTGTATGGGTGTGTGTTACATTACATTCACTAGTAGGAGTGAGAAAAACATCACGGGGTGGTGTGAATCGGAGGGTCTGAATTAGGATAGGCAGTGAGGGGCAATGTAGGATGGAGAAAAGCACCGCAGTGTGGTCAGCATCGGGAGGTCAGGGAGCATGCATTGGCAATGTAGGATAGGTTTCTGAAAAAACATCGCGGGGTGGTGCGCATTGTATGGGTGTGTGATACATTACATACACTAGTAGGAGTGAGAAAAACATAACGGGGTGGTGCGCATTGTATGGGTGTGTGTTACATTACATTCACTAGTAGGAGTGAGAAAAACATCAGGGGTTGGTGTGAATCGGAGGGTCTGAATTAGGATAGGCAGTGAGTGGCAATGTAGGATGGAGAAAAGCACCGCCGGGTGGTCAGCATGGGGAGGTCACGGAACATGCAGTGGAAATGTAGGATTGGTTTCTGAAAAACATCGCAGTGTGGTGCGCATTGTATGTTTGTGTGTTACATTACATTCACTAGTAGGAGTGAGAAAAACATCACGGGGTAGTGCGCATTTTATGGGTGTGTGTTACATTACATTCACTAGTAGGAGTGAGAAAAACATCACGTGGTGGTGTGAATCGGAGGGTCTGAATTAGGATAGGGTATGAGTGGCAATGTAGGATGGAGAAAAGCACCGCGGGGTGGTCAGCATGTGGAGGTCAGGGAACATGCAGTGGCAATGTAGGATAGGTTTCTGAAAAGCATCGCGGGGTGGTTCGCATTGTATGGGTGTGTGTTACATTATATTCACTAGTAGGAGTGAGAAAAACATCACGGGGTGGAGCGCATTTTATGGGTTTGTGTTACATGACATTCACTAGTAGGAGTTAGAAAAACATCACGGGGTGGTGTGAATCAGAGGGTCTGAATTAGGAATGGCAGTGAGTGACAATGTAGGATGGAGAAAAGCACCGTGGGGTCGTCAGAAAGGGGAGGTCAGGGAACAGGCAGTGGATATGTAGGATAGGTTTCTGAAAAACATTGCGGGGTGGTGCGCATTGTATGGGTGTGTGTTACATTACATTCACTAGTAGGAGTGAGAAAAACATCACAGGGTGGTGCGCATTGTATGGGTGTGTGTTACATTACATTCACTAGTAGGAGTAAGAAAAACATCACGGGGTGGTGCGTATTGTATGGGTGTGTGTTACATTACATTCACTAGTAGGAGTGAGAAAAACATCACGGGGTGGTGCGTATTGCATGGGTGTGTGTTACATTACATTCACTAGTAGGAGTGAGAAAAACATCACGGGGTGGTGTGAATCGGAGGGTCTGAATTAGGATAGGCAGTGAGTGGCAATGTAGGATGGAGAAAATCACCGCGGGGTGATCAGCATGTGGAGGTCAGGGAACAAGCAGTGGCAATGTAGGATAGGTTTCTGAAAAACATCGCTGGGTGGTGCGCATTGTGTGGGTGTGTGTTACATTACATTAACTAGTAGGAGTGAGAAAAACATCACGGGGTGGTGGGGATTGTATGGTTGTGTGTTACATTACATTCACCAGTAGGAGTGAGAAAAACATCACGGGGTGGGGCGCATTGTATGGGTGTGTGTTACATTACATTCACTAGTAGGAGTGAGAAAATCATCACGGGGTGGTGTGAATCAGAGGGTCTGAATTAGGATAGGCAGTGAGTGGCAATGTAGGATGGAGAAAAGCACCGCGGGGTGGTCAGTATGGGGAGGTCAGGTTACATGCAGTGGCAATGTAGGATAGGTTTCTGAAAAACATCGCGGGGTGGTGCACATTGTATGGGTGTGTGTTACATTACATTCACTAGTAGGATTGAGAAAAACATCACGGGGTGGTGTGAATCGGAAGGTCTGAATTAGGATAGGCAGTGAGTGGCAATGTAGGATGGAGAGAAGCACCGCGGGGTGGTCAGCATGGGGAGGTCAGGGAACATGCAGTGGCAATGTAGGATAGGTTTCTCAAAAACATCGCGGGGTGGTGCGCATTGTATGGGTGTGTGTTACATTACATTCACTAGTAGGAGTGATAAAAACATCACGGGATGGTGCGCATTGTATGGGTGTGTGTTACATTACATTCACTAGTAGGAGTGAGAAAAACATCACGGGGTGGTGTGCATTGTATGGGTGTGTGTTACATTATATTCACTAGTAGGAGTGAGAAAAACATCACGGGGTGGTGCGCATTGTATCGGTGTGTTTTACATTACATTCACTAGTAGGAGTGAGAAAAACATCATGGGGTGGTGTGAATCAGAGGGTCTGAAATAGGATAGGCAGTGAGTGCCAATGTAGGATGGAGGAAAGCACCACGGGGTGGTCAGCATGGGGAGGTCAGGGAACATGCAGTGGCAAGGTAGGATAGGTTTCTGAAAAACATCGCGGGGTGGTTCGCAATGTATGGGTGTGTGTTACATTACATTCACTAGTAGGAGTGAGAAAAACATCACGGGGTGGTGTGAATCGGAGGGTCTGTATTAGGATAGGCAGTGAGTGGCAATGTATGATGGAGAAAAGCACCGCGGGGTGGTCAGCATGGGGAGGTCAGGGAATATGCAGTGGCAATGTACTATAGGACTCTGAAAAACATCGCGGGGTGGTGCGCATTGTATGGGTGTGTGTTACATTACATTCACTAGTAGGAGTGAGAAAAATATCACGGGGTGGTGTGAATCGGAGCATCTGAATTTAGGATAGACAGTGAGTGGCAATGTAGGATGGAGAAAAGTACCGCAGCGTGGTCAGCATGGGGAGGTCAGGGAACATGCAGTGGCAATGTAGGATAGGTTTCTGAAAAACATTGCGGGGTGGTGCGCATTTTATGGGTGTGTGTTACATTACATTCACTAGTAGGAGTGAGAAAAACATCGCGGGGTGGTGTGCATTGTTTGGGTTGTGTTTCATTACATTCACTAGTAGGAGTGAGAAAAACATCACGGGGTGGTGCGAATTGTATGGGTGTGTGTTACATTACATTCACTAGTAGGTGTGAGAAAAATATCACGGGGTGGTGTGAATCGGACGGTCTGAATTAGGATAGGCAGTGAGTGGCAATGTAGGATCAAGAAAAGCACCGCGTGGTGGTCATCATGGGGAGGTCAGGGAACATGCAGTGGCAATGTAGGATAGGTTACTGAAAAACATCGCGGGGTGGTGCGCATTGTATGGGTGTGTGTTACATTACATTCACTAGTAGGAGTGAGAAAAACATCACGGGGTGGTGCGCATTGTATGGGTGTGTGTTACATTACATTCACTAGTAGGAGTGAGAAAAACATCACGGGGTGGTGTGAATCGGAGGGTCTGAATTAGGATAGGCAGTGAGTGGCAATGTAGGATGGAGAAAAGCACCGCGGGGTGGTCAGCATGTGGAGGTCAGGGAACAAGCATTGGCAATGTAGGATAGGTTTCTGAAAAACATCGCGGGGTGGTGCGCATTGTATGGGTGTGTGTTACATTACATTAACTAGTAGGAGTGAGAAAAACATCACGGGGTGGTGGGGATTGTATGGTTGTGTGTTACATTACATTCACCAGTAGGAGTGAGAAAAACATCACGGGGTCGGGCGCATTGTATGGGTGTGTGTTACATTACATTCACTAGTAGGAGTGAGAAAATCATCACGGGGTGGTGTGAATCAGAGGGTCTGAATTAGGATAGGCAGTGAGTGGCAATGTAGGATGGAGAAAAGCACCGCGGGGTGGTCAGTATGGGGAGGTCAGGTTACATGCAGTGGCAATGTAGGATAGGTTTCTGAAAAACATCGCGGGGTGGTGCACATTGTATGGGTGTGTGTTACATTACATTCACTAGTAGGATTGAGAAAAACATCACGGGGTGGTGTGAATCGGAAGGTCTGAATTAGGATAGGCAGTGAGTGGCAATGTAGGATGGAGAGAAGCACCGCGGGGTGGTCAGCATGGGGAGGTCAGGGAACATGCAGTGGCAATGTAGGATAGGTTTCTCTAAAACATCGTGGGGTGGTGCGCATTGTATGGGTGTGTGTTACATTACATTCACTAGTAGGAGTGATAAAAACATCACGGGGTAGTGCGCATTGTATGGGTGTGTGTTACATTACATTCACTAGTAGGAGTGAGAAAAACATCATGGGGTGGTGTGCATTGTATGGGTGTGTGTTACATTACATTCACTAGTATGAGTGAGAAAAACATCCCGGGGGGTGTGAATCAGAGTGTCTGAATTAGGATAGGCAGTGAGGGGCAATGTAGGATGGAGAAAAGCACCGCGGGCTCGTCAGCATAGGGAGGTCAGGGAACATGCAGTGGCAATGTAGGATAGGTTTCTGAAAAATATCGCAGGGTGGTGCGCATTGTATGGGTGTGTGTTCATTACATTCACTAGTAGGAGTGAGAAAAACATCACGGGGTGGTGCGCATTGTATGGGTGTGTGTTACATTACATTCACTAGTAGGAGTGAGAAAAACATCACGGGGTGGTGTGAATCGGAGGGTCTGAATTAGGATAGGCAGTGAGTGGCAATGTAGGATGGAGAAAAGCACCGCGGAGTGCTCAGCAAGGGGAGGTCAGGGAAGATGCAGTGGCAATGTAGGATAGGTTTCTGAAAAACATCGCGTGGTGGTGCGCATTGTATGGGTGTGTGTTACATTACATTCACTAGTAGAAGAGAGAAAAACATCACGGGGTGGTGTGAATCGGAGGGTCTGAATTAGGATAGGCAGTGAGTGGCAATATAGGATGGAGAAAATCACCGCGGGGTGGTCAGCATGGGGAGGTAAGGGAACATGAAGTGGCAATGTAGGATAGTTTTCTGAAAAACAACGCGGGGTGGTGCGCATTGTATGGGTGTGTGTTACATTGCATTCACTACTAGGAGTGAGAAAAACATCTCGGGGTTTTTCGCATTATATGGGTGTGTGTTACATTACATTCACTACTAGGAGTGAGAAAAACATCACGGGGTGGTGTGAATCGGAGGGTCTGAATTAGGATAGGCAGTGAGTGGCAATGTAGGATGGAGAAAAGCACCGCGGGGTGGTCTCCATGGGGAGGTCAGTGAACATGCTGTGACAATGTAGGATAGGTTTCTGAAAAACATCGCGGGGTGGTGCGCATTGTATGGGTGTGTGTTACATTACATTCACTAGTAGGAGTGAGAAAAACATCACGGGCTGGTGTGAATTGGAGGGTTTGCATTAGGATAGGCAGTGAGTGGCAATGTAGGATGCAGAAAAGCACCGCGGGGTGGTCAGCATGGGGATGTCAGGGAACATGCAGTGGCAATGTAGGATAGGTTTCTGAAAAACATCGCGTGGTGGTGCACATTGTATGGGTGTGTGTTATATAACATTCACTAGTAGGAGTGAGAAAAACATCACGGGGTGGTGTCAATCGGAAGGTCTGATTTAGGATAGGCAGTGAGTGGCAATGTCGGATGGAGAAAAGCACCGCGGGTTGGTCAGCATGCGGTGGTCAGGGAACATGCAGTGGCAATGTAGGATAGGTTTCTGAAAAACATCGCGGGGTGGTGCGCATTGTATGGGTGTGTGTTACATTACATTCACTAGTAGGAGTGAGAAAAACATCACGCGGTGGTGCGCATTGTATGGGTGTGTGTTACATTACATTCACTAGTAGGAGTGAGAAAAACATCACGGGGTGGTGTCAAACGGAGGGTCTGATTTAGGATAGGCAGTGAGTGGCAATGTCGGATGGAGAAAAGCACCGCGGGGTGGTCAGCATGGGGAGGTCAGGGAACATGCAGTGGCAATGTAGGATAGGTTTCTGAAAAACATCGCGGGGTGGTGCGCATTGTATGGGTGTGTGTAACATTACATTCACTAGTAGGAGTGAGAAAAACATCACGGGGTGGTGTGAATCGGAGGGTCTGAATTAGGATAGGCAGTGAGTGGCAATGTAGGATGGAGAAAAGCACCGCGGAGTGCTCAGCATGGGGAGGTCAGGGAACATGCAGTGGCAATGTAGGATAGTATTCTGAAAAACATCGCGTGGTGGTGCGCATTGTGTGGGTTTGTGTTACATTACATTCACTAGTAGGAGTGAGAAAAACATCACGGGTTGGTGCGCATTGTATGGATGTGTGTTACATTACATTCACTAGTAGAAGTGAGAAAAACATCACGGGGTGGTGTGAATCGGAGGGTCTGAATTAGGATAGGCAGTGAGTGGCAAAGTAGGATGGAGAAAAGCACCGCGGGGTGGTCAGCATGGGGAGGTCAGGGAACATGAAGTGGCAATGTAGGATAGTTTTCTGAAAAACAACGCGCGGTGGTGCGCATTGTATGGGTGTGTGTTACATTACATTCACTACTAGGAGTGAGAAAAACATCACGGGGTTTTTCGCATTGTATGGGTGTGTGTTACATTACATTCACTAGTAGGAGTGAGAAAAACATCACGGGGTGGTGTGAATCAGAGGGTCTGAATTAGGATAGGCAGTGAGTGGCAATGTAGGATGGAGAAAAGCACCGCGGGGTGGTCTCCATGGGGAGGTCAGTGAACATGCAGTGACAATGTAGGATAGGTTTCTGAAAAACATCGCGGGGTGGTGCGCATTGTATGGGTGTGTGTTACATTACATTCACAGTAGGAGTGAGAAAAACATCACGGGGTGGTGTGAATTGGAGGGTTTTCATTAGGATAGGCAGTGAGTGGCAATGTCGGATGGAGAAAAGCCCCGCGGGTTGGTCAGCATGGGGTGGTCAGGGAACATGCAGTGGCAATGTAGGATAGGTTTCTGAAAAACATCGCCGGGTGGTGCGCATTGTATGGGTGTGTGTTACATTACATTCACTAGTAGGAGTGAGAAAAACATCACGCGGTGGTGCGCATTGTATGGGTGTGTGTTACATTACATTCACTAGTAGGAGTGAGAAAAACATCACGCGGTGGTGCGCATTGTATGGGTGTGTGTTACATTACATTCACTAGTAGGAGTGATAAAAACATGACGCAGTGGTGCGCATTGTATGGGTGTGTGTTACATTACATTCACTAGTAGGAGTGAGAAAAACATCATGGGCTGGTGTGAATCGGAGGGTCTGAATTAGTATAGGCAGTGAGTGGCAATGTAGGATGGAGAAAAGCACCGCGGTGTGGTCAGCAGGGGGAGGTCAGGGAACATGCAGTGGCAATGTAGGATAGGTTTCTGAAAAATATCGCAGGGTGGTGCGCATTGTATGGGTGTGTGTTACATTACATTCACTAGTAGGAGTGAGAAAAACATCACGAGGTGGTTCGCACTGTATGGGTGTGTGTTACATTACATTCACTAGTATGAGTGAGAAAAACATCACGGGCTGGTGTGAATCGGAGGGTCTGATTTAGGATAGGCAGTGAGTGGCAATGTCGGATGGAGAAAAGCACCGCGGGTTGGTCAGCATGGGGTGGTCAGGGAACATGCAGTGGCAATGTAGGATAGGTTTCTGAAAAACATCGCGGGGTGGTGCGCATTGTATGGGTGTGTGTTACATTACATTCACTAGTAGGAGTGAGAAAAACATGACGGGGTGGTGCACATTGTATGGGTGTGTGTTACATTACATTCACTAGTAGGAGTGATAAAAACATGACGCAGTGGTGCGCATTGTATGGGTGTGTGTTACATTACATTCACTAGTAGGAGTGAGAAAAACATCATGGGCTGGTGTGAATCGGAGGGTCTGAATTAGTATAGGCAGTGAGTGGCAATGTAGGATGGAGAAAAGCACCGCGGTGTGGACAGCAGGGGGATGTCAGGGAACATGCAGTGGCAATGTAGGATAGGTTTCTGAAAAATATCGCAGGGTGGTGCGCATTGTATGGGTGTGTGTTACATTACATTCACTAGTAGGAGTGAGAAAAACATCACGGGCTGGTGTGAATCGGAGGGTCTGAATTAGGATAGGCAGTGAGTGGCAATGTAGGATGGAGAAAAGCACCGCGGGGTGGTCAGCATGGCAGGTCAGGGAACATGCAGTGGCATGTAGGATAGGTTTCTGAAAAACATCGCGGGTTGGTGCACATTGTATGGTTGTGTGTTACATTTCATTCACTAGTAGGAGTGAGAAAAACATCACGGGGTGGTGTGAATCGGAGGGTCTGAATTAGGATAGGCAGTGAGTGGCAATGTAGGATGGAGAAAAGCACCGCGGAGTGCTCAGCAAGGGGAGGTCAGGGAAGATGCAGTGGCAATGTAGGATAAGTTTCTGAAAAACATCGCGTGGTGGTGCGCATTGTATGGGTGTGTGTTACATTACATTCACTAGTAGGAGTGAGAAAAACATCACGGGTTGGTGCGCATTGTATGGGTGTGTGTTACATTACATTCACTAGTAGGAGTGAGAAAAACATCACGGGGTGGTGTCAAACGGAGGGTCTGATTTAGGATACGCAGTGAGTGGCAATGTCGGATGGAGAAAAGCACCGCGGGGTGGTCAGCATGGGGAGGTCAGGGAACATGCAGTGGCAATGTAGGATAGGTTTCTGAAAAACATCGCGGGGTGGTGCGCATTGTATGGGTGTGTGTTACATTACATTCACTAGTAGGAGTGAGAAAAACATCATGGGGTGGTGCGCATTGTATGGGTGTGTGTTACATTACATTCACTAGTAGGAGTGAGAAAAACATCACGGGGTTGTGTGAATCGGAGGGTCTGAATTAGGATAGGCAGTGAGTGGCAATGTAGGATGGAGAAAAGCACCGCGGGGTGGTCAACATGGGGCCGTCAGGGAACATGCAGTGGCAATGTAGGATAGGTTTCTGAAAAACATCGCGGGGTGGTGCACATTGTATGGGTGTGTGTTACATAACATTCACTAGTAGGAGTGAGAAAACCATCACGGGGTGGTGTGAATCGGAGGGTCTGATTTAGGATAGGCAGTGAGTGGCAATGTCGGATGGAGAAAAGCACCGCGGGGTGGTCAGCATTGGGAGGTCAGGGAACATGCATTGGCAATGTAGGATATGTTTCTGAAAAACATCGCGGGGTGGTGCGCATTGTATGGGTGTGTGTTACATTACATTCACTAGTAGGAGTGAGAAAAACATCACGGGGTGGTGCGCATTGTATGGGTGTGTGTTACATTACATTCACTAGTAGGAGTGAGAAAAACATCACGGGGTGGTGTGAATCGCAGGGTCTGAATTAGGATAGGCAGTGAGTGGCAATGTAGGATGGAGAAAAGCACCGTGGGGTGGTCAGCATGGGGAGGTCAGGGAACATGCAATGGCAATGTAGGATAGGTTTCTGAAAAACATCGCGGGGTGGTGCGCATTGTATGGGTGTGTGTTACATTACATTCACTAGTAAGAGTGAGAAAAACATCACGGGGTGGTGCGCATTGTATGGGTGTGTGTTACATTACATTCACTAGTAGGAGTGAGAAAAACATCACGGGGTGGTGTGAATCGCAGGGTCTGAATTAGGATAGGCAGTGAGTGGCAATGTAGGATGGAGAAAAGCACCGCGGTGTGGTCAGCAGGGGGAGGTCATGGAACATGCAGTGGCAATGTAGGATAGGTTTCTGAAAAACATCGCGGGGTGGTGCGCATTGTATGGGTGTGTGTTACATTACATTCACTAGTAGGAGTGAGAAAAACATCGCGGGGTGGTGCGCATTGTATGGGTGTGTGTTACATTACATTCACTAGTAGGAGTGAGAAAAACATCACGGGGTGGTGTGAATCGGAGGGTTTGAATTAGGATAGGCAGTGAGTGGCAATATAAGATGGAGAAAAACACCGCGGGGTGGTCAGCATGGGGAGGTCAGGGAACATGCAGTGGCAATGTAGGATAGGTTTCTGAAAAACATCGCGGGTTGGTGCACATTGTATGGGTGTGTGTTACATTACATTCACTAGTAGGAGTGAGAAAAACATCACGGGGTGGTGTGAATCGGAGGGTCTGAATTAGGATAGGCAGTGAGTGGCAATGTAGGATGGAGAAAAGCACCGCGGAGTGCTTAGCATGGGGAGGTCAGGGAACATGCAGTGGCAATGTAGGATAGTATTCTGAAAAACATCGCGTGGTGGTGCGCATTGTATGGGTGTGTGTTACATTACATTCACTAGTAGGAGTGAGAAAAATATCACGGGTTGGTGCGCATTGTATGGATGTGTGTTACATTACATTCACTAGTAGAAGTGAGAAAAACATCACGGGGTGGTGTGAATCGGAGGGTCTGAATTAGGATAGGCAGTGAGTGGCAAAGTAGGATGGAGAAAAGCACCGCGGGGTGGTCAGCATGGGGAGGTCAGGGAACATGAAGTGGCAATGTAGGATAGTTTTCTGAAAAACAACGCGGGGTGGTGCGCATTGTATGGGTGCGTGTTACATTACATTCACTACTAGGAGTGAGAAAAACATCACGGGGTTTTTCGCATTGTATGGGTTTGTGTTACATTACATTCACTAGTAGGAGTGAGAAAAACATCACGGGGTGGTTTGAATCGGGGGGTCTGAATTAGGATAGGCAGTGAGTGGCAATGTCGGATGGAGAAAAGCACCGCGGGTTGGTCAGCATGGGGTGGTCAGGGAACATGCAGTGGCAATGTAAGATAGGTTTCTGAAAAACATCGCGGGGTGGTGCGCATTGTATGAGTGTGTGTTACATTACATTCACAGTAGGAGTGAGAAAAACATCACGGGGTGGTGTGAATTGGAGGGTTTGCATTAGGATAGGCAGTGAGTGGCAATGTCGGATGGAGAAAAGCACCGCGGGTTGGTCAGCATGGGGTGGTCAGGGAACATGCAGTGGCAATGTAAGATAGGTTTCTGAAAAACATCGCGGGTTGGTGCGCATTGTATGGGTGTGTGTTACATTACATTCACTAGTAGGAGTGAGAAAAACATCACGGAGTGGTGTGAATCGTAGGGTCTGAATTAGTATAGGCAGTGAGTGGCAATGCAGGATGGAGAAAAGCACCGCGGTGTGGTCAGCAGGGGGAGGTCAGGGAACATGCAGTGGCAATGTAAGATAGGTTTCTGAAAAATATCGCGGGGTGGTGCGCATTGTATGGGTGTGTGTTACATTACATTCACTAGTAGGAGTGAGAAAAACATCACGGGGTGGTGCGCATTGTATGGGTGTGTGTTACATTACATTCACTAGTAGGAGTGAGAAAAACATCACGGGGTGGTGCGCATTGTATGGGTGTTTGTTACATTACATTCACTAGTTGGAGTGAGGAAAACATCACGGGGTGGTGTGAATCGGAGGGTCTGAATTAGGATAGGCAGTGAGTGGCAATGAAGGATGGAGAAAAGCACCGCGGGGTGGTCAGCATGGGGAGGTCAGGGAACATGCAGTGGCAATGAACGATAGTTTTCTGAAAAACATTACGTGGTGGTGCGCATTGTATGGGTGTGTGTTACATTACATTCACTAGTAGGAGTGAGAAAAACATCACGGGGTGGTGTGAATCGAAGGATCTGAATTAGGACAGGCAGTGAGTGGCAATGTAGGATGGAGAAAAGCACCGCGGGGTGGTCAGCATGGGGAGGTCAGGGAACATGCAGTGGCAATGTAGGATAGGTTTCTGAAAAATATCGCAGGGTGGTGCGCATTGTATGGGTGTGTGTTACATTACATTCACTAGTAGGAGTGAGAAAAACATCACGGGGTGGTGCGCATTGTATGGGTGTTTGTTACATTACATTCACTAGTTGGAGTGAGGAAAACATCACGGGGTGGTGTGAATCGGAGGGTCTGAATTAGGATAGGCAGTGAGTGGCAATGAAGGATGGAGAAAAGCACCGCGGGTCCGTCAGCATCAGGAGGTCAGGAAACATTCAGTGGCAAAGTAGAATAGGTTTCTGAAAAACATCGCGGGTTGGTGCGCATTGTATGGGTGTGTGTTACATTACATTCACTAGTAGGAGTGAGAAAAACATCACGGGGTGGTGCGCATTGTATGGGTGTGTGTTACATTACATTCACTAGTAGGAGAGAGAAAAACATCACGGGGTGGTGCGCATCGTATGGGTGTGTGTTACATTACATTCACTAGTAGGAGTGAGAAAAACATCACGGGGTGATGTGAATCAGAGGTTCTGAATTAGGATAGGCAGTGAGTGGCAATGTAGGATGGAGAAAAGCACCGAGGGGTGGTCAGAATGGGGAGGTCATGGAACATGCAGTGGCAATGTAGGATAGGTTTCTGAAAAACATCGCGGGGTGGTGCGCATTGTATGGGTGTGTGTTACATTACATTCACTAGTAGGAATGAGAAAAACTACACGGGGTGGTGCGCATTGTATGGGTGTGTGTTACATTACATTCACTAGTAGGAGTGAGAAAAACATCACGGGGTGGTGCGCATTGTATGGGTGTGTGTTACATAACATTCACTTGTAGGAGTGAGAAAAACATAATGGGGTGGTGCGCATTGTATGGGTGTGTGTTACATTACATTCACTAGTAGGAGTGAGAAAAACATCACGGGGTGGTGTGAATCAGAGTGTCTGAATTAGGATAGGCAGTGAGTGGCAATGTAGGATGGAGAAAAGCACCGCGGGGTGGTCAGAATGGGGAGGTCATGGAACATGCAGTGGCAATGTAGGATAGGTTTCTGAAAAACATCACGGGGTGGTGCGCATTGTATGGGTGTGTGTTACATTACATTCACTAGTAGGAGTGAGAAAAACATCACGGGGTGGTGCGCATTGTATGGGTGTTTGTTACATTACATTCACTAGTTGGAGTGAGGAAAACATCACGGGGTGGTGTGAATCGGAGGTTCTGAATTAGGATAGGCAGTGAGTGGCAATGTAGGATGGAGAAAAGCACCACGGGGTGGTCAGCATGGGAGGTCAGGGAACATGCAGTGGCAATGTAGGATAGGTTTCTGAAAAATATCGCAGGGTGGTGCGCATTGTATGGGTGTGTGTTACATTACATTCACTAGTAGGAGTGAGAAAAACATCACGGGGTGGTGCGCATTGTATGGGTGTGTGTTACATTACATTCACTAGTAGGAGTGAGAAAAACATCACGGGGTGGTGCGCATTGTATGGGTGTGTGTTACATTACATTCACTAGTTGGAGTGAGAAAAACATCACGGGGTGGTGTGAATCGGAGGGTCTGAATTAGGATAGGCAGTGAGTGGCAATGAAAGATGGAGAAAAGCACCGCGGGTCCGTCAGCATCGGGAGGTCAGGAAACATTCAGTGGCAAAGTAGAATAGGTTTCTGAAAAACATCGCGGGTTGATGCGCATTGTATGGGTGTGTGTTACATTACATTCACTAGTAGGAGTGAGAAAAACATCACGGGGTGGTGCGCATTGTATGGGTGTGTGTTACATTACATTCACTAGTAGGAGTGAGAAAAACATCACGGGGTGGTGCGCATCGTATGGGTGTGTGTTACATTACATTCACTAGTAGGAGTGAGAAAAACATCACGGGGTGATGTGAATCAGAGCTTCTGAATTAGGATAGGCAGTGAGTGGCAATGTAGGATGGAGAAAAGCACCGAGGGGTGGTCAGAATGGGGAGGTCATGGAACATGCAGTGGCAATGTAGGATAGGTTTCTGAAAAACATCGCGGGGTGGTGCGCATTGTATGGATGTGTGTTACATTACATTCACTAGTAGGACTGAGAAAAACTACACGGGGTGGTGCGCATTGTATGGGTGTGTGTTACATTACATTCACTAGTAGGAGTGAGAAAAACATCACGGGGTGGTGCGCATTGTATGGGTGTGTGTTACATTACATTCACTAGTAGGAATGAGAAAAACATCACGGGGTGGTGCGCATTGTATGGGTGTGTGTTACATTACATTCACTAGTTGGAGTGAGAAAAACATCACGGGGTGGTGTGAATCGGAGGGTCTGAATTAGGATAGGCAGTGAGTGGCAATGAAGGATGGAGAAAAGCACCGCGGGTCCGTCAGCATCGGGAGGTCAGGAAACATTCAGTGGCAAAGTAGAATAGGTTTCTGAAAAACATCGCGGGTTGGTGCGCATTGTATGGGTGTGTGTTACATTACATTCACTAGTAGGAGTGAGAAAAACATCACGGGGTGGTGCGCATTGTATGGGTGTGTGTTACATTACATTCACTAGTAGGGGTGAGAAAAACATCACGGGGTGGTGCGCATCGTATGGGTGTGTGTTACATTACATTTACTAGTAGGAGTGAGAAAAACATCACGGGGTGATGTGAATCAGAGGTTCTGAATTAGGATAGGCAGTGAGTGGCAATGTAGGATGGAGAAAAGCACCGAGGGGTGGTCAGAATGGGGAGGTCATGGAACATGCAGTGGCAATGTAGGATAGGTTTCTGAAAAACATCGCGGGGTGGTGCGCATTGTATGGGTGTGTGTTACATTACATTCACTAGTAGGAATGAGAAAAACTACACGGGGTGGTGCGCATTGTATGGGTGTGTGTTACATTACATTCACTAGTAGGAGTGAGAAAAACATCACGGGGTGGTGCGCATTGTATGGGTGTGTGTTACATTACATTCACTAGTAGGAGTGAGAAAAACATAATGGGGTGGTGCGCATTGTATGGGTGTGTGTTACATTACATTCACTAGTAGGAGTGAGAAAAACATCACGGGGTGGTGTGAATCAGAGTGTCTGAATTAGGATAGGCAGTGAGTGGCAATGTAGGATGGAGAAAAGCACCGCGGGGTGGTCAGAATGGGGAGGTCATGGAACATGCAGTGGCAATGTAGGATAGGTTTCTGAAAAACATCGCGGGTTGGTGCACATTGTAAGGGTGTGTGTTACATTTCATTCACTATTAGGAGTGAGAAAAACATCACGGGGTGGTGTGAATCGGAGGGTCTGAATTAGGATAGGCAGTGAGTGGCAATGTAGGATGGAGAAAAGCACCGCGGAGTGCTCAGCAAGGGGAGGTCAGGGAAGATGCAGTGGCAATGTAGGATAGGTTTCTGAAAAACATCGCGTGGTGGTGTGCATTGTATGGGTGTGTGTTACATTACATTCACTAGTAGGACTGAGAAAAACATCACGGGTTGGTGCGCATTGTATGGATGTGTGTTACATTACATTCACTAGTAGAAGAGAGAAAAACATCACGGGGTGGTGTGAATCGGAGGGTCTGAATTAGGATAGGCAGTGAGTGGCAATGTAGGATGGAGAAAAGCACCGCGGGGTGGTCAGCATGGGGAGGTCAGGGAACATGAAGTGGCAATGTAGGATAGTTTTCTGCAAAACAACGCGGGGTGGTGAGCATTGTATGGGTGTGTGTTACATTACATTCACTACTAGGAGTGAGAAAAACATCTCGGGGTTTTTCGCATTTTATGGGTGTGTGTTACATTACATTCACTACTAGGAGTGAGAAAAACATCACGTGGTGGTGTGAATCGGAGGGTCTGAATTAGGATAGGCAGTGAGTGGCAATGTAGGATGGAGAAAAGCACCGCGGGGTGGTCTCCATGGGGAGGTCAGTGAACATGCTGTGACAATGTAGGATAGGTTTCTGAAAAACATCGCGGGGTGGTGCGCATTGTATGGGTGTGTGTTATATTACATTCACTAGTAGGAGTGAGAAAAACATCACGGGGTGGTGTGAATTGGAGGGTTTGCATTAGGATAGGCAGTGAGTGTCAATGTAGGATGCAGAAAAGCACCGCGGGGTGGTCAGCATGGGGACGTCAGGGAACATGCAGTGGCAATGTAGGATAGGTTTCTGAAAAACATCGCGTGGTGGTGCACATTGTATGGGTGTGTGTTATATAACATTCATTAGTAGGAGTGAGAAAAACATCACGGGGTTTTGTCAATCGGAGGGTCTGATTTAGGATAGGCAGTGAGTGGCACTGTCGGATGGAGAAAAGCACCGCGGGTTGGTCAGCATGGGGTGGTCAGGGAACATGCAGTGGCAATGTAGGATAGGTTTCTGAAAAACATCGCGGGGTGGTGCGCATTGTATGGGTGTGTGTTACATTACATTCACTAGTAGGAGTGAGAAAAACATCACGCGGTGGTGCGCATTGTATGGGTATGTGTTACATTACATTGACTAGTAGGAGTGAGAAAAACATCACGGGGTGGTGTCAAACGGAGGGTCTGATTTAGGATAGGCAGTGAGTGGCAATGTCGGATGGAGAAAAGCACCGCGGGTTGGTCAGCATGGGGTGGTCAGGCAACATGCAGTGGCAATGTAGGATAGGTTTCTGAAAAACATCGCGGGGTGGTGCGCATTGTATGGGTGTGTGTTACATTACATTCACTAGTAGGAGTGAGAAAAACATCACGGGGTGGTGCGCATTGTATGGGTGTGTGTTACATAACATTCACTAGTAGGAGTGAGAAAACCATCACGGGGTGGTGTGAATCGGAGGGTCTGATTTAGGATAGGCAGTGAGTGGCAATGTCGGATGGAGAAAAGCACCGCGGGGTGGTCAGCATTGGGAGGTCAGGGAACGTGCATTGGCAATGTAGGATATGTTTCTGGAAAACATCGCGGGGTGGTGCGCATTGTATGGGTGTGTGTTACATTACATTCACTAGTAGGAGTGAGAAAAACATCACGGGGTGGTGCGCATTGTATGGGTTTGTATTACATTACATTCACTAGTAGGAGTGAGAAAAACATCACGGGGTGGTGTGAATCGCAGGGTCTGAATTAGGATAGGCAGTGAGTGGCAATGTAGGATGCAGAAAAGCACCGTGGGGTGGTCAGCATGTGGAGGTCAGGGAACATGCAATGGCAATGTAGGATAGGTTTCTGAAAAACATCGCGGGGTGGTGCGCATTGTATGGGTGTGTGTTACATTACATTCACTAGTAAGAGTGAGAAAAACATCACGGGGTGGTGCGCATTGTATGGGTGTGTGTTACATTACATTCACTAGTAGGAGTGAGAAAAACATCACGGGGTTGTGTGAATCGCAGGGTCTGAATTAGGATAGGCAGTGAGTGGCAATGTAGGATGGAGAAAAGCACCGCGGTGTGGTCAGCAGGGGGAGGTCAGGGAACATGCAGTGGCAATGTAGGATAGGTTTCTGAAAAACATCGCGTGGTGGTGCACATTGTATGGGTGTGTGTTATATAACATTCACTAGTAGGAGTGAGAAAAACATCACGGGGTGGTGTCAATCGGAGGGTCTGATTTAGGATAGGCAGTGAGTGGCAATGTCGGATGGAGAAAAGCACCGCGGGTTGGTCATCATGCGGTGGTCAGGGAACATGCAGTGGCAATGTAGGATAGGTTCTGAAAAACATCGCGGTGTGGTGCGCATTGTATGGTTGTGTGTTACATTACATTCACTAGTAGGAGTGAGAAAAACATCACGGGGTGGTGCGCATTGTATGGGTGTGTGTTACATTACATTCAATAGTAGGAGTGAGAAAAACATCACGGGGTGGTGTGAATCAGAGGGTCTGAATTAGGATAGGCAGTCAGTGGCAATGTAGGATGGAGAAAATCACCGCGGGGTGGTCAGAATGGGGAGGTCATGGAACATGCAGTGGCAATGTAGGATAGGTTTCTGAAAAACATCGCGGGGTGGTGCGCATTGTATGGGTGTGTGTTACATTACATTCACTAGTAGGAATGAGAAAAACCTCACGGGGTGGTGCGCATTGTATGTGTGTGTGTTACATTACATTCACTAGTAGGAGTGAGAAAAACATCACGGGGTGGTGCGCATGGTATGGGTGTGTGTTACATTACATTCACTAGTAGGAGTGAGAAAAACATCACGGGGTGGTGCGCATTGTATGGGTGTGTGTTACATTACATTCACTAGTAAGAGTGAGAAAAACATGACGGGGTGGTGTGAATCAGAGGGTCTGAATTAGGATAGGCAGGGAGTGGCAATGTAGGATGGAGAAAAGCCCTGCGGGGTGGTCAGAATGGGGAGGTCATGGAACATGCAGTGGCAATGTAGGATAAGTTTCTGAAAAACATCACGGGGTGGTGCGCATTGTATGGGTGTGTGTTACATTACATTCACTAGTAGGAGTGAGAAAATCATCACGGGGTGGTGCGCATTGTATGGGTGTGTGTTACATTACATTCACTAGTAGGAGTGAGAAAAACATGACGCGGTGGTGCGCATTGTATGGGTGTGTGTTACATTACATTCACTAGTAGGAGTGAGAAAAACATCACGGAGTGGTGTGAATCGTAGGGTCTGAATTAGTATAGGCAGTGAGTGGCAATGCAGGATGGAGAAAAGCACCGCGGTGTGGTCAGCAGGGGGAGGTCAGGGAACATGCAGTGGCAATGTAGGATAGGTTTCTGAAAAATATCGCGGGGTGGTGCGCATTGTATGGGTGTGTGTTACACTACATTCACTAGTAGGAGTGAGAAAAACATCACGGTGTGGTGTGATTCGGAGGGTCTGAATTAGGATAGGCAGTGAGTGGCAATGTAGGATGGAGAAAAGCACCGCGGGGTGGTCAGCATGGGGAGGTCAGGGAACATGCAGTGGCAATGAACGATAGTTTTCTGAAAAACATTACGGGGTGGTGCGCATTGTATGGGTGTGTGTTACATTACATTCACTAGTAGGAGTGAGAAAAACATCACGGGGTGGTGTGAATCGAAGGATCTGAATTAGGACAGGCAGTGAGTGGCAATGTAGGATGGAGAAAAGCACCGCGGGGTGGTCAGCATGGGGAGGTCAGGGAACATGCAGTGGCAATGTAGGATATGTTTCTGAAAAATATCGCAGGGTGGTGCGCATTGTATGGGTGTGTGTTACATTACATTCACTAGTAGGAGTGAGAAAAACATCACGGGGTGGTGCGCATTGTATGGGTGTGTGTTACATTACATTCACTAGTACGAGTGAGAAAAACATCACGGGGTGGTGCGCATTGTATGGGTGTTTGTTACATTACATTCACTAGTTGGAGTGAGGAAAACATCACGGGGTGGTGTGAATCGGAGGGTCTGAATTAGGATAGGCAGTGAGTGGCAATGAAGGATGGAGAAAAGCACCGCGGGTCCGTCAGCATCAGGAGGTCAGGAAACATTCAGTGGCAAAGTAGAATAGGTTTCTGAAAAACATCGCGGGTTGGTGCGCATTGTATGGGTGTGTGTTACATTACATTCACTAGTAGGAGTGAGAAAAACATCACGGGGTGGTGCGCATTGTATGGGTGTGTGTTACATTACATTCACTAGTAGGAGTGAGAAAAACATCACGGGGTGGTGCGCATCGTATGGGTGTGTGTTACATTACATTCACTAGTAGGAGTGAGAAAAACATCACGGGGTGATGTGAATCAGAGGTTCTGAATTAGGATAGGCAGTGAGTGGCAATGTAGGATGGAGAAAAGCACCGAGGGGTGGTCAGAATGGGGAGGTCATGGAACATGCAGTGGCAATGTAGGATAGGTTTCTGAAAAACATCGCGGGGTGGTGCGCATTGTATGGGTGTGTGTTACATTACATTCACTAGTAGGAATGAGAAAAACTACACGGGGTGGTGCGCATTGTATGGGTGTGTGTTACATTACATTCACTAGTAGGAGTGAGAAAAACATCACGGGGTGGTGCGCATTGTATGGGTGTGTGTTACATTACATTCACTTGTAGGAGTGAGAAAAACATAATGGGGTGGTGCGCATTGTATGGGTGTGTGTTACATTACATTCACTAGTAGGAGTGAGAAAAACATCACGGGGTGGTGTGAATCAGAGTGTCTGAATTAGGATAGGCAGTGAGTGGCAATGTAGGATGGAGAAAAGCACCGCGGGGTGGTCAGAATGGGGAGGTCATGGAACATGCAGTGGCAATGTAGGATAGGTTTCTGAAAAACATCGCGGGGTGGTGCGCATTGTATGGGTGTGTGTTACATTACCTTCACTAGTAGGAGTGAGAAAAACATCACGGGGTGGTGCGCATTGTATGGGTGTGTGTTACCTTACATTCACTAGTAGGAGTGAGAAAAACATGACGCGGTGGTGCGCATTGTATGGGTGTGTGTTACATTACATTCACTAGTAGGAGTGAGAAAAACATCACGGGGTGGTGTGAATTGGAGGGTCTGAATTAATATAGGCAGTGAGTGGCAATGTAGGATGGAGAAAAGCACCACGGTGTGGTCAGCAGGGGGAGGTCAGGGAACATGCAGTGGCAATGTAGAATAGGTTTCTGAAAAATATCGCGGGGTGGTGCGCATTGTATGGGTGTGTGTTACATTATATTCACTAGTAGGAGTGAGAAAAACATCACGGGGTGGTGTGATTCGGAGTGTCTGAATTAGGATAGGCAGTGAGTGGCAATGTAGGATGGAGAAAAGCACCGCGGGGTTGTCAGCATGGGGAGGTCAGGGAACATGCAGTGGCAATGAACGATAGTTTTCTGAAAAACATCACGGGGTGGTGCGCATTGTATGGGTGTGTGTTACATTACATTCACTAGTAGGAGTGAGAAAAACATCACGGGGTGGTGTGAATCGGAGGGTCTGAATTAGGACACTCAGTGAGTGGCAATGTAGGATGGAGAAAAGCACCGCGGGGTGGTCAGCATGGGGAGGTCAGGGAACATGCAGTGGCAATGTACGATAGGTTTCTGAAAAACATCGCAGGGTGGTGCGCATTGTATGGGTGTGTTACATTACATACACTAGTAGGAGTGTGAAAAACATCGCGCGGTGGTACGCATTGTATGGTTGTGTGTTACATTACATTCACTAGTAGGAGTGAGAAAAACATCACGTGGTGGTTCGCATTGTTTGGGTGTGTGTTACATTACATTCACTAGTAGGAGTGAGAAAAACATCACGGGGTGGTGTGAATCGGAGGGTCTGAATTAGGATAGGCAGTGAGTGGCAATGTAGGATGGATAAAAGCACCGAGGGGTGGTCATCATGGGGAGGTCACGCAACATGCAGTGACAATGTAGGATAGGTTTCTGAAAAACATCGCGGGGTGGTGCGCATTGTATGGGTGTGTGTTACATTACATTCACTAGTAGAAGTGAGAAAAACATCACGGGGTGGTGCGCATTGTATGGGTGTGTGTTACATTACATTCACTAGTAAGAGTGAGAAAAACATCACGAGGTGGTGCGCATTGTATGGGTGTGTGTTACATTACACTCACTAGTAGGAGTCAGAAATACATCACAGGGTGGTGTGAATCGGAGGGTCTGAATTAGAATCGGCAGTGAGTGGCAATATAGGATGGAGAAAAGCACCGCGGGGTGGTGAGCATGTGGAGGTCAGTGATCATGCAGTGGCAATGTAGGATAGGTTTCAGAAATACATCGCGGGGGGGTGCGCATTGTATGGGTGTGTGTTACATTACATTCACTAGTAGGACTGAGAAAAACATCACGGGGTGGTGCGCATTGTATGGGTGCGTGTTACATTACATTCACTAGTAGGAGTGAGAAAAACATCACGGGGTGGTGTGAATCGGAGGGTCTGAATTAGGATAGGCAGTGAGTGGCAATGTAGGATGGAGAAAAGCACCACGGGGTGGTCAGCATGGGGAGGTCAGGCAACATGCATTGGCAATGTAGGATAGGTTTCTGAAAAACATCGCGGGGTGGTGCGCATTGTATGGGTGTGTGTTACATTACATTCACTAGTAGGAGTGAGAAAAACATCACGGGTTGGTGCGCATGTATGGATGTGTGTTACATTACATTCACTAGTAGGAGTGAGAAAAACAACACGGGGTGGTGTGAATCGGAGGGTCTGATTTAGGATAGGCAGTGAGTGGCAATGAAGGATGGAGAAAAGCAACACGGTGTGGACAGCAGGGGGAGGTCAGGGAACATGCAGTGGCAATGTAGGATAGGTTTCTGAAAAATATCGCAGGGTGGTGCGCATTGTATGGGTGTGTGTTACACTACATTCACTAGTAGGAGTGAGAAAAACATGACGCGGTGGTGCGCATTGTATGGGTGTGTGTTACATTACATTCACTAGTAGGAGTGAGAAAAACATCACGGAGTGGTGTGAATCGTAGGGTCTGAATTAGTATAGGCAGTGAGTGGCAATGCAGGATGGAGAAAAGCACCGCGGTGTGGTCAGCAGGGGGAGGTCAGGGAACATGCAGTGGCAATGTAGGATAGGTTTCTGAAAAATATCGCGGGGTGGTGCGCATTGTATGGGTGTGTGTTACATTACATTCACTAGTAGGAGTGAGAAAAACATCACGGTGTGGTGTGATTCGGAGGGTCTGAATTAGGATAGGCAGTGAGTGGCAATGTAGGATGGAGAAAAGCACCGCGGGGTGGTCAGCATGGGGAGGTCAGGGAACATGCAGTGGCAATGAACGATAGTTTTCTGAAAAACATTACGGGGTGGTGCGCATTGTATGGGTGTGTGTTACAATACATTCACTAGTAGGAGTGAGAAAAACATCACGGGGTGGTGTGAATCGAAGGATCGGAATTAGGACAGGCAGTGAGTGGCAATGTAGGATGGAGAAAAGCACCGCGGGGTGGTCAGCATGGGAGGTCAGGGAACATGCAGTGGCAATGTAGGATAGGTTTCTGAAAAATATCGCAGGGTGGTGCGCATTGTATGGGTGTGTGTTACATTACATTCACTAGTAGGAGTGAGAAAAACATCACGGGGTGGTGCGCATTGTATGGGTGTGTGTTACATTACATTCACTAGTAGGAGTGAGAAAAACATCACGGGGTGGTGCGCATTGTATGGGTGTGTGTTACATTACATTCACTAGTTGGAGTGAGAAAAACATCACGGGGTGGTGTGAATCGGAGGGTCTGAATTAGGATAGACAGTGAGTGGCAATGAAAGATGGAGAAAAGTACCGCGGGTCCGTCAGCATTGGGAGGTCAGGAAACATTCAGTGGCAAAGTAGAATAGGTTTCTGAAAAACATCGCGGGTTGATGCGCATTGTATGGGTGTGTGTTACATTACATTCACTAGTAGGAGTGAGAAAAACATCACGGGGTGGTGCGCATTGTATGGGTGTTTGTTACATTACATTCACTAGTAGGAGTGAGAAAAACATCACGGGGTGGTGCGCATCGTATGGGTGTGTGTTACATTACATTCACTAGTAGGAGTGAGAAAAACATCACGGGGTGATGTGAATCAGAGGTTCTGAATTAGGATAGGCAGTGAGTGGCAATGTAGGATGGAGAAAAGCACCGAGGGGTGGTCAGAATGGGGAGGTCATGGAACATGCAGTGGCAATGTAGGATAGGTTTCTGAAAAACATCGCGGGGTGGTGCGCATTGTATGGGTGTGTGTTACATTACATTCACTAGTAGGAATGAGAAAAACTACACGGGGTGGTGCGCATTGTATGGGTGTGTGTTACATTACATTCACTAGTAGGAGTGAGAAAAACATCACGGGGTGGTGCGCATTGTATGGGTGTGTGTTACATTACATTCACTAGTAGGAGTGAGAAAAACATAATGGGGTGGTGCGCATTGTATGGGTGTGTGTTACATTACATTCACTAGTAGGAGTGAGAAAAACATCACGGGGTGGTGTGAATCAGAGTGTCTGAATTAGGATAGGCAGTGAGTGGCAATGTAGGATGGAGAAAAGCACCGCGGGGTGGTCAGAATGGGGAGGTCATGGAACATGCAGTGGCAATGTAGGATAGGTTTCTGAAAAACATCGCGGGGTGGTGCGCATTGTATGGGTGTGTGTTACATTACATTCACTAGTAGGAGTGAGAAAAACATCACGGGGTGGTGCGCATTGTATGTGTGTGTGTTACCTTACATTCACTAGTAGGAGTGAGAAAAACATGACGCGGTGGTGCGCATTGTATGGGTGTGTGTTACATTACATTCACTAGTAGGAGTGAGAAAAACATCACGGGGTGGTGTGAATTGGAGGGTCTGAATTAGTATAGGCAGTGAGTGGCAATGTAGGATGGAGAAAAGCACCACGGTGTGGTCAGCAGGGGGAGGTCAGGGAACATGCAGTGGCAATGTAGAATAGGTTTCTGAAAAATATCGCGGGGTGGTGCGCATTGTATGGGTGTGTGTTACATTATATTCACTAGTAGGAGTGAGAAAAACATCACGGGGTGGTGTGATTTGGAGTGTCTGAATTAGGATAGGCAGTGAGTGGCAATGTAGGATGGAGAAAAGCACCGCGGGGTGGTCAGCATGGGGAGGTCAGGGAACATGCCGTGGCAATGAACGATAGTTTTCTGAAAAACATCACGGGGTGGTGCGCATTGTATGGGTGTGTGTTACATTACATTCACTAGTAGGAGTGAGAAAAACATCACGGGGTGGTGTGAATCGGAGGGTCTGAATTAGGACACTCAGTGAGTGGCAATGTAGGATGGAGAAAAGCATCGCGGGGTGGTCAGCATGGGGAGGTCAGGGAACATGCAGTGGCAATGTACGATAGGTTTCTGAAAAACATCGCAGGGTGGTGCGCATTGTATGGGTGTGTTACATTACATACACTAGTAGGAGTGTGAAAAACATCGCGCGGTGGTACGCATTGTATGGTTGTGTGTTACATTACCTTCACTAGTAGGAGTGAGAAAAACATCACGTGGTGGTTCGCATTGTTTGGGTGTGTGTTACATTACATTCACTAGTAGGAGTGAGAAAAACATCACGGGGTGGTGTGAATCGGAGGGTCTGAATTAGGATAGGCAGTGAGTGGCAATGTAGGATGGATAAAAGCACCGAGGGGTGGTCATCATGGGGAGGTCACGCAACATGCAGTGGCAATGTAGGAAAAGTTTCTGAAAAACATCGCGGGGTGGTGCGCATTGTATGGGTGTGTGTTACATTACATTCACTAGTAGAAGTGAGAAAAACATCACGGGGTGGTGCGCATTGTATGGGTGTGTGTTACATTACATTCACTAGTAAGAGTGAGAAAAACATCACGAGGTGGTGCGCATTGTATGGGTGTGTGTTACATTACACTCACTAGTAGGAGTCAGAAATACATCACAGGGTGGTGTGAATCGGAGGGTCTGAATTAGAATCGGCAGTGAGTGGCAATATAGGATGGAGAAAAGCAACGCGGGGTGGTGAGCATTGGGAGGTCAGTGAACATGCAGTGGCAATGTAGGATAGGTTTCAGAAATACATCGCGGGGGGGTGCGCATTGTATGGGTGTGTGTTACATTACATTCACTAGTAGGACTGAGAAAAACATCACGGGGTGGTGCGCATTGTTTGGGTGTGTGTTACATTACATTCACTAGTAGGAGTGAGAAAAACATCACGGGGTGGTGTGAATCGGAGGGTCTGAATTAGGATAGGCAGTGAGTGGCAATGTAGGATGGAGAAAAGCACCACGGGGTGGTCAGCATGGGGAGGTCAGGCAACATGCATTGGCAATGTAGGATAGGTTTCTGAAAAACATCGCGGGGTGGTGCCCATTGTATGGGTGTGTGTTACATTACATTCACTAGTAGGAGTGAGAAAAACATCACGGGTTGGTGCGCATGTATGGATGTGTGTTACATTACATTCACTAGTAGGAGTGAGAAAAACAACACGTGGTGGTGTGAATCGGAGGGTCTGATTTAGGATAGGCAGTGAGTGGCAATGAAGGATGGAGAAAAGCAACACGGTGTGGTCAGCAGGGGGAGGTCAGGGAACATGCAGTGGCAATGTAGGATAGGTTTCTGAAAAATATCGCAGGGTGGTGCGCATTGTATGGGTGTGTGTTACATTACATTCACTAGTAGGAGTGAGAAAAACATCGCGGGGTGGTGCGCATTGTATGGGTGTGTGTTACATTACATTCACTAGTAGGAGTGAGAAAAACATCACGGGGTGGTGCACATTGTATGGGTGTGTGTTACATTACATTCACTAGTAGGAGTGAGAAAAACATCACGGGGTGGTGTCAATCGGATGGTCTGAATTAGGATAGGCAGTGAGTGGCAATGTACGATGGAGAAAAGCACCGCGGGGTGGTGAGCATGGGGAAGTCAGGGAACATGCAGTGGCAATGTAGGATAGTCTTCTGAAAAACATTGCGGGGTGGTGCGCATTGTATGGGTGTGTGTTACATTACATTCACTAGTAGGAGTGAGAAAAACATCACGGGGTGGTTCGCATTGTATGGGTGTGTGTTACATTACATTCACTAGTAGGAGTGAGAAAAACATCACGGGCTGGTGAGAATCGGAGGGTCTGAATTAGGATAGGCAGTGAGTGGCAATGTAGGATGGAGAAAAGCACCGCGGGGTGGTCAGCATGGCAGGTCAGGGAACATGCAGTGGCAATGTAGGATAGGTTTCTGAAAAACATCGCGGGTTGGTGCACATTGTATGGGTGTGTGTTACATTACATTCACTCGTAGGAGTGAGAAAAACATCACTGGGTGGTGTGAATCGGAGGGTCTGAATTAGGATAGGCAGTGAGTGGCAATGTAGCATGGAGAAAAGCACCGCGGAGTGCTCAGCATGGGGAGGTCAGGGAACATGCAGTGGCAATGTAGGATAGTATTCTGAAAAACATCGCGTGGTGGTGCGCATTGTATGGGTGTGTGTTACATTACATTCACTAGTAGGAGTGAGAAAAACATCACGGGTTGGTGCGCATTGTATGGATGTGTGTTACATTACATTCACTAGTAGAAGTGAGAAAAACATCACGGGGTGGTGTGAATCGGAGGGTCTGAATTAGGATAGGCAGTGAGTGGCAAAGTAGGATGGAGAAAAGCACCGCGGGGTGGTCAGCATGGGGAGGTCAGGGAACATGAAGTGGCAATGTAGGATAGTTTTCTGAAAAACAACGCGGGGTGGTGCGCATTGTATGGGTGTGTGTTATATTACATTCACTACTAGGAGTGAGAAAAACATCACGGGGTTTTTCGCATTGTATGGGTGTGTGTTACATTACATTCACTAGTAGGAGTGAGAAAAACATCACGGGGTGGTGTGAATCGGAGGGTCTGAATTAGGATAGGCAGTGAGTGGCAATGTAGGATGGAGAAAAGCACCGCGGGGTGGTCTCCATGGGGAGGACAGTGAACATGCAGTGACAATGTAGGATAGGTTTCTGAAAAACATCGCGGGGTGGTGCGCATTGTATGGGTGTGTGTTACATTACATTCACAGTAGGAGTGAGAAAAACATCACGGGGTGGTGTGAATTGGAGGGTTTGCATTAGGATAGGCAGTGAGTGGCAATGTCGGATGGAGAAGAGCACCGCGGGTTGGTCAGCATGGGGTGGTCAGGGAACATGCAGTGGCAATGTAGGATAGGTTTCTGAAAAACATCGCGGGGTGGTGCGCATTGTATGGGTGTGTGTTACATTACATTCACTAGTAGGAGTGAGAAAAACATCACGCGGTGGTGCGCATTGTATGGGTGTGTGTTACATTACATTCACTAGTAGAAGTGAGAAAAACATCACGGGGTGGTGTGAATCGGAGGGTCTGAATTAGGATAGGCAGTGAGTGGCAATGTAGGATGGAGAAAAGCACCGCGGGGTGGTCAACATGGGGACGTCAGGGAACATGCAGTGGCAATGTAGGATAGGTTTCTGAAAAACATCGCGGGGTGGTGCACATTGTATGGGTGTGTGTTACATAACATTCACTAGTAGGAGTGAGAAAACCATCACCGGGTAGTGTGAATCGGAGGGTCTGATTTAGGATAGGCAGTGAGTGGCAATGTCGGATGGAGAAAAGCACCGCGCGTTGGTCAGCATGGGGTGGTCAGGGAACATGCAGTGGCAATGTAGGATAGGTTTCTGAAAAACATCGCGAGGTGGTGCGCATTGTATGGGTGTGTGTTACATTACATTCACTAGTAGGAGTGAGAAAAACATCACGGGGTGGTGCACATTGTATGGGTGTGTGTTACATTACATTCACTAGTAGGAGTGATAAAAACATGACACAGTGGTGCGCATTGTATGGGTGTGTGTTACATTACATTCACTAGTAGGAGTGAGAAAAACATCATGGGCTGGTGTGAATCGGAGGGTCTGAATTAGTATAGGCAGTGAGTGGCAATGTAGGATGGAGAAAAGCACCGCGGTGTGGTCAGCAGGGGGAGGTCAGGGAACATGCAGTGGCAATGTAGGATAGGTTTCTGAAAAATATCGCAGGGTTGTGCGCATTGTATGGGTGTGTGTTACATTACATTCACTAGTAGGAGTGAGAAAAACATCACGAGGTGGTTCGCACTGTATGGGTGTGTGTTACATTACATTCACTAGTAGGAGTGAGAAAAACATCACGGGCTGGTGTGAATCGGAGGGTCTGAATTAGGATAGGCAGTGAGTGGCAATGTAGGATGGAGAAAAGCACCGCGGAGTGCTCAGCAAGGGGAGGTCAGGGAAGATGCAGTGGCAATGTAGGATAGGTTTCTGAAAAACATCGCGTGGTGGTGCGCATTGTATGGGTGTGTGTTACATTACATTCACTAGTAGAAGAGAGAAAAACATCACGGGGTGGTGTGAATCGGAGGGTCTGAATTAGGATAGGCAGTGAGTGGCAATATAGGATGGAGAAAAACACCGCGGGGTGGTCAGCATGGGGAGGTCAGGGAACATGAAGTGGCAATGTAGGATAGTTTTCTGAAAAACAACGCGGGGTGGTGCGCATTGTATGGGTGTGTGTTACATTGCATTCACTACTAGGAGTGAGAAAAACATCTCGGGGTTTTTCGCATTATATGGGTGTGTGTTACATTACATTCACTACTAGGAGTGAGAAAAACATCACGGGGTGGTGTGAATCGGAGGGTCTGAATTAGGATAGGCAGTGAGTGGCAATGTAGGATGGAGAAAAGCACCGCGGGGTGGTCTCCATGGGGAGGTCAGTGAACATGCTGTGACAATGTAGGATAGGTTTCTGAAAAACATCGCGGGGTGGTGCGCATTGTATGGGTGTGTGTTACATTACATTCACTAGTAGGAGTGAGAAAAACATCACGGGGTGGTGTGAATTGGAGGGTTTGCATTAGGATAGGCAGTGAGTGGCAATGTAGGATGCAGAAAAGCACCGCGGGGTGGTCAGCACGGGGACGTCAGGGAACATGCAGTGGCAATGTAGGATAGGTTTCTGAAAAACATCGCGTGGTGGTGCACATTGTATGGGTGTGTGTTATATAACATTCACTAGTAGGAGTGAGAAAAACATCACGGGGTGGTGTCAATCGGAGGGTCTGATTTAGGATAGGCAGTGAGTGGCAATGTCGGATGGAGAAAAGCACCGCGGGTTGGTCAGCATGCGGTGGTCAGGGAACATGCAGTGGCAATGTAGGATAGGTTTCTGAAAAACATCGCGGGGTGGTGCGCATTGTATGGGTGTGTGTTACATTACATTCACTAGTAGGAGTGAGAAAAACATCACGCGGTGGTGCGCATTGTATGGGTGTGTGTTACATTACATTCACTAGTAGGAGTGAGAAAAACATCACGGGGTGGTGTCAAACGGAGGGTCTGATTTAGGATAGGCAGTGAGTGGCAATGTCGGATGGAGAAAAGCACCGCGGGGTGGTCAGCATGGGGAGGTCAGGGAACATGCAGTGGCAATATAGGATAGGTTTCTGAAAAACATCGCGGGGTGGTGCGCATTGTATGGGTGTTTGTAACATTACATTCACTAGTAGGAGTGAGAAAAACATCACGGGGTGGTGTGAATCGGAGGGTCTGAATTAGGATAGGCAGTGAGTGGCAATGTAGGATGGAGAAAAGCACCGCGGAGTGCTCAGCATGGGGAGGTCAGGGAACATGCAGTGGCAATGTAGGATAGTATTCTGAAAAACATCGCGTGGTGGTGCGCATTGTATGGGTTTGTGTTACATTACATTCACTAGTAGGAGTGAGAAAAACATCACGGGTTGGTGCGCATTGTATGGATGTGTGTTACATTACATTCACTAGTAGAAGTGAGAAAAACATCACGGGGTGGTGTGAATCGGAGGGTCTGAATTAGGATAGGCAGTGAGTGGCAAAGTAGGATGGAGAAAAGCACCGCGGGGTGGTCAGCATGGGGAGGTCAGGGAACATGAAGTGGCAATGTAGGATAGTTTTCTGAAAAACAACGCGGGGTGGTGCGCATTGTATGGGTGTGTGTTACATTACATTCACTACTAGGAGTGAGAAAAACATCACGGGGTTTTTCGCATTGTATGGGTGTGTGTTACATTACATTCACTAGTAGGAGTGAGAAAAACATCACGGGGTGGTGTGAATCGGAGGGTCTGAATTAGGATAGGCAGTGAGTGGCAATGTAGGATGGAGAAAAGCACCGCGGGGTGGTCTCCATGGGGAGGTCAGTGAACATGCAGTGACAATGTAGGATAGGTTTCTGAAAAACATCGCGGGGTGGTGCGCATTGTATGGGTGTGTGTTACATTACATTCACAGTAGGAGTGAGAAAAACATCACGGGGTGGTGTGAATTGGAGGGTTTTCATTAGGATAGGCAGTGAGTGGCAATGTCGGATGGAGAAAAGCACCGCGGGTTGGTCAGCATGGGGTGGTCAGGGAACATGCAGTGGCAATGTAGGATAGGTTTCTGAAAAACATCGCGGGGTGGTGCGCATTGTATGGGTGTGTGTTACATTACATTCACTAGTAGGAGTGAGAAAAACATCACGCGGTGGTGCGCATTGTATGGGTGTGTGTTACATTACATTCACTAGTAGGAGTGAGAAAAACATGACGCGGTGGTGCGCATTGTATGGGTGTGTGTTACATTACATTCACTAGTAGGAGTGATAAAAACATGACGCAGTGGTGCGCATTGTATGGGTGTGTGTTACATTACATTCACTAGTAGGAGTGAGAAAAACATCATGGGCTGGTGTGAATCGGAGGGTCTGAATTAGTATAGGCAGTGAGTGGCAATGTAGGATGGAGAAAAGCACCGCGGTGTGGTCAGCAGGGGGAGGTCAGGGAACATGCAGTGGCAATGTAGGATAGGTTTCTGAAAAATATCGCAGGGTGGTGCGCATTGTATGGGTGTGTGTTACATTACATTCACTAGTAGGAGTGAGAAAAACATCACGAGGTGGTTCGCACTGTATGGGTGTGTGTTACATTACATTCACTAGTATGAGTGAGAAAAACATCACGGGCTGGTGTGAATCGGAGGGTCTGATTTAGGATAGGCAGTGAGTGGCAATGTCGGATGGAGAAAAGCACCGCGGGTTGGTCAGCATGGGGTGGTCAGGGAACATGCAGTGGCAATGTAGGATAGGTTTCTGAAAAACATCGCGGGGTGGTGCGCATTGTATGGGTGTGTGTTACATTACATTCACTAGTAGGAGTGAGAAAAACATCACGGGGTGGTGCACATTGTATGGGTGTGTGTTACATTACATTCACTAGTAGGAGTGATAAAAACATGACGCAGTGGTGCGCATTGTATGGGTGTGTGTTACATTACATTCACTAGTAGGAGTGAGAAAAACATCATGGGCTGGTGTGAATCGGAGGGTCTGAATTAGTATAGGCAGTGAGTGGCAATGTAGGATGGAGAAAAGCACCGCGGTGTGCTCAGCAGGGGGATGTCAGGGAACATGCAGTGGCAATGTAGGATAGGTTTCTGAAAAATATCGCAGGGTGGTGCGCATTGTATGGGTGTGTGTTACATTACATTCACTAGTAGGAGTGAGAAAAACATCACGGGCTGGTGTGAATCGGAGGGTCTGAATTAGGATAGGCAGTGAGTGGCAATGTAGGATGGAGAAAAGCACCGCGGGGTGGTCAGCATGGCAGGTCAGGGAACATGCAGTGGCATGTAGGATAGGTTTCTGAAAAACATCGCGGGTTGGTGCACATTGTATGGTTGTGTGTTACATTTCATTCACTAGTAGGAGTGAGAAAAACATCACGGGGTGGTGTGAATCGGAGGGTCTGAATTAGGATAGTCAGTGAGTGGCAATGTAGGATGGAGAAAAGCACCGCGGAGTGCTCAGCAAGGGGAGGTCAGGGAAGATGCAGTGGCAATGTAGGATAGGTTTCTGAAAAACATCGCGTGGTGGTGCGCATTGTATGGGTGTGTGTTACATTACATTCACTAGTAGGAGTGAGAAAAACATCACGGGTTGGTGCACATTGTATGGGTGTGTGTTACATTACATTCACTAGTAGGAGTGAGAAAAACATCACGGGGTGGTGTCAAACGGAGGGTCTGATTTAGGATACGCAGTGAGTGGCAATGTCGGATGGAGAAAAGCACCGCGGGGTGGTCAGCATGGGGAGGTCAGGGAACATGCAGTGGCAATGTAGGATAGGTTTCTGAAAAACATCGCGGGGTGGTGCGCATTGTATGGGTGTGTGTTACATTACATTCACTAGTAGGAGTGAGAAAAACATCATGGGTTGGTGCGCATTGTATGGGTGTGTGTTACATTACATTCACTAGTAGGAGTGAGAAAAACATCACGGGGTTGTGTGAATCGGAGGGTCTGAATTAGGATAGGCAGTGAGTGGCAATGTAGGATGGAGAAAAGCACCGCGGGGTGGTCAACATGGGGCCGTCAGGGAACATGCAGTGGCAATGTAGGATAGGTTTCTGAAAAACATCGCGGGGTGGTGCACATTGTATGGGTGTGTGTTACATAACATTCACTAGTAGGAGTGAGAAAACCATCACGGGGTGGTGTGAATCGGAGGGTCTGATTTAGGATAGGCAGTGAGTGGCAATGTCGGATGGAGAAAAGCACCGCGGGGTGGTCAGCATTGGGAGGTCAGGGAACATGCATTGGCAATGTAGGATATGTTTCTGAAAAACATCGCGGGGTGGTGCGCATTGTATGGGTGTGTGTTACATTACATTCACTAGTAGGAGTGAGAAAAACATCACGGGGTGGTGCGCATTGTATGGGTGTGTGTTACATTACATTCACTAGTAGGAGTGAGAAAAACATCACGGGGTGGTGTGAATCGCAGGGTCTGAATTAGGATAGGCAGTGAGTGGCAATGTAGGATGGAGAAAAGCACCGTGGGGTGGTCAGCATGGGGAGGTCAGGGAACATGCAATGGCAATGTAGGATAGGTTTCTGAAAAACATCGCGGGGTGGTGCGCATTGTATGGGTGTGTGTTACATTACATTCACTAGTAGAAGAGAGAAAAACATCACGGGGTGGTGTGAATCGGAGGGTCTGAATTAGGATAGGCAGTGAGTGGCAATATAGGATGGAGAAAAACACCGCGGGGTGGTCAGCATGGGGAGGTCAGGGAACATGAAGTGGCAATGTAGGATAGTTTTCTGAAAAACAACGCGGGGTGGTGCGCATTGTATGGGTGTGTGTTACATTGCATTCACTACGAGGAGTGAGAAAAACATCTCGGGGTTTTTCGCATTATATGGGTGTGTGTTACATTACATTCACTACTAGGAGTGAGAAAAACATCACGGGGTGGTGTGAATCGGAGGGTCTGAATTAGGATAGGCAGTGAGTGGCAATGTAGGATGGAGAAAAGCACCGCGGGGTGGTCTCCATGGGGAGGTCAGTGAACATGCTGTGACAATGTAGGATAGGTTTCTGAAAAACATCGCGGGGTGGTGCGCATTGTATGGGTGTGTGTTACATTACATTCACTAGTAGGAGTGAGAAAAACATCACGGGGTGGTGTGAATTGGAGGGTTTGCATTAGGATAGGCAGTGAGTGGCAATGTAGGATGCAGAAAAGCACCGCGGGGTGGTCAGCATGGGGACGTCAGGGAACATGCAGTGGCAATGTAGGATAGGTTTCTGAAAAACATCGCGTGGTGGTGCACATTGTATGGGTGTGTGTTATATAACATTCACTAGTAGGAGTGAGAAAAACATCACGGGGTGGTGTCAATCGGAGGGTCTGATTTAGGATAGGCAGTGAGTGGCAATGTCGGATGGAGAAAAGCACCGCGGGTTGGTCAGCATGCGGTGGTCAGGGAACATGCAGTGGCAATGTAGGATAGGTTTCTGAAAAACATCGCGGGGTGGTGCGCATTGTATGGGTGTGTGTTACATTACATTCACTAGTAGGAGTGAGAAAAACATCACGCGGTGGTGCGCATTGTATGGGTGTGTGTTACATTACATTCACTAGTAGGAGTGAGAAAAACATCACGGGGTGGTGTCAAACGGAGGGTCTGATTTAGGATAGGCAGTGAGTGGCAATGTCGGATGGAGAAAAGCACCGCGGGGTGGTCAGCATGGGGAGGTCAGGGAACATGCAGTGGCAATGTAGGATAGGTTTCTGAAAAACATCGCGGGGTGGTGCGCATTGTATGGGTGTTTGTAACATTACATTCACTAGTAGGAGTGAGAAAAACATCACGGGGTGGTGTGAATCGGAGGGTCTGAATTAGGATAGGCAGTGAGTGGCAATGTAGGATGGAGAAAAGCACCGCGGAGTGCTCAGCATGGGGAGGTCAGGGAACATGCAGTGGCAATGTAGGATAGTATTCTGAAAAACATCGCGTGGTGGTGCGCATTGTATGGGTTTGTGTTACATTACATTCACTAGTAGGAGTGAGAAAAACATCACGGGTTAGTGCGCATTGTATGGATGTGTGTTACATTACATTCACTAGTAGAAGTGAGAAAAACATCACGGGGTGGTGTGAATCGGAGGGTCTGAATTAGGATAGGCAGTGAGTGGCAAAGTAGGATGGAGAAAAGCACCGCGGGGTGGTCAGCATGGGGAAGTCAGGGAACATGAAGTGGCAATGTAGGATAGTTTTCTGAAAAACAACGCGGGGTGGTGCGCATTGTATGGGTGTGTGTTACATTACATTCACTACTAGGAGTGAGAAAAACATCACGGGGTTTTTCGCATTGTATGGGTGTGTGTTACATTACATTCACTAGTAGGAGTGAGAAAAACATCACGGGGTGGTGTGAATCGGAGGGTCTGAATTAGGATAGGCAGTGAGTGGCAATGTAGGATGGAGAAAAGCACCGCGGGGTGGTCTCCATGGGGAGGTCAGTGAACATGCAGTGACAATGTAGGATAGGTTTCTGAAAAACATCGCGGGGTGGTGCGCATTGTATGGGTGTGTGTTACATTACATTCACAGTAGGAGTGAGAAAAACATCACGGGGTGGTGTGAATTGGAGGGTTTTCATTAGGATAGGCAGTGAGTGGCAATGTCGGATGGAGAAAAGCACCGCGGGTTGGTCAGCATGGGGTGGTCAGGGAACATGCAGTGGCAATGTAGGATAGGTTTCTGAAAAACATCGCCGGGTGGTGCGCATTGTATGGGTGTGTGTTACATTACATTCACTAGTAGGAGTGAGAAAAACATCACGCGGTGGTGCGCATTGTATGGGTGTGTGTTACATTACATTCACTAGTAGGAGTGAGAAAAACATCACGCGGTGGTGCGCATTGTATGGGTGTGTGTTACATTACATTCACTAGTAGGAGTGATAAAAACATGACGCAGTGGTGCGCATTGTATGGGTGTGTGTTACATTACATTCACTAGTAGGAGTGAGAAAAACATCATGGGCTGGTGTGAATCGGAGGGTCTGAATTAGTATAGGCAGTGAGTGGCAATGTAGGATGGAGAAAAGCACCGCGGTGTGGTCAGCAGGGGGAGGTCAGGGAACATGCAGTGGCAATGTAGGATAGGTTTCTGAAAAATATCGCAGGGTGGTGCGCATTGTATGGGTGTGTGTTACATTACATTCACTAGTAGGAGTGAGAAAAACATCACGAGGTGGTTCGCACTGTATGGGTGTGTGTTACATTACATTCACTAGTATGAGTGAGAAAAACATCACGGGCTGGTGTGAATCGGAGGGTCTGATTTAGGATAGGCAGTGAGTGGCAATGTCGGATGGAGAAAAGCACCGCGGGTTGGTCAGCATGGGGTGGTCAGGGAACATGCAGTGGCAATGTAGGATAGGTTTCTGAAAAACATCGCGGGGTGGTGCGCATTGTATGGGTGTGTGTTACATTACATTCACTAGTAGGAGTGAGAAAAACATCACGGGGTGGTGCACATTGTATGGGTGTGTGTTACATTACATTCACTAGTAGGAGTGATAAAAACATGACGCAGTGGTGCGCATTGTATGGGTGTGTGTTACATTACATTCACTAGTAGGAGTGAGAAAAACATCATGGGCTGGTGTGAATCGGAGGGTCTGAATTAGTATAGGCAGTGAGTGGCAATGTAGGATGGAGAAAAGCACCGCGGTGTGCTCAGCAGGGGGATGTCAGGGAACATGCAGTGGCAATGTAGGATAGGTTTCTGAAAAATATCGCAGGGTGGTGCGCATTGTATGGGTGTGTGTTACATTACATTCACTAGTAGGAGTGAGAAAAACATCACGGGCTGGTGTGAATCGGAGGGTCTGAATTAGGATAGGCAGTGAGTGGCAATGTAGGATGGAGAAAAGCACCGCGGGGTGGTCAGCATGGCAGGTCAGGGAACATGCAGTGGCATGTAGGATAGGTTTCTGAAAAACATCGCGGGTTGGTGCACATTGTATGGTTGTGTGTTACATTTCATTCACTAGTAGGAGTGAGAAAAACATCACGGGGTGGTGTGAATCGGAGGGTCTGAATTAGGATAGTCAGTGAGTGGCAATGTAGGATGGAGAAAAGCACCGCGGAGTGCTCAGCAAGGGGAGGTCAGGGAAGATGCAGTGGCAATGTAGGATAGGTTTCTGAAAAACATCGCGTGGTGGTGCGCATTGTATGGGTGTGTGTTACATTACATTCACTAGTAGGAGTGAGAAAAACATCACGGGTTGGTGCGCATTGTATGGGTGTGTGTTACATTACATTCACTAGTAGGAGTGAGAAAAACATCACGGGGTGGTGTCAAACGGAGGGTCTGATTTAGGATACGCAGTGAGTGGCAATGTCGGATGGAGAAAAGCACCGCGGGGTGGTCAGCATGGGGAGGTCAGGGAACATGCAGTGGCAATGTAGGATAGGTTTCTGAAAAACATCGCGGGGTGGTGCGCATTGTATGGGTGTGTGTTACATTACATTCACTAGTAGGAGTAAGAAAAACATCATGGGTTGGTGCGCATTGTATGGGTGTGTGTTACATTACATTCACTAGTAGGAGTGAGAAAAACATCACGGGGTTGTGTGAATCGGAGGGTCTGAATTAGGATAGGCAGTGAGTGGCAATGTAGGATGGAGAAAAGCACCGCGGGGTGGTCAACATGGGGCCGTCAGGGAACATGCAGTGGCAATGTAGGATAGGTTTCTGAAAAACATCGCGGGGTGGTGCACATTGTATGGGTGTGTGTTACATAACATTCATTAGTAGGAGTGAGAAAACCATCACGGGGTGGTGTGAATCGGAGGGTCTGATTTAGGATAGGCAGTGAGTGGCAATGTCGGATGGAGAAAAGCACCGCGGGGTGGTCAGCATTGGGAGGTCAGGGAACATGCATTGGCAATGTAGGATATGTTTCTGAAAAACATCGCGGGGTGGTGCGCATTGTATGGGTGTGTGTTACATTACATTCACTAGTAGGAGTGAGAAAAACATCACGGGGTGGTGCGCATTGTATGGGTGTGTGTTACATTACATTCACTAGTAGGAGTGAGAAAAACATCACGGGGTGGTGTGAATCGCAGGGTCTGAATTAGGATAGGCAGTGAGTGGCAATGTAGGATGGAGAAAAGCACCGTGGGGTGGTCAGCATGGGGAGGTCAGGGAACATGCAATGGCAATGTAGGATAGGTTTCTGAAAAACATCGCGGGGTGGTGCGCATTGTATGGGTGTGTGTTACATTACATTCACTAGTAAGAGTGAGAAAAACATCACGGGGTGGTGCGCATTGTATGGGTGTGTGTTACATTACATTCACTAGTAGGAGTGAGAAAAACATCACGGGGTGGTGTGAATCGCAGGGTCTGACTTAGGATAGGCAGTGAGTGGCAATGTAGGATGGAGAAAAGCACCGCGGTGTGGTCAGCAGGGGGAGGTCAGGGAACATGCAGTGGCAATGTAGGATAGGTTTCTGAAAAACATCGCGGGGTGGTGCGCATTGTATGGGTGTGTGTTACATTACATTCACTAGTAGGAGTGAGAAAAACATCGCGGGGTGGTGCGCATTGTATGGGTGTGTGTTACATTACATTCACTAGTAGGAGTGAGAAAAACATCACGGGGTGGTGTGAATCGGAGGGTCTGAATTAGGATAGGCAGTGAGTGGCAATATAAGATGGAGAAAAACACCGCGGGGTGGTCAGCATGGGGAGGTCAGGGAACATGCAGTGGCAATGTAGGATAGGTTTCTGAAAAACATCGCGGGTTGGTGCACATTGTATGGGTGTGTGTTACATTACATTCACTAGTAGGAGTGAGAAAAACATCACGGGGTGGTGTGAATCGGAGGGTCTGAATTAGGATAGGCAGTGAGTGGCAATGTAGGATGGAGAAAAGCACCGCGGGGTGGTCTCCATGGGGAGGTCAGTGAACATGCTGTGACAATGTAGGATAGGTTTCTGAAAAACATCGCGGGGTGGTGCGCATTGTATGGGTGTGTGTTACATTACATTCACTAGTAGGAGTGAGAAAAACATCACGGGGTGGTGTGAATTGGAGGGTTTGCATTAGGATAGGCAGTGAGTGGCAATGTAGGATGCAGAAAAGCACCGCGGGGTGGTCAGCATGGGGACGTCAGGGAACATGCAGTGGCAATGTAGGATAGGTTTCTGAAAAACATCGCGTGGTGGTGCACATTGTATGGGTGTGTGTTATATAACATTCACTAGTAGGAGTGAGAAAAACATCACGGGGTGGTGTCAATCGGAGGGTCTGATTTAGGATAGGCAGTGAGTGGCAATGTCGGATGGAGAAAAGCACCGCGGGTTGGTCAGCATGCGGTGGTCAGGGAACATGCAGTGGCAATGTAGGATAGGTTTCTGAAAAACATCGCGGGGTGGTGCGCATTGTATGGGTGTGTGTTACATTACATTCACTAGTAGGAGTGAGAAAAACATCACGCGGTGGTGCGCATTGTATGGGTGTGTGTTACATTACATTCACTAGTAGGAGTGAGAAAAACATCACGGGGTGGTGTCAAACGGAGGGTCTGATTTAGGATAGGCAGTGAGTGGCAATGTCGGATGGAGAAAAGCACCGCGGGGTGGTCAGCATGGGGAGGTCAGGGAACATGCAGTGGCAATGTAGGATAGGTTTCTGAAAAACATCGCGGGGTGGTGCGCATTGTATGGGTGTTTGTAACATTACATTCACTAGTAGGAGTGAGAAAAACATCACGGGGTGGTGTGAATCGGAGGGTCTGAATTAGGATAGGCAGTGAGTGGCAATGTAGGATGGAGAAAAGCACCGCGGAGTGCTCAGCATGGGGAGGTCAGGGAACATGCAGTGGCAATGTAGGATAGTATTCTGAAAAACATCGCGTGGTGGTGCGCATTGTATGGGTTTGTGTTACATTACATTCACTAGTAGGAGTGAGAAAAACATCACGGGTTGGTGCGCATTGTATGGATGTGTGTTACATTACATTCACTAGTAGAAGTGAGAAAAACATCACGGGGTGGTGTGAATCGGAGGGTCTGAATTAGGATAGGCAGTGAGTGGCAAAGTAGGATGGAGAAAAGCACCGCGGGGTGGTCAGCATGGGGAGGTCAGGGAACATGAAGTGGCAATGTAGGATAGTTTTCTGAAAAACAACGCGGGGTGGTGTGCATTGTATGGGTGTGTGTTACATTACATTCACTACTAGGAGTGAGAAAAACATCACGGGGTTTTTCGCATTGTATGGGTGTGTGTTACATTACATTCACTAGTAGGAGTGAGAAAAACATCACGGGGTGGTGTGAATCGGAGGGTCTGAATTAGGATAGGCAGTGAGTGGCAATGTAGGATGGAGAAAAGCACCGCGGGGTGGTCTCCATGGGGAGGTCAGTGAACATGCAGTGACAATGTAGGATAGGTTTCTGAAAAACATCGCGGGGTGGTGCGCATTGTATGGGTGTGTGTTACATTACATTCACAGTAGGAGTGAGAAAAACATCACGGGGTGGTGTGAATTGGAGGGTTTTCATTAGGATAGGCAGTGAGTGGCAATGTCGGATGGAGAAAAGCACCGCGGGTTGGTCAGCATGGGGTGGTCAGGGAACATGCAGTGGCAATGTAGGATAGGTTTCTGAAAAACATCGCCGGGTGGTGCGCATTGTATGGGTGTGTGTTACATTACATTCACTAGTAGGAGTGAGAAAAACATCACGCGGTGGTGCGCATTGTATGGGTGTGTGTTACATTACATTCACTAGTAGGAGTGAGAAAAACATCACGCGGTGGTGCGCATTGTATGGGTGTGTGTTACATTACATTCACTAGTAGGAGTGATAAAAACATGACGCAGTGGTGCGCATTGTATGGGTGTGTGTTACATTACATTCACTAGTAGGAGTGAGAAAAACATCATGGGCTGGTGTGAATCGGAGGGTCTGAATTAGTATAGGCAGTGAGTGGCAATGTAGGATGGAGAAAAGCACCGCGGTGTGGTCAGCAGGGGGAGGTCAGGGAACATGCAGTGGCAATGTAGGATAGGTTTCTGAAAAATATCGCAGGGTGGTGCGCATTGTATGGGTGTGTGTTACATTACATTCACTAGTAGGAGTGAGAAAAACATCACGAGGTGGTTCGCACTGTATGGGTGTGTGTTACATTACATTCACTAGTATGAGTGAGAAAAACATCACGGGCTGGTGTGAATCGGAGGGTCTGATTTAGGATAGGCAGTGAGTGGCAATGTCGGATGGAGAAAAGCACCGCGGGTTGGTCAGCATGGGGTGGTCAGGGAACATGCAGTGGCAATGTAGGATAGGTTTCTGAAAAACATCGCGGGGTGGTGCGCATTGTATGGGTGTGTGTTACATTACATTCACTAGTAGGAGTGAGAAAAACATCACGGGGTGGTGCACATTGTATGGGTGTGTGTTACATTACATTCACTAGTAGGAGTGATAAAAACATGACGCAGTGGTGCGCATTGTATGGGTGTGTGTTACATTACATTCACTAGTAGGAGTGAGAAAAACATCATGGGCTGGTGTGAATCGGAGGGTCTGAATTAGTATAGGCAGTGAGTGGCAATGTAGGATGGAGAAAAAAACCGCGGTGTGCTCAGCAGGGGGATGTCAGGGAACATGCAGTGGCAATGTAGGATAGGTTTCTGAAAAATATCGCAGGGTGGTGCGCATTGTATGGGTGTGTGTTACATTACATTCACTAGTAGGAGTGAGAAAAACATCACGGGCTGGTGTGAATCGGAGGGTCTGAATTAGGATAGGCAGTGAGTGGCAATGTAGGATGGAGAAAAGCACCGCGGGGTGGTCAGCATGGCAGGTCAGGGAACATGCAGTGGCATGTAGGATAGGTTTCTGAAAAACATCGCGGGTTGGTGCACATTGTATGGTTGTGTGTTACATTTCATTCACTAGTAGGAGTGAGAAAAACATCACGGGGTGGTGTGAATCGGAGGGTCTGAATTAGGATAGTCAGTGAGTGGCAATGTAGGATGGAGAAAAGCACCGCGGAGTGCTCAGCAAGGGGAGGTCAGGGAAGATGCAGTGGCAATGTAGGATAGGTTTCTGAAAAACATCGCGTGGTGGTGCGCATTGTATGGGTGTGTGTTACATTACATTCACTAGTAGGAGTGAGAAAAACATCACGGGTTGGTGCGCATTGTATGGGTGTGTGTTACATTACATTCACTAGTAGGAGTGAGAAAAACATCACGGGGTGGTGTCAAACGGAGGGTCTGATTTAGGATACGCAGTGAGTGGCAATGTCGGATGGAGAAAAGCACCGCGGGGTGGTCAGCATGGGGAGGTCAGGGAACATGCAGTGGCAATGTAGGATAGGTTTCTGAAAAACATCGCGGGGTGGTGCGCATTGTATGGGTGTGTGTTACATTACATTCACTAGTAGGAGTAAGAAAAACATCATGGGTTGGTGCGCATTGTATGGGTGTGTGTTACATTACATTCACTAGTAGGAGTGAGAAAAACATCACGGGGTTGTGTGAATCGGAGGGTCTGAATTAGGATAGGCAGTGAGTGGCAATGTAGGATGGAGAAAAGCACCGCGGGGTGGTCAACATGGGGCCGTCAGGGAACATGCAGTGGCAATGTAGGATAGGTTTCTGAAAAACATCGCGGGGTGGTGCACATTGTATGGGTGTGTGTTACATAACATTCACTAGTAGGAGTGAGAAAACCATCACGGGGTGGTGTGAATCGGAGGGTCTGATTTAGGATAGGCAGTGAGTGGCAATGTCGGATGGAGAAAAGCACCGCGGGGTGGTCAGCATTGGGAGGTCAGGGAACATGCATTGGCAATGTAGGATATATTTCTGAAAAACATCGCGGGGTGGTGCGCATTGTATGGGTGTGTGTTACATTACATTCACTAGTAGGAGTGAGAAAAACATCACGGGGTGGTGCGCATTGTATGGGTGTGTGTTACATTACATTCACTAGTAGGAGTGAGAAAAACATCACGGGGTGGTGTGAATCGCAGGGTCTGAATTAGGATAGGCAGTGAGTGGCAATGTAGGATGGAGAAAAGCACCGCGGTGTGGTCAGCAGGGGGAGGTCAGGGAACATGCAGTGGCAATGTAGGATAGGTTTCTGAAAAACATCGCGGGGTGGTGCGCATTGTATGGGTGTGTGTTACATTACATTCACTAGTAGGAGTGAGAAAAACATCGCGGGGTGGTGCGCATTGTATGGGTGTGTGTTACATTACATTCACTAGTAGGAGTGAGAAAAACATCACGGGGTGGTGTGAATCGGAGGGTCTGAATTAGGATAGGCAGTGAGTGGCAATATAAGATGGAGAAAAACACCGCGGGGTGGTCAGCATGGGGAGGTCAGGGAACATGCAGTGGCAATGTAGGATAGGTTTCTGAAAAACATCGCGGGTTGGTGCACATTGTATGGGTGTGTGTTACATTACATTCACTAGTAGGAGTGAGAAAAACATCACGGGGTGGTGTGAATCGGAGGGTCTGAATTAGGATAGGCAGTGAGTGGCAATGTAGGATGGAGAAAAGCACCGCGGAGTTCTCAGCATGGGGAGGTCAGGGAACATGCAGTGGCAATGTAGGATAGTATTCTGAAAAATATCGCGTGGTGGTGCGCATTGTATGGGTGTGTGTTACATTACATTCACTAGTAGGAGTGAGAAAAATATCACGGGTTGGTGCGCATTGTATGGATGTGTGTTACATTACATTCACTAGTAGAAGTGAGAAAAACATCACGGGGTGGTGTGAATCGGAGGGTCTGAATTAGGATAGGCAGTGAGTGGCAAAGTAGGATGGAGAAAAGCACCGCGGGGTGGTCAGCATGGGGAGGTCAGGGAACATGAAGTGGCAATGTAGGATAGTTTTCTGAAAAACAACGCGGGGTGGTGCGCATTGTATGGGTGCGTGTTACATTACATTCACTACTAGGAGTGAGAAAAACATCACGGGGTTTTTCGCATTGTATGGGTGTATGTTACATTACATTCACTAGTAGGAGTGAGAAAAACATCACGGGGTGGTGTGAATCGGAGGGTCTGAATTAGGATAGGCAGTGAGTGGCAATGTAGGATGGAGAAAAGCACCGCGGGGTGGTCTCCATGGGGAGGTCAGTGAACATGCAGTGACAATGTAGGATAGGTTTCTGAAAAACATCGCGGGGTGCTGCGCATTGTATGAGTGTGTGTTACATTACATTCACAGTAGGAGTGAGAAAAACATCACGGGGTGGTGTGAATTGGAGGGTTTGCATTAGGATAGGCAGTGAGTGGCAATGTCGGATGGAGAAAAGCACCGCGGGTTGGTCAGCATGGGGTGGTCAGGGAACATGCAGTGGCAATGTAAGATAGGTTTCTGAAAAACATCGCGGGGTGGTGCGCATTGTATGGGTGTGTGTTACATTACATTCACTAGTAGGAGTGAGAAAAACATCACGCGGTGGTGCGCATTGTATGGGTGTGTGTTACATTACATTCACTAGTAGAAGTGAGAAAAACATCACGGGGTGGTGTGAATCGGAGGGTCTGAATTAGGATAGGCAGTTAGTGGCAATGTAGGATGGAGAAAAGCACCGCGGGGTGGTCAACATGGGGACGTCAGGGAACATGCAGTGGCAATGTAGGATAGGTTTCTGAAAAACATCGCGGGGTGGTGCACATTGTATGGGTGTGTGTTACATAACATTCACTAGTAGGAGTGGAAAACCATCACGGGGTGGTGTGAATCGGAGGGTCTGATTTAGGATAGGCAGTGAGTGGCAATGTCGGATGGAGAAAAGCACCGCGGGTTGGTCAGCATGGGGTAGTCAGGGAACATGCAGTGGCAATGTAGGATAGGATTCTGAAAAACATCGCGGGGTGGTGCGCATTGTATGTGTGTGTGTTACATTACATTCACTAGTAGGAGTGAGAAAAACATCACGGGGTGGTGCACATTGTATGGGTGTGTGTTACATTACATTCACTAGTAGGAGTGATAAAAACATGACGCGGTGGTGCGCATTGTATGGGTGTGTGTTACATTACATTCACTAGTAGGAGTGAGAAAAACATCATGGGGTGGTGTGAATCGGAGGGTCTGAATTAGTATAGGCAGTGAGTGGCAATGTAGGATGGAGAAAAGCACCGCGGTGTGGTCAGCAGGGGGAGGTCAGGGAACATGCAGTGGCAATGTAGGATAGGTTTCTGAAAAATATCGCAGGGTGGTGCGCATTGTATGGGTGTGTGTTACATTACATTCACTAGTAGGAGTGAGAAAAACATCACGAGGTGGTTCGCACTGTATGGGTGTGTGTTACATTACATTCACTAGTAGGAGTGAGAAAAACATCACGGGCTGGTGTGAATCGGAGGGTCTGAATTAGGATAGGCAGTGAGTGGCAATGTAGGATGGAGAAAAGCACCGCGGGGTGGTCAGCATGGCAGGTCAGGGAACATGCAGTGGCATGTAGGATAGGTTTCTGAAAAACATCGCGGGTTGGTGCACATTGTATGGGTGTGTGTTACATTTCATTCACTAGTAGGAGTGAGAAAAACATCACGGGGTGGTGTGAATCGGAGGGTCTGAATTAGGATAGGCAGTGAGTGGCAATGTAGGATGGAGAAAAGCACCGCGGAGTGCTCAGCAAGGGGAGGTCAGGGAAGATGCAGTGGCAATGTAGGATAGGTTTCTGAAAAACATCGCGTGGTGGTGCGCATTGTATGGGTGTGTGTTACATTACATTCACTAGTAGGAGTGAGAAAAACATCACGGGTTGGTGCGCATTGTATGGATGTGTGTTACATTACATTCACTAGTAGAAGAGAGAAAACATCACGGGGTGGTGTGAATCGCAGGGTCTGAATTAGGATAGGCAGTGAGTGGCAATATAGGATGGAGAAAAACACCGCGGGGTGGTCAGCATGGGGAGGTCAGGGAACATGAAGTGGCCATGTAGGATAGTTTTCTGAAAAACAACGCGGGGTGGTGCGCATTGTATGGGTGTGTGTTACATTGCATTCACTACTAGGAGTGAGAAAAACATCACGGGGTTTTTCGCATTATATGGGTGTGTGTTACATTACATTCACTACTAGGAGTGAGAAAAACATCACGGGGTGGTGTGAATCGGAGGGTCTGAATTAGGATAGGCAGTGAGTGGCAATGTAGGATGGAGAAAAGCACCGCGGGGTGGTCTCCATGGGGAGGTCAGTGAACATGCTGTGACAATGTAGGATAGGTTTCTGAAAAACATCGCGGGGTGGTGCGCATTGTATGGGTGTGTGTTACATTACATTCACTAGTAGGAGTGAGAAAAACATCACGGGGTGGTGTGAATTGGAGGGTTTGCATTAGGATAGGCAGTGAGTGGCAATGTAGGATGCAGAAAAGCACCGCGGGGTGGTCAGCATGGGGAGGTCAGGGAACATGCAGTGGCAATGTAGGATAGGTTTCTGAAAAACATCGCGGGGTGGTGCACATTGTATGGGTGTGTGTTATATAACATTCACTAGTAGGAGTGAGAAAAACATCACGGGGTGGTGTCAATCGGAGGGTCTGATTTAGGATAGGCAGTGAGTGGCAATGTCGGATGGAGAAAAGCACCGCGGGTTGCTCAGCATGCGGTGTTCAGGGAACATGCAGTGGCAATGTAGGATAGGTTTCTGAAAAACATCGCGGGGTGGTGCGCATTGTATGGGTGTGTGTTACATTACATTCACTAGTAGGAGTGAGAAAAACATCACGTGGTGGTGCGCATTGTATGGGTGTGTGTTACATTACATTCACTAGTAGGAGTGAGAAAAACATCACGGGGTGGTGTCAAACGGACGGTCTGCTTTAGGATAGGCAGTGAGTGGCAATGTCGCATGGAGAAAAGCACCGCGGGGTGGTCAGCATGGGGAGGTCAGGGAACATGCAGTGGCAATGTAGGATAGGTTTCTGAAAAACATCGCGGGGTGTTGCGCATTGTATGGGTGTGTGTTACATTACATTCACTAGTAGGAGTGAGAAAAACATCATGGGGTGGTGCGCATTGTATGGGTGTGTGTTACATTACATTCACTAGTAGGAGTGAGAAAAACATCACGGGGTTGTGTGAATCGGAGGGTCTGAATTAGGATAGGCAGTGAGTGGCAATGTAGGATGGAGAAAAGCACCGCGGGGTGGTCAACATGGGGCCGTCAGGGAACATGCAGTGGCAATGTAGGATAGGTTTCTGAAAAACATCGCGGGGTGGTGCACATTGTATGGGTGTGTGTTACATAACATTCACTAGTAGGAGTGAGAAAACCATCACGGGGTGGTGTGAATCGGAGGGTCTGATTTAGGATAGGCAGTGAGTGGCAATGTCGGATGGAGAAAAGCACCGCGGGCTGGTCAGCATTGGGAGGACAGGGAACATGCATTGGCAATGTAGGATATGTTTCTGAAAAACATCGCGGGGTGGTGCGCATTGTATGGGTGTGTGTTACATTACATTAACTAGTAGGAGTGAGAAAAACATCACGGGGAGGTGGGGATTGTATGGTTTTGTGTTACATTACATTCACCAGTAGGAGTGAGAAAAACATCACGGGGTGGGGCGCATTGTATGGGTGTGTGTTACATTACATTCACTACTAGGAGTGAGAAAAACATCACGGGGTGGTGTGAATCGGAGGGTCTGAATTAGGATAGGCAGTGAGTGGCAATGTAGGAAGGAGAAAAGCACCGCGGGGTGGTCTCCATGGGGAGGTCAGTGAACATGCTGTGACAATGTAGGATAGGTTTCTGAAAAACATCGTGGGGTGGTTCGCATTGTATGGGTGTGTGTTACATTACATTCACTAGTAGGAGTGAGAAAAACATCACGGGGTGGTGTCAATCGGAGAGTCTGATTTAGGATAGGCAGTGAGTGGCAATGTCGGATGGAGAAAAGCACCGCGGGTTGGTCAGCATGGGGTGGTCAGGGAACATGCAGTGGCAATGTAGGATAGGTTTCTGAAAAAAATCGCGGGGTGGTGCGCATTGTATGGGTGTGTGTTACATTACATTCACTAGTAGGAGTGAGAAAAACATCACGCGGTGGTGCGCATTGTATGGGTGTGTGTTACATTACATTCACTAGTAGGAGTGAGAAAAACATCACGGGGTTGTGTGAATCGGAGGGTCTGAATTAGGATAGGCAGTGAGTGGCAATGTAGGATGGAGAAAAGCACCGCGGGGTGGTCAGCATGGGGAGGTCAGGGAACATGCAGTGGCAATGTAGGATAGGTTTCTGAAAAACATCGCGGGGTGGTGCGCATTGTATGGGTGAGTGTTACATTACATTCACTAGTAGGAGTGAGAAAAACATCACGGGGTGGTGCGCATTGTATGAGTGTGTGTTACATTACATTCACTAGTAGGAGTGAGAAAAACATCACGGGGTTGTGTGAATCGGAGGGTCTGAATAAGGATAGGCAGTGAGTGGCAATGTAGGATGGAGAAAAGCACCGCGGGGTGGTCAAAATGGGGACGTCATGGAACATGCAGTGGCAATGTAGGATAGGTTTCTGAAAAACATCGCGGGGTGGTGCGCATTGTATGGGTGTGTGTTACATTACATTCACTAGTAGGAGTGAGAAAAACATCACGGGGTGGTGTGAATCGCAGGGTCTGAATTAGGATAGGCAGTGAGTGGCAATGTAGGATGGAGAAAAGCACCGTGGGGTGGTCAGCATGGGGAGGTCAGGGAACATGCAATGGCAATGTAGGATAGGTTTCTGAAAAACATCGCGGGGTGGTGCGCATTGTATGGGTGTGTGTTACATTACATTCACTAGTAAGAGTGAGAAAAACATCACGGGGTGGTGCGCATTGTATGGGTGTGTGTTACATTACATTCACTAGTAGGAGTGAGAAAAACATCACGGGGTGGTGTGAATCGCAGGGTCTGAATTAGGATAGGCAGTTAGTGGCAATGTAGGATGGAGAAAAGCACCGCGGTGTGGTCAGCAGGGGGAGGTCAGGGAACATGCAGTGGCAATGTAGGATAGGTTTCTGAAAACATCGCGGGGTGGTGCGCATTGTATGGGTGTGTGTTACATTACATTCACTAGTAGGAGTGAGAAAAACATCGCGGGGTGGTGCGCATTGTATGGGTGTGTGTTACATTACATTCACTAGAAGGAGTGAGAAAAACATCACGAGGTGGTGCACATTGTATGGGTATGTGTTACATTACATTCACTAGTAGGAGTGAGAAAAACATCACGGGGTGGTTCGCATTGTATGGGTGTGTGTTACATTACATTCACTAGCAGGAGTGAGAAAAACATCACGGGCTGGTGTGAATCGGAGGGTCTGAATTAGGATAGGCAGTGAGTGGCAATGTAGGATGGAGAAAAGCACTGCGGGGTGGTCAGCATGGCAGATAAGGGAACATGCAGTGGCAATGTAGGATAGGTTTCTGAAAAACATCGTGGGGTAGTGCGCATTGTATGGGTGTGTGTTACATTACATTCACTAGTAAGAGTGAGAAAAACATCACGGGGTGGTGCACATTGTATGGGTGTGTGTTACATTACATTCACTAGTAGGAGTGAGAAAAACATCACGGGTTGGTGCGCATTGTATGGATGTGTGTTACATTACATTCAATAGTAGAAGAGAGAAAAACATCACGGGGTGGTGTGAATCGGAGTGTCTGAATTAGGATAGGCAGTGAGTGGCAATGTAGGATGGAGAAAAGCACCGCGGGGTGGTCAGCATGGGGAGGTCAGGGAACATGAAGTGGCAATGTAGGATAGTTTTCTGAAAAACAACGCGGGGTGGTGTGCATTGTATGGGTGTGTGTTGCATTACATTCACTACTAGGATTGAGAAAAACATCACGGGGTTTTTCGCATTATATGGGTGTGTGTTACATTACATTCACTACTAGGAGTGAGAAAAACATCACGGGGTGGTGTGAATCGGAGGGTCTGAATTAGGATAGGCAGTGAGTGGCAATGTAGGATGGAGAAAAGCACCGCGGGGTGGTCTCCATGGGGAGGTCAGTGAACATGCTGTGACAATGTAGGATAGGTTTCTGAAAAACATCGCGGGGTGGTGTGCATTGTATGGGTGTGTGTTACATTACATTCACTAGTAGGAGTGAGAAAAACATCACGGGGTGGTGTGAATTGGAGGGTTTGCATTAGGATAGGCAGTGAGTGGCAATGTAGGATGTAGAAAAGCACCGCGGGGTGGTCAGCATGGGGACGTCAGGGAACATGCAATGGCAATGTAGGATAGGTTTCTGAAAAACATCGCGTGGTGGTGCACATTGTATGGGTGTGTGTTATATAACATTCACTAGTAGGAGTGAGAAAAACATCACGGGGTGGTGTCAATCGGAGGGTCTGATTTAGGATAGGCAGTGAGTGGCAATGTCGGATGGAGAAAAGCACCGCGGGTTGGTCAGCATGGGGTGGTCAGGGAACATGCAGTGGCAATGTAGGATAGGTTTCTGAAAAAAATCGCGGGGTGGTGTGCATTGTATGGGTGTGTGTTACATTACATTCACTAGTAGGAGTGAGAAAAACATCACGCGGTGGTGCGCATTGTATGGGCGTGTGTTACATTACATTCACTAGTAGGAGTGAGAAAAACATCACGGGGTTGTGTGAATCGGAGTGTCTGAATTAGGATAGGCAGTGAGTGGCAATGTAGGATGGAGAAAAGCACCGCGGAGTGGTCAGCATGGGGAGGTCAGGGAACATGCAGTGGCAATGTAGGATAGGTTTCTGAAAAACATCGCGGGGTGGTGCGCATTGTATGGGTGAGTGTTACATTACATTCACTAGTAGGAGTGAGAAAAACATCACGGGGTGGTGCGCATTGTATGAGTGTGTGTTACATTACATTCACTAGTAGGAGTGAGAAAAACATCACGGGGTTGTGTGAATCGGAGGGTCTGAATAAGGATAGGCAGTGAGTGGCAATGTAGGATGGAGAAAAGCACCGCGGGGTGGTCAAAATGGGGACGTCATGGAACATGCAGTGGCAATGTAGGATAGGTTTCTGAAAAACATCGCGGGGTGGTGCGCATTGTATGGGTGTGTGTTACATTACATTCACTAGTAGGAGTGAGAAAAACATCACGGGGTGGTGTGAATCGCAGGGTCTGAATTAGGATAGGCAGTGAGTGGCAATGTAGGATGGAGAAAAGCACCGTGGGGTGGTCAGCATGGGGAGGTCAGGGAACATGCAATGGCAATGTAGGATAGGTTTCTGAAAAACATCGCGGGGTGGTGCGCATTGTATGGGTGTGTGTTACATTACATTCACTAGTAAGAGTGAGAAAAACATCACGGGGTGGTGCGCATTGTATGGGTGTGTGTTACATTACATTCACTAGTAGGAGCGAGAAAAACATCACGGGGTGGTGTGAATCGCAGGGTCTGAATTAGGATAGGCAGTTAGTGGCAATGTAGGATGGAGAAAAGCACTGCGGTGTGGTCAGCAGGGGGAGGTCAGGGAACATGCAGTGGCAATGTAGGATAGGTTTCTGAAAACATCGCGGGGTGGTGCGCATTGTATGGGTGTGTGTTACATTACATTCACTAGTAGGAGTGAGAAAAACATCGCGGGGTGGTGCGCATTGTATGGGTGTGTGTTACATTACATTCACTAGAAGGAGTGAGAAAAACATCACGGGGTGGTGCACATTGTATGGGTGTGTGTTACATTACATTCACTAGTAGGAGTGAGAAAAACATCACGGGGTGGTTCGCATTGTATGGGTGTGTGTTACATTACATTCACTAGCAGGAGTGAGAAAAACATCACGGGCTGGTGTGAATCGGAGGGTCTGAATTAGGATAGGCAGTGAGTGGCAATGTAGGATGGAGAAAAGCACCGCGGGGTGGTCAGCATGGCAGATAAGGGAACATGCAGTGGCAATGTAGGATAGGTTTCTGAAAAACATCGTGGGGTGGTGCGCATTGTATTGGTGTGTGTTACATCACATTCACTAGTAAGAGTGAGAAAAACATCACGGGGTGGTGCACATTGTATGGGTGTGTGTTACATTACATTCACTAGTAGGAGTGAGAAAAACATCACGGGTTGGTGCGCATTGTATGGATGTGTGTTACATTACATTCAATAGTAGAAGAGAGAAAAACATCACGGGGTGGTGTGAATCGGAGTGTCTGAATTAGGATAGGCAGTGAGTGGCAATGTAGGATGGAGAAAAGCACCGCGGGGTGGTCAGCATGGGGAGGTCAGGGAACATGAAGTGGCAATGTAGGATAGTTTTCTGAAAAACAACGCGGGGTGGTGTGCATTGTATGGGTGTGTGTTGCATTACATTCACTACTAGGATTGACAAAAACATCACGGGGTTTTTCGCATTATATGGGTGTGTGTTACATTACATTCACTACTAGGAGTGAGAAAAACATCACGGGGTGGTGTGAATCGGAGGGTCTGAATTAGGATAGGCAGTGAGTGGCAATGTAGGATGGAGAAAAGCACCGCGGGGTGGTCTCCATGGGGAGGTCAGTGAACATGCTGTGACAATGTAGTATAGGTTTCTGAAAAACATCGCGGGGTGGTGCGCATTGTATGGGTGTGTGTTACATTACATTCACTAGTAGGAGTGAGAAAAACATCACGGGGTGGTGTGAATCGCAGGGTCTGAATTAGGATAGGCAGTGAGTGGCAATGTAGGATGGAGAAAAGCACCGTGGGGTGGTCAGCATTGGGAGGTCAGGGAAGATGCAATGGCAATGTAGGATAGGTTTCTGAAAAACATCGCGGGGTGGTGCGCATTGTATGGGTGTGTGTTACATTACATTCACTAGTAAGAGTGAGAAAAACATCACGGGGTGGTGCGCATTGTATGGGTGTGTGTTACATTACATTCACTAGTAGGAGTGAGAAAATCATCACGGGGTGGTGTGAATCGCAGGGTCTGAATTAGGATAGGCAGTTAGTGGCAATGTAGGATGGAGAAAAGCACCGCGGTGTGGTCAGCAGGGGGAGGTCAGGGAACATGCAGTGGCAATGTAGGATAGGTTTCTGAAACATCGCGGGGTGGTGCGCATTGTATGGGTGTGTGTTACATTACATTCACTAGTAGGAGTGAGAAAAACATCACGGGGTGGTGCACATTGTATGGGTGTGTGTTACATTACATTCACTAGTAGGAGTGAGAAAAACATCACGGGGTGGTGTCAATCGGATGGTCTGAATTAGGATAGGCAGTGAGTGGCAATGTATGATGGAGAAAAGCACCGCGGGGTGGTGAGCATGGGGAGGTCAGGGAACATGCAATGGCAATGTAGGATAGTCTTCTGAAAAACATCGCGGGTTGGTGCGCATTGTATGGGTGTGTGTTACATTACATTCACTAGTAGGAGTGAGAAAAACATCACGGGGTGGTTCGCATTGTATGGGTGTGTGTTACATTACATTCACTAGCAGGAGTGAGAAAAACATCACGGGCTGGTGTGAATCGGAGGGTCTGAATTAGGATAGGCAGTGAGTGGCAATGTAGGATGGAGAAAAGCACCGCGGGGTGGTCAGCATGGCAGGTCAGGGAACATGCAGTGGCAATGTAGGATAGGTTTCTGAAAAACATCGCGGGTTGGTGCACATTGTATGGGTGTGTGTTACATTTCATTCACTAGTAGGAGTGAGAAAAACATCACGGGGTGGTGTGAATCGGAGGGTCTGAATTAGGATAGGCAGTGAGTGGCAATGTAGGATGGAGAAAAGCACCACGGAGTGCTCAGCATGGGGAGGTCAGGGAACATGCAGTGGCAATGTAGGATAGGTTTCTGAAAAACATCGCGGGGTGGTGCGCATTGTATGGGTGTGTGTTACATTACATTCACTAGTAGGAGTGAGAAAAACATCGCGGGGTGGTGCGCATTGTATGGGTGTGTGTTACATTACATTCACTAGTAGGAGTGAGAAAAACATCACAGGGTGGTGGGCATTGTATGGGTGTGTGTTACATTACATTCACTAGTAGGAGTGAGAAAAACATCACGGGTTGGTGCGCATTGTATGGATGTGTGTTACATTACATTCAATAGTAGAAGAGAGAAAAACATCACGGGGTGGTGTGAATCGGAGTGTCTGAATTAGGATAGGCAGTGAGTGGCATTGTAGGATGGAGAAAAGCACCGCGGGGTGGTCAGCATGGGGAGGTCAGGGAACATGAAGTGGCAATGTAGGATAGTTTTCTGAAAAACAACGCGGGGTGGTGCGCATTGTATGGGTGTGTGTTGCATTACATTCACTACTAGGAGTCAGAAAAACATCACGGGGTTTTTCGCATTATATGGGTGTGTGTTACATTACATTCACTACTAGGAGTGAGAAAAACATCACAGGGTGGTGTGAATCGGAGGGTCTGAATTAGGATAGGCAGTGAGTGGCAATGTAGGATGGAGAAAAGCACCGCGGGGTGGTCTCGATGGGGAGGTCAGTGAACATGCTGTGACAATGTAGGATAGGTTTCTGAAAAACATCGTGGGGTGGTGCGCATTGTATGGGTGTGTGTTACATTACATTCACTAGTAGGAGTGAGTAAAACATCACGGGGTGGTGTGAATTGGAGGGTTTGCATTAGGATAGGCAGTGAGTGGCAATGTAGGATGCAGAAAAGCACCGCGGGGTGGTCAGCATGGGGACGTCAGGGAACATGCAATGGCAATGTAGGATAGGTTTCTGAAAAACATCGCGTGGTGGTGCACATTGTATGGGTGTGTGTTATATAACATTCACTAGTAGGAGTGAGAAAAACATCACGGGGTGGTGTCAATCGGAGGGTCTGATTTAGGATAGGCAGTGAGTGGCAATGTCGGATGGAGAAAAGCACCGCGGGTTGGGCAGCATGGGGTGGTCAGGGAACATGCAGTGGCAATGTAGGATAGGTTTCTGAAAAAAATCGCGGGGTGGTGCGCATTGTATGGGTGTGTGTTACATTACATTCACTAGTAGGAGTGAGAAAAACATCACGCGGTGGTGCGCATTGTATGGGTGTGTGTTACATTACATTCACTAGTAGGAGTGAGAAAAACATCACGGGGTTGTGTGAATCGGAGGGTCTGAATTAGGATAGGCAGTGAGTGGCAATGTAGGATGGAGAAAAGCACCGCGGGGTGGTCAGCATGGGGAGGTCAGGGAACATGCAGTGGCAATGTAGGATAGGTTTCTGAAAAACATCGCGGGGTGGTGCACATTGTATGGGTGAGTGTTACATTACATTCACTAGTAGGAGTGAGAAAAACATCACGGGGTGGTGCGCATTGTATGAGTGTGTGTTACATTACATTCACTAGTAGGAGTGAGAAAAACATCACGGGGTTGTGTGAATCGGAGGGTCTGAATTAGGATAGGCAGTGAGTGGCAATGTAGGATGGAGAAAAGCACCGTGGGGTGGTCAGCATGGGGAGGTCAGGGAACATGCAATGGCAATGTAGGATAGGTTTCTGAAAAACATCGCGGGGTGGTGCGCATTGTATGGGTGTGTGTTACATTACATTCACTAGTAGGAGTGAGAAAAACATCACGGGGTGGTGTGAATCGCAGGGTCTGAATTAGGATAGGCAGTGAGTGGAAATGTAGGATGGAGAAAAGCACCGTGGGGTGGTCAGCATGGGGAGGTCAGGGAACATGCAATGGCAATGTAGGATAGGTTTCTGAAAAACATCGCGGGGTGGTGCGCATTGTATGGGTGTGTGTTACATTACATTCACTAGTAGGAGTGAGAAAAACATCACGGGGTGGTGTGAATTGCATGGTCTGAATTAGGATAGGCAGTTAGTGGCAATGTAGGATGGAGAAAAGCACCGCGGTGTGGTCAGCAGGGGGAGGTCAGGGAACATGCAGTGGCAATGTAGGATAGGTTTCTGAAAACATCGCGGGGTGGTGCGCATTGTATGGGTGTGTGTTACATTACATTCACTAGTAGGAGTGAGAAAAACATCGCGGGGTGGTGCGCATTGTATGGGTGTGTGTTACATTACATTCACTAGTAGGAGTGAGAAAAACATCACGGGGTGGTGCACATTTTATGGGTGTGTGTTACATTACATTCACTAGTAGGAGTGAGAAAAACATCACGGGGTGGTGTGAATCGGATGGTCTGAATTAGGATAGGCAGTGAGTGGCAATGTAGGATGGAGAAAAGCACCGCGGTGTGGTCAGCAGGGGGAGGTCAGGGAACATGCAGTGGCAATGTAGGATAGGTTTCTGAAAAACATCGCGGGGTGGTGCGCATTGTATGGGTGTGTGTTACATTACATTCACTAGTAGGAGTGAGAAAAACATCGCGGGGTGGTGCGCATTGTATGGGTGTGTGTTACATTACATTCACTAGTAGGAGTGAGAAAAACATCACAGGGTGGAGGGCATTGTATGGGTGTGTGTTACATTACATTCACTAGTAGGAGTGAGAAAAACATCACGGGTTGGTGCGCATTGTATGGATGTGTGTTACATTACATTCAATAGTAGAAGAGAGAAAAACATCACGGGGTGGTGTGAATCGGAGTGTCTGAATTAGGATAGGCAGTGAGTGGCATTGTAGGATGGAGAAAAGCACCGCGGGGTGGTCAGCATGGGGAGGTCAGGGAACATGAAGTGGCAATGTAGGATAGTTTTCTGAAAAACAACGCGGGGTGGTGCGCATTGTATGGGTGTGTGTTGCATTACATTCACTACTAGGAGTCAGAAAAACATCACGGGGTTTTTCGCATTATATGGGTGTGTGTTACATTACATTCACTACTAGGAGTGAGAAAAACATCACAGGGTGGTGTGAATCGGAGGGTCTGAATTAGGATAGGCAGTGAGTGGCAATGTAGGATGGAGAAAAGCACCGCGGGGTGGTCTCGATGGGGAGGTCAGTGAACATGTTGTGACAATGTAGGATAGGTTTCTGAAAAACATCGTGGGGTGGTGCGCATTGTATGGGTGTGTGTTACATTACATTCACTAGTAGGAGTGAGAAAAACATCACGGGGTGGTGTGAATTGGAGGGTTTGCATTAGGATAGGCAGTGAGTGGCAATGTAGGATGCAGAAAAGCACCGCGGGGTGGTCAGCATGGGGACGTCAGGGAACATGCAATGGCAATGTAGGATAGGTTTCTGAAAAACATCGCGTGGTGGTGCACATTGTATGGGTGTGTGTTATATAACATTCACTAGTAGGAGTGAGAAAAACATCACGGGGTGGTGTCAATCGGAGGGTCTGATTTAGGATAGGCAGTGAGTGGCAATGTCGGATGGAGAAAAGCACCGCGGGTTGGGCAGCATGGGGTGGTCAGGGAACATGCAGTGGCAATGTAGGATAGGTTTCTGAAAAAAATCGCGGGGTGGTGCGCATTGTATGGGTGTGTGTTACATTACATTCACTAGTAGGAGTGAGAAAAACATCACGCGGTGGTGCGCATTGTATGGGTGTGTGTTACATTACATTCACTAGTAGGAGTGAGAAAAACATCACGGGGTTGTGTGAATCGGAGGGTCTGAATTAGGATAGGCAGTGAGTGGCAATGTAGGATGGAGAAAAGCACCGCGGGGTGGTCAGCATGGGGAGGTCAGGGAACATGCAGTGGCAATGTAGGATAGGTTTCTGAAAAACATCGCGGGGTGGTGCACATTGTATGGGTGAGTGTTACATTACATTCACTAGTAGGAGTGAGAAAAACATCACGGGGTGGTGCGCATTGTATGAGTGTGTGTTACATTACATTCACTAGTAGGAGTGAGAAAAACATCACGGGGTTGTGTGAATCGGAGGGTCTGAATTAGGATAGGCAGTGAGTGGCAATGTAGGATGGAGAAAAGCACCGTGGGGTGGTCAGCATGGGGAGGTCAGGGAACATGCAATGGCAATGTAGGATAGGTTTCTGAAAAACATCGCGGGGTGGTGCGCATTGTATGGGTGTGTGTTACATTACATTCACTAGTAGGAGTGAGAAAAACATCACGGGGTGGTGTGAATCGCAGGGTCTGAATTAGGATAGGCAGTGAGTGGCAATGTAGGATGGAGAAAAGCACCGTGGGGTGGTCAGCATGGGGAGGTCAGGGAACATGCAATGGCAATGTAGGATAGGTTTCTGAAAAGCATCGCGGGGTGGTGCGCATTGTATGGGTGTGTGTTACATTACATTCACTAGTAGGAGTGAGAAAAACATCACGGGGTGGTGTGAATCGCATGGTCTGAATTAGGATAGGCAGTTAGTGGCAATGTAGGATGGAGAAAAGCACCGCGGTGTGGTCAGCAGGGGGAGGTCAGGGAACATGCAGTGGCAATGTAGGATAGGTTTCTGAAAACATCGCGGGGTGGTGCGCATTGTATGGGTGTGTGTTACATTACATTCACTAGTAGGAGTGAGAAAAACATCGCGGGGTGGTGCGCATTGTATGGGTGTGTGTTACATTACATTCACTAGTAGGAGTGAGAAAAACATCACGGGGTTGTGCACATTGTATGGGTGTGTGTTACATTACATTCACTAGTAGGAGTGAGAAAAACATCACGGGGTGGTGTGAATCGGATGGTCTGAATTAGGATAGGCAGTGAGTGGCAATGTAGGATGGAGAAAAGCACCGCGGGGTGGTGAGCATGGGGAGGTCAGGGAACATGCAATGGCAATGTAGGATAGTCTTCTGAAAAACATCGCGGGTTGGTGCGCATTGTATGGGTGTGTGTTACATTACATTCACTAGTAGGAGTGAGAAAAACATCACGGGGTGGTTCGCATTGTATGGGTGTGTGTTACATTACATTCACTAGCAGGAGTGAGAAAAACATCACGGGCTGGTGTGAATCGGAGGGTCTCAATTAGGATAGGCAGTGAGTGGCAATGTAGGATGGAGAAAAGCACCGCGGGGTGGTAAGCATGGCAGGTCAGGGAACATGCAGTGGCAATGTAGGATAGGTTTCTGAAAAACATCGTGGGGTGGTGCGCATTGTATGGGTGTGTGTTACATTACATTCACTAGTAAGAGTGAGAAAAACATCACGGGGTGGTGCGCATTGTATGGGTGTGTGTTACATTACATTCACTAGTAGGAGTGAGAAAAACATCACGGGTTGGTGCGCATTGTATGGATGTGTGTTACATTACATTCACTAGTAGGAGTGAGAAAAACATCACGGGTTGGTGCGCATTGTATGGATGTGTGTTACATTACATTCAATAGTAGAAGAGAGAAAAACATCACGGGGTGGTGTGAATCGGAGTGTCTGAATTAGGATAGGCGGTGAGTGGCAATGTAGGATGGAGAAAAGCACCGCGGGGTGGTCAGCATGGGGAGGTCAGGGAACATGAAGTGGCAATGTAGGATAGTTTTCTGAAAAACAACGCGGGGTGGTGCGCATTGTATGGGTGTGTGTTGCATTACATTCACTACTAGGATTGACAAAAACATCACGGGGTTTTTCGCATTATATGGGTGTGTGTTACATTACATTCACTACTAGGAGTGAGAAAAACATCACGGGGTGGTGTGAATCGGAGGGTCTGAATTAGGATAGGCAGTGAGTGGTAATGTAGGATGGAGAAAAGCACCGCGGGGTGGTCTCCATGGGGAGGTCAGTGAACATGCTGTGACAATGTAGGATAGGTTTCTGAAAAACATCGCGGGGTGGTGCGCATTGTATGGGTGTGTGTTACATTACATTCACTAGTAGGAAAGAGAAAAACATCACGGGGTGGTGTGAATTGGAGGGTTTGCATTAGGATAGGCAGTGAGTGGCAATGTAGGATGCAGAAAAGCACCGCGGGGTGGTCAGCATGGGGACGTCAGGGAACATGCAATGGCAATGTAGGATAGGTTTCTGAAAAACATCGCGTGGTGGTGCACATTGTATGGGTGTGTGTTATATAACATTCACTAGTAGGAGTGAGAAAAACATCACGGGGTGGTGTCAATCGGAGTGTCTGATTTAGGATAGGCAGTGAGTGGCAATGTCGGATGGAGAAAAGCACCGCGGGTTGGTCAGCATGGGGTGGTCAGGGAACATGCAGTGGCAATGTAGGATAGGTTTCTGAAAAAAATCGCGGGGTGGTGCGCATTGTATGGGTGTGTGTTACATTACATTCACTAGTAGGAGTGAGAAAAACATCACGCGGTGGTGCGCATTTTATGGGTGTGTGTTAAATTCATTCACTAGTAGGAGTGAGAAAAACATCACGGGGTTGTGTGAATCGGAGGGTCTGAATTAGGATAGGCAGTGAGTGGCAATGTAGGATGGAGAAAAGCACCGCGGGGTGGTCAGCATGGGGAGGTCAGGGAACATGCAGTGGCAATGTAGGATAGGTTTCTGAAAAACATCGCGGGGTGGTGCGCATTGTATGGGTGAGTGTTACATTACATTCACTAGTAGGAGTGAGAAAAACATCACGGGGTGGTGCGCATTGTATGGGTGTGTGTTACATTACATTCACTAGTAGGAGTGAGAAAAACATCACGGGGTTGTGTGAATCGGAGGGTCTGAATAAGGATAGTCAGTGAGTGGCAATGTAGGATGGAGAAAAGCACCGCGGGGTGGTCAACATGGGGACGTAAGGGAACATGCAGTGGCAATGTAGGATAGGTTTCTGAAAAACATCGCGGGGTGGTGCGCATTGTATGGGTGTGTGTTACATTACATTCACTAGTAGGAGTGAGAAAAACATCACGGGGTGGTGTGAATCGCAGGGTCTGAATTAGGATAGGCAGTGAGTGGCAATGTAGGATGGAGAAAAGCACCGCGGTGTGGTCAGCAGGGGGAGGTCAGGGAACATGCAGTGGCAATGTAGGATAGGTTTCTGAAAACATCGCGGGGTGGTGCGCATTGTATGGGTGTGTGTTACATTACATTCACTAGTAGCAGTGAGAAAAACATCGCGGGGTGGTGCGCATTGTATGGGTGTGTGTTACATTACATTCACTAGTAGGAGTGAGAAAAACATCACGGGGTGGTGCACATTGTATGGGTGTGTGTTACATTACATTCACTAGTAGGAGTGAGAAAAACATCACGGGGTGGTGTCAATCGGATGGTCTGAATTAGGATAGGCAGTGAGTGGCAATGTAGGATGGAGAAAAGCACCGCGGGGTGGTGAGCATGGGGAGGTCAGGGAACATGCAATGGCAATGTAGGATAGTCTTCTGAAAAACATCGCGGGTTGGTGCGCATTGTATGGGTGTGTGTTACATTACATTCACTAGTAGGAGTGAGAAAAACATCACGGGGTGGTTCGCATTGTATGGGTGTGTGTTACATTACATTCACTAGCAGGAGTGAGAAAAACATCACGGGCTGGTGTGAATCGGAGGGTCTGAATTAGGATAGGCAGTGAGTGGCAATGTAGGATGGAGAAAAGCACCGCGGGGTGGTCAGCATGGCAGGTCAGGGAACATGCAGTGGCAATGTAGGATAGGTTTCTGAAAAACATCGCGGGTTGGTGCACATTGTATGGGTGTGTGTTACATTTCATTCACTAGTAGGAGTGAGAAAAACATCACGGGGTGGTGTGAATCGGAGGGTCTGAATTAGGATAGGCAGTGAGTGGCAATGTAGGATGGAGAAAATCACCACGGAGTGCTCAGCAAGGGGAGGTCAGGGAACATGCAGTGGCAATGTAGGATAGGTTTCTGAAAAACAACGCGGGGTGGTGCGCATTGTATGGGTGTGTGTTACATTACATTCACAGGTAGGAGTGAGAAAAACATCACGGGTTGGTGCGCATTGTATGGATGTGTGTTACATTACATTCACTAGTAGAAGTGAGAAAAACATCACGGGATGGTGTGAATCGGAGGGTCTGAATTAGGATAGGCAGTGAGTGGCAATGAAGGATGGAGAAAAGCACCGCGGGGTGGTCAGCATGGCAGGTCAGGGAACATGCAGTGGCAATGTAGGATAGGTTTCTGAAAAACATCGCGGGTTGGTGCGCATTGTATGGGTGTGTGTTACATTACATTCACTAGTAGGAGTGAGAAAAACATCACGGGGTGGTTCGCATTGTATGGGTGTGTGTTACATTACATTCACTAGCAGGAGTGAGAAAAACATCACGGGCTGGTGTGAATCGGAGGGTCTGAATTAGGATAGGCAGTGAGTGGCAATGTAGGATGGAGAAAAGCACCGCGGGGTGGTCAGCATGGCAGGTCAGGGAACATGCAGTGGCAATGTAGGATAGGTTTCTGAAAAACATCGCGGGTTGGTGCACATTGTATGGGTGTGTGTTACATTTCATTCACTAGTAGGAGTGAGAAAAACATCACGGGGTTGTGTGAATCGGAGGGTCTGAATTAGGATAGGCAGTGAGTGGCAATGTAGGATGGAGAAAATCACCACGGAGTGCTCAGCAAGGGGAGGTCAGGGAACATGCAGTGGCAATGTAGGATAGGTTTCTGAAAAACAACGCGGGGTGGTGCGCATTGTATGGGTGTGTGTTACATTACATTCACAGGTAGGAGTGAGAAAAACATCACGGGTTGGTGCGCATTGTATGGATGTGTGTTACATTACATTCACTAGTAGAAGTGAGAAAAACATCACGGGATGGTGTGAATCGGAGGGTCTGAATAAGGATAGGCAGTGAGTGGCAATGAAGGATGGAGAAAAGCACCGCGGGGTGGTCAAAATGGCAGGTCAGGGAACATGCAGTGGCAATGTAGGATAGGTTTCTGAAAAACATCGCGGGTTGGTGCACATTGTATGGGTGTGTGTTACATTTCATTCACTAGTAGGAGTGAGAAAAACATCACGGGGTGGTGTGAATCGGAGGGTCTGAATTAGGATAGGCAGTGAGTGGCAATGTAGGATGGAGAAAAGCACCACGGAGTGCTCAGCATGGGGAGGTCAGGGAACATGCAGTGGCAATGTAGGATAGGTTTCTGAAAAACAACGCGGGGTGGTGCGCATTGTATGGGTGTGTGTTACATTACATTCACTGGTAGGAGTGAGAAAAACATCACGGGTTGGTGCGCATTGTATGGATGTGTGTTACATTACATTCACTAGTAGAAGTGAGAAAAACATCACGGGATGGTGTGAATCGGAGGGTCTGAATAAGGATAGGCAGTGAGTGGCAATGAAGGATGGAGAAAAGCACCGCGGGGTGGTCAGCATGGCAGGTCAGGGAACATGCAGTGGCAATGTAGGATAGGTTTCTGAAAAACATCGCGGGTTGGTGCACATTGTATGGGTGTGTGTTACATTACATTCACTAGTAGGAGTGAGAAAAACATCATGGGGTGGTGTGAATTGGAGGGTTTGCATTAGGATAGGCAGTGAGTGGCAATGTAGGATGCAGAAAAGCACCGCGGGTTGGTCAGCATGGGGACGTCAGGGAACATGCAGTGGCTATGTAGGATAGGTTTCTGAAAAACATCGCGTGGTGGTGCACATTGTATGGGTGTGTGTTATATAACATTCACTAGTAGGAGTGAGAAAAAAGTCACGGGGTGGTGTCAATCGGAGGGTCTGATTTAGGATAGGCAGTGAGTGGCAATGTCGGATGGAGAAAAGCACCGCGGGTTGGTCAGCATGGGGTGGTCAGGGAACATGCAGTGGCAATGTAGGATAGGTTTCTGAAAAACATCGCGGGGTGGTGCGCATTGTATGGGTGTGTGTTACATTACATTCACTAGTAGGAGTGAGAAAAACATCACGCGGTGGTGTCAAACGGAGGGTCTGATTTAGGATAGGCAGTGAGTGGCAATGTCGGATGGAGAAAAGCACCGCGGGGTGGTCAGCATGGGGAGGTCAGGGAACATGCAGTGGCAATATAGGATAGGTTTCTGAAAAACATCGCGGGGTGGTGCGCATTGTATGGGTGTGTGTTACATTACATTCACTAGTAGGAGTGAGAAAAACATCACGGGGTGGTGCGCATTGTATGGGTGTGTGTTACATTACATTCACTAGTAGGAGTGAGAAAAACATCACGGGGTTGTGTGATTCGGAGGGTCTGAATTAGGATAGGCAGTGGGTGGCAATGTAGGATGGAGAAAAGCACCGCGGATTGGTCAACATGGGGACGTCAGGGAACATGCAGTGGCAATGTAGGATAGGTTTCTGAAAAACATCGCGGGGTGGTGCACATTGTATGGGTGTGTGTTACATAACATTCACTAGTAGGAGTGAGAAAACCATCACGGGGTGGTGTGAATCGGAGGGTCTGATTTAGGATAGGCAGTGAGTGGCAATGTCGGATGGAGAAAAGCACCGCGGGGTGGTCAGCATTGGGAGGTCAGGGAACATGCATTGGCAATGTAGGATATGTTTCTGAAAAACATCGCGGGGTGGTGCGCATTGTATGGGTGTGTGTTACATTACATTCACTAGTAGGAGTGAGAAAAACATCACGGGGTGGTGCGCATTGTATGGGTGTGTGTTGCATTACATTCACTAGTAGGAGTGAGAAAAACATCACGGGGTGGTGTCAATCGGAGGGTCTGATTTAGGATAGGCAGTGAGTGGCAATGTCGGATGGAGAAAAGCACCGCGGGTTGGTCAGCATGGGGTGGTCAGGGAACATGCAGTGGCAATGTAGGTTAGGTTTCTGAAAAACATCGTGGGGTGGTGCGCATTGTATGGGTGTGTGTTACATTACATTCACTAGTAGGAGTGAGAAAAACATCACGGGGTGGTGCGCATTGTATGGGTGTGTGTTACATTACATTCACTAGTAGGAGTGAGGAAAACATCACGGGGTTGTGTGAATCGGAGGGTCTGAATTAGGATAGGCAGTGAGTGGCAATGTAGGATGGAGAAAAGCACCGCGGGGTGGTCAGCATTGGGAGGTCAGGGAACATGCATTGGCAATGTAGGATATGTTTCTGACAAACATCGCGGGGTGGTGCGCATTGTATGGGTGTGTGTTACATTACATTCACTAGTAGGAGTGAGAAAAACATCACGGGGTGGTGTCAATCGGATGGTCTGAATTAGGATAGGCAGTGAGTGGCAATGTAGGATGGAGAAAAGCACCGCGGGGTGGTGAGCATGGGGAGGTCAGGGAACATGCAATGGCAATGTAGGATAGTCTTCTGAAAAACATCGCGGGTTGGTGCGCATTGTATGGGTGTGTGTTACATTACATTCACTAGTAGGAGTCAGAAAAACATCACGGGGTGGTTCGCATTGTATGGTTGTGTGTTACATTACATTCACTAGTAGGAGTGAGAAAAACATCACGGGCTGGTGTGAATCGGAGGGTCTGAATTAGGATAGGCAGTGAGTGGCAATGTAGGATGGAGAAAAGCACCGCGGGGTGGTCAGCATGGCAGGTCAGGGAACATGCAGTGGCAATGTAGGATAGGTTTCTGAAAAACATCGCGGGTTGGTGCACATTGTATGGGTGTGTGTTACATTTCATTCACTAGTAGGAGTGAGAAAAACATCACGGGGTGGTGTGAATCGGAGGGTCTGAATTAGGATAGGCAGTGAGTGGCAATGTAGGATGGAGAAAAGCACCACGGAGTGCTCAGCATGGGGAGGTCAGGGAACATGCAGTGGCAATGTAGGATAGGTTTCTGAAAAACAACGCGGGGTGGTGCGCATTGTATGGGTGTGTGTTACATTACATTCACTGGTAGGAGTGAGAAAAACATCACGGGTTGGTGCGCATTGTATGGATGTGTGTTACATTACATTCACTAGTAGAAGTGAGAAAAACATCACGGGATGGTGTGAATCGGAGGGTCTGAATTAGGATAGGCAGTGAGTGGCAATGAAGGATGGAGAAAAGCACCGCGGGGTGGACAGCATGGCAGGTCAGGGAACATGCAGTGGCAATGTAGGATAGGTTTCTGAAAAACATCGCGAGTTGGTGCACATTGTATGGGTGTGTGTTACATTTCATTCACTAGTAGGAGTGAGAAAACCATCACGGGGTGGTGTGAATCGGAGGGTCTGATTTAGGATACTCAGTGAGTGGCAATGTAGGATGGAGAAAAGCACCGCGGGGTGGTCATCATGGGGAGGTCAGGGATCATGAAGTGGCAATGTAGGATAGTTTTCTGAAAAACAACGCGGGGTGGTGCGCATTGTATGGGTGTGTGTTACATTACATTCACTACTAGGATTGAGAAAAACATCACGGGGTTTTTCGCATTTTATGGGTGTGTGTTACATTACATTCATTACTAGGAGTGAGAAAAACATCACGGGGTGGTGTCAATCGGATGGTCTGAATTAGGATAGGCAGTGAGTGGCAATGTAGGATGGAGAAAAGCACCGCAGGGTGGTGAGCATGGGGAGGTCAGGGAACATGCAATGGCAATGTAGGATAGTCTTCTGAAAAACATCGCGGGTTGGTGCGCATTATATGGGTGTGTGTTACATTACATTCACTAGTAGGAGTGAGAAAAACATCACGGGGTGGTTCGCATTGTATGGGTGTGTGTTACATTACATTCACTAGCAGGAGTGAGAAAAACATCACGGGCTGGTGTGAATCGGAGGGTCTGAATTAGGATAGGCAGTGAGTGGCAATGTAGGATGGAGAAAAGCACCGCGGGGTGGTCAGCATGGCAGGTCAGGGAACATGCAGTGGCAATGTAGGATAGGTTTCTGAAAAACATCGCGGGTTGGTGCACATTGTATGGGTGTGTGTTACATTTCATTCACTAGTAGGAGTGAGAAAAACATCACGGGGTGGTGTGAATCGGAGGGTCTGAATTAGGATAGGCAGTGAGTGGCAATGTAGGATGGAGAAAAGCACCACGGAGTGCTCAGCATGGGGAGGTCAGGGAACATGCAGTGGCAATGTAGGATAGGTTTCTGAAAAACAACGCGGGGTGGTGCGCATTGTATGGGTGTGTGTTACATTACATTCACTGGTAGGAGTGAGAAAAACATCACGGGTTGGTGCGCATTGTATGGATGTGTGTTACATTACATTCACTAGTAGAAGTGAGAAAAACATCACGGGATGGTGTGAATCGGAGGGTCTGAATAAGGATAGGCAGTGAGTGGCAATGAAGGATGGAGAAAAGCACCGCGGGGTGGTCAGCATGGCAGGTCAGGGAACATGCAGTGGCAATGTAGGATAGGTTTCTGAAAAACATCGCGGGTTGGTGCACATTGTATGGGTGTGTGTTACATTACATTCACTAGTAGGAGTGAGAAAAACATCACGGGGTGGTGTGAATTGGAGGGTTTGCATTAGGATAGGCAGTGAGTGGCAATGTAGGATGCAGAAAAGCACCGCGGGTTGGTCAGCATGGGGAAGTCAGGGAACATGCAGTGGCTATGTAGGATAGGTTTCTGAAAAACATCGCGTGGTGGTGCACATTGTATGGGTGTGTGTTATATAACATTCACTAGTAGTAGTGAGAAAAACATCACGGGGTGGTGTCAATCGGAGGGTCTGATTTAGGATAGGCAGTGAGTGGCAATGTCGGATGGAGAAAAGCACCGCGGGTTGGTCAGCATGGGGTGGTCAGGGAACATGCAGTGGCAATGTAGGATAGGTTTCTGAAAAACATCGCGGGGTGGTGCGCATTGTATGGGTGTGTTACATTACATTCACTAGTAGGAGTGAGAAAAACATCACGGGGTGGTGCGCATTGTATGGGTGTGTGTTACATTACATTCACTAGTAGGAGTCAGAAAAACATCACGGGGTGGTTCGCATTGTATGGTTGTGTGTTACATTACATTCACTAGTAGGAGTGAGAAAAACATCACGGGCTGGTGTGAATCGGAGGGTCTGAATTAGGATAGGCAGTGAGTGGCAATGTAGGATGGAGAAAAGCACCGCGGGGTGGTCAGCATGGCAGGTCAGGGAACATGCAGTGGCAATGTAGGATAGGTTTCTGAAAAACATCGCGGGTTGGTGCACATTGTATGGGTGTGTGTTACATTTCATTCACTAGTAGGAGTGAGAAAAACATCACGGGGTGGTGTGAATCGGAGGGTCTGAATTAGGATAGGCAGTGAGTGGCAATGTAGGATGGAGAAAAGCACCACGGAGTGCTCAGCATGGGGAGGTCAGGGAACATGCAGTGGCAATGTAGGATAGGTTTCTGAAAAACAACGCGGGGTGGTGCGCATTGTATGGGTGTGTGTTACATTACATTCACTGGTAGGAGTGAGAAAAACATCACGGGTTGGTGCGCATTGTATGGATGTGTGTTACATTACATTCACTAGTAGAAGTGAGAAAAACATCACGGGATGGTGTGAATCGGAGGGTCTGAATTAGGATAGGCAGTGAGTGGCAATGAAGGATGGAGAAAAGCACCGCGGGGTGGACAGCATGGCAGGTCAGGGAACATGCAGTGGCAATGTAGGATAGGTTTCTGAAAAACATCGCGAGTTGGTGCACATTGTATGGGTGTGTGTTACATTTCATTCACTAGTAGGAGTGAGAAAACCATCACGGGGTGGTGTGAATCGGAGGGTCTGATTTAGGATACTCAGTGAGTGGCAATGTAGGATGGAGAAAAGCACCGCGGGGTGGTCATCATGGGGAGGTCAGGGATCATGAAGTGGCAATGTAGGATAGTTTTCTGAAAAACAACGCGGGGTGGTGCGCATTGTATGGGTGTGTGTTACATTACATTCACTACTAGGATTGAGAAAAACATCACGGGGTTTTTCGCATTTTATGGGTGTGTGTTACATTACATTCATTACTAGGAGTGAGAAAAACATCACGGGGTGGTGTCAATCGGATGGTCTGAATTAGGATAGGCAGTGAGTGGCAATGTAGGATGGAGAAAAGCACCGCAGGGTGGTGAGCATGGGGAGGTCAGGGAACATGCAATGGCAATGTAGGATAGTCTTCTGAAAAACATCGCGGGTTGGTGCGCATTATATGGGTGTGTGTTACATTACATTCACTAGTAGGAGTGAGAAAAACATCACGGGGTGGTTCGCATTGTATGGGTGTGTGTTACATTACATTCACTAGCAGGAGTGAGAAAAACATCACGGGCTGGTGTGAATCGGAGGGTCTGAATTAGGATAGGCAGTGAGTGGCAATGTAGGATGGAGAAAAGCACCGCGGGGTGGTCAGCATGGCAGGTCAGGGAACATGCAGTGGCAATGTAGGATAGGTTTCTGAAAAACATCGCGGGTTGGTGCACATTGTATGGGTGTGTGTTACATTTCATTCACTAGTAGGAGTGAGAAAAACATCACGGGGTGGTGTGAATCGGAGGGACTGAATTAGGATAGGCAGTGAGTGGCAATGTAGGATGGAGAAAAGCACCACGGAGTGCTCAGCATGGGGAGGTCAGGGAACATGCAGTGGCAATGTAGGATAGGTTTCTGAAAAACAACGCGGGGTGGTGCGCATTGTATGGGTGTGTGTTACATTACATTCACTGGTAGGAGTGAGAAAAACATCACGGGTTGGTGCGCATTGTATGGATGTGTGTTACATTACATTCACTAGTAGAAGTGAGAAAAACATCACGGGATGGTGTGAATCGGAGGGTCTGAATAAGGATAGGCAGTGAGTGGCAATGAAGGATGGAGAAAAGCACCGCGGGGTGGTCAGCATGGCAGGTCAGGGAACATGCAGTGGCAATGTAGGATAGGTTTCTGAAAAACATCGCGGGTTGGTGCACATTGTATGGGTGTGTGTTACATTACATTCACTAGTAGGAGTGAGAAAAACATCACGGGGTGGTGTGAATTGGAGGGTTTGCATTAGGATAGGCAGTGAGTGGCAATGTAGGATGCAGAAAAGCACCGCGGGTTGGTCAGCATGGGGAAGTCAGGGAACATGCAGTGGCTATGTAGGATAGGTTTCTGAAAAACATCGCGTGGTGGTGCACATTGTATGGGTGTGTGTTATATAACATTCACTAGTAGTAGTGAGAAAAACATCACGGGGTGGTGTCAATCGGAGGGTCTGATTTAGGATAGGCAGTGAGTGGCAATGTCGGATGGAGAAAAGCACCGCGGGTTGGTCAGCATGGGGTGGTCAGGGAACATGCAGTGGCAATGTAGGATAGGTTTCTGAAAAACATCGCGGGGTGGTGCGCATTGTATGGGTGTGTGTTACATTACATTCACTAGTAGGAGTGAGAAAAACATCACGCGGTGGTGTCAAACGGAGGGTCTGATTTAGGATAGGCAGTGAGTGGCAATGTCGGATGGAGAAAAGCACCGCGGGGTGGTCAGCATGGGGAGGTCAGGGAACATGCAGTGGCAATATAGGATAGGTTTCTGAAAAACATCGCGGGGTGGTGCGCATTGTATGGGTGTGTGTTACATTACATTCACTAGTAGGAGTGAGAAAAACATCACGGGGTGGTGCGCATTGTATGGGTGTGTGTTACATTACATTCACTAGTAGGAGTGAGAAAAACATCACGGGGTTGTGTGAATCGGAGGGTCTGAATTAGGATAGGCAGTGAGTGGCAATCTAGGATGGAGAAAAGCACCGCGGGGTGGTCAACATGGGGACGTCAGGGAACATGCAGTGGCAATGTAGGATAGGTTTTTGAAAAACATCGCAGGGTGGTGCACATTGTATGGGTGTGTGTTACATAACATTCACTAGTAGGAGTGAGAAAACCATCACGGGGTGATGTGAATCGGAGGGTCTGATTTAGGATAGGCAGTGAGTGGCAATGTCGGATGGAGAAAAGCACCGCGGGGTGGTCAGCATTGGGAGGTCAGGGAACATGCATTGGCAATGTAGGATATGTTTCTGAAAAACATCGCGGGGTGGTGCGCATTGTATGGGTGTGTGTTACATTACATTCACTAGTAGGAGTGAGAAAAACATCACGGGGTGGTGCGCATTGTATGGGTGTGTGTTGCATTACATTCACTAGTAGGAGTGAGAAAAACATCACGGGGTGGTGTCAATCGGAGGGTCTGATTTAGGATAGGCAGTGAGTGGCAATGTCGGATGGAGAAAAGCACCGCGGGTTGGTCAGCATGGGGTGGTCAGGGAACATGCAGTGGCAATGTAGGATAGGTTTCTGAAAAACATCGCGGGGTGGTGCGCATTGTATGGGTGTGTGTTACATTACATTCACTAGTAGGAGTGAGAAAAACATCACGCGGTGGTGGGCATTGTATGGCTGTGTGTTACATTACATTCACTAGTAGGAGTGAGAAAAACATCACGGGGTGGTGTCAAACGGAGGGTCTGATTTAGGATAGGCAGTGAGTGGCAATGTCGGATGGAGAAAAGCACCGCGGGGTGGTCAGCATGGGGAGGTCAGGGAACATGCAGTGGCAATATAGGATAGGTTTCTGAAAAACATCGCGGGGTGGTGCGCATTGTATGGGTGTGTGTTACATTACATTCACTAGTAGGAGTGAGAAAAACATCACGGGGTGGTGCGCATTGTATGGGTGTGTGTTACATTACATTCACTAGTAGGAGTGAGAAAAACATCACGGGGTTGTGTGAATCGGAGTGTCTGAATTAGGATAGGCAGTGAGTGGCAATGTAGGATGGAGAAAAGCACCGCGGGGTGGTCAACATGGGGACGTCAGGGAACATGCAGTGGCAATGTAGGATAGGTTTCTGAAAAACATCGCGGGGTGGTGCACATTGTATGGGTGTGTGTTACATAATATTCACTAGTAGGAATGAGAAAACCATCACGGGGTGGTGTGAATCGGAGGGTCTGATTTAGAATAGGCAGTGAGTGGCAATGTCGGATGGAGAAAAGCACCGCGGGGTGGTCAGCATTGGGAGGTCAGGGAACATGCATTGGCAATGTAGGATATGTTTCTGAAAAACATCGCAGGGTGGTGCGCATTGTATGGGTGTGTGTTACATTACATTCACTAGTAGGAGTGAGAAAAACATCACGGGGTGGTGCGCATTGTATGGGTGTGTGTTGCATTACATTCACTAGTAGGAGTGAGAAAAACATCACGGGGTTGTGTCAATCGGAGGGTCTGATTTAGGATAGGCAGTGAGTGGCAATGTCGGATGGAGAAAAGCACCGCGGGTTGGTCAGCATGGGGTGGTCAGGGAACATGCAGTGGCAATGTAGGATAGGTTTCTGAAAAACATCGCGGGGTGGTGCGCATTGTATGGGTGTGTGTTACATTACATTCACTAGTAGGAGTGAGAAAAACATCACGGGGTTGTGTGAATCGGAGGGTCTGAATTAGGATAGGCAGTGAGTGGTAATGTAGGATGGAGAAAAGCACCGCGGGGTGGTCAGCATTGGGAGGTCAGGGAACATGCATTGGCAATGTAGGATATGTTTCTGAAAAACATCGCGGGGTGGTGCGCATTGTATGGGTGTGTGTTACATTACATTCACTAGTAGGAGTGAGAAAAACATCACGGGGTGGTGCGCATTGTATGGGTGTGTGTTGCATTACATTCACTAGTAGGAGTGAGAAAAACATCACGGGGTGGTGTCAATCGGAGGGTCTGATTTAGGATAGGCAGTGAGTGGCAATGTCGGAAGGAGAAAAGCACCGCGGGTTGGTCAGCATGGGGTGGTCAGGGAACATGCAGTGGCAATGTAGGATAGGTTTCTGAAAAACATCGCGGGGTGGTGCGCATTGTATGGGTGTGTGTTACATTACATTCACTAGTAGGAGTGAGAAAAACATAACGCGGTGGTGCGCATTGTATGGGTGTGTGTTACATTACATTCACTAGTAGGAGTGAGAAAAACATCACGGGGTGGTGTCAAACGGAGGGTCTAATTTAGGATAGGCAGTGAGTGGCAATGTCGGATGGAGAAAAGCACCGCGGGGTGGTCAGCATGGGGAGGTCAGGGAACATGCAGTGGCAATATAGGATAGGTTTCTGAAAAACATCGCGGGGTGGTGCGCATTGTATGGGTGTGTGTTACATTACATTCACTAGTAGGAGTGAGAAAAACATCACGGGGTGGTGCGCATTGTATGGGTGTGTGTTACATTACATTCACTAGTAGGAGTGAGAAAAACATCACGGGGTTGTGTGAATCGGAGCGTCTGAATTAGGATAGGCAGTGAGTGGCAATGTAGGATGGAGAAAAGCACCGCGGGGTGGTCAACATGGGGACGTCAGGGAACATGCAGTGGCAATGTAGGATAGGTTTCTGAAAAACATCGCGGGGTGGTGCACATTGTATGGGTGTGTGTTACATAACATTCACTAGTAGGAGTGAGAAAACCATCACGGGGTGGTGTGAATCGGAGGGTCTGATTTAGGATAGGCAGTGAGTGGCAATGTCGGATGGAGAAAAGCACCGCGGGGTGGTCAGCATTGGGAGGTCAGGGAACATGCATTGGCAATGTAGGATATGTTTCTGAAAAACATCGCGGGGTGGTGCGCATTGTATGGGTGTGTGTTACATTACATTCACTAGTAGGAGTGAGAAAAACATCACGGGGTGGTGTGAATCGCAGGGTCTGAATTAGGATAGGCAGTGAGTGGCAATGTAGGATGGAGAAAAGCACCGTGGGCTGGTCAGCATGGGGAGGTCAGGGGACATGCAATGGCAATGTAGGATAGGTTTCTGAAAAACATTGCGGGGTGGTGCGCATTGTATGGGTGTGTGTTACATTACATTCACTAGTAAGAGTGAGAAAAATATCACGGTGTGGTGCGCATTGTATGGGTGTGTTTTACATTACATTCACTAGTAGGAGTGAGAAAAACATCACGGGGTGGTGTGAATCGCAGGGTCTGAATTAGGATAGGCAGTGAGTGGCAATGTAGGATGGAGAAAAGCACCGCGGTGTGGTCAGCAGGGGGAGGTCAGGGAACATGCAGTGGCAATGTAGGATAGGTTTCTGAAAAACATCGCGGGGTGGTGCGCATTGTATGGGTGTGTGTTACATTACATTCACTAGTAGGAGTGAGAAAAACATCGCGGGGTGGTGCGCATTGTATGGGTGTGTGTTACATTACATTCACTAGTAGGAGTGAGAAAAACATCACGGGGTGGTGCACATTGTATGGGTGTGTGTTACATTACATTCACTAGTAGGAGTGAGAAAAACATCACGGGGTGGTGTCAATCGGATGGTCTGAATTAGGATAGGCAGTGAGTGGCAATGTAGGATGGAGAAAAGCACCGCGGGGTGGTGAGCATGGGGAGGTCAGGGAACATGCAATGGCAATGTAGGATAGTCTTCTGAAAAACATCGCGGGGTGGTGCGCATTGTATGGTTGTGTGTTACATTACATTCACTAGTAGGAGTGAGAAAAACATCACGGGATGGTGTGAAACGGAGGGTCTGATTTAGGATAAGCAGTGAGTGGCAATGTAGGATGGATAAAAGCACCACGGGGTGGTCAGCATGGGGAGGTCAGGGAACATGCAGTGGCAATGTAGGATAGGTTTCTGAAAAACATCGCGGGGTGGTGCGCATTGTATGGGTGTGTGTTACATTACATTCACTAGTAGGAGTGAGAAAAACATCACGGGGTTTGTGAATCGGAGGGTCTGATTTAGGATAGGCAGTGAGTGGCAATGTCGGATGGAGAAAAGCACCGCGGGGTGGTCAGCATGTGGATGTCAGGGAACATGCAGTGGCAATGTAGGATAGGTTTCTGAAAAACATCGCGGGGTGGTGCGCATTGTATGGGTGTGTGTTACATTACATTCACTAGTAGGAGTGAGAAAAACATCATGTGGTGGTGTGAATCGGAGTGTCTGAATTAGGATAGGCAGTGAGTGCCAATGTAGGTTGGAGAAAAGCACCGCGGGGTGGTCACCATAGGAGGTGTTACATTACATTCACTAGTAGGAGTGAGAAAAACAACACGGGGTGGTGCGCATTGTATGGGTGTGTGTTACATTACGTTCACTAGTAGGAGTGAGAAAAACAACACGGGGTGGGGCGCATTGTATGGGTGTGTGTTACATTACATTCACTAGTAGGAGTGAGAAAAACATCACGGGGTGGTGTGAATCGGAGGGTCTGAATTAGGATAGGCAGTGAGTGGCAATGTCAGATGGAGAAAAACACCGCGGGGTGGTCAGCATGGGGAGGTCAGGGAACATGCAGTGGCAATGTAGGATAGGTTTCTGAAAAACATCGCGGGGTGGTGGGCATTGTATGGGTGTGTGTTACATTACATTCACTAGTAGGAGTGAGAAAAACATCACGGGGTTGTGTGAATCGGAGGGTCTGAATTAGGATAGGCAGTGAGTGGCAATGTAGGAAGGAGAAAAGCACCGCGGGGTGGTCAGCATGGGGAGGTCAGGGAACATGCATTGGCAATGTAGGATATGTTTCTGAAAAACATCGCGGGGTGGTGCGCATTGTATGGGTGTGTGTTACATTACATTCACTAGTAGGAGTGAGAAAAACATCACGGGGTGGTGCGCATTGTATGGGTGTGTGTTGCATTACATTCACTAGTAGGAGTGAGAAAAACATCACGGGGTGGTGTCAATCGGAGGGTCTGATTTAGGATAGGCAGTGAGTGGCAATGTCGGAAGGAGAAAAGCACCGCGGGTTGGTCAGCATGGGGTGGTCAGGGAACATGCAGTGGCAATGTAGGATAGGTTTCTGAAAAACATCGCGGGGTGGTGCGCATTGTATGGGTGTGTGTTACATTACATTCACTAGTAGGAGTGAGAAAAACATAACGCGGTGGTGCGCATTGTATGGGTGTGTGTTACATTACATTCACTAGTAGGAGTGAGAAAAACATCACGGGGTGGTGTCAAACGGAGGGTCTAATTTAGGATAGGCAGTGAGTGGCAATGTCGGATGGAGAAAAGCACCGCGGGGTGGTCAGCATGGGGAGGTCAGGGAACATGCAGTGGCAATATAGGATAGGTTTCTGAAAAACATCGCGGGGTGGTGCGCATTGTATGGGTGTGTGTTACATTACATTCACTAGTAGGAGTGAGAAAAACATCACGGGGTGGTGCGCATTGTATGGGTGTGTGTTACATTACATTCACTAGTAGGAGTGAGAAAAACATCACGGGGTTGTGTGAATCGGAGCGTCTGAATTAGGATAGGCAGTGTGTGGCAATGTAGGATGGAGAAAAGCACCGCGGGGTGGTCAACATGGGGACGTCAGGGAACATGCAGTGGCAATGTAGGATAGGTTTCTGAAAAACATCGCGGGGTGGTGCACATTGTATGGGTGTGTGTTACATAACATTCACTAGTAGGAGTGAGAAAACCATCACGGGGTGGTGTGAATCGGAGGGTCTGATTTAGGATAGGCAGTGAGTGGCAATGTCGGATGGAGAAAAGCACCGCGGGGTGGTCAGCATTGGGAGGTCAGGGAACATGCATTGGCAATGTAGGATATGTTTCTGAAAAACATCGCGGGGTGGTGCGCATTGTATGGGTGTGTGTTACATTACATTCACTAATAGGAGTGAGAAAAACATCACGGGGTGGTGCGCATTGTATGGGTGTGTGTTACATTACATTCACTAGTAGGAGTGAGAAAAACATCACGGGGTGGTGTGAATCGCAGGGTCTGAATTAGGATAGGCAGTGAGTGGCAATGTAGGATGGAGAAAAGCACCGTGGGCTGGTCAGCATGGGGAGGTCAGGGGACATGCAATGGCAATGTAGGATAGGTTTCTGAAAAACATCGCGGGGTGGTGCGCATTGTATGGGTGTGTGTTACATTACATTCACTAGTAAGAGTGAGAAAAACATCACGGGGTGGTGCGCATTGTATGGGTGTGTTTTACATTACATTCACTAGTAGGAGTGAGAAAAACATCACGGGGTGGTGTGAATCGCAGGGTCTGAATTAGGATAGGCAGTGAGTGGCAATGTAGGATGGAGAAAAGCACCGCGGTGTGGTCAGCAGGGGGAGGTCAGGGAACATGCAGTGGCAATGTAGGATAGGTTTCTGAAAAACATCGCGGGGTGGTGCGCATTGTATGGGTGTGTGTTACATTACATTCACTAGTAGGAGTGAGAAAAACATCGCGGGGTGGTGCGCATTGTATGGGTGTGTGTTACATTACATTCACTAGTAGGAGTGAGAAAAACATCACGGGGTGGTGCACATTGTATGGGTGTGTGTTACATTACATTCACTAGTAGGAGTGAGAAAAACATCACGGGGTGGTGTCAATCGGATGGTCTGAATTAGGATAGGCAGTGAGTGGCAATGTAGGATGGAGAAAAGCACCGCGGGGTGGTGAGCATGGGGAGGTCAGGGAACATGCAATGGCAATGTAGGATAGTCTTCTGAAAAACATCGCGGGGTGGTGCGCATTGTATGGTTGTGTGTTACATTACATTCACTAGTAGGAGTGAGAAAAACATCACGGGATGGTGTGAAACGGAGGGTCTGATTTAGGATAAGCAGTGAGTGGCAATGTAGGATGGATAAAAGCACCGCGGGGTGGTCAGCATGGGGAGGTCAGGGAACATGCAGTGGCAATGTAGGATAGGTTTCTGAAAAACATCGCGGGGTGGTGCGCATTGTATGGGTGTGTGTTACATTACATTCACTAGTAGGAGTGAGAAAAACATCACGGGGTTTGTGAATCGGAGGGTCTGATTTAGGATAGGCAGTGAGTGGCAATGTCGGATGGAGAAAAGCACCGCGGGGTGGTCAGCATGTGGATGTCAGGGAACATGCAGTGGCAATGTAGGATAGGTTTCTGAAAAACATCGCGGGGTGGTGCGCATTGTATGGGTGTGTGTTACATTACATTCACTAGTAGGAGTGAGAAAAACATCATGTGGTGGTGTGAATCGGAGTGTCTGAATTAGGATAGGCAGTGAGTGCCAATGTAGGTTGGAGAAAAGCACCGCGGGGTGGTCACCATAGGAGGTGTTACATTACATTCACTAGTAGGAGTGAGAAAAACAACACGGGGTGGTGCGCATTGTATGGGTGTGTGTTACATTACGTTCACTAGTAGGAGTGAGAAATACAACACGGGGTGGGGCGCATTGTATGGGTGTGTGTTACATTACATTCACTAGTAGGAGTGAGAAAAACATCACGGGGTGGTGTGAATCGGAGGGTCTGAATTAGGATAGGCAGTGAGTGGCAATGTCAGATGGAGAAAAACACCGCGGGGTGGTCAGCATGGGGAGGTTAGGGAACATGCAGTGGCAATGTAGGATAGGTTTCTGAAAAACATCGCGGGGTGGTGGGCATTGTATGGGTGTGTGTTACATTACATTCACTTAAAGGAGTGACAAAAGCATCACGGAGTGGTGTGAATCGGAGAGTCTGAATTAGGATAGGCTGTGAGTGGCAATTTAGGATGGAGAAAAGCACCGCGGGGTGGTCAGCATGGGGAAGTCAGGGAACATGCAATGGCAATGTAGGATAGGTTTCTGAAAAACATCGCGGGGTGGTGCGCATTGTATGGTTGTGTGTTACATTACATTCACTAGTAGGAGTGAGAAAAACATCACGGGATGGTGTGAATCGGAGGGTCTGATTTAGGATACGCAGTGAGTGGCAATGTAGGATGGATAAAAGCACCGCGGGGTGGTCAGCATGGGGAGGTCAGGGAACATGCAGTGGCAATGTAGGATAGGTTTCTGAAAAACATCGCGGGGTGGTGCGCATTGTATGGGTGTGTTTTACATTACATTCACTAGTAGGAGTGAGAAAAATATCACGGGGTGGTGCGCATTGTATGGGTGTGTGTTACATTACATTCACTAGTAGGAGTGAGAAAAACATCACGGGGTGGTGTGAATCGCATGGTCTGAATTAGGATAGGCAGTGAGTGGCAAGTAGGATGGAGAAAAGCACCGCGGGGTGGTCAGCATGGGGAGGTCAGGGAACATGCAGTGGCAATGTAGGATAGGTTTCTGAAAAACATCGCGGGGTGGTGCGCATTGTATGGGTGTGTGTTACATTACATTCACTAGTAGGAGTGAGAAAAACATCACGGGGTAGTGCGCATTGTTTGGGTGTGTGTTACATTACATTCACTAGTAGGAGTGAGAAAAACATTACGGGGTGGTGAGAATTGGAGGGTCTGTATTAGGATAGGCAGTGAGTGGCAATGAATGATGGAGAAAAGCACCGCGGGTCCATCAGCATGGGGAGGTCAGGGAACATGCAGTGGCAAAGTAGGATAGGTTTCTGAAAAACATCGCGGGGTTGTGCGCATTGTATGGGTGTGTGTTACATTACATTCACTAGTAGGAGTGAGAAAATCATCACGGGGTGGTGCGCATTGTATGGGTGTGTGTTACATTACATTCACTAGTAGGAGTGAGAAATTCATCTCGCGGTGGGGCGCATTGTATGGGTGTGTGTTACATTACATTCACTAGTAGGAGTGAGAAAAACATCACGGGGTGGTGTGAATCGGAGGGTCTGAATTAGGATAGGCAGTGAGTGGCAATGTAGGATGGAGAAAAGCACCGCGGGGTGATCAGCATGGGGAGGTCAGGGAACATGCATTGGCAATGTAGGATATTTTTCTGAAAAATATCGCGGTGTGGTGCGCATTGTATGGGTGTGTGTTACATTACATTCACTAGTAGGAGTGAGAAAAACATCACGGGGTGGTGTGAATCGGCGGGTCTGAATTAGGATAGGCAGTGAGTGGCAATGTAGGATGGAGAAAAGCACCGCGAGGTGGTCAGCATGGGGACGTCAGGGAACATGCAGTGGCAATGTAGGATAGGTTTCTGAAAAATATCGCGTGGTGGTGCACATTGTATGGGTGTGTGTTACATAACATTCACTAGTAGGAGTGAGAAAAACATCACGGGGTGGTGTGAATCGGAGGCTCTGATTTAGGATAGGCAGTGAGTGGCAATGTCGGATGGAGAAAAGCACCGCGGGGTGGTCAGCATGGGGAGGTCAGGGAACATGCATTGGCAATGTAGGATAGGTTTCTGAAAAACATCGTGGGGTGGTGCGCATTGTATGGGTGTGTGTTACATTACATTCACTAGTAGGAGTGAGAAAAAAATCACGGGGTTTGTGAATCGGAGGGTCTGATTTAGGATAGGCAGTGAGGTGCAATGTCGGATGGAGAAAAGCACCGCGGGGTGGTCAGCATGGGGATGTCAGGGAACATGCAGTGGCAATGTAGGATAGGTTTCTGAAAAACATCGCGGGGTGGTGCGCATTGTATGGGTGTGTTTTACATTACATTCACTAGTAGGAGTGAGAAAAATATCACGGGGTGGTGCGCATTGTATGGGTATGTGTTACATTACATTCACTAGTAGGAGTGAGAAAAACATCACGGGGTGGTGTGAATCGCATGGTCTGAATTAGGATAGGCAGTGAGTGGCAAGTAGGATGGAGAAAAGCACCGCGGGGTGGTCAGCATGGGGAGGTCAGGGAACATGCAGTGGCAATGTAGGATAGGTTTCTGAAAAACATCGCGGGGTGGTGCGCATTGTATGGGTGTGTGTTACATTACATTCACTAGTAGGAGTGAGAAAAACATCACGGGGTAGTGCGCATTGTTTGGGTGTGTGTTACATTACATTCACTAGTAGGAGTGAGAAAAACATTACGGGGTGGTGAGAATTGGAGGGTCTGTATTAGGATAGGCAGTGAGTGGCAATGAATGATGGAGAAAAGCACCGCGGGTCCATCAGCATGGGGAGGTCAGGGAACATGCAGTGGCAAAGTAGGATAGGTTTCTGAAAAACATCGCGGGGTGGTGCGCATTGTATGGGTGTGTGTTACATTACATTCACTAGTAGGAGTGAGAAAATCATCACGGGGTGGTGCGCATTGTATGGGTGTGTGTTACATTACATTCACTAGTAGGAGTGAGAAATTCATCTCGCGGTGGGGCGCATTGTATGGGTGTGTGTTACATTACATTCACTAGTAGGAGTGAGAAAAACATCGCGGGGTGGTGCGCATTGTATGGGTGTGTGTTACATTACATTCACTAGTAGGAGTGAGAAAATCATCACGGGGTGGTGCGCATTGTATGGGTGTGTGTTACATTACATTCACTAGTAGGAGTGAGAAAAACATCACGGGGTGGTGTGAATCGGAGGGTCTGAATTAGGATAGGCAGTGAGTGGCAATGTAGGATGGAGAAAAGCACCGCGGGGTGATCAGCATGGGGAGGTCAGGGAACATGCATTGGCAATGTAGGATATTTTTCTGAAAAATATCGCGGTGTGGTGCGCATTGTATGGGTGTGTGTTACATTACATTCACTAGTAGGAGTGAGAAAAACATCACGGGGTGGTGTGAATCGGCGGGTCTGAATTAGGATAGGCAGTGAGTGGCAATGTAGGATGGAGAAAAGCACCGTGAGGTGGTCAGCATGGGGACGTCAGGGAACATGCAGTGGCAATGTAGGATAGGTTTCTGAAAAATATCGCGTGGTGGTGCACATTGTATGGGTGTGTGTTACATAACATTCACTAGTAGGAGTGAGAAAAACATCACGGGGTGGTGTGAATCGGAGGGTCTGATTTAGGATAGGCAGTGAGTGGCAATGTCGGATGGAGAAAAGCACCGCGGGGTGGTCAGCATGGGGAGGTCAGGGAACATGCATTGGCAATGTAGGATAGGTTTCTGAAAAACATCGCGGGGTGGTGCGCATTGTATGGGTGTGTGTTACATTACATTCACTAGTCGGAGTGAGAAAAACATGACGGGGTGGTGCGCATTGTATGGGTGTGTGTTACATTACATTCACTAGTAGGAGTGAGAAAAACATCACGGGGTGGTGTGAATTGCAGTGTCTGAATTAGGATAGGCACTGAGTGGCAATGTAGGATGGAGAAAAGCACCACGGGGTGGTCAGCATGGGGAGGGCAGGGAACATGCAATGGCAATGTAGGATAGGTTTCTGAAAAACATCGCGGGGTGGTGCGCATTGTATGGTTGTGTGTTACATTACATTCACTAGTAGGAGTGAGAAAAACATCACGGGGTGGTGCGCATTGTATGGGTGTGTGTTACATTACATTCACTAGTAGGAGTGATAAACACATCACGGGGTGGTGTGAATCGCAGGCTCTGAGTTAGGATAGGCAGTGAGTGGCAATGTAGGAACAAGAAAAGCACCGCGGGCTGGTCAGAATGGGGAGGTCATGGAACATGCAGTGGCAATGTAGGATAGGTTTCTGAAAAACATCGCGGGGTGGTGCGCATTGTATGGGTGTGTGGTACATTACATTCACTAGTAGGAGTGAGAAAAACATCACGGGGTGGTGCGCATTTTATGGGTCTGTGTTACATTACATTCACTAGTAAGAGTGAGAAAAACATCGCGGGGTGGTGCGCATTGTATGGGTGTGTGTTACATTACATTCACTAGTAGGAATGAGAAAAACATCACGGGGTGGTGCGCATTGTATGGGTGTGTGTTACATTACATTCACTAGTAGGAGTGAGAAAAACATCACGGGGTGGTGCGCATTGTATGGGTGTGTGTTACATTACATTCACTAGTAGGAGTGGGAAAAACATCACGGGGTGGTGTGATTCGGAGGGTCTGAATTAGGATCGGCAGTGAGTGGCAATATAGGATGGAGAAAAGCACAGCGGGGTGGTGAGCAAGGGGAGGTCAGTGAACATGCAGTGGCAAAGTAGGATAGGTTTCTGAAAAACATTGCGGGGTGGTGCGCATTGTATGGGTGTGTGTCACATTACATTCACTAGTAGGACTGAGAAAAACATCACGGGGTGGAGCGCATTGTATGGGTGTGTGTTACATTACATTCACTAGTAGGAGTGAGAAAAACATCACGGGGTGGTGTGAATCGGAGGGTCTGAATTAGGATAGGCAGTGAGTGGCAATGTGGGATGGAGAAAAGCCCCGCGGGTGGTCAGCATGGCAGGTCAGGGAACATGCAGTGGCAATGTAGGATAGGTTTCTGAAAAACATCGCGGGTTGGTGCACATTGTATGGGTGTGTGTTACATTACATTCACTAGTAGGAGTGAGAAAAACATCACGGGGTGGTGTGAATCGGAGGGTCTGAATTAGGATAGGCAGTGAGTGGGAATGTATGATGGAGAAAAGCACCGCGGCGTGCTCAGCATGGGGAGGTAAGGGAACATGCAGTGGCAATGTAGGATAGGTTTCTGAAAAACATCGCTGGGTGGTGCGCATTGTATGGTTGTGTGTTACATTACATTCACTAGTAGGAGTGAGAAAAACATCACGGGATGGTGTGAAACGGAGGGTCTGATTTAGGATAAGCAGTGAGTGGCAATGTAGGATGGATAAAAGCACCGCGGGGTGGTCAGCATGGGGAGGTCAGGGAACATGCAGTGGCAATGTAGGATAGGTTTCTGAAAAACATCGCGGGGTGGTGCGCATTGTATGGGTGTGTGTTACATTACATTCACTAGTAGGAGTGAGAAAAACATCACGGGGTTTGTGAATCGGAGGGTCTGATTTAGGATAGGCAGTGAGTGGCAATGTCGGATGGAGAAAAGCACCGCGGGGTGGTCAGCATGTGGATGTCAGGGAACATGCAGTGGCAATGTAGGATAGGTTTCTGAAAAACATCGCGGGGTGGTGCGCATTGTATGGGTGTGTGTTACATTACATTCACTAGTAGGAGTGAGAAAAACATCATGTGGTGGTGTGAATCGGAGTGTCTGAATTAGGATAGGCAGTGAGTGCCAATGTAGGTTGGAGAAAAGCAACGCGGGGTGGTCACCATAGGAGGTGTTACATTACATTCACTAGTAGGAGTGAGAAAAACAACACGGGGTGGTGCGCATTGTATGGGTGTGTGTTACATTACGTTCACTAGTAGGAGTGAGAAATACAACACGGGGTGGGGCGCATTGTATGGGTGTGTGTTACATTACATTCACTAGTAGGAGTGAGAAAAACATCACGGGGTGGTGTGAATCGGAGGGTCTGAATTAGGATAGGCAGTGAGTGGCAATGTCAGATGGAGAAAAACACCGCGGGGTGGTCAGCATGGGGAGGTTAGGGAACATGCAGTGGCAATGTAGGATAGGTTTCTGAAAAACATCGCGGGGTGGTGGGCATTGTATGGGTGTGTGTTACATTACATTCACTTAAAGGAGTGACAAAAGCATCACGGAGTGGTGTGAATCGGAGAGTCTGAATTAGGATAGGCTGTGAGTGGCAATTTAGGATGGAGAAAAGCACCGCGGGGTGGTCAGCATGGGGAAGTCAGGGAACATGCAATGGCAATGTAGGATAGGTTTCTGAAAAACATCGCGGGGTGGTGCGCATTGTATGGTTGTGTGTTACATTACATTCACTAGTAGGAGTGAGAAAAACATCACGGGATGGTGTGAATCGGAGGGTCTGATTTAGGATACGCAGTGAGTGGCAATGTAGGATGGATAAAAGCACCGCGGGGTGGTCAGCATGGGGAGGTCAGGGAACATGCAGTGGCAATGTAGGATAGGTTTCTGAAAAACATCGCGGGGTGGTGCGCATTGTATGGGTGTGTTTTACATTACATTCACTAGTAGGAGTGAGAAAAATATCACGGGGTGGTGCGCATTGTATGGGTGTGTGTTACATTACATTCACTAGTAGGAGTGAGAAAAACATCACGGGGTGGTGTGAATCGCATGGTCTGAATTAGGATAGGCAGTGAGTGGCAAGTAGGATGGAGAAAAGCACCGCGGGGTGGTCAGCATGGGGAGGTCAGGGAACATGCAGTGGCAATGTAGGATAGGTTTCTGAAAAACATCGCGGGGTGGTGCGCATTGTATGGGTGTGTGTTACATTACATTCACTAGTAGGAGTGAGAAAAACATCACGGGGTAGTGCGCATTGTTTGGGTGTGTGTTACATTACATTCACTAGTAGGAGTGAGAAAAACATTACGGGGTGGTGAGAATTGGAGGGTCTGTATTAGGATAGGCAGTGAGTGGCAATGAATGATGGAGAAAAGCACCGCGGGTCCATCAGCATGGGGAGGTCAGGGAACATGCAGTGGCAAAGTAGGATAGGTTTCTGAAAAACATCGCGGGGTTGTGCGCATTGTATGGGTGTGTGTTACATTACATTCACTAGTAGGAGTGAGAAAATCATCACGGGGTGGTGCGCATTGTATGGGTGTGTGTTACATTACATTCACTAGTAGGAGTGAGAAATTCATCTCGCGGTGGGGCGCATTGTATGGGTGTGTGTTACATTACATTCACTAGTAGGAGTGAGAAAAACATCACGGGGTGGTGTGAATCGGAGGGTCTGAATTAGGATAGGCAGTGAGTGGCAATGTAGGATGGAGAAAAGCACCGCGGGGTGATCAGCATGGGGAGGTCAGGGAACATGCATTGGCAATGTAGGATATTTTTCTGAAAAATATCGCGGTGTGGTGCGCATTGTATGGGTGTGTGTTACATTACATTCACTAGTAGGAGTGAGAAAAACATCACGGGGTGGTGTGAATCGGCGGGTCTGAATTAGGATAGGCAGTGAGTGGCAATGTAGGATGGAGAAAAGCACCGCGAGGTGGTCAGCATGGGGACGTCAGGGAACATGCAGTGGCAATGTAGGATAGGTTTCTGAAAAATATCGCGTGGTGGTGCACATTGTATGGGTGTGTGTTACATAACATTCACTAGTAGGAGTGAGAAAAACATCACGGGGTGGTGTGAATCGGAGGCTCTGATTTAGGATAGGCAGTGAGTGGCAATGTCGGATGGAGAAAAGCACCGCGGGGTGGTCAGCATGGGGAGGTCAGGGAACATGCATTGGCAATGTAGGATAGGTTTCTGAAAAACATCGTGGGGTGGTGCGCATTGTATGGGTGTGTGTTACATTACATTCACTAGTAGGAGTGAGAAAAAAATCACGGGGTTTGTGAATCGGAGGGTCTGATTTAGGATAGGCAGTGAGGTGCAATGTCGGATGGAGAAAAGCACCGCGGGGTGGTCAGCATGGGGATGTCAGGGAACATGCAGTGGCAATGTAGGATAGGTTTCTGAAAAACATCGCGGGGTGGTGCGCATTGTATGGGTGTGTTTTACATTACATTCACTAGTAGGAGTGAGAAAAATATCACGGGGTGGTGCGCATTGTATGGGTATGTGTTACATTACATTCACTAGTAGGAGTGAGAAAAACATCACGGGGTGGTGTGAATCGCATGGTCTGAATTAGGATAGGCAGTGAGTGGCAAGTAGGATGGAGAAAAGCACCGCGGGGTGGTCAGCATGGGGAGGTCAGGGAACATGCAGTGGCAATGTAGGATAGGTTTCTGAAAAACATCGCGGGGTGGTGCGCATTGTATGGGTGTGTGTTACATTACATTCACTAGTAGGAGTGAGAAAAACATCACGGGGTAGTGCGCATTGTTTGGGTGTGTGTTACATTACATTCACTAGTAGGAGTGAGAAAAACATTACGGGGTGGTGAGAATTGGAGGGTCTGTATTAGGATAGGCAGTGAGTGGCAATGAATGATGGAGAAAAGCACCGCGGGTCCATCAGCATGGGGAGGTCAGGGAACATGCAGTGGCAAAGTAGGATAGGTTTCTGAAAAACATCGCGGGGTGGTGCGCATTGTATGGGTGTGTGTTACATTACATTCACTAGTAGGAGTGAGAAAATCATCACGGGGTGGTGCGCATTGTATGGGTGTGTGTTACATTACATTCACTAGTAGGAGTGAGAAATTCATCTCGCGGTGGGGCGCATTGTATGGGTGTGTGTTACATTACATTCACTAGTAGGAGTGAGAAAAACATCGCGGGGTGGTGCGCATTGTATGGGTGTGTGTTACATTACATTCACTAGTAGGAGTGAGAAAATCATCACGGGGTGGTGCGCATTGTATGGGTGTGTGTTACATTACATTCACTAGTAGGAGTGAGAAAAACATCACGGGGTGGTGTGAATCGGAGGGTCTGAATTAGGATAGGCAGTGAGTGGCAATGTAGGATGGAGAAAAGCACCGCGGGGTGATCAGCATGGGGAGGTCAGGGAACATGCATTGGCAATGTAGGATATTTTTCTGAAAAATATCGCGGTGTGGTGCGCATTGTATGGGTGTGTGTTACATTACATTCACTAGTAGGAGTGAGAAAAACATCACGGGGTGGTGTGAATCGGCGGGTCTGAATTAGGATAGGCAGTGAGTGGCAATGTAGGATGGAGAAAAGCACCGTGAGGTGGTCAGCATGGGGACGTCAGGGAACATGCAGTGGCAATGTAGGATAGGTTTCTGAAAAATATCGCGTGGTGGTGCACATTGTATGGGTGTGTGTTACATAACATTCACTAGTAGGAGTGAGAAAAACATCACGGGGTGGTGTGAATCGGAGGGTCTGATTTAGGATAGGCAGTGAGTGGCAATGTCGGATGGAGAAAAGCACCGCGGGGTGGTCAGCATGGGGAGGTCAGGGAACATGCATTGGCAATGTAGGATAGGTTTCTGAAAAACATCGCGGGGTGGTGCGCATTGTATGGGTGTGTGTTACATTACATTCACTAGTCGGAGTGAGAAAAACATGACGGGGTGGTGCGCATTGTATGGGTGTGTGTTACATTACATTCACTAGTAGGAGTGAGAAAAACATCACGGGGTGGTGTGAATTGCAGTGTCTGAATTAGGATAGGCACTGAGTGGCAATGTAGGATGGAGAAAAGCACCACGGGGTGGTCAGCATGGGGAGGGCAGGGAACATGCAATGGCAATGTAGGATAGGTTTCTGAAAAACATCGCGGGGTGGTGCGCATTGTATGGTTGTGTGTTACATTACATTCACTAGTAGGAGTGAGAAAAACATCACGGGGTGGTGCGCATTGTATGGGTGTGTGTTACATTACATTCACTAGTAGGAGTGATAAACACATCACGGGGTGGTGTGAATCGCAGGCTCTGAGTTAGGATAGGCAGTGAGTGGCAATGTAGGAACAAGAAAAGCACCGCGGGCTGGTCAGAATGGGGAGGTCATGGAACATGCAGTGGCAATGTAGGATAGGTTTCTGAAAAACATCGCGGGGTGGTGCGCATTGTATGGGTGTGTGGTACATTACATTCACTAGTAGGAGTGAGAAAAACATCACGGGGTGGTGCGCATTTTATGGGTCTGTGTTACATTACATTCACTAGTAAGAGTGAGAAAAACATCGCGGGGTGGTGCGCATTGTATGGGTGTGTGTTACATTACATTCACTAGTAGGAATGAGAAAAACATCACGGGGTGGTGCGCATTGTATGGGTGTGTGTTACATTACATTCACTAGTAGGAGTGAGAAAAACATCACGGGGTGGTGCGCATTGTATGGGTGTGTGTTACATTACATTCACTAGTAGGAGTGGGAAAAACATCACGGGGTGGTGTGATTCGGAGGGTCTGAATTAGGATCGGCAGTGAGTGGCAATATAGGATGGAGAAAAGCACAGCGGGGTGGTGAGCAAGGGGAGGTCAGTGAACATGCAGTGGCAAAGTAGGATAGGTTTCTGAAAAACATTGCGGGGTGGTGCGCATTGTATGGGTGTGTGTCACATTACATTCACTAGTAGGACTGAGAAAAACATCACGGGGTGGAGCGCATTGTATGGGTGTGTGTTACATTACATTCACTAGTAGGAGTGAGAAAAACATCACGGGGTGGTGTGAATCGGAGGGTCTGAATTAGGATAGGCAGTGAGTGGCAATGTGGGATGGAGAAAAGCCCCGCGGGTGGTCAGCATGGCAGGTCAGGGAACATGCAGTGGCAATGTAGGATAGGTTTCTGAAAAACATCGCGGGTTGGTGCACATTGTATGGGTGTGTGTTACATTACATTCACTAGTAGGAGTGAGAAAAACATCACGGGGTGGTGTGAATCGGAGGGTCTGAATTAGGATAGGCAGTGAGTGGGAATGTATGATGGAGAAAAGCACCGCGGCGTGCTCAGCATGGGGAGGTAAGGGAACATGCAGTGGCAATGTAGGATAGGTTTCTGAAAAACATCGCGTGCTGGTGCGCATTGAATGCGTGTGTGTTACATTACATTCACTAGTAGGAGTGAGAAAAACATCACGGGTTGGTGCGCATTGTATGGATGTGTGTTACATTACATTCACTAGTAGAAGTGAAAAAAACATCACGGGGTGGTGTGAATCGGAGGGTCTGAATTAGGATAGGCAGTGAGTGGCAATGTAGGATGGAGAAAATCACCGCGGGGTAGTCAGCATGGGGAGGTCAGGGAACATGAAGTGGCAATGTAGGATAGTTTTCTGAAAAACAACGCGGTGTGGTGCGCATTTTATGGGTGTGTCTTACATTACATTCACTACTAGGAGTGAGAAAAACATCACAGGGTGGTTCACATTGTATGGGTGTGTGTTGTATTACATTCACTACTAGGAGTGAGAAAAACATCACGTGGTGGTGTGAATCGGAGTGTCTGAATTAGGATAGGCAGTGAGTGCCAATGTAGGATGGAGAAAAGCACCGCGGGGTGGTCACCATAGGAGGTAAGGGAACATGCAGTGGCAATGTAGGATAGGTTTCTGAAAAACATCGTGGGATGGTGCGCATTGTATGGGTGTGTGTTACATTACATTCACTAGTAGGAATGAGAAAAACATCACGGGGTGGTGTGAATCGCAGGCTCTGAGTTAGGATAGGCAGTGAGTGGCAATGTAGGAACAAGAAAAGCACCGCGGGCTGGTCAGAATGGGGAGGTCATGGAACATGCAGTGGCAATGTAGGATAGGTTTCTGAAAAACATCGCGGGGTGGTGCGCATTGTATGGGTGTGTGGTACATTACATTCACTAGTAGGAGTGAGAAAAACATCACGGGGTGGTGCGCATTTTATGGGTCTGTGTTACATTACATTCACTAGTAAGAGTGAGAAAAACATCGCGGGGTGGTGCGCATTGTATGGGTGTGTGTTACATTACATTCACTAGTAGGAATGAGAAAAACATCACGGGGTGGTGCGCATTGTATGGGTGTGTGTTACATTACATTCACTAGTAGGAGTGAGAAAAACATCACGAGGTGGTGCGCATTGTATGGGTGTGTGTTACATTACATTCACTAGTAGGAGTGGGAAAAACATCACGGGGTGGTGTGATTCGGAGGGTCTGAATTAGGATCGGCAGTGAGTGGCAATATAGGATGGAGAAAAGCACAGCGGGGTGGTGAGCAAGGGGAGGTCAGTGAACATGCAGTGGCAAAGTAGGATAGGTTTCTGAAAAACATTGCGGGGTGGTGCGCATTGTATGGGTGTGTGTCACATTACATTCACTAGTAGGACTGAGAAAAACATCACGGGGTGGAGCGCATTGTATGGGTGTGTGTTACATTACATTCACTAGTAGGAGTGAGAAAAACATCACGGGGTGGTGTGAATCGGAGGGTCTGAATTAGGATAGGCAGTGAGTGGCAATGTGGGATGGAGAAAAGCCCCGCGGGTGGTCAGCATGGCAGGTCAGGGAACATGCAGTGGCAATGTAGGATAGGTTTCTGAAAAACATCGCGGGTTGGTGCACATTGTATGGGTGTGTGTTACATTACATTCACTAGTAGGAGTGAGAAAAACATCACGGGGTGGTGTGAATCGGAGGGTCTGAATTAGGATAGGCAGTGAGTGGGAATGTATGATGGAGAAAAGCACCGCGGCGTGCTCAGCATGGGGAGGTAAGGGAACATGCAGTGGCAATGTAGGATAGGTTTCTGAAAAACATCGCGTGCTGGTGCGCATTGTATGCGTGTGTGTTACATTACATTCACTAGTAGGAGTGAGAAAAACATCACGGGTTGGTGCGCATTGTATGGATGTGTGTTACATTACATTCAATAGTAGAAGTGAAAAAAACATCACGGGGTGGTGTGAATCGGAGGGTCTGAATTAGGATAGGCAGTGAGTGGCAATGTAGGATGGAGAAAATCACCGCGGGGTAGTCAGCATGGGGAGGTCAGGGAACATGAAGTGGCAATGTAGGATAGTTTTCTGAAAAACAACGCGGTGTGGTGCGCATTTTATGGGTGTGTCTTACATTACATTCACTACTAGGAGTGAGAAAAACATCACAGGGTGGTTCACATTGTATGAGTGTGTGTTGTATTACATTCACTACTAGGAGTGAGAAAAACATCACGTGGTGGTGTGAATCGGAGTGTCTGAATTAGGATAGGCAGTGAGTGCCAATGTAGGATGGAGAAAAGCACCGAGGGGTGGTCACCATAGGAGGTAAGGGAACATGCAGTGGCAATGTAGGATAGGTTTCTGAAAAACATCGTTGGATGGTGCGCATTGTATGGGTGTGTGTTACATTACATTCACTAGTAGGAGTGAGAAAAACATCACGGGGTGGTGCGCATTGTATGGGTGTGTGTTACATTACGTTCACTAGTAGGAGTGAGAAAAACAACACGGGTTGGTGCGCATTGTATTGATGTGTGTTACATTACATTCACGAGTAGGAGTGAGAAAAACATCACGGGGTGGAGTGAATCGGAGGGTCTGAATTAGGATAGGCAGTGAGTGGCAATGTAGGATGGAGAAAAGCACCGCGAGGTGGTCAGCTTGGGGACGTCAGGGAACATGCAGTGGCAATGTAGGATAGGTTTCTGAAAAATATCGCGGGGTGGTGCATATTGTATGGGTGTGTGTTACATAACATTCACTAGTAGGAGTGAGAAAAACATCACGGGGTGGTGTGAATCGGAGGGTCTGATTTAGGATAGGCAGTGAGTGGCAATGTCGGATGGAGAAAAGCACCGCGGGGTGGTCAGCATGGGGAGGTCAGGGAACATGCATTGGCAATGTAGGATAGGTTTCTGAAAAACATCGCGGGGTGGTGCGCATTGTATGGGTGTGTGTTACATTACATTCACTAGTCGGAGTGAGAAAAACATGACGGGGTGGTTCGCATTGTATGGGTGTGTGTTACATTACATTCACTAGTAGGAGTGAGAAAAACATCGCGGGGTGGTGCGCATTGTATGGGTGTGTGTTACATTACATTCACTAGTAGGAGTGAGAAAAACATCACGGGGTGGTGCGCATTGTATGGGTTTGTGTTACATTACATTCACTAGTAGGAGTGGGAAAAACATCACGGGGTGGTGTGATTCGGAGGGTCCGAATTAGGATCGGCAGTGAGTGGCAATATAGAATGGAGAAAAGCACCGCGGGGTGGTGAGCAAGGGGAGGTCAGTGAACATGCAGTGGCAAAGTAGGATAGGTTTCTGAAAAACATCGCGGGGTGGTGCGCATTGTATGGGTGTGTGTTACATTACATTCACTAGTAGGACTGAGAAAAACATCACGGGGTGGATCGCATTGTATGGGTGTGTGTTACATTACATTCACTAGTAGGAGTGAGAAAAACATCACGGGGTGGTGTGAATCGGAGAGTCTGAATTAGGATAGGCAGTGAGTGGCAATGTGGGATGGAGAAAAGCCCTGCGGGTGGTCAGCATGGCAGGTCAGGGAACATGCAGTGGCAATGTAGGATAGGTTTCTGAAAAACATCGCGGGTTGGTGCACATTGTATGGGTGTGTGTTACATTACATTCACTAGTAGGAGTGAGAAAAACATCACGGGGTGGTGTGAATCGGAGGGTCTGAATTAGGATAGGCAGTGAGTGGCAATGTATGATGGAGAAAAGCACCGCGGCGTGCTCAGCATGGGGAGGTAAGGGAACAGGCAGTGGCAATGTAGGATAGGTTTCTGAAAAACATCGCATGCTGGTGCGCATTGTATGCGTGTGTGTTACATTACATTCACTAGTAGGAGTGAGAAAAACATCACGGGTTGGTGCGCATTGTATGGATGTGTGTTACATTACATTCACTAGTAGAAGTGAAAAAAACATCACGAGGTGGTGTGAATCGGAGGGTCTGAATTAGGATAGGCAGTGAGTGGCAATGTAGGATGGAAAAAAATCACCGCGGCGTGGTCAACATGGGGAGGTCAGGGAACATGAAGTGGCAATGTAGGATAGTTTTCTGAAAAACAACGCGGTGTGGTGCGCATTGTATGGGTGTGTCTTACATTACATTCACTACTAGGAGTGAGAAAAACATCACGGGGTGGTTCGCATTGTATGGGTGTGTGTTACATTACATTCACTAGTAGGAGTGAGAAAAACATCACGTGGTGGTGTGAATCAGAGTGTCTGAATTAGGATAGGCAGTGAGTGCCAATGTAGGATGGAGAAAAGCACCGCGGGGTGGTCACCATAGGAGGTCAGGGAACATGCAGTGGCAATGTAGGATAGGTTTCTGAAAAACATCGTGGGGTGGTGCGCATTGAATAGGTGTGTGTTACATTACATTCACTAGTAGGAGTGAGAAAAACATCACGGGGTGGTGCGCATTGTATGGGTGTGTGTTACATAACATTCACTAGTAGGAGTGAGAAAAACATCATGGGCTGGTGTGAATCGGAGGGTCTGTTTTAGGATAGGCAGTGAGTGGCAATGTCAGATGGAGAAAAACACCGCGGGGTGGTCAGCATGGGGAGGTCAGGGAACATGCAGTGGCAATGTAGGATAGGTTTCTGAAAAACATCGCGGGGTGGTGCGCATTGTATGGGTGTGTGTTACATTACATTCACTAGTAGGAGTGAGAAAAACATCACGGGGTTTGTGAATCGGAGGGTCTGATTTAGGATAGGCAGTGAGTGGCAATGTCGGATGGAGAAAAGCACCGCGGGGTGGTCAGCATGGGGATGTCAGGGAACATGCAGTGGCAATGTAGGATAGGTTTCTGAAAAACATCGTGGGGTGGTGCGCATTGTATGGGTGTGTGTTACATTACATTCACTAGTAGGAGTGAGAAAAACATCACGGGGTGGTGCGCATTGTATGGGTGTATGTTACATTACGTTCACTAGTAGGAGTGAGAAAAACAACACGGGGTGGTGTGCATTGTATGGGTGTGTGTTACATTACATTCACTAGTAGGAGTGAGAAAAACATCACGGGGTGGTGTGAATCGGAGGGTCTGAATTAGGATAGGCAGTGAGTGGCAATGTCAGATGGAGAAAAACACCGCGGGGTGGTCAGCATGGGGACGTCAGGGAACATGCAGTGGCAATGTAGGATAGGTTTCTGAAAAACATCGCGGGGTGGTGGGCATTGTATGGGTGTGTGTTACATTACATTAACTAGTAGGAGTGAGAAAAACATTACGGGGTGGTGCGCATTGTTTGGGTGTGTGTTACATTACATTCACTTAAAGGAGTGACAAAAACATCACGGAGTGGTGTGAATCGGAGGGTCTGAATTAGGATAGGCTGTGAGTGGCAATGTAGGATGGAGAAAAGCACCGCGGGGTGGTCAGCATGGGGAAGTCAGGGAACATGCAATGGCAATGTAGGATAGGTTTCTGAAAAACATCGCGGGGTGGTGCGCATTGTATTTTTGTGTGTTACATTACATTCACTAGTAGGAGTGAGAAAAACATCACGGGATGGTGTGAATCGGAGGGTCTGATTTAGGATACGCAGTGAGTGGCAATGTAGGATGGATAAAAGCACCGCGGGGTGGTCAGCATGGGGAGGTCAGGGAACATGAAGTGGCAATGTAGGATAGGTTTCTGAAAAACATCGTGGGGTGGTGCGCATTGTATGGGTGTGTGTTACATTACATTCACTAGTAGGAGTGAGAAAAACATCACGGGGTTTGTGAATCAGATGGTCTGATTTAGGATAGGCAGTGAGTGGCAATGTCGGATGGAGAAAAGCACCGCGGGGTGGTCAGCATGTGGATGTCAGGGAACATGCAGTGGCAATGTAGGATAGGTTTCTGAAAAACATCGCGGGGTGGTGCGCATTGTATGGGTGTGTGTTCCATTACATTCACTAGTAGGAGTGAGAAAAACATCACGTGGTGGTGTGAATCGGAGTGTCTGAATTAGGATAGGCAGTGAGTGCCAATGTAGGATGGAGAAAAGCACCGCGGGGTGGTCACCATAGGAGGTCAGGGAACATGCAGTGGCAATGTAGGATAGGTTTCTGAAAAACATCGTGGGGTGGTGCGCATTGTATGGGTGTGTGTTACATTACATTCACTAGTAGGAGTGAGAAAAACAACACGGGGTGGGGCGCATTGTATGGGTGTGTGTTACATTACATTCACTAGTAGGAGTGAGAAAAACATCACGGGGTGTTGTGAATCGGAGGGTCTGAATTAGGATAGGCAGTGAGTGGCAATGTCAGATGGAGAAAAACACCGCGGGGTGGTCAGCATGGGGAGGTCAGGGAACATGCAGTGGCAATGTAGGATAGTTTTCTGAAAAACATCGCGGGGTGGTGGGCATTGTATGGGTGTGTGTTACATTACATTAACTAGTAGGAGTGAGAAAAACATCATGGGGTGGTGCGCATTGTTTGGGTGTGTGTTACATTACATTCACTTAAAGGAGTGACAAAAGCATCACGGAGTGGTGTGAATCGGAGAGTCTGAATTAGGATAGGCTGTGAGTGGCAATTTAGGATGGAGAAAAGCACCGCGGGGTGGTCAGCATGGGGAAGTCAGGGAACATGCAATGGCAATGTAGGATAGGTTTCTGAAAAACATAGCGGGGTGGTGCGCATTGTATGTGTGTGTGTTACATTACATTCACTAGTAGGAGTGAGAAAAACATCACGGGATGGTGTGAATCGGAGGGTCTGATTTAGGATACGCAGTGAGTGGCAATGTAGGATGGATAAAAGCACCGCGGGGTGGTCAGCATGGGGAGGTCAGGGAACAAGCAGTGGCAATGTAGGATAGGTTTCTGAAAAACATCGTGGGGTGGTGCGCATTGTATGGGTGTGTGTTACATTACATTCACTAGTAGGAGTGAGAAAAACATCACGGGGTTTGTGAATCGGAGGGTCTGATTTAGGGTAGGCAGTGAGTGGCAATGTCGGATGGAGAAAAGCACCGCGGGGTGGTCAGCATGGGGATGTCAGGGAACATGCAGTGGCAATGTAGGATAGGTTTCTGAAAAACATCGCGGGGTGGTGCGCATTGTATGGGTGTGTTTCACATTACATTCACTAGTAGGAGTGAGAAAAATATCACGGGGTGGTGCGCATTGTATGGGTGTGTGTTACATTACATTCACTAGTAGGAGTGAGAAAAACATCACGGGGTGGTGTGAATCGCAGGGTCTGAATTAGGATAGGCAGTGAGTGGCAATGTAGGATGGAGAAAAGCACCGCCGGGTGGTCAGCATGGGTAGGGCAGGGAACATGCAATGGCAATGTAGGATAGGTTTCTGAAAAACATCGCGGGGTGGTGCGAATTGTATGGTTGTGTGTTACATTACATTCACTAGTAGGAGTGAGAAAAACATGACGGGGTGGTGCGCATTGTATGGGTGTGTGTTACATTACATTCACTAGTAGGAGTGATAAAAACATCACGGGGTGGTGTGAATCGCAGGCTCTGAGTTAGGATAGGCAGTGAGTGGCAATGTAGGAACGAGAAAAGCACCGCGGGCTGGTCAGAATGGGGAGGTCATTGAACATGCAGTGGCAATGTAGGATAGGTTTCTGAAAAACATCGCGGGGTGGTTCGCATTGTATGGGTGTGTGGTACATTACATTCACTAGTAGGAGTGAGAAAAACATCACGGGGTGGTGCGCATTTTATGGGTCTGTGTTACATTACATTCACTAGTAAGAGTGAGAAAAACATCGCGTGGTGGTGCGCATTGTATGGGTGTGTGTTACATTACATTCACTAGTAGTAGTGAGAAAAACATCACGGGGTGGTGCGCATTGTATGGGTTTGTGTTACATTACATTCACTAGTAGGAGTGGGAAAAACATCACGGGGTGGTGTGATTCGGAGGGTCCGAATTAGGATCGGCAGTGAGTGGCAATATAGAATGGAGAAAAGCACCGCGGGGTGGTGAGCAAGGGGAGGTCAGTGAACATGCAGTGGCAAATTAGGATAGGTTTCTGAAAAACATCGCGGGGTGGTGCGCATTGTATGGGTGTGTGTTACATTACATTCACTAGAAGGACTGAGAAAAACATCACGGGGTGGATCGCATTGTATGGGTGTGTGTTACATTACATTCACTAGTAGGAGTGAGAAAAACATCACGGGGTGGTGTGAATCGGAGGGTCTGAATTAGGATAGGCAGTGAGTGGCAATGTGGGATGGAGAAAAGCCCTGCGGGTGGTCAGCATGGCAGGTCAGGGAACATGCAGTGGCAATGTAGGATAGGTTTCTGAAAAACATCGCGGGTTGGTGCACATTGTATGGGTGTGTGTTACATTACATTCACTAGTAGGAGTGAGAAAACCATCACGGGGTGGTGTGAATCGGAGGGTCTGAATTAGGATAGGCAGTGAGTGGCAATGTATGATGGAGAAAAGCACCGCGGCGTGCTCAGCATGGGGAGGTAAGGGAACAGGCAGTGGCAATGTAGGATAGGTTTCTGAAAAACATCGCATGCTGGTGCGCATTGTATGCGTGTGTGTTACATTACATTCACTAGTAGGAGTGAGAAAAACATCACGGGTTGGTGCGCATTGTATGGATGTGTGTTACATTACATTCACTAGTAGAAGTGAAAAAAACATCACGGGGTGGTGTGAATCGGAGGGTCTGAATTAGGATAGGCAGTGAGTGGCAATGTAGGATGGAGAAAATCACCGCGGGGTGGTCAACATGGGGAGGTCAGGGAACATGAAGTGGCAATGTAGGATAGTTTTCTGAAAAACAACGCGGTGTGGTGCGCATTGTATGGGTGTGTCTTACATTACATTCACTACTAGGAGTGAGAAAAACATCACGGGGTGGTTCGCATTGTATGGGTGTGTGTTACATTACATTCACTAGTAGGAGTGAGAAAAACATCACGTGGTGGTGTGAATCGGAGTGTCTGAATTAGGATAGGCAGTGAGTGCCAATGTAGGATGGAGAAAAGCACCGCGGGGTGGTCACCATAGGAGGTCAGGGAACATGCAGTGGCAATGTAGGATAGGTTTCTGAAAAACATCGTGGGGTGGTGCGCATTGAATAGGTGTTTGTTACATTACATTCACTAGTAGGAGTGAGAAAAACATCACGGGGTGGTGCGCATTGTATGGGTGTGTGTTACTTTACGTTCACTAGTAGGAGTGAGAAAAACAACACGGGGTGGTGCGCATTGTATGGGTGTGTGTTACATTACATTCACTAGTAGGAGTGAGAAAAACAACACGGGGTGGTGTGAATCGGAGGGTCTGAATTAGGATAGGCAGTGAGTGGCAATGTAGGATGGAGAAAAGCACCGCGGGGTGGTCGGCATGGGGACGTCAGGGAACATGCATTGGCAATGTAGGATAGGTTTCTGAAAAACATCGCGGGGTGCTGCGCATTGTATGGGTGTGTGTTACATAACATTCACTAGTAGGAGTGAGAAAAACATCACGGGCTGGTGTGAATCGGAGGGTCTGTTTTAGGATAGGCAGTGAGTGGCAATGTCAGATGGAGAAAAACACCGCGGGGTGGTCAGCATGGGGAGGTCAGGGAACATGCAGTGGCAATGTAGGATAGGTTTCTGAAAAACATCGCGGCGTGGTGCGCATTGTATGGGTGTGTGTTACATTACATTCACTAGTAGGAGTGAGAAAAACATCACGGGGTTTGTGAATCGGAGGGTCTGATTTAGGATAGGCAGTGAGTGGCAATGTCGGATGGAGAAAAGCACCGCGGGGTGGTCAGCATAGGGATGTCAGGGAACATGCAGTGGCAATGTAGGATAGGTTTCTGAAAAACATCGTGGGGTGGTGCGCATTGTATGGGTGTGTGTTACATTACATTCACTAGTAGGAGTGAGAAAAACATCACGGGGTGGTGCGCATTGTATGGGTGTATGTTACATTACGTTCACTAGTAGGAGTGAGAAAAACAACACGGGATGGTGCGCATTGTATGGGTGTGTGTTACATTACATTCACTAGTAGGAGTGAGAAAAACATCACGGGGTGGTGTGAATCGGAGGGCCTGAATTAGGATTGGCAGTGAGTGGCAATGTCAGATGGAGAAAAACACCGCGGGGTGGTCAGCATGGGGACGTCAGGGAACATGCAGTGGCAATGTAGGATAGGTTTCTGAAAAACATCGCGGGGTGGTGGGCATTGTATGGGTGTGTGTTACATTACATTAACTAGTAGGAGTGAGAAAACATTACGGGGTGGTGCGCATTGTTTGGGTGTGTGTTACATTACATTCACTTAAAGGAGTGACAAAAACATCACGGAGTGGTGTGAATCGGAGGGTCTGAATTAGGATAGGCTGTGAGTGGCAATGTAGGATGGAGAAAAGCACCGCGGGGTGGTCAGCATGGGGAAGTCAGGGAACATGCAATGGCAATGTAGGATAGGTTTCTGAAAAACATCGCGGGGTGGTGCGCATTGTATTTTTGTGTGTTACATTACATTCACTAGTAGGAGTGAGAAAAACATCACGGGATGGTGTGAATCGGAGGGTCTGATTTAGGATACGCAGTGAGTGGCAATGTAGGATGGATAAAAGCACCGCGGGGTGGTCAGCATGGGGAGGTCAGGGAACATGCAGTGGCAATGTAGGATAGGTTTCTGAAAAACATCGTGGGGTGGTGCGCATTGTATGGGTGTGTGTTACATTACATTCACTAGTAGGAGTGAGAAAAACATCACGGGGTTTGTGAATCGGAGGGTCTGATTTAGGATAGGCAGTGAGTGGCAATGTCGGATGGAGAAAAGCACCGCGGGGTGGTCAGCATGTGGATGTCAGGGAACATGCAGTGGCAATGTAGGATAGGTTTCTGAAAAACATCGCGGGGTGGTGCGCATTGTATGGGTGTGTGTTCCATTACATTCACTAGTAGGAGTGAGAAAAACATCACGTGGTGGTGTGAATCGGAGTGTCTGAATTAGGATAGGCAGTGAGTGCCAATTTAGGATGGAGAAAAGCACCGCGGGGTGGTCACCATAGGAGGTCAGGGAACATGCAGTGGCAATGTAGGATAGGTTTCTGAAAAACATCGTGGGGTGGTGCGCATTGTATGGGTGTGTGTTACATTACATTCACTAGTAGGAGTGAGAAAAACATCACGGGGTGGTGCGCATTGTATGGGTGTGTGTTACATTACGTTCACTAGTAGGAGTGAGAAAAACAACACGGGGTGGGGCGCATTGTATGGGTGTGTGTTACATTACATTCACTAGTAGGAGTGAGAAAAACATCACGGGGTGGTGTGAATCGGAGGGTCTGAATTAGGATAGGCAGTGAGTGGCAATGTCAGATGGAGAAAAACCCCGCGGGGTGGTCAGCATGGGGAGGTCAGGGAACATGCAGTGGCAATGTAGGATAGTTTTCTGAAAAACATCGCGGGGTGGTGGGCATTGTATGGGTGTGTGTTACATTACATTAACTAGTAGGAGTGAGAAAAACATCATGGGGTGGTGCGCATTGTTTGGGTGTGTGTTACATTACATTCACTTAAAGGAGTGACAAAAGCATCACGGAGTGGTGTGAATCGGAGAGTCTGAATTAGGATAGGCTGTGAGTGGCAATTTAGGATGGAGAAAAGCACCGCGTGGTGGTCAGCATGGGGAAGTCAGGGAACATGCAATGGCAATGTAGGATAGGTTTCTGAAAAACATAGCGGGGTGGTGCGCATTGTATGGTTGTGTGTTACATTACATTCACTAGTAGGAGTGAGAAAAACATCACGGGATGGTGTGAATCGGAGGGTCTGATTTAGGATACGCAGTGAGTGGCAATGTAGGATGCATAAAAGCACCGCGGGGTGGTCAGCATGGGGAGGTCAGGGAACATGCAGTGGCAATGTAGGATAGGTTTCTGAAAAACATCGTGGGGTGGTGCGCATTGTATGGGTGTGTGTTACATTACATTCACTAGTAGGAGTGAGAAAAACATCACGGGGTTTGTGAATCGGAGGGTCTGATTTAGGATAGGCAGTGAGTGGCAATGTCGGATGGAGAAAAGCACCGCGGGGTGGTCAGCATGGGGATGTCAGGGAACATGCAGTGGCAATGTAGGATAGGTTTCTGAAAAACATCGCGGGGTGGTGCGCATTGTATGGGTGTGTGTTACATTACATTCACTAGTAGGAGTGAGAAAAACGTCACGGGGAGGTGTGAATCGCATGGTCTGAATTAGGATAGGTAGTGAGTGGCAAGTAGGATGGAGAAAAGTACCGCGGGGTGGTCAGCATGGGGAGGTCAGGGAACATGCAGTGGCAATGTAGGATAGGTTTCTGAAAAACATCGCGGGGTGGTGCGCATTGTATGGGTGTGTGTTACATTACATTCACTAGTAGGAGTGAGAAAAACATCACGGGGTAGTGCGCATTGTTAGGGTGTGTGTTACATTACATTCACTAGTAGGAGTGAGAAAAACATCACGGGGTGGTGAGAATTGGAGGGTCTGTATTAAGATAGGCAGTGAGTGGCAATGAATGATGGAGAAAAGCACCGCGGGTCCGTCAGCATGGGGAGGTCAGGGAACATGCAGTGGCAAAGTAGAATAGGTTTCTGAAAAACATCGCGGGGTGGTGCGCATTGTATGGGTGTGTGTTACATTACATTCACTAGTAGGAGTGAGAAAAACATTACGGGGTGGTGCGCATTGTATGTGTGTGTGTTACATTACATTCACTAGTAGGAGTGAGCAAAACATCACGGGGTGGTGCGAATTGTATGGGTTTGTGTTACATTACATTGACTAATAGGAGTGAGAAAAACATCACGGGGTGGTGTGAATCAGAGCGTCTGAATTAGGATAGGCAGTGAGTGGCAATGTAGGATGGAGAAAAGCACCGCGGGGTGGTCAGAATGGGGAGGTCATGGAACATGCAGTGGCAATGTAGGATAGGTTTCTGAAAAACATCGCGTGGTGGTGCGCATTGTATGTGTGTGTGTTACATTACATTCACTAGTAGGAGTGAGAAAATCATCACGGGGTGGTGCGCATTGTATGGGTGTGTGTTACATTACATTCACTAGTAGGAGTGAGAAAAACATCACGCGGTGGGGCGCATTGTATGGGTGTGTGTTACATTACATTCACTAGTAGGAGTGAGAAAAACATCACGGGGTGGTGTGAATCGGAGGGTCTGAATTAGGATAGGCAGTGAGTGGCAATGTAGGATGGAGAAAAGCACCGCGGGGTGGTCAGCATGGGGAGGTCAGGGAACATGCAGTGGCAATGTAGGATATTTTTCTGAAAAATATCGCGGGGTGGTGCGCATTGTATGGGTGTGTGTTACATTACATTCACTAGTAGGAGTGAGAAAAACATCACGGGGTGGTGTGAATCGGAGGGTCTGAATTAGGATAGGCAGTGAGTGGCAATGTAGGATGGAGAAAAGCACCGCGAGGTGGTCAGCATGGGGACGTCAGGGAACATGCAGTGGCAATGTAGGATAGGTTTCTGAAAAATATCGCGGGGTGGTGCACATTGTATGGGTGTGTGTTACATAACATTCACTAGTAGGAGTGAGAAAAACATCACAGGGTGGTGTGAATCGGAGGGTCTGATTTTGGATAGGCAGTGAGTGGCAATGTCGGATGGAGAAAAGCACCGCGGTGTGGTCAGCATGGGGAGGACAGGGAACATGCATTGGCAATGTAGGATAGGTTTCTGAAAAACATCGCGGGGTGGTCCGCATTGTATGGGTGTGTGTTACATTACATTCACTAGTCGGAGTGAGAAAAACATGACGGGGTGGTGCGCATTGTATGGGTGTGTGTTACATTACATTCACTAGTAGGAGTGAGAAAAACATCACGGGGTGGTGTGAATCGCAGTGTCTGAATTAGGATAGGCAGTGAGTGGCAATGTAGGATGGAGAAAAGCACCACGGGGTGGTCAGCATGGGGAGGGCAGGGAACATGCAATGGCAATGTAGGATAGGTTTCTGAAAAACATCGCGGGGTGGTGCGCATTGTATGGTTGTGTGTTACATTACATTCACTAGTAGGAGTGAGAAAAACATCACGGGGTGGTGGGCATTGTATGGGTGTGTGTTACATTACATTCACTAGTAGGAGTGATAAAAACATCACGGGGTGGTGTGAATCGCAGGCTCTGAGTTAGGAAAGGCAGTGCGTGGCAATGTAGGAACAAGAAAAGCACCGCGGCCTGGTCAGAATGGGGAGGTCATGGAACATGCAGTGGCAATGTAGGATAGGTTTCTGAAAAACATCGCGGGGTGGTGCGCATTGTATGGGTGTGTGGTACATTACATTCACTAGTAGGAGTGAGAAAAACATCACGGGGTGGTGCGCATTTTATGGGTCTGTGTTACATTACATTCACTAGTAAGAGTGAGAAATACATCGCGGGGTGGTGCGCATTGTATGCGTGTGTGTTACATTACATTCACTAGTAGGAGTGACAAAAACATCACGGGGTGGTTCGCATTGTATGGGTGTGTGTTACATTACATTCACTAGTAGGAGTGAGAAAAACATCACAGGGTGGTGTGAATCGGAGGGTCTGAATTAGGATAGGCAGTGAGTGGCAATGTAGGATGGAGAAAAGCACCGCGGATTAGTCTCCCTGGGGAGGTAAGGGAACATGCAGTGACAATGTAGGATAGGTTTCTGAAAAACATCGCGGGGTTGTGCGCATTGTATGGGTGTGTGTTACATTACATTCACTAGTAGGAGTGAGAAAAACATCACATGGTGGTGTGAATCGGAGGGTCTGAATTAGGATAGGCAGTGAGTGCCAATGTAGGATGGAGAAAAGCACCGCGGGGTGGTCACCATGGGGAGGTCAGGGAACATGCAGTGGCAATGTAGGATAGGTTTCTGAAAAACATCGTGGGGTGGTGCGCATTGTATGGGTGTGTGTTACATTACATTCAATAGTAGGAGTGAGAAAAACATCTCGGGGTGGTGCGCATTGTATGGGTGTGTGTTACATTACGTTCACTAGTAGGAGTGAGAAAAACAACACGGGGTGGTGCGCATTGTATGGGTGTGTGTTACATTACATTCACTAGTAGGAGTGAGAAAAACATCACGGGGTGGTGTGAATCGGAGGGTCTGAATTAGGATAGGCAGTGAGTGGTAATGTAGGATGGAGAAAAGCACCGCGGGGTGGTCAGCATGGGGACGTCAGGGAACATGCAGTGGCAATGTAGGATAGGTTTCTGAAAAACTTCGCGGGGTGCTGCGCATTGTATGGGTGTGTGTTACATAACATTCACTAGTAGGAGTGAGAAAAACATCACGGGCTGGTGTGAATCGGAGGGTCTGATTTAGGATAGGCAGTGAGTGGCAATGTCAGATGGAGAAAAACACCGCGGGGTGGTCAGCATGGGGAGGTCACGGAACATGCAGTGGCAATGTAGGATAGGTTTCTGAAAAACATCGCGGGGTGGTGGGCATTGTATGGGTGTGTGTTACATTACATTAACTAGTAGGAGTGAGAAAAACATCACGGGGTGGTGCGCATTGTTTGGGTGTGTGTTACATTACATTCACTAGAAGGAGTGACAAAAACATCACGGAGTGGTGTGAATCGGAGTGTCTGAATTAGGATAGGCTGTGAGTGGCAATGTAGGATGGAGAAAAGCACCGCGGGGTGGTCAGCATGGGGAAGTCAGGGAACATGCAATGGCAATGTAGGATAGGTTTCTGAAAAACATCGCGGGGTGGTGCGCATTGTATGGTTGTGTGTTACATTACATTCACTAGTAGGAGTGAGAAAAACATCACGGGATGGTGTGAATCGGAGGGTCTGATTTAGGATACGCAGTGAGTGGCAATGTAGGATGGATAAAAGCACCGCGGGGTGGTCAGCATGGGGAGGTCAGGGAACATGCAGTGGCAATGTAGGATAGGTTTCTGAAAAACATCGTGGGGTGGTGCGCATTGTATGGGTGTGTGTTACATTACATTCACTAGTAGGAGTGAGAAAAACATCACGGGGTTTGTGAATCGGAGGGTCTGATTTAGGAAAGGCAGTGAGTGGCAATGTCGGATGGAGAAAAGCACCGCGGGGTGGTCAGCATGTGGATGTCAGGGAACATGCAGTGGCAATGTAGGATAGGTTTCTGAAAAACATCGCGGGGTGGTGTGCATTGTATGGGTGTGTGTTACATTACATTCACTAGTAGGAGTGAGAAAAACATCACGTTGTGGTGTGAATCGGAGTGTCTGAATTAGGATATGCAGTGAGTGCCAACGTAGGATGGAGAAAAGCACCGCGGGGTGGTCACCATAGGAGGTCAGGGAACATACAGTGGCAATGTAGGATAGGTTTCTGAAAAACATCGTGGGGTGGTGCGCATTGTATGGGTGTGTGTTACATTACATTCACTAGTAGGAGTGAGAAAAACATCACGGGGTGGTGCGCATTGTATGGGTGTGTGTTACATTACGTTCACTAGTAGGAGTGAGAAAAACAACACGGGGTGGGGCGCATTGTATGGGTGTGTGTTACATTACATTCACTAGTAGGAGTGAGAAAAACATCACGGGGTGGTGTGAATCGGAGGGTCTGAATTAGGATAGGCAGTGAGTGGCAATGTCAGATGGAGAAAAACACCGCGGGGTGGTCAGCATGGGGAGGTCAGGGAACATGCAGTGGCAATGTAGGATAGGTTTCTGAAAAACATCGCTGGGTGGTGGGCATTGTATGGGTGTGTGTTACATTACATTAACTAGTAGGAGTGAGAAAAACATCACGGGGTGGTGCGCATTGTTTGGGTGTGTGTTACATTACATTCACTTAAAGGAGTGACAAAAGCATCACGGAGTGGTGTGAATCGGAGAGTCTGAATTAGGATAGGCTGTGAGTGGCAATGTAGGATGGAGAAAAGCACCGCGGGGTGGTCAGCATGGGGAAGTCAGGGAACATGCAATGGCAATGTAGGATAGGTTTCTGAAAAACATCGCGGGGTGGTGCGCATTGTATGGTTGTGTGTTACATTACATTCACTAGTAGGAGTGAGAAAAACATCACGGGATGGTGTGAATCGGAGGGTCTGATTTAGGATAGGCAGTGAGTGGCAATGTCGGATGGAGAAAAGCACCGCGGGGTGGTCAGCATGGGGATGTCAAGGAACATGCAGTGGCAATGTAGGATAGGTTTCTGAAAAACATCGCGGGGTGGTGCGCATTGTATGGGTGTGTTTTACATTACATTCACTAGTAGGAGTGAGAAAAATATCACGGGGTGGTGCGCATTGTATGGGTGTGTGTTACATTACATTCACTAGTAGGAGTGAGAAAAACATCACGGGGTAGTGCGCATTGTTTGGGTGTGTGTTACATTACATTCACTAGTAGGAGTGAGAAAAACATCACGGGGTGGTGAGAATTGGAGGGTCTGTATTAGGATAGGCAGTGAGTGGCAATTGAATGATGGAGAAAAGCACCGCGGGTCCGTCAGCATGGGGAGGTCAGGGAACATGCAGTGGCAAAGTAGGATAGGTTTCTGAAAAACATCGCGGGGTGGTGCGCATTGTATGGGTGTGTGTTACATTACATTCACTAGTAGGAGTGAGAAAAACATCACGGGGTGGTGCGCATTGTATGTGTGTGTGTTACATTACATTCACTGGTAGGAGTGAGCAAAACATCACGGGGTGGTGCGCATTGTATGGGTTTGTGTTACATTACATTGACTAATAGGAGTGAGAAAAATATCACGGGGTGGTGTGAATCAGAGCGTCTGAATTAGGATAGGCAGTGAGTGGCAATGTAGGATGGAGAAAAGCACCGCGGGGTGGTCAGAATGGGGAGGTCATGGAACATGCAGTGGCACTGTAGGATAGGTTTCTGAAAAACATCGCGTGGTGGTGCGCATTGTATGTGTGTGTGTTACATTACATTCACTAGTAGGAGTGAGAAAATCATCACGGGGTGGTGCGCATTGTATGGGTGTGTGTTACATTACATTCACTAGTAGGAGTGAGAAAAACATCACGCGGTGGGGCGCATTGTATGGGTGTGTGTTACATTACATTCACTAGTAGGAGTGAGAAAAACATCACGGGGTGGTGTGAATCGGAGGGTCTGAATTAGGATAGGCAGTGAGTGGCAATGTAGGATGGAGAAAAGCACCGCGGGGTAGTCAGCATGGGGAGGTCAGGGAACATGCAGTGGCAATGTAGGATATTTTTCTGAAAAATACCGCGGGGTGGTGCGCATTGTATGGGTGTGTGTTACATTACATTCACTAGTAGGAGTGAGAAAAACATCACGGGGTGGTGTGAATCGGAGGGTCTGAATTAGGATAGGCAGTGAGGGGCAATGTAGGATGGAGAAAAGCACCGCGAGGTGGTCAGCATGGGGACGTCAGGGAACATGCAGTGGCAATGTAGGATAGGTTTCTGAAAAATATCGCGGGGTGGTGCACATTGTATGGGTGTGTGTTACATAACATTCACTAGTAGGAGTGAGAAAAACATCACGGGGTGGTGTGAATCGGAGGGTCTGATTTAGGATAGGCAGTGAGTCGCAATGTCGGATGGAGAAAAGCACCGCGGGGTGGTCAGCATGGGGAGGTCAAGGAACATGCATTGGCAATGTAGGATAGGTTTCTGAAAAACATCGCGGGGTGGTCCGCATTGTATGGGTGTGTGTTACATTACATTCACTAGTCGGAGTGAGAAAAACATGACGGGGTGGTGCGCATTGTATGGGTGTGTGTTACATTACATTCACTAGTAGGAGTGAGAAAAACATCACGGGGTGGTGTGAATCACAGTGTCTGAATTAGGATAGGCAGTGAGTGGCAATGTCAGATGGAGAAAACACCGCGGGGTGGTCAGCATGGGGAGGTCAGGGAACATGCAGTGGCAATGTAGGATAGGTTTCTGAAAAACATCGCGGGGTGGTGCGCATTGTATGGGTGTGTGGTACATTACATTCACTAGTAGGAGTGAGAAAAACATCACGGGGTGGTGCGCATTGTATGGATGTGTGTTACATTACATTCACTAGTAGAAGTGAAAAAAACATCACGGGGTGGTGTGAATCGGAGGGTCTGAATTAGGATAGGCAGTGAGTGGCAATGTAGGATGGAGAAAATCACCGCGGGGTGGTCAGCATGGGGAGGTCAGGGAACATGAAGTGGCAATGTAGGATAGTTTTCTGAAAAACAACGCGGTGTGGTGCGCATTGTATGGGTGTGTCTTACATAACATTCACTACTAGGAGTGAGAAAAACATCACGGGGTGGTTCGCATTGTATGGGTGTGTGTTGTATTACATTCACTACTAGGAGTGAGAAAAACATCACGTGGTGGTGTGAATCGGAGTGTCTCAATTAGGATAGGCAGTGAGTGCCAATGTAGGATGGAGAAAAGCACCGCGGGGTGGTCACCATAGGAGGTCAGGGAACATGCAGTGGCAATGTAGGATAGGTTTCTGAAAAACATCGCGGGGTGGTGCGCATTGTATGGGTGTGTGTTACATTACATTCACTAGTAGGAGTGAGAAAAACATCACGGGTTGGTGCGCAATGTATGGGTGTGTGTTACATTACATTCACAAGTAGGAGTGAGAAAAACATCACGGGGTGGTGCGCATTGTATGGGTGTGTGTTACATTACATTCACTAGTAGGAGTGAGAAAAACATCACGAGGTGGTGCGCAATGTATGGGTGTGTGTTACATTACATTCACAAGTAGGAGTGAGAAAAACATCACGGTGTGGTGCGCATTGTATGGGTGTGTGTTACATTACATTCACTAGTAGGAGTGAGAAAAACATCACGTGGTGGTGTGAATCGGAGGGTCTGAATTAGGATAGGCAGTGAGTGCCAATGTAGGATGGAGAAAAGCACCGCGGGGTGGTCACCATGGGGAGGTCAGGGAACTTGCAGTGGCAATGTAGGATAGGTTTCTGAAAAACATCGTGGGGTGGTGCGCATTGTATGGGTGTGTGTTACATTACATTCACTAGTAGGAGTGAGAAAAACATCACGGGGTGGTGCGCATTGTATGGGCGTGTGTTACATTACGTTCACTAGTAGAAGTGAGAAAAACAACATGGGGTGGTGCGCATTGTATGGGTGTGTGTTACATTACATTCACTAGTAGGAGTGAGAAAAACATCACGGGGTGGTGTGAATCGGAGGGTCTGATTTAGGATACGCAGTGAGTGGCAATGTAGGATGGAGAAAAGCACCGCGGGGTGGTCAGCATGGGGACGTCAGGGAACATGCAGTGGCAATGTAGGATAGGTTTCTGAAAAACATCGCGGGGTGCTGCGCATTGTATGGGTGTGTGTTACATAACATTCACTAGTAGGAGTGAGAAAAACATCACGGGCTGGTGTGAATCGGAGGGTCTGATTTAGGATAGGCAGTGAGTGGCAATGTCAGATGGAGAAAAACACCGCGGGGTGGTCAGCATGGGGAGGTCAGGGAACATGCAGTGGCAATGTAGGATAGGTTTCTGAAAAACATCGCGGGGTGGTGGGCATTGTATGGGTGTGTGTTACATTACATTAACTAGTAGGAGTGAGAAAAACATCACGGGGTGGTGCGCATTGTTTGGGTGTGTGTTACATTACATTCACTAGAAGGAGTGACAAAAACATCACGGAGTGGTGTCAATCGGAGGTTCTGATTTAGGATAGGCAGTGAGTGGCAATGTAGGATGGAGAAAAGCACCGCGGGGTGGTCACCATGGGGAGGTCAGGGAACATGCAGTGGCAATGTAGGATAGGTTTCTGAAAAACATCGTGGGGTGGTGCGCATTGTATGGGTGTGTGTTACATTACATTCACTAGTAGGAGTGAGAAAAACATCACGGTGTGGTGCGCATTGTTTGGGTGTGTGTTACATTACATTCACTAGTAGGAGTGAGAAAAACATCACGGGGTGGTGCGCATTGTTTGGGTGTGTGTTACATTACATTCACTAGTAGGAGTGAGAAAAACATCACGGGGTGGTGTGAATCGGAGGGTCTGAATTAGGATAGGCAGTGAGTGGCAATGTGGGATGGAGAAAAGCCCTGCGGGTGGTCAGCATGGCAGGTCAGGGAACATGCAGTGGCAATGTAGGATAGGTTTCTGAAAAACATCGCGGGGTGGTGCACATTGTATGGGTGTGTGTTACATTACATTCACTAGTAGGAGTGAGAAAAACATCACGGGGTGGTGTGAATCGGAGGGTCTGAATTAGGATAGGCAGTGAGTGGCAATGTATGATGGAGAAAAGCACCGCGGCGTGCTCAGCATGGGGAGGTAAGGGAACAGGCAGTGGCAATGTAGGATAGGTTTCTGAAAAACATCGCATGCTGGTGCGCATTGTATGCGTGTGTGTTACATTACATTCACTAGTAGGAGTGAGAAAAACATCACGGGTTGGTGCGCATTGTATGGATGTGTGTTACATTACATTCACTAGTAGAAGTGAAAAAAACATCACGGGGTGGTGTGAATCGGAGGGTCTGAATTAGGATAGGCAGTGAGTGGCAATGTAGGATGGAGAAAATCACCGCGGGGTGGTCAACATGGGGAGGTCAGGGAACATGAAGTGGCAATGTAGGATAGTTTTCTGAAAAACAACGCGGTGTGGTGCGCATTGTATGGGTGTGTCTTACATTACATTCACTACTAGGAGTGAGAAAAACATCACGGGGTGGTTCGCATTGTATGGGTGTGTGTTACATTACATTCACTAGTAGGAGTGAGAAAAACATCACGTGGTGGTGTGAATCGGAGTGTCTGAATTAGGATAGGCAGTGAGTGCCAATGTAGGATGGAGAAAAGCACCGCGGGGTGGTCACCATAGGAGGTCAGGGAACATGCAGTGGCAATGTAGGATAGGTTTCTGAAAAACATCGTGGGGTGGTGCGCATTGAATAGGTGTTTGTTACATTACATTCACTAGTAGGAGTGAGAAAAACATCACGGGGTGGTGCGCATTGTATGGGTGTGTGTTACTTTACGTTCACTAGTAGGAGTGAGAAAAACAACACGGGGTGGTGCGCATTGTATGGGTGTGTGTTACATTACATTCACTAGTAGGAGTGAGAAAAACAACACGGGGTGGTGTGAATCGGAGGGTCTGAATTAGGATAGGCAGTGAGTGGCAATGTAGGATGGAGAAAAGCACCGCGGGGTGGTCGGCATGGGGACGTCAGGGAACATGCATTGGCAATGTAGGATAGGTTTCTGAAAAACATCGCGGGGTGCTGCGCATTGTATGGGTGTGTGTTACATAACATTCACTAGTAGGAGTGAGAAAAACATCACGGGCTGGTGTGAATCGGAGGGTCTGTTTTAGGATAGGCAGTGAGTGGCAATGTCAGATGGAGAAAAACACCGCGGGGTGGTCAGCATGGGGAGGTAAGGGAACATGCAGTGGCAATGTAGGATAGGTTTCTGAAAAACATCGCGGGGTGGTGCGCATTGTATGGGTGTGTGTTACATTACATTCACTAGTAGGAGTGAGAAAAACATCACGGGGTTTGTGAATCGGAGGGTCTGATTTAGGATAGGCAGTGAGTGGCAATGTCGGATGGAGAAAAGCACCGCGGGGTGGTCAGCATAGGGATGTCAGGGAACATGCAGTGGCAATGTAGGATAGGTTTCTGAAAAATATCGTGGGGTGGTGCGCATTGTATGGGTGTGTGTTACATTACATTCACTAGTAGGAGTGAGAAAAACATCACGGGGTGGTGCGCATTGTATGGGTGTATGTTACATTACGTTCACTAGTAGGAGTGAGAAAAACAACACGGGATGGTGCGCATTGTATGGGTGTGTGTTACATTACATTCACTAGTAGGAGTGAGAAAAACATCACGGGGTGGTGTGAATCGGAGGGCCTGAATTAGGATTGGCAGTGAGTGGCAATGTCAGATGGAGAAAAACACCGCGGGGTGGTCAGCATGGGGACGTCAGGGAACATGCAGTGGCAATGTAGGATAGGTTTCTGAAAAACATCGCGGGGTGGTGGGCATTGTATGGGTGTGTGTTACATTACATTAACTAGTAGGAGTGAGAAAACATTACGGTGTGGTGCGCATTGTTTGGGTGTGTGTTACATTACATTCACTTAAAGGAGTGACAAAAACATCACGGAGTGGTGTGAATCGGAGGGTCTGAATTAGGATAGGCTGTGAGTGGCAATGTAGGATGGAGAAAAGCACCGCGGGGTGGTCAGCATGGGGAAGTCAGGGAACATGCAATGGCAATGTAGGATAGGTTTCTGAAAAACATCGCGGGGTGGTGCGCATTGTATTTTTGTGTGTTACATTACATTCACTAGTAGGAGTGAGAAAAACATCACGGGATGGTGTGAATCGGAGGGTCTGATTTAGGATACGCAGTGAGTGGCAATGTAGGATGGATAAAAGCACCGCGGGGTGGTCAGCATGTGGAGGTCAGGGAACATGCAGTGGCAATGTAGGATAGGTTTCTGAAAAACATCGTGGGGTGGTGCGCATTGTATGGGTGTGTGTTACATTACATTCACTAGTAGGAGTGAGAAAAACATCACGGGGTTTGTGAATCGGAGGGTCTGATTTAGGATAGGCAGTGAGTGGCAATGTCGGATGGAGAAAAGCACCGCGGGGTGGTCAGCATGTGGATGTCAGGGAACATGCAGTGGCAATGTAGGATAGGTTTCTGAAAAACATCGCGGGGTGGTGCGCATTGTATGGGTGTGTGTTCCATTACATTCACTAGTAGGAGTGAGAAAAACATCACGTGGTGGTGTGAATCGGAGTGTCTGAATTAGGATAGGCAGTGAGTGCCAATGTAGGATGGAGAAAAGCACCGCGGGGTGGTCACCATAGGAGGTCAGGGAACATGCAGTGGCAATGTAGGATAGGTTTCTGAAAAACATCGTGGGGTGGTGCGCATTGTATGGGTGTGTGTTACATTACATTCACTAGTAGGAGTGAGAAAAACATCACGGGGTGGTGCGCATTGTATGGGTGTGTGTTACATTACGTTCACTAGTAGGAGTGAGAAAAACAACACGGGGTGGGGCGCATTGTATGGGTGTGTGTTACATTACATTCACTAGTAGGAGTGAGAAAAACATCACGGGGTGGTGTGAATCGGAGGGTCTGAATTAGGATAGGCAGTGAGTGGCAATGTCAGATGGAGAAAAACCCCGCGGGGTGGTCAGCATGGGGAGGTCAGGGAACATGCAGTGGCAATGTAGGATAGTTTTCTGAAAAACATCGCGGGGTGGTGGGCATTGTATGGGTGTGTGTTACATTACATTAACTAGTAGGAGTGAGAAAAACATCATGGGGTGGTGCGCATTGTTTGGGTGTGTGTTACATTACATTCACTTAAAGGAGTGACAAAAGCATCACGGAGTGGTGTGAATCGGAGAGTCTGAATTAGGATAGGCTGTGAGTGGCAATTTTGGATGGAGAAAAGCACCGCGTGGTGGTCAGCATGGGGAAGTCAGGGAACATGCAATGGCAATGTAGGATAGGTTTCTGAAAAACATAGCGGGGTGGTGCGCATTGTATGGTTGTGTGTTACATTACATTCACTAGTAGGAGTGAGAAAAACATCACGGGATGGTGTGAATCGGAGGGTCTGATTTAGGATACGCAGTGAGTGGCAATGTAGGATGGATAAAAGCACCGCGGGGTGGTCAGCATGGGGAGGTCAGGGAACATGCAGTGGCAATGTAGGATAGGTTTCTGAAAAACATCGTGGGGTGGTGCGCATTGTATGGGTGTGTGTTACATTACATTCACTAGTAGGAGTGAGAAAAACATCACGGGGTTTGTGAATCGGAGGGTCTGATTTAGGATAGGCAGTGAGTGGCAATGTCGGATGGAGAAAAGCACCGCGGAGTGGTCAGCATTGGGATGTCAGGGAACATGCAGTGGCAATGTAGGATAGGTTTCTGAAAAACATCGCGGGGTGGTGCGCATTGTATGGGTGTGTGTTACATTACATTCACTAGTAGGAGTGAGAAAAACGTCACGGGGAGGTGTGAATCGCATGGTCTGAATTAGGATAGGTAGTGAGTGGCAAGTAGGATGGAGAAAAGTACCGCGGGGTGGTCAGCATGGGGAGGTCAGGGAACATGCAGTGGCAATGTAGGATAGGTTTCTGAAAAACATCGCGGGGTGGTGCGCATTGTATGGGTGTGTGTTACATTACATTCACTAGTAGGAGTGAGAAAAACATCACGGGGTAGTGCGCATTGTTAGGGTGTGTGTTACATTACATTCACTAGTAGGAGTGAGAAAAACATCACGGGGTGGTGAGAATTGGAGGGTCTGTATTAGGATAGGCAGTGAGTGGCAATGAATGATGGAGAAAAGCACCGCGGGTCCGTCAGCATGGGGAGGTCAGGGAACATGCAGTGGCAAAGTAGAATAGGTTTCTGAAAAACATCGCGGGGTGGTGCGCATTGTATGGGTGTGTGTTACATTACATTCACTAGTAGGAGTGAGAAAAACATTACGGGGTGGTGCGCATTGTATGTGTGTGTGTTACATTACATTCACTAGTAGGAGTGAGCAAAACATCACGGGGTGGTGCGAATTGTATGGGTTTGTGTTACATTACATTGACTAATAGGAGTGAGAAAAACATCACGGGGTGGTGTGAATCAGAGCGTCTGAATTAGGATAGGCAGTGAGTGGCAATGTAGGATGGAGAAAAGCACCGCGGGGTGGTCAGAATGGGGAGGTCATGGAACATGCAGTGGCAATGTAGGATAGGTTTCTGAAAAACATCGCGTGGTGGTGCGCATTGTATGTGTGTGTGTTACATTACATTCACTAGTAGGAGTGAGAAAATCATCACGGGGTGGTGCGCATTGTATGGGTGTGTGTTACATTACATTCACTAGTAGGAGTGAGAAAAACATCACGCGGTGGGGCGCATTGTATGGGTGTGTGTTACATTACATTCACTAGTAGGAGTGAGAAAAACATCACGGGGTGGTGTGAATCGGAGGGTCTGAATTAGGATAGGCAGTGAGTGGCAATGTAGGATGGAGAAAAGCACCGCGGGGTGGTCAGCATGGGGAGGTCAGGGAACATGCAGTGGCAATGTAGGATATTTTTCTGAAAAATATCGCGGGGTGGTGCGCATTGTATGGGTGTGTGTTACATTACATTCACTAGTAGGAGTGAGAAAAACATCACGGGGTGGTGTGAATCGGAGGGTCTGAATTAGGATAGGCAGTGAGTGGCAATGTAGGATGGAGAAAAGCACCGCGAGGTGGTCAGCATGGGGACGTCAGGGAACATGCAGTGGCAATGTAGGATAGGTTTCTGAAAAATATCGCGGGGTGGTGCACATTGTATGGGTGTGTGTTACATAACATTCACTAGTAGGAGTGAGAAAAACATCACAGGGTGGTGTGAATCGGAGGGTCTGATTTAGGATAGGCAGTGAGTGGCAATGTCGGATGGAGAAAAGCACCGCGGGGTGGTCAGCATGGGGAGGACAGGGAACATGCATTGGCAATGTAGGATAGGTTTCTGAAAAACATCGCGGGGTGGTCCGCATTGTATGGGTGTGTGTTACATTACATTCACTAGTCGGAGTGAGAAAAACATGACGGGGTGGTGCGCATTGTATGGGTGTGTGTTACATTACATTCACTAGTAGGAGTGAGAAAAACATCACGGGGTGGTGTGAATCGCAGTGTCTGAATTAGGATAGGCAGTGAGTGGCAATGTAGGATGGAGAAAAGCACCACGGGGTGGTCAGCATGGGGAGGGCAGGGAACATGCAATGGCAATGTAGGATAGGTTTCTGAAAAACATCGCGGGGTGGTGCGCATTGTATGGTTGTGTGTTACATTACATTCACTAGTAGGAGTGAGAAAAACATCACGGGGTGGTGGGCATTGTATGGGTGTGTGTTACATTACATTCACTAGTAGGAGTGATAAAAACATCACGGGGTGGTGTGAATCGCAGGCTCTGAGTTAGGAAAGGCAGTGCGTGGCAATGTAGGAACAAGAAAAGCACCGCGGGCTGGTCAGAATGGGGAGGTCATGGAACATGCAGTGGCAATGTAGGATAGGTTTCTGAAAAACATCGCGGGGTGGTGTGCATTGTATGGGTGTGTGGTACATTACATTCACTAGTAGGAGTGAGAAAAACATCACGGGGTGGTGCGCATTTTATGGGTCTGTGTTACATTACATTCACTAGTAAGAGTGAGAAATACATCGCGGGGTGGTGCGCATTGTATGCTTGTGTGTTACATTACATTCACTAGTAGGAGTGACAAAAACATCACGGGGTGGTTCGCATTGTATGGGTGTGTGTTACATTACATTCACTAGTAGGAGTGAGAAAAACATCACAGGGTGGTGTGAATCGGAGGTTCTGAATTAGGATAGGCAGTGAGTGGCAATGTAGGATGGAGAAAAGCACCGTGGATTAGTCTCCCTGGGGAGGTAAGGGAACATGCAGTGACAATGTAGGATAGGTTTCTGAAAAACATCGCGGTGTTGTGCGCATTGTATGGGTGTGTGTTACATTACATTCACTAGTAGGAGTGAGAAAAACATCACGTGGTGGTGTGAATCGGAGGGTCTGAATTAGGATAGGCAGTGAGTGCCAATGTAGGATGGAGAAAAGCACCGCGGGGTGGTCACCATGGGGAGGTCAGGGAACATGCAGTGGCAATGTAGGATAGGTTTCTGAAAAACATCGTGGGGTGGTGCGCATTGCATGGGTGTGTGTTACATTACATTCAATAGTAGGAGTGAGAAAAACATCTCGGGGTGGTGCGCATTGTATGGGTGTGTGTTACATTACGTTCACTAGTAGGAGTGAGAAAAACAACACGGGGTGGTGCGCATTGTATGGGTGTGTGTTACATTACATTCACTAGTAGGAGTGAGAAAAACATCACGGGGTGGTGTGAATCGGAGGGTCTGAATTAGGATAGGCAGTGAGTGGTAATGTAGGATGGAGAAAAGCACCGCGGGGTGGTCAGCATGGGGACGTCAGGGAACATGCAGTGGCAATGTAGGATAGGTTTCTGAAAAACTTCGCGGGGTGCTGCGCATTGTATGGGTGTGTGTTACATAACATTCACTAGTAGGAGTGAGAAAAACATCACGGGCTGGTGTGAATCGGAGGGTCTGATTTAGGATAGGCAGTGAGTGGCAATGTCAGATGGAGAAAAACACCGCGGGGTGGTCAGCATGGGGAGGTCAGGGAACATGCAGTGGCAATGTAGGATAGGTTTCTGAAAAACATCGCGGGGTGGTGGGCATTGTATGGGTGTGTGTTACATTACATTAACTAGTAGGAGTGAGAAAAACATCACGGGGTGGTGCGCATTGTTTGGGTGTGTGTTACATTACATTCACTAGAAGGAGTGACAAATACATCACGGAGTGGTGTGAATCGGAGTGTCTGAATTAGGATAGGCTGTGAGTGGCAATGTAGGATGGAGAAAAGCACCGCGGGGTGGTCAGCATGGGGAAGTCAGGGAACATGCAATGGCAATGTAGGATAGGTTTCTGAAAAACATCGCGGGGTGGTGCGCATTGTATTTTTGTGTGTTACATTACATTCACTAGTAGGAGTGAGAAAAACATCACGGGATGGTGTGAATCGGAGGGTCTGATTTAGGATAAGCAGTGAGTGGCAATGTAGGATGGATAAAAGCACCGCGGGGTGGTCAGCATGTGGAGGTCAGGGAACATGCAGTGGCAATGTAGGATAGGTTTCTGAAAAACATCGTGGGGTGGTGCGCATTGTATGGGTGTGTGTTACATTACATTCACTAGTAGGAGTGAGAAAAACATCACGGGGTTTGTGAATCGGAGGGTCTGATTTAGGATAGGCAGTGAGTGGCAATGTCGGATGGAGAAAAGCACCGCGGGGTGGTCAGCATGTGGATGTCAGGGAACATGCAGTGGCAATGTAGGATAGGTTTCTGAAAAACATCGCGGGGTGGTGCGCATTGTATGGGTGTGTGTTCCATTACATTCACTAGTAGGAGTGAGAAAAACATCACGTGGTGGTGTGAATCGGAGTGTCTGAATTAGGATAGGCAGTGAGTGCCAATGTAGGATGGAGAAAAGCACCGCGGGGTGGTCACCATAGGAGGTCAGGGAACATGCAGTGGCAATGTAGGATAGGTTTCTGAAAAACATCGTGGGGTGGTGCGCATTGTATGGGTGTGTGTTACATTACATTCACTAGTAGGAGTGAGAAAAACATCACGGGGTGGTGCGCATTGTATGGGTGTGTGTTACATTACGTTCACTAGTAGGAGTGAGAAAAACAACACGGGGTGGGGCGCATTGTATGGGTGTGTGTTACATTACATTCACTAGTAGGAGTGAGAAAAACATCACGGGGTGGTGTGAATCGGAGGGTCTGAATTAGGATAGGCAGTGAGTGGCAATGTCAGATGGAGAAAAACCCCGCGGGGTGGTCAGCATGGGGAGGTCAGGGAACATGCAGTGGCAATGTAGGATAGTTTTCTGAAAAACATCGCGGGGTGGTGGGCATTGTATGGGTGTGTGTTACATTACATTAACTAGTAGGAGTGAGAAAAACATCATGGGGTGGTGCGCATTGTTTGGGTGTGTGTTACATTACATTCACTTAAAGGAGTGACAAAAGCATCACGGAGTGGTGTGAATCGGAGAGTCTGAATTAGGATAGGCTGTGAGTGGCAATTTTGGATGGAGAAAAGCACCGCGTGGTGGTCAGCATGGGGAAGTCAGGGAACATGCAATGGCAATGTAGGATAGGTTTCTGAAAAACATAGCGGGGTGGTGCGCATTGTATGGTTGTGTGTTACATTACATTCACTAGTAGGAGTGAGAAAAACATCACGGGATGGTGTGAATCGGAGGGTCTGATTTAGGATACGCAGTGAGTGGCAATGTAGGATGGATAAAAGCACCGCGGGGTGGTCAGCATGGGGAGGTCAGGGAACATGCAGTGGCAATGTAGGATAGGTTTCTGAAAAACATCGTGGGGTGGTGCGCATTGTATGGGTGTGTGTTACATTACATTCACTAGTAGGAGTGAGAAAAACATCACGGGGTTTGTGAATCGGAGGGTCTGATTTAGGATAGGCAGTGAGTGGCAATGTCGGATGGAGAAAAGCACCGCGGGGTGGTCAGCATTGGGATGTCAGGGAACATGCAGTGGCAATGTAGGATAGGTTTCTGAAAAACATCGCGGGGTGGTGCGCATTGTATGGGTGTGTGTTACATTACATTCACTAGTAGGAGTGAGAAAAACGTCACGGGGAGGTGTGAATCGCATGGTCTGAATTAGGATAGGTAGTGAGTGGCAAGTAGGATGGAGAAAAGTACCGCGGGGTGGTCAGCATGGGGAGGTCAGGGAACATGCAGTGGCAATGTAGGATAGGTTTCTGAAAAACATCGCGGGGTGGTGCGCATTGTATGGGTGTGTGTTACATTACATTCACTAGTAGGAGTGAGAAAAACATCACGGGGTAGTGCGCATTGTTAGGGTGTGTGTTACATTACATTCACTAGTAGGAGTGAGAAAAACATCACGGGGTGGTGAGAATTGGAGGGTCTGTATTAGGATAGGCAGTGAGTGGCAATGAATGATGGAGAAAAGCACCGCGGGTCCGTCAGCATGGGGAGGTCAGGGAACATGCAGTGGCAAAGTAGAATAGGTTTCTGAAAAACATCGCGGGGTGGTGCGCATTGTATGGGTGTGTGTTACATTACATTCACTAGTAGGAGTGAGAAAAACATTACGGGGTGGTGCGCATTGTATGTGTGTGTGTTACATTACATTCACTAGTAGGAGTGAGCAAAACATCACGGGGTGGTGCGAATTGTATGGGTTTGTGTTACATTACATTGACTAATAGGAGTGAGAAAAACATCACGGGGTGGTGTGAATCAGAGCGTCTGAATTAGGATAGGCAGTGAGTGGCAATGTAGGATGGAGAAAAGCACCGCGGGGTGGTCAGAATGGGGAGGTCATGGAACATGCAGTGGCAATGTAGGATAGGTTTCTGAAAAACATCGCGTGGTGGTGCGCATTGTATGTGTGTGTGTTACATTACATTCACTAGTAGGAGTGAGAAAATCATCACGGGGTGGTGCGCATTGTATGGGTGTGTGTTACATTACATTCACTAGTAGGAGTGAGAAAAACATCACGCGGTGGGGCGCATTGTATGGGTGTGTGTTACATTACATTCACTAGTAGGAGTGAGAAAAACATCACGGGGTGGTGTGAATCGGAGGGTCTGAATTAGGATAGGCAGTGAGTGGCAATGTAGGATGGAGAAAAGCACCGCGGGGTGGTCAGCATGGGGAGGTCAGGGAACATGCAGTGGCAATGTAGGATATTTTTCTGAAAAATATCGCGGGGTGGTGCGCATTGTATGGGTGTGTGTTACATTACATTCACTAGTAGGAGTGAGAAAAACATCACGGGGTGGTGTGAATCGGAGGGTCTGAATTAGGATAGGCAGTGAGTGGCAATGTAGGATGGAGAAAAGCACCGCGAGGTGGTCAGCATGGGGACGTCAGGGAACATGCAGTGGCAATGTAGGATAGGTTTCTGAAAAATATCGCGGGGTGGTGCACATTGTATGGGTGTGTGTTACATAACATTCACTAGTAGGAGTGAGAAAAACATCACAGGGTGGTGTGAATCGGAGGGTCTGATTTAGGATAGGCAGTGAGTGGCAATGTCGGATGGAGAAAAGCACCGCGGGGTGGTCAGCATGGGGAGGACAGGGAACATGCATTGGCAATGTAGGATAGGTTTCTGAAAAACATCGCGGGGTGGTCCGCATTGTATGGGTGTGTGTTACATTACATTCACTAGTCGGAGTGAGAAAAACATGACGGGGTGGTGCGCATTGTATGGGTGTGTGTTACATTACATTCACTAGTAGGAGTGAGAAAAACATCACGGGGTGGTGTGAATCGCAGTGTCTGAATTAGGATAGGCAGTGAGTGGCAATGTAGGATGGAGAAAAGCACCACGGGGTGGTCAGCATGGGGAGGGCAGGGAACATGCAATGGCAATGTAGGATAGGTTTCTGAAAAACATCGCGGGGTGGTGCGCATTGTATGGTTGTGTGTTACATTACATTCACTAGTAGGAGTGAGAAAAACATCACGGGGTGGTGGGCATTGTATGGGTGTGTGTTACATTACATTCACTAGTAGGAGTGATAAAAACATCACGGGGTGGTGTGAATCGCAGGCTCTGAGTTAGGAAAGGCAGTGCGTGGCAATGTAGGAACAAGAAAAGCACCGCGGCCTGGTCAGAATGGGGAGGTCATGGAACATGCAGTGGCAATGTAGGATAGGTTTCTGAAAAACATCGCGGGGTGGTGTGCATTGTATGGGTGTGTGGTACATTACATTCACTAGTAGGAGTGAGAAAAACATCACGGGGTGGTGCGCATTTTATGGGTCTGTGTTACATTACATTCACTAGTAAGAGTGAGAAATACATCGCGGGGTGGTGCGCATTGTATGCTTGTGTGTTACATTACATTCACTAGTAGGAGTGACAAAAACATCACGGGGTGGTTCGCATTGTATGGGTGTGTGTTACATTACATTCACTAGTAGGAGTGAGAAAAACATCACAGGGTGGTGTGAATCGGAGGGTCTGAATTAGGATAGGCAGTGAGTGGCAATGTAGGATGGAGAAAAGCACCGTGGATTAGTCTCCCTGGGGAGGTAAGGGAACATGCAGTGACAATGTAGGATAGGTTTCTGAAAAACATCGCGGGGTTGTGCGCATTGTATGGGTGTGTGTTACATTACATTCACTAGTAGGAGTGAGAAAAACATCACGTGGTGGTGTGAATCGGAGGGTCTGAATTAGGATAGGCAGTGAGTGCCAATGTAGGATGGAGAAAAGCACCGCGGGGTGGTCACCATGGGGAGGTCAGGGAACATGCAGTGGCAATGTAGGATAGGTTTCTGAAAAACATCGTGGGGTGGTGCGCATTGCATGGGTGTGTGTTACATTACATTCAATAGTAGGAGTGAGAAAAACATCTCGGGGTGGTGCGCATTGTATGGGTGTGTGTTACATTACGTTCACTAGTAGGAGTGAGAAAAACAACACGGGGTGGTGCGCATTGTATGGGTGTGTGTTACATTACATTCACTAGTAGGAGTGAGAAAAACATCACGGGGTGGTGTGAATCGGAGGGTCTGAATTAGGATAGGCAGTGAGTGGTAATGTAGGATGGAGAAAAGCACCGCGGGGTGGTCAGCATGGGGACGTCAGGGAACATGCAGTGGCAATGTAGGATAGGTTTCTGAAAAACTTCGCGGGGTGCTGCGCATTGTATGGGTGTGTGTTACATAACATTCACTAGTAGGAGTGAGAAAAACATCACGGGCTGGTGTGAATCGGAGGGTCTGATTTAGGATAGGCAGTGAGTGGCAATGTCAGATGGAGAAAAACACCGCGGGGTGGTCAGCATGGGGAGGTCAGGGAACATGCAGTGGCAATGTAGGATAGGTTTCTGAAAAACATCGCGGGGTGGTGGGCATTGTATGGGTGTGTGTTACATTACATTAACTAGTAGGAGTGAGAAAAACATCACGGGGTGGTGCGCATTGTTTGGGTGTGTGTTACATTACATTCACTAGAAGGAGTGACAAATACATCACGGAGTGGTGTGAATCGGAGTGTCTGAATTAGGATAGGCTGTGAGTGGCAATGTAGGATGGAGAAAAGCACCGCGGGGTGGTCAGCATGGGGAAGTCAGGGAACATGCAATGGCAATGTAGGATAGGTTTCTGAAAAACATCGCGGGGTGGTGCGCATTGTATGGTTGTGTGTTACATTACATTCACTAGTAGGAGTGAGAAAAACATCACGGGATGGTGTGAATCGGAGGGTCTGATTTAGGATACGCAGTGAGTGGCAATGTAGGATGGATAAAAGCACCGCGGGGTGGTCAGCATGGGGAGGTCAGGGAACATGCAGTGGCAATGTAGGATAGGTTTCTGAAAAACATCGTGGGGTGGTGCGCATTGTATGGGTGTGTGTTACATTACATTCACTAGTAGGAGTGAGAAAAACATCACGGGGTTTGTGAATCGGAGGGTCTGATTTAGGAAAGGCAGTGAGTGGCAATGTCGGATGGAGAAAAGCACCGCGGGGTGGTCAGCATGTGGATGTCAGGGAACATGCAGTGGCAATGTAGGATAGGTTTCTGAAAAACATCGCGGGGTGGTGTGCATTGTATGGGTGTGTGTTACATTACATTCACTAGTAGGAGTGAGAAAAACATCACGTTGTGGTGTGAATCGGAGTGTCTGAATTAGGATATGCAGTGAGTGCCAACGTAGGATGGAGAAAAGCACCGCGGGGTGGTCACCATAGGAGGTCAGGGAACATACAGTGGCAATGTAGGATAGGTTTCTGAAAAACATCGTGGGGTGGTGCGCATTGTATGGGTGTGTGTTACATTACATTCACTAGTAGGAGTGAGAAAAACATCACGGGGTGGTGCGCATTGTATGGGTGTGTGTTACATTACGTTCACTAGTAGGAGTGAGAAAAACAACACGGGGTGGGGCGCATTGTATGGGTGTGTGTTACATTACATTCACTAGTAGGAGTGAGAAAAACATCACGGGGTGGTGTGAATCGGAGGGTCTGAATTAGGATAGGCAGTGAGTGGCAATGTCAGATGGAGAAAAACACCGCGGGGTGGTCAGCATGGGGAGGTCAGGGAACATGCAGTGGCAATGTAGGATAGGTTTCTGAAAAACATCGCTGGGTGGTGGGCATTGTATGGGTGTGTGTTACATTACATTAACTAGTAGGAGTGAGAAAAACATCACGGGGTGGTGCGCATTGTTTGGGTGTGTGTTACATTACATTCACTTAAAGGAGTGACAAAAGCATCACGGAGTGGTGTGAATCGGAGAGTCTGAATTAGGATAGGCTGTGAGTGGCAATGTAGGATGGAGAAAAGCACCGCGGGGTGGTCAGCATGGGGAAGTCAGGGAACATGCAATGGCAATGTAGGATAGGTTTCTGAAAAACATCGCGGGGTGGTGCGCATTGTATGGTTGTGTGTTACATTACATTCACTAGTAGGAGTGAGAAAAACATCACGGGATGGTGTGAATCGGAGGGTCTGATTTAGGATACGCAGTGAGTGGCAATGTAGGATTGATAAAAGCACCGCGGGGTGGTCAGCATGGGGAGGTCAGGGAACATGCAGTGGCAATGTAGGATAGGTTTCTGAAAAACATCGTGGGGTGGTGCGCATTGTATGGGTTTGTGTTACATTACATTCACTAGTAGGAGTGAGAAAAACATCACGGGGTTTGTAAATCAGAGGGTCTGATTTAGGATAGGCAGTGAGTGGCAATGTCGGATGGAGAAAAGCACCGCGGGGTGGTCAGCATGGGGATGTCAAGGAACATGCAGTGGCAATGTAGGATAGGTTTCTGAAAAACATCGCGGGGTGGTGCGCATTGTATGGGTGTGTTTTACATTACATTCACTAGTAGGAGTGAGAAAAATATCACGGGGTGGTGCGCATTGTATGGGTGTGTGTTACATTACATTCACTAGTAGGAGTGAGAAAAACATCACGGGGTAGTGCGCATTGTTTGGGTGTGTGTTACATTACATTCACTAGTAGGAGTGAGAAAAACATCACGGGGTGGTGAGAATTGGAGGGTCTGTATTAGGATAGGCAGTGAGTGGCAATTGAATGATGGAGAAAAGCACCGCGGGTCCCTCAGCATGGGGAGGTCAGGGAACATGCAGTGGCAAAGTAGGATAGGTTTCTGAAAAACATCGCGGGGTGGTGCGCATTGTATGGTTGTGTGTTACATTACATTCACTAGTAGGAGTGAGAAAAACATCACGGGGTGGTGCGCATTGTATGTGTGTGTGTTACATTACATTCACTAGTAGGAGTGAGCAAAACATCACGGGGTGGTGCGCATTGTATGGGTTTGTGTTACATTACATTGACTAATAGGAGTGAGAAAAATATCACGGGGTGGTGTGAATCAGAGCGTCTGAATTAGGATAGGCAGTGAGTGGCAATTTAGGATGGAGAAAAGCACCGCGGGGTGGTCAGAATGGGGAGGTCATGGAACATGCAGTGGCACTGTAGGATAGGTTTCTGAAAAACATCGCGTGGTGGTGCGCATTGTATGTGTGTGTGTTACATTACATTCACTAGTAGGAGTGAGAAAATCATCACGGGGTGGTGCGCATTGTATGGGTGTGTGTTACATTACATTCACTAGTAGGAGTGAGAAAAACATCACGCGGTGGGGCGCATTGTATGGGTGTGTGTTACATTACATTCACTAGTAGGAGTGAGAAAAACATCACGGGGTGGTGTGAATCGGAGGGTCTGAATTAGGATAGGCAGTGAGTGGCAATGTAGGATGGAGAAAAGCACCGCGGGGTAGTCAGCATGGGGAGGTCAGGGAACATGCAGTGGCAATGTAGGATATTTTTCTGAAAAATACCGCGGGGTGGTGCGCATTGTATGGGTGTGTGTTACATTACATTCACTAGTAGGAGTGAGAAAAACATCACGGGGTGGTGTGAATCGGAGGGTCTGAATTAGGATAGGCAGTGAGGGGCAATGTAGGATGGAGAAAAGCACCGCGAGGTGGTCAGCATGGGGACGTCAGGGAACATGCAGTGGCAATGTAGGATAGGTTTCTGAAAAATATCGCGGGGTGGTGCACATTGTATGGGTGTGTGTTACATAACATTCACTAGTAGGAGTGAGAAAAACATCACGGGGTGGTGTGAATCGGAGGGTCTGATTTAGGATAGGCAGTGAGTCGCAATGTCGGATGGAGAAAAGACCGCGGGGTGGTCAGCATGGGGAGGTCAGGGAACATGCATTGGCAATGTAGGATAGGTTTCTGAAAAACATCGCGGGGTGGTCCGCATTGTATGGGTGTGTGTTACATTACATTCACTAGTCGGAGTGAGAAAAACATGACGGGGTGGTGCGCATTGTATGGGTGTGTGTTACATTACATTCACTAGTAGGAGTGAGAAAAACATCACGGGGTGGTGTGAATCACAGTGTCTGAATTAGGATAGGCAGTGAGTGGCAATGTCAGATGGAGAAAACACCGCGGGGTGGTCAGTATGGGGAGGTCAGGGAACATGCAGTGGCAATGTAGGATAGGTTTCTGAAAAACATCGCGGGGTGGTGCGCATTGTATGGATGTGTGTTACATTACATTCACTAGTAGAAGTGAAAAAAACATCACGGGGTGGTGTGAATCGGAGGGTCTGAATTAGGATAGGCAGTGAGTGGCAATGTAGGATGGAGAAAATCACCGCGGGGTGGTCAGCATGGGGAGGTCAGGGAACATGAAGTGGCAATGTAGGATAGTTTTCTGAAAAACAACGCGGTGTGGTGCGCATTGTATGGGTGTGTCTTACATAACATTCACTACTAGGAGTGAGAAAAACATCACGGGGTGGTTCGCATTGTATGGGTGTGTGTTGTATTACATTCACTACTAGGAGTGAGAAAAACATCACGTGGTGGTGTGAATCGGAGTGTCTCAATTAGGATAGGCAGTGAGTGCCAATGTAGGATGGAGAAAAGCACCGCGGGGTGGTCACCATAGGAGGTCAGGGAACATGCAGTGGCAATGTAGGATAGGTTTCTAAAAAACATCGTGGGGTGGTGCGCATTGTATGGGTGTGTGTTACATTACATTCGCTAGTAGGAGTGAGAAAAACATCACGGGGTGGTGCGCGTTGTATGGGTGTGTGTTACATTACGTTCACTAGTAGGAGTGAGAAAAACAACACGGGTTGGTGCGCATTGTATTGATGTGTGTTACATTACATTCACGAGTAGGAGTGAGAAAAACATCACGGGTTGGTGTGAATCGGAGGGTCTGAATTAGGATAGGCAGTGAGTGGCAATGTAGGATGGAGAAAAGCACTGAGGGGTGGTCAGCATGGGGAGGTCAGGGAACATGCTGTGGCAATGTAGGATATTTTTCTGAAAAACATCGCGGGGTGGTGCGCATTGTATGGGTGTGTGTTACATTACATTCACTAGTAGGAGTGAGAAAAACATCACGGGGTGGTTCGCATTGTATGGGTGTGTGTTACATTACATTCACTAGTAGGAGTGAGAAAAACATCACAGGGTGGTGTGAATCGGAGGGTCTGAATTAGGATAGGCAGTGAGTGGCAATGTAGGATGGAGAAAAGCACCGCGGATTAGTCTCCCTGGGTCGGTAAGGGAACATGCAGTGACAATGTTGGATAGGTTTCTGAAAAACATCGCGGGGTGGTGCGCATTGTATGGGTGTGTGTTACATTACATTCACTAGTAGGAGTGAGAAAAACATCACGGGGTGGTGCGCATTGTATGGGTGTGTGTTACATTACATTCACTAGTAGGAGGGAGAAAAACATCTCGCGGTGGTGCGCATTGTATGGGTGTGTGTTACATTACATTCACTAGTAGGAGTGAGAAAAATATCACGGGGTGGTCTGAATCGGAGGGTCTGAATTAGTATAGGCAGTGAGTGGCAATGTAGAATGGAGAAAAGCACCGCGGTGTGGTCAGCATGGGGAGGTCAGGGAACATGCAGTGGCAATGTAGGATAGTTTTCTGAAAAATATCGCGGGGTGGTGCGCATTGTATGGGTGTGTGTTACAATACTTTCACTAGTAGGAGTTAGAAAAACATCACGGGTTGGTGTGATTCGGAGGGTCTGAATTAGGATAGGCAGTGAGTGGCAATGTCGGATGGAGAAAAGCACCGCCCGGTGGTCAGCATGGGGAGGTCAGGGAACATGCAGTGGCAATGTAGGATAGGTTTCTGAAAAACATCGCGGGGTGGTGCGCATTGTATGGGTGTGTGTTACATTACATTCACTAGTAGGAGTGAGAAAAACATCACGGGGTGGTGCGCAATGTACGGGTGTGTGTTACATTACATTCACAAGTAGGAGTGAGAAAAACATCACGGGGTGGTGCGCATTGTATGGGTGTGTGTTACATTACATTCACTAGTAGGAGTGAGAAAAACATCACGTGGTGGTGTGAATCGGAGGGTCTGAATTAGGATAGGCAGTGAGTGAAAATGTAGGATGGAGAAAAGCACCGCGGGGTGGTCACCATGGGGAGGTCAGGGAACTTGCAGTGGCAATGTAGGATAGGTTTCTGAAAAACATCGTGGGGTGGTGCGCATTGTATGGGTGTGTGTTACATTACATTCACTAGTAGGAGTGAGAAAAACATCACGGGGTGGTGCGCATTGTATGGGTGTGTGTTACATTACGTTCACTAGTAGAAGTGAGAAAAACAACACGGGGTGGTGCGCATTGTATGGGTGTGTGTTACATTACATTCACTAGTAGGAGTGAGAAAAACATCACGGGGTGGTGTGAATCGGAGGGTCTGAATTAGAATAGGCAGTGAGTGGCAATGTAGGATGGAGAAAAGCACCGCGGGGTGGTCAGCATGGGGACGTCAGGGAACATGCAGTGGCAATGTAGGATAGGTTTCTGAAAAACATCGCGGGGTGCTGCGCATTGTATGGGTGTGTGTTACATAACATTCACTAGTAGGAGTGAGAAAAACGTCACGGGCTGGTGTGAATCGGAGGGTCTGATTTAGGATAGGCAGTGAGTGCCAATGTAGGATGGAGAAAAGCACCGCGGGGTGGTCACCATGGGGAGGTCAGGGAACATGCAGTGGCAATGTAGGATAGGTTTCTGAAAAACATCGCGGGGTGGTGGGCATTGTATGGGTGTGTGTTACATTACATTAACTAGTAGGAGTGAGAAAAACATCACGGGGTGGTGCGCATTGTTTGGGTGTGTGTTACATTACATTCACTAGAAGGAGTGACAAAAACATCACGTAGTGGTGTGAATCGGACGGTCTGAATTAGGATAGGCAGTGAGTGGCAATGTAGGATGGAGAAAAGCACCGAGGGGTGGTCAGCATGGGGAGGTCAGGGAACATTCTGTGGCAATGTAGGATAGTTTTCTGAAAAACATCGCGGGGTGGTGCGCATTGTATGGGTGTGTGTTACATTACATTCACTAGTAGGAGTGAGAAAAACATCACGGGGTGGTTCGCATTGTATGGGTGTGTGTTACATTACATTCACTAGTAGGAGTGAGAAAAACATCACAGGGTGGTGTCAATCGGAGGGTCTGAATTAGGATAGGCAGTGAGTGGCAATGTAGGATGGAGAAAAGCACCGCGGATTAGTCTCCCTGGGGAGGTAAGGGAACATGCAGTGACAATGTAGGATAGGTTTCTGAAAAACATCGCGGGGTTGTGCGCATTGTATGGGTGTGTGTTACATTACATTCACTAGTAGGAGTGAGAAAAACATCACGTGGTGGTGTGAATCGGAGGTTCTGAATTAGGATAGGCAGTGAGTGCCAATGTAGGATGGAGAAAAGCACCGCGGGGTGGTCACCATGGGGAGGTCAGGGAACATGCAGTGGCAATGTAGGATAGGTTTCTGAAAAACATCGTGGGGTGGTGCGCATTGTATGGGTGTGTGTTACATTACATTCACTAGTAGGAGTGAGAAAAACATCTCGCGGTGGTGCACATTGTATGGGTGTGTGTTACATTACATTCACTAGTAGGAGTGAGAATAATATCACGGGGTGGTCTGAATCGGAGGGTCTGAATTAGTATAGGCAGTGAGTGGCAATGTAGGATGCAGAAAAGCACCGCGGGGTGGTCAGCATTGGGACGTCAGGGAACATGCAGTGGCAATGTAGGGTAGGTTTCTGAAAAACATCGCGGGGTGGTGCACATTGTATGGGTGTGTGTTACATAACATTCACTAGTAGGAGTGAGAAAAACATCACGGGGTGGTATCAATCGGAGGGTCTGATTTAGCATAGGCAGTGAGTGGCAATGTCGGATGGAGAAAAGCACCGCCCGGTGGTCAGCATGGGGAGGTCAGGGAACATGCAGTGGCAATGTAGGATAGGTTTCTGAAAAACATCGCGGGGTGGTGCGCATTGTATGGGTGTGTGTTACATTACATTCACTAGTAGGAGTGAGAAAAACATCACGGGGTGGTGCGCAATGTATGGGTGTGTGTTACATTACATTCACAATTAGGAGTGAGAAAAACATCACGGGGTGGTGCGCATTGTATGGGTGTGTGTTACATTACATTCACTAGTAGGAGTGAGAAAAACATCACGAGGTGGTGCGCAATGTATGGGTGTGTGTTACATTACATTCACAAGTAGGAGTGAGAAAAACATCACGGTGTGGTGCGCATTGTATGGGTGTGTGTTACATTACATTCACTAGTAGGAGTGAGAAAAACATCACGTGGTGGTGTGAATCGGAGGGTCTGAATTAGGATAGGCAGTGAGTGCCAATGTAGGATGGAGAAAAGCACCGCGGGGTGGTCACCATGGGGAGGTCAGGGAACTTGCAGTGGCAATGTAGGATAGGTTTCTGAAAAACATCGTGGGGTGGTGCGCATTGTATGGGTGTGTGTTACATTACATTCACTAGTAGGAGTGAGAAAAACATCACGGGGTGGTGCGCATTGTATGGGCGTGTGTTACATTACGTTCACTAGTAGAAGTGAGAAAAACAACATGGGGTGGTGCGCATTGTATGGGTGTGTGTTACATTACATTCACTAGTAGGAGTGAGAAAAACATCACGGGGTGGTGTGAATCGGAGGGTCTGAATTAGGATAGGCAGTGAGTGGCAATGTAGGATGGAGAAAAGCACCGCGGGGTGGTCAGCATGGGGACGTCAGGGAACATGCAGTGGCAATGTAGGATAGGTTTCTGAAAAACATCGCGGGGTGCTGCGCATTGTATGGGTGTGTGTTACATAACATTCACTAGTAGGAGTGAGAAAAACATCACGGGCTGGTGTGAATCGGAGGGTCTGATTTAGGATAGGCAGTGAGTGGCAATGTCAGATGGAGAAAAACACCGCGGGGTGGTCAGCATGGGGAGGTCAGGGAACATGCAGTGGCAATGTAGGATAGGTTTCTGAAAAACATCGCGGGGTGGTGGGCATTGTATGGGTGTGTGTTACATTACATTAACAAGTAGGAGTGAGAAAAACATCACGGGGTGGTGCGCATTGTTTGGGTGTGTGTTACATTACATTCACTAGAAGGAGTGACAAAAACATCACGGAGTGGTGTCAATCGGAGGTTCTGATTTAGGATAGGCAGTGAGTGGCAATGTAGGATGGAGAAAAGCACCGCGGGGTGGTCACCATGGGGAGGTCAGGGAACATGCAGTGGCAATGTAGGATAGGTTTCTGAAAAACATCGTGGGGTGGTGCGCATTGTATGGGTGTGTGTTACATTACATTCACTAGTAGGAGTGAGAAAAACATCACGGTGTGGTGCGCATTGTTTGGGTGTGTGTTACATTACATTCACTAGAAGGAGTGACAAAAACATCACGGAGTGGTGTGAATCGGAGTGTCTGAATTAGGATAGGCTGTGAGTGGCAATGTAGGATGGAGAAAAGCACCGCGGGGTGGTCAGCATGGGGAGGTCAGGGAACATGCTGTGGCAATGTAGGATAGTTTTCTGAAAAACATCGCGGGGTGGTGCGCATTGTATGGGTGTGTGTTACATTACATTCACTAGTAGGAGTGAGAAAAACATCACGGGGTGGTTCGCATTGTATGGGTGTGTGTTACATTACATTCACTAGTAGGAGTGAGAAAAACATCACAGGGTGGTGTGAATCGGAGGGTCTGAATTAGGATAGGCAGTGAGTGGCAATATAGGATGGAGAAAAGCACCGCGGATTGGTCTCCCTGGGGAGGTAAGGGAACATGCAGTAACAATGTAGGATAGGTTTCTGAAAAACATCGCGGGGTGGTGCGCATTGTATGGGTGTGTGTTACATTACATTCACTAGTAGGAGTGAGAAAAACATCACGGGGTGGTGTGAATTGGAGGGTTTGAATTAGGTTAGGCAGTGAGTGGCAATGTAGGATGCAGAAAAGCACCGCGGGTTTTTCAGCATGGGGACGTCAGGGAACATGCAGTGGCAATGTAGGATAAGTTTCTGAAAAACATCGCGGGGTGGTGCACATTGTATGGGTGTGTGTTACATAACATTCACTAGTAGGAGTGAGAAAAACATCACGGGTTGGTGTGAATCGGAGGGTCTGAATTAGGATAGGCAGTGAGTGGCAATGTAGGATGGAGAAAAGCACCGCGGGGTGTTCAGCATGGGGAGGTCAGGGAACATGCTGTGGCAATGTAGGATAGTTTTCTGAAAAACATCGCGGGGTGGTGCGCATTGTATGGGTGTGTGTTACATTACATTCACTAGTAGGAGTGAGAAAAACATCACGGGGTGGTTCGCATTGTATGGGTGTGTGTTACATTACATTCACTAGTAGGAGTGAGAAAAACATCACACGGTGGTGTGAATCGGAGGGTCTGAATTAGGATAGGCAGTGAGTGGCAATATAGGATGGAGAAAAGCACCGCGGATTGGTCTCCCTGGGGAGGTAAGGGAACATGCAGTAACAATGTAGGATAGGTTTCTGAAAAACATCGCGGGGTGGTGCGCATTGTATGGGTGTGTGTTACATTACATTCACTAGTAGGAGTGAGAAAAACATCACGGGGTGGTGTGAATTGGAGGGTTTGAATTAGGTTAGGCAGTGAGTGGCAATGTAGGATGCAGAAAAGCACCGCGGGGTTTTCAGCATGGGGACGTCAGGGAACATGCAGTGGCAATGTAGGATAGGTTTCTGAAAAACATCGCGGGGTGGTGCACATTGTATGGGTGTGTGTTACATAACATTCACTAGTAGGAGTGAGAAAAACATCACGGGGTGGTGTCAATCGGAGGTTCTGATTTAGGATAGGCAGTGAGTGGCAATGTTGGATGGAGAAAAGCACCGTGGGGTGGTCAGCATGGGGAGGTCAGGGAACATGCAGTGGCAATGTAGGATAGGTTTCTGAAAAACATCGCGGGGTGGTGCGCATTGTATGGGTGTGTGTCACATTACATTCACTAGTAGGAGTGAGAAAAACATCTAGCGGTGGTGCGCATTGTATGGGTGTGTGTTGCATTACATTCATTAGTAGGAGTGAGAAAAATATCACGGGGTGGTATGAATCGGAGGGTCTGAATTAGTATAGGCAGTGAGTGACAATGTAGAATGGAGAAAAGCACCGCGGTGTGGTCAGCATGGGGAGGTCAGGGAACATGCAGTGGCAATGTAGGATAGTTTTCTGAAAAATATCGCGGGGTGGTGTGCATTGTATGGGTGTGTGTTACATTACATTCACTAGTAGGAGTGAGAAAAACATCACGGGTTGGTGTGATTCGGAGGGTCTGAATTAGGATAGGCAGTGAGTGGCAATGTAGGATGCAGAAAAGCACCGCGGGGTGGTCAGCATGGGGACGTCAGGGAACATGCAGTGGCAATGTAGGATAGGTTTCTGAAAAACATCGCGCGGTGGTGCACATTGTATGGGTGTGTGTTACATAACATTCACTAGTAGGAGTGAGAAAAACATGACGGGGTGGTATCAATCGGAGGGTCTGATTTAGGATAGGCAGTGAGTGGCAATGTCGGATGGAGAAAAGCACCGCGGGGCGGTCAGCATGGGGAGGTCAGGGAACATGAAGTGGCAATGTAGGATAGGTTTCTGAAAAACATTGCGGGGTTGTGCGCATTGTATGGGTGTGTGTTACATTACATTCACTAGTAGGAGTGAGAAAAACATCACGGGTTGGTGTGCAATGTATGGGTGTGTGTTACATTACATTCACTAGTAGGAGTGAGAAAAACATCACCTCGTGGTGTGAATCAGAGGGTCTGAATTAGGGTAGGCAGTGAGTGGCAATGTAGGATGGAGAAAAGCACCGCGGGGTGGTCAGCATGGGGACGTCAGGGAATATGCAGTGGCAATGTAGGATAGGTTTCTGAAAAACATCGCGGGGTGGTGCACATTGTATGGGTGTGTGTTACATAACATTCACTAGTAGGAGTGAGATAACCATCACGGGGTGGTGTGAATCGGAGGGTCTGATTTAGGATAGGCAGTGAGTGGCAATGTCGGATGGAGAAAAGCACCGCGGGGTGGTCAGCATGGAGAGGTCAGGGAACATTCATTGGCAATATAGGATAGGTTTCTGAAAAACATCGCGGGGTGTTGCGCATTGTATGTGTGTGTGTTACATTACATTCACTAGTAGGAGTGAGCAAAACATCACGGGGTGGTGCGCATTTTATGGGTCTGTGTTACATTACATTCACTAGTAAGAGTGAGAAAAACATCACGCGGTGGTGCGCATTGTGTGGGTTTGTGTTACATTACATTGACTAATAGGAGTGAGAAAAACATCACGGGGTGGTGTGAATCAGAGCGTCTGAATTAGGATAGGCAGTGAGTGGCAATGTAGGATGGAGAAAAGCACCGCGGGGTGGTCAGAATGGGGAGGTCATGGAACATGCAGTGGCACTGTAGGATAGGTTTCTGAAAAACATCGCGTGGTGGTGCGCATTGTATGTGTGTGTGTTACATTACATTCACTAGTAGGAGTGAGAAAATCATCACGGGGTGGTGCGCATTGTATGGGTGTGTGTTACATTACATTCACTAGTAGGAGTGAGAAAAACATCACGCGGTGGGGCGCATTGTATGGGTGTGTGTTACATTACATTCACTAGTAGGAGTGAGAAAAACATCACGGGGTGGTGTGAATCGGAGGGTCTGAATTAGGATAGGCAGTGAGTGGCAATGTAGGATGGAGAAAAGCACCGCGGGGTAGTCAGCATGGGGAGGTCAGGGAACATGCAGTGGCAATGTAGGATATTTTTCTGAAAAATACCGCGGGGTGGTGCGCATTGTATGGGTGTGTGTTACATTACATTCACTAGTAGGAGTGAGAAAAACATCACGGGGTGGTGTGAATCGGAGGGTCTGAATTAGGATAGGCAGTGAGGGGCAATGTAGGATGGAGAAAAGCACCGCGAGGTGGTCAGCATGGGGACGTCAGGGAACATGCAGTGGCAATGTAGGATAGGTTTCTGAAAAATATCGCGGGGTGGTGCACATTGTATGGGTGTGTGTTACATAACATTCACTAGTAGGAGTGAGAAAAACATCACGGGGTGGTGTGAATCGGAGGGTCTGATTTAGGATAGGCAGTGAGTCGCAATGTCGGATGGAGAAAAGACCGCGGGGTGGTCAGCATGGGGAGGTCAGGGAACATGCATTGGCAATGTAGGATAGGTTTCTGAAAAACATCGCGGGGTGGTCCGCATTGTATGGGTGTGTGTTACATTACATTCACTAGTCGGAGTGAGAAAAACATGACGGGGTGGTGCGCATTGTATGGGTGTGTGTTACATTACATTCACTAGTAGGAGTGAGAAAAACATCACGGGGTGGTGTGAATCACAGTGTCTGAATTAGGATAGGCAGTGAGTGGCAATGTCAGATGGAGAAAACACCGCGGGGTGGTCAGCATGGGGAGGTCAGGGAACATGCAGTGGCAATGTAGGATAGGTTTCTGAAAAACATCGCGGGGTGGTGCGCATTGTATGGATGTGTGTTACATTACATTCACTAGTAGAAGTGAAAAAAACATCACGGGGTGGTGTGAATCGGAGGGTCTGAATTAGGATAGGCAGTGAGTGGCAATGTAGGATGGAGAAAATCACCGCGGGGTGGTCAGCATGGGGAGGTCAGGGAACATGAAGTGGCAATGTAGGATAGTTTTCTGAAAAACAACGCGGTGTGGTGCGCATTGTATGGGTGTGTCTTACATAACATTCACTACTAGGAGTGAGAAAAACATCACGGGGTGGTTCGCATTGTATGGGTGTGTGTTGTATTACATTCACTACTAGGAGTGAGAAAAACATCACGTGGTGGTGTGAATCGGAGTGTCTCAATTAGGATAGGCAGTGAGTGCCAATGTAGGATGGAGAAAAGCACCGCGGGGTGGTCACCATAGGAGGTCAGGGAACATGCAGTGGCAATGTAGGATAGGTTTCTAAAAAACATCGTGGGGTGGTGCGCATTGTATGGGTGTGTGTTACATTACATTCGCTAGTAGGAGTGAGAAAAACATCACGGGGTGGTGCGCGTTGTATGGGTGTGTGTTACATTACGTTCACTAGTAGGAGTGAGAAAAACAACACGGGTTGGTGCGCATTGTATTGATGTGTGTTACATTACATTCACGAGTAGGAGTGAGAAAAACATCACGGGTTGGTGTGAATCGGAGGGTCTGAATTAGGATAGGCAGTGAGTGGCAATGTAGGATGGAGAAAAGCACCGAGGGGTGGTCAGCATGGGGAGGTCAGGGAACATGCTGTGGCAATGTAGGATATTTTTCTGAAAAACATCGCGGGGTGGTGCGCATTGTATGGGTGTGTGTTACATTACATTCACTAGTAGGAGTGAGAAAAACATCACGGGGTGGTTCGCATTGTATGGGTGTGTGTTACATTACATTCACTAGTAGGAGTGAGAAAAACATCACAGGGTGGTGTGAATCGGAGGGTCTGAATTAGGATAGGCAGTGAGTGGCAATGTAGGATGGAGAAAAGCACCGCGGATTAGTCTCCCTGGGTCGGTAAGGGAACATGCAGTGACAATGTTGGATAGGTTTCTGAAAAACATCGCGGGGTGGTGCGCATTGTATGGGTGTGTGTTACATTACATTCACTAGTAGGAGTGAGAAAAACATCACGGGGTGGTGCGCATTGTATGGGTGTGTGTTACATTACATTCACTAGTAGGAGGGAGAAAAACATCTCGCGGTGGTGCGCATTGTATGGGTGTGTGTTACATTACATTCACTAGTAGGAGTGAGAAAAATATCACGGGGTGGTCTGAATCGGAGGGTCTGAATTAGTATAGGCAGTGAGTGGCAATGTAGAATGGAGAAAAGCACCGCGGTGTGGTCAGCATGGGGAGGTCAGGGAACATGCAGTGGCAATGTAGGATAGTTTTCTGAAAAATATCGCGGGGTGGTGCGCATTGTATGGGTGTGTGTTACAATACTTTCACTAGTAGGAGTTAGAAAAACATCACGGGTTGGTGTGATTCGGAGGGTCTGAATTAGGATAGGCAGTGAGTGGCAATGTCGGATGGAGAAAAGCACCGCCCGGTGGTCAGCATGGGGAGGTCAGGGAACATGCAGTGGCAATGTAGGATAGGTTTCTGAAAAACATCGCGGGGTGGTGCGCATTGTATGGGTGTGTGTTACATTACATTCACTAGTAGGAGTGAGAAAAACATCACGGGGTGGTGCGCAATGTACGGGTGTGTGTTACATTACATTCACAAGTAGGAGTGAGAAAAACATCACGGGGTGGTGCGCATTGTATGGGTGTGTGTTACATTACATTCACTAGTAGGAGTGAGAAAAACATCACGTGGTGGTGTGAATCGGAGGGTCTGAATTAGGATAGGCAGTGAGTGAAAATGTAGGATGGAGAAAAGCACCGCGGGGTGGTCACCATGGGGAGGTCAGGGAACTTGCAGTGGCAATGTAGGATAGGTTTCTGAAAAACATCGTGGGGTGGTGCGCATTGTATGGGTGTGTGTTACATTACATTCACTAGTAGGAGTGAGAAAAACATCACGGGGTGGTGTGAATCGGAGGGTCTGAATTAGAATAGGCAGTGAGTGGCAATGTAGGATGGAGAAAAGCACCGCGGGGTGGTCAGCATGGGGACGTCAGGGAACATGCAGTGGCAATGTAGGATAGGTTTCTGAAAAACATCGCGGGGTGCTGCGCATTGTATGGGTGTGTGTTACATAACATTCACTAGTAGGAGTGAGAAAAACGTCACGGGCTGGTGTGAATCGGAGGGTCTGATTTAGGATAGGCAGTGAGTGCCAATGTAGGATGGAGAAAAGCACCGCGGGGTGGTCACCATGGGGAGGTCAGGGAACATGCAGTGGCAATGTAGGATAGGTTTCTGAAAAACATCGCGGGGTGGTGGGCATTGTATGGGTGTGTGTTACATTACATTAACTAGTAGGAGTGAGAAAAACATCACGGGGTGGTGCGCATTGTTTGGGTGTGTGTTACATTACATTCACTAGAAGGAGTGACAAAAACATCACGTAGTGGTGTGAATCGGACGGTCTGAATTAGGATAGGCAGTGAGTGGCAATGTAGGATGGAGAAAAGCACCGAGGGGTGGTCAGCATGGGGAGGTCAGGGAACATTCTGTGGCAATGTAGGATAGTTTTCTGAAAAACATCGCGGGGTGGTGCGCATTGTATGGGTGTGTGTTACATTACATTCACTAGTAGGAGTGAGAAAAACATCACGGGGTGGTTCGCATTGTATGGGTGTGTGTTACATTACATTCACTAGTAGGAGTGAGAAAAACATCACAGGGTGGTGTCAATCGGAGGGTCTGAATTAGGATAGGCAGTGAGTGGCAATGTAGGATGGAGAAAAGCACCGCGGATTAGTCTCCCTGGGGAGGTAAGGGAACATGCAGTGACAATGTAGGATAGGTTTCTGAAAAACATCGCGGGGTTGTGCGCATTGTATGGGTGTGTGTTACATTACATTCACTAGTAGGAGTGAGAAAAACATCACGTGGTGGTGTGAATCGGAGGTTCTGAATTAGGATAGGCAGTGAGTGCCAATGTAGGATGGAGAAAAGCACCGCGGGGTGGTCACCATGGGGAGGTCAGGGAACATGCAGTGGCAATGTAGGATAGGTTTCTGAAAAACATCGTGGGGTGGTGCGCATTGTATGGGTGTGTGTTACATTACATTCACTAGTAGGAGTGAGAAAAACATCTCGCGGTGGTGCACATTGTATGGGTGTGTGTTACATTACATTCACTAGTAGGAGTGAGAATAATATCACGGGGTGGTCTGAATCGGAGGGTCTGAATTAGTATAGGCAGTGAGTGGCAATGTAGGATGCAGAAAAGCACCGCGGGGTGGTCAGCATTGGGACGTCAGGGAACATGCAGTGGCAATGTAGGGTAGGTTTCTGAAAAACATCGCGGGGTGGTGCACATTGTATGGGTGTGTGTTACATAACATTCACTAGTAGGAGTGAGAAAAACATCACGGGGTGGTATCAATCGGAGGGTCTGATTTAGCATAGGCAGTGAGTGGCAATGTCGGATGGAGAAAAGCACCGCCCGGTGGTCAGCATGGGGAGGTCAGGGAACATGCAGTGGCAATGTAGGATAGGTTTCTGAAAAACATCGCGGGGTGGTGCGCATTGTATGGGTGTGTGTTACATTACATTCACTAGTAGGAGTGAGAAAAACATCACGGGGTGGTGCGCAATGTATGGGTGTGTGTTACATTACATTCACAAGTAGGAGTGAGAAAAACATCACGGGGTGGTGCGCATTGTATGGGTGTGTGTTACATTACATTCACTAGTAGGAGTGAGAAAAACATCACGAGGTGGTGCGCAATGTATGGGTGTGTGTTACATTACATTCACAAGTAGGAGTGAGAAAAACATCACGGTGTGGTGCGCATTGTATGGGTGTGTGTTACATTACATTCACTAGTAGGAGTGAGAAAAACATCACGTGGTGGTGTGAATCGGAGGGTCTGAATTAGGATAGGCAGTGAGTGCCAATGTAGGATGGAGAAAAGCACCGCGGGGTGGTCACCATGGGGAGGTCAGGGAACTTGCAGTGGCAATGTAGGATAGGTTTCTGAAAAACATCGTGGGGTGGTGCGCATTGTATGGGTGTGTGTTACATTACATTCACTAGTAGGAGTGAGAAAAACATCACGGGGTGGTGCGCATTGTATGGGCGTGTGTTACATTACGTTCAGTAGTAGAAGTGAGAAAAACAACATGGGGTGGTGCGCATTGTATGGGTGTGTGTTACATTACATTCACTAGTAGGAGTGAGAAAAACATCACGGGGTGGTGTGAATCGGAGGGTCTGAATTAGGATAGGCAGTGAGTGGCAATGTAGGATGGAGAAAAGCACCGCGGGGTGGTCAGCATGGGGACGTCAGGGAACATGCAGTGGCAATGTAGGATAGGTTTCTGAAAAACATCGCGGGGTGCTGCGCATTGTATGGGTGTGTGTTACATAACATTCACTAGTAGGAGTGAGAAAAACATCACGGGCTGGTGTGAATCGGAGGGTCCTATTTAGGATAGGCAGTGAGTGGCAATGTCAGATGGAGAAAAACACCGCGGGGTGGTCAGCATGGGGAGGTCAGGGAACATGCAGTGGCAATGTAGGATAGGTTTCTGAAAAACATCGCGGGGTGGTGGGCATTGTATGGGTGTGTGTTACATTACATTAACTAGTAGGAGTGAGAAAAACATCACGGGGTGGTGCGCATTGTTTGGGTGTGTGTTACATTACATTCACTAGAAGGAGTGACAAAAACATCACGGAGTGGTGTCAATCGGAGGTTCTGATTTAGGATAGGCAGTGAGTGGCAATGTAGGATGGAGAAAAGCACCGCGGGGTGGTCACCATGGGGAGGTCAGGGAACATGCAGTGGCAATGTAGGATAGGTTTCTGAAAAACATCGTGGGGTGGTGCGCATTGTATGGGTGTGTGTTACATTACATTCACTAGTAGGAGTGAGAAAAACATCACGGTGTGGTGCGCATTGTTTGGGTGTGTGTTACATTACATTCACTAGAAGGAGTGACAAAAACATCACGGAGTGGTGTGAATCGGAGTGTCTGAATTAGGATAGGCTGTGAGTGGCAATGTAGGATGGAGAAAAGCACCGCGGGGTGGTCAGCATGGGGAGGTCAGGGAACATGCTGTGGCAATGTAGGATAGTTTTCTGAAAAACATCGCGGGGTGGTGCGCATTGTATGGGTGTGTGTTACATTACATTCACTAGTAGGAGTGAGAAAAACATCACGGGGTGGTTCGCATTGTATGGGTGTGTGTTACATTACATTCACTAGTAGGAGTGAGAAAAACATCACAGGGTGGTGTGAATCGGAGGGTCTGAATTAGGATAGGCAGTGAGTGGCAATATAGGATGGAGAAAAGCACCGCGGATTGGTCTCCCTGGGGAGGTAAGGGAACATGCAGTAACAATGTAGGATAGGTTTCTGAAAAACATCGCGGGGTGGTGCGCATTGTATGGGTGTGTGTTACATTACATTCACTAGTAGGAGTGAGAAAAACATCACGGGGTGGTGTGAATTGGAGGGTTTGAATTAGGTTAGGCAGTGAGTGGCAATGTAGGATGCAGAAAAGCACCGCGGGTTTTTCAGCATGGGGACGTCAGGGAACATGCAGTGGCAATGTAGGATAAGTTTCTGAAAAACATCGCGGGGTGGTGCACATTGTATGGGTGTGTGTTACATAACATTCACTAGTAGGAGTGAGAAAAACATCACGGGTTGTTGTGAATCGGAGGGTCTGAATTAGGATAGGCAGTGAGTGGCAATGTAGGATGGAGAAAAGCACCGAGGGGTGTTCAGCATGGGGAGGTCAGGGAACATGCTGTGGCAATGTAGGATAGTTTTCTGAAAAACATCGCGGGGTGGTGCGCATTGTATGGGTGTGTGTTACATTACATTCACTAGTAGGAGTGAGAAAAACATCACGGGGTGGTTCGCATTGTATGGGTGTGTGTTACATTACATTCACTAGTAGGAGTGAGAAAAACATCACACGGTGGTGTGAATCGGAGGGTCTGAATTAGGATAGGCAGTGAGTGGCAATATAGGATGGAGAAAAGCACCGCGGATTGGTCTCCCTGGGGAGGTAAGGGAACATGCAGTAACAATGTAGGATAGGTTTCTGAAAAACATCGCGGGGTGGTGCGCATTGTATGGGTGTGTGTTACATTACATTCACTAGTAGGAGTGAGAAAAACATCACGGGGTGGTGTGAATTGGAGGGTTTGAATTAGGTTAGGCAGTGAGTGGCAATGTAGGATGCAGAAAAGCACCGCGGGGTTTTCAGCATGGGGACGTCAGGGAACATGCAGTGGCAATGTAGGATAGGTTTCTGAAAAACATCGCGGGGTGGTGCACATTGTATGGGTGTGTGTTACATAACATTCACTAGTAGGAGTGAGAAAAACATCACGGGGTGGTGTCAATCGGAGGTTCTGATTTAGGATAGGCAGTGAGTGGCAATGTTGGATGGAGAAAAGCACCGTGGGGTGGTCAGCATGGGGAGGTCAGGGAACATGCAGTGGCAATGTAGGATAGGTTTCTGAAAAACATCGCGGGGTGGTGCGCATTGTATGGGTGTGTGTCACATTACATTCACTAGTAGGAGTGAGAAAAACATCTCGCGGTGGTGCGCATTGTATGGGTGTGTGTTGCATTACATTCATTAGTAGGAGTGAGAAAAATATCACGGGGTGGTATGAATCGGAGGGTCTGAATTAGTATAGGCAGTGAGTGACAATGTAGAATGGAGAAAAGCACCGCGGTGTGGTCAGCATGGGGAGGTCAGGGAACATGCAGTGGCAATGTAGGATAGTTTTCTGAAAAATATCGCGGGGTGGTGTGCATTGTATGGGTGTGTGTTACATTACATTCACTAGTAGGAGTGAGAAAAACATCACGGGTTGGTGTGATTCGGAGGGTCTGAATTAGGATAGGCAGTGAGTGGCAATGTAGGATGCAGAAAAGCACCGCGGGGTGGTCAGCATGGGGACGTCAGGGAACATGCAGTGGCAATGTAGGATAGGTTTCTGAAAAACATCGCGCGGTGGTGCACATTGTATGGGTGTGTGTTACATAACATTCACTAGTAGGAGTGAGAAAAACATGACGGGGTGGTATCAATCGGAGGGTCTGATTTAGGATAGGCAGTGAGTGGCAATGTCGGATGGAGAAAAGCACCGCGGGGCGGTCAGCATGGGGAGGTCAGGGAACATGAAGTGGCAATGTAGGATAGGTTTCTGAAAAACATTGCGGGGTTGTGCGCATTGTATGGGTGTGTGTTACATTACATTCACTAGTAGGAGTGAGAAAAACATCACGGGTTGGTGTGCAATGTATGGGTGTGTGTTACATTACATTCACTAGTAGGAGTGAGAAAAACATCACCTCGTGGTGTGAATCAGAGGGTCTGAATTAGGGTAGGCAGTGAGTGGCAATGTAGGATGGAGAAAAGCACCGCGGGGTGGTCAGCATGGGGACGTCAGGGAATATGCAGTGGCAATGTAGGATAGGTTTCTGAAAAACATCGCGGGGTGGTGCACATTGTATGGGTGTGTGTTACATAACATTCACTAGTAGGAGTGAGATAACCATCACGGGGTGGTGTGAATCGGAGGGTCTGATTTAGGATAGGCAGTGAGTGGCAATGTCGGATGGAGAAAAGCACCGCGGGGTGGTCAGCATGGAGAGGTCAGGGAACATTCATTGGCAATATAGGATAGGTTTCTGAAAAACATCGCGGGGTGTTGCGCATTGTATGTGTGTGTGTTACATTACATTCACTAGTAGGAGTGAGCAAAACATCACGGGGTGGTGCGCATTTTATGGGTCTGTGTTACATTACATTCACTAGTAAGAGTGAGAAAAACATCACGCGGTGGTGCGCATTGTGTGGGTTTGTGTTACATTACATTGACTAATAGGAGTGAGAAAAACATCACGGGGTGGTGTGAATCAGAGCGTCTGAATTAGGATAGGCAGTGAGTGGCAATGTAGGATGGAGAAAAGCACCGCGGGGTGGTCAGAATGGGGAGGTCATGGAACATGCAGTGGCACTGTAGGATAGGTTTCTGAAAAACATCGCGTGGTGGTGCGCATTGTATGTGTGTGTGTTACATTACATTCACTAGTAGGAGTGAGAAAATCATCACGGGGTGGTGCGCATTGTATGGGTGTGTGTTACATTACATTCACTAGTAGGAGTGAGAAAAACATCACGCGGTGGGGCGCATTGTATGGGTGTGTGTTACATTACATTCACTAGTAGGAGTGAGAAAAACATCACGGGGTGGTGTGAATCGGAGGGTCTGAATTAGGATAGGCAGTGAGGGGCAATGTAGGATGGAGAAAAGCACCGCGAGGTGGTCAGCATGGGGACGTCAGGGAACATGCAGTGGCAATGTAGGATAGGTTTCTGAAAAATATCGCGGGGTGGTGCACATTGTATGGGTGTGTGTTACATAACATTCACTAGTAGGAGTGAGAAAAACATCACGGGGTGGTGTGAATCGGAGGGTCTGATTTAGGATAGGGAGTGAGTCGCAATGTCGGATGGAGAAAAGCACCGCGGGGTGGTCAGCATGGGGAGGTCAGGGAACATGCATTGGCAATGTAGGATAGGTTTCTCAAAAACATCGCGGGGTGGTCCGCATTGTATGGGTGTGTGTTACATTACATTCACTAGTCGGAGTGAGAAAAACATGACAGGGTGGTGCGCATTGTATGGGTGTGTGTTACATTACATTCACTAGTAGGAGTGAGAAAAACATCACGGAGTGGTGTGAATCACAGTGTCTGAATTAGGATAGGCAGTGAGTGGCAATGTAGGATGGAGAAAAGCACCGCGGGGTGGTCAGCATGGGGAGGGCAGGGAACATGCAATGGCAATGTAGGAGAGGTTTCTGAAAAATATCGCGGGGTGGTGCGCATTGTATGGTTGTGTGTTACATTACATTCACTAGTAGGAGTGAGAAAAACATCACGGGGTGGTGCGCATTGTATGGGTGTGTGTTACATTACATTCACTAGTAGGAGTGATAAAAACATCATGGGGTGGTGTGAATCGCAGGCTCTGAGTTAGGATAGGCAGTGAGTGGCAATGTAGGAACAAGAAAAGCACCGCGGGCTGGTCAGAATGGGGAGGTCATGGAACATGCAGTGGCAATGTAGGATAGGTTTCTGAAAAACATCGCGGGGTGGTGCGCATTGTATGGGTGTGTGGTACATTACATTCACTAGTAGGAGTGAGAAAAACATCACGGGGTGGTGCACATTTTATGGGTCTGTGTTACATTACATTCACTAGTAAGAGTGAGAAAAACATCGCGGGGTGGTGCGCATTGTATGGGTGTGTGTTACATTACATTCACTAGTAGGAATGAGAAAAACATCACGGGGTGGTGCGCATTGTATGGGTGTGTGTTACATTACATTCACTAGTAGGAGTGAGAAAAACATCACGGGGTGGTGCGCATTGTATGGGTGTGTGTTACATTACATTCACTAGTAGGAGTGGGAAAAACATCACGGGGTGGTGTGATTCGGAGGGTCTGAATTAGGATCGGCAGTGAGTGGCAATATAGGATGGAGAAAAGCACCGCGGGGTGGTGAGCAAGGGGAGGTCAGGGAACATGCAGTGGCAATGTAGGATAGGTTTCTGAAAAACATCGCGTGCTGGTGCGCATTGTATGCGTGTGTGTTACAATACATTCACTAGTAGGAGTGAGAAAAACATCACGGGTTGGTGCGCATTGTATGGATGTGTGTTACATTACATTCACTAGTAGAAGTGAAAAAAACATCACGGGGTGGTGTGAATCGGATGGTCTGAATTAGGATAGGCAGTGAGTGGCAATGTAGGATGGAGAAAATCACCGCGGGGTGGTCAGCATGGGGAGGTCAGGGAACATGAAGTGGCAATGTAGGATAGTTTTCTGAAAAACAACGCGGTGTGGTGCGCATTGTATGGGTGTGTCTTACATAACATTCACTACTAGGAGTGAGAAAAACATCACGGGGTGGTTCGCATTGTATGGGTGTGTGTTGTATTACATTCACTACTAGGAATGAGAAAAACATCACGTGGTGGTGTGAATCGGAGTGTCTCAATTAGGATAGGCAGTGAGTGCCAATGTAGGATGGAGAAAAGCACCGCGGGGTGGTCACCATAGGAGGTCAGGGAACATGCAGTGGCAATGTAGGATAGGTTTCTGAAAAACATCGTGGGGTGGTGCGCATTGTATGGGTGTGTGTTACATTACATTCACTAGTAGGATTGAGAAAAACATCACGGGGTGGTGCGCATTGTATGGGTGTGTGTTACATTACGTTCACTAGTAGGAGTGAGAAAAACAACACGGGTTGGTGCGCATTGTATTGATGTGTGTTACATTACATTCACGAGTAGGAGTGAGATAAACATCACGGGTTGGTGTGAATCGGAGGGTCTGAATTAGGATAGGCAGTGAGTGGCAATGTAGGATGGAGAAAAGCACCGAGGGGTGGTCAGCATGGGGAGGTCAGGGAACATGCTGTGGCAATGTAGGATAGTTTTCTGAAAAAACATCGCGGGGTGGTGCGCATTGTATGGGTGTGTGTTACATTACATTCACTAGTAGGAGTGAGAAAAACATCACGGGGTGGTTCGCATTGTATGGGTGTGTGTTACATTACATTCACTAGTAGGAGTGAGAAAAACATCACAGGGTGGTGTGAATCGGAGGGTCTGAATTAGGATAGGCAGTGAGTGGCAATGTAGGATGGAGAAAAGCACCGCGGATTAGTCTCCCTGAGTCGGTAAGGGAACATGCAGTGACAATGTTGGATAGGTTTCTAAAAAACATCGCGGGGTGGTGCGCATTGTATGGGTGTGTGTTACATTACATTCACTAGTAGGAGTGAGAAAAACATCACGGGGTGGTGCACATTGTATGGGTGTGTGTTACATTACATTCACTAGTACGAGTGAGAAAAACATCTCGCGGTGGTGCGCATTGTATGGGTGTGTGTTACAATACATTCACTAGTAGGAGTGAGAAAAACATCACGGGTTGGTGTGATTCGGAGGGTCTGAATTAGGATAGGCAGTGAGTGGCAATGTAGGTTGCAGAAAAGCACCGCGGGGTGGTCAGCATTGGGACGTCAGGGAACATGCAGTGGCAATGTAGGATAGGTTTCTGAAAAACATCGCGGGGTGGTGCACATTGTATGGGTGTGAGTTACATAACATTCACTAGTAGGAGTGAGAAAAACATCACGGGGTGGTATCAATCGGAGGGTCTGATTTAGGATAGGCAGTGAGTGGCAATGTCGGATGGAGAAAAGCACCGCCCGGTGGTCAGCATGGGGAGGTCAGGGAACATGCAGTGGCAATGTAAGATAGGTTTCTGAAAAACATCGCGGGGTGGTGCGCATTGTATGGGTGTGTGTTACATTACATTCACTAGTAGGAGTGAGAAAAACATCACGGGGTGGTGCGCAATGTATGGGTGTGTGTTACATTACATTCACAATTAGGAGTGAGAAAAACATCACGGGGTGGTGCGCATTGTATGGGTGTGTGTTACATTACATTCACTAGTAGGAGTGAGAAAAACATCACGTGGTGGTGTGAATCGGAGGGTCTGAATTAGGATAGGCAGTGAGTGGCAATGTATGATGGAGAAAAGCAACGCGGCGTGCTCAGCATGGGGAGGTAAGGGAACATGCAGTGGCAATGTAGGATAGGTTTCTGAAAAACATCGCGTGCTGGTGCGCATTGTATGCGTGTGTGTTACAATACATTCACTAGTAGGAGTGAGAAAAACATCACGGGTTGGTGCGCATTGTATGGATGTGTGTTACATTACATTCACTAGTAGAAGTGAAAAAAACATCACGGGGTGGTGTGAATCGGAGGGTCTGAATTAGGATAGGCAGTGAGTGGCAATGTAGGATGGAGAAAATCACCACGGGGTGGTCAGCATGGGGAGGTCAGGGAACATGAAGTGGCAATGTAGGATAGTTTTCTGAAAAACAACGCGGTGTGGTGCGCATTGTATGGGTGTGTCTTACATAACATTCACTACTAGAGGTGAGAAAAACATCACGGGGTGGTTCGCATTGTATGGGTGTGTGTTGTATTACATTCACTACTAGGAGTGAGAAAAACATCACGTGGTGGTGTGAATCGGAGTGTCTCAATTAGGATAGGCAGTGAGTGCCAATGTAGGATGGAGAAAAGCACCGCGGGGTGGTCACCATAGGAGGTCAGGGAACATGCAGTGGCAATGTAGGATAGGTTTCTGAAAAACATCGTGGGGTGGTGCGCATTGTATGGGTGTGTGTTACAATACATTCACTAGTAGGAGTGAGAAAAACATCACGGGGTGGTGCGCATTGTATGGGTGTGTGTTACATTACGTTCACTAGTAGGAGTGAGAAAAACAACACGGGTTGGTGCGCATTGTATTGATGTGTGTTACATTACATTCACGAGTAGGAGTGAGAAAAACATCACGGGTTGGTGTGAATCGGAGGGTCTGAATTAGGATAGGCAGTGAGTGGCAATGTAGGATGGAGAAAAGCACCGAGGGGTGGTCAGCATGGGGAGGTCAGGGAACATGCTGTGGCAATGTAGGATAGTTTTCTGAAAAACATCGCGGGGTGGTGCGCATTGTATGGGTGTGTGTTACATTACATTCACTAGTAGGAGTGAGAAAAACATTACGGGGTGGTGCGCATTGTATGGGTGTGTGTTACATTACATTCACTGGTAGGAGTGAGAAAAACATCACGGGGTGGTTCGCATTGTATGGGTGTGTGTTACATTACATTCACTAGTAGGAGTGAGAAAAACATCACAGGGTGGTGTGAATCGGAGGGTCTGAATTAGGATAGGCAGTGAGTGGCAATGTAGGATGGAGAAAAGCACCGCGGATTAGTCTCCATGGGTCGGTAAGGGAACATGCAGTGACAAAGTTGGATAGTTTTCTGAAAAACATCGCAGGGTGGTGCGCATTGTATGGGTGTGTGTTACATTACATTCACTAGTAGGAGTGAGAAAAACATTACGGGGTGGTGCGCATTGTATGGGTGTGTGTTACATTACATTCACTAGTAGGAGTGAGAAAAACATCTCGCGGTGGTGCGCATTGTATGGGTGTGTGTTACATTACATTCACTAGTAGGAGTGAGAAAAATATCACGGGGTGGTCTGAATCGGAGGGTCTGAATTAGTATAGGCAGTGAGTGGCAATGTAGAATGGAGAAAAGCACCGCGGTGTGGTCAGCATGGGGAGGTCAGGGAACATGCAGTGGCAATGTAGGATAGTTTTCTGAAAAATATCGCGGGGTGGTGCGCATTGTATGGGTGTTTGTTACAATACATTCACTAGTAGGAGTGAGAAAAACATCACGGGTTGGTGTGATTCAGAGGGTCTGAATTAGGATAGGCAGTGAGTGGCAATGTAGGATGCAGAAAAGCACCGCGGGGTTGTCAGCATTGGGACGTCAGGGAACATGCAGTGGCAATGTAGGATAGGTTTCTGAAAAACATCGCGGGGTGGTGCACATTGTATGGGTGTGTGTTACATAACATTCACTAGTAGGAGTGACAAAAACATCACGGGGTGGTATCAATCGGAGGTTCTGATTTAGGATAGGCAGTGAGTGGCAATGTCGGATGGAGAAAAGCACCGCCCGGTGGTCAGCATGGGGAGGTCAGGGAACATGCTGTGGCAATGTAGGATAGGTTTCTGAAAAACATCGCGGGGTGGTGCGCATTGTATGGGTGTGTGTTACATTACATTCACTAGTAGGAGTGAGAAAAACATCACGGGGTGGTGCGCAATGTATGGGTGTGTGTTACATTACATTCACAAGTAGGAGTGAGAAAAACATCACGGGGTGGTGCGCATTGTATGGGTGTGTGTTACATTACATTCACTAGTAGGAGTGAGAAAAACATCACGTGGTGGTGTGAATCGGAGGGTCTGAATTAGGATAGGCAGTGAGTGCCAATGTAGGATGGAGAAAAGCACCGCGGGGTGGTCACCATGGGGAGGTCAGGGAACTTGCAGTGGCAATGTAGGATAGGTTTCTGAAAAACATCGTGGGGTGGTGCGCATTGTATGTGTGTGTGTTACATTACATTCACTAGTAGGAGTGAGAAAAACATCACGGGGTGGTGCGCATTGTATGGGTGTGTGTTACATTACGTTCACTAGTAGAAGTGAGAAAAACAACACGGGGTGGTGCGCATTGTATGGGTGTGTGTTACATTACATTCACTAGTAGGAGTGAGAAAAACATCACGGGGTGGTGTGAATCGGAGGGTCTGAATTAGGATAGGCAGTGAGTGGCAATGTAGGATGGAGAAAAGCACCGCGGGGTGGTCAGCATGGGGACGTCAGGGAACATGCAGTGGCAATGTAGGATAGGTTTCTGAAAAACATCGCGGGGTGCTGCGCATTGTATGGGTGTGTGTTAGATAACATTCACTAGTAGGAGTGAAAAAAACATCACGGGCTGGTGTGAATCGGAGGGTCTGATTTAGGATAGGCAGTGAGTGGCAATGTAGGATGGAGAAAAACACCGCGGGGTGGTCAGCATGGTGAGGTCAGGGAACATGCAGTGGCAATGTAGGATAGGTTTCTGAAAAACATCGCGGGGTGGTGGGCATTGTATGGGTGTGTGTTACATTACATTAACTAGTAGGAGTGAAAAAAATATCACGGGGTGGTGCGCATTGTTTGGGTGTGTGTTACATTACATTCACTAGAAGGAGTGACAAAAACATCACGGAGTGGTGTGAATCGGAGGGTCTGAATTAGGATAGGCTGTGAGTGGCAATGTAGGATGGAGAAAAGCACCGCGGGGTGGTCAGCATGGGGAAGTCAGGGAACATGCAATGGCAATGTAGGATAGGTTTCTGAAAAACAGCGCGGGGTGGTGGGCATTGTATGGGTGTGTGTTACATTACATTCACTAGTAGGAGTGAGAAAAACATCACGGGATGGTGTGAATCGGAGGGTCTGATTTAGGATACGCAGTGAGTGGCAATGTAGGATGGATAAAAGCACCGCGGGGTGGTCAGCATGGGGAGGTCAGGGAACATGCAGTGGCAATGTAGGATAGGTTTCTGAAAAACATCGTGGGGTGGTGCGCATTGTATGGGTGTGTGTTACATTACATTCACTAGTAGGAGTGAGAAAAACACGGGTTGGTGCGCATTGTATTGATGTGTGTTACATTATATTCACGAGTAGGAGTGAGAAAACCATCACGGGTTGGTGTGAATCGGAGGGTCTGAATTAGGATAGGCAGTGAGTGGCAATGTAGGATGGAGAAAAGCACCGAGGGGTGGTCAGCATGGGGAGGTCAGGGAACATTCTGTGGCAATGTAGGATAGTTTTCTGAAAAACATCGCGGGGTGGTGCGCATTGTATGGGTGTGTGTTACATTACATTCACTAGTAGGAGTGAGAAAAACATCACGGGGTGGTTCGCATTGTATGGGTGTGTGTTACATTACATTCCCTAGTAGGAGTGAGAAAAACATCACAGGGTGGTGTCAATCGGAGGGTCTGAATTAGGATAGGCAGTGAGTGGCAATGTAGGATGGAGAAAAGCACCGCGGATTAGTCTCCCTGGGGAGGTAAGGGAACATGCACTGACAATGTAGGATAGGTTTCTGAAAAACATCGCGGGGTTGTGCGCATTGTATGGGTGTGTGTTACATTACATTCACTAGTAGGAGTGAGAAAAACATCACGTGGTGGTGTGAATCGGAGGGTCTGAATTAGGATAGGCAGTGAGTGCCAATGTAGGATGGAGAAAAGCACCGCGGGGTGGTCACCATGGGGAGGTCAGGGAACATGCAGTGGCAATGTAGGATAGGTTTCTGAAAAACATCGTGGGGTGGTGCGCATTGTATGGGTGTGTGTTACATTACATTCACTAGTAGGAGTGAGAAAAACATCTCGCGGTCGTGTGAATTGGAGGGTTTGAATTAGGTTAGGCAGTGAGTGGCAATGTAGGATGCAGAAAAGCACCGCGGGGTTTTCAGCATGGGGACGTCAGGGAACATGCAGTGGCAATGTAGGATAGGTTTCTGAAAAACATCGCGGGGTGGTGCACATTGTATGGGTGTGTGTTACATAACATTCACTAGTAGGAGTGAGAAAAACATCACGGGTTGGTGTGAATCGGAGGGTCTGAATTAGGTTAGGCAGTGAGTGGCAATGTAGGATGGAGAAAAGCACCGAGGGGTGATCAGCATGGGGAGGTCAGGGAACATGCTGTGGCAATGTAGGATAGTTTTCTGAAAAACATCGCGGGGTGGTGCGCATTGTATGGGTGTGTGTTACATTACATTCACTAGTAGGAGTGAGAAAAACATCACGGGGTGGTTCGCATTGTATGGGTGTGTGTTACATTACATTCACTAGTAGGAGTGAGAAAAACATCACAGGGTGGTGTGAATCGGAGGGTCTGAATTAGGATAGGCAGTGAGTGGCAATATAGGATGGAGAAAAGCACCGCGGATTGGTCTCCCTGGGGAGGTAAGGGAACATGCAGTAACAATGTAGGATAGGTTTCTGAAAAAACATCGCGGGGTGGTGCGCATTGTATGGGTGTGTGTTACATTACATTCACTAGTAGGAGTGAGAAAAACATCACGGGGTGGTGTGAATTGGAGGGTTTGAATTAGGTTAGGCAGTGAGTGGCAATGTAGGATGCAGAAAAGCACCGCGGGGTTTTCAGCATGGGGACGTCAGGGAACATGCAGTGGCAATGTAGGATAGGTTTCTGAAAAACATCGCGGGGTGGTGCACATTGTATGGGTGTGTGTTACATAACATTCACTAGTAGGAGTGAGAAAAACATCACGGGGTGGTGTCAATCGGAGGTTCTGATTTAGGATAGGCAGTGAGTGGCAATGTTGGATGGAGAAAAGCACCGTGGGGTGGTCAGCATGGGGAGGTCAGGGAACATGCAGTGGCAATGTAGGATAGGTTTCTGAAAAACATCGCGGGGTGGTGCGCATTGTATGGGTGTGTGTCACATTACATTCACTAGTAGGAGTGAGAAAAACATCTCGCGGTGGTGCACATTGTATGGGTGTGTGTTGCATTACATTCATTAGTAGGAGTGAGAAAAATATCACGGGGTGGTATGAATCGGAGCGTCTGAATTAGTATAGGCAGTGAGTGACAATGTAGAATGGAGAAAAGCACCGCGTTGTGGTCAGCATGGGGAGGTCAGGGAACATGCAGTGGCAATGTAGGATAGTTTTCTGAAAAATATCGCGGGGTGGTGTGCATTGTATGGGTGTGTGTTACATTACATTCACTAGTAGGAGTGAGAAAAACATCACGGGTTGGTGTGATTCGGAGGGTCTGAATTAGGATAGGCAGTGAGTGGCAATGTAGGATGCAGAAAAGCACCGCGGGGTGGTCAGCATGGGGACGTCAGGGAACATGCAGTGGCAATGTAGGATAGGTTTCTGAAAAACATCGCGCGGTGGTGCACATTGTATGGGTGTGTGTTACATAACATTCACTAGTAGGAGTGAGAAAAACATGACGGGGTGGTATCAATCGGAGGGTCTGATTTAGGATAGGCAGTGAGTGGCAATGTCAGATGGAGAAAAGAACCGTGGGGCCGTCAGCATGGGGAGGTCAGGGAACATGAAGTGGCAATGTAGGATAGGTTTCTGAAAAACATTGCGGGGTTGTGCGCATTGTATGGGTGTGTGTTACATTACATTCACTAGTAGGAGTGAGAAAAACATCACGGGTTGGTGCGCAATGTATGGGTGTGTGTTACATTACATTCACTAGTAGGAGTGAGAAAAACATCACGGCGTGGTGTGAATCAGAGGGTCTGAATTAGGGTAGGCAGTGAGTGGCAATGTAGGATGGAGAAAAGCACCGCGGGGTGGTCAGCATGGGGACGTCAGGGAATATGCAGTGGCAATGTAGGATAGGTTTTTGAAAAACATCGCGGGGTGGTGCACATTGTATGGGTGTGTGTTACATAACATTCACTAGTAGGAGTGAGATAACCATCACGGGGTGGTGTGAATCGGAGTGTCTGATTTAGGATAGGCAGTGAGTGGCAATGTCGGATGGAGAAAAGCACCGCGGGGTGGTCAGCATGGAGAGGTCAGGGAACATTCATTGGCAATATAGGATAGGTTTCTGAAAAACATCGCGGGGTGTTGCGCATTGTATGTGTGTGTGTTACATTACATTCACTAGTAGGAGTGAGCAAAACATCACGGGGTGGTGCGCATTTTATGGGTCTGTGTTACATTACATTCACTAGTAAGAGTGAGAAAAACATCACGGGGTGGTGCGCATTGTATGGGTTTGTGTTACATTACATTGACTAATAGGAGTGAGAAAAACATCACGGGGTGGTGTGAATCAGATCGTCTGAATTAGGATAGGCAGTGAGTGGCAATGTAGGATGGAGAAAAGCACCGCGGGGTGTTCAGAATGGGGAGGTCATGGAACATGCAGTGGCACTGTAGGATAGGTTTCTGAAAAACATCGCGTGGTGGTGCGCATTGTATGTGTGTGTGTTACATTACATTCACTAGTAGGAGTGAGAAAAACATCACGGGGTGGTGTGAATCGGAGGGTCTGAATTAGGATAGGCAGTGAGTGGCAATGTAGGATGGAGAAAAGCACCGCGGGGTGGTCAGCATGGGGAGGTCAGGGAACATGCAGTGGCAATGTAGGATATTTTTCTGAAAAATATCGTGGGGTGGTGCGCATTGTATGGTTGTGTGTTACATTACATTCACTAGTAGGAGTGAGAAAAACATCACGGGGTGGTGTGAATCGGAGGGTCTGAATTAGGATAGGCAGTGAGGGGCAATGTAGGATGGAGAAAAGCACCGCGAGGTGGTCAGCATGGGGACGTCAGGGAACATGCTGTGGCAATGTAGGATAGGTTTCTGAAAAATATCGCGGGGTGGTGCACATTGTATGGGTGTGTGTTACATAACAATCACTAGTAGGAGTGAGAAAAACATCACGGGGTGGTGTGAATCGGAGGGTCTGATTTAGGATAGGGAGTGAGTCGCAATGTCGGATGGAGAAAAGCACCGCGGGGTGGTCAGCATGGGGAGGTCAGGGAACATGCATTGGCAATGTAGGATAGGTTTCTCAAAAACATCGCGGGGTGGTCCGCATTGTATGGGTGTGTGTTACATTACATTCACTAGTCGGAGTGAGAAAAACATGACAGGGTGGTGCGCATTGTATGGGTGTGTGTTACATTACATTCACTAGTAGGAGTGAGAAAAACATCACAGAGTGGTGTGAATCACAGTGTCTGAATTAGGATAGGCAGTGAGTGGCAATGTAGGATGGAGAAAAGCACCGCGGGGTGGTCAGCATGGGGAGGGCAGGGAACATGCAATGGCAATGTAGGAGAGGTTTCTGAAAAATATCGCGGGGTGGTGCGCATTGTATGGTTGTGTGTTACATTACATTCACTAGTAGGAGTGAGAAAAACATCACGGGGTGGTGCGCATTGTATGGGTGTGTGTTACATTACATTCACTAGTAGGAGTGATAAAAACATCACGGGGTGGTGTGAATCGCAGGCTCTGAGTTAGGATAGGCAGTGAGTGGCAATGTAGGAACAAGAAAAGCACCGCGGGCTGGTCAGAATGGGGAGGTCATGGAACATGCAGTGGCAATGTAGGATAGGTTTCTGAAAAACATCGCGGGGTGGTGCGCATTGTATGGGTGTGTGGTACATTACATTCACTAGTAGGAGTGAGAAAAACATCACGGGGTGGTGCACATTTTATGGGTCTGTGTTACATTACATTCACTAGTAAGAGTGAGAAAAACATCGCGGGGTGGTGCGCATTGTATGGGTGTGTGTTACATTACATTCACTAGTAGGAATGAGAAAAACATCACGGGGTGGTGCGCATTGTATGGGTGTGTGTTACATTACATTCACTAGTAGGAGTGAGAAAAACATCACGGGGTGGTGCGCATTGTATGGGTGTGTGTTACATTACATTCACTAGTAGGAGTGGGAAAAACATCACGGGGTGGTGTGATTCGGAGGGTCTGAATTAGGATCGGCAGTGAGTGGCAATATAGGATGGAGAAAAGCACCGCGGGGTGGTGAGCAAGGGGAGGTCAGGGAACATGCAGTGGCAATGTAGGATAGGTTTCTGAAAAACATCGCGTGCTGGTGCGCATTGTATGCGTGTGTGTTACAATACATTCACTAGTAGGAGTGAGAAAAACATCACGGGTTGGTGCGCATTGTATGGATGTGTGTTACATTACATTCACTAGTAGAAGTGAAAAAAACATCACGGGGTGGTGTGAATCGGATGGTCTGAATTAGGATAGGCAGTGAGTGGCAATGTAGGATGGAGAAAATCACCGCGGGGTGGTCAGCATGGGGAGGTCAGGGAACATGAAGTGGCAATGTAGGATAGTTTTCTGAAAAACAACGCGGTGTGGTGCGCATTGTATGGGTGTGTCTTACATAACATTCACTACTAGGAGTGAGAAAAACATCACGGGGTGGTTCGCATTGTATGGGTGTGTGTTGTATTACATTCACTACTAGGAATGAGAAAAACATCACGTGGTGGTGTGAATCGGAGTGTCTCAATTAGGATAGGCAGTGAGTGCCAATGTAGGATGGAGAAAAGCACCGCGGGGTGGTCACCATAGGAGGTCAGGGAACATGCAGTGGCAATGTAGGATAGGTTTCTGAAAAACATCGTGGGGTGGTGCGCATTGTATGGGTGTGTGTTACATTACATTCACTAGTAGGAGTGAGAAAAACATCACGGGGTGGTGCGCATTGTATGGGTGTGTGTTACATTACGTTCACTAGTAGGAGTGAGAAAAACAACACGGGTTGGTGCGCATTGTATTGATGTGTGTTACATTACATTCACGAGTAGGAGTGAGAAAAACATCACGGGTTGGTGTGAATCGGAGGGTCTGAATTAGGATAGGCAGTGAGTGGCAATGTAGGATGGAGAAAAGCACCGAGGGGTGGTCAGCATGGGGAGGTCAGGGAACATGCTGTGGCAATGTAGGATAGTTTTCTGAAAAAACATCGCGGGGTGGTGCGCATTGTATGGGTGTGTGTTACATTACATTCACTAGTAGGAGTGAGAAAAACATCACGGGGTGGTTCGCATTGTATGGGTGTGTGTTACATTACATTCACTAGTAGGAGTGAGAAAAACATCACAGGGTGGTGTGAATCGGAGGGTCTGAATTAGGATAGGCAGTGAGTGGCAATGTAGGATGGAGAAAAGCACCGCGGATTAGTCTCCCTGGGTCGGTAAGGGAACATGCAGTGACAATGTTGGATAGGTTTCTGAAAAACATCGCGGGGTGGTGCGCATTGTATGGGTGTGTGTTACATTACATTCACTAGTAGGAGTGAGAAAAACATCACGGGGTGGTGCGCATTGTATGGGTGTGTGTTACATTACATTCACTAGTAGGAGTGAGAAAAACATCTCGCGGTGGTGCGCATTGTATGGGTGTGTGTTACATTACATTCACTAGTAGGAGTGAGAAAAATATCACGGGGTGGTCTGAATCGGAGGGTCTGAATTAGTATAGGCAGTGAGTGGCAATGTAGAATGGAGAAAAGCACCGCGGTGTGGTCAGCATGGGGAGGTCAGGGAACATGCAGTGGCAATGTAGGATAGTTTTCTGAAAAATATCGCGGGGTGGTGCGCATTGTATGGGTGTGTGTTACAATACATTCACTAGTAGGAGTGAGAAAAACATCACGGGTTGGTGTGATTCGGAGGGTCTGAATTAGGATAGGCAGTGAGTGGCAATGTAGGATGCAGAAAAGCACCGCGGGGTGGTCAGCATTGGGACGTCAGGGAACATGCAGTGGCAATGTAGGATAGGTTTCTGAAAAACATCGCGGGGTGGTGCACATTGTATGGGTGTGAGTTACATAACATTCACTAGTAGGAGTGAGAAAAACATCACTGGGTGGTATCAATCGGAGGGTCTGATTTAGGATAGGCAGTGAGTGGCAATGTCAGATGGAGAAAAGCACCGCCCGGTGGTCAGCATGGGGAGGTCAGGGAACATGCAGTGGCAATGTAAGATAGGTTTCTGAAAAACATCGCGGGGTGGTGCGCATTGTATGGGTGTGTGTTACATTACATTCACTAGTAGGAGTGAGAAAAACATCACGGGGTGGTGTGCAATATATGGGTGTGTGTTACATTACATTCACAATTAGGAGTGAGAAAAACATCACGGGGTGGTGCGCATTGTATGGGTGTGTGTTACATTACATTCACTAGTAGGAGTGAGAAAAACATCACGTGGTGGTGTGAATCGGAGGGTCTGAATTAGGATAGGCAGTGAGTGGCAATGTATGATGGAGAAAAGCACCGCGGCGTGCTCAGCATGGGGAGGTAAGGGAACATGCAGTGGCAATGTAGGATAGGTTTCTGAAAAACATCGCGTGCTGGTGCGCATTGTATGCGTGTGTGTTACAATACATTCACTAGTAGGAGTGAGAAAAACATCACGGGTTGGTGCGCATTGTATGGATGTGTGTTACATTACATTCACTAGTAGAAGTGAAAAAAACATCACGGGGTGGTGTGAATCGGAGGGTCTGAATTAGGATAGGCAGTGAGTGGCAATGTAGGATGGAGAAAATCACCACGGGGTGGTCAGCATGGGGAGGTCAGGGAACATGAAGTGGCAATGTAGGATAGTTTTCTGAAAAACAACGCGGTGTGGTGCGCATTGTATGGGTGTGTCTTACATAACATTCACTACTAGAGGTGAGAAAAACATCACGGTGTGGTTCGCATTGTATGGTTGTGTGTTGTATTACATTCACTACTAGGAGTGAGAAAAACATCACGTGGTGGTGTGAATCGGAGTGTCTCAATTAGGATAGGCAGTGAGTGCCAATGTAGGATGGAGAAAAGCACCGCGGGGTGGTCACCATAGGAGGTCAGGGAACATGCAGGGGCAATGTAGGATAGGTTTCTGAAAAACATCGTGGGGTGGTGCGCATTGTATGGGTGTGTGTTACATTACATTCACTAGTAGGAGTGAGAAAAACATCACGGGGTGGTGCGCATTGTATGGGTGTGTGTTACATTACGTTCACTAGTAGGAGTGAGAAAAACAACACGGGTTGGTGCGCATTGTATTGATGTGTGTTACATTCCATTCACGAGTAGGAGTGAGAAAAACATCACGGGTTGGTGTGAATCGGAGGGTCTGAATTAGGATAGGCAGTGAGTGGCAATGTAGGATGGAGAAAAGCACCGAGGGGTGGTCAGCATTGGGAGGTCAGGGAACATGCTGTGGCAATGTAGGATAGTTTTCTGAAAAACATCGCGGGGTGGTGCGCATTGTATGGGTGTGTGTTACATTACATTCACTAGTAGGAGTGAGAAAAACATCACGGGGTGGTTCGCATTGTATGGGTGTGTGTTACATTACATTCACTAGTAGGAGTGAGAAAAACATCACAGGGTGCTGTGAATCGGAGGGTCTGAATTAGGATAGGCAGTGAGTGGCAATGTAGGATGGAGAAAAGCACCGCGGATTAGTCTCCCTGGGTCGGTAAGGGAACATGCAGTGACAAAGTTGGATAGTTTTCTGAAAAACATCGCGGGGTGGTGCGCATTGTATGGGTGTGTGTTACATTACATTCACTAGTAGGAGTGAGAAAAACATTACGGGGTGGTGCGCATTGTATGGGTGTGTGTTACATTACATTCACTAGTAGGAGTGAGAAAAACATCTCGCGGTGGTGCGCAATGTATGGGTGTGTGTTACATTACATTCACTAGTAGGAGTGAGAAAAATATCACGGGGTGGTCTGAATCGGAGGGTCTGAATTAGTATAGGCAGTGAGTGGCAATGTAGAATGGAGAAAAGCACCGCGGTGTGGTCAGCATGGGGAGGTCAGGGAACATGCAGTGGCAATGTAGGATAGTTTTCTGAAAAATATCGCGGGGTGGTGCGCATTGTATGGGTGTGTGTTACAATACATTCACTAGTAGGAGTGAGAAAAACATCACGGGTTGGTGTGATTCGGAGGGTCTGAATTAGGATAGGCAGTGAGTGGCAATGTAGGATGCAGAAAAGCAACGCGGGGTTGTCAGCATTGGGACGTCAGGGAACATGCAGTGGCAATGTAGGATAGGTTTCTGAAAAACATCGCGGGGTGGTGCACATTGTATGGGTGTGTGTTACATAACATTCACTAGTAGGAGTGAGAAAAACATCACGGGGTGGTATCAATCGGAGGTTCTGATTTAGGATAGGCAGTGAGTGGCAATGTCGGATGGAGAAAAGCACCGCCCGGTGGTCAGCATGGGGAGGTCAGGGAACATGCAGTGGCAATGTAGGATAGGTTTCTGAAAAACATCGCGGGGTGGTGTGCATTGTATGGGTGTGTGTTACATTACATTCACTAGTAGGAGTGAGAAAAACATCACGGGGTGGTGCGCAATGTATGGGTGTGTGTTACATTACATTCACAAGTAGGAGTGAGAAAAACATCACGGGGTGGTGCGCATTGTATGGGTGTGTGTTACATTACATTCACTAGTAGGAGTGAGAAAAACATCACGTGGTGGTGTGAATCGGAGGGTCTGAATTAGGATAGGCAGTGAGTGCCAATGTAGGATGGAGAAAAGCACCGCGGGGTGGTCACCATGGGGAGGTCAGGGAACTTGCAGTGGCAATGTAGGATAGGTTTCTGAAAAACATCGTGGGGTGGTGCGCATTGTATGGGTGTGTGTTACATTACATTCACTAGTAGGAGTGAGAAAAACATCACGGGGTGGTGCGCATTGTATGGGTGTGTGTTACATTACGTTCACTAGTAGAAGTGAGAAAAACAACACGGGGTGGTGCGCATTGTATGGGTGTGTGTTACATTACATTCACTAGTAGGAGTGAGAAAAACATCACGGGGTGGTGTGAATCGGAGGGTCTGAATTAGGATAGGCAGTGAGTGGCAATGTAGGATGGAGAAAAGCACCGCGGTGTGGTCAGCATGGGGACGTCAGGGAACATGCAGTGGCAATGTAGGATAGGTTTCTGAAAAACATCGAGGGGTGCTGCGCATTGTATGGGTGTGTGTTAGATAACATTCACTAGTAGGAGTGAGAAAAACATCACGGGCTGGTGTGAATCGGAGGGTCTGATTTAGGATAGGCAGTGAGTGGCAATGTAGGATGGAGAAAAACACCGCGGGGTGGTCAGCATGGTGAGGTCAGGGAACATGCAGTGGCAATGTAGGATAGGTTTCTGAAAAACATCGCGGGGTGGTGGGCATTGTATGGGTGTGTGTTACATTACATTAACTAGTAGGAGTGAGAAAAACATCACGGGGTGGTGCGCATTGTTTGGGTGTGTGTTACATTACATTCACTAGAAGGAGTGACAAAAACATCACGTAGTGGTGTGAATCGGAGGGTCTGAATTAGGATAGGCTGTGAGTGGCAATGTAGGATGGAGAAAAGCACCGCGGGGTGGTCAGCATGGGGAAGTCAGGGAACATGCAATGGCAATGTAGGATAGGTTTCTGAAAAACAGCGCGGGGTGGTGGGCATTGTATGGGTGTGTGTTACATTACATTCACTAGTAGGAGTGAGAAAAACATCACGGGATGGTGTGAATCGGAGGGTCTGATTTAGGATACGCAGTGAGTGGCAATGTAGGATGGATAAAAGCACCGCGGGGTGGTCAGCATGGGGAGGTCAGGGAACATGCAGTGGCAATGTAGGATAGGTTTCTGAAAAACATCGTGGGGTGGTGCGCATTGTATGGGTGTGTGTTACATTACATTCACTAGTAGGAGTGAGAAAAACACAGGTTGGTGCGCATTGTATTGATGTGTGTTACATTACATTCACGAGTAGGAGTGAGAAAACCATCACGGGTTGGTGTGAATCGGAGGGTATGAATTAGGATAGGCAGTGAGTGGCAATGTAGGATGGAGAAAAGCACCGAGGGGTGGTCAGCATGGGGAGGTCAGGGAACATTCTGTGGCAATGTAGGATAGTTTTCTGAAAAACATCGCGGGGTGGTGCGCATTGTATGGGTGTGTGTTACATTACATTCACTAGTAGGAGTGAGAAAAACATCACAGGGTGGTGTCAATCGGAGGGTCTGAATTAGGATAGGCAGTGAGTGGCAATGTAGGATGGAGAAAAGCACCGCGGATTAGTCTCCCTGGGGAGGTAAGGGAACATGCAGTGACAATGTAGGATAGGTTTCTGAAAAACATCGCGGGGTTGTGCGCATTGTATGGGTGTGTGTTACATTACATTCACTAGTAGGAGTGAGAAAAACATCACGTGGTGGTGTGAATCGGAGGGTCTGAATTAGGATAGGCAGTGAGTGGCAATGTAGGATGGAGAAAAGCACCGAGGGGTGGTCAGCATGGGGAGGTCAAGGAACATTCTGTGGCAATGTAGGATAGTTTTCTGAAAAACATCGCGGGGTGGTTCGCATTGTATGGGTGTGTGTTACATTACATTCACTAGTAGGAGTGAGAAAAACATCACAGGGTGGTGTCAATCGGAGGGTCTGAATTAGGATAGGCAGTGAGTGGCAATGTAGGATGGAGAAAAGCACCGCGGATTAGTCTCCCTGGGGAGGTAAGGGAACATGCAGTGACAATGTAGGATAGGTTTCTGAAAAACATCGTGGGGTGGTGCGCATTGTATGGGTGTGTGTTACATTACATTCACTAGTAGGAGTGAGAAAAACATCTCGCGGTGGTGCGCATTGTATGGGTGTGTGTTACATTACATTCACTAGTAGGAGTGAGAAAAATATCACGGGGTGGTCTGAATCAGAGGGTCTGAATTAGTATAGGCAGTGAGTGGCAATGTAGAATGGAGAAAAGCACCGCGGTGTGGTCAGCATGGGGAGGTCAGGGAACATGCAGTGGCAATGTAGGATAGTTTTCTGAAAAATATCACGGGGTGGTGCGCATTGTATGGGTGTGTGTTACAATACATTCACTAGTAGGAGTGAGAAAAACATCACGGGTTGGTGTGATTCGGAGGGTCTGAATTAGGATAGGCAGTGATGGCAATGTAGGATGCAGAAAAGCACCGCGGGGTGGTCAGCATTGGGACGTCAGGGAACATGCAGTGGCAATGTAGGATAGGTTTCTGAAAAACATCGCGGGGTGGTGCACATTGTATGGGTGTGTGTTACATAACATTCAGTAGTAGGAGTGAGAAAAACATCACGGGGTGGTATCAATCGGAGGGTCTGTTTTAGGATAGGCAGTGAGTGGCAATGTCGGATGGAGAAAAGCACCGCCCGGTGGTCAGCATGGGGAGGTCAGGGAACATGCAGTGGCAATGTAGGATAGGTTTCTGAAAAACATCGCGGGGTGGTGCGCATTGTATGGGTGTGTGTTACATTACATTCACTAGTAGGAGTGAGAAAAACATCACGGGGTGGTGCGCAATGTATGGGTGTGTGTTACATTACATTCAAAAGTAGGAGTGAGAAAAACATCACGGGGTGGTGCGCATTGTATGGGTGTGTGTTACATTACATTCACTAGTAGGAGTGAGAAAAACATCACGTGGTGGTGTGAATCGGAGGGTCTGAATTAGGATAGGCAGTGAGTGCCAATGTAGGATGGAGAAAAGCACCGCGGGGTGGTCACCATGGGGAGGTCAGGGAACTTGCAGTGGCAATGTAGGATAGGTTTCTGAAAAACATCGTGGGGTGGTGCGCATTGTATGGGTGTGTGTTACATTACATTCACTAGTAGGAGTGAGAAAAACATCACGGGGTGGTGCGCATTGTATGGGTGTGTGTTACATTACGTTCACTAGTAGAATTGAGAAAAACAACACGGTGTGGTGCGCATTGTATGGGTGTGTGTTACATTACATTCACTTGTAGGAGTGAGAAAAACATCACGGGGTGGTGTGAATCGGAGGGTCTGAATTAGGATAGGCAGTGAGTGGCAATGTAGGATGGAGAAAAGCACCGCGGGGTGGTCAGCATGGGGACGTCAGGGAACATGCAGTGGCAATGTAGGATAGGTTTCTGAAAAACATCGCGGGGTGCTGCGCATTGTATGGGTGTGTGTTACATAACATTCACTAGTAGGAGTGAGAAAAACATCACGGGCTGGTGTGAATCGGAGGGTCTGATTTAGGATAGGCAGTGAGTGGCAATGTCAGATGGAGAAAAACACCGCGGGGTGGTCAGCATGGGGAGGTCAGGGAACATGCAGTGGCAATGTAGGATAGGTTTCTGAAAAACATCGCGGGGTGGTGGGCATTGTATGGGTGTGTGTTACATTACATTACCTAGTAGGAGTGAGAAAAACATCACGGGGTGGTGCGCATTGTTTGGGTGTGTGTTACATTACATTCACTAGAAGGAGTGACAAAAACATCACGTAGTGGTGTGAATCGGAGGGTCTGAATTAGGATAGGCTGTGAGTGGCAATGTAGGATGGAGAAAAGCACCGCGGGGTGGTCAGCATGGGGAAGTAGGGAACATGCAATGGCAATGTAGGATAGGTTTCTGAAAAACAGCGCGGGGTGGTGGGCATTGTATGGGTGTGTGTTACATTACATTCACTAGTAGGAGTGAGAAAAACATCACGGGATGGTGTGAATCGGAGGGTCTGATTTAGGATACGCAGTGAGTGGCAATGTAGGATGGATAAAAGCACCGCGGGGTGGTCAGCATGGGGAGGTCAGGGAACATGCAGTGGCAATGTAGGATAGGTTTCTGAAAAACATCGTGGGGTGGTGCGCATTGTATGGGTGTGTGTTACATTACATTCACTAATAGGAGTGAGAAAAACACGGGTTGGTGCGCATTGTATTGATGTGTGTTACATTACATTCACGAGTAGGAGTGAGAAAACCATCATGGGTTGGTGTGAATCGGAGGGTCTGAATTAGGATAGGCAGTGAGTGGCAATGTAGGATGGAGAAAAGCACCGAAGGGTGGTCAGCATGGGGAGGTCAGGGAACATTCTGTGGCAATGTAGGATAGTTTTCTGAAAAACATCGCGGGGTGGTGCGCATTGTATGGGTGTGTGTTACATTACATTCACTAGTAGGAGTGAGAAAAACATCACGGGGTGGTTCGCATTGTATGGGTGTGTGTTACATTACATTCACTAGTAGGAGTGAGAAAAACATCACAGGGTGGTGTCAATCGGAGGGTCTGAATTAGGATAGGCAGTGAGTGGCAATGTAGGATGGAGAAAAGCACCGCGGATTAGTCTCCCTGGGGAGGTAAGGGAACATGCAGTGACAATGTAGGATAGGTTTCTGAAAAATATCGCGGGGTTGTGCGCATTGTATGGGTGTGTGTTACATTACATTCACTAGTAGGAGTGAGAAAAACATCACGTGGTGGTGTGAATCGGAGGGTCTGAATTAGGATAGGCAGTGAGTGTCAATGTAGGATGGAGAAAAGCACCGCGGGGTGGTCACCATGGGGAGGTCAGGGAACATGCAGTGGCAATGTAGGATAGGTTTCTGAAAAACATCGTGGGGTGGTGCGCATTGTATGGGTGTGTGTTACATTACATTCACTAGTAGGAGTGAGAAAAATATCACGGGGTGGTCTGAATCGGAGGGTCTGAATTAGTATAGGCAGTGAGTGGCAATGTAGAATGGAGAAAAGCACCGCGGTGTGGTCAGCATGGGGAGGTCAGGGAACATACAGTGGCAATGTAGGATAGTTTTCTGAAAAATATCGCGGGGTGGTGCGCATTGTATGGGTGTGTGTTACAATACATTCACTAGTAGGAGTGAGAAAAACATCACGTGTTGGTGTGATTCGGAGGGTCTGAATTAGGATAGGCAGTGAGTGGCAATGTAGGATGCAGAAAAGCACCGCGGGGTGGTCAGCATTGGGACGTCAGGGAATATGCAGTGGCAATGTAGGATAGGTTTCTGAAAAACATCGCGGGGTGGTGCGCATTGTATGGGTGTGTGTTACATTACATTCACTAGTAGGAGTGAGAAAAACATCACGGGGTGGTGCGCAATGTATGGGTGTGTGTTACATTACATTCACAAGTAGGAGTGAGAAAAACATCACGGGGTGGTGCGCATTGTATTGGTGTGTGTTACATTACATTCACTAGTAGGAGTGAGAAAAACATCACGTGGTGGTGTGAATCGGAGGGTCTGAATTAGGATAGGCAGTGAGTGCCAATGTAGGATGGAGAAAAGCACCGCGGGGTGGTCACCATGGGGAGGTCAGGGAACTTGCAGTGGCAATGTAGGATAGGTTTCTGAAAAACATCGTGGGGTGGTGCGCATTGTATGGGTGTGTGTTACATTACATTCACTAGTAGGAGTGAGAAAAACATCACGGGGTGGTGCGCATTGTATGGGTGTGTGTTACATTACGTTCACTAGTAGAAGTGAGAAAAACAACACGGGGTGGTGCGCATTGTATGGGTGTGTGTTACATTACATTCACTTGTAGGAGTGAGAAAAACATCACGGGGTGGTGTGAATCGGAGGGTCTGAATTAGGATAGGCAGTGAGTGGCAATGTAGGATGGCGAAAAGCACCGCGGGGTGGTCACCATGGGGACGTCAGGGAACATGCAGTGGCAATGTAGGATAGGTTTCTGAAAAACATCGCGGGGTGCTGCGCATTGTATGGGTGTGTGTTACATTACATTAACTAGTAGGAGTGAGAAAAACATCACGGGGTGGTGCGCATTGTTTGGGTGTGTGTTACATTACATTCACTAGAAGGAGTGACAAAAACATCACGTAGTGGTGTGAATCGGAGGGTCTGAATTAGGATAGGCTGTGAGTGGCAATGTAGGATGGAGAAAAGCACCGCGGGGTGGGCAGCATGGGGAAGTCAGGGAACATGCATGGCAATGTAGGATAGGTTTCTGAAAAACAGCGCGGGGTGGTGGGCATTGTATGGGTGTGTGTTACATTACATTCACTAGTAGGAGTGAGAAAAACATCACGGGATGGTGTGAATCGGAGGGTCTGATTTAGGATACTCAGTGAGTGGCAATGTAGGATGGATAAAAGCACTGCGGGGTGGTCAGCATGGGGAGGTCAGGGAACATGCAGTGGCAATGTAGGATAGGTTTCTGAAAAACATCGTGGGGTGGTGCGCATTGTATGGGTGTGTGTTACATTACATTCACTAGTAGGAGTGAGAAAAACACGGGTTGGTGCGCATTGTATTGATGTGTGTTACATTACATTCACGAGTAGGAGTGAGAAAACCATCACGGGTTGGTGTGAATCGGAGGGTCTGAATTAGGATAGGCAGTGAGTGGCAATGTAGGATGGAGAAAAGCACCGCGGGGTGGTCAGCATGGGGAGGTCAGGGAACATTCTGTGGCAATGTAGGATAGTTTTCTGAAAAACATCGCGGGGTGGTGCGCATTGTATGGGTGTGTGTTACATTACATTCACTAGTAGGAGTGAGAAAAACATCACGGGTTGGTGCGCAATGTATGGGTGTGTGTTACATTACATTCACTAGTAGGAGTGAGAAAAACATCACGGCGTGGTGTGAATCAGAGGGTCTGAATTAGGGTAGGCAGTGAGTGGCAATGTAGGATGGAGAAAAGCACCGCGGGGTGGTCAGCATGGGGACGTCAGGGAATATGCAGTGGCAATGTAGGATAGGTTTTTGAAAAACATCGCGGGGTGGTGCACATTGTATGGGTGTGTGTTACATAACATTCACTAGTAGGAGTGAGATAACCATCACGGGGTGGTGTGAATCGGAGTGTCTGATTTAGGATAGGCAGTGAGTGGCAATGTCGGATGGAGAAAAGCACCGCGGGGTGGTCAGCATGGAGAGGTCAGGGAACATTCATTGGCAATATAGGATAGGTTTCTGAAAAACATCGCGGGGTGTTGCGCATTGTATGTGTGTGTGTTACATTACATTCACTAGTAGGAGTGAGCAAAACATCACGGGGTGGTGCGCATTTTATGGGTCTGTGTTACATTACATTCACTAGTAAGAGTGAGAAAAACATCACGGGGTGGTGCGCATTGTATGGGTTTGTGTTACATTACATTGACTAATAGGAGTGAGAAAAACATCACGGGGTGGTGTGAATCAGATCGTCTGAATTAGGATAGGCAGTGAGTGGCAATGTAGGATGGAGAAAAGCACCGCGGGGTGTTCAGAATGGGGAGGTCATGGAACATGCAGTGGCACTGTAGGATAGGTTTCTGAAAAACATCGCGTGGTGGTGCGCATTGTATGTGTGTGTGTTACATTACATTCACTAGTAGGAGTGAGAAAAACATCACGGGGTGGTGTGAATCGGAGGGTCTGAATTAGGATAGGCAGTGAGTGGCAATGTAGGATGGAGAAAAGCACCGCGGGGTGGTCAGCATGGGGAGGTCAGGGAACATGCAGTGGCAATGTAGGATATTTTTCTGAAAAATATCGTGGGGTGGTGCGCATTGTATGGTTGTGTGTTACATTACATTCACTAGTAGGAGTGAGAAAAACATCACGGGGTGGTGTGAATCGGAGGGTCTGAATTAGGATAGGCAGTGAGGGGCAATGTAGGATGGAGAAAAGCACCGCGAGGTGGTCAGCATGGGGACGTCAGGGAACATGCTGTGGCAATGTAGGATAGGTTTCTGAAAAATATCGCGGGGTGGTGCACATTGTATGGGTGTGTGTTACATAACAATCACTAGTAGGAGTGAGAAAAACATCACGGGGTGGTGTGAATCGGAGGGTCTGATTTAGGATAGGGAGTGAGTCGCAATGTCGGATGGAGAAAAGCACCGCGGGGTGGTCAGCATGGGGAGGTCAGGGAACATGCATTGGCAATGTAGGATAGGTTTCTCAAAAACATCGCGGGGTGGTCCGCATTGTATGGGTGTGTGTTACATTACATTCACTAGTCGGAGTGAGAAAAACATGACAGGGTGGTGCGCATTGTATGGGTGTGTGTTACATTACATTCACTAGTAGGAGTGAGAAAAACATCACAGAGTGGTGTGAATCACAGTGTCTGAATTAGGATAGGCAGTGAGTGGCAATGTAGGATGGAGAAAAGCACCGCGGGGTGGTCAGCATGGGGAGGGCAGGGAACATGCAATGGCAATGTAGGAGAGGTTTCTGAAAAATATCGCGGGGTGGTGCGCATTGTATGGTTGTGTGTTACATTACATTCACTAGTAGGAGTGAGAAAAACATCACGGGGTGGTGCGCATTGTATGGGTGTGTGTTACATTACATTCACTAGTAGGAGTGATAAAAACATCACGGGGTGGTGTGAATCGCAGGCTCTGAGTTAGGATAGGCAGTGAGTGGCAATGTAGGAACAAGAAAAGCACCGCGGGCTGGTCAGAATGGGGAGGTCATGGAACATGCAGTGGCAATGTAGGATAGGTTTCTGAAAAACATCGCGGGGTGGTGCGCATTGTATGGGTGTGTGGTACATTACATTCACTAGTAGGAGTGAGAAAAACATCACGGGGTGGTGCACATTTTATGGGTCTGTGTTACATTACATTCACTAGTAAGAGTGAGAAAAACATCGCGGGGTGGTGCGCATTGTATGGGTGTGTGTTACATTACATTCACTAGTAGGAATGAGAAAAACATCACGGGGTGGTGCGCATTGTATGGGTGTGTGTTACATTACATTCACTAGTAGGAGTGAGAAAAACATCACGGGGTGGTGCGCATTGTATGGGTGTGTGTTACATTACATTCACTAGTAGGAGTGGGAAAAACATCACGGGGTGGTGTGATTCGGAGGGTCTGAATTAGGATCGGCAGTGAGTGGCAATATAGGATGGAGAAAAGCACCGCGGGGTGGTGAGCAAGGGGAGGTCAGGGAACATGCAGTGGCAATGTAGGATAGGTTTCTGAAAAACATCGCGTGCTGGTGCGCATTGTATGCGTGTGTGTTACAATACATTCACTAGTAGGAGTGAGAAAAACATCACGGGTTGGTGCGCATTGTATGGATGTGTGTTACATTACATTCACTAGTAGAAGTGAAAAAAACATCACGGGGTGGTGTGAATCGGATGGTCTGAATTAGGATAGGCAGTGAGTGGCAATGTAGGATGGAGAAAATCACCGCGGGGTGGTCAGCATGGGGAGGTCAGGGAACATGAAATGGCAATGTAGGATAGTTTTCTGAAAAACAACGCGGTGTGGTGCGCATTGTATGGGTGTGTCTTACATAACATTCACTACTAGGAGTGAGAAAAACATCACGGGGTGGTTCGCATTGTATGGGTGTGTGTTGTATTACATTCACTACTAGGAATGAGAAAAACATCACGTGGTGGTGTGAATCGGAGTGTCTCAATTAGGATAGGCAGTGAGTGCCAATGTAGGATGGAGAAAAGCACCGCGGGGTGGTCACCATAGGAGGTCAGGGAACATGCAGTGGCAATGTAGGATAGGTTTCTGAAAAACATCGTGGGGTGGTGCGCATTGTATGGGTGTGTGTTACATTACATTCACTAGTAGGAGTGAGAAAAACATCACGGGGTGGTGCGCATTGTATGGGTGTGTGTTACATTACGTTCACTAGTAGGAGTGAGAAAAACAACACGGGTTGGTGCGCATTGTATTGATGTGTGTTACATTACATTCACGAGTAGGAGTGAGAAAAACATCACGGGTTGGTGTGAATCGGAGGGTCTGAATTAGGATAGGCAGTGAGTGGCAATGTAGGATGGAGAAAAGCACCGAGGGGTGGTCAGCATGGGGAGGTCAGGGAACATGCTGTGGCAATGTAGGATAGTTTTCTGAAAAAACATCGCGGGGTGGTGCGCATTGTATGGGTGTGTGTTACATTACATTCACTAGTAGGAGTGAGAAAAACATCACGGGGTGGTTCGCATTGTATGGGTGTGTGTTACATTACATTCACTAGTAGGAGTGAGAAAAACATCACAGGGTGGTGTGAATCGGAGGGTCTGAATTAGGATAGGCAGTGAGTGGCAATGTAGGATGGAGAAAAGCACCGCGGATTAGTCTCCCTGGGTCGGTAAGGGAACATGCAGTGACAATGTTGGATAGGTTTCTGAAAAACATCGCGGGGTGGTGCGCATTGTATGGGTGTGTGTTACATTACATTCACTAGTAGGAGTGAGAAAAACATCACGGGGTGGTGCGCATTGTATGGGTGTGTGTTACATTACATTCACTAGTAGGAGTGAGAAAAACATCTCGCGGTGGTGCGCATTGTATGGGTGTGTGTTACATTACATTCACTAGTAGGAGTGAGAAAAATATCACGGGGTGGTCTGAATCGGAGGGTCTGAATTAGTATAGGCAGTGAGTGGCAATGTAGAATGGAGAAAAGCACCGCGGTGTGGTCAGCATGGGGAGGTCAGGGAACATGCAGTGGCAATGTAGGATAGTTTTCTGAAAAATATCGCGGGGTGGTGCGCATTGTATGGGTGTGTGTTACAATACATTCACTAGTAGGAGTGAGAAAAACATCACGGGTTGGTGTGATTCGGAGGGTCTGAATTAGGATAGGCAGTGAGTGGCAATGTAGGATGCAGAAAAGCACCGCGGGGTGGTCAGCATTGGGACGTCAGGGAACATGCAGTGGCAATGTAGGATAGGTTTCTGAAAAACATCGCGGGGTGGTGCACATTGTATGGGTGTGAGTTACATAACATTCACTAGTAGGAGTGAGAAAAACATCACTGGGTGGTATCAATCGGAGGGTCTGATTTAGGATAGGCAGTGAGTGGCAATGTCAGATGGAGAAAAGCACCGCCCGGTGGTCAGCATGGGGAGGTCAGGGAACATGCAGTGGCAATGTAAGATAGGTTTCTGAAAAACATCGCGGGGTGGTGCGCATTGTATGGGTGTGTGTTACATTACATTCACTAGTAGGAGTGAGAAAAACATCACGGGGTGGTGTGCAATATATGGGTGTGTGTTACATTACATTCACAATTAGGAGTGAGAAAAACATCACGGGGTGGTGCGCATTGTATGGGTGTGTGTTACATTACATTCACTAGTAGGAGTGAGAAAAACATCACGTGGTGGTGTGAATCGGAGGGTCTGAATTAGGATAGGCAGTGAGTGGCAATGTATGATGGAGAAAAGCACCGCGGCGTGCTCAGCATGGGGAGGTAAGGGAACATGCAGTGGCAATGTAGGATAGGTTTCTGAAAAACATCGCGTGCTGGTGCGCATTGTATGCGTGTGTGTTACAATACATTCACTAGTAGGAGTGAGAAAAACATCACGGGTTGGTGCGCATTGTATGGATGTGTGTTACATTACATTCACTAGTAGAAGTGAAAAAAACATCACGGGGTGGTGTGAATCGGAGGGTCTGAATTAGGATAGGCAGTGAGTGGCAATGTAGGATGGAGAAAATCACCGCGGGGTGGTCAGCATGGGGAGGTCAGGGAACATGAAGTGGCAATGTAGGATAGTTTTCTGAAAAACAACGCGGTGTGGTGCGCATTGTATGGGTGTGTCTTACATAACATTCACTACTAGAGGTGAGAAAAACATCACGGTGTGGTTCGCATTGTATGGTTGTGTGTTGTATTACATTCACTACTAGGAGTGAGAAAAACATCACGTGGTGGTGTGAATCGGAGTGTCTCAATTAGGATAGGCAGTGAGTGCCAATGTAGGATGGAGAAAAGCACCGCGGGGTGGTCACCATAGGAGGTCAGGGAACATGCAGGGGCAATGTAGGATAGGTTTCTGAAAAACATCGTGGGGTGGTGCGCATTGTATGGGTGTGTGTTACATTACATTCACTAGTAGGAGTGAGAAAAACATCACGGGGTGGTGCGCATTGTATGGGTGTGTGTTACATTACGTTCACTAGTAGGAGTGAGAAAAACAACACGGGTTGGTGCGCATTGTATTGATGTGTGTTACATTCCATTCACGAGTAGGAGTGAGAAAAACATCACGGGTTGGTGTGAATCGGAGGGTCTGAATTAGGATAGGCAGTGAGTGGCAATGTAGGATGGAGAAAAGCACCGAGGGGTGGTCAGCATTGGGAGGTCAGGGAACATGCTGTGGCAATGTAGGATAGTTTTCTGAAAAACATCGCGGGGTGGTGCGCATTGTATGGGTGTGTGTTACATTACATTCACTAGTAGGAGTGAGAAAAACATCACGGGGTGGTTCGCATTGTATGGGTGTGTGTTACATTACATTCACTAGTAGGAGTGAGAAAAACATCACAGGGTGCTGTGAATCGGAGGGTCTGAATTAGGATAGGCAGTGAGTGGCAATGTAGGATGGAGAAAAGCACCGCGGATTAGTCTCCCTGGGTCGGTAAGGGAACATGCAGTGACAAAGTTGGATAGTTTTCTGAAAAACATCGCGGGGTGGTGCGCATTGTATGGGTGTGTGTTACATTACATTCACTAGTAGGAGTGAGAAAAACATTACGGGGTGGTGCGCATTGTATGGGTGTGTGTTACATTACATTCACTAGTAGGAGTGAGAAAAACATCTCGCGGTGGTGCGCAATGTATGGGTGTGTGTTACATTACATTCACTAGTAGGAGTGAGAAAAATATCACGGGGTGGTCTGAATCGGAGGGTCTGAATTAGTATAGGCAGTGAGTGGCAATGTAGAATGGAGAAAAGCACCGCGGTGTGGTCAGCATGGGGAGGTCAGGGAACATGCAGTGGCAATGTAGGATAGTTTTCTGAAAAATATCGCGGGGTGGTGCGCATTGTATGGGTGTGTGTTACAATACATTCACTAGTAGGAGTGAGAAAAACATCACGGGTTGGTGTGATTCGGAGGGTCTGAATTAGGATAGGCAGTGAGTGGCAATGTAGGATGCAGAAAAGCAACGCGGGGTTGTCAGCATTGGGACGTCAGGGAACATGCAGTGGCAATGTAGGATAGGTTTCTGAAAAACATCGCGGGGTGGTGCACATTGTATGGGTGTGTGTTACATAACATTCACTAGTAGGAGTGAGAAAAACATCACGGGGTGGTATCAATCGGAGGTTCTGATTTAGGATAGGCAGTGAGTGGCAATGTCGGATGGAGAAAAGCACCGCCCGGTGGTCAGCATGGGGAGGTCAGGGAACATGCAGTGGCAATGTAGGATAGGTTTCTGAAAAACATCGCGGGGTGGTGTGCATTGTATGGGTGTGTGTTACATTACATTCACTAGTAGGAGTGAGAAAAACATCACGGGGTGGTGCGCAATGTATGGGTGTGTGTTACATTACATTCACAAGTAGGAGTGAGAAAAACATCACGGGGTGGTGCGCATTGTATGGGTGTGTGTTACATTACATTCACTAGTAGGAGTGAGAAAAACATCACGTGGTGGTGTGAATCGGAGGGTCTGAATTAGGATAGGCAGTGAGTGCCAATGTAGGATGGAGAAAAGCACCGCGGGGTGGTCACCATGGGGAGGTCAGGGAACTTGCAGTGGCAATGTAGGATAGGTTTCTGAAAAACATCGTGGGGTGGTGCGCATTGTATGGGTGTGTGTTACATTACATTCACTAGTAGGAGTGAGAAAAACATCACGGGGTGGTGCGCATTGTATGGGTGTGTGTTACATTACGTTCACTAGTAGAAGTGAGAAAAACAACACGGGGTGGTGCGCATTGTATGGGTGTGTGTTACATTACATTCACTAGTAGGAGTGAGAAAAACATCACGGGGTGGTGTGAATCGGAGGGTCTGAATTAGGATAGGCAGTGAGTGGCAATGTAGGATGGAGAAAAGCACCGCGGTGTGGTCAGCATGGGGACGTCAGGGAACATGCAGTGGCAATGTAGGATAGGTTTCTGAAAAACATCGAGGGGTGCTGCGCATTGTATGGGTGTGTGTTAGATAACATTCACTAGTAGGAGTGAGAAAAACATCACGGGCTGGTGTGAATCGGAGGGTCTGATTTAGGATAGGCAGTGAGTGGCAATGTAGGATGGAGAAAAACACCGCGGGGTGGTCAGCATGGTGAGGTCAGGGAACATGCAGTGGCAATGTAGGATAGGTTTCTGAAAAACATCGCGGGGTGGTGGGCATTGTATGGGTGTGTGTTACATTACATTAACTAGTAGGAGTGAGAAAAACATCACGGGGTGGTGCGCATTGTTTGGGTGTGTGTTACATTACATTCACTAGAAGGAGTGACAAAAACATCACGTAGTGGTGTGAATCGGAGGGTCTGAATTAGGATAGGCTGTGAGTGGCAATGTAGGATGGAGAAAAGCACCGCGGGGTGGTCAGCATGGGGAAGTCAGGGAACATGCAATGGCAATGTAGGATAGGTTTCTGAAAAACAGCGCGGGGTGGTGGGCATTGTATGGGTGTGTGTTACATTACATTCACTAGTAGGAGTGAGAAAAACATCACGGGATGGTGTGAATCGGAGGGTCTGATTTAGGATACGCAGTGAGTGGCAATGTAGGATGGATAAAAGCACCGCGGGGTGGTCAGCATGGGGAGGTCAGGGAACATGCAGTGGCAATGTAGGATAGGTTTCTGAAAAACATCGTGGGGTGGTGCGCATTGTATGGGTGTGTGTTACATTACATTCACTAGTAGGAGTGAGAAAAACACAGGTTGGTGCGCATTGTATTGATGTGTGTTACATTACATTCACGAGTAGGAGTGAGAAAACCATCACGGGTTGGTGTGAATCGGAGGGTATGAATTAGGATAGGCAGTGAGTGGCAATGTAGGATGGAGAAAAGCACCGAGGGGTGGTCAGCATGGGGAGGTCAGGGAACATTCTGTGGCAATGTAGGATAGTTTTCTGAAAAACATCGCGGGGTGGTGCGCATTGTATGGGTGTGTGTTACATTACATTCACTAGTAGGAGTGAGAAAAACATCACAGGGTGGTGTCAATCGGAGGGTCTGAATTAGGATAGGCAGTGAGTGGCAATGTAGGATGGAGAAAAGCACCGCGGATTAGTCTCCCTGGGGAGGTAAGGGAACATGCAGTGACAATGTAGGATAGGTTTCTGAAAAACATCGCGGGGTTGTGCGCATTGTATGGGTGTGTGTTACATTACATTCACTAGTAGGAGTGAGAAAAACATCACGTGGTGGTGTGAATCGGAGGGTCTGAATTAGGATAGGCAGTGAGTGGCAATGTAGGATGGAGAAAAGCACCGAGGGGTGGTCAGCATGGGGAGGTCAAGGAACATTCTGTGGCAATGTAGGATAGTTTTCTGAAAAACATCGCGGGGTGGTTCGCATTGTATGGGTGTGTGTTACATTACATTCACTAGTAGGAGTGAGAAAAACATCACAGGGTGGTGTCAATCGGAGGGTCTGAATTAGGATAGGCAGTGAGTGGCAATGTAGGATGGAGAAAAGCACCGCGGATTAGTCTCCCTGGGGAGGTAAGGGAACATGCAGTGACAATGTAGGATAGGTTTCTGAAAAACATCGTGGGGTGGTGCGCATTGTATGGGTGTGTGTTACATTACATTCACTAGTAGGAGTGAGAAAAACATCTCGCGGTGGTGCGCATTGTATGGGTGTGTGTTACATTACATTCACTAGTAGGAGTGAGAAAAATATCACGGGGTGGTCTGAATCAGAGGGTCTGAATTAGTATAGGCAGTGAGTGGCAATGTAGAATGGAGAAAAGCACCGCGGTGTGGTCAGCATGGGGAGGTCAGGGAACATGCAGTGGCAATGTAGGATAGTTTTCTGAAAAATATCACGGGGTGGTGCGCATTGTATGGGTGTGTGTTACAATACATTCACTAGTAGGAGTGAGAAAAACATCACGGGTTGGTGTGATTCGGAGGGTCTGAATTAGGATAGGCAGTGATGGCAATGTAGGATGCAGAAAAGCACCGCGGGGTGGTCAGCATTGGGACGTCAGGGAACATGCAGTGGCAATGTAGGATAGGTTTCTGAAAAACATCGCGGGGTGGTGCACATTGTATGGGTGTGTGTTACATAACATTCAGTAGTAGGAGTGAGAAAAACATCACGGGGTGGTATCAATCGGAGGGTCTGTTTTAGGATAGGCAGTGAGTGGCAATGTCGGATGGAGAAAAGCACCGCCCGGTGGTCAGCATGGGGAGGTCAGGGAACATGCAGTGGCAATGTAGGATAGGTTTCTGAAAAACATCGCGGGGTGGTGCGCATTGTATGGGTGTGTGTTACATTACATTCACTAGTAGGAGTGAGAAAAACATCACGGGGTGGTGCGCAATGTATGGGTGTGTGTTACATTACATTCAAAAGTAGGAGTGAGAAAAACATCACGGGGTGGTGCGCATTGTATGGGTGTGTGTTACATTACATTCACTAGTAGGAGTGAGAAAAACATCACGTGGTGGTGTGAATCGGAGGGTCTGAATTAGGATAGGCAGTGAGTGCCAATGTAGGATGGAGAAAAGCACCGCGGGGTGGTCACCATGGGGAGGTCAGGGAACTTGCAGTGGCAATGTAGGATAGGTTTCTGAAAAACATCGTGGGGTGGTGCGCATTGTATGGGTGTGTGTTACATTACATTCACTAGTAGGAGTGAGAAAAACATCACGGGGTGGTGCGCATTGTATGGGTGTGTGTTACATTACGTTCACTAGTAGAATTGAGAAAAACAACACGGTGTGGTGCGCATTGTATGGGTGTGTGTTACATTACATTCACTTGTAGGAGTGAGAAAAACATCACGGGGTGGTGTGAATCGGAGGGTCTGAATTAGGATAGGCAGTGAGTGGCAATGTAGGATGGAGAAAAGCACCGCGGGGTGGTCAGCATGGGGACGTCAGGGAACATGCAGTGGCAATGTAGGATAGGTTTCTGAAAAACATCGCGGGGTGCTGCGCATTGTATGGGTGTGTGTTACATAACATTCACTAGTAGGAGTGAGAAAAACATCACGGGCTGGTGTGAATCGGAGGGTCTGATTTAGGATAGGCAGTGAGTGGCAATGTCAGATGGAGAAAAACACCGCGGGGTGGTCAGCATGGGGAGGTCAGGGAACATGCAATGGCAATGTAGGATAGGTTTCTGAAAAACATCGCGGGGTGGTGGGCATTGTATGGGTGTGTGTTACATTACATTACCTAGTAGGAGTGAGAAAAACATCACGGGGTGGTGCGCATTGTTTGGGTGTGTGTTACATTACATTCACTAGAAGGAGTGACAAAAACATCACGTAGTGGTGTGAATCGGAGGGTCTGAATTAGGATAGGCTGTGAGTGGCAATGTAGGATGGAGAAAAGCACCGCGGGGTGGTCAGCATGGGGAAGTCAGGGAACATGCAATGGCAATGTAGGATAGGTTTCTGAAAAACAGCGCGGGGTGGTGGGCATTGTATGGGTGTGTGTTACATTACATTCACTAGTAGGAGTGAGAAAAACATCACGGGATGGTGTGAATCGGAGGGTCTGATTTAGGATACGCAGTGAGTGGCAATGTAGGATGGATAAAAGCACCGCGGGGTGGTCAGCATGGGGAGGTCAGGGAACATGCAGTGGCAATGTAGGATAGGTTTCTGAAAAACATCGTGGGGTGGTGCGCATTGTATGGGTGTGTGTTACATTACATTCACTAATAGGAGTGAGAAAAACACGGGTTGGTGCGCATTGTATTGATGTGTGTTACATTACATTCACGAGTAGGAGTGAGAAAACCATCATGGGTTGGTGTGAATCGGAGGGTCTGAATTAGGATAGGCAGTGAGTGGCAATGTAGGATGGAGAAAAGCACCGAAGGGTGGTCAGCATGGGGAGGTCAGGGAACATTCTGTGGCAATGTAGGATAGTTTTCTGAAAAACATCGCGGGGTGGTGCGCATTGTATGGGTGTGTGTTACATTACATTCACTAGTAGGAGTGAGAAAAACATCACGGGGTGGTTCGCATTGTATGGGTGTGTGTTACATTACATTCACTAGTAGGAGTGAGAAAAACATCACAGGGTGGTGTCAATCGGAGGGTCTGAATTAGGATAGGCAGTGAGTGGCAATGTAGGATGGAGAAAAGCACCGCGGATTAGTCTCCCTGGGGAGGTAAGGGAACATGCAGTGACAATGTAGGATAGGTTTCTGAAAAATATCGCGGGGTTGTGCGCATTGTATGGGTGTGTGTTACATTACATTCACTAGTAGGAGTGAGAAAAACATCACGTGGTGGTGTGAATCGGAGGGTCTGAATTAGGATAGGCAGTGAGTGTCAATGTAGGATGGAGAAAAGCACCGCGGGGTGGTCACCATGGGGAGGTCAGGGAACATGCAGTGGCAATGTAGGATAGGTTTCTGAAAAACATCGTGGGGTGGTGCGCATTGTATGGGTGTGTGTTACATTACATTCACTAGTAGGAGTGAGAAAAATATCACGGGGTGGTCTGAATCGGAGGGTCTGAATTAGTATAGGCAGTGAGTGGCAATGTAGAATGGAGAAAAGCACCGCGGTGTGGTCAGCATGGGGAGGTCAGGGAACATACAGTGGCAATGTAGGATAGTTTTCTGAAAAATATCGCGGGGTGGTGCGCATTGTATGGGTGTGTGTTACAATACATTCACTAGTAGGAGTGAGAAAAACATCACGTGTTGGTGTGATTCGGAGGGTCTGAATTAGGATAGGCAGTGAGTGGCAATGTAGGATGCAGAAAAGCACCGCGGGGTGGTCAGCATTGGGACGTCAGGGAATATGCAGTGGCAATGTAGGATAGGTTTCTGAAAAACATCGCGGGGTGGTGCGCATTGTATGGGTGTGTGTTACATTACATTCACTAGTAGGAGTGAGAAAAACATCACGGGGTGGTGCGCAATGTATGGGTGTGTGTTACATTACATTCACAAGTAGGAGTGAGAAAAACATCACGGGGTGGTGCGCATTGTATTGGTGTGTGTTACATTACATTCACTAGTAGGAGTGAGAAAAACATCACGTGGTGGTGTGAATCGGAGGGTCTGAATTAGGATAGGCAGTGAGTGCCAATGTAGGATGGAGAAAAGCACCGCGGGGTGGTCACCATGGGGAGGTCAGGGAACTTGCAGTGGCAATGTAGGATAGGTTTCTGAAAAACATCGTGGGGTGGTGCGCATTGTATGGGTGTGTGTTACATTACATTCACTAGTAGGAGTGAGAAAAACATCACGGGGTGGTGCGCATTGTATGGGTGTGTGTTACATTACGTTCACTAGTAGAAGTGAGAAAAACAACACGGGGTGGTGCGCATTGTATGGGTGTGTGTTACATTACATTCACTTGTAGGAGTGAGAAAAACATCACGGGGTGGTGTGAATCGGAGGGTCTGAATTAGGATAGGCAGTGAGTGGCAATGTAGGATGGCGAAAAGCACCGCGGGGTGGTCAGCATGGGGACGTCAGGGAACATGCAGTGGCAATGTAGGATAGGTTTCTGAAAAACATCGCGGGGTGCTGCGCATTGTATGGGTGTGTGTTACATTACATTAACTAGTAGGAGTGAGAAAAACATCACGGGGTGGTGCGCATTGTTTGGGTGTGTGTTACATTACATTCACTAGAAGGAGTGACAAAAACATCACGTAGTGGTGTGAATCGGAGGGTCTGAATTAGGATAGGCTGTGAGTGGCAATGTAGGATGGAGAAAAGCACCGCGGGGTGGTCAGCATGGGGAAGTCAGGGAACATGCATGGCAATGTAGGATAGGTTTCTGAAAAACAGCGCGGGGTGGTGGGCATTGTATGGGTGTGTGTTACATTACATTCACTAGTAGGAGTGAGAAAAACATCACGGGATGGTGTGAATCGGAGGGTCTGATTTAGGATACTCAGTGAGTGGCAATGTAGGATGGATAAAAGCACTGCGGGGTGGTCAGCATGGGGAGGTCAGGGAACATGCAGTGGCAATGTAGGATAGGTTTCTGAAAAACATCGTGGGGTGGTGCGCATTGTATGGGTGTGTGTTACATTACATTCACTAGTAGGAGTGAGAAAAACACGGGTTGGTGCGCATTGTATTGATGTGTGTTACATTACATTCACGAGTAGGAGTGAGAAAACCATCACGGGTTGGTGTGAATCGGAGGGTCTGAATTAGGATAGGCAGTGAGTGGCAATGTAGGATGGAGAAAAGCACCGCGGGGTGGTCAGCATGGGGAGGTCAGGGAACATTCTGTGGCAATGTAGGATAGTTTTCTGAAAAACATCGCGGGGTGGTGCGCATTGTATGGGTGTGTGTTACATTACATTCACTAGTAGGAGTGAGAAAAACATCACGGGGTGGTTCGCATTGTATGGGTGTGTGTTACATTACATTCACTAGTAGGAGTGAGAAAAACATCACAGGGTGGTGTCAATCGGAGGGTCTGAATTAGGATAGGCAGTGAGTGGCAATGTAGGATGGAGAAAAGCACCGCGGATTAGTCTCCATGGGGAGGTAAGGGAACATGCAGTGACAATGTAGGATAGGTTTCTGAAAAACATCGCGGGGTTGTGCGCATTGTATGGGTGTGTGTTACATTACATTCACTAGTAGGAGTGAGAAAAACATCACGTGGTGGTGTGAATCGGAGGGTCTGAATTAGGATAGGCAGTGAGTGCCAATGTAGGATGGAGAAAACCACCGCGGGGTGGTCACCATGGGGAGGTCAGGGAACATGCAGTGGCAATGTAGGATAGGTTTCTGAAAAACATCGTGGGGTGGTGCGCATTGTATGGGTCTGTGTTACATTACATTCACTAGTAGGAGTGAGAAAAACATCACGGGGTGGTGCGCATTGTATGCGTGTGTGGTACATTACGTTCACTAGTAGGAGTGAGAAAAACAACACGGGGTGGTGCGCATTGTATGGGTGTGTGTTACATTACATTCACTAGTAGGAGTGAGAAAAACATCACGGGGTGGTGTGAATCGGAGGGTCTGAATTAGGATAGGCAGTGAGTGGTAATGTAGGATGGAGAAAAGCACCGCGGGGTGGTCAGCATGGGGACGTCAGGGAACATGCAGTGGCAATTTAGGATAGGTTTCTGAAAAACATCGCGGGGTGCTGCGCATTGTATGGGTGTGTGTTACATAACATTCACTAGTAGGAGTGAGAAAAACATCACGGGCTGGTGTGAATCGGAGGGTCTGATTTAGGATAGGCAGTGAGTGGCAATGTCAGATGGAGAAAAACACCGCGGGGTGGTCAGCATGGGGAGGTCAGGGAACATGCAGTGGCAATGTAGGATAGGTTTCTAAAAAACATCGCGGGGTGGTGGGCATTGTATGGGTGTGTGTTACATTACATTAACTAGTAGGAGTGAGAAAAACATCACGGGGTGGTGCGCATTGTTTGGGTGTGTGTTACATTACATTCACTAGTAGGAGTGACAAAAACATCACGGAGTGGTGTGAATCGGAGTGTCTGAATTAGGATAGGCTGTGAGTGGCAATGTAGGATGGAGAAAAGCACCGCGGGGTGGTCAGCATGGGGAAGGCAGGGAACATGCAATGGCAATGTAGGATAGGTTTCTGAAATACATCGCGGGGTGGTGCGCATTGTATGGTTGTGTGTTACATTACATTCACTAGTAGGAGTGAGAAAAACATCACGGGATGGTGTGAATCGGAGGGTCTGATTCAGGATACGCAGTGAGTGGCAATGTAGGATGGAGAAAAGCACCGCGGGGTGGTCAGCATGGGGAGGTCTGGGAACATGCAGTGGCAATGTAGGATAGGTTTCTGAAAAACATCGTGGGGTGGTGCGCATTGTATGGGTGTGTGTTACATTACATTCACTAGTAGGAGTGAGAAAAACACGGGTTGGTGCGCATTGTATTGATGTGTGTTACATTACATTCACGAGTAGGAGTGAGAAAAACATCACGGGTTGGTGTGAATCGGAGGGTCTGAATTAGGATAGGCAGTGAGTGGCAATGTAGGATGGAGAAAAGCACCGAGGGGTGGTCAGCATGGGGAGGTCAGGGAACATGCTGTGGCAATGTAGGATAGTTTTCTGAAAAACATCGCGGGGTGGTGCGCATTGTATGGGTGTGTGTTACATTACATTCACTAGTAGGAGTGAGAAAAACATCACGGGGTGGTTCGCATTGTATGGGTGTGTGTTACATTACATTCACTAGTAGGAGTGAGAAAAACATCACAGGGTGGTGTGAATCGGAGGGTCTGAATTAGGATAGGCAGTGAGTGGCAATATAGGATGGAGAAAAGCACCGCGGATTGGTCTCCCTGGGGAGGTAAGGGAACATGCAGTAACAATGTAGGATAGGTTTCTGAAAAACATCGCGGGGTGGTGCGCATTGTATGGGTGTGTGTTACATTACATTCACTAGTAGGAGTGAGAAAAACATCACGGGGTGGTGTGAATTGGAGGGTTTGAATTAGGTTAGGCAGTGAGTGGCAATGTAGGATGCAGAAAAGCACCGCGGGGTTTTCAGCATGGGGACGTCAGGGAACATGCAGTGGCAATGTAGGATAGGTTTCTGAAAAACATCGCGGGGTGGTGCACATTGTATGGGTGTGTGTTACATAACATTCACTAGTAGGAGTGAGAAAAACATCACGGGGTGGTGTCAAACGGAGGTTCTGATTTAGGATAGGCAGTGAGTGGCAATGTTGGATGGAGAAAAGCACCGTGGGGTGGTCAGCATGGGGAGGTCAGGGAACATGCAGTGGCAATGTAGGATAGGTTTCTGAAAAACATCGCGGGGTGGTGCGCATTGTATGGGTGTGTGTTACATTACATTCACTAGTAGGAGTGAGAAAAACATCACGGGGTGGTGCGCATTGTATGGGTGTGTGTTGCATTACATTCACTAGTAGGAGTGAGAAAAATATCACGGGGTGGTATGAATCGGAGGGTCTGAATTAGTATAGGCAGTGAGTGGCAATGTAGAATGGAGAAAAGCAACGCGGTGTGGTCAGCATGGGGAGGTCAGGGAACATGCAGTGGCAATGTAGGATAGTTTTCTGAAAAATATCGCGGGGTGGTGCGCATTGTATGGGTGTGTGTTACATTACATTCACTAGTAGGAGTGAGAAAAACATCACGGGTTGGTGTGATTCGGAGGGTCTGAATTAGGATAGGCAGTGAGTGGCAATGTAGGATGCAGAAAAGCACCGCGGGGTGGTCAGCATGTGGACGTCAGGGAACATGCAGTGGCAATGTAGGATAGGTTTCTGAAAAACATCGCGGGGTGGTGCACATTGTATGGGTGTGTGTTACATAACATTCACTAGTAGGAGTGAGAAAAACATGACGGGGTGGTGTCAATCGGAGGGTCTGATTTAGGATAGGCAGTGAGTGGCAATGTCGGATGGAGAAAAGCACCGCGGGGCGGTCAGCATGAGGAGGTCAGGGAACATGCAGTGGCAATGTACGATAGGTTTCTGAAAAACATCGCGGGGTTGTGCGCATTGTATGGGTGTGTGTTACATTACTTTCACTAGTAGGAGTGAGAAAAACATCACGGGTTGGTGCGTAATGTATGGGTGTGTGTTACATTACATTCACTAGTAGGAGTGAGAAAAACATCACGGCGTGGTGTGAATCAGAGGGTCTGAATTAGGATAGGCAGTGAGTGGCAATGTAGGATGGAGAAAAGCACCGCGGGGTGGTCAGCATGGGGACGTCAGGGAATATGCAGTGGCAATGTAGGATAGGTTTCTGAAAAACATCGCGGGGTGGTGCACATTGTATGGGTGTGTGTTACATAACAATCACTAGTAGGAGTGAGAAAACCATCACGGGGTGGTGTGAATCGGAGGGTCTGATTTAGGATAGGCAGTGAGTGGCAATGTCGGATGGAGAAAAGCACCGCGGGGTGGTCAGCATCGGGAGGTCAGGGAACATTCATTGGCAATGTAGGATAGGTTTCTGAAAAACATCGCGGGGTGTTGCGCATTGTATGGGTGTGTGTTACATTACATTCACAAGTAGGAGTGAGAAAAACATCACGGGGTGGTGCGCATTGTATGGGTGTGTGTTACATTACATTCACTAGTAGGAGTGAGAAAAACATCACGGGGTGGTGTGAATCGCAGTGTCTGAATTAGGATAGGCAGTGAGTCGTAATTTAGGATGGAGAAAAGCACCGTGGGGTGGTCAGCATGGGGAGGTCAGGGAACATGCAGTGGCAATGTAGGATAGGTTTCTGAAAAACATCGTGGAGTGGTGCGCATTGTATGGGTGTGTGTTACATTACATTCACTAGTAGGAGTGAGAAAAACACGGGTTGGTTCGCATTGTATGGGTGTGTGTTACATTACATTCATGAGTAGGAGTGAGAAAAACATCACGGGTTGGTGTGAATCGGAGGGTCTGAATTAGGATAGGCAGTGAGTGGCAATGTAGGATGGAGAAAAGCACCGCGGTGTGGTCAGCATGGGGAGGTCAGGGAAGATGCAGTGGCAATGTAGGATAGTTTTCTGAAAAACATCGCGGGGTGGTGGGCATTGTATGGGTGTGTGTTACATTACATTCACTAGTAGGAGTGAGAAAAACATCACGGGATGGTGTGAATCGGAGGGTCTGATTTAGGATACCCAGTGAGTGGCAATGTAGGATGGAGAAAAGCACCGCGGATTAGTCTCCCTGGGGAGGTAAGGGAACATGCAGTGACAATGTAGGATAGGTTTCTGAAAAACATCGCGGGGTTGTGCGCATTGTATGGGTGTGTGTTACATTACATTCACTAGTAGGAGTGAGAAAAACATCACGTGGTGGTGTGAATCAGAGGGTCTGAATCAGGAGAGGAAGTGAGTGCCAATGTAGGATGGAGAAAAGCACCGCGGGGTGGTCACCATGGGGAGGTCAGGGAACATGCAGTGGCAATGTAGGATAGGTTTCTGAAAAACATCGTGGGGTGGTGCGCATTGTATGGGTGTGTGTTACATTACATTCACTAGTAGGAGTGAGAAAAACATCACGGGGTGGTGCGCATTGTATGGGTGTGTGTTACATTACGTTCACTAGTAGGAGTGAGAAAAACAACACGGGGTGGTGTGCATTGTATGGGTGTGTGTTACATAACATTCACTAGTAGGTGTGAGAAAAACATCACGGGCTGGTGTGAATTGGAGGGTCTGATTAAGGATAGGCAGTGAGTGGCAATGTCAGATGGAGAAAAACACCGCGGGGTGGTCAGCATGGGGAGGTCAGGGAACATGCAGTGGCAATGTAGGATAGGTTTCTGAAAAACATCGCGGGGTGGTGGGCATTGTATGGGTGTGTGTTACATTACATTAACTAGTAGGAGTGAGAAAAACATCACGGGGTGGTGCGCATTGTTTGGGTGTGTGTTACATTACATTCACTAGAAGGAGTGACAAAAACATCACGGAGTGGTGTAAATCGGAGTGTCTGAATTAGGATAGGCTGTGAGTGGCAATGTAGGATGGAGAAAAGCACCGCGGGGTGGTCAGCATGGGGAAGGCAGGGAACATGCAATGGCAATGTAGGATAGGTTTCTGAAATACATCGCGGGGTTGTGCGCATTGTATGGTTGTGTGTTACATTACATTCACTAGTAGGAGTGAGAAAAACATCACGGGATGGTGTGAATCGGAGGGTCTGATTTAGGATACGCAGTGAGTGGCAATGTAGGATGGATAAAAGCACCGCGGGGTGGTCAGCATGGGGAGGTCAGGGAATATGCATTGGCAATGTAGGATAGGTTTCTGAAAAACATCGTGGGGTGGTGCGCATTGTATGGGTGTGTGTTACATTACATTCACTAGTAGGAGTGAGAAAAACACGGGTTGGTGCGCATTGTATTGATGTGTGTTACATTACATTCACGAGTAGGAGTGAGAAAAACATCACGGGTTGGTGTGAATCGGAGGGTCTGAATTAGGATAGGCAGTGAGTGGCAATGTAGGATGGAGAAAAGCACCGAGGGGTGGTCAGCATGGGGAGGTCAGGGAACATGCTGTGGCAATGTAGGATAGTTTTCTGAAAAACATCGCGGGGTGGTGCGCATTGTATGGGTGTGTGTTACATTACATTCACTAGTAGGAGTGAGAAAAACATCACGGGGTGGTGTGAATTGCAGGGTTTGAATTAGGTTAGGCTGTGAGTGGCAATGTAGGATGCAGAAAAGCACCGCGGGGTTTTCAGCATGGGGACGTCAGGGAACATGCAGTGGCAATGTAGGATAGGTTTCTGAAAAACATCGCGGGGTGGTGCACATTGTATGGCTGTGTGTTACATAACATTCACTAGTAGGAGTGAGAAAAACATCACCGGGTGGTGTCAATCGGAGGTTCTGATTTAGAATAGGCAGTGAGTGGCAATGTTGGATGGAGAAAAGCACCGCGGGGTGGTCAGCATGGGGAGGTCAGGGAACATGCAGTGGCAATGTAGGATAGGTTTCTGAAAAACATCGCGGGGTGGTGCGCATTGTATGGGTGTGTGTTACATTACATTCACTAGTAGGAGTGAGAAAAACATCTCGCGGTGGTGCGCATTGTATGGGTGTGTGTTGCATTACATTCACTAGTAGGAGTGAGAAAAATATCACGGGGTGGTATGAATCGGAGGGTCTGAATTAGTATAGGCAGTGAGTGGCAATGTAGAATGGAGAAAAGCACCGCGGTGTGGTCAGCATGGGGAGGTCATGGAACATGCAGTGGCAATGTAGGATAGTTTTCTGAAAAATATCGCGGGGTGGTGCGCATTGTATGGGTGTGTGTTACAATACATTCACTAGTAGGAGTGAGAAAAACATCACGGGTTGGTGTGATTCGGAGGGTCTGAATTAGGATAGGCAGTGAGTGGCAATGTAGGATGCAGAAAAGCACCGCGGGGTGGTCAGCATTGGGACGTCAGGGAACATGCAGTGGCAATGTAGGATAGGTTTCTGAAAAACATCGCGGGGTGGTGCACATTGTATGGGTGTGTGTTACATAACATTCACTAGTAGGAGTGAGAAAAACATCACGGGGTGGTATCAATCGGAGGGTCTGATTTAGGATAGGCAGTGAGTGGCAATGTCGGATGGAGAAAAGCACCGCCCGGTGGTCAGCATGGGGAGGTCAGGGAACATGCAGTGGCAATGTAAGATAGGTTTCTGAAAAACATCGCGGGGTGGTGCGCATTGTATGGGTGTGTGTTACATTACATTCACTAGTAGGAGTGAGAAAAACATCACGGGGTGGTGCGCAATGTATGGGTGTGTGTTACATTACATTCACAATTAGGAGTGAGAAAAACATCACGGGGTGGTGCGCATTGTATGGGTGTGTGTTACATTACATTCACTAGTAGGAGTGAGAAAAACATCACGTGGTGGTGTGAATCAGAGGGTCTGAATTAGGATAGGCAGTGAGTGGCAAGGTATGATGGAGAAAAGCACCGCGGCGTGCTCAGCATGGGGAGGTAAGGGAACATGAAGTGGCAATGTAGGATAGGTTTCTGAAAAACATCGCGTGCTGGTGCGCATTGTATGGGTGTGTCTTACATAACATTCACTACTAGAGGTGAGAAAAACATCACGGGGTGGTTCGCATTGTATGGGTGTGTGTTGTATTACATTCACTACTAGGAGTGAGAAAAACATCACGTGGTGGTGTGAATCGGAGTGTCTCAATTAGGATAGGCAGTGAGTGGCAATGTAGGATGGAGAAAAGCACCGCGGATTAGTCTCCCTGGGTAGGTAAGGGAACATGCAGTGACAATGTTGGATAGGTTTCTGAAAAACATCGCGGGGTGGTGCGCATTGTATGGGTGTGTGTTACATTACATTCACTAGTAGGAGTGAGAAAAACACGGGTTGGTGCGCATTGTATTGATGTGTTTTACATTACATTCACGAGTAGGAGTGAGAAAACCATCACGGGTTGGTGTGAATCGGAGGATCTGAATTAGGATAGGCAGTGAGTGGCAATGTAGGATGGAGAAAAGCACCGAGGGGTGGTCAGCATGGGGAGGTCAGGGAACATTCTGTGGCAATGTAGGATAGTTTTCTGAAAAACATCGCGGGGTGGTGCGCATTGTATGGGTGTGTGTTACATTACTTTCACTAGTAGGAGTGACAAAAACATCACGGGGTGGTTCGCATTGTATGGGTGTGTGTTACATTACATTCACTAGTAGGAGTGAGAAAAACATCACAGGGTGGTGTCAATCGGAGGGTCTGAATTAGGATAGGCAGTGAGTGGCAATGTAGGATGGAGAAAAGCACCGCGGATTAGTCTCCCTGGGGAGGTAAGGGAACATGCAGTGACAATGTAGGATAGGTTTCTGAAAAACATCGCGGGGTTGTGCGCATTGTATGGGTGTGTGTTACATTACATTCACTAGTAGGAGTGAGAAAAACATCACGTGGTGGTGTGAATCGGAGGGTCTGAATTAGGATAGGCAGTGAGTGCCAATGTAGGATGGAGAAAAGCACCGCGGGGTGGTCACCATGGGGAGGTCAGGGAACATGCAGTGGCAATGTAGGATAGGTTTCTGAAAAACATTGTGGGGTGGTGCGCATTGTATGGGTGTGTGTTACATTACATTCACTAGTAGGAGTGAGAAAAACATCTCGCGGTGGTGCGCATTGTATGGGTGTGTGTTACATTACATTCACTAGTAGGAGTGAGAAAAATATCACGGGGTGGTCTGAATCAGAGGGTCTGAATTAGTATAGGCAGTGAGTGGCAATGTAGAATGGAGAAAAGCACCGCGGTGTGGTCAGCATGGGGAGGTCAGGGAACATGCAGTGGCAATGTAGGATAGTTTTCTGAAAAATATCGCGGGGTGGTGCGCATTGTATGGGTGTGTGTTACAATACATTCACTAGTAGGAGTGAGAAAAACATCACGGGTTGGTGTGATTCGGAGGGTCTGAATTAGGATAGGCAGTGAGTGGCAATGTAGGATGCAGAAAAGCACCGCGGGGTGGTCAGCATTGGGACGTCAGGGAACATGCAGTGGCAATGTAGGATAGGTTTCTGAAAAACATCGCGGGGTGGTGCACATTGTATGGGTGTGTTTTACATAACATTCACTAGTAGGAGTGAGAAAAACATCACGGGGTGGTATCAATCGGAGGGTCTGATTTAGGATAGGCAGTGAGTGGCAATGTCGGATGGAGAAAAGCACCGCCCGGTGGTCAGCATGGGGAGGTCAGGGAACATGCAGTGGCATTGTAGGATAGGTTTCTGAAAAACATCGCGGGGTGGTGCGCATTGTATGGGTGTGTGTTACATTACATTCACTAGTAGGAGTGAGAAAAACATCACGGGGTGGTGCGCATTGTATGGGTGTGTGTTACATTACATTCACAAGTAGGAGTGAGAAAAACATCACGGGGTGGTGCGCATTGTATGGGTGTGTGTTACATTACATTCACTAGTAGGAGTGAGAAAAACATCACGTGGTGGTGTGAATCGGAGGGTCTGAATTAGGATAGGCAGTGAGTGCCAATGTAGGATGGAGAAAAGCACCGCGGGGTGGTCACCATGGGGAGGTCAGGGAACTTGCAGTGGCAATGTAGGATAGGTTTCTGAAAAACATCGTGTGGTGGTGCGCATTGTATGGGTGTGTGTTACATTACATTCACTAGTAGGAGTGAGAAAAACATCACGGGGTGGTGCGCATTGTATGGGTGTGTGTTACATTACGTTCACTAGTAGAAGTGAGAAAAACAACACGGGGTGGTGCGCATTGTATGGGTGTGTGTTACATTACATTCACTTGTAGGAGTGAGAAAAACATCACGGGGTGGTGTGAATCGGAGGGTCTGAATTAGGATAGGCAGTGAGTGGCAATGTAGGATGGAGAAAAGCACCGCGGGGTGGTCAGCATGGGGACGTCAGGGAACATGCAGTGGCAATGTAGGATAGGTTTCTGAAAAACATCGCGGGGTGCTGCGCATTGTATGGGTGTGTGTTACATAACATTCACTAGTAGGAGTGAGAAAAACATCACGGGCTGGTGGGAATCGGAGGGTCTGATTTAGGATAGGCAGTGAGTGGCAATGTCAGATGGAGAAAAACACCGCGGGGTGGTCAGCATGGGGAGGTCAGGGAACATGCAGTGGCAATGTAGGATAGGTTTCTGAAAAACATCGCGGGGTGGTGGGCATTGTATGGGTGTGTGTTACATTACATTACCTAGTAGGAGTGAGAAAAACATCACGGGGTGGTGCGCATTGTTTGGGTGTGTGTTACATTACATTCACTAGAAGGAGTGACAAAAACATCACGTAATGGTGTGAATCGGAGGGTCTGAATTAGGATTGGCTGTGAGTGGCAATGTAGGGTGGAGAAAAGCACCGCGGGGTGGTCAGCATGGGGAAGTCAGGGAACATGCAATGGCAATGTAGGATAGGTTTCTGAAAAACAGCGCGGGGTGGTGGGCATTGTATGGGTGTGTGTTACATTACATTCACTAGTAGGAGTGAGAAAAACATCACGGGATGGTGTGAATCGGAGGGTCTGATTTAGGATACTCAGTGAGTGGCAATGTAGGATGGATAAAAGCACCGCGGGGTGGTCAGCATGGGGAGGTCAGGGAACATGCAGTGGCAATGTAGGATAGGTTTCTGAAAAACATCGTGGGGTGGTGCGCATTGTATGGGTGTGTGTTACATTACATTCACTAGTAGGAGTGAGAAAAACACGGGTTGGTGCGCATTGTATTGATGTGTGTTACATTACATTCACGAGTAGGAGTGAGAAAACCATCACGGGTTGGTGTGAATCGGAGGGTCTGAATTAGGATAGGCAGTGAGTGGCAATGTAGGATGGAGAAAATCACCGAGGGGTGGTCAGCATGGGGAGGTCAGGGAACATTCTGTGGCAATGTAGGATAGTTTTCTGAAAAACATCGCGGGGTGGTGCGCATTGTATGGGTGTGTGTTACATTACATTCACTAGTAGGAGTGACAAAAACATCACGGGGTGGTTCGCATTGTATGGGTGTGTGTTACATTACATTCACTAGTAGGAGTGAGAAAAACATCACAGGGTGGTGTGAATCGGAGGGTCTGAATTAGGATAGGCAGTGAGTGGCAATGTAGGATGGAGAAAAGCACCGCGGATTAGTCTCCCTGGGGAGGTAAGGGAACATGCAGTGACAATGTAGGATAGGTTTCTGAAAAACATCGCGGGGTTGTGCGCATTGTATGGGTGTGTGTTACATTACATTCACTAGTAGGAGTGAGAAAAACATCACGTGGTGGTGTGAATCGGAGGGTCTGAATTAGGATAGGCAGTGAGTGCCAATGTAGGATGGAGAAAAGCACCGCGGGGTGGTCACCATGGGGAGGTCAGGGAACATGCAGTGGCAATGTAGGATAGGTTTCTGAAAAACATCGTGGGGTGGTGCGCATTTTATGAGTGTGTGTTACATTACATTCACTAGTAGGAGTGAGAAAAACATCACGGGGTGGTTCGCACTGTATGGGTGTGTGTTACATTACATTCACTAGTAGGAGTGAGAAAAACATCACAGGGTGGTGTCAATCGGAGGGTCTGAATTAGGATAGGCAGTGAGTGGCAATGTAGGATGGAGAAAAGCACCGCGGATTAGTCTCCCTGGGGAGGTAAGGGAACATGCAGTGACAATGTAGGATAGGTTTCTGAAAAACATCGCGGGGTTGTGCGCATTGTATGGGTGTGTGTTACATAACAATCACTAGTAGGAGTGAGAAAATCATCACGGGGTGGTGTGAATCGCAGTGTCTGAATTAGGATAGGCAGTGAGTCGTAATTTAGGATGGAGAAAAGCACCGTGGGGTGGTCAGCATGGGGAGGTCAGGGAACATGCAGTGGCAATGTAGGATAGGTTTCTGAAAAACATCGTGGAGTGGTGCGCATTGTATGGGTGTGTGTTACATTACATTCACTAGTAGGAGTGAGAAAAACACGGGTTGGTGCGCATTGTATTGATGTGTGTTACATTACATTCACGAGTAGGAGTGAGAAAAACATCACGGGTTGGTGTGAATCGGAGGGTCTGAATTAGGATAGGCAGTGAGTGGCAATGTAGGATGGAGAAAAGCACCGAGGAATGGTCAGCATGGGGAGGTCAGGGAACATGCTGTGGCAATGTAGGATAGTGTTCTGAAAAACATCGCGGGGTGGTGCACATTGTATGGGTGTGTGTTACATTGCATTCACTAGTAGGAGTGAGAAAAACATCACGGGGTGGTTCGCATTGTATGGGTGTGTGTTACATTACATTCACTAGTAGGAGTGAGAAAAACATCACAGGGTGGTGTGAATCGGAGGGTCTGAATTAGGATAGGCAGTGAGTGGCAATGTAGGATGGAGAAAAGCACCGCGGGTTGGTCTCCCTGGGGAGGTAAGGGAACATGCAGTGACAATGTAGGATAGGTTTCTGAAAAACATCGCGGGGTGGTGCGCATTGTATGGGTGTGTGTTACATTACATTCACTAGTAGGAGTGAGAAATATATCACGGGGTGGTGTGAATTGGAGGGTTTGAATTAGGTTAGGCACTGAGTGGCAATGTAGGATGCAGAAAAGCACCGCGGGGTTTTCAGCATGGGGACGTCAGGGAACATGCCGTGGCAATGTAGGATAGGTTTCTGAAAAACATCGCGGGTTGGTGCACATTGTATGGTTGTGTGTTACATAACATTCACTAGTAGGAGTGAGAAAAACATCACGGGGTGGTGTCAATCGGAGGTTCTGATTTAGGATAGGCAGTGAGTGGCAATGTCGGTGGAGAAAAGCACCGCGGGGTGGTCAGCATGGGGAGGTCAGGGAACATGCAGTGGCAATGTAGGATAGGTTTCTGAAAAACATCGCGGGGTGGTGCGCATTGTATGGGTGTGTGTTACATTACATTCACTAGTAGGAGTGAGAAAAACATCTCGCGGTGGTGCGCATTGTATGGGTGTGTGTTACATTACATTCACTAGTAGGAGTGAGAAAAACATCACGGGGTGGTCTGAATCGGAGGGTCTGAATTAGTATAGGCAGTGAGTGGCAATGTAGAATGGAGAAAAGCACCGCGGTGTGGTCAGCATGGGTAGGTCAGGGAACATGCAGTGCCAATGTAGGATAGTTTTCTGAAAAATATCGCGGGGTGGTGCGCATTGTATGGGTGTGTGTTACATTACATTCACTAGTAGGTGTGAGAAAAACATCACGGATTGGTGTGATTCGGAGGGTATGAATTAGGATAGGCAGTGACTGGCAATATAGGATGCAGAAAAGCACCGCGGGGTGGTCAGCATGGGGAAGTCAGGGAACATGCAGTGGCAATGTAGGATAGGTTTCTGAAAAACATCGCGGGGTGGTGCACATTGTATGGGTGTGTGTTACATAACATTCACTAGTAGGAGTGAGAAAAACATCACGGGGTGGTATCAATCGGAGGGTCTGATTTAGGATAGGCAGTGAGTGGCAATGTCGGATGGAGAAAAGCACCGCGGGGTGGTCAGCATGGGGAGGTCAGGGAACATGCAGTGGCAAGGTAGGATAGGTTTCTGAAAATCATCGCGGGGTGGTGCGCATTGTATGGGTGTGTGTTACATTACATTCACTAGTAGGAGTGAGAAAAACATCACGGGGTGGTGTGAATCGCAGGGTCTGAATTAGGATAGGCAGTGAGTGCCAATTTAGGATGGAGAAAAGCACCGTGGGCTGGTCAGCATGGGGAGGTCAGGGAACATGCAATGGCAGTGTAGGATAGGTTTCTGAAAAACATCGTGGGGTGGTGCGCATTGTATGGTTGTGGGTTACATTACATTCACAAGTAGGAGTGAGAAAAACATCACGGGGTGGTGCGCATTGTATGTGTGTGTGTTACATTACATTCACAAGTAGGAGTGAGAAAAACATCACGGGGTGGTGCGCATTGTATGTGTGTGTGTTACATTACATTCACTAGTAGGAGTGAGAAAAACATCACGGGGTGGTGTGAATCACAGGGTCTGAATTAGGATAGGTAGTGAGTGGCAATGTAGGATGCAGAAAAGCACCGAGGGCTGGTCAGAATGGGGAGGTCATGGAACATGCAGTGGCAATGTAGGATAGGTTTCTGAAAAACATCGCGGGGTGGTGCGCATTGTATGGGTGTGTGTTACATTACATTCACTAGTAGGAGTGAGAAAAACACGGGTTGGTTCGCATTGTATGGGTGTGTGTTACATTACATTCATGAGTAGGAGTGAGAAAAACATCACGGGTTGGTGTGAATCGGAGGGTCTGAATTAGGATAGGCAGTGAGTGGCAATGTAGGATGGAGAAAAGCACCGCGGTGTGGTCAGCATGGGGAGGTCAGGGAAGATGCAGTGGCAATGTAGGATAGTTTTCTGAAAAACATCGCGGGGTGGTGGGCATTGTATGGGTGTGTGTTACATTACATTCACTAGTAGGAGTGAGAAAAACATCATGGGATGGTGTGAATCGGAGGGTCTGATTTAGGATACCCAGTGAGTGGCAATGTAGGATGGAGAAAAGCACCGCGGATTAGTCTCCCTGGGGATGTAAGGGAACATGCAGTGACAATGTAGGTTAGGTTTCTGAAAAACATCGCGGGGTTGTGCGCATTGTATGGGTGTGTGTTACATTACATTCACTAGTAGGAGTGAGAAAAACATCACGTGGTGGTGTGAATCGGAGGGTCTGAATCAGGAGAGGAAGTGAGTGCCAATGTAGGATGGAGAAAAGCACCGCGGGGTGGTCACCATGGGGAGGTCAGGGAACATGCAGTGGCAATGTAGGATAGGTTTCTGAAAAACATCGTGGGGTGGTGCGCATTGTATGGGTGTGTGTTACATTACATTCACTAGTAGGAGTGAGAAAAACATCACGGGGTGGTGCGCATTGTATGGGTGTGTGTTACATTACGTTCACTAGTAGGAGTGAGAAAAACAACACGGGGTGGTGCGCATTGTATGGGTGTGTGTTACATAACATTCACTAGTAGGAGTGAGAAAAACATCACGGGCTGGTGTGAATCGGAGGGTCTGATTAAGGATAGGCAGTGAGTGGCAATGTCAGATGGAGAAAAACACCGCGGGGTGGTCAGTATGGGGAGGTCAGGGAACATGCAGTGGCAATGTAGGATAGGTTTCTGAAAAACATCGCGGGGTGGTGGGCATTGTATGGGTGTGTGTTACATTAGATTAACTAGTAGGAGTGAGAAAAACATCACGGGGTGGTGCGCATTGTTTGGGTGTGTGTTACATTACATTCACTAGAAGGAGTGACAAAAACATCACGGAGTGGTGTAAATCGGAGTGTCTGAATTAGGATAGGCTGTGAGTGGCAATGTAGGATGGAGAAAAGCACCGCGGGGTGGTCAGCATGGGGAAGGCAGGGAACATGCAATGGCAATGTAGGATAGGTTTCTGAAATACATCGCGGGGTGGTGCGCATTGTATGGTTGTGTGTTACATTACATTCACTAGTAGGAGTGAGAAAAACATCACGGGATGGTGTGAATCGGAGGGTCTGATTTAGGATACGCAGTGAGTGGCAATGTAGGATGGATAAAAGCACCGCGGGGTGGTCAGCATGGGGAGGTCAGGGAACATGCATTGGCAATGTAGGATAGGTTTCTGAAAAACATCGTGGGGTGGTGCGCATTGTATGGGTGTGTGTTACATTACATTCACTAGTAGGAGTGAGAAAAACACGGGTTGGTGCGCATTGTATTGATGTGTGTTACATTACATTCACGAGTAGGAGTGAGAAAAACATCACGGGTTGGTGTGAATCGGAGGGTCTGAATTAGGATAGGCAGTGAGTGGCAATGTAGGATGGAGAAAAGCACCGAGGGGTGGTCAGCATGGGGAGGTCAGGGAACATGCTGTGGAAATGTAGGATAGTTTTCTGAAAAACATCGCGGGGTGGTGCGCATTGTATGGGTGTGTGTTACATTACATTCACTAGTAGGAGTGAGAAAAACATCACGGGGTAGTTCGCATTGTATGGGTGTGTGTTACATTACATTCACCAGTAGGAGTGAGAAAAACATCACAGGGTGGTGTGAATCGGAGGGTCTGAGTTAGGATAGGCAGTGAGTGGCAATATAGGATGGAGAAAAGCACCGCGGATTGGTCTCCCTGGGGAGGTAAGGGAACATGCAGTAACAATATAGGATAGGTTTCTGAAAAACATCGCGGGGTGGTGCGCATTGTATGGGTGTGTGTTACATTACATTCACTAGTAGGAGTGAGAAAAACATCACGGGGTGGTGTGAATTGCAGGGTTTGAATTAGGTTAGGCAGTGAGTGGCAATGTAGGATGCAGAAAAGCACCGCGGGGTTTTCAGCATTTGGACGTCAGGGAACATGCAGTGGCAATGTAGGATAGGTTTCTGAAAAACATCGCGGGGTGGTGCACATTGTATGGGTGTGTGTTACATAACATTCACTAGTAGGAGTGAGAAAAACATCACCGGGTGGTGTCAATCGGAGGTTCTGATTTAGAATAGGCAGTGAGTGGCAATGTTGGATGGAGAAAAGCACCGCGGGGTGGTCAGCATGGGGAGGTCAGGGAACATGCAGTGGCAATGTAGGATAGGTTTCTGAAAAACATCGCGGGGTGGTGCGCATTGTATGGGTGTGTGTTACATTACATTCACTAGTAGGAGTGAGAAAAACATCTCGCGGTGGTGCGCATTGTATGGGTGTGTGTTGCATTACATTCACTAGTAGGAGTGAGAAAAATATCACGGGGTGGTATGAATCGGAGTGTCTGAATTAGTATAGGCAGTGAGTGGCAATGTAGAATGGAGAAAAGCACCGCGGTGTGGTCAGCATGGGGTGGTCAGGGAACATGCAGTGGCAATGTAGGATAGTTTTCTGAAAAATATCGCGGGGTGGTGCGCATTGTATGGGTGTGTGTTACATTACATTCACTAGTAGGAGTGAGAAAAACATCACGGGTTGGTGTGATTCGGAGGGTCTGAATTAGGATAGGCAGTGAGTGGCAATGTAGGATGCAGAAAGGCACCGCGGGGTGGTCAGCAAGGGGACGTCAGGGAACATGCAGTGGCAATGTAGGATAGGTTTCTGAAAAACATCGCGGGGTGGTGCACATTGTATGGGTGTGTGTTACATAACATTCACTAGTAGGAGTGAGAAAAACATCACGGGCTGGTATCAATCGGAGGGTCTGATTTAGGATAGGCAGTGAGTGGCAATGTCGGATGGAGAAAAGCACCGCGGGGCGGTCAGCATGGGGAGGTCAGGGAACATGCAGTGGCAATGTAGGATAGGTATCTGAAAAACATCGCGGGGTGGTGCACATTGTATGGGTGTGTGTTACATAACATTCACTAGTAGGAGTGAGAAAACCATCACGGGGTGGTGTGAATCAGAGGGTCTGATTTAGGATAGGCAGTGAGTGGCAATGTCGGATGGAGAAAAGCACCGCGGGGTGGTCAGCATGGGGAGGTCAGGGAACATTCATTGGCAATGTTGGATAGGTTTCTGAAAAACATCGCGGGGTGTTGCGCATTGTATGGGTGTGTGTTACATTACATTCACAAGTAGGAGTGAGAAAAACATCACAGGGTGGTGCGCATTGTATGGGTGTGTGTTACATTACATTCACTAGTAGGAGTGAGAAAAACATCACGGGGTGGTGTGAATCGCAGTGTCTGAATTAGGATAGGCAGTGAGTCGTAATTTAGGATGGAGAAAAGCACCGTGGGGTGGTCAGCATGGGGAGGTCAGGGAACATGCAATGGCAATGTAGGATAGGTTTCTGAAAAACATCGCGGGGTGGTGCGCATTGTATGGTTGTGTGTTACATTACATTCACTAGTAGGAGTGAGAAAAACATCACGGGGTGGTGCGCATTGTATGTGTGTGTGTTACATTACATTCACTAGTAGGAGGGAGAAAAACATCACGGGGTGGTGTGAATCGCAGGGTCTGAATTAGGATAGGTAGTGAGTGGCAATGTAGGATGGAGAAAAGCACCGCGGGCTGGTGAGAATGGGGAGGTCATGGAACATGCAGTGGCAATGTAGGATAGGTTTCTGAAAAACATCGCGGGGTGGTGCGCATTGTATGGGTGTGTGTTACATTACATTCACTAGTAGGAGTGAGAAAAACATCACGGGATGGTGTGAATCGGAGGGTCTGATTTAGGATACCCAGTGAGTGGCAATGTAGGATGGAGAAAAGCACCGCGGGCTGGTCAGAATGGGGAGGTCATGGAACATGCAGTGGCAATGTAGGATAGCTTTCTGAAAAACATCGCGGGGTGGTGCGCATTGTATGGGTGTGTGTTACATTACATTCACTACTATGAGTGAGAAAAACATCACGGGGTAGTGCGCATTGTATGGGTTTGTGCTACATTACATTCACTAGTAGGAGTGAGAAAAACATCACGGGGAGGTGTGAATCGGAGGGTCTGAATTTGGATAGGCAGTGAGTGGCAATGTAGGATAGAGAAAAGCACTGCGTGGTGGTCAGCATGGGGACGTCAGGGAACATGCAGTGGCAATGTAGGATAGGTTTCTGAAAAATATCGCGGGGTGGTGCGCATTGTATGGGTGTGTGTTACATAACATTCACTAGTAGGAGTGAGAAAAACATCACGGGCTGGTGTGAATCGGAGGGTCTGATTTAGGATAGGCAGTGAGTGGCAATGTCAGATGGAGAAAAACACCGCGGGGTGGTCAGCATGGGGAGGTCAGGGAACATGCAGTGGCAATGTAGGATAGGTTTCTGAAAAACATCGCGGGGTGGTGGGCATTGTATGGGTGTGTGTTACATTACATTCACTAGTAGGAGTGAGAAAAACATCACGGGGTTGTGCGCATTGTTTGGGTGTGTGTTACATTACATTCACTAGAAGGAGTGACAAAAACATCACGGAGTGGTGTGAATTGGAGGGTCTGAATTAGGATAGGCTGTGAGTGGCAATGTAGGATGGAGAAAAGCACCGCGGGGTGGTCAGCATGGGGAAGTCAGGGAACATGCAATGGCAATGTAGGATAGGTTTCTGAAAAACATCGCGGGGTGGTGCGCATTGTATGGTTGTGTGTTACATTACATTCACTAGTAGGAGTGAGAAAAACATCACGGGATGGTGTGAATCCGAGGCTCTGATTTAGGATACACAGTGAGTGGCAATGTAGGATGGATAAAAGCACCGCGGGGTGGTCAACATGGGGACGTCAGGGAACATGCAGTGGCAATGTAGGATAGGTTTCTGAAAAACATCGTGGAGTGGTGCGCATTGTATGGGTGTGTGTTACATTACATTCACTAGTAGGAGTGAGAAAAACACGGGTTGGTGCGCATTGTATTGATGTGTGTTACATTACATTCACGAGTAGGAGTGAGAAAAACATCACGGGTTGGTGTGAATCGGAGGGTCTGAATTAGGATAGGCAGTGAGTGGCAATGTAGGATGGAGAAAAGCACCGCGGGGTGGTCAGCATGGGGACGTCAGGGAATATGCAGTGGCAATGTAGGATAGGTTTCTGAAAAACATCGCGGGGTGGTGCACATTGTATGGGAGTGTGTTACATAACATTCACTAGTAGGAGTGAGAAAACCATCACGGGGTGGTGTGAATCGGAGGGTCTGATTTAGGATAGGCAGTGAGTGGCAATGTCGGATGGAGAAAAGCACCGCGGGGTGGTCAGCATGGGGAGGTCAGGGAATATTCATTGGCAATGTAGGATAGGTTTCTGAAAAACATCGCGGGGTGTTGCGCATTGTATGGGTGTGTGTTACATTACATTTACAAGTAGGAGTGAGAAAAACATCACGGGGTGGTGCGCATTGTATGGGTGTGTGTTACATTACATTCACTAGTAGGAGTGAGAAAAACATCACGGGGTGGTGTGAATCGCAGGGTCTGAATTAGGATAGGCAGTGAGTGGCAATTTAGGATGGAGAAAAGCACCGTGGGGTGGTCAGCATGGGGAGGTCAGGGAACATGCAATGGCAGTGTAGGATAGGTTTCTGAAAAACATCGTGGGGTGGTGCGCATTGTATGGTTGTGTGTTACATTACATTCACTAGTAGGAGTGAGAAAAACATCACGGGGTGGTGCGCATTGTATGTGTGTGTGTTACATTACATTCACTAGTACGAGTGAGAAAAACATCACGGGGTGGTGTGAATCACCGGGTCTGAATTAGGATAGGTAGTGAGTGGCAATGTAGGATGGAGAAAAGCACCACGGGCTGGTCAGAATGGGGAGGTCATGGAACATGCAGTGGCAATGTAGGATACGTTTCTGAAAAACATCGCGGGGTGGTGCGCATTGTATGGGTGTGTGTTACATTACATTCACTAGTAGGAGTGAGAAAAACATCACGGGGTGGTACGCATTGTATGGGTGTGTGTTACATTACATTCACTAGTAGGAGTGAGAAAAACATCACGCGGTGGTGCGCATTGTATGGGTGTGTTTTACATTACAATCACTAGTAGGAGTGAGAAAAACATCACGGGGTGGTGTTAATCGGAGGGTCTGAATTAGTATAGGCAGTGAGTGGCAATATAGGATGGAGAAAAGCACAGTGGTGTGGTCAGCATGGGAAGGTCAGGGAACATGCAGTGGCAATGTAGGATAGGTTTCTGAAAAATATCGCGGGGTGGTGCGCACTGTATGGGTGTGTGTTACATTACATTCACTAGTAGGAGTGAGAAAAACATCACAGGGTGGTGCGCAGTGTACGGGTGTGTGTTACATTACGTTCACTAGTAGGAGTGAGAAAAAAAACACGGGGTGGTGCGCATTGTATGGGTGTGTGTTACATTACATTCACTAGTAGGAGTGAGAAAAACATCACGGGGTGGTGTGAATCGGAGGATCTGAATTAGGATAGGCAGTGAGTGGAAATGTAGGATGGAGAAAAGCACCGCGGGGTGGTCAGCATTGGGACCTCATGGAACATGCAGTGGCAATGTAGGATAGGTTTCTGAAAAACATCGCGGGGTGGTGCGCATTGTATGGGTGTGTGATACATAACATTCACTAGTAGGAGTGAGAAAAACATCACGGGCTGGTGTGAATCGGAGGGTCTGATTTAGGATAGGCAGTGAGTGGCAATGTCAGATGGAGAAAAACACCGCGGGGTGGTCAGCATGGAGAGGTCAGGGAACATGCAGTGGCAATGTAGGATAGGTTTCTGAAAAACATCGCGGGGTGGTGGGCATTGTATGGGTGTGTGTTACATTACATTCACTAGTAGGAGTGAGAAAAACACGGGTTGGTGCGCATTGTATTGATGTGTGTTACATTACATTCACTAGTAGGAGTGAGAAAAACACGGGTTGGTGCGCATTGTATTGATGTGTGTTACATTACATTCACTAGTAGGAGTGAGAAAAACATCACGGGGTGGTGCGCATTGTTGGGGTGTGTGTTACATTACATTCACTAGAAGGAATGACAAAAACATCACGGAGTGGTGTGAATCGGAGGGTCTGAATTAGGATAGGCTGTGAGTGGCAATGTAGGATGGAGAAAAGCACCGCGGGGTGGTCAGCATGGGGAAGTCAGGGAACATGCAATGGCAATGTAGGATAGGTTTCTGAAAAACATCGCGGGGTGGTGCGCATTGTATGGTTGTGTGTTACATTACTTTCACTAGTAGGAGTGAGAAAAACATCACGGGATGGTGTGAATCGGAGGGTCTGATTTAGGATACGCAGTGAGTGGCAATGTAGGATGGATAAAAGCACCGCGGGGTGGTCAGGATGGGGAGGTCAGGGAAAATGCAGCCCCAATGTAGGATAGGTTTCTGAAAAACATCGTGGAGTGGTGCGCATTGTATGGGTGTGTGTTACATTACATTCACTAGTAGGAGTGAGAAAAACACGGGTTGGTGCGCATTGTATTGATGTGTGTTACATTACATTCACGAGTAGGAGTGAGAAAAACTTCACGGGTTGGTGTGAATCAGAGGGTCTGAATTAGGATTGGCAGTGAGTGGCAATGTAGGATGGAGAAAAGCACCGAGGGGTGGTCAGCATGGGAAGGTCAGGGAACATGCAGTGGCAATGTAGGATAGTTTTCTGAAAAACATCGCGGGGAGGTGCGCATTGTATGGGTGTGTGTTACATTACATTCACTAGTAGGATTGAGAAAAACATCACGGGGTGGTGCGCATTGTATGGGTGTGTGTTACATTACGTTCACTAGTAGGAGTGAGAAAAACAACACGGGGTGGTGCGCGTTGTATGGGTGTGTGTTACATTAAGTTCACTAGTAGGAGTGAGAAAAACATCACGGGCTGGTGTGAATCGGAGGGTCTGATTCAGGATAGGCAGTGAGTGGCAATGTCAGATGGAGAAAAACACCGCGGGGTGGTCAGCATGGGGAGGTCAGGGAACATGCAGTGGCAATGTAGGATAGGTTTCTGAAAAACATCGCGGGGTGGTGGGCATTGTATGGGTGTGTGTTACATTACATTAACTAGTAGGAGTGAGAAAAACATCACGGTGTGGTGCGCATTGTTTGGGTGTGTGTTACATTACATTCACTAGAAGGAGTGACAAAAACATCACGGAGTGGTGTGAATCGGAGGGTCTGAATTAGGATAGGCTGTGAGTGGCAATGTAGGATGGAGAAAAGCACCGCGGGGTGGTCAGCATGGGGAAGTCAGGGAACATGCAATGGCAGTGTAGGATAGGTTTCTGAAAAACATCGTGGGGTGGTGCGCATTGTATGGTTGTGTGTTACATTACATTCACAAGTAGGAGTGAGAAAAACATCACGGGGTGGTGCGCATTGTATGGGTGTGTGTTACATTACATTCACTAGTAGGAGTGAGAAAAACATCACGGGGTGGTGTGAATCACAGGGTCTGAATTAGGATAGGTAGTGAGTGGCAATGTAGGATGCAGAAAAGCACCGAGGGCTGGTCAGAATGGGGAGGTCATGGAACATGCAGTGGCAATGTAGGATAGGTTTCTGAAAAACATCACGGGGTGGTGCGCATTGTATGGGTGTGTGTTACATTACATTCACTAGTAGGAGTGAGAAAAACATCACGGGGTGGTGCGCATTGTATGGGTGTGTGTTACATTACATTCACTAGTAGGAGTGAGAAAAACATCACGCGGTGGTGCGCATTGTATGGGTGTGTGTTACATTACAATCACTAGTAGGAGTGAGAAATAACATCACGGGGTGGTGTTAATCGGAGGGTCTGAATTAGTATAGGCAGTGAGTGGCAATGTAGGATGGAGAAAAGCACAGTGGTGTGGTCAGTATGGGAAGGTCAGGGAACATGCAGTGGCAATGTAGGATAGGTTTCTGAAAAATATCGCGGGGTGGTGCGCATTGTATGGGTGTGTGTTACATTACATTCACTAGTAGGAGTGAGAAAAACATCACGGGGTGGTGTGAATCGGAGGGTCTGAATTAGTATAGGCAGTGAGTGGCAATGTAGGATGGAGAAAAGCACAGTGGTGTGGTCAGTATGGGAAGGTCAGGGAACATGCAGTGGCAATGTAGGATAGGTTTCTGAAAAATATCGCGGGGTGGTGCGCATTGTATGGGTGTGTGTTACATTACATTCACTAGTAGGAGTGAGAAAAACATCACGGGGTGGTGTGAATCGGAGGGTCTGAATTAGGATAGGCAGTGAGTGGCAATGTAGGATGGAGAAAAGCACCGCGGGGTGGTCAGCATGGGGTCGTCAGGGAACATGCAGTGGCAATGTAGTATAGGTTTCTGAAAAACATGGCGGGGTGGTGGGCATTGTATGGGTGTGTGTTACATTACATTCACTAGTAAGAGTGAGAAAAACATCACGGGGTGGTGCGCATTGTTGGGGTGTGTGTTACATTACATTCACTAGAAGGAGTGATAAAAACATCACAGAGTGGTGTGAATCGGAGGGTCTGAATTAGGATAGGTTGAGAGTGGCAATGTAGGATGGAGAAAAGCACTGCGGGGTGGTCAGCATGGGGAAGTCAGGGAACATGCAATGGCAATGTAGGATAGGTTTCTGAAAAACATCGCGGGGTGGTGCGCATTATATGGTTGTGTGTTACATTACATTCACTAGTAGGAGTGAGAAAAACATCATGGGATGGTGTGAATCGGAGGGTCTGATTTAGGATACGCAGTGAGTGGCAATGTAGGATGGATAAAAGCAGCGCGGGGTGGTCAGGATGGTGAGGTAAGGGAACATGCAGGGACAATGTAGGATAGGTTTCTGAAAAACATCGTGGGGTGGTGCGCATTGTATGTGTGTGTGTTACATTACATTCACTAGTAGGAGTGAGAAAAACGTCACGGGGTGGTGTGAATCACAGGGTCTGAATTAGGATAGGTAGTGAGTGGCAATGTAGGATGCAGAAAAGCACCGAGTGCTGGTCAGAATGGGGAGGTCATGGAACATGCAGTGGCAATGTAGGATAGGTTTGTGAAAAACATCGCGGGGTGGTGCGCATTGTATGGGTGTGTGTTACATTACATTCACTAGTAGGAGTGAGAAAAACATCACGGGGTGGTGCGCATTGTATGGGTGTGTGTTACATTACATTCACTAGTAGGAGTGAGAAAAACATCACAGGGTGGTGTGAATCGGAGGGTCTGAATTAGGATAGGCAGTGAGTGGCAATGTAGGATGGAGAAAAGCAGCGCGGGTTGGTCTCCCTGGGGAGGTAAGGGAACATGCAGTGACAATGTAGGATAGGTTTCTGAAAAACATCGTGGGGTGGTGCGCATTGTATGGGTGTGTGTTACATTACATTCACTAGTAGGAGTGAGAAAAACATCTCGCGGTGGTGCGCATTGTATGGGTGTGTGTTACATTACATTCACTAGTAGGTGTGAGAAAAACATCACGGGTTGGTGTGATTCGGAGGGTCTGAATTAGGATAGGCAGTGAGTTGCAATGTAGGATGCAGAAAAGCACCGCGGGGTGGTCAGCATGGGGACGTCAGGGAACATGCAGTGGCAATGTAGGATAGGTTTCTGAAAAACATCGCGGGGTGGTGCACATTGTATGGGTGTGTGTTACATAACATTCACTAGTAGGAGTGAGAAAAACATCACGGGGTGGTATCAATCGGAGGGTCTGATATAGGATAGGCAGTGAGTGGCAATGTCGGATGGAGAAAAGCACCGCGGGGTGGTCAGCATGGGGAGGTCAGGGAACATGCAGTGGCAATGTAGGATAGGTTTCTGAAAAACATCGCGGGGTGGTGCGCATTGTATGGGTGTGTGTTACATTACATTCACTAGTAGGAGTGAGAAAAACATCTCGCGGTGGTGCGCATTGTATGGGTGTGTGTTACATTACATTCACTAGTAGGAGTGAGAAAAACATCACGGGGTGGTCTGAATCGGAGGGTCTGAATTAGTATAGGCAGTGAGTGGCAATGTAGAATGGAGAAAAGCACCGCGGTGTGGTCAGCATGGGGAGGTCAGGGAACATGCAGTGCCAATGTAGGATAATTTTCTGAAAAATATCGCGGGGTGGTGCGCATTGTATGGGTGTGTGTTACATTACATTCACTAGTAGGTGTGAGAAAAACATCACGGGTTGGTGTGATTCGGAGGGTCTGAATTAGGATAGGCAGTGAGTTGCAATATAGGATGCAGAAAAGCACCGCGGGGTGGTCAGCATGGGGACGTCAGGGAACATGCAGTGGCAATGTAGGATAGGTTTCTGAAAAACATCGCGGGGTGGTGCACATTGTATGGGTGTGTGTTACATAACATTCACTAGTAGGAGTGAGAAAAACATCACGCGGTGGTATCAATCGGAGGGTCTGATTTAGGATAGGCAGTGAGTGGCAATGTCGGATGGAGAAAAGCACCGCGGGGTGGTCAGCATGGGGAGGTCAGGGAACATGCAGTGGCAAGGTAGGATAGGTTTCTGAAAAACATCGCGGGGTGGTGCGCATTGTATGGGTGTGTGTTACATTACATTCACTAGTAGGAGTGAGAAAAACATCACGGGGTGGTGCGCATTGTATGTGTGGGTGTTACATTACATTCACTAGTAGGAGTGAGAAAAACATCACGGGGTGGTGCGCATTGTATGGGTGTGTGTTACATTACATTCACTAGTAGGAGTGAGAAAAACAACACGGGGTGGTGCGCATTGTATGGGTGTGTGTTACATTACATTCACTAGTAGGAGTGAGAAAAACATCACGGGGTGGTGTGAATCGGAGGGTCTGAATTAGGATAGGCAGTGAGTGGCAATGTAGGATGGAGAAAAGCACCGTGGGGTGGTCAGCATGGGGACGTCAGGGAACATGCAGTGGCAATGTAGGATAGGTTTCTGAAAAACATCGCGGGGTGGTGCGCATTGTATGGGTGTGTGTTACATAACATTCACTAGTAGGAGTGAGAAAAACATCACGGGCTGGTGTGAATCGGAGGGTCTGTTTTAGGATAGGCAGTGAGTGGCAATGTCGGATGGAGAAAAACACCGCGGGGTGGTCAGCATGGGGAGGTCAGGGAACATGCAGTGGCAATGTAGGATAGGTTTCTGAAAAACATCGCGGGTGGTGGGCATTGTATGGGTGTGTGTTACATTACATTCACTAGTAGGAGTGAGAAAAACATCACGGGGTGGTGGGCATTGTTTGGGTGTGTGTTACATTACATTCACTAGAAGGAGTGAGAAAAACATCACGGGGTGGTGTGAATCGGAGGGTCTGAATTAGGATAGGCTGTGAGTGGCAATGTAAGATGGAGAAAAGCACCGCGGGGTGGTGAGCATGGGGAAGTCAGGGAACATGCAATGGCAATGTAGGATAGGTTTCTGAAAAACATCACGGGGTGGTGCGCATTGTATGGTTGTGTGTTACATTACATTCACTAGTAGGAGTGAGAAAAACATCATGGGATGTTGTGAATCGGAGAGTCTGATTTAGGATACGCAGTGAGTGGCAATGTAGGATGGATAAAAGCACCGCGGGGTGGTCAGCATGGGGAGGTCAGGGAACATGCAGTGGCAATATAGGATAGGTTTCTGAAAAACATCGTGGGGTGGTGCGCAATGTATGGGTGTGTGTTACATTACATTCACTGGTAGGAATGAGAAAAACACGGGTTGGTGCGCATTGTATGGATGTGTGTTACATTACATTCACTAGTAGGAGTGAGAAAAACATCACGGGGTGGTGTGAATCGGAGGGTCTGAATTAGGATAGGCAGTGAGTGGCAATGTAGGATGGAGAAAAGCACCGAGCGGTGGTCAGCATGGGGAGGTCAGGGAACATTCTGTGGCAATGTAGGATAGTTTTCGAAAAACATCGCGGGGTGGTGCGCATTGTATAGGTGTGTGTTACATTACATTCACTAGTAGGAGTGAGAAAAACATCACGGGGTGGTTCGCATTGTATGGGTGTGTGTTACATTACATTCACTAGTAGGAGTGAGAAAAACATCACGGGGTGGTGTGAATCGGAGGGTCTGAATTAGGATAGGCTGTGAGTGGCAATGTAGGATGGAGAAAAGCACCGCGGGGTGGTCTCCCTGGGGAGGTAAGGGAACATGCAGTGACAATGTAGGATAGGTTTCTGAAAAACATCGCGGGGTGGTGCGCATTGTATGGGTGTGTGTTACATTACATTCACTAGTAGGAGTGAGAAAAACATCACGGGGTGGTGTGAATCGCAGGGTCTGAATTAGGATAGGCAGTGAGTGGCAATGTAGGATGCAGAAAACCACCGCGGGGTTTTCAGCATGGGGACGTCAGGGAACATGCAGTGGCAATGTAGGATAGGTTTCTGAAAAACATCGCGGGGTGGTGCGCATTGTATGGGTGTGTGTTACAATACATTCACTAGTAGGAGTGAGAAAAACCTCTCGTGGTGGTGCGCATTGTATGGGTGTGTGTTACATTACATTCACTAGTAGGAGTGAGAAAAACATCACGGGGTGGTGTGAATCGGAGGGTCTGAATTAGTATAGGCAGTGAGTGGCAATGTAGGATGGAGAAAAGCACCGCTGTGTGGTCAGCATGGGGAGGTCAGGGAACATGCAGTGGCAATGTAGGATAGTTTTCTGAAAAATTTCGCGGGGTGGGGCGCATTGTATGGGTGTGTGTTACATTACATTCACTAGTAGGAGTGAGAAAAACATCACGGGGTGGTGTCAATCGGAGGGTCTGAATTAGGATAGGCAGTGAGTGGCAATGTAGGATGCAGAAAAGCACCGCGGGGTGGTCACCATGGGGACTTCAGGGAACATGCAGTGGCAATGTAGGATAGGTTTCTGAAAAACATCGCGGGGTGGTGCACATTGTATGGGTGTGTGTTACATAACATTCACTAGTAGGAGTGAGAAAAACATCACGGGGTGGTGTCAATCGGAGGGTCTGATTTAGGATAGGCAGTGAGTGGCAATGTCGGACGGAGAAAAGCACCACGGGGTGGTCAGCATGGGGACCTCAGGGAACATGCAGTGGCAATGTAGGATAGGTTTCTGAAAAATATCGCGGGGTGGTGCGCATTGTATGGGTGTGTGTTACATTACATTCACTAGTAGGAGTGAGAAAAACATCATGGGGTGGTGCGCATTGTATGGGTGTGTGTTACATTACATTCACTAGTAGGAGTGTGAAAAACATCACGGGGTGGTGTGAATCGGAGGGTCTGAATTAGGATAGGCAGTGAGTGGCAATGTAGGATGGAGAAAAGCACCGCGGGGTGGTCAGCATGGGGACGTCAGGGAATATGCAGTGGCAATGTAGGATAGGTTTCTGAAAAACATCGCGTGGTGGTGCACATTGTATGGGTGTGTGTTACATAACATTCACTAGTAGGAGTGAGAAAACCATGACGGGGTGGTGTGAATCGGAGGGTCTGATTTAGGATAGGCAGTGAGTGGCAATGTAGGATGGAGAAAAGCACCGCGTGGTGGTCAGCATGGGGAGGTCAGGGAAAATGCATTGGCAATGTAGGATAGGTTTCTGAAAAACATCGCGGGGCGGTGCGCATTGTATGGGTGTGTGTTACATTACATTCACTAGTAGGAGTGAGAAAAACATCACGGGGTGGTGCGCATTGTATGGGTGTGTGTTACATTACATTCACTAGTAGGAGTGAGAAAAACATCACGGGGTGGTGTGAATCGCAGGGTCTGAATTAGGATAGGCAGTGAGTGGCAATGTAGGATGGAGAAAAGCACCGTGGGGTGGTCAGCATGGGGAGGTCAGGGAACATGCAATGGCAATGTAGGATAGGTTTCTGAAAAACATCGCGGGGTGGTGCGCATTGTATGCGTGTGTGTTACATTACATTCACTAGTAGGAGTGAGAAAAACATCACGGGGTGGTGCGCATTGTATGTGTGTGTGTTACATTACATTCACTAGTAGGAGTGAGAAAAACATCACGGGGTGGTGTGAATCGCAGGGTCTGAATTAGGATAGGCAGTGAGTGGCAATGTAGGATGGAGAAAAGCACCGCGAGCTGGTCAGAATGGGGAGGTCATGGAACATGCAGTGGCAATGTAGGATAGGTTTCTGAAAAACATCGCGGGGGGTGTGCATTGTATGGGTGTGTGTTACATTACATTCACTAGTAGGAGTGAGAAAAACATCACGGGGTGGTGCGCATTGTATGGGTGTGTGTTACAATACATTCACTAGTAGGAGTGAGAAAAACATCACGCGGTGGTGCGCATTGTATGGGTGTGTGTTACATTACATTCACTAGTGGGAGTGAGAAAAACATCACGGGGTGGTGTTAATCGGAGGGTCTGAATTAGTATAGCCAGTGAGTGGCAATGTAGGATGGAGAAAAGCACAGCGGTGTGGTCAGCATTGGAAGGTCAGGGAACATGCAGGGGCAATGTAGGATAGGTTTCTGAAAAATATCGCGGGGTGGTGCGCATTGTATGGGTGTGTGTTACATTACATTCACTAGTAGGAGTGAGAAAAACATCACGGGGTTGTGTGAATCGGAGGGTCTGAATTAGGATAGGCAGTGAGTGGCAATGAAGGATGGAGAAAAGCACCGCGGGGTGGTCAGCATGGGGACTTCAGGGAACATGCAGTGGCAATGTAGGATAGGTTTCTGAAAAACATCGCGGGGTGGTGCACATTGTATGGGTGTGTGTTACATAACATTCACTAGTAGGAGTGAGAAAAACATCACGGGGTGGTGTGAATCGGAGGGTCTGATTTAGGATAGGCTGTGAGTGGCAATGCCGGATGGAGAAAAGCACCGCGGGGTCGTCAACCTTGGGAGGTCAGGGAACATGCAGTGGCAATGTAGGATAGGTTTCTGAAAAACATCGCCGGGTGGTGCGCATTGTATGGGTGTGTGTTACATTACATTCACTAGTAGGAGTGAAAAAACATCACGGGGTTGTGTGAATCGGAGGGTCTGAATTAGGATAGGCAGTGAGTGGCAATGAAGGATGGAGAAAAGCACCGCGGGGTGGTCAGCATGGGGACGTCAGGGAACATGCAGTGGCAATGTAGGATAGGTTTCTGAAAAACATCGCGGGGTGGTGCACATTGTATGGGTGTGTGTTACATAACATTCACTAGTAGGAGTGAGAAAAACATCACGGGGTGGTGTGAATCGGAGGGTCTGATTTAGGATAGGCAGTGAGTGGCAATGCCGGATGGAGAAAAGCACCGCGGGGACGTCAACATAGGGAGGTCAGGGAACATGCAGTGGCAATGTAGGATAGGTTTCTGAAAAACATCGCGGAGTGGTGCGCATTGTATGGGTGTGTTTTACATTACATTCACTAGTAGGAGTGAGAAAAATATCACGGGGTGGTGCGCATTGTATGGGTGTGTGTTACATTACATTCACTAGTAGGAGTGAGAAAAACATCACGGGGTGGGGTGAATCGCAGGGTCTGAATTAGGATAGGCAGTGAGTCGCAATGTAGGATGGAGAAAAGCACCGCGGGGTGGTCAGCATGGGGAGGTCCGGGAACATGCAGTGGCAATGTAGGATAGGTTTCTGAAAAACATCGCCGGGTGGTGCGCATTGTATGGGTGTGTGTTACATTACATTCACTAGTAGGAGTGAGAAAAACATCACTGGGTAGTGCGCATTTTATGGGTGTGTGTTACATTACATTCACTAGTAGGAGTGAGAAAAACATCACGGGGTGGTGTGAATCGCAGGGCCTGAATTAGTATAGGCAGTGAGTGGCAATGTATGTTGGAGAAAAGCACCGCGGTGTGGTCAGCATGGGGAGGTCAGGGAATATGCAATGGCAATATAGGATATTTTTCTGAAAAACATCGCGGGGTGGTGCGCATTGTATGGTTGTTTGTTACATTACATTCACTAGTAGGAGTGAGAAAAACATCACGGGGTGGTGTGAATTGGAGGGTTTGAATTAGGATAGGCAGTGAGTGGCAATGAAGGATGGAGAAAAGCACCGCCGGTCCGTCAGCATGGGGAGGTCATGGAACATGCAGTGGCAAAGTAGGATAGGTTTCTGAAAAACATCGCGGGGTGGTGCGCATTGTATGGGTGTGTGTTACATTACATTCACTAGTAGGAGTGAGAAAAACATCACGTGGTGGTGCGCATTGTATGTGTGGGTGTTACATTACATTCACTAGTAGGAGTGAGAAAAACATCACGGGGTAGTGCGCATTGTATGTGTGTGTTTTACATTACATTCACTAGTAGGAGTGAGAAAAACATCACGGGGTGGTGTGAATCGCAGGGCCTGAATTAGGATAGGCAGTGAGTGGCAATGTAGGATGGAGAAAAGCACTGCGGGGTGGTCAGCATGGGGACGTCAGGGAACATGCAGTGGAAATGTAGGATAGGTTTCTGAAAAATATCGCGGGGTGGTGCACATTGTATGGGTGTGTGTTACATAACATTCACTAGTAGGAGTGAGAAAAACATCACGGGGTGGTGTCAATCGGAGGGTCTGATTTAGGATAGGCAGTGAGTGGCAATGTCGGATGGAGAAAAGCACCACGGGGTGGTCAGCATGGGGACCTCAGGGAACATGCAGTGGCAATGTAGGATAGGTTTCTGAAAAATATCGCGGGGTGGTGCGCATTGTATGGGTGTGTGTTACATTACATTCACTAGTAGGAGTGAGAAAAACATCAAGGGGTGGTGCGCATTGTATGGGTGTGTGTTACATTACATTCACTAGTAGGAGTGTGAAAAACATCACGGGGTGGTGTGAATCGGAGGGTCTGAATTAGGATAGGCAGTGAGTGGCAATGTAGGATGGAGAAAAGCACCGCGGGGTGGTCAGCATGGGGACGTCAGGGAATATGCAGTGGCAATGTAGGATAGGTTTCTGAAAAACATCGCGGGGTGGTGCACATTGTATGGGTGTGTGTTACATAACATTCACTAGTAGGAGTGAGAAAACCATCACGGGGTGGTGTGAATCGGAGGGTCTGATTTAGGATAGGCAGTGAGTGGCAATGTAGGATGGAGAAAAGCACCGCGTGGTGGTCAGCATGGGGAGGTCAGGGAAAATGCATTGGCAATGTAGGATAGGTTTCTGAAAAACATCGCGGGGAGGTGCGCATTGTATGGGTGTGTGTTACATTACATTCACTAGTAGGAGTGAGAAAAACATCACGGGGTGGTGCGCATCGTATGGGTGTGTGTTACATTACATTCACTAGTAGGAGTGAGAAAAACATCACGGGGTGGTGTGAATCGCAGGGTCTGAATTAGGATAGGCAGTGAGTGGCAATGTAGGATGGAGAAAAGCACCGTGGGGTGGTCAGCATGGGGAGGTCAGGGAACATGCAATGGCAATGTAGGATAGGTTTCTGAAAAACATCGCGGGGTGGTGCGCATTGTATGCGTGTGTGTTACATTACATTCACTAATAGGAGTGAGAAAAACATCACGGGGTGGTGCGCATTGTATGTGTGTGTGTTACATTACATTCACTAGTAGGAGTGAGAAAAACATCACGGGGTGGTGTGAATCGCAGGGTCTGAATTAGGATAGGCAGTGAGTGGCAATGTAGGATGGAGAAAAGCACCGCGAGCTGGTCAGAATGGGGAGGTCATGGAACATGCAGTGGCAATGTAGGATAGGTTTCTGAAAAACATCGCGGGGGGTGTGCATTGTATGGGTGTGTGTTACATTACATTCACTAGTAGGAGTGAGAAAAACATCACGGGGTGGTGCGCATTGTATGGGTGTGTGTTACAATACATTCACTAGTAGGAGTGAGAAAAACATCACGCGGTGGTGCGCATTGTATCGGTGTGTGTTACATTACATTCACTAGTGGGAGTGAGAAAAACATCACGGGGTGGTGTTAATCGGAGGGTCTGAATTAGTATAGCCAGTGAGTGGCAATGTAGGATGGAGAAAAGCACAGCGGTGTGGTCAGCATGGGAAGGTCAGGGAACATGCAGGGGCAATGTAGGATAGGTTTCTGAAAAACATCGCGGAGTGGTGCGCATTGTATGGGTGTGTTTTACATTACATTCACTAGTAGGAGTGAGAAAAATATCACGGGGTGGTGCGCATTGTATGGGTGTGTGTTACATTACATTCACTAGTAGGAGTGAGAAAAACATCACGGGGTGGGGTGAATCGCAGGGTCTGAATTAGGATAGGCAGTGAGTCGCAATGTAGGATGGAGAAAAGCACCGCGGGGTGGTCAGCATGGGGAGGTCCGGGAACATGCAGTGGCAATGTAGGATAGGTTTCTGAAAAACATCGCCGGGTGGTGCGCATTGTATGGGTGTGTGTTACATTACATTCACTAGTAGGAGTGAGAAAAACATCACTGGGTAGTGCGCATTTTATGGGTGTGTGTTACATTACATTCACTAGTAGGAGTGAGAAAAACATCACGGGGTGGTGTGAATCGCAGGGCCTGAATTAGTATAGGCAGTGAGTGGCAATGTATGATGGAGAAAAGCACCGCGGTGTGGTCAGCATGGGGAGGTCAGGGAATATGCAATGGCAATATAGGATATTTTTCTGAAAAACATCGCGGGGTGGTGCGCATTGTATGGTTGTTTGTTACATTACATTCACTAGTAGGAGTGAGAAAAACATCACGGGGTGGTGTGAATTGGAGGGTTTGAATTAGGATAGGCAGTGAGTGGCAATGAAGGATGGAGAAAAGCACCGCCGGTCCGTCAGCATGGGGAGGTCATGGAACATGCAGTGGCAAAGTAGGATAGGTTTCTGAAAAACATCGCGGGGTGGTGCGCATTGTATGGGTGTGTGTTACATTACATTCACTAGTAGGAGTGAGAAAAACATCACGTGGTGGTGCGCATTGTATGTGTGGGTGTTACATTACATTCACTAGTAGGAGTGAGAAAAACATCACGGGGTAGTGCGCATTGTATGTGTGTGTTTTACATTACATTCACTAGTAGGAGTGAGAAAAACATCACGGGGTGGTGTGAATCGCAGGGCCTGAATTAGGATAGGCAGTGAGTGGCAATGTAGGATGGAGAAAAGCACCGCGGGGTGGTCAGCATGGGGACGTCAGGGAACATGCAGTGGCAATGTAGGATAGGTTTCTGAAAAATATCGCGGGGTGGTGAGCATTGTATGGGTGTGTGTTACATTACATTCACTAGTAGGAGTGAGAAAAACATCACGGGGTGGTGTGAATCGGAGGGTCTGAATTAGGATAGGCAGTGAGTGGCAATGTTAGATGGAGAAAAGCACCGCGGGGTGGTCAGCATGGGGAGGTCAGGGAACATGCAGTGGCAATGTAGGATAGGTTTCTGAAAAACATCACGGGGTGGTGCGCATTGTATGAGTGTGTGTTACATTACATTCACTAGTAGGAGTGAGAAAAACATCACGGGGTGGTGTGAATCGGAGGGTCTGAATTAGGACAGGCAGTGAGTGGCAATGTAGGATGGAGAGAAGCACCGCGGGGTGGTCAGCATGGGGACGTCAGGGAACATGCAGTGGCAATGTAGGATAGGTTTCTGAAAAACATCGCGGGGTGGTGCACATTGTATGGGTGTGTGTTATATAACATTCACTAGTAGGAGTGAGAAAAACATCACGGGGTGGTGTGAATCGGAGCGTCTGATTTAGGATAGGCAGTGAGTGGCAATGTCGGATGGAGAAAAGCACCGCTGGGTCGTCAGCATAGGGAGGTCAGGGAAAATGCAGTGGCAATGTAGGATAGGTTTCTCAAAAACATCGCGGGGTGGTGCGCATTGTATGGGTGTGTTTTACATTACATTCACTAGTAGGAGTGAGAAAAATATCACGGGGTGGTGCGCATTTTATGGGTGTGTGTTACATTACATTCACTAGTAGGAGTGAGAAAAACATCATGGGGTGGTGTGAATCGCAGGGTCTGAATTAGGATAGGCAGTGACTGGCAATGTAGGATGGAGAAAAGCACTGCGGGGTGGTCAGCATGGGGAGGTCCGGGAACATGCCGTGGCAATGTAGGATAGGTTTCTGAAAAACATCGCGGGGTGGTGCGCATTGTATGGGTGTGTGTTACATTACATTCACTAGTAGGAGTGAGAAAAACATCACTGGGTAGTGCGCATTTTATGGGTGTGTGTTACATTACATTCACTACTAGGAGTGAGGAAAACATCACGGGGTGGTTTGAATTGGGTGGTTTGAATTAGGATAGGCAGTGAGTGGCAATGTAGGATGGAGAAAAGCACCGCGGGGTAGTCAGCATGGGGAGGTCAAGGAACATGCAGTGGCAATGTAGGATAGGTTTCTGAAAAACAGCGCGGGGTGGTGCGCATTCTATGGGTGTGTGTTACAATACATTCACTAGTAGGAGTGAGAAAAACATCTCGCGGTGGTGCGCATTGTATGGGTGTGTGTTACATTACATTCACTAGTAGGAGTGAGAAAAACATCACGTGGTGGTGTGAATCGGAGTGTCTGAATTAGTATAGGCAGTGAGTGGCAATGTAGGATGGAGAAAAGCACCGCTGTGTGGTCAGCATGGGGAGGTCAGGGAACATGCAGTGGCAATGTAGGATAGTTTTCTGAAAAATATCGCGGGGTGGTGCGCATTGTATGGGTGTGTGTTACATTACATTCACTAGTAGGAGTGAGAAAAACATCACGGGGTGGTGTGATTCGGAGGGTCTGAATTAGGATAGGCAGTGAGTGGCAATGTAGGATGCAGAAAAGCACCGCGGGTGGTCAGCATGGGGACTTCAGGGAACATGCAGTGGCAATGTAGGATAGGTTTCTGAAAAACATCGCGGGGTGGTGCACATTGTATGGGTGTGTGTTACATAACATTCACTAGTAGGAGTGAGAAAAACATCACGGGGTGGTGTCAATCGGAGAGTCTGATTTAGGATAGGCAGTGAGTGGCAATGTCGGATGGAGAAAAGCACCGCGGGGTGGTCAGCATGGGGAGGTCAGGGAACATGCAGTGGCAATGTAGGATAGGTTTCTGAAAAATATCGCGGGGTGGTGCGCATTGTATGGGTGTGTGTTACATTACATTCACTAGTAGGAGTGAGAAAAACATCACGGGGTGGTGCGCATTGTATAGGTGTGTGTTACATTACATTCACTAGTAGGAGTGAGAAAAACATCACGGGGTGGTGTGAATCGCAGGGTCTGAATTAGGATAGGCAGTGAGTGGCAACGTAGGATGGAGAAAAGCACCGTGGGGTGGTCAGCATGCGGACGTCAGGGAATATGCAGTGGCAATGTAGGATAGGTTTCTGAAAAACATCTCGGGGTGGTGCACATTGTATGGGTGTGTGTTACATAACATTCACTAGTAGGAGTGAGAAAACCATCACCGGGTGGTGTGAATCGGAGGGTCTGATTTAGGATAGGCAGTGAGTGGCAATGTCGGATGGTGAAAAGCACCGCGTGGTGGTCAGCATGGGGAGGTCAGGGAACATGCAGTGGCAATGTAGGATAGGTTTCTGAAAAACATCGCGGGGTGGTGCGCATTGTATGGATGTGTGTTACATTACATTCACTAGTAGGAGTGAGAAAAACATCACGGGGTGGTGCGCATTGTATGGGTGTGTGTTACATTACATTCACTAGTAGGAGTGAGAAAAACATCACGGGGTGGTGCGCATTGTATGTGTGTGTGTTACATTACATTCACTAGTAGGAGTGAGAAAAACATCACGGGGTGGTGTGAATCGCAGGGTCTGAATTAGGGTAGGCAGTGAGTGGCAATGTAGGATGGAGAAAAGCACCGCGGGCTGGTCAGAATGGGGAGGTCATGGAACATGCAGAGGCAATGTAGGATAGGTTTCTGAAAAACATCGCGGGATGGTGCGCATTGTATGGGTGTGTGTTACATTACATTCACTAGTAGGAGTGAAAAAAACATCACGGGGTGGTGCGCATTGTATGGGTGTGTGTTACATTACATTCACTAGTAGGATTGAGAAAAACATCACGCGGTGGTGCGCATTGTATGGGTGTGTGTTACATTACATTCACTAGTGGGAGTGAGAAAAACATCATGGGGTGGTGTTAATCGGAGGGTCTGAATTAGTATAGGCAGTGAGTGGCAATGTAGGATGGAGAAAAGCACAGCGGTGTGGTCAGCATGGGAAGGTCAGGGAACATGCAGGGGCAATGTACGATAGGTTTCTGAAAAATATCGCGGGGCGGTGCGCATTGTATGGGTGTGTGTTACATTACATTCACTAGTAGGAGTGAGAAAAACATCACGGGGTGGTGTGAATCGGAGGGTCTGAATTAGGATAGGCAGTAAGTGGCAATGTAGGATGGAGAAAAGCACCGCGGGGTGGTCAGCATGGGGAGGTCAAGGAACATGCAGTGGCAATGAACGATAGTTTTCTGAAAAACATCACGGGGTGGTGCGTATTGTATGGGTGTGTGTTACATTACATTCACTAGTAGGAGTGAGAAAAATTTCACGGGGTGGTGTGAATCGGAGGGTCTGAATTAGGACAGGCAGTGAGTGGCAATGTAGGATGGAGAAAAGCACGGCGGGGTGGTCAGCATGGGGACGTCAGGGAACATGCAGTTGCAATGTAGGATAGGATTCTGAAAAATATCGCGGGGTGGTGCGCATTGTATTTTTGTGTGTTACATTACATTCACTAGTAGGAGTGAGAAAAACATCACGGGGTTGTGTGAATCGGAGGGTCTGAATAAGGATAGGCAGTGAGTGGCAATGAAGGATGGAGAAAAGCACCGTGGGGTGGTCAGCATGGGGACGTCAGGGAACATGCAGTGGCAATGTAGGATAGGTTTCTGAAAAACATCGCGGGGTGGTGCACATTATATGGGTGTGCGTTACATAACATTCACTAGTAGGAGTGAGAAATACATCACGGGGTGGTGTGAATCGGAGGGTCTGATTTAGGATAGGCAGTGAGTGGCAATGTCGGATGGAGAAAAGCACCGCGGAGTCGTCAGCATAGGGAGGTCAGGGAACATGCAGTGGCAATGTAGGATAGGTTTCTGAAAAACATCGCGGGGTGGTGCGCATTGTATGGGTGTGTTTTACATTACATTCACTAGTAGGAGTGAGAAAAACATCACGGGGTGGTGTGAATCGCAGGGTCTGAATTAGGATAGGCAGTGAGTGGCAATGTAGGATGGAGAAAAGCACCGCGGGGTGGTCAGCATGGGGAGGTCCGGGAACATGCAGTGGCAATGTAGGATAGGTTTCTGAAAAACATCGCCGGGTGGTGCGCATTGTATGGGTGTGTGTTACATTACATTCACTAGTAGGAGTGAGAAAAACATCACTGGGTAGTGCGCATTTTATGGGTGAGTGTTACATTACATTCACTAGTAGGAGTGAGTAAAACATCACGGGGTGGTGTGAATTGGAGGGTTTGAATTAGGATAGGCAGTGAGTGGCAATGAAGGATGGAGAAAAGCACCGCGGGTCCGTCAGCATGGGGAGGTCAGGGAACATGCAGTGGCAAAGTAGGATAGGTTTCTGAAAAACATCGCGGGGTGGTGCGCATTGTATGGGTGTGTGTTACATTACATTCACTAGTAGGACTGAGAAAAACATCACGTGGTGGTGCGCATTGTATGTGTGGGGGTTACATTACATTCACTAGTAGGAGTGAGAAAAACATCACGGGGTGGTGTGAATCGGAGGGTCTGAATTAGGACAGGCAGTGAGTGGCAATGTCGGATGGAGAAAAGCACCGCTGGGTCGTCAGCATAGGGAGGTCAGGGAACATGCAGTGGCAATGTAGGATATGTTTCTGAAAAACATCGTGGGGTGGTGCGCATTGTATGGGTGTGTTTTACATTACATTCACTAGTAGGAGTGAGAAAAATATCACGGGGTGGTGCGCATTGTATGGGTGTGTGTTACATTACATTCACTAGTAGGAGTGAGAAAAACATCACGGGGTGGTGTGAATCGCAGGGTCTGAATTAGGATAGGCAGTGAGTGGCAATGTAGGATGGAGAAAAGCACTGCGGGGTGGTCAGCATGGGGAGGTTCGGGAACATGCAGTGGCAATGTAGGATAGGTTTCTGAAAAACATCGCGGGGTGGTGCGCATTGTATGGGTGTGTGTTACATTACATTCACTAGTAGGATTGAGAAAAACATCACTGGGTAGTGCGCATTTTATGGGTGTGTGTTACATTACATTCACTAGTAGGAGTGAGAAAAACATCACGGGGTGGTGTGAATCGCAGGGCCTGAATTAGTATAGGCAGTGGGTGGCAATGTAGGATGGAGAAAAGCACCGCGGTGTGGTCAGCATGGGGAGGTCAGGGAATATGCAATGGCAATGTAGGATTGTTTTCTGAAAAACATCGCGGGGTTGTGCGCATTGTATGGTTGTGTGTTACATTACATTCACTAGTAGGATTGAGAAAAACATCACGGGGTGGTGTGAATTGGAGGGTTTGAATTAGGATAGGCAGGGAGTGGCAATGAAGGATGGAGAAAAGCACCGCGGGTCCGTCAGCATGGGGAGGTCAGGGAACATGCAGTGGCAAAGTAGGATAGGTTTCTGAAAAACATCGCGGGGTGGTGCGCATTGTATGGGTGTGTGTTACATTACATTCACTAGTAGGAGTGAGAAAAACATCACGGGGTGGTGTGAATTGGATGGTTTGAATTAGGATAGGCAGTGAGTGGCAATGTAGGATGCAGAAAAGCACCACGGGATTTTCAGCATGGGGACGTCAGGGAACATGCAGTGGCAAAGTAGGATAGGTTTCTGAAAAACATCGCGCGGTGGTGCACATTGTATGGGTGTGTGTTACATAACATTCACTAGTAGGAGTGAGAAAAACATCACGGGGTGGTGTCAATTGGAGGGTCTGATTTAGGATAGGCAGTGAGTGGCAATATCGGATGGAGAAAAGCACCGCGGGGTGGTCAGCATGGGGAGGTCAGGGAACATGCAGTGGCAATGTAGGATAGGTTTCTGAAAAACAGCGCGGGGTGGTGCGCATTGTATGGGTGTGTGTTACAATACATTCACTAGTAGGAGTGAGAAAAACATCTCGCGGTGGTGCGCATTGTATGGGTGTGTGTTACATTACATTCACTAGTAGGAGTGAGAAAACCATCACGAGGTGATGTGAATCGGAGTGTCTGAATTAGTATAGGCAGTGAGTGGCTATGTAGGATGGAGAAAAGCACCGCGGGTTGGTCAGCATGGGGACGTCAGGGAACATGCAGTGGCAATGTAGGATAGGTTTCTGAAAAATATCGCGGGGTGATGCGCCTTGTATGGGTGTGTGTTACATTACATTCACTAGTAGGAGTGAGAAAAACATCACGGGGTGGTGCGCATTGTATGGGTGTGTGTTACATTACATTCACTAGTAGGAGTGAGAAAAACATCACGGGGTGGTGTGAATCGCAGGGTCTGAATTAGGATAGGCAGTGAGTGGCAATGTCGGATGGAGAAAAGCACCGCGGGGTGGTCAGCATGGGGACGTCAGGGAATATGCAGTGGCAATGTAGGATAGGTTTCTGAAAAACATCGCGGGGTGGTGCACATTGTATGGGTGTGTGTTACATAACATTCACTAGTAGGAGTGAGAAAGCCATCACGGGGTGGTGTGAATCGGAGGGTCTGATTTAGGATAGGCAGGGAGTGGCAATGTCGGATGGAGAAAAGCACCGCGTGGTGGTCAGCATGGGGAAGTCAGGAAACATGCATTGGCAATGTAGGATAGGTTTCTGAAAAACATCACAGGGTGGTGTGCATTGTATGGGTGTGTGTTACATTACATTCACTAGTAGGAGTGAGAAAAACATCACGGGGTGGTGCGCATTGTTTGGGTGTGTGTTACATTACATTCACTAGTAGGAGTGAGAAAAACATCACGGGGTGGTGTGAATCGCAGGGTCTGAATTAGGATAGGCAGTGAGTGGCAATGTAGGATGGAGAAAAGCACCGTGGGGTGGTCAGCATGGGGAGGTCAGGGAACATGCAATGGCCATGTAGGATAGGTTTCTGAAAAACATCGCGGGGTGGTGCGCATTGTATGGTTGTGTGTTACATTACATTCACTAGTAGGAGTGAGAAAAACATCACGGGGTGGTGCGCATTGTATGTGTGTGTGTTACATTACATTCACTAGTAGGAGTGAGAAAATCATCACGGGGTGGTGTGAATCGCAAGGTCTGAATTAGGATAGGCAGTGAGTGGCAATGTAGGATGGAGAAAAGCACCGCGGGCTGGTCAGAATGGGGAGGTCATGGAACATGCAGTGGCAATGTAGGATAGGTTTCTGAAAAACATCGCTGGGTGGTGCGCATTGTATGGGTGTGTGTTACATTACATTCACTAGTAGGAGTGAGAAAAACATCACGGGGTGGTGCGCATTGTATGGGTGTGTGTTACAGTACATTCACTAGTAGGAGTGAGAAAAACATCACGGGGTGGTGTGAATCGGAGGGTCTGAATTAGGATAGGCAGTGAGTGGCAATGTAGGATGGAGAAAAGCACCGCGGGCTGGTCAGAATGGGGAGGTCATGGAACATGCAGTGGCAATGTAGGATAGGTTTCTGAAAAACATCGCGGGGTGGTGCGCATTGTATGGGTGTGTGTTACATTACATACACTAGTGGGAGTGAGAAAAACATCACGGGGTGGTGTTAATCGGAGGGTCTGAATTAGTATAGGCAGTGAGTGGCAATGTAGGATGGAGAAAAGCACAGCGGTGTGGTCAGCATGGGAAGGTCAGGGAACATGCAGGGGCAATGTAGGATAGGTTTCTGAAAAATATCGCGGGGCGATGCGCATTGTATGGGTGTGTGTTACATTACATTCACTAGTAGGAGTGAGAAAAACATCACGGGGTGGTGTGAATCGGAGGGTCTGAATTAGGATAGGCAGTAAGTGGCAATGTAGGATGGGGAAAGCACCGCGGGGCGGTCAGCATGGGGAGGTCAGGGAACATGCAGTGGCAATGAACGATAGTTTTCTGAAAAAAATCACGGGGTGGTGCGCATTGTATGGGTGTGTGTTACCTTACATTCACTAGTAGGAGTGAGAAAAACATCACGGGGTGGTGTGAATCGGAGGTTCTGAATTAGGACAGGCAGTGAGTGGCAATGTAGGATGGAGAAAAGCACCACGGGCTGGTCAGCATGGGGAGGTCAGGGAACATGCAGTTGCAATGTAGGATAGGTTTCTGAAAAACATCGCAGGGTGGTGCGCATTGTATGGGTGTGTGTTACATTACATTCACTAGTAGGAGTGAGAAAAACATCACGGGGTTGTGTGAATCGGAGGGTCTGAATTAGGATAGGCAGTGAGTGGCAATGAAGGATGGAGAAAAGCACCGCGGGGTGGTCAGCATGGGGACTTCAGGGAACATGCAGTGGCAATGTAGGATAGGTTTCTGAAAAACATCGCGGGGTGGTGCACATTGTATGGGTGTGCGTTACATAACATTCACTAGTAGGAGTGAGAAAAACATCACGGGGTGGTGTGAATCGGAGGGTCTGATTTAGGATAGGCAGTGAGTGGCAAGTCGGATGGAGAAAAGCACCGCGGTGTCGTCAGCATAGGGAAGTCAGGGAACATGCAGTGGCAATGTAGGATAGGTTTCTGAAAAACATCGCGGGGTGGTGCGCATTGTATGGGTGTGTTTTACATTACATTCACTAGTAGGAGTGAGAAAAATATCACGGGGTGGTGCGCATTGTATGGGTGTGTGTTACATTACATTCACTAGTAGGAGTGAGAAAAACATCACGGGGTGGTGTGAATCGCAGGGTCTGAATTAGGATAGGCAGTGAGTGGCAATGTAGGATGGAGAAAAGCACCGCGGGGTGGTCAGCATGGGGAGGTCCGGGAACATGCAGTGGCAATGTAGGATAGGTTTCTGAAAAACATCGCGGGGTGGTGCGCATTGTATGGGTGTGTGTTACATTACATTCACTAGTAGGAGTGAGAAAAACATCACTGGGTAGGGCGCATTTTATGGGTGTGTGTTACATTACATTCACTAGTAGGAGTGAGAAAAACATCACGGGGTGGTGTGAATCGCAGGGCCTGAATTAGTATAGGCAGTGAGTGGCAATGTAGGATGGAGAAAAGCACCGCGGTGTGGTCAGCATGGGGAGGTCAGGGAATATGCAATGGCAATGTAGGATAGTTTTCTCAAAAACATCGCGGGGTGGTGTGCATTGTATGGGTGTGTGTTACATAACATTCACTAGTAGGAGAGAGAAAAACATCACGGGGTGGTGCGCATTGTAGGGGTGTGTGTTACATTACATTCACTAGTAGGAGTGAGAAAAACATCACGCGGTGGTGTGAATTGGAGGGTTTGAATTAGGATAGGCAGTGAGTGGCAATGTCGGATGGAGAAAAGCACCGCGTGGTTGTCAGCATGGGGAGGTCAGGGAACATGCAATGGCCATGTAGGATAGGTTTCTGAAAAACATCGCGGGGTGGTGCGCATTGTATGGTTGTGTGTTACATAACATTCACTAGTAGGAGTGAGAAAAACATCACGGGGTGGTGCGCATTGTATGGATGTGTGGTACATTACATTCACTAGTAAGAGTGAGAAATACATCACGGGGTGGTGTGATTCAGAGGGTCTGAATTAGGATAGGCAGTAAGTGGCAATGTAGGATGGGGAAAGCACCGCGGGGTGGTCAGCATGGGGAGGTCCGGGAACATGCAGTGGCAATGTAGGATAGGTTTCTGAAAAACAGCGCGGGGTGGTGCGCATTGTATGGGTGTGTGTTACAATACATTCACTAGTAGGAGTGAGAAAAACATCTCGCGGTGGTGCGCATTGTATGGGTGTGTGTTACATTACATTCACTAGTAGGAGTGAGAAAAACATCACGGGGTGGTGTGAATCGGAGGGTCTGAATTAGTATAGGCAGTGAGTGGCAATGTAGGATGGAGAAAAGCACCGCTGTGTGGTCAGCATGGGGAGGTCAGGGAACATGCAGTGGCAATGTAGGATAGTTTTCTGAAAAATATCGCGGGGTGGTGCGCATTGTAAGGGTGTGTGTTACATTACATTCACTAGTAGGAGTGAGAAAAACATCACGGGGTGGTGTGATTCAGAGGGTCTGAATTAGGATAGGCAGTGAGTGGCAATGTAGGATGCAGAAAAGCACCGCGGGGTGGTCAGCATGGGGACTTCAGGGAACATGCAGTGGCAATGTAGGATAGGTTTCTGAAAAACATCGCGGGGTGGTGCACATTTTATGGGTGTGTGTTACATAACATTCACTAGTAGGAGTGAGAAAAACATCACGGTGTGGTGCGCATTGTATGTGTGTGTGTTACATTACATTCACTAGTAGGAGTGAGAAAATCATCACGGGGTGGTGTGAATCGCAGGGTCTGAATTAAGATACTCAGTGAGTGGCAATGTAGGATGGAGAAAAGCACCGTGGGGTGGTCAGCATGGGGAGGTCAGGGAACATGCAATGGCCATGTAGGATAGGTTTCTGAAAAACATCGCAGGGTGGTGCGCATTGTATGGTTGTGTGTTACATTACATTCACTAGTAGGAGTGAGAAAATCATCACGGGCTGGAGTGAATCGCAGGGTCTGAATTAGGATAGGCAGTGAGTGGCAATGTAGGATGGAGAAAAGCACCGCGGGCTGGTCAGAATGGGGAGGTCATGGAACATGCAGTGGCAATGTAGGATAGGTTTCTGAAAAACATCGCTGGGTGGTGCGCATTGTATGGGTGTGTGTTACATTACATTCACTAGTAGGAGTGAGAAAAACATCACGGGGTGGTGCGCATTGTATGGGTGTGTGTTACAGTACATTCACTAGTAGGAGTGAGAAAAACATCACGGGGTGGTGTGAATCGGAGGGTCTGAATTAGGATAGGCAGTAAGTGGCAATGTAGGATGGGGAAAGCACCGCGGGGCGGTCAGCATGGGGCGGTCAGGGAACATGCAGTGGCAATGAACGATAGTTTTCTGAAAAAAATCACGGGGTGGTGCGCATTGTATGGGTGTGTGTTACATTACATTCACTAGTAGGAGTGAGAAAAACATCACGGGGTGGTGTGAATCGGAGGTTCTGAATTAGGACAGGCAGTGAGTGGCAATGTAGGATGGAGAAAAGCACCGCGGGGTGGTCAGCATGGGGAGGTCAGGGAACATGCAGTTGCAATGTAGGATAGGTTTCTGAAAAACATCGCGGGGTGGTGCGCATTGTATGGGTGTGTGTTACATTACATTCACTAGTAGGAGTGACAAAAACATCACGGGGTTGTGTGAATCGGAGGGTCTGAATTAGGATAGGCAGTGAGTGGCTATGAAGGATGGAGAAAAGCACCGCGGGGTGGTCAGCATGGGGACTTCAGGGAACATGCAGTGGCAATGTAGGATAGGTTTCTGAAAAACATCGCGGGGTGGTGCGCATTGTATGGGTGTGTTTTACATTACATTCACTAGTAGGAGTGAGAAAAATATCACGGGGTGGTGCGCATTGTATGGGTGTGTGTTACATTACATTCACTAGTAGGGGTGAGAAAAACATCACGGGGTGGTGTGAATCGCAGGGTCTGAATTACGATAGGCAGTGAGTGGCAATGTAGGATGGAGAAAAGCACCGCGGGGTGGTCAGCATGGGGAGGTCCAGGAACATGCAGTGGCAATGTAGGATAGGTTTCTGAAAAACATCGCGGGGTGGTGCGCATTGTATGGGTGTGTGTTACATTACATTCACTAGTAGGAGTGAGAAAAACATCACTGGGTAGTGCGCATTTTATGGGTGTGTGTTACATTACATTCACTAGTAGGAGTGAGAAAAACATCACGGGGTGGTGTGAATCGCAGGGCCTGAATTAGTATAGGCAGTGAGTGGCAATGTAGGATGGAGAAAAGCACCGCGGTGTGATCAGCATGGGGAGGTCAGGGAATATGCAATGGCAATGTAGGATAGTTTTCTCAAAAACATCGCGGGGTGGTGCGCATTGTATGGTTGTGTGTTACATTACATTCACTAGTAGGAGTGAGAAAAACATCACGGGGTGGTGTGAATTGGAGGGTTTGAATTAGGATAGGCAGGGAGTGGCAATGAAGGATGGAGAAAAGCACCGCGGGTCCGTCAGCATGGGGAGGTCTGGGAACATGCAGTGGCAAGGTAGGATAGGTGTCTGAAAAACATCGCGGGGTGGTGCGCATTGTATGGGTGTGTGTTACATTACATTCACTAGTAGGAGTGAGAAAAACATCACAGGGTGGTGTGAATTGGAGGGTTTGAATTAGGATAGGCAGTGAGTGGCAATGTAGGATGCAGAAAAGCACCGCGGGGTTTTCAGCATGGGGACGTCAGGGAACATGCAGTGGCAATGTAGGATAGGTTTCTGAAAAACAGTGCGGGGTGGTGCGCATTGTATGGGTGTGTGTTACAATACATTCACTAGTAGGAGTGAGAAAAACATCTCGCGGTGGTGCGCATTGTATGGGTGTGTGTTACATTACATTCACTAGTAGGAGTGAGAAAAACATCACGGGGTGGTGTGAATCGGAGGGTCTGAATTAGTATAGGCAGTGAGTGGCAATGTAGGATGGAGAAAAGCACCGCTGTGTGGTCAGCATGGGGAGGTCAGGGAACATGCAGTGGCAATGTAGGATAGTTTTCTGAAAAATATCGCGGGGTGGTGCGCATTGTAAGGGTGTGTGTTACATTACATTCACTAGTAGGAGTGAGAAAAACATCACGGGGTGGTGTGATTTAGAGGGTCTGAATTAGGATAGGCAGTGAGTGGCAATGTAGGATGCAGAAAAGCACCGCGGGGTGGTCAGCATGGGGACTTCAGGGAACATGCAGTGGCAATGTAGGATAGGTTTCTGAAAAACATCGCGGGGTGGTGCACATTTTATGGGTGTGTGTTACATAACATTCACTAGTAGGAGTGAGAAAAACATCACGGGGTGGTGCGCATTGTATGTGTGTGTGTTACATTACATTCACTAGTAGGAGTGAGAAAATCATCACGGGGTGGTGTGAATCGCAGGGTCTGAATTAAGATACTCAGTGAGTGGCAATGTAGGATGGAGAAAAGCACCGTGGGGTGGTCAGCATGGGGAGGTCAGGGAACATGCAATGGCCATGTAGGATAGGTTTCTGAAAAACATCGCAGGGTGGTGCGCATTGTATGGTTGTGTGTTACATTACATTCACTAGTAGGAGTGAGAAAAACATCACGGGGTGGTGCGCATTGTATGTGTGTGTGTTACATTACATTCACTAGTAGGAGTGAGAAAATCATCACGGGCTGGAGTGAATCGCAGGGTCTGAATTAGGATAGGCAGTGAGTGGCAATGTAGGATGGAGAAAAGCACCGCGGGCTGGTCCGAATGGGGAGGTCATGGAACATGCAGTGGCAATGTAGGATAGGTTTCTGAAAAACATCGCTGGGTGGTGCGCATTGTATGGGTGTGTGTTACATTACATTCACTAGTAGGAGTGAGAAAAACATCACGGGGTGGTGCGCATTGTATGGGTGTGTGTTACAGTACATTCACTAGTAGGAGTGAGAAAAACATCACGGGGTCGTGTGAATCGGAGGGTCTGAATTAGGATAGGCAGTAAGTGGCAATGTAGGATGGGGAAAGCACCGCGGGGCGGTCAGCATGGGGAGGTCAGGGAACATGCAGTGGCAATGAACGATAGTTTTCTGAAAAAAATCACGGGGTGGTGCGCATTGTATGGGTGTGTGTTACATTACATTCACTAGTAGGAGTGAGAAAAACATCACGGGGTGGTGTGAATCGGAGGTTCTGAATTAGGACAGGCAGTGAGTGGCAATGTAGGATGGAGAAAAGCACCGCGGGGTGGTCAGCATGGGGAGGTCAGGGAACATGCAGTTGCAATGTAGGATAGGTTTCTGAAAAACATCGCGGGGTGGTGCGCATTGTATGGGTGTGTGTTACATTACATTCACTAGTAGGAGTGAGAAAAACATCACGGGGTTGTGTGAATCGGAGGGTCTGAATTAGGATAGGCAGTGAGTGGCAATGAAGGATGGAGAAAAGCACCGCGGGGTGGTCAGCATGGGGACTTCAGGGAACATGCAGTGGCAATGTAGGATAGGTTTCTGAAAAACATCGCGGGGTGGTGCACATTGTATGGGTGTGCGTTACATAACATTCACTAGTAGGAGTGAGAAAAACATCACGGGGTGGTGTGAATCGGAGGGTCTGATTTAGGATAGGCAGTGAGTGGCAAGTCGGATGGAGAAAAGCACCGCGGTGTCGTCAGCATAGGGAGGTCAGGGAACATGCAGTGGCAATGTAGGATAGGTTTCTGAAAAACATCGCGGGGTGGTGCGCATTGTATGGGTGTGTTTTACATTACATTCACTAGTAGGAGTGAGAAAAATATCACGGGGTGGTGCGCATTGTATGGGTGTGTGTTACATTACATTCACTAGTAGGAGTGAGAAAAACATCACGGGGTGGTGTGAATCGCAGGGTCTGAATTACGATAGGCAGTGAGTGGCAATGTAGGATGGAGAAAAGCACCGCGGGGTGGTCAGCATGGGGAGGTCCAGGAACATGCAGTGGCAATGTAGGATAGGTTTCTGAAAAACATCGCGGGGTGGTGCGCATTGTATGGGTGTGTGTTACATTACATTCACTAGTAGGAGTGAGAAAAACATCACTGGGTAGTGCGCATTTTATGGGTGTGTGTTACATTACATTCACTAGTAGGAGTGAGAAAAACATCACGGGGTGGTGTGAATCGCAGGGCCTGAATTAGTATAGGCAGTGAGTGGCAATGTAGGATGGAGAAAAGCACCGCGGTGTGATCAGCATGGGGAGGTCAGGGAATATGCAATGGCAATGTAGGATAGTTTTCTCAAAAACATCGCGGGGTGGTGCGCATTGTATGGTTGTGTGTTACATTACATTCACTAGTAGGAGTGAGAAAAACAACACGGGGTGGTGTGAATTGGAGGGTTTGAATTAGGATAGGCAGGGAGTGGCAATGAAGGATGGAGAAAAGCACCGCGGGTCCGTCAGCATGGGGAGGTCAGGGAACATGCAGTGGCAAAGTAGGATAGGTGTCTGAAAAACATCGCGGGGTGGTGCGCATTGTATGGGTGTGTGTTACATTACATTCACTAGTAGGAGTGAGAAAAACATCACGGGGTGGTGTGAATTGGAGGCTTTGAATTAGGATAGGCAGTGAGTGGCAATGTAGGATGCAGAAAAGCACCGCGGGGTTTTCAGCATGGGGACGTCAGGGAACATGCAGTGGCAATGTAGGATAGGTTTCTGAAAAACAGTGCGGGGTGGTGCGCATTGTATGGGTGTGTGTTACAATACATTCACTAGTAGGAGTGAGAAAAACATCTCGCGGTGGTGCGCATTGTATGGGTGTGTGTTACATTACATTCACTAGTAGGAGTGAGAAAAACATCACGGGGTGGTGTGAATCGGAGGTTCTGAATTAGTATAGGCAGTGAGTGGCAATGTAGGATGGAGAAAAGCACCGCAGTGTGGTCAGCATGGGGAGGTCAGGGAACATGCAGTGGCAATGTAGGATAGTTTTCTGAAAAATATCGCGGGGTGGTGCGCATTGTAAGGGTGTGTGTTACATTACATTCACTAGTAGGAGTGAGAAAAACATCACGGGGTGGTGTGATTCAGAGGGTCTGAATTAGGATAGGCAGTGAGTGGCAATGTAGGATGCAGAAAAGCACCGCGGGGTGGTCAGCATGGGGACTTCAGGGAACATGCAGTGGCAATGTAGGATAGGTTTCTGAAAAACATCGCGGGGTGGTGCACATTTTATGGGTGTGTGTTACATAACCTTCACTAGTAGGAGTGAGAAAAACATCACGGGGTGGTGCGCATTGTATGTGTGTGTGTTACATTACATTCACTAGTAGGAGTGAGAAAATCATCACGGGGTGGTGTGAATCGCAGGGTCTGAATTAAGATACTCAGTGAGTGGCAATGTAGGATGGAGAAAAGCACCGTGGGGTGGTCAGCATGGGGAGGTCAGGGAACATGCAATGGCCATGTAGGATAGGTTTCTGAAAAACATCGCAGGGTGGTGCGCATTGTATGGTTGTGTGTTACATTACATTCACTAGTAGGAGTGAGAAAAACATCATGGGGTGGTGCGCATTGTATGTGTGTGTGTTACATTACATTCACTAGTAGGAGTGAGAAAATCATCACGGGCTGGAGTGAATCGCAGGGTCTGAATTAGGATAGGCAGTGAGTGGCAATGTAGGATGGAGAAAAGCACCGCGGGCTGGTCAGAATGGGGAGGTCATGGAACATGCAGTGGCAATGTAGGATAGGTTTCTGAAAAACATCGCTGGGTGGTGCGCATTGTATGGGTGTGTGTTACATTACATTCACTAGTAGGAGTGAGAAAAACATCACGGGGTGGTGCGCATTGTATGGGTGTGTGTTACATTACATTCACTAGTAGGAGTGAGAAAAACATCACGGGGTTGTGTGAATCGGAGGGTCTGAATTAGGATAGGCAGTGAGTGGCAATGAAGGATGGAGAAAAGCACCGCGGGGTGGTCAGCATGGGGACTTCATGGAACATGCAGTGGCAATGTAGGATAGGTTTCTGAAAAACATCGCGGGGTGGTGCACATTGTATGGGTGTGCGTTACATAACATTCACTAGTAGGAGTGAGAAAAACATCACGGGGTGGTGTGAATCGGAGGGTCTGATTTAGGATAGGCAGTGAGTGGCAAGTCGGATGGAGAAAAGCACCGCGGTGTCGTCAGCATAGGGAGGTCAGGGAACATGCAGTGGCAATGTAGGATAGGTTTCTGAAAAACATCGCGGGGTGGTGCGCATTGTATGGGTGTGTTTTACATTACATTCACTAGTAGGAGTGAGAAAAATATCACGGGGTGGTGCGCATTGTATGGGTGTGTGTTACATTACATTCACTAGTAGGAGTGAGAAAAACATCACGGGGTGGTGTGAATCGCAGGGTCTGAATTACGATAGGCAGTGAGTGGCAATGTAGGATGGAGAAAAGCACCGCGGGGTGGTCAGCATGGGGAGGTCCAGGAACATGCAGTGGCAATGTAGGATATGTTTCTGAAAAACATCGCGGGGTGGTGCGCATTGTATGGGTGTGTGTTACATTACATTCACTAGTAGGAGTGAGAAAAACATCACTGGGTAGTGCGCATTTTATGGGTGTGTGTTACATTACATTCACTAGTAGGAGTGAGAAAAACATCACGGGGTGGTGTGAATCGCAGGGCCTGAATTAGTATAGGCAGTGAGTGGCAATGTAGGATGTAGAAAAGCACCGCGGTGTGGTCAGCATGGGGAGGTCAGGGAATATGCAATGGCAATGTAGGATAGTTTTCTCAAAAACATCGCGGGGTGGTGCGCATTGTATGGTTGTGTGTTACTTTACATTCACTAGTAGCAGTGAGAAAAACATCACGGGGTGGTGTCAATCGGAGGGTCTGATTTAGGATAGGCAGTGAGTGGCAATGTCGGATGGAGAAAAGCACTGCGGGGTGGTCAGCATGGGGAGGTCAGGGAACATGCAGTGGCAATGTAGGATAGGTTTCTGAAAAATGTCGCGGGGTGGTGCGCATTGTATGGGTGTGTGTTACATAACATTCACTAGTAGGAGAGAGAAAAACATCACGGGGTGGTGCGCATTGTATGGGTGTGTGTTACATTACATTCACTAGTAGGAGTGAGAAAAACATCACGGGGTGGTGTGAATCGGAGGGTCTGAATTAGGATAGGCATTGAGTGGCAATGTAGAATGGAGAAAAGCTCCACGGGGTGGTCAGCATGGGGACGTCAGGGAATATGCAGTGGCAATGTAGGATAGGTTTCTGAAAAAAATCGCGGGGTGGTGCACATTTTATGGGTGTGTGTTACATAACATTAACTAGTAGGATTGAGAAAACCATCACGGGGTGGTGTGAATCGGAGGGTTTGATTTAGGATAGGCAGTGAGTGGCAATGTCAGATGGAGAAAAGCACCGCGTGGTGGTCAGCATGTGGAGGTCAGGGAACATGCATTGGCAATGTAGGATAGGTTTCTGAAAAACGTAGCGGGGTGGTGCGCATTGTATGATTGTGTGTTACATTACATTCACTAGTAGGAGTGAGAAAAACATCACGGGGTGGTGCGCATTGTATGTGTGTGTGTTACATTACATTCACTAGTAGGAGTGAGAAAAACATCACGGGGTGGTGTGAATCGCAGGGTCTGAATTAGGATAGGCAGTGAGTGGCAATGTAGGATGGAGAAAAGCACAGCGGGCTGGTCAGAATGGGGAGGTCATGGAACATGCAGTGGCAATGTAGGATAGGTTTCTGAAAAACATCGCGGGGTGGTGCGCATTGTATGGGTGTGTGTTACATTACATTTACTAGTAGGAGTGAGAAAAACATCACGGGGTGGTGCGCATTGTATGGGTGTGTGTTACATTACATTCACTAGTAGGAGTGAGAAAAACATCACGGGGTGGTGTGAATCGCAGGGTCTGAATTACGATAGGCAGTGAGTGGCAATGTAGGATGGAGAAAAGCACCGCGGGGTGGTCAGCATGGGGAGGTCCAGGAACATGCAGTGGCAATGTAGGATAGGTTTCTGAAAAACATCGCGGGGTGGTGCGCATTGTATGGGTGTGTGTTACATTACATTCACTAGTAGGAGTGAGAAAAACATCACTGGGTAGTGCGCATTTTATGGGTGTGTGTTACATTACATTCACTAGTAGGAGTGAGAAAAACATCACGGGGTGGTGTGAATCGCAGGGCCTGAATTAGTATAGGCAGTGAGTGGCAATGTAGGATGGAGAAAAGCACCGCGGTGTGGTCAGCATGGGGAGGTCAGGGAATATGCAATGGCAATGTAGGATAGTTTTCTCAAAAACATCGCGGGGTGGTGCGCATTGTATGGTTGTGTGTTACATTACCTTCACTAGTAGGAGTGAGAAAAACATCACGGGGTGGTGTGAATTGGAGGGTTTGAATTAGGATAGGCAGGGAGTGGCAATGAAGGATGGAGAAAAGCACCGCGGGTCCGTCAGCATGGGGAGGTCAGGGAACATGCAGTGGCAAAGTAGGATAGGTGTCTGAAAAACATCGCGGGGTGGTGCGCATTGTATGGGTGTGTGTTACATTACATTCACTAGTAGGAGTGAGAAAAACATCACGGGGTGGTGTGAATTGGAGGGTTTGAATTAGGATAGGCAGTGAGTGGCAATGTAGGATGCAGAAAAGCACCGCGGGGTTTTCAGCATGGGGACGTCAGGGAACATGCAGTGGCAATGTAGGATAGGTTTCTGAAAAACAGTGCGGGGTGGTGCGCATTGTATGGGTGTGTGTTACAATACATTCACTAGTAGGAGTGAGAAAAACATCTCGCGGTGGTGCGCATTGTATGGGTGTGTGTTACATTACATTCACTAGTAGGAGTGAGAAAAACATCACGGGGTGGTTTGAATCGGAGGGTCTGAATTAGTATAGGCAGTGAGTGGCAATGTAGGATGGAGAAAAGCACCGCTGTGTGGTCAGCATGGGGAGGTCAGGGAACATGCAGTGGCAATGTACGATAGTTTTCTGAAAAATATCGCGGGTTGGTGCGCATTGTAAGGGTGTGTGTTACATTACATTCACTAGTAGGAGTGAGAAAAACATCACGGGGTGGTGTGATTCAGAGGGTCTTAATTAGGATAGGCAGTGAGTGGCAATGTAGGATGCAGAAAAGCACCGCGGGGTGGTCAGCATGGGGACTTCAGGGAACATGCAGTGGCAATGTAGGATAGGTTTCTGAAAAACATCGCGGGGTGGTGCACATTGTATGGGTGTGTGTTACATAACATTCACCAGTAGGAGTGAGAAAAACATCACGGGGTGGTGTCAATCGGAGGGTCTGATTTAGGATAGGCAGTGAGTGGCAATGTCGGATGGAGAAAAGCACTGCGGGGTGGTCAGCATGGGGAGGTCAGGGAACATGCAGTGGCAATGTAGGATAGGTTTCTGAAAAATGTCGCGGGGTGGTGCGCATTGTATGGGTGTGTGTTACATAACATTCACTAGTAGGAGAGAGAAAAACATCACGGGGTGGTGCGCATTGTATGGGTGTGTGTTACATTACATTCACTAGTAGGAGTGAGAAAAACATCACGGGGTGGTGTGAATCGGAGGGTCTGAATTAGGATAGGCATTGAGTGGCAATGTAGAATGGAGAAAAGCACCACGGGGTGGTCAGCATGGGGACGTCAGGGAATATGCAGTGGCAATGTAGGATAGGTTTCTGAAAAAAATCGCGGGGTGGTGCACATTTTATGGGTGTGTGTTACATAACATTAACTAGTAGGAGTGAGAAAACCATCACGGGGTGGTGTGAATCGGAGGGTTTGATTTAGGATAGGCAGTGAGTGGCAATGTCGGATGGAGAAAAGCACCGCGTGGTGGTCAGCATGTGGAGGTCAGGGAACATGCATTGGCAATGTAGGATAGGTTTCTGAAAAACGTAGCGGGGTGGTGCGCATTGTATGGGTGTGTGTTACATTACATTCACTAGTAGGAGTGAGAAAAACATCACGGGGTGGTGCGCATTGTATGTGTGTGTGTTACATTACATTCACTAGTAGGAGTGAGAAAAACATCACGGGGTGGTGTGAATCGCAGGGTCTGAATTAGGATAGGCAGTGAGTGGCAATGTAGGATGGAGAAAAGCACCGCGGGGTGGTCTCCCTGGGGAGGTAAGGGAACATGCAGTGACAATGTAGGATAGGTTTCTGAAAAACATCGCGGGGTGGTGCGCATTGTATGGGTGTGTGTTACATTACATTCACTAGTAGGAGTGAGAAAAACATCACGGGGTGGTGTGAATCGGAGGGTCTGAATTAGTATAGGCAGTGAGTGGCAATGTAGGATGGAGAAAAGCACCGCTGTGTGGTCAGCATGGGGAGGTCAGGGAACATGCAGTGGCAATGTAGGATAGTTTTCTGAAAAATATCGCGGGGTGGTGCGCATTGTAAGGGTGTGTGTTACATTACATTCACTAGTAGGAGTGAGAAAAACATCACGGGGTGGTGTGATTTAGAGGGTCTGAATTAGGATAGGCAGTGAGTGGCAATGTAGGATGCAGAAAAGCACCGCGGGGTGGTCAGCATGGGGACTTCAGGGAACATGCAGTGGCAATGTAGGATAGGTTTCTGAAAAACATCGCGGGGTGGTGCACATTTTATGGGTGTGTGTTACATAACATTCACTAGTAGGAGTGAGAAAAACATCACGGGGTGGTGCGCATTGTATGTGTGTGTGTTACATTACATTCACTAGTAGGAGTGAGAAAATCATCACGGGGTGGTGTGAATCGCAGGGTCTGAATTAAGATACTCAGTGAGTGGCAATGTAGGATGGAGAAAAGCACCGTGGGGTGGTCAGCATGGGGAGGTCAGGGAACATGCAATGGCCATGTAGGATAGGTTTCTGAAAAACATCGCAGGGTGGTGCGCATTGTATGGTTGTGTGTTACATTACATTCACTAGTAGGAGTGAGAAAAACATCACGGGGTGGTGCGCATTGTATGTGTGTGTGTTACATTACATTCACTAGTAGGAGTGAGAAAATCATCACGGGCTGGAGTGAATCGCAGGGTCTGAATTAGGATAGGCAGTGAGTGGCAATGTAGGATGGAGAAAAGCACCGCGGGCTGGTCCGAATGGGGAGGTCATGGAACATGCAGTGGCAATGTAGGATAGGTTTCTGAAAAACATCGCTGGGTGGTGCGCATTGTATGGGTGTGTGTTACATTACATTCACTAGTAGGAGTGAGAAAAACATCACGGGGTGGTGCGCATTGTATGGGTGTGTGTTACAGTACATTCACTAGTAGGAGTGAGAAAAACATCACGGGGTCGTGTGAATCGGAGGGTCTGAATTAGGATAGGCAGTAAGTGGCAATGTAGGATGGGGAAAGCACCGCGGGGCGGTCAGCATGGGGAGGTCAGGGAACATGCAGTGGCAATGAACGATAGTTTTCTGAAAAAAATCACGGGGTGGTGCGCATTGTATGGGTGTGTGTTACATTACATTCACTAGTAGGAGTGAGAAAAACATCACGGGGTGGTGTGAATCGGAGGTTCTGAATTAGGACAGGCAGTGAGTGGCAATGTAGGATGGAGAAAAGCACCGCGGGGTGGTCAGCATGGGGAGGTCAGGGAACATGCAGTTGCAATGTAGGATAGGTTTCTGAAAAACATCGCGGGGTGGTGCGCATTGTATGGGTGTGTGTTACATTACATTCACTAGTAGGAGTGAGAAAAACATCACGGGGTTGTGTGAATCGGAGGGTCTGAATTAGGATAGGCAGTGAGTGGCAATGAAGGATGGAGAAAAGCACCGCGGGGTGGTCAGCATGGGGACTTCAGGGAACATGCAGTGGCAATGTAGGATAGGTTTCTGAAAAACATCGCGGGGTGGTGCACATTGTATGGGTGTGCGTTACATAACATTCACTAGTAGGAGTGAGAAAAACATCACGGGGTGGTGTGAATCGGAGGGTCTGATTTAGGATAGGCAGTGAGTGGCAAGTCGGATGGAGAAAAGCACCGCGGTGTCGTCAGCATAGGGAGGTCAGGGAACATGCAGTGGCAATGTAGGATAGGTTTCTGAAAAACATCGCGGGGTGGTGCGCATTGTATGGGTGTGTTTTACATTACATTCACTAGTAGGAGTGAGAAAAATATCACGGGGTGGTGCGCATTGTATGGGTGTGTGTTACATTACATTCACTAGTAGGAGTGAGAAAAACATCACGGGGTGGTGTGAATCGCAGGGTCTGAATTACGATAGGCAGTGAGTGGCAATGTAGGATGGAGAAAAGCACCGCGGGGTGGTCAGCATGGGGAGGTCCAGGAACATGCAGTGGCAATGTAGGATAGGTTTCTGAAAAACATCGCGGGGTGGTGCGCATTGTATGGGTGTGTGTTACATTACATTCACTAGTAGGAGTGAGAAAAACATCACTGGGTAGTGCGCATTTTATGGGTGTGTGTTACATTACATTCACTAGTAGGAGTGAGAAAAACATCACGGGGTGGTGTGAATCGCAGGGCCTGAATTAGTATAGGCAGTGAGTGGCAATGTAGGATGGAGAAAAGCACCGCGGTGTGATCAGCATGGGGAGGTCAGGGAATATGCAATGGCAATGTAGGATAGTTTTCTCAAAAACATCGCGGGGTGGTGCGCATTGTATGGTTGTGTGTTACATTACATTCACTAGTAGGAGTGAGAAAAACAACACGGGGTGGTGTGAATTGGAGGGTTTGAATTAGGATAGGCAGGGAGTGGCAATGAAGGATGGAGAAAAGCACCGCGGGTCCGTCAGCATGGGGAGGTCAGGGAACATGCAGTGGCAAAGTAGGATAGGTGTCTGAAAAACATCGCGGGGTGGTGCGCATTGTATGGGTGTGTGTTACATTACATTCACTAGTAGGAGTGAGAAAAACATCACGGGGTGGTGTGAATTGGAGGCTTTGAATTAGGATAGGCAGTGAGTGGCAATGTAGGATGCAGAAAAGCACCGCGGGGTTTTCAGCATGGGGACGTCAGGGAACATGCAGTGGCAATGTAGGATAGGTTTCTGAAAAACAGTGCGGGGTGGTGCGCATTGTATGGGTGTGTGTTACAATACATTCACTAGTAGGAGTGAGAAAAACATCTCGCGGTGGTGCGCATTGTATGGGTGTGTGTTACATTACATTCACTAGTAGGAGTGAGAAAAACATCACGGGGTGGTGTGAATCGGAGGTTCTGAATTAGTATAGGCAGTGAGTGGCAATGTAGGATGGAGAAAAGCACCGCAGTGTGGTCAGCATGGGGAGGTCAGGGAACATGCAGTGGCAATGTAGGATAGTTTTCTGAAAAATATCGCGGGGTGGTGCGCATTGTAAGGGTGTGTGTTACATTACATTCACTAGTAGGAGTGAGAAAAACATCACGGGGTGGTGTGATTCAGAGGGTCTGAATTAGGATAGGCAGTGAGTGGCAATGTAGGATGCAGAAAAGCACCGCGGGGTGGTCAGCATGGGGACTTCAGGGAACATGCAGTGGCAATGTAGGATAGGTTTCTGAAAAACATCGCGGGGTGGTGCACATTTTATGGGTGTGTGTTACATAACCTTCACTAGTAGGAGTGAGAAAAACATCACGGGGTGGTGCGCATTGTATGTGTGTGTGTTACATTACATTCACTAGTAGGAGTGAGAAAATCATCACGGGGTGGTGTGAATCGCAGGGTCTGAATTAAGATACTCAGTGAGTGGCAATGTAGGATGGAGAAAAGCACCGTGGGGTGGTCAGCATGGGGAGGTCAGGGAACATGCAATGGCCATGTAGGATAGGTTTCTGAAAAACATCGCAGGGTGGTGCGCATTGTATGGTTGTGTGTTACATTACATTCACTAGTAGGAGTGAGAAAAACATCATGGGGTGGTGCGCATTGTATGTGTGTGTGTTACATTACATTCACTAGTAGGAGTGAGAAAATCATCACGGGCTGGAGTGAATCGCAGGGTCTGAATTAGGATAGGCAGTGAGTGGCAATGTAGGATGGAGAAAAGCACCGCGGGCTGGTCAGAATGGGGAGGTCATGGAACATGCAGTGGCAATGTAGGATAGGTTTCTGAAAAACATCGCTGGGTGGTGCGCATTGTATGGGTGTGTGTTACATTACATTCACTAGTAGGAGTGAGAAAAACATCACGGGGTGGTGCGCATTGTATGGGTGTGTGTTACAGTACATTCACTAGTAGGAGTGAGAAAAACATCACGGGGTGGTGTGAATCGGAGGGTCTGAATTAGGATAGGCAGTAAGTGGCAATGTAGGATGGGGAAAGCACCGCGGGGCGGTCAGCATGGGGAGGTCAGGGAACATGCAGTGGCAATGAACGATAGTTTTCTGAAAAAAATCACGGGGTGGTGCGCATTGTATGGGTGTGTGTTACATTACATTCACTAGTAGGAGTGAGAAAAACATCACGGGGTGGTGTGAATCGGAGGTTCTGAATTAGGACAGGCAGTGAGTGGCAATGTAGGATGGAGAAAAGCCCCGCGGGGTGGTCAGCATGGGGAGGTCAGGGAACATGCAGTTGCAATGTAGGATAGGTTTCTGAAAAACATCGCGGGGTGGTGCGCATTGTATGGGTGTGTGTTACATTACATTCACTAGTAGGAGTGAGAAAAACATCACGGGGTTGTGTGAATCGGAGGGTCTGAATTAGGATAGGCAGTGAGTGGCAATGAAGGATGGAGAAAAGCACCGCGGGGTGGTCAGCATGGGGACTTCATGGAACATGCAGTGGCAATGTAGGATAGGTTTCTGAAAAACATCGCGGGGTGGTGCACATTGTATGGGTGTGCGTTACATAACATTCACTAGTAGGAGTGAGAAAAACATCACGGGGTGGTGTGAATCGGAGGGTCTGATTTAGGATAGGCAGTGAGTGGCAAGTCGGATGGAGAAAAGCACCGCGGTGTCGTCAGCATAGGGAGGTCAGGGAACATGCAGTGGCAATGTAGGATAGGTTTCTGAAAAACATCGCGGGGTGGTGCGCATTGTATGGGTGTGTTTTACATTACATTCACTAGTAGGAGTGAGAAAAATATCACGGGGTGGTGCGCATTGTATGGGTGTGTGTTACATTACATTCACTAGTAGGAGTGAGAAAAACATCACGGGGTGGTGTGAATCGCAGGGTCTGAATTACGATAGGCAGTGAGTGGCAATGTAGGATGGAGAAAAGCACCGCGGGGTGGTCAGCATGGGGAGGTCCAGGAACATGCAGTGGCAATGTAGGATATGTTTCTGAAAAACATCGCGGGGTGGTGCGCATTGTATGGGTGTGTGTTACATTACATTCACTAGTAGGAGTGAGAAAAACATCACTGGGTAGTGCGCATTTTATGGGTGTGTGTTACATTACATTCACTAGTAGGAGTGAGAAAAACATCACGGGGTGGTGTGAATCGCAGGGCCTGAATTAGTATAGGCAGTGAGTGGCAATGTAGGATGTAGAAAAGCACCGCGGTGTGGTCAGCATGGGGAGGTCAGGGAATATGCAATGGCAATGTAGGATAGTTTTCTCAAAAACATCGCGGGGTGGTGCGCATTGTATGGTTGTGTGTTACTTTACATTCACTAGTAGCAGTGAGAAAAACATCACGGGGTGGTGTCAATCGGAGGGTCTGATTTAGGATAGGCAGTGAGTGGCAATGTCGGATGGAGAAAAGCACTGCGGGGTGGTCAGCATGGGGAGGTCAGGGAACATGCAGTGGCAATGTAGGATAGGTTTCTGAAAAATGTCGCGGGGTGGTGCGCATTGTATGGGTGTGTGTTACATAACATTCACTAGTAGGAGAGAGAAAAACATCACGGGGTGGTGCGCATTGTATGGGTGTGTGTTACATTACATTCACTAGTAGGAGTGAGAAAAACATCACGGGGTGGTGTGAATCGGAGGGTCTGAATTAGGATAGGCATTGAGTGGCAATGTAGAATGGAGAAAAGCTCCACGGGGTGGTCAGCATGGGGACGTCAGGGAATATGCAGTGGCAATGTAGGATAGGTTTCTGAAAAAAATCGCGGGGTGGTGCACATTTTATGGGTGTGTGTTACATAACATTAACTAGTAGGATTGAGAAAACCATCACGGGGTGGTGTGAATCGGAGGGTTTGATTTAGGATAGGCAGTGAGTGGCAATGTCAGATGGAGAAAAGCACCGCGTGGTGGTCAGCATGTGGAGGTCAGGGAACATGCATTGGCAATGTAGGATAGGTTTCTGAAAAACGTAGCGGGGTGGTGCGCATTGTATGATTGTGTGTTACATTACATTCACTAGTAGGAGTGAGAAAAACATCACGGGGTGGTGCGCATTGTATGTGTGTGTGTTACATTACATTCACTAGTAGGAGTGAGAAAAACATCACGGGGTGGTGTGAATCGCAGGGTCTGAATTAGGATAGGCAGTGAGTGGCAATGTAGGATGGAGAAAAGCACAGCGGGCTGGTCAGAATGGGGAGGTCATGGAACATGCAGTGGCAATGTAGGATAGGTTTCTGAAAAACATCGCGGGGTGGTGCGCATTGTATGGGTGTGTGTTACATTACATTTACTAGTAGGAGTGAGAAAAACATCACGGGGTGGTGCGCATTGTATGGGTGTGTGTTACATTACATTCACTAGTAGGAGTGAGAAAAACATCACGGGGTGGTGTGAATCGCAGGGTCTGAATTACGATAGGCAGTGAGTGGCAATGTAGGATGGAGAAAAGCACCGCGGGGTGGTCAGCATGGGGAGGTCCAGGAACATGCAGTGGCAATGTAGGATAGGTTTCTGAAAAACATCGCGGGGTGGTGCGCATTGTATGGGTGTGTGTTACATTACATTCACTAGTAGGAGTGAGAAAAACATCACTGGGTAGTGCGCATTTTATGGGTGTGTGTTACATTACATTCACTAGTAGGAGTGAGAAAAACATCACGGGGTGGTGTGAATCGCAGGGCCTGAATTAGTATAGGCAGTGAGTGGCAATGTAGGATGGAGAAAAGCACCGCGGTGTGGTCAGCATGGGGAGGTCAGGGAATATGCAATGGCAATGTAGGATAGTTTTCTCAAAAATATCGCGGGGTGGTGCGCATTGTATGGTTGTGTGTTACATTACCTTCACTAGTAGGAGTGAGAAAAACATCACGGGGTGGTGTGAATTGGAGGGTTTGAATTAGGATAGGCAGGGAGTGGCAATGAAGGATGGAGAAAAGCACCGCGGGTCCGTCAGCATGGGGAGGTCAGGGAACATGCAGTGGCAAAGTAGGATAGGTGTCTGAAAAACATCGCGGGGTGGTGCGCATTGTATGGGTGTGTGTTACATTACATTCACTAGTAGGAGTGAGAAAAACATCACGGGGTGGTGTGAATTGGAGGGTTTGAATTAGGATAGGCAGTGAGTGGCAATGTAGGATGCAGAAAAGCACCGCGGGGTTTTCAGCATGGGGACGTCAGGGAACATGCAGTGGCAATGTAGGATAGGTTTCTGAAAAACAGTGCGGGGTGGTGCGCATTGTATGGGTGTGTGTTACAATACATTCACTAGTAGGAGTGAGAAAAACATCTCGCGGTGGTGCGCATTGTATGGGTGTGTGTTACATTACATTCACTAGTAGGAGTGAGAAAAACATCACGGGGTGGTTTGAATCGGAGGGTCTGAATTAGTATAGGCAGTGAGTGGCAATGTAGGATGGAGAAAAGCACCGCTGTGTGGTCAGCATGGGGAGGTCAGGGAACATGCAGTGGCAATGTACGATAGTTTTCTGAAAAATATCGCGGGTTGGTGCGCATTGTAAGGGTGTGTGTTACATTACATTCACTAGTAGGAGTGAGAAAAACATCACGGGGTGGTGTGATTCAGAGGGTCTGAATTAGGATAGGCAGTGAGTGGCAATGTAGGATGCAGAAAAGCACCGCGGGGTGGTCAGCATGGGGACTTCAGGGAACATGCAGTGGCAATGTAGGATAGGTTTCTGAAAAACATCGCGGGGTGGTGCACATTGTATGGGTGTGTGTTACATAACATTCACCAGTAGGAGTGAGAAAAACATCACGGGGTGGTGTCAATCGGAGGGTCTGATTTAGGATAGGCAGTGAGTGGCAATGTCGGATGGAGAAAAGCACTGCGGGGTGGTCAGCATGGGGAGGTCAGGGAACATGCAGTGGCAATGTAGGATAGGTTTCTGAAAAATGTCGCGGGGTGGTGCGCATTGTATGGGTGTGTGTTACATAACATTCACTAGTAGGAGAGAGAAAAACATCACGGGGTGGTGCGCATTGTATGGGTGTGTGTTACATTACATTCACTAGTAGGAGTGAGAAAAACATCACGGGGTGGTGTGAATCGGAGGGTCTGAATTAGGATAGGCATTGAGTGGCAATGTAGAATGGAGAAAAGCACCACGGGGTGGTCAGCATGGGGACGTCAGGGAATATGCAGTGGCAATGTAGGATAGGTTTCTGAAAAAAATCGCGGGGTGGTGCACATTTTATGGGTGTGTGTTACATAACATTAACTAGTAGGAGTGAGAAAACCATCACGGGGTGGTGTGAATCGGAGGGTTTGATTTAGGATAGGCAGTGAGTGGCAATGTCGGATGGAGAAAAGCACCGCGTGGTGGTCAGCATGTGGAGGTCAGGGAACATGCATTGGCAATGTAGGATAGGTTTCTGAAAAACGTAGCGGGGTGGTGCGCATTGTATGGGTGTGTGTTACATTACATTCACTAGTAGGAGTGAGAAAAACATCACGGGGTGGTGCGCATTGTATGTGTGTGTGTTACATTACATTCACTAGTAGGAGTGAGAAAAACATCACGGGGTGGTGTGAATCGCAGGGTCTGAATTAGGATAGGCAGTGAGTGGCAATGTAGGATGGAGAAAAGCACAGCGGGCTGGTCAGAATGGGGAGGTCATGGAACATGCAGTGGCAATGTAGGATAGGTTTCTGAAAAACATCGCGGGGTGGTGCGCATTGTATGGGTGTGTGTTACATTACATTCACTAGTAGGAGTGAGAAAAACATCACGGGGTGGTGCGCATTGTATGGGTGTGTGTTACATTACATTCACTAGTAGGAGTGAGAAAAACATCACGCGGTGGTGCGCATTGTATGGGTGTGTGTTACATTACATTCACTAGTGGGAGTGAGAAAAATATCACGGGGTGGTATTAATCGGAGGGACTGAATTAGTATAGGCAGTGAGTGGCAATGTAGGATGGAGAAAAGCACAGCGGTGTGGTCAGCATGGGAAGGTCAGGAAACATGCAGGGGCAATGTAGGATAGGATTCTGAAAAATATCGCGGGGCGGTGCGCATTGTATGGGTGTGTGTTACATTACATTCACTAGTAGGAGTGAGAAAAACATCACGGGGTGGTGTGAATCGGAGGGTCTGAATTAGGATAGGCCGTGAGTGGCAATGTAGGATGGAGAAAAGCACCGCGGGGTGGTCAGCATGGTGAGGTCCGGGAACATGCAGTGGCAATGTAGGATAGGTTTCTGAAAAACATCGCGTGGTGGTGCGCATTGTATGGGTGTGTGTTACATTACATTCACTAGTAGGAGTGAGAAAAACATCACTGGGTAGTGCGCATTTTATGGGTGTGTGTTACATTACATTCACTAGTAGGAGTGAGAAAAACATCACGGGGTGGTGTGAATCGCAGGGCCTGAATTAGTATAGGCAGTGAGTGGCAATGTAGGATGGAGAAAAGCACCGCGGTGTGGTCAGCATGGGGAGGTCAGGGAATATGCAATGGCAATGTAGGATAGTTTTCTCAAAAACATCGCGGGGTGGTGCGCATTGTATGGTTGTGTGTTACATTACATTCACTAGTAGGAGTGAGAAAAACATCACGGGGTGGTGTGAATTGGAGGGTTTGAATTAGGATAGGCAGGGAGTGGCAATGAAGGATGGAGAAAAGCACCGCGGGTCCGTCAGCATGGGGAGGTCAGGGAACATGCAGTGGCAAAGTAGGATAGGTGTCTGAAAAACATCGCGGGGTGGTGCGCATTGTATGGGTGTGTGTTACATTACATTCACTAGTAGGAGTGAGAAAAACATCACGGGGTGGTGTGATTCAGAGGGTCTGAATTAGGATAGGCAGTGAGTGGCAATGTAGGATGCAGAAAAGCACCGCGGGGTGGTCAGCATGGGGACTTCAGGGAACATGCAGTGGCAATGTAGGATAGGTTTCTGAAAAACATCGCGGGGTGGTGCACATTGTATGGGTGTGTGTTACATAACATTCACTAGTAGGAGTGAGAAAAACATCACGGGGTGGTGTCAATCGGAGGGTCTGATTTAGGATAGGCAGTGAGTGGCAATGTCGGATGGAGAAAAGCACTGCGGGGTGGTCAGCATGGGGAGGTCAGGGAACATGCAGTGGCAATGTAGGATAGGTTTCTGAAAAATGTCGCGGGGTGGTGCGCATTGTATGGGTGTGTGTTACATAACATTCACTAGTAGGAGAGAGACAAACATCACGGGGTGGTGCGCATTGTATGGGTGTGTGTTACATTACATTCACTAGTAGGAGTGAGAAAAACATCACGGGGTGGTGTGAATCGGAGGGTCTGAATTAGGATAGGCATTGAGTTGCAATGTAGAATGGAGAAAAGCACCACGGGGTGGTCAGCATGGGGACGTCAGGGAATATGCAGTGGCAATGTAGGATAGGTTTCTGAAAAAAATCGCGGGGTGGTGCACATTTTATGGGTGTGTGTTACATAACATTAACTAGTAGGAGTGAGAAAACCATCACGGGGTGGTGTGAATCGGAGGGTTTGATTTAGGATAGGCAGTGAGTGGCAATGTCGGATGGAGAAAAGCACCGCGTGGTGGTCAGCATGTGGAGGTCAGGGAACATGCATTGGCAATGTAGGATAGGTTTCTGAAAAACGTAGCGGGGTGGTACGCATTGTATGGGTGTGTGTTACATTACATTCACTAGTAGGAGTGAGAAAAACATCACGGGGTGGTGCGCATTGTATGTGTGTGTGTTACATTACATTCACTAGTAGGAGTGAGAAAAACATCACGGGGTGGTGTGAATCGCAGGGTCTGAATTAGGATAGGCAGTGAGTGGCAATGTAGGATGGAGAAAAGCACAGAGGGCTGGTCAGAATGGGGAGGTCATGGAACATGCAGTGGCAATGTAGGATAGGTTTCTGAAAAACATCGCGGGGTGGTGCGCATTTTATGGGTGTGTGTTACATTACATTCACTAGTAGGAGTGAGAAAAACATCACGGGGTGGTGCGCATTGTATGGGTGTGTGTTACATTACATTCACTAGTAGGAGTGAGAAAAACATCACGCGGTGGTGCGCATTGTATGGGTGTGTGTTACATTACATTCACTAGTGGGAGTGAGAAAAATATCACGGGGTGGTATTAATCGGAGGGACTGAATTAGTATAGGCAGTGAGTGGCAATGTAGGATGGAGAAAAGCACAGCGGTGTGGTCAGCATGGGAAGGTCAGGAAACATGCAGGGGCAATGTAGGATAGGTTTCTGAAAAATATCGCGGGGCGGTGCGCATTGTATGGGTGTGTGTTACATTACATTCACTAGTAGGAGTGAGAAAAACATCACGGGGTGGTGTGAATCGGAGGGTCTGAATTAGGATAGGCCGTGAGTGGCAATGTAGGATGGAGAAAAGCACCGCGGGGTGGTCAGCATGGGGAGGTCCGGGAACATGCAGTGGCAATGTAGGATAGGTTTCTGAAAAACATCACCGGGTGGTGCGCATTGTATGGGTGTGTGTTACATTACATTCACTAGTAGGAGTGAGAAAAACATCACTGGGTAGTGCGCATTTTATGGGTGTGTGTTACATTACATTCACTAGTAGGAGTGAGAAAAACATCACGGGGTGGTGTGAATCGCAGGGCCTGAATTAGTATAGGCAGTGAGTGGCAATGTAGGATGGAGAAAAGCACCGCGGTGTGGTCAGCATGGGGAGGTCAGGGAATATGCAATGGCAATATAGGATAGTATTCTGAAAAACATCGCGGGGTGGTGCGCATTGTATGGTTGTGTGTTACATTACATTCACTAGTAGGAGTGAGAAAAACATCACGAGGTAGTGTGAATTGGAGCGTTTGAATTAGGATAGGCAGTGAGTGGCAATGAAGGATGGAGAAAAGCACCGCGGGTCCGTCAGCATGGGGACGTCAGGGAACATGCAGTGGCAAAGTAGGATAGGTTTCTGAAAAACATCGCGGGGTGGTGCGCATTGTATGGGTGTGTGTTACATTACATTCACTAGTAGGAGTGAGAAAAACATCACGGGCTTGTGTGAATCGGAGGGTCTGAATTAGGATAGGCTGTGAGTGGCAATGAAGGATGGAGAAAAGCACCGCGGGGTGGTCAGCATGGGGACGTCAGGGAACATGCAGTGGCAATGTAGGATAGGTTTCTGAAAAACATCGCGGGGTGGTGCACATTGTATGGGTGTGTGTTACATAACATTCACTAGTCGGAGTGAGAAAAACATCACGGGGTGGTGTGAATCGGAGGGTCTGATTTAGGATAGGCAGTGAGTGGCAATGTCGGATGGAGAAAAGCACCGAGGGGTCGTCAGCATAGGGAGGTCAGGGAACATGCAGTGGCAATGTAGGCTAGGTTTCTGAAAAACATCGCGGGGTGGTGCGCATTGTATGGGTGTGTTTTACATTACATTCACTAGTAGGAGTGAGAAAAATATCACGGGGTGGTGCGCATTGTATGGGTGTGTGTTACATTACATTCACTAGAAGGAGTGAGAAAAACATCACGGGGTGGTGTGAATCGCAGGGTCTGAATTAGGATAGGCAGTGAGTGGCAATGTAGGATGGAGAAAAGCACCGCGGGGTGGTCAGCATGGGGAGATCCGGGAACATGCAGTGGCAATGTAGGATAGGTTTCTGAAAAACATCGCGGGGTGGTGCGCATTGTATTGGTGTTTGTTACATTACATTCACTACTAGGAGTGAGAAAAACATCACTGGGTAGTGCGCATTTTATGGGTGTGTGTTACATTACATTCACTAGTAGGAGTGAGAAAAACATCACGGGGTGGTGTGAATTGCAGGGCCTGAATTAGTATAGGCAGTGAGTGGCAATGTAGGATGGCGAAAAGCACCGCGGTGTGGTCAGCATGGGGAGGTCAGGGAATATGCAATGGCAATGTAGGATAGTTTTCTGAAAAACATCGCGGGGTGGTGCGCATTGTATGGTTGTGTGTTACAATACATTCACTAGTAGGAGTGAGAAAAACATCACGGGGTGGTGTGAATTGGAGGGTTTGAATTAGGATAGGCAGGGAGTGGCAATGAAGGATGGAGAAAAGCACCGCGGGTCCGTCAGCATGGGGAGGTCAGGGAACATGCAGTGGCAAAGTAGGATAGGTTTCTGAAAAACATCGCGGGGTCGTGCGCATTGTATATGTGTGTGTTACATTACATTCACTAGTAGGAGTGAGAAAAACATCACGGGGTGGTGCGCATTGTATGTGTGGGTGTTACATTACATTCACTAGTAGGAGTGAGCAAAACATCACGGGTTGGTGCGCATTGTATGGGTTTGTGTTACATTACATTCACTAGTAGGAGTGACAAAAACATCACTGGGTAGTGCGCATTGTATGGGTGTGTGTTACATTACATTCACTAGTAGGAGTGAGAAAAACATCACGGGGTGGTGTGAATCAGAGCGTCTGAATTAGGATAGGCAGTGAGTGGCAATGTAGGATGGAGAAAAGCACCGCGGGGTGGTCAGAATGGGGAGGTCATGGAACATGCAGTGGCAATGTAGGATAGGTTTCTGAAAAACATCGCGGGGTGGTGCGCATTGTATGGGTGTGTGTTACATTACATTCACTAGTAGGAGTGAGAAAAACATCACGGGGTGGTGCGCATTGTATGGGTGTGTGTTACATTACATTCACTAGTAGGAGTGAGAAAAACATCACGCGGTGGTGCGCATTGTATGGGTATGTGTTACATTACATTCACTAGTAGGAGTGAGAAAAACATCACGGGGTGGTGTGAATCGGAGGGTCTGAATTAGGATAGGCAGTGAGTGGCAATGTAGGATGGAGAAAAGCACCGCGGGGTGGTCAGCATGGGGAGGTCAGGGAACATGCAGTGGCAATGTAGGATATTTTTCTGAAAAATATCGCGGGGTGGTGCGCATTGTATGGGTGTGTGTTACATTACATTCACTAGTAGCAGTGAGAAAAACATCACGGGGTGGTGTGAATCGGGGGGTCTGTATTAGTATTGGCAGTGAGTGGCAATGTAGGATGGAGAAAAGCACCGCGGTGTGGTCAGCATGGGGAGGTCAGGGAACATGCAGTGGCAAAGTAGGATAGGTTTCTGAAAAACATCGCGGGGTGGTGCGCACTGTATGGGTGTGTGTTACATTACATTCACTAGTAGGAGTGAGAAAAACATCACGGGGTCGTGTGAATCGCAGGGCCTGAATTAGGATAGGCAGTGAGTGGCAATGTAGAATGGAGAAAAGCACCGCGCGGTGGTCAGCATGGGGACGTCAGGGAACATGCAGTGGCAATGTAGGATAGGTTTCTGAAAAATATCGCGGTGTGGTGCGCATTGTATGGGTGTGTGTTACATTACATTCACTAGTAGGAGTGAGAAAAACATCACGGGGTGGTGTGAATCGGAGGGTCTGAATTAGGATAGGCAGTGAGTGGCAATGTAGGATGGAGAAAAGCACCGCGGGGTGGTCCGCATGGGGAGGTCAGGGAACATGCAGTGGCAATGTAGGATAGGTTTCTGAAAAACATCGCGGGGTGGTGCGCATTGTATGGTTGTGTGTTACATTACATTCACTAGTAGGAGTGAGAAAAACATCACGGGGTGGTGCGCATTGTATGGGTGTGTGTTACATTACATTCACTAGTAGGAGTGAGAAAAACATCACGCGGTGGTGCGCATTGTATGGGTATGTGTTACATTACATTCACTAGTAGGAGTGAGAAAAACATCACGGGGTGGTGTGAATCGGAGGGTCTGAATTAGGATAGGCAGTGAGTGGCAATGTAGGATGGAGAAAAGCACCGCGGGGTGGTCAGCATGGGGAGGTCAGGGAACATGCAGTGGCAATGTAGGATATTTTTCTGAAAAATATCGCGGGGTGGTGCGCATTGTATGGGTGTGTGTTACATTACATTCACTAGTAGGAGTGAGAAAAACATCACGGGTTGGTGTGAATCGGAGGGTCTGAATTAGGATAGGCAGTGAGTGGCAATGTAGGATGGAGAAAAGCACCGTGGGGTGGTCAGCATGGGGACGTCAGGGAACATGCAGTGGCAATGTAGGATAAGTTTCTGAAAAATATCGCGGGGTGGTGCACATTGTATGGGTGTGTGTTACATAACATTCACTAGTAGGAGTGAGAAAAACATCACGGGGTGGTGTGAATCAGAGGGTCTGATTTAGGATAGGCAGTGAGTTGCAATGTCGGATGGAGAAAAGCACCGCGGGGTGGTCAGCATTTGGAGGTCAGGGAACATGCATTGGCAATGTAGGATAGGTTTCTGAAAAACATCGCGGGGTGGTGCGCATTGTATGGTTGTGTGTTACATTACATTCACTAGTAGAAGTGAGAAAAACATCACGGGGTGGTGCGCATTGTATGGGTGTTTGTTACATTACATTCACTAGTAGGAGTGAGAAAAATATCACGGGTGGTGCACATTGTATGGGTGTGTGTTACATTACATTCACTAGTAGGAGTGAGAAAAACATCACGGGGTGGTGTGAATCGCAGAGTCTAAATTAGGATAGGCAGTGAGAGGCAATGTAGGATGGAGAAAAGCACCGCGGGGTGGTCAGCATGGGGAGGGCAGGGAACATGCAATGGCAATGTAGGATAGGTTTCTGAAAAATATCGCGGGGTGGTGCGCATTGTATGGTTGTGTGTTACATTACATTCACTAGTAGGAGTGAGAAAAACATCACGGGGTGGTGCGCATTGTATGGGTGTGTGTTACATTACATTCACTAGTAGGAGTGAGAAAAACATCACGGGGTGGTGCGCATTGTATGGGTGTGTGTTACATTACATTCACTAGTAAGAGTGACAAAAACATCACGCGGTGGTGCGCATTGTATGGGTGTGTGTTACATTACATTCACTAGTAGCAGTGAGAAAATCATCACGGGGTGGTGTGAATCGGGGGGTCTGAATTAGTATTGGCAGTGAGTGGCAATGTAGGATGGAGAAAAGCACCACGGTGTGGTCAGCATGGGGAGGTCAGGGCACATGCAGTGGCAAAGTAGGATAGGTTTCTGAAAAATATCGCGGGGTGGTGCGCACTGTATGGTTGTGTGTTACATTACATTCACTAGTAGGAGTGAGAAAAACATCACGGGGTGGTGTGAATCGCAGGGCCTGAATTAGGATAGGCAGTGAGAGGCAATGTAGAATGGAGAAAATCACCGCGCGGTGGTCAGCATGGGGACGTCAGGGAACATGCAGTGGCAATGTAGGATAGGTTTCTGAAAAATATCGCGGGGTGGTGCGCATTGTATGGGTGTGTGTTACATTACATTCACTAGTAGGAGTGAGAAAAACATCACGGGGTGGTGTGAATCGGAGGGTCTGAATTAGGATAGGCAGTGAGTGGCAATGTAGGATGGAGAAAAGCACCGCGGGGTGGTCCGCATGGGGAGGTCAGGGAACATGCAATGGCAATGTAGGATAGGTTTCTGAAAAACATCGCGGGGTGGTGCGCATTGTATGGTTGTGTGTTACATTACATTCACTAGTAGGAGTGAGAAAAACATCACGGGGTGGTGTGAATTGGAGGGTCTGAATTAGGATAGGCAGTGAGTGGCAATGAAGGATGGAGAAAAGCACCGCGGGTCCGTCAGCATGGGGAGGTCAGGGAACATGCAGTGGCAAAGGAGGATAGGTTTCTGAAAAACATCGCGGGGTGGTGCGCATTGTATGGGTGTCTGTTACATTACATTCACTAGTAGGAGTGAGAAAAACATCACGGGGTGGTGTGAATCGCAGGGCCTGAATTAGGATAGGCAGTGAGTGGCAAAGTAGGATAGAGAAAAGCACCGCGGGGTGGTCACCATGGGGACATCAGGGAACATGCAGTGGCAATGTAGGATAGGTTTCTGAAAAACATCGCGGGGTGGTGCGCATTGTATGGTTGTGTGTTACATTACATTCACTAGTAGGAGTGAGAAAAACATCACGGGGTGGTGTGAATCGGAGGGTCTGAATTAGGATTGGCAGTGAGTGGCAATGTATGATTGAGAAAAGCACCGTGGGGTCGTCAGAATGTGGAGGTCATGGAACATGCAGTGGCAATGTAGGATAGGTTTCTGAAAAGCATCGCGGGGTGGTGCGCATTTTATGGGTGTGTGTTACATTACATTCATTCACTAGTAGAAGTGAGAAAAACATCACGGGGTGGTGCGCATTGTATGGGTGTGTGTTACATTACATTCACTAGTAGGAGTGAGAAAAACATCACGGGGTGGTGTGAATCGCAGGGTCTGAATTAGGATAGGCAGTGAGTGGCAATGTAGGATGGAGAAAAGCACCGCGGGGTGGTCAGCATGGGGATGTCCGGGAACATGCAGTGGCAATGTAGGATAGGTTTCTGAAAAACATCGCGGGGTGGTGCGCATTGTATTGGTGTGTGTTACATTACATTCACTACTAGGAGTGAGAAAAACATCACTGGGTAGTGCGCATTTTATGGGTGTGTGTTACATTACATTCACTAGTAGGAGTGAGAAAAACATCACGGGGTGGTGTGAATTGCAGGGCCTGAATTAGTATAGGCAGTGAGTGGCAATGTAGGATGGAGAAAAGCACCGCGGTGTGGTCAGCATGGGGAGGTCAGGGAATATGCAATGGCAATGTAGGATAGTTTTCTGAAAAACATCGCGGGGTGGTGCGCATTGTATGGTTGTGTGTTACAATACATTCACTAGTAGGAGTGAGAAAAACATCACGGGGTGGTGTGAATTGGAGGGTTTGAATTAGGATAGGCAGGGAGTGGCAATGAAGGATGGAGAAAAGCACCGCGGGTCCGTCAGCATGGGGAGGTCAGGGAACATGCAGTGGCAAAGTAGGATAGGTTTCTGAAAAACATCGCGGGGTCGTGCGCATTGTATATGTGTGTGTTACATTACATTCACTAGTAGGAGTAAGAAAAACATCACGGGGTGGTGCGCATTGTATGTGTGGGTGTTACATTACATTCACTAGTAGGAGTGAGCAAAACATCACGGGTTGGTGCGCATTGTATGGGTTTGTGTTACATTACATTCACTAGTAGGAGTGACAAAAACATCACTGGGTAGTGCGCATTGTATGGGTGTGTGTTACATTACATTCACTAGTAGGAGTGAGAAAAACATCACGGGGTGGTGTGAATCAGAGCGTCTGAATTAGGATAGGCAGTGAGTGGCAATGTAGGATGGAGAAAAGCACCGCGGGGTGGTCAGAATGGGGAGGTCATGGAACATGCAGTGGCAATGTAGGATAGGTTTCTGAAAAACATCGCGGGGTGGTGCGCATTGTATGGGTGTGTGTTACATTACATTCACTAGTAGGAGTGAGAAAAACATCACGGGGTGGTGCGCATTGTATGGGTGTGTGTTACATTACATTCACTAGTAGGAGTGAGAAAAACATCACGCGGTGGTGCGCATTGTATGGGTATGTGTTACATTACATTCACTAGTAGGAGTGAGAAAAACATCACGGGGTGGTGTGAATCGGAGGGTCTGAATTAGGATAGGCAGTGAGTGGCAATGTAGGATGGAGAAAAGCACCGCGGGGTGGTCAGCATGGGGAGGTCAGGGAACATGCAGTGGCAATGTAGGATATTTTTCTGAAAAATATCGCGGGGTGGTGCGCATTGTATGGGTGTGTGTTACATTACATTCACTAGTAGCAGTGAGAAAAACATCACGGGGTGGTGTGAATCGGGGGGTCTGAATTAGTATTGGCAGTGAGTGGCAATGTAGGATGGAGAAAAGCACCGCGGTGTGGTCAGCATGGGGAGGTCAGGGAACATGCAGTGGCAAAGTAGGATAGGTTTCTGAAAAACATCGCGGGGTGGTGCGCACTGTATGGGTGTGTGTTACATTACATTCACTAGTAGGAGTGAGAAAAACATCACGGGGTGGTGTGAATCGCAGGGCCTGAATTAGGATAGGCAGTGAGTGGCAATGTAGAATGGAGATAAGCACCGCGCGGTGGTCAGCATGGGGACGTCAGGGAACATGCAGTGGCAATGTAGGATAGGTTTCTGAAAAATATCGCGGGGTGGTGCGCATTGTATGGGTGTGTGTTACATTACATTCACTAGTAGGAGTGAGAAAAACATCACGGGGTGTTGTGAATCGGAGGGTCTGAATTAGGATAGGCAGTGAGTGGCAATGTAGGATGGAGAAAAGCACCGCGGGGTGGTCCGCATGGGGAGGTCAGGGAACATGCAGTGGCAATGTAGGATAGGTTTCTGAAAAACATCGCGGGGTGGTGCGCATTGTATGGTTGTGTGTTACATTACATTCACTAGTAGGAGTGAGAAAAACATCACGGGGTGGTGCGCATTGTATGGGTGTGTGTTACATTACATTCACTAGTAGGAGTGAGAAAAACATCACGCGGTGGTGCGCATTGTATGGGTATGTGTTACATTACATTCACTAGTAGGAGTGAGAAAAACATCACGGGGTGGTGTGAATCGGAGGGTCTGAATTAGGATAGGCAGTGAGTGGCAATGTAGGATGGAGAAAAGCACCGCGGGGTGGTCAGCATGGGGAGGTCAGGGAACATGCAGTGGCAATGTAGGATATTTTTCTGAAAAATATCGCGGGGTGGTGCGCATTGTATGGGTGTGTGTTACATTACATTCACTAGTAGGAGTGAGAAAAACATCACGGGGTGGTGTGAATCGGAGGGTCTGAATTAGGATAGGCAGTGAGTGGCAATGTAGGATGGAGAAAAGCACCGTGGGCTGGTCAGCATGGGGACGTCAGGGAACATGCAGAGGCAATGTAGGATAAGTTTCTGAAAAATATCGCGGGGTGGTGCACATTGTATGGGTGTGTGTTACATAACATTCACTAGTAGGAGTGAGAAAAACATCACGGGGTGGTGTGAATCAGAGGGTCTGATTTAGGATAGGCAGTGAGTTGCAATGTCGGATGGAGAAAAGCACCGCGGGGTGGTCAGCATTTGGAGGTCAGGGAACATGCATTGGCAATGTAGGATAGGTTTCTGAAAAACATCGCGGGGTGGTGCGCATTGTATGGTTGTGTGTTACATTACATTCACTAGTAGAAGTGAGAAAAACATCACGGGGTGGTGCGCATTGTATGGGTGTTTGTTACATTACATTCACTAGTAGGAGTGAGAAAAATATCACGGGTGGTGCACATTGTATGGGTGTGTGTTACATTACATTCACTAGTAGGAGTGAGAAAAACATCACGGGGTGGTGTGAATCGCAGAGTCTAAATTAGGATAGGCAGTGAGAGGCAATGTAGGATGGAGAAAAGCACCGCGGGGTGGTCAGCATGGGGAGGGCAGGGAACATGCAATGGCAATGTAGGATAGGTTTCTGAAAAATATCGCGGGGTGGTGCGCATTGTATGGTTGTGTGTTACATTACATTCACTAGTAGGAGTGAGAAAAACATCACGGGGTGGTGCGCATTGTATGGGTGTGTGTTACATTACATTCACTAGTAGGAGTGAGAAAAACATCACGGGGTGGTGCGCATTGTATGGGTGTGTGTTACATTACATTCACTAGTAAGAGTGACAAAAACATCACGCGGTGGTGCGCATTGAATGGGTGTGTGTTACATTACATTCACTAGTAGCAGTGAGAAAATCATCACGGGGTGGTGTGAATCGGGGGGTCTGAATTAGTATTGGCAGTGAGTGGCAATGTAGGATGGAGAAAAGCACCACGGTGTGGTCAGCATGGGGAGGTCAGGGAACATGCAGTGGCAAAGTAGGATAGGTTTCTGAAAAACATCGCGGGGTGGTGCGCACTGTATGGGTGTGTGTTACATTACATTCACTAGTAGGAGTGAGAAAAACATCACGGGGTGGTGTGAATCGCAGGGCCTGAATTAGGATAGGCAGTGAGAGGCAATGTAGAATGGAGAAAATCACCGTGCGGTGGTCAGCATGGGGACGTCAGGGAACATGCAGTGGCAATGTAGGATAGGTTTCTGAAAAATATCGCGGGGTGGTGCGCATTGTATGGGTGTGTGTTACATTACATTCACTAGTAGGAGTGAGAAAAACATCACGGGGTGGTGTGAATCGGAGGGTCTGAATTAGGATAGGCAGTGAGTGGCAATGTAGGATGGAGAAAAGCACCGCGGGGTGGTCCGCATGGGGAGGTCAGGGAACATGCAATGGCAATGTAGGATAGGTTTCTGAAAAACATCGCGGGGTGGTGCGCATTGTATGGTTGTGTGTTACATTACATTCACTAGTAGGAGTGAGAAAAACATCACGGGGTGGTGTGAATTGGAGGGTCTGAATTAGGATAGGCAGTGAGTGGCAATGAAGGATGGAGAAAAGCACCGCGGGTCCGTCAGCATGGGGAGGTCAGGGAACATGCAGTGGCAAAGGAGGATAGGTTTCTGAAAAACATCGCGGGGTGGTGCGCATTGTATGGGTGTCTGTTACATTACATTCACTAGTAGGAGTGAGAAAAACATCACGGGGTGGTGTGAATCGCAGGGCCTGAATTAGGATAGGCAGTGAGTGGCAAAGTAGGATAGAGAAAAGCACCGCGGGGTGGTCAGCATGGGGACGTCAGGGAACATGCAGTGGCAATGTAGGATAGGTTTCTGAAAAACATCGCGGGGTGGTGCGCATTGTATGGTTGTGTGTTACATTACATTCACTAGTAGGATTGAGAAAAACATCACGGGGTGGTGTGAATCGGAGGGTCTGAATTAGGATTGGCAGTGAGTGGCAATGTATGATTGAGAAAAGCACCGTGGGGTTGTCAGAATGTGGAGGTCATGGAACATGCAGTGGCAATGTAGGATAGGTTTCTGAAAAGCATCGCGGGGTGGTGCGCATTTTATGGGTGTGTGTTACATTACATTCACTAGTAGAAGTGAGAAAAACATCACGGGGTGGTGCGCATTGTATGGGTGTGTGTTACATTACATTCACTAGTAGGAGTGAGAAAAACATCACGCGGTGGTGTGCACTGTATGGGTGTGTGTTACATTACATTCACTAGTAGGACTGAGAAAAACATCACGGGGTGGTGTGAATCGGAGGGTCAGAATTAGGATAGGCAGTGAGTGGCAATGTAGGATGGAGAAAAGCACCGTGGGGTGGTCAGCATGGCCAGGTCAGGGAACATGCAGTGGCAATGTAGGATATTTTTCTGAAAAATATCGCGGGGTGGTGCGGATTGTATGGGTGTGTGTTACATTACATTCACTAGTAGCAGTGAGAAAAACATCACGGGGTGGTGTGAATCGGAGGGTCTGAATTAGGATAGGCAGTGAGTGGCAATGTACGATGGACAAAAGCACCGCGGGGTGGTCAGCATGGGGACGTCAGGGAACATGCAGTGGCAATGTAGGATAGGTTTCTGAAAAATATCACGGGGTGGTGCACATTGTATGGGTGTGTGTTACATAACATTCACTAGTAGGAGTTAGAAAAACATCACGGGGTGGTGTGAATGGGAGGGTCTCATTTAGGATAGGCAGTGAGTGGCAATGTCAGATGGAGAAAAGCACCCCGGGGTGGTCAGCATGGGGAGGTCAGGGAACATACATTGGCAATGTAGGATAGGTTTCTGAAAAACATCGCGGGGTGGTGCGCATTGTATGGGTGTGTGTTACATTACATTCACTAGTAGGAGTGAGAAAAACATCACGGGGTGGTGCGCATTGTATGGGTGTGTGGTGCATTACATTCACTAGTAGGAGTGAGAAAATCATCACGGGGTGGTGTGAATCGCAGGGTCTGAATTAGGATCGGCAGTGAGTGGCAATGTAGGATGGAGAAAAGCACCGCGGGGTGGTCAGCATGGGGAGGTCAGGGAACATGCAGTGGCAATGTAGGATAGGTTTCTGAAAAACATCGCGGGGTGGTGCTCATTGTATGGTTGTGTGTTACATTACATTCACTAGTAGGAGTGAGAAAAACATCACGGGGTGGTGCGCATTGTATGGGTGTGTGTTACATTACATTCACTAGTAGGAGTGAGAAAAACATCACGGGATGGTGGGAATCGCAGGGTCTGAATTAGGATAGGCAGTGAGTGGCAATGTAGGATGGAGAAAAGCACCGCGGACTGGTCAGAATGCGGAGGTCAGGGAACATGCAGTGGCAATGTAGGATAGGTACCTGAAAAACATCGCGTGGTGGTGCGCATTGTATGGGTGTGTGTTACATTACATTCACTAGTAGGCGTGAGAAAAACATCACGGGTTGGTGTGAATCGCAGGGCCTGAATTAGTATAGGCAGTGAGTGGCAATGTAGGATGGAGAAAAGCACCGCGGTGTGGTCAGCATGGGGAGGTCAGGGAATATGCAATGGCAATGTAGGATAGTTTTCTGAAAAACATCGCGGGGTGGTGCGCATTGTATGGTTGTGTGTTACATTAAATTCACTAGTAGGAGTGAGAAAAACATCACGGGGTGGTGTGAATTGGAGGGTTTGAATTAGGATAGGCAGGGAGTGGCAATGAAGGATGGAGAAAAGCACCGCGGGTCCGTCAGCATGGGGAGGTCAGGGAACATGCAGTGGCAAAGTAGGATAGGTTTCTGAAAAACATCGCGGGGTGGTGCGAATTGTATGGGTGTGTGTTACATTACATTCACTAGTAGGAGTGAGAAAAACATCACGGGGTGGTGCGCATTGTATGTGTGGGTGTTACATTACATTCACTATTAGGAGTGAGCAAAACATCACGGGTTGGTGCGCATTGTATGGGTTTGTGTTACATTACATTCACTAGTAGGAGTGAGAAAAACATCACGGGGTGGTGTGAATCAGAGCGTCTGAATTAGGATAGGCAGTGAGTGGCAATGTAGGATGGAGAAAAGCACCGCGGGGTGGTCAGAATGGGGAGGTCATGGAACATGCAGTGGCAATGTAGGATAGGTTTCTGAAAAACATCGCGGGGTGGTGCGCATTGTATGGGTGTGTGTTACATTACATTCACTAGTAGGAGTGAGAAAAACATCACGGGGTGGTGCGGATTGTATGGGTGTGTGTTACATTACATTCACTAGTAGGAGTGAGAAAAACATCAAGCGGTGGTGCGCATTGTATGGGTATGTGTTACATTACATTCACTACTAGGAGTGAGAAAAACATCACGGGGTGGTGTGAATCGGAGGGTCTGAATTAGGATAGGCAGTGAGTGGCAATGTAGGATGGAGAAAAGCACCGCGGGGTGGTCAGCATGGGGAGGTCAGGGAACATGCAGTGGCAATGTAGGATATTTTTCTGAAAAATATCGCGGGGTGGTGCGCATTGTATGGGTGTGTGTTATATTACATTCACTAGTAGGAGTGAGAAAAACATCACGGGTTGGTGTGAATCCGAGGGTCTGAATTAGGATAGGCAGTGAGTGGCAATGTAGGATGGAGAAAAGCACCGCGGGGTGGTCAGCATGGGGACGTCAGGGAACATGCAGTGGCAATGTAGGATAAGTTTCTGAAAAATATCGCGGGGTGGTGCACATTGTATGGGTGTGTGTTACATAACATTCACTAGTAGGAGTGAGAAAAACATCACGGGGTGGTGTGAATCAGAGGGTCTGATTTAGGATAGGCAGTGAGTTGCAATGTCGGATGGAGAAAAGCACCGCGGGGTGGTCAGCATGGGGAGGTCCGGGAACATGCATTGGCAATGTAGGATAGGTTTCTGAAAAACATCGCGGGGTGGTGCGCATTGTATGGTTGTGTGTTACATTACATTCACAAATAGGAGTGAGAAAAACATCACGGGGTGGTGCGCATTGTATGGGTGTGTGTTACATTACATTCACTACTAGGAGTGAGAAAAACATCACGGGATGGTGCGCATTGTATGGGTGTGTGTTACATTACATTCACTAGTAGGAGTGAGAAAAACATCACGGGCTGGTGCGCATTGTATGGGTGTGTGTTACATTACATTCACTAGTAGGAGTGAGAAAAACATCACGGGGTGGTGAGAATCGCAGGGTCTGAATTAGGATAGGCAGTGAGTGGCAATGTAGGATGGAGAAAAGTACCGCGGGCTGGTCAGAATGGGGAGGTCATGGAACATGCAGTGGCAATGTAGGATAGGTTTCTGAAAAACATCGCGGGGTGGTGCGCATTGTATGGGTGCGTGTTACATTACATTCACTAGTAGGAGTGAGAAAAACATCACGGGGTGGTGCGCATTGTATGGGTGTGTGTTACATTACATTCACTAGTAAGAGTGACAAAAACATCACGCGGTGGTGCGCATTGTATGGGTGTGTGTTACATTACATTCACTAGTAGCAGTGAGAAAATCATCACGGGGTGGTGTGAATCGGGGGGTCTGAATTAGTATTGGCAGTGAGTGGCAATGTAGGATGGAGAAAAGCACCACGGTGTGGTCAGCATGGGGAGGTCAGGGAACATGCAGTGGCAAAGTAGGATAGGTTTCTGAAAAACATCGCGGGGTGGTGCGCACTGTATGGGTGTGTGTTACATTACATTCACTAGTAGGAGTGAGAAAAACATCACGGGGTGGTGTGAATCGCAGGGCCTGAATTAGGCTAGGCATTGAGATGCAATGTAGAATGGAGAAAATCACCGCGCGGTGGTCAGCATGGGGACGTCAGGGAACATGCAGTGGCAATGTAGGATAGGTTTCTGAAAAATATCGCGGGGTGGTGCGCATTGTATGGGTGTGTGTTACATTACATTCACTAGTAGGAGTGAGAAAAACATCACGGGGTGGTGTGAATCGGAGGGTCTGAATTAGGATAGGCAGTGAGTGGCAATGTAGGATGGAGAAAAGCACCGCGGGGTGGTCCGCATGGGGAGGTCAGGGAACATGCAATGGCAATGTAGGATAGGTTTCTGAAAAACATCGCGGGGTGGTGCGCATTGTATGGTTGTGTGTTACATTACATTCACTAGTAGGAGTGAGAAAAACATCACGGGGTGGTGTGAATTGGAGGGTCTGAATTAGGATAGGCAGTGAGTGGCAATGAAGGATGGAGAAAAGCACCGCGGGTCCGTCAGCATGGGGAGGTCAGGGAACATGCAGTGGCAAAGGAGGATAGGTTTCTGAAAAACATCGCGGGGTGGTGCGCATTGTATGGGTGTCTGTTACATTACATTCACTAGTAGGAGTGAGAAAAACATCACGGGGTGGTGTGAATCGCAGGGCCTGAATTAGGATAGGCAGTGAGTGGCAAAGTAGGATAGAGAAAAGCACCGCGGGGTGGTCAGCATGGGGACGTCAGGGAACATGCAGTGGCAATGTAGGATAGGTTTCTGAAAAACATCGCGGGGTGGTGCGCATTGTATGGTTGTGTGTTCCATTACATTCACTAGTAGGAGTGAGAAAAACATCACGGGGTGGTGTGAATCGGAGGGTCTGAATTAGGATTGGCAGTGAGTGGCAATGTATGATTGAGAAAAGCACCGTGGGGTCGTCAGAATGTGGAGGTCATGGAACATGCAGTGGCAATGTAGGATAGGTTTCTGAAAAGCATCGCGGGGTGGTGCGCATTTTATGGGTGTGTGTTACATTACATTCACTAGTAGAAGTGAGAAAAACATCACGGGGTGGTGCGCATTGTATGGGTGTGTGTTACATTACATTCACTAGTAGGAGTGAGAAAAACATCAAGCGGTGGTGCGCATTGTCTGGGTATGTGTTACATTACATTCACTAGTAGGAGTGAGAAAAACATCACGGGGTGGTGTGAATCGGAGGGTCTGAATTAGGATAGGCAGTGAGTGGCAATGTAGGATGGAGAAAAGCACCGCGGGGTGGTCAGCATGGGGAGGTCAGGGAACATGCAGTGGCAATGTAGGATATTTTTCTGAAAAATATCGCGGGGTGGTGCGCATTGTATGGGTGTGTGTTATATTACATTCACTAGTAGGAGTGAGAAAAACATCACGGGTTGGTGTGAATCCGAGGGTCTGAATTAGGATAGGCAGTGAGTGGCAATGTAGGATGGAGAAAAGCACCGCGGGGTGGTCAGCATGGGGACGTCAGGGAACATGCAGTGGCAATGTAGGATAAGTTTCTGAAAAATATCGCGGGGTGGTGCACATTGTATGGGTGTGTGTTACATAACATTCACTAGTAGGAGTGAGAAAAACATCACGGGGTGGTGTGAATCAGAGGGTCTGATTTAGGATAGGCAGTGAGTTGCAATGTCGGATGGAGAAAAGCACCGCGGGGTGGTCAGCATGGGGAGGTCCGGGAACATGCATTGGCAATGTAGGATAGGTTTCTGAAAAACATCGCGGGGTGGTGCGCATTGTATGGTTGTGTGTTACATTACATTCACAAATAGGAGTGAGAAAAACATCACGGGGTGGTGCGCATTGTATGGGTGTGTGTTACATTACATTCACTACTAGGAGTGAGAAAAACATCACGGGATGGTGCGCATTGTATGGGTGTGTGTTACATTACATTCACTAGTAGGAGTGAGAAAAACATCACGGGCTGGTGCGCATTGTATGGGTGTGTGTTACATTACATTCACTAGTAGGAGTGAGAAAAACATCACGGGGTGGTGAGAATCGCAGGGTCTGAATTAGGATAGGCAGTGAGTGGCAATGTAGGATGGAGAAAAGTACCGCGGGCTGGTCAGAATGGGGAGGTCATGGAACATGCAGTGGCAATGTAGGATAGGTTTCTGAAAAACATCGCGGGGTGGTGCGCATTGTATGGGTGCGTGTTACATTACATTCACTAGTAGGAGTGAGAAAAACATCACGGGGTGGTGCGCATTGTATGGGTGTGTGTTACATTACATTCACTAGTAAGAGTGACAAAAACATCACGCGGTGGTGCGCATTGTATGGGTGTGTGTTACATTACATTCACTAGTAGCAGTGAGAAAATCATCACGGGGTGGTGTGAATCGGGGGGTCTGAATTAGTATTGGCAGTGAGTGGCAATGTAGGATGGAGAAAAGCACCACGGTGTGGTCAGCATGGGGAGGTCAGGGAACATGCAGTGGCAAAGTAGGATAGGTTTCTGAAAAACATCGCGGGGTGGTGCGCACTGTATGGGTGTGTGTTACATTACATTCACTAGTAGGAGTGAGAAAAACATCACGGGGTGGTGTGAATCGCAGGGCCTGAATTAGGCTAGGCAGTGAGATGCAATGTAGAATGGAGAAAATCACCGCGCGGTGGTCAGCATGGGGACGTCAGGGAACATGCAGTGGCAATGTAGGATAGGTTTCTGAAAAATATCGCGGGGTGGTGCGCATTGTATGGGTGTGTGTTACATTACATTCACTAGTAGGAGTGAGAAAAACATCACGGGGTGGTGTGAATCGGAGGGTCTGAATTAGGATAGGCAGTGAGTGGCAATGTAGGATGGAGAAAAGCACCGCGGGGTGGTCCGCATGGGGAGGTCAGGGAACATGCAATGGCAATGTAGGATAGGTTTCTGAAAAACATCGCGGGGTGGTGCGCATTGTATGGTTGTGTGTTACATTACATTCACTAGTAGGAGTGAGAAAAACATCACGGGGTGGTGTGAATTGGAGGGTCTGAATTAGGATAGGCAGTGAGTGGCAATGAAGGATGGAGAAAAGCACCGCGGGTCCGTCAGCATGGGGAGGTCAGGGAACATGCAGTGGCAAAGGAGGATAGGTTTCTGAAAAACATCGCGGGGTGGTGCGCATTGTATGGGTGTCTGTTACATTACATTCACTAGTAGGAGTGAGAAAAACATCACGGGGTGGTGTGAATCGCAGGGCCTGAATTAGGATAGGCAGTGAGTGGCAAAGTAGGATAGAGAAAAGCACCGCGGGGTGGTCAGCATGGGGACGTCAGGGAACATGCAGTGGCAATGTAGGATAGGTTTCTGAAAAACATCGCGGGGTGGTGCGCATTGTATGGTTGTGTGTTACATTACATTCACTAGTAGGAGTGAGAAAAACATCACGGGGTGGTGTGAATCGGAGGGTCTGAATTAGGATTGGCAGTGAGTGGCAATGTATGATTGAGAAAAGCACCGTGGGGTCGTCAGAATGTGGAGGTCATGGAACATGCAGTGCAATGTAGGATAGGTTTCTGAAAAGCATCGCGGGGTGGTGCGCATTTTATGGGTGTGTGTTACATTACATTCACTAGTAGAAGTGAGAAAAACATCACGGGGTGGTGCGCATTGTATGGGTGTGTGTTACATTACATTCACTAGTAGGAGTGAGAAAAACATCACGCGGTGGTGTGCACTGTATGGGTGTGTGTTACATTACATTCACTAGTAGGAGTGAGAAAAACATCACGGGGTGGTGTGAATCGGAGGGTCGGAATTAGGATAGGCAGTGAGTGGCAATGTAGGATGGAGAAAAGCACCGTGGGGTGGTCAGCATGGCCAGGTCAGGGAACATGCAGTGGCAATGTAGGATATTTTTCTGAAAAATATCGCGGGGTGGTGCGGATTGTATGGGTGTGTGTTACATTACATTCACTAGTAGGAGTGAGAAAAACATCACGGGGTGGTGTGAATCGGAGGGTCTGAATTAGGATAGGCAGTGAGTGGCAATGTACGATGGACAAAAGCACCGCGGGGTGGTCAGCATGGGGACGTCAGGGAACATGCAGTGGCAATGTAGGATAGGTTTCTGAAAAATATCACGGGGTGGTGCACATTGTATGGGTGTGTGTTACATAACATTCACTAGTAGGAGTTAGAAAAACATCACGGGGTGGTGTGAATCGGAGGGTCTCATTTAGGATAGGCAGTGAGTGGCAATGTCGGATGGAGAAAAGCACCCCAGGGTGGTCAGCATGGGGAGGTCAGGGAACATACATTGGCAATGTAGGATAGGTTTCTGAAAAACATCGCGGGGTGGTGCGCATTGTATGGGTGTGTGTTACATTACATTCACTAGTAGGAGTGAGAAAAACATCACGGGGTGGTGCGCATTGTATGGGTGTGTGGTACATTACATTCACTAGTAGGAGTGAGAAAATCATCACGGGGTGGTGTGAATCGCAGGGTCTGAATTAGGATCGGCAGTGAGTGGCAATGTAGGATGGAGAAAAGCACCGCGGGGTGGTCAGCATGGGGAGGTCAGGGAACATGCAGTGGCAATGTAGGATAGGTTTCTGAAAAACATCGCGGGGTGGTGCTCATTGTATGGTTGTGTGTTACATTACATTCACTAGTAGGAGTGAGAAAAACATCACGGGATGGTGGGAATCGCAGGGTCTGAATTAGGATACGCAGTGAGTGGCAATGTAGGATGGAGAAAAGCACCGCGGACTGGTCAGAATGCGGAGGTCAGGGAACATGCAGTGGCAATGTAGGATAGGTACCTGAAAAACATCGCGGGGTGGTGCGCATTGTATGGGTGTGTGTTACATTACATTCACTAGTAGGCGTGAGAAAAACATCACGGGTTGGTGTGAATCGCAGGGCCTGAATTAGTATAGGCAGTGAGTGGCAATGTAGGATGGAGAAAAGCACCGCGGTGTGGTCAGCATGGGGAGGTCAGGGAATATGCAATGGCAATGTAGGATAGTTTTCTGAAAAACATCGCGGGGTGGTGCGCATTGTATGGTTGTGTGTTACATTAAATTCACTAGTAGGAGTGAGAAAAACATCACGGGGTGGTGTGAATTGGAGGGTTTGAATTAGGATAGGCAGGGAGTGGCAATGAAGGATGGAGAAAAGCACCGCGGGTCCGTCAGCATGGGGAGGTCAGGGAACATGCAGTGGCAAAGTAGGATAGGTTTCTGAAAAACATCGCGGGGTGGTGCGCATTGTATGGGTGTGTGTTACATTACATTCACTAGTAGGAGTGAGAAAAACATCACGGGGTGGTGCGCATTGTATGTGTGGGTGTTACATTACATTCACTAGTAGGAGTGAGCAAAACATCACGGGTTGGTGCGCATTGTATGGGTTTGTGTTACATTACATTCACTAGTAGGAGTGAGAAAAACATCACGGGGTGGTGTGAATCAGAGCGTCTGAATTAGGATAGGCAGTGAGTGGCAATGTAGGACGGAGAAAAGCACCGCGGGGTGGTCAGAATGGGGAGGTCATGGAACATGCAGTGGCAATGTAGGATAGGTTTCTGAAAAACATCGCGGGGTGGTGCGCATTGTATGGGTGTGTGTTACATTACATTCACTAGTAGGAGTGAGAAAAACATCACGGGGTGGTGCGCATTGTATGGGTGTGTGTTACATTACATTCACTAGTAGGAGTGAGAAAAACATCAAGCGGTGGTGCGCATTGTATGGGTATGTGTTACATTACATTCACTAGTAGGAGTGAGAAAAACATCACGGGGTGGTGTGAATCGGAGGGTCTGAATTAGGATAGGCAGTGAGTGGCAATGTAGGATGGAGAAAAGCACCGCGGGGTGGTCAGCATGGGGAGGTCAGGGAACATGCATTGGCAATGTAGGATATTTTTCTGAAAAATATCGCGGGGTGGTGCGCATTGTATGGGTGTGTGTTACATTACATTCACTAGTAGGAGTGAGAAAAACATCACGGGTTGGTGTGAATCGGAGGGTCTGAATTAGGATAGGCAGTGAGTGGCAATGTAGGATGGAGAAAAGTACCGCGGGGTGGTCAGCATGGGGACGTCAGGGAACATGCAGTGGCAATGTAGGATAAGTTTCTGAAAAATATCGCGGGGTGGTGCACATTGTATGGGTGTGTGTTACATAACATTCACTAGTAGGAGTGAGAAAAACATCACGGGGTGGTGTGAATCAGAGGGTCTGATTTAGGATAGGCAGTGAGTTGCAATGTCGGATGGAGAAAAGCACCGCGGGGTGGTCAGCATGGGGAGGTCCGGGAACATGCATTGGCAATGTAGGATAGGTTTCTGAAAAACATCGCGGGGTGGTGCGCATTGTATGGTTGTGTGTTACATTACATTCACAAATAGGAGTGAGAAAAACATCACGGGGTGGTGCGCATTGTATGGGTGTGTGTTACATTACATTCACTAGTAGGAGTGAGAAAAACATCACGGGATGGTGCGCATTGTATGGGTGTGTGTTACATTACATTCACTAGTAGGAGTGAGAAAAACATCACGGGCTGGTGCGCATTGTATGGGTGTGTGTTACATTACATTCACTAGTAGGAGTGAGAAAAACATCACGGGGTGGTGAGAATCGCAGGGTCTGAATTAGGATAGGCAGTGAGTGGCAATGTAGGATGGAGAAAAGTACCGCGGGTTGGTCAGAATGGGGAGGTCATGGAACATGCAGTGGCAATGTAGGATAGGTTTCTGAAAAACATCGCGGGGTGGTGCGCATTGTATGGGTGCGTGTTACATTACATTCACTAGTAGGAGTGACAAAAACATCACGGGGTGGTGCGCATTGTATGGGTGTGTGTTACATTACATTCACTAGTAAGAGTGAGAAAAACATCACGCGGTGGTGCGCATTGTATGGGTGTGTGTTACATTACATTCACTAGTAGCAGTGAGAAAAACATCACGGGGTGGTGTGAATCGGGGGGTCTGAATTAGTATAGGCAGCGAGTGGCAATGTAGGATGGAGAAAAGCACCGCGGTGTGGTCAGCATGGGGAGGTCAGGGAACATGCAGTGGCAATGTAGGATAGGTTTCTGAAAAACATCGCGGGGTGGTGCGCATTGTATGGGTGTGTTTTACATTACATTCACTAGTAGGAGTGAGAAAAACATCACGGGGTGGTGTGAATCGCAGGGCCTGAATTAGGATAGGCAGTGAGTGGCAATGTAGAATGGAGAAAAGCACCGCGGGGTGGTCAGCATGGGGACGTCAGGGAACATGCAGTGGCAATGTAGGATAGGTCTCTGAAAAATATCGTGGGGTGGTGCGCATTGTATGGGTGTGTGTTACATTACATTCACTAGTAGGAGTGAGAAAAACATCACGGGGTGGTGTGAATCGGAGGTTCTGAATTAGGATAGGCAGTGAGTGGCAATGTAGGATGGAGCAAAGCACCGCGGGGTGGTCAGCATGGGGAGGGCAGGGAACATGCAATGGCAATGTAGGATAGGTTTCTGAAAAATATCGCGGGGTGGTGCGCATTGTATGGTTGTGTGTTACATTACATTCACTAGTAGGAGTGAGAAAAATATCACGGGGTGGTGCGCATTGTATGGGTGTGTGTTACATTACATTCACTAGTAGGAGTGAGAAAAACATCACGGGGTGGTGAGAATCGCAGGGTCTGAATTAGGATAGGCAGTGAGTGGCAATGTAGGATGGAGAAAAGCACCGCGGTGTGGTCAGCATGGGGAGGTCAGGGAACATGCAGTGGCAATGTAGGATAGGTTTCTGAAAAACATCGCGGGGTGGTGCGCATTGTATGGGTGTGTGTTACATTACATTCACTAGTAGGAGTGAGAAAAACATCACGGGGTAGTGCGCACTGTATGGGTGTGTGTTAAATTACATTCACTAGTAGGAGTGAGAAAAACATCACGGGGTGGTGTGAATCGCAGGGCCTGAATTAGGATAGGCAGTGAGTGGCAATGTAGAATGGAGAAAAGCACCGCGGGGTGGTCAGCATGGGGACGTCAGGGAACATGCAGTGGCAATGTAGGATAGGTCTCTGAAAAATATCGCGGGGTGGTGCGCATTGTATGGGTGTGTGTTACATTACATTCACTAGTAGGAGTGAGAAAAACATCACGGGATGGTGGGAATCGCAGGGTCTGAATTAGGATAGGCAGTGAGTGGCAATGTAGGATGGAGAAAAGCACCGCGGACTGGTCAGAATGCGGAGGTCAGGGAACATGCAGTGGCAATGTAGGATAGGTACCTGAAAAACATCGCGGGGTGGTGCGCATTGTATGGGTGTGTGTTACATTACATTCACTAGTAGGCGTGAGAAAAACATCACGGGTTGGTGTGAATCGCAGGGCCTGAATTAGTATAGGCAGTGAGTGGCAATGTAGGATGGAGAAAAGCACCGCGGTGTGGTCTGCATGGGGAGGTCAGGGAATATGCAATGGCAATGTAGGATAGTTTTCTGAAAAACATCGCGGGGTGGTGCGCATTGTATGGTTGTGTGTTACATTAAATTCACTAGTAGGAGTGAGAAAAACATCACGGGGTGGTGTGAATTGGAGGGTTTGAATTAGGATAGGCAGGGAGTGGCAATGAAGGATGGAGAAAAGCACCCCGGGTCCGTCAGCATGGGGAGGTCAGGGAACATGCAGTGGCAAAGTAGGATAGGTTTCTGAAAAACATCGCGGGGTGGTGTGCATTGTATGGGTGTGTGTTACATTACATTCACTAGTAGGAGTGAGAAAAACATCACGGGGTGGTGCGCATTGTATGTGTGGGTGTTACATTACATTCACTAGTAGGAGTGAGCAAAACATCACGGGTTGGTGCGCATTGTATGGGTTTGTGTTACATTACATTCACTAGTAGGAGTGAGAAAAACATCACGGGGTGGTGTGAATCAGAGCGTCTGAATTAGGATAGGCAGTGAGTGGCAATGTAGGATGGAGAAAAGCACCGCGGGGTGGTCAGAATGGGGAGGTCATGGAACATGCAGTGGCAATGTAGGATAGGTTTCTGAAAAACATCGCGGGGTGGTGCGCATTGTATGGGTGTGTGTTACATTACATTCACTAGTAGGAGTGAGAAAACATCACGGGGTGGTGCGCATTGTATGGGTGTGTGTTACATTACATTCACTAGTAGGAGTGAGAAAAACATCAAGCGGTGGTGCGCATTGTATGGGTATGTGTTACATTACATTCACTAGTAGGAGTGAGAAAAACATCACGGGGTGGTGTGAATCGGAGGGTCTGAATTAGGATAGGCAGTGAGTGGCAATGTAGGATGGAGAAAAGCACCGCGGGGTGGTCAGCATGGGGAGGTCAGGGAACATGCAGTGGCAATGTAGGATATTTTTCTGAAAAATATCGCGGGGTGGTGCGCATTGTATGGGTGTGTGTTACATTACATTCACTAGTAGGAGTGAGAAAAACATCACGGGTTGGTGTGAATCGGAGGGTCTGAATTAGGATAGGCAGTGAGTGGCAATGTAGGATGGAGAAAAGCACCGCGGGGTGGTCAGCATGGGGACGTCAGGGAACATGCAGTGGCAATGTAGGATAAGTTTCTGAAAAATATCGCGGGGTGGTGCACATTGTATGGGTGTGTGTTACATAACATTCACTAGTAGGAGTGAGAAAAACATCACGGGGTGGTGTGAATCAGAGGGTCTGATTTAGGATAGGCAGTGAGTTGCAATGTCGGATGGAGAAAAGCACCGCGGGGTGGTCAGCATGGGGAGGTCCGGGAACATGCATTGGCAATGTAGGATAGGTTTCTGAAAAACATCGCGGGGTGGTGCGCATTGTATGGTTGTGTGTTACATTACATTCACAAATAGGAGTGAGAAAAACATCACGGGGTGTTGCGCATTGTATGGGTGTGTGTTACATTACATTCACTAGTAGGAGTGAGAAAAACATCACGGGGTGCTGCGCATTGTATGGGTGTGTGTTACATTACATTCACTAGTAGGAGTGAGAAAAACATCACGGGCTGGTGCGCATTGTATGGGTGTGTGTTACATTACATTCACTAGTAGGAGTGAGAAAAACATCACGGGGTGGTGAGAATCGCAGGGTCTGAATTAGGATAGGCAGTGAGTGGCAATGTAGGATGGAGAAAAGTACCGCGGGCTGGTCAGAATGGGGAGGTCATGGAACATGCAGTGGCAATGTAGGATAGGTTTCTGAAAAATATCGCGGGGTGGTGCGCATTGTATGGGTGCGTGTTACATTACATTCACTAGTAGGAGTGACAAAAACATCACGGGGTGGTGCGCATTGTATGGGTGTGTGTTACATTACATTCACTAGTAAGAGTGAGAAAAACATCACGCGGTGGTGCGCATTGTATGGGTGTGTGTTACATTACATTCACTAGTAGCAGTGAGAAAAACATCACGGGGTGGTGTGAATCGGGGGGTCTGAATTAGTATAGGCAGCGAGTGGCAATGTAGGATGGATAAAAGCACCGCGGTATGGTCAGCATGGGGAGGTCAGGGAACATGCAGTGGCAATGTAGGATAGGTTTCTGAAAAACATCGCGGGGTGGTGCGCATTGTATGGGTGTGTTTTACATTACATTCACTAGTAGGAGTGAGAAAAACATCACGGGGTGGTGTGAATCGCAGGGCCTGAATTAGGATAGGCAGTGAGTGGCAATGTAGAATGGAGAAAAGCACCGCGGGGTGGTCAGCATGGGGACGTCAGGGAACATGCAGTGGCAATGTAGGATAGGTCTCTGAAAAATATCGCGGGGTGGTGCGCATTGTATGGGTGTGTGTTACATTACATTCACTAGTAGGAGTGAGAAAAACATCACGGGGTGGTGTGAATCGGAGGTTCTGAATTAGGATAGGCAGTGAGTGGCAATGTAGGATGGAGCAAAGCACCGCGGGGTGGTCAGCATGGGGAGGGCAGGGAACATGCAATGGCAATGTAGGATAGGTTTCTGAAAAATATCGCGGGGTGGTGCGCATTGTATGGTTGTGTGTTACATTACATTCACTAGTAGGAGTGAGAAAAATATCACGGGGTGGTGCGCATTGTATGGGTGTGTGTTACATTACATTCACTAGTAGGAGTGAGAAAAACATCACGGGGTGGTGAGAATCGCAGGGTCTGAATTAGGATAGGCAGTGAGTGGCAATGTAGGATGGAGAAAAGCACCGCGGTGTGGTCAGCATGGGGAGGTCAGGAAACATGCAGTGGCAATGTAGGATAGGTTTCTGAAAAACATCGCGGGGTGGTGCGCATTGTATGGGTGTGTGTTACATTACATTCACTAGTAGGAGTGAGAAAAACATCACGGGGTAGTGCGCACTGTATGGGTGTGTGTTACATTACATTCACTAGTAGGAGTGAGAAAAACATCACGGGGTGGTGTGAATCGCAGGGCCTGAATTAGGATAGGCAGTGAGTGGCAATGTAGAATGGAGAAAAGCACCGCGGGGTGGTCAGCATGGGGACGTCAGGGAACATGCAGTGGCAATGTAGGATAGGTCTCTGAAAAATATCGCGGGGTGGTGCGCATTGTATGGGTGTGTGTTACATTACATTCACTAGTAGGAGTGAGAAAAACATCACGGGGTGGTGTGAATCGGAGGGTCTGAATTAGGATAGGCAGTGAGTGGCAATGTAGGATGGAGCAAAGCACCGCGGGGTGGTCAGCATGGGGAGGTCAGGGAACATGCAATGGCAATGTAGGATAGGTTTCTGAAAAATATCGCGGGTGGTGCGCATTGTATGGTTGTGTGTTACATTACATTCACTAGTAGGAGTGAGAAAAACATCACGGGGTGGTGTGAATTGGAGGGTCTGAATTAGGATAGGCAGTGAGTGAAATGAAGGATGGAGAAAAGCACCGCGGGTCCGTCAGCATGGGGAGGTCAGGGAACATGCAGTGGCAAAGTAGGATAGGTTTCTGAAAAACATCGCGGGGTGGTGCGCATTGTATGGGTGTGTGTTACATTACATTCACTAGTAGGAGTGAGAAAAACATCACGGGGTAGTGCGCATTATATGGGTGTGTGTTACATTACATTCACTAGTAGGAGTGAGAAAAACATCACGGGGTGGTGTGAATCGCAGGGCCTGAATTAGGATAGGCAGTGAGTGGCAATGTAGGATGGAGAAAAGCACCGCGGGGTGGTCAGCATGGGGAAGTCAGGGAACATGCAGTGGCAATGTAGGATACGTTTCTGAAAAATATTGCGGGGTGGTGCGCATTGTATGGGTGTGTGTTACATTACATTCACTAGTAGGAGTGAGAAAAACATCACGGGGTGGTGTGAATCACAGGGCCTGAAGTAGTATAGGCAGTGAGTGGCAATGTAGGATGGAGAAAAGCACCGCGGTGTGGTCAGCATGGGGAGGTCAGGGAATATGCATTGGCAATGTAGGATAGTTTTCTGAAAAACATCGCGGGGTGGTGCGCATTGTATGGTTGTGTGTTACATTACATTCACTAGTAGGAGTGAGAAAAACATCACGGGGTGGTGTGAATTGGAGGGTTTGAATTAGGATAGGCAGGGAGTGGCAATGAAGGATGGAGAAAAGCACCGCGGGTCCGTCAGCATGGGGAGGTCACGGAACATGCAGTGGCAAAGTAGGATAGGTTTCTGAAAAACATCGCGGGGTGGTGCGCATTGTATGGGTGTGTGTTACATTACATTCACTATTAGGAGTGAGAAAAACATCACGGGGTGGTGCGCATTGTATGAGTGGGTGTTACATTACATTCACTAGTAGGAGTGAGCAAAACATCACGGGTTGGTGCGCATTGTATGGGTTTGTGTTACATTACATTCACTAGTAGGAGTGAGAAAAACATCACGGGGTGGTGTGAATCAGAGCGTCTGAATTAGGATAGGCAGTGAGTGGCAATGTCGGATGGAGAAAAGCACCGCGGGGTGGTCAGAATGGGGAGGTCATGGAACATGCAGTGGCAATGTAGGATAGGTTTCTGAAAAACATCGCGGGGTGGTGCGCATTGTATGGGTGTGTGTTACATTACATTCACTAGTAGGAGTGAGAAAAACATCACGGGGTGGTCCGCATTGTATGGGTGTGTGTTACATTACATTCACTAGTAGGAGTGAGAAAAACATCACGCGGTGGTGCGCATTGTATGGGTATGTGTTACATTACATTCACTAGTAGGAGTGAGAAAAACATCACGGGGTGGTGTGAATCGGAGGGTCTGAATTAGGATAGGCAGTGAGTGGCAATGTAGGATGGAGAAAAGCACCGCGGGGTGGTCAGCATGGGGAGGTCAGGGAACATGCAGTGGCAATGTAGGATATTTTTCTGAAAAATATCGCGGGGTGGTGCGCATTGTATGGGTGTGTGTTACATTACATTCACTAGTAGGAGTGAGAAAAACATCACGGGTTGGTGTGAAGCGGAGGGTCTGAATTAGGATAGGCAGTGAGTGGCAATGTAGGATGGAGAAAAGCACCGCGGGGTGGTCAGCATGGGGACGTCAGGGAACATGCAGTTGCAATGTAGGATATGTTTCTGAAAAATATCGCGGGGTGGTGCACATTGTATGGGTGTGTGTTACGTAACATTCACTAGTAGGAGTGAGAAAAACATCACGGGGTGGTGTGAATCAGAGGGTCTGATTTAGGATAGGCAGTGAGTTGCAATGTCGGATGGAGAAAAGCACCGCGGGGTGGTCAGCATGGGGAGGTCCGGGAACATGCATTGGCAATGTAGCATAGTTATCTGAAAAACATCGCGGGGTGGTGCGCATTGTATGGTTGTGTGTTACATTACGTTCACAAGTAGGAGTGAGAAAAACATCACGGGGTGGTGCGCATTGTATGGGTGTGTGTTACATTACATTCACTAGTAGGAGTGAGAAAAACATCACGGGGTGGTGCGCATTGTATGGGTGTGTGTTACATTACATTCACTAGTAGGAGTGAGAAAAACATCACGGGCTGGTGCGCATTGTATGGGTGTGTGTTACATTACATTCACTAGTAGGAGTGAGAAAAACATCACGGGGTGGTGAGAATTGCAGGGTCTGAATTAGGATAGGCAGTGAGTGGCAATGTAGGATGGAGAAAAGCACCGCGGGCTGGTCAGAATGGGGAGGTCATGGAACATGCAGTGGCAATGTAGGATAGGTTTCTGAAAAACATCGCGGGGTGGTGCGCATTGTATGGGTGTGTGTTACATTACATTCACTAGTAGGAGTGAGAAAAACATCACGGGGTGGTGCGCATTGTATGGGTGTGTGTTACTATACATTCACTAGTAAGAGTGAGAAAAACCTCACGCGGTGGTGCGCATTGTATGGGTGTGTGTTACATTACATTCACTAGTAGCAGTGAGAAAAACATCACGGGGTGGTGTGAATCGGGGGGTCTGAATTAGTATAGGCAGTGAGTGGCAATGTAGGATGGAGAAAAGCACCGCGGTGTGGTCAGCATGGGGAGGTCAGGGAACATGCAGTGGCAATGTAGGATAGGTTTCTGAAAAACATCGCGGGGTGGTGCGCATTGTATGGGTGTGTGTTACATTACATTCACTAGTAGGAGTGAGAAAAACATCACGGGGTGGTGTGAATCGGAGGGTCTGAATTAGGATAGGCAGTGAGTGGCAATGTAGGATGGAGCAAAGCACCGCGGTGTGGTCAGAATGGGGAGGTCAGGGAACATGCAATGGCAATGTAGGATAGGTTTCTGAAAAACATCGCGGGGTGGTGCGCATTGTATGGTTGTGTGTTACATTACATTCACTAGTAGGAATGAGAAAAACATCACGGGGTGGTGTGAATTGGAGGGTCTGAATTAGGATAGGCAGTGAGTGGCAATGAAGGATGGAGAAAAGCACCGCGGGTCCGTCAGCATGGGGAGGTCAGGGAACATGCAGTGGCAAAGTAGGATAGGTTTCTGAAAAACATCGCGGGGTGGTGCGCATTGTATGGGTGTGTGTTACATTACATTCACTAGTAGGAGTGAGAAAAACATCACGGGGTAGTGCGCATTATATGGGTGTGTGTTACATTACATTCACTAATAGGAGTGAGAAAAACATCACGGGGTGGTGTGAATCGCAGGGCCTGAATTAGGATAGGCAGTGAGTGGCAATGTAGGATGGAGAAAAGCACCGCGGGGTGGTCAGCATGGGGAAGTCAGGGAACATGCAGTGGCAATGTAGGATAGGTTTCTGAAAAATATTGCGGGGTGGTGCGCATTGTATGGGTGTGTGTTACATTACATTCACTAGTAGGAGTGAGAAAAACATCACGGGGTGGTGTGAATCACAGGGCCTGAATTAGTATAGGCAGTGAGTGGCAATGTAGGATGGAGAAAAGCACCGCGGTGTGGTCAGCATGGGGAGGTCAGGGAATATGCAATGGCAATGTAGGATAGTTTTCTGAAAAACATCGCGGGGTGGTGCGCATTGTATGGTTGTGTGTTACATTACATTCACTAGTAGGAGTGAGAAAAACATCACGGGGTGGTGTGAATTGGAGGGTTTGAATTAGGATAGGCAGGGAGTGGCAATGAAGGATGGAGAAAAGCACCGCGGGTCCGTCAGCATGGGGAGGTCAGGGAACATGCAGTGGCAAAGTAGGATAGGTTTCTGAAAAACATCGCGGGGTGGTGCGCATTGTATGGGTGTGTGTTACATTACATTCACTACTAGGAGTGAGAAAAACATCACGGGGTGGTGCGCATTGTATGTGTGGGTGTTACGTTACATTCACTAGTAGGAGTGAGCAAAACATCACGGGTTATTGCGCATTGTATGGGTTTGTGTTACATTACATTCACTAGTAGGAGTGAGAAAAACATCACGGGGTGGTGTGAATCAGAGCGTCTGAATTAGGATAGGCAGTTAGCGGCAATGTAGGATGGAGAAAAGCACCGCGGGGTGGTCAGAATGGGGAGGTCATGGAACATGCAGTGGCAATGTAGGATAGGTTTCTGAAAAACATCCCGGGGTGGTGCGCATTGTATGGTTGTGTGTTACATTACATTCACTTGTAGGAGTGAGAAAAACATCACGGCGTGGTGCGCATTGCATGGGTGTGTGTTACATTACATTCACTAGTAGGAGTGAGAAAATCATCACGGGGTGGTGGGAATCGCAGGGTCTGAATTAGGATAGGCAGTGAGTGGCAATGTAGGATGGAGAAAAGCACCGCGGACTGGTCAGAATGCGGAGGTCAGGGAACATGCAGTGGCAATGTAGGATAGGTACCTGAAAAACATCGCGGGGTGGTGCGCATTGTATGGGTGTGTGTTACATTACATTCACTAGTAGGAGTGAGAAAAACATCATGGGGTGGTGCGCATTGTATGGGTGTGTGTTGCATTACATTCACTAGTAGGAGTGAGAAAAACATCACGCGGTGGTGTGCATTGTATGGGTGTGTGTTACTTTACATTCACTAGTAGGAGTGAGAAAAACATCACGGGGTGGTGTGAATCGGAGTGTCTGAATTAGTATAGGCAGTGAGTGGCAATGTAGCATGGAGAAAAGCACCGAGTGTGGTCAGCATGGGGAGGTCAGGGAACATGCAGTGGCAATGTAGGATAGGTTTCTGAAAAATATCGCGGGGTGGTGCGCATTGTATGGTTGTGTGTTACACTACATTCACTAGTAGGAGTGAGAAAAATATCACTGGGTGGTGTGAATCGCAGGGTCTGAATTAGGATAGGCAGTGAGTGGCAATGTAGGATGGAGAAAAGCACCGCGGGGTGGTCAGTATGGGGAGGGCAGGGAACATGCAGTGGCAATGTAGGATAGGTCTTTGAAAAATATCGCGGGGTGGTGCGCATTGTATGGGTGTGTGTTACATTACATTCACTAGTAGGAGTGAGAAAAACATCACGGGGTGGTGTGAATCGGAGGGCCTGAATTAGGATAGGCAGTGAGTGGCAATGTAGGATGGAGCAAAGCACCGCGGGGTGGTCAGCATGGGGAGGTCAGGGAACATGCAATGGCAATGTAGGATAGGTTTCTGAAAAACATCACGGGGTGGTGCGCGTTGTATGGTTGTGTGTTACATTACATTCACTAGTAGGAGTGAGAAAAACATCACGGGGTGGTGTGAATTGGAGGGTCTGAATTAGGATAGGCAGTGAGTGGCAATGAAGGATGGAGAAAAGCACCGCGGGTCCGTCAGCATGGGGAGGTCAGGGAACATGCAGTGGCAAAGTAGGATAGGTTTCTGAAAAGCATCACGGGGTGGTGCGCATTTTATGGGTGTGTGTTACATTACATTCACTAGTAGAAGTGAGAAAAACATCACGGGGTGGTGCGCATTTTATGGGTGTGTGTTACATTACATTCACTAGTAGGAGTGAGAAAAACATCACGCGGTGGTGTGCACTGTATGGTTGTGTGTTACATTACATTCACTAGTAGGAGTGAGAAAAACATCACGGGGTGGTGTGAATCGGAGGGTCGGAATAAGGATAGGCAGTGAGTGGCAATGTAGGATGGAGAAAAGCACCGCGGGGTGGTCAGCATGGCCAGGTCAGGGAACATGCAGTGGCAATGTAGGATATTTTTCTGAAAAATATCGCGGGGTGGTGCGCATTGTATGGTTGTGTTTTACATTACATTCACTAGTAGGAGTGAGAAAAACATCACGGGGTGGTGTGAATCGGAGGGTCTGAATGAGGATCGGCAGTGAGTGGCAATGTAGGATGGAGAAAAGCACCGCGGGGTGGTCAGCTTGGGGAGGTCAGGGAACATGCAGTGGCAATGTAGGACAGGTTTCTGAAAAACATCGCGGGGTGGTGCTCATTGTATGGTTGTGTGTTACATTACATTCACTAGTAGGAGTGAGAAAAATATCACGGGGTGGTGCGCATTGTATGGGTGTGTGTTACATTACATTCACTAGTAGGAGTGAGAAAAACATCACGTGGTGGTGGGAATCGCAGGGTCTGAATTAGGATAGGCAGTGAGAGGCAATGTAGGATGGAGAAAAGCACCGCGGACTGGTCAGAATGCGGAGGTCAGGGAACATGCAGTGGCAATGTAGGATAGGTACCTGAAAAACATCGCGGGGTGGTGCGCATTGTATGGATGTGTGTTACATTACATTCACTCGTAGGAGTGAGAAAAACATCACGGGGTGGTGCACATTGTATGGGTGTGTGTTCTATTACATTCACTAGTAGGAGTGAGAAAAACATCACGGGGTGGTGTGAATCGGAGTGTCTGAATTAGTATAGGCAGTGAGTGGCAATGTAGCATGGAGAAAAGCACCGAGTGTGGTCAGCATGGGGAGGTCAGGGAACATGCAGTGGCAATGTAGGATAGGTTTCTGAAAAATATCGCGGGGTGGTGCGCATTGTATGGGTGTGTGTTACATTACATTCACTAGTAGGAGTGAGAAAAACATCACGGGGTGGTGTGAATCGGAGGGTCTGAATTAGGATAGGCAGTGAGTGGCAATGTAGGATGGAGAAAAGCACCGCGGGGTGGTCAGCATGGGGAGGTCAGGGAACATGCAGTGGAAATGAACGATAGTTTTCTGAAAAATATCACGTGGTGGTGTGCAATGTATGGGTGTGTGTTACATTACATTCACTAGTAGGAGTGAGAAAAACATCACGGGGAAGTGCGCATTGTATGTGTGTGTGTTACAATACATTCACTAGTAGGAGTGAGAAAAACATCACGGGGTGGTGTGAATCGCAGGGCCTGAATTAGGATAGGCAGTGAGTGGCAATGTAGGATGGAGAAAAGCACCGCGGGGTGGTCAGCATGGGGACGTCAGGGAACATGCAGTGGCAATGTAGGATAGGTTTCTGAAAAATATCGCGGGGTGGTGAGCATTGTATGGGTGTGTGTTACATTACATTCACTAGTAGGAGTGAGAAAAACATCACGGGGTGGTGTGAATCGGAGGGTCTGAATTAGGATAGGCAGTGAGTGGCAATGTAGGATGGAGAAAAGCACCGCGGGGTGGTCAGCATGGGGAGGTCAGGGAACATGCAATGGCAATGTAGGATAGGTTTCTGAAAAAGATCGCGGGGTGGTGCGCATTGTATGGTTGTGTGTTACATTACATTCAATAGTAGGAGTGAGAAAAACATCACGGGGTGGTGTGAATTGGAGGGTCTGAATTAGGATAGGCAGTGAGTGGCAATGAAGGATGGAGAAAAGCACCGCGGGTCCGTCAGCATGGGGAGGTCAGGGAACATGCAGTGGCAAAGTAGGATAGGTTTCTGAAAAACATCGCGGGGTGGTGCGCATTGTATGGGTGTGTGTTACATTACATTCACTAGTAGGAGTGAGAAAAACATCACGGGGTGGTGCGCATTGTATGTGTGTGTGTTACATTACATTCACTAGTAGGAGTGAGCAAAACATCACGGGGTGGTGCGCATTGTATGGGTTTGTGTTACATTACATTCAGTAGGAGGAGTGAGAAAAACATCACGTGGTGGTGTGAATCAGAGCGTCTGAATTAGGATAGGCAGTGAGTGGCAATGTAGGATGGAGAAACGCACGGCGGGGTGGTTAGAATGGGGAGGTCATGGAACATGCAGTGGCAATATAGGATAGGTTTCTGAAAAACATCGCGGGGTGGTGCGCATTGTATGGGTGTGTGTTACATTACATTCACTAGTAGGAGTGAGAAAAACATCACGGGGTGGTGTGAATCGGAGGGTCTGAATTAGGATAGGCAGTGAGTGGCAATGTAGGATGGAGAAAAGCACCGCGGGGTGGTCAGCATGGGGAGGTCAGGGAACATGCAGTGGCAATGTAGGATATTTTTCTGAAAAATATCGCGGGGTGGTGCGCATTGTATGGGTGTGTGTTACATTACATTCACTAGTAGGAGTGAGAAAAACATCACGGGTTGGTGTGAAGCAGAGGGTCTGAATTAGGATAGGCAGTGAGTGGCAATGTAGGATGGAGAAAAGCACCGCGGGGTGGTCAGCATGGGGACGTCAGGGAACATGCAGTGGCAATGTAGGATAAGTTTCTGAAAAATATCGCGGGGTGGTGCACATTGTATGGGTGTGTGTTACGTAACATTCACTAGTAGGAGTGAGAAAAACATCACGGGGTGGTGTGAATCAGAGGGTCTGATTTAGGATAGGCAGTGAGTTGCAATGTCGGATGGAGAAAAGCACCGCGGGGTGGTCAGCATGGGGAGGTCCCGGAACATGCATTGGCAATGTAGGATAGTTTTCTGAAAAACATCGCGGGGTGGTGCGCATTGTATGGTTGTGTGTTACATTACGTTCACAAGTAGGAGTGAGAAAACCATCACGGGGTGGTGCGCATTGTATGGGTGTGTGTTACATTACATTCACTAGTAGGAGTGAGAAAAACATCACGGGGTGGTGCGCATTGTATGGGTGTGTGTTACATTACATTCACTAGTAGGAGTGAGAAATACATCACGGGCTGGTGCGCATTGTATGGGTGTGTGTTACATTACATTCACTAGTAGGAGTGAGAAAAACATCACGGGGTGGTGAGAATCGCAGGGTCTGAATTAGGATAGGCAGTGAGTGGCAATGTAGGATGGAGAAAAGCACCGCGGGGTGGTCAGAATGGGGAGGTCATGGAACATGCAGTGGCAATGTAGGATAGGTTTCTGAAAAACATCGCGGGGTGGTGCGCATTGTATGGGTGTGTGTTACATTACATTCACTAGTAGGAGTGAGAAAAACATCACGGGGTGGTGCGCATTGGATGGGTGTGTGTTACATTACATTCACTAGTAAGAGTGAGAAAAACCTCACGCGGTGGTGCGCATTGTATGGGTGTGTGTTACATTACATTCACTAGTAGCAGTGAGAAAAACATCACGGGGTGGTGTGAATCGGGGGGTCTGAATTAGTATAGGCAGTGAGTGGAAATGTAGGATGGAGAAAAGCACCGCGGTGTGGTCAGCATGGGGAGGTCAGGGAACATGCAGTGGCAATGTAGGATAGGTTTCTGAAAAACATCGCGGTGTGGTGCGCATTGTATGGGTGTGTGTTACATTACATTCACTAGTAGGAGTGAGAAAAACATCACGGGGTGGTGTGAATCGCAGGGCCTGAATTAGGATAGGCAGTGAGTGGCAATGTAGAATGGAGAAAAGCACCGCGGGGTGGTCAGCATGGGGACGTCAGGGAACATGCAGTGGCAATGTAGGATAGGTGTCTGAAAAATATCGCGGGGTGGTGCGCATTGTATGGGTGTGTGTTACATTACATTCACTAGTAGGAGTGAGAAAAACATCACGGGGTGGTGTGAATCGGAGGGTCTGAATTAGGATAGGCAGTGAGTGGCAATGTAGGATGGAGCAAAGCACCGCGGGGTGGTCAGCATGGGGAGGTCAGGGAACATGCAATGGCAATGTAGGATAGGTTTCTGAAAAACATCGCGGGGTGGTGCACATTGTATGGTTGTGTGTTACATTACATTCACTAGTAGGAGTGAGAAAAACATCACGGGGTGGTGTGAATTGGAGGGTCTGAATTAGGATAGGCAGTGAGTGGCAATGAAGGATGGAGAAAAGCACCACGGGTCCGTCAGCATGGGGAGGTCAGGGAACATGCAGTGGCAAAGTAGGATAGGTTTCTGAAAAACATGGCGGGGTGGTGCGCATTGTGTGGGTGTGTGTTACATTACATTCACTAGTAGGAGTGAGAAAAACATCGCGGGGTGGTGTGCATTGTTTGGGTTGTGTTTCATTACATTCACTAGTAGGAGTGAGAAAAACATCATGGGGTGGTGCGCATTGTATGTGTGTGTGTTACATTACATTCACTAGTAGGAGTGAGCAAAAAATCACAGGGTGGTGCGCATTGTATGGGTGTGTGTTACATTACATTCACTATTAGGAGTGATAAAAACATCACGGGGTGGTGTGAATCAGAGCGTCTGAATTAGGATAGGCAGTGAGTGGCAATGTATGATTGAGAAAAGCACCGTGGGGTGGTCAGAATGGGGAGGTCATGGAACATGCAGTGGCAATGTAGGATAGGTTTCTGAAAAATATCGCGGGGTGGTGCGCATTGTATGGGTGTGTGTTACATTACATTCACTAGTAGGAGTGAGAAAAACATCACAGGGTGGTGTGAATCGCAGGGTCTGAATTAGGATAGGCAGTGAGTGGCAATGTAGGATGGAGAAAAGCACCGCGGGGTGGTCAGCATGGGGAGGTCAGGGAACATGCAGTGGCAATGTAGGACAGGTTTCTGAAAAACATCACGGGGTGGTGCTCATTGTATGGTTGTGTGTTACATTACATTCACTTGTAGGAGTGAGAAAAACATCACGGGGTGGTGCGCATTGCATGGGTGTGTGTTACATTACATTCACTAGTAGGAGTGAGAAAAACATCACGGGGTGGTGGGAATCGCAGGGTCTGAATTAGGATAGGCAGTGAGTGGCAATGTAGGATGGAGAAAAGCACCGCGGACTGGTCAGAATGCGGAGGTCAGGGAACATGCAGTGGCAATGTAGGATAGGTACCTGAAAAACATCGCGGGGTGGTGCGCATTGTATGGGTGTGTGTTACATTACATTCACTAGTAGGAGTGAGAAAAACATCATGGGGTGGTGCGCATTGTATGGGTGTGTGTTACATTACATTCACTAGTAGGAGTGAGAAAAACATCACGCGGTGGTGTGCATTGTATGGGTGTGTGTTACTTTACATTCACTAGTAGGAGTGAGAAAAACATCACGGGGTGGTGTGAATCGGAGTGTCTGAATTAGTATAGGCAATGAGTGGCAATGTAGCATGGAGAAAAGCACCGAGTGTGGTCAGCATGGGGAGGTCAGGGAACATGCAGTGGCAATGTAGGATAGGTTTCTGAAAAATATCGCGGGGTGGTGCGCATTGTATGGGTGTGTGTTACATTACATTCACTAGTAGGAGTGAGAAAAATATCACGGGGTGGTGTGAATCGCAGGGTCTGAATTAGGATAGGCAGTGAGTGGCAATGTAGGATGGAGAAAAGCACCGCGGGGTGGTCAGCATGGGGAGGGCAGGGAACATGCAGTGGCAATGTAGGATAGGTCTTTGAAAAATATCGCGGGGTGGTGCGCATTGTATGGGTGTGTGTTACATTACATTCACTAGTAGGAGTGAGAAAAACATCACAGGGTGGTGTGAATCGGAGGGTCTGAATTATAATAGGCAGTGAGTGGCAATGTAGGATGGAGCAAAGCACCGCGGGGTGGTCAGCATGGGGAGGTCAGGGAACATGCAATGGCAATGTAGGATAGGTTTCTGAAAAACATCACGGGGTGGTGCGCGTTGTATGGTTGTGTGTTACATTACATTCACTAGTAGGAGTGAGAAAAACATCACGGGGTGGTGTGAATTGGAGGGTCTGAATTAGGATAGGCAGTGAGTGGCAATGAAGGATGGAGAAAAGCACCGCGGTTCCGTCAGCATGGGGTGGTCAGGGAACATGCAGTGGCAAAGTAGGATAGGTTTCTGAAAAGCATCGCGGGGTGGTGCGCATTTTATGGGTGTGTGTTACATTACATTCACTAGTAGAATTGAGAAAAACATCACGGGGTGGTGCGCATTGTATGGGTGTGTGTTACATTACATTCACTAGTAGGAGTGAGAAAAACATCACGCGGTGGTGTGCATTGTATGGTTGTGTGTTACATTACATTCACTAGTAGGAGTGAGAAAAACATCACGGGGTGGTGTGAATCGGAGGGTCGGAATAAGGATAGGCAGTGAGTGGCAAAGTAGGATGGAGAAAAGCACCGCGGGGTGGTCAGCATGGCCAGGTCAGGGAACATGCAGTGGCAATGTAGGACAGGTTTCTGAAAAACATCGCGGGGTGGTGCTCACTGTATGGTTGTGTGTTACATTACATTCACTAGTAGGAGTGAGAAAAACATCACGGGGTGGTGCGCATTGTATGGGTGTGTGTTACATTACATTCACTAGTAGGAGTGAGAAAAACATCACGGGGTGGTGGGAATCGCAGGGCCTGAATTAGGATAGGCAGTGAGTGGCAATGTAGAATGGAGAAAAGCACCGCGGGGTGGTCAGCATGGGGAGGTCAGGGAACATGCAATGGCAATGTAGGATAGGTTTCTGAAAAACATCGCGGGGTGGTGCACATTGTATGGTTGTGTGTTACATTACATTCACTAGTAGGAGTGAGAGAAACATCACGGGGTGGTGTGAATTGGAGGGTCTGAATTAGGATAGGCAGTGAGTGGCAATGAAGGATGGAGAAAAGCACCGCGGGTCCGTCAGCATGGGGAGGTCAGGGAACATGCAGTGGCAAAGTAGGATAGGTTTCTGAAAAACATGGCGGGGTGGTGCGCATTGTATGGGTGTGTGTTACATTACATTCACTAGTAGGAGTGAGAAAAACATCGCGGGGTGGTGTGCATTGTTTGGGTTGTGTTTCATTACATTCACTAGTAGGAGTGAGAAAAACATCACGGGGTGGTGTGAATCGGAGGGTCTGAATTAGGATAGGCACTGAGTGGCAATGTAGGATGGAGAAAAGCACCGCGGGGTGGTCAGCATGGGGAGGTCAGGGAACATGCAGTGGAAATGAACGATAGTTTTCTGAAAAATATCACGTGGTGGTGTGCAATGTATGGGTGTGTGTTACATTACATTCACTAGTAGGAGTGAGAAAAACATCACGGGGTAGTGCGCATTGTATGTGTGTGTGTTACATTACATTCACTAGTAGGAGTGAGAAAAACATCACGGGGTGGTGTGAATCGCAGGGCCTGAATTAGGATAGGCAGTGAGTGGCAATGTAGGATGGAGAAAAGCACCGCGGGGTGGTCAGCATGGGGACGTCAGGGAACATGCAGTGGCAATGTAGGATAGGTTTCTGAAAAATATCGCGGGGTGGTGAGCATTGTATGGGTGTGTGTTACATTACATTCACTAGTAGGAGTGAGAAAAACATCACGGGGTGGTGTGAATCGGAGGGTCTGTATTAGGATAGGCAGTGAGTGGCAATGTAGGATGGAGAAAAGCACCGCGGGGTGGTCAGCATGGGGAGGTCAGGGAACATGCAATGGCAATGTAGGATAGGTTTCTGAAAAAGATAGCTGGGTGGTGCGCATTTTATGGTTGTGTGTTACATTACATTCACTAGTAGGAGTGAGAAAAACATCACGGGGTGGTGTGAATTCGAGGGTCTGAATTAGGATAGGCAGAGAGTGGCAATGAAGGATGGAGAAAAGCACCGCGGGTCCGTCAGCATGGGGAGGTCAGGGAACATGCAGTGGCAAAGTAGGATAGGTTTCTGAAAAACATCGCGGGGTGGTGCGCATTGTATGGATGTGTGTTACATTACATTCACTAGTAGGAGTGAGAAAAACATCACGGGGTGGTGCGCATTGTATGTGTGTGTGTTACATTACATTCACTAGTAGGAGTGAGCAAAACATCACGGGGTGGTGCGCATTGTATGGGTTTGTGTTACATTACATTCACTAGGAGGAGTGAGAAAAACATCACGGGGTGGTGTGAATCAGAGCGTCTGAATTAGGATAGGCAGTGAGTGGCAATGTAGGATGGAGAAACGCACCGCGGGGTGGTCAGAATGGGGAGGTCATGGAACATGCAGTGGCAATATACGATAGGTTTCTGAAAAACATCGCGGGGTGGTGCGCATTGTATGGGTGTGTGTTACATTACATTCACTAGTAGGAGTGAGAAAAACATCACGGGGTGGTGCGCATTGTATGGGTGTGTGTTACATTACATTCACTAGTAGGAGTGAGAAAAACATCACGCGGTGGTGCGCATTGTATGGGTGTGTGTTACATTACATTCACTAGTAGGAGTGAGAAAAACATCACGGGGTGGTGTGAATCGGAGGGTCTGAATTAGTATAGGCAGTGAGTGGCAATGTAGCATGGAGTAAAGCACCGAGTGTGGTCAGCATGGGGAGGTCAGGGAACATGCAGTGGCAATGTAGGATAGGTTTCTGAAAAATATCGCGGGGTGGTGCGCATTGTATGGGTTTGTGTTACATTACATTCACTAGTAGGAGTGAGAAAAACATCATGGGGTGGAGTGAATCGGAGGGTCTGAATTAGGATAGGCAGTGAGTGGCAATGTAGGATGGAGAAAAGCACCGCGGGGTGGTCAGCATGGGGAGGTCAGGGAACATGCAGTGGCAATGAACGATAGTTTTCTGAAAAATATCACGGGGTGTTGCGCATTGTATGGGTGTGTGTTACATTACATTCACTAGTAGGAGTGAGAAAAACATCACGGGATGCTGTGAATCGGAGGGTCTGAATTAGGATAGGCAGTGAGTGGCAACGCAGGATGGAGAAAAGCACCGCGGGGTGGTCAGCATGGGGAGGTCAGGGAACATGCAGTGGCAATATAGGATAGGTTTCTGAAAAACATCGCGGGGTGGTGCGCATTGTATGGGTGTGTGTTACATTACATTCACTAGTAGGAGTGAGAAAAACATCAAGGGGTGGTGTCAATCGGAGGGTCTGAATTAGGATAGGCAGTGAGTTGCAATGTAGGATGGAGAAAAGCACCGCGGGGTGGTCAGCATGGGGAGGTCAGGGAACATGCAATGGCAATGTAGGATAGGTTTCTGAAAAACATCGCGGGGTGGTGCGTATTGTATGGTTGTGTGTTACATTACATTCACTAGTAGGAGTGAGAAAAACATCACGGGGTGGTGCGCATTGTATGGGTGTGTGTTACATTACATTCACTAGTAGGAGTGAGAAAAACATCACGGGGTGTTGTGATTCGGAGGGTCTGAATTAGGATAGGCAGTGAGTGGCAATGTAGGATGGAGAAAAGCACCACGGGGTGGTCAGAATGGGGAGATCATGGAACATCCAGTGGCAATGTAAGATAGTTTTCTGAAAAACATCGCGGGGTGGTGCGCATTGTATAGGTGTGTGTTACAATACATTCACTAGTAGGAGTGAGAAAAACATCACGGGATGCTGTGAATCGGAGGGTCTGAATTAGGATAGGCAGTGAGTTGCAATGTAGGATGGAGAAAAGCACCGCGGGGTGGTCAGCATGGGGAGGTCAGGGAACATGCAGTGGCAATATAGGATAGGTTTCTGAAAAACATCGCGGGGTGGTGCGCATTGTATGGGTGTGTGTTACATTACATTCACTAGTAGGAGTGAGAAAAACATCACGGGGTGGTGTGAATTGGAGGGTCTGAATTAGCATAGGCCGTGAGTGGCAATGAAGGATGGAGAAAAGCACCGCGGGTCCGTCAGCATGGGGAGGTCAGGGAACATGCAGTGGCAAAGTAGGATAGGTTTCTGAAAAACATCGCGGGGTGGTGCGCATTGTATGGGTGTGTTTTACATTAAATTCACTAGTAGGAGTGAGAAAAACATCACGGGGTGGTGCGCATTGTATGTGTGTGTGTTACATTACATTCACTAGTAGGAGAGAGCAAAACATCACGGGGTGGTGCGCATTGTATGGGTTTGTGTTACATTACATTCACTAGAAGGAGTTAGAAAAACATCACGCGGTGGTGTGAATCAGAGCGTCTGAATTAGGATAGGCAGTGAGTGGCAATGTAGGATGGAGAAAAGCACCGCGGGGTGGTCAGAATGGGGAGGTCATGGAACATGCAGTGGCAATATAGGATAGGTTTCTGAAAAACATCGCGGGGTGGTGCGCATTGTATGGGTGTGTGTTACATTACATTCACTAGTAGGAGTGAGAAAAACATCACGGGGTGGTGTAAATCGCAGGGTCTGAATTAGGATAGGCAGTGAGTGGCAATTTAGGATGGAGAAAAGCACCGCGGGCTCGTCAGAATGGGGAGCTCAGGGAACATGCAGTGGCAATGTAGGATAGGTTTCTGAAAAACATCGCGGGGTGGTGCGCATTGTATGGGTGTGTGTTACATTACATTCACTAGTAGGAGTGAGAAAAACATCACGGGGTGGTGCGCATTGTATGGGTGTGTGTTACATTACATTCACTAGTAGGAGTGAGAAAAACATCGCGGGGTGGTGCGCATTGTATGGGTGTGTGTTACATTACATTCACTAGTAGGAGTGAGAAAAATATCACGGAGTGGTGCACATTGTATGGGTGTGTGTTACATTACATTCACTATTAGCAGTGAGAAAAACATCACGCGGTGGTGGCATTTTATGGGTGTGTGTTACATTACATTCACTAGAAGGAGTGAGAAAATCATCACGGGGTGGTGTGAATCGGAGGGTCTGAATTAGTATAGGCAGTGAGTGGCAAAGTAGGATGGAGAAAAGCACCGCGGTGTGGTCAGCATGGGGAGGTCAGGGAACATGCAGTGGCAATGTAGGATAGGTTTCTGAAAAACATCGCGGGGTGGTGCGCATTGTATGGGTATGTGTTACATTACATTCACTAGTAGGAGTGAGAAAAACATCACGGGGTGGTGCGCATTGTATGGGTGTGTGTTACATTACATTCACTAGTAGGAGTGAGAAAAACATCACGGGGTGGTGCGCATTGAATGGGTGTGTGTTACATTACATTCACTAGTAGGAGTAAGAAAAACATCTCGCGGTGGTGCGCAATGTATGGGTGTGTGTTACATTTCATTCACTAGTAGGAGTGAGAAAAACATCACGGGGTGGTGTGAATCGGAGGGTCTGAATTAGGATAGGCAGTGAGTGGCAAAGTAGGATGGAGAAAAGCACCGCGGTGTGGTCAGCATGGGGAGGTCATGGAACATGCAGTGGCAATATAGGATAGGTTTCTGAAAAACATCGCGGGGTGGTGCGCATTGTATGGGTGTGTGTTACATTACATTCACTAGTAGGAGTGAGAAAAACATCACGGGGTGGTGTAAATCGCAGGGTCTGAATTAGGATAGGCAGTGAGTGGCAATTTAGGATGGAGAAAAGCACCGCGGGCTCGTCAGAATGGGGAGCTCAGGGAACATGCAGTGGCAATGTAGGATAGGTTTCTGAAAAACATCGCGGGGTGGTCCGCATTGTATGGGTGTGTGTTACATTACATTCACTAGTAGGAGTGAGAAAAACATCAGGGGGTGGTGCGCATTGTATGGGTGTGTGTTACATTACATTCACTAGTAGGAGTGAGAAAAACATCTCGCGGTGGTGCGCATTGTATGGGTGTGTGTTACATTACATTCACTAGTAGGAGTGAGAAAAACATCACGGGGTGGTGTGAATCGGAGGGTCTGAATTAGGATAGGCAGTGAGTGGCAATGTAGGATGGAGAAAAGCACCGCGGGGTGGTCAGCATGGGGAGGTCAGGAAACATGCAGTGGCAATGTAGGATATTTTTCTGAAAAATATTGCGGGGTGGTGCGCATTGTATGGGTGTGTGTTACATTACATTCACTAGTAGGAGTGAGAAAAACATCACGGGGTGGTGTGAATCGGAGGGTCTGAATTAGGATAGGCAGTGAGTGGCAATGTAGGACGGAGAAAAGCCCTGCGGGGTGGTCAGCATGGGGACGTCAGGGAACATGCAGTGGCAATGTAGGATAGGTTTCTGAAAAATATCGCGGGATGGTTCACATTGTATGGGTGTGTGTACATAACATTCACTAGTAGGAGTGAGAAAAACATCACGGGGTGGTGCGCATTGTATGGGTGTGTGTTACATTACATTCACTAGTAGGAGTGAGAAAAACATGACGGGGTGGTGTGAATCGCAGGGTCTGAATTAGGATAGGCAGTGAGTGGCAATGTATGATGGAGAAAAGCACCGCGGGGTGGTCAGCATGGGGAGGGCAGGGAACATGCAATGGCAATGTAGGATAGGTTTCTGAAAATCATCGCGGGGTGGTGCGCATTGTATGGTTCTGTGTTACATTACATTCACTGGTAGGAGTGAGAAAAACATCACGGGGTGGTGCGCATTGTATGGGTGTGTGTTACATTACATTGACTAGTATTAGTGAGAAAAACATCACGGGGTGGTGTGAATCGCAGGGTCTGAATTAGGATAGGCAGTGAGTGGCAAAGTAGGATCGAGAAAAGCACCGCCGGGTGGTCAGCATGGTGGAGGTCAGGGAACATGCAATGGCAATGTAGGAAAAGTTTCTGAAAAACATCGCGGGGTGGTGCGCATTGTATGGGTGTGTGTTACATTACATTCACTAGTAGGAGTGAGAAAAACATCACGAGGTGGTGCGCATTGTAATGGTGTGTGTTACATTACATTCACTAGTAGGAGTGAGAAAAGCATCACGGGGTGGTGTGAATCGCAAGGTCTGAATTAGGATAGGCAGTGAGTTGCAATGTAGGATGGAGAAAAGCACCGCGGAGTGGTCAGAATGGGGAGGTCATGGAACATGCAGTGGCAATGTAGGATAGGTTTCTGAAATACATCGCGGTGTGGTGCACATTGTATGGGTGTGTGTTACATTACATTCACTAGTAGGAGTGAGAAAAATATCACGGCGTGGTGCACATTGTATGGGTGTGTGTTACATTACATTCACTATTAGGAGTGAGAAAAACATCACGCGGTGGTGGCATTGTATGGGTGTGTGTTACATTACATTCACTAGAAGGAGTGAGAAAATCATCACGGGGTGGTGTGAATCGGAGGGTCTGAATTAGTATAGGCAGTGAGTGGCAAAGTAGGATGGAGAAAAGCACCGCGGTGTGGTCAGCATGGGGAGGTCAGGGAACATGCAGTGGCAATGTAGGATAGGTTTCTGAAAAACATCGCGGGGTGGTGCGCATTGTATGGGTATGTGTTACATTACATTCACTAGTAGGAGTGAGAAAAACATCACGGGGTGGTGCGCATTGTATGGGTGTGTGTTACATTACATTCACTAGTAGGAGTGAGAAAAACATCACGTGGTGTTGTGATTCGGAGGGTCTGAATTAGGATAGGCAGTGAGTGGCAATGTAGGATGGAGAAAAGCACCGCGGGGTGGTCAGAATGGGGAGATCATGGAACATGCAGTGGCAATGTAAGATAGGTTTCTGAAAAACATCGCGGGGTGGTGCGCATTGTATAGGTGTGTGTTACATTACATCACTAGTAGGAGTGAGAAAAACATCACGGGGTGGTGTGAATCGGAGGGTCTGAATTAGGATAGGCAGTGAGTGGCAATGTAGGATGGAGAAAAGCACCGCGGGGTGGTCAGCATGGGGAGGTCAGGGAACATGCAGTGGCAAAGTAGGGTAGGTTTATGAAAAATATCGCGGGATGGTGCGCATTTTATGGGTGTGTGTTACATTATATTCACTAGTAGGAGTGAGAAAAACATCACGGGTTTGTGTGAATCGGAGGGTCTGAATTAGGATAGGCAGTGAGTGGCAATGAAGGATGGAGAAAAGCACCGCGGGGTGGTCAGCATGGGGACGTCAGGGAACATGTAGTGGCAATGTAGGATAGGTTTCTGAAAAACATCGCGTGATGGTGCACATTGTATGGGTGTGTGTTACATAACATTCACTAGTAGGAGTGAGAAAAACATCACGGGGTGGTGTGAATCGGAGGGTCTGATTTAGGATAGGCAGTGAGTGGCAATGTCGGATGGAGAAAAGCACCGCGGGGTGGTCAGCATGGGGAGGTCAGGGAACATGCAGTGGCAATATAGGATAGGTTTCTGAAAAACATCGCGGGGCGGTGCGCATTGTATGGGTGTGGGTTACATTACATTCACTAGTAGGAGTGAGAAAAATATCACGGGGTGGTGCGCATTGTATGGGTGTGTGTTACATTACATTCACTAGTAGGAGTGAGAAAAACATCACGGGGTGGTGTGAATAGGAGGGTCTGAATTAGGATAGGCAGGGAGTGGCAATGTAGGATGGAGAAAAGCACCGCGGGGTGTTCAGCATGGGGAGGTCAGGGAACATGCAGTGGCAATGTAGGATAGTTTTCTGAAAATCATCGCGGGGTGGTGCGCATTGTATGGGTGTGTGTTACATTACATTCACTAGTAGGAGTGAGAAAAACATCACGGGGTAGTGCGCATTGTATGGGTGTGTGTTACATTACATTCACTAGTAGGAGTGAGAAAAACATCACGGGGTGGTGTGAATTGGAGGGTCTTAATTAGGATAGGCAGTGAGTGGCAATGAAGGATGGAGAAAAGCACCGCAGGTCCGTCAGCATGGGGAGCTCAGCGAACATGCAGTGGCAAAGTAGGATAGGTTTCTGAGAAACATCGCGGTGTGGTGCGCATAGTATGGGTGTGTGTTACATTACATTAACTAGTAGGAGTGAGCAAAACATCACGGGGTGGTGCGCATTGTATGGGTTTGTGTTACATTACTTTCACTAGAAGGAGTGAGAAAAACATCACGGGGTGGTGCGCATTGTATGGGTGTGTGTTACATTACATTCACTAGTAGGAGTGAGAAAAAAATCACGCGGTGGCGCGCATTTTATGGGTGTGTGTTACATTACATTCACTAGTAGGAGTGAGAAAAACATGACGGGGTGGTGTGAATCGCAGGGTCTGAATTAGGATAGGCAGTGAGTGGCAATGTATGATGGAGAAAAGCACCGCGGGGTTGTCAGCATGGGGAGGGCAGGGAACATGCAATGGCAATGTAGGATAGGTTTCTGAAAATCATCGCGGGGTGGTGCGCATTGTATGGTTCTGTGTTACATTACATTCACTGGTAGGAGTGAGAAAAACATCACGGGGTGGTGCGCATTGTATGGGTGTGTGTTACATTACATTGACTAGTATTAGTGAGAAAAACATCACGGGGTGGTGTGAATCGCAGGGTCTGAATTAGGATAGGCAGTGAGTGGCAAAGTAGGATGGAGAAAAGCACCGCGGGGTGGTCAGCATGGTGGAGGTCAGGGAACATGCAATGGCAATGTAGGAAAAGTTTCTGAAAAACATCGCGGGGTGGTGCGCATTGTATGGGTGTGTGTTACATTACATTCACTAGTAGGAGTGAGAAAAACATCACGAGGTGGTGCGCATTGTAATGGTGTGTGTTACATTACATTCACTAGTAGGAGTGAGAAAAGCATCACGGGGTGGTGTGAATCGCAAGGTCTGAATTAGGATAGGCAGTGAGTTGCAATGTAGGATGGAGAAAAGCACCGCGGGGTGGTCAGAATGGGGAGGTCATGGAACATGCAGTGGCAATGTAGGATAGGTTTCTGAAATACATCGCGGTGTGGTGCACATTGTATGGGTGTGTGTTACATTACATTCACTAGTAGGAGTGAGAAAAATATCACGGCGTGGTGCACATTGTATGGGTGTGTGTTACATTACATTCACTATTAGGAGTGAGAAAAACATCACGGGGTGGTGCGCATTGTATGGGTGTGTGTTACATTACATTCACTAGTAGGAGTGAGAAAAACATCACGGGGTGGTGCGCATTGAATGGGTGTGTGTTACATTACATTCACTAGTAGGAGTAAGAAAAACATCTCGCGGTGGTGCGCAATGTATGGGTGTGTGTTACATTTCATTCACTAGTAGGAGTGAGAAAAACATCACGGGGTGGTGTGAATCGGAGGGTCTGAATTAGGATAGGCAGTGAGTGGCAAAGTAGGATGGAGAAAAGCACCGCGGTGTGGTCAGCATGGGGAGGTCATGGAACATGCAGTGGCAATATAGGATAGGTTTCTGAAAAACATCGCGGGGTGGTGCGCATTGTATGGGTGTGTGTTACATTACATTCACTAGTAGGAGTGAGAAAAACATCACGGGGTGGTGTAAATCGCAGGGTCTGAATTAGGATAGGCAGTGAGTGGCAATTTAGGATGGAGAAAAGCACCGCGGGCTCGTCAGAATGGGGAGCTCAGGGAACATGCAGTGGCAATGTAGGATAGGTTTCTGAAAAACATCGCGGGGTGGTCCGCATTGTATGGGTGTGTGTTACATTACATTCACTAGTAGGAGTGAGAAAAACATCAGGGGGTGGTGCGCATTGTATGGGTGTGTGTTACATTACATTCACTATTAGGAGTGAGAAAAACATCACGCGGTGGTGGCATTGTATGGGTGTGTGTTACATTACATTCACTAGAAGGAGTGAGAAAATCATCACGGGGTGGTGTGAATCGGAGGGTCTGAATTAGTATAGGCAGTGAGTGGCAAAGTAGGATGGAGAAAAGCACCGCGGTGTGGTCAGCATGGGGAGGTCAGGGAACATGCAGTGGCAATGTAGGATAGGTTTCTGAAAAACATCGCGGGGTGGTGCGCATTGTATGGGTATGTGTTACATTACATTCACTAGTAGGAGTGAGAAAAACATCACGGGGTGGTGCGCATTGTATGGGTGTGTGTTACATTACATTCACTAGTAGGAGTGAGAAAAACATCACGTGGTGTTGTGATTCGGAGGGTCTGAATTAGGATAGGCAGTGAGTGGCAATGTAGGATGGAGAAAAGCACCGCGGGGTGGTCAGAATGGGGAGATCATGGAACATGCAGTGGCAATGTAAGATAGGTTTCTGAAAAACATCGCGGGGTGGTGCGCATTGTATAGGTGTGTGTTACATTACATCACTAGTAGGAGTGAGAAAAACATCACGGGGTGGTGTGAATCGGAGGGTCTGAATTAGGATAGGCAGTGAGTGGCAATGTAGGATGGAGAAAAGCACCGCGGGGTGGTCAGCATGGGGAGGTCAGGGAACATGCAGTGGCAAAGTAGGGTAGGTTTATGAAAAATATCGCGGGATGGTGCGCATTTTATGGGTGTGTGTTACATTATATTCACTAGTAGGAGTGAGAAAAACATCACGGGTTTGTGTGAATCGGAGGGTCTGAATTAGGATAGGCAGTGAGTGGCAATGAAGGATGGAGAAAAGCACCGCGGGGTGGTCAGCATGGGGACGTCAGGGAACATGTAGTGGCAATGTAGGATAGGTTTCTGAAAAACATCGCGTGATGGTGCACATTGTATGGGTGTGTGTTACATAACATTCACTAGTAGGAGTGAGAAAAACATCACGGGGTGGTGTGAATCGGAGGGTCTGATTTAGGATAGGCAGTGAGTGGCAATGTCGGATGGAGAAAAGCACCGCGGGGTGGTCAGCATGGGGAGGTCAGGGAACATGCAGTGGCAATATAGGATAGGTTTCTGAAAAACATCGCGGGGCGGTGCGCATTGTATGGGTGTGGGTTACATTACATTCACTAGTAGGAGTGAGAAAAATATCACGGGGTGGTGCGCATTGTATGGGTGTGTGTTACATTACATTCACTAGTAGGAGTGAGAAAAACATCACGGGGTGGTGTGAATAGGAGGGTCTGAATTAGGATAGGCAGGGAGTGGCAATGTAGGATGGAGAAAAGCACCGCGGGGTGTTCAGCATGGGGAGGTCAGGGAACATGCAGTGGCAATGTAGGATAGTTTTCTGAAAATCATCGCGGGGTGGTGCGCATTGTATGGGTGTGTGTTACATTACATTCACTAGTAGGAGTGAGAAAAACATCACGGGGTAGTGCGCATTGTATGGGTGTGTGTTACATTACATTCACTAGTAGGAGTGAGAAAAACATCACGGGGTGGTGTGAATTGGAGGGTCTTAATTAGGATAGGCAGTGAGTGGCAATGAAGGATGGAGAAAAGCACCGCAGGTCCGTCAGCATGGGGAGCTCAGCGAACATGCAGTGGCAAAGTAGGATAGGTTTCTGAGAAACATCGCGGTGTGGTGCGCATAGTATGGGTGTGTGTTACATTACATTAACTAGTAGGAGTGAGCAAAACATCACGGGGTGGTGCGCATTGTATGGGTTTGTGTTACATTACTTTCACTAGAAGGAGTGAGAAAAACATCACGGGGTGGTGCGCATTGTATGGGTGTGTGTTACATTACATTCACTAGTAGGAGTGAGAAAAAAATCACGCGGTGGCGCGCATTTTATGGGTGTGTGTTACATTACATTCACTAGTAGGAGTGAGAAAAACATGACGGGGTGGTGTGAATCGCAGGGTCTGAATTAGGATAGGCAGTGAGTGGCAATGTATGATGGAGAAAAGCACCGCGGGGTTGTCAGCATGGGGAGGGCAGGGAACATGCAATGGCAATGTAGGATAGGTTTCTGAAAATCATCGCGGGGTGGTGCGCATTGTATGGTTCTGTGTTACATTACATTCACTGGTAGGAGTGAGAAAAACATCACGGGGTGGTGCGCATTGTATGGGTGTGTGTTACATTACATTGACTAGTATTAGTGAGAAAAACATCACGGGGTGGTGTGAATCGCAGGGTCTGAATTAGGATAGGCAGTGAGTGGCAAAGTAGGATGGAGAAAAGCACCGCGGGGTGGTCAGCATGGTGGAGGTCAGGGAACATGCAATGGCAATGTAGGAAAAGTTTCTGAAAAACATCGCGGGGTGGTGCGCATTGTATGGGTGTGTGTTACATTACATTCACTAGTAGGAGTGAGAAAAACATCACGAGGTGGTGCGCATTGTAATGGTGTGTGTTACATTACATTCACTAGTAGGAGTGAGAAAAGCATCACGGGGTGGTGTGAATCGCAAGGTCTGAATTAGGATAGGCAGTGAGTTGCAATGTAGGATGGAGAAAAGCACCGCGGGGTGGTCAGAATGGGGAGGTCATGGAACATGCAGTGGCAATGTAGGATAGGTTTCTGAAATACATCGCGGTGTGGTGCACATTGTATGGGTGTGTGTTACATTACATTCACTAGTAGGAGTGAGAAAAATATCACGGCGTGGTGCACATTGTATGGGTGTGTGTTACATTACATTCACTATTAGGAGTGAGAAAAACATCACGGGGTGGTGCGCATTGTATGGGTGTGTGTTACATTACATTCACTAGTAGGAGTGAGAAAAACATCACGGGGTGGTGCGCATTGAATGGGTGTGTGTTACATTACATTCACTAGTAGGAGTAAGAAAAACATCTCGCGGTGGTGCGCAATGTATGGGTGTGTGTTACATTTCATTCACTAGTAGGAGTGAGAAAAACATCACGGGGTGGTGTGAATCGGAGGGTCTGAATTAGGATAGGCAGTGAGTGGCAAAGTAGGATGGAGAAAAGCACCGCGGTGTGGTCAGCATGGGGAGGTCATGGAACATGCAGTGGCAATATAGGATAGGTTTCTGAAAAACATCGCGGGGTGGTGCGCATTGTATGGGTGTGTGTTACATTACATTCACTAGTAGGAGTGAGAAAAACATCACGGGGTGGTGTAAATCGCAGGGTCTGAATTAGGATAGGCAGTGAGTGGCAATTTAGGATGGAGAAAAGCACCGCGGGCTCGTCAGAATGGGGAGCTCAGGGAACATGCAGTGGCAATGTAGGATAGGTTTCTGAAAAACATCGCGGGGTGGTCCGCATTGTATGGGTGTGTGTTACATTACATTCACTAGTAGGAGTGAGAAAAACATCAGGGGGTGGTGCGCATTGTATGGGTGTGTGTTACATTACATTCACTAGTAGGAGTGAGAAAAACATCTCGCGGTGGTGCGCATTGTATGGGTGTGTGTTACATTACATTCACTAGTAGGAGTGAGAAAAACATCACGGGGTGGTGTGAATCGGAGGGTCTGAATTAGGATAGGCAGTGAGTGGCAATGTAGGATGGAGAAAAGCACCGCGGGGTGGTCAGCATGGGGAGGTCAGGAAACATGCAGTGGCAATGTAGGATATTTTTCTGAAAAATATTGCGGGGTGGTGCGCATTGTATGGGTGTGTGTTACATTACATTCACTAGTAGGAGTGAGAAAAACATCACGGGGTGGTGTGAATCGGAGGGTCTGAATTAGGATAGGCAGTGAGTGGCAATGTAGGACGGAGAAAAGCCCTGCGGGGTGGTCAGCATGGGGACGTCAGGGAACATGCAGTGGCAATGTAGGATAGGTTTCTGAAAAATATCGCGGGATGGTTCACATTGTATGGGTGTGTGTACATAACATTCACTAGTAGGAGTGAGAAAAACATCACGGGGTGGTGCGCATTGTATGGGTGTGTGTTACATTACATTCACTAGTAGGAGTGAGAAAAACATGACGGGGTGGTGTGAATCGCAGGGTCTGAATTAGGATAGGCAGTGAGTGGCAATGTATGATGGAGAAAAGCACCGCGGGGTGGTCAGCATGGGGAGGGCAGGGAACATGCAATGGCAATGTAGGATAGGTTTCTGAAAATCATCGCGGGGTGGTGCGCATTGTATGGTTCTGTGTTACATTACATTCACTGGTAGGAGTGAGAAAAACATCACGGGGTGGTGCGCATTGTATGGGTGTGTGTTACATTACATTGACTAGTATTAGTGAGAAAAACATCACGGGGTGGTGTGAATCGCAGGGTCTGAATTAGGATAGGCAGTGAGTGGCAAAGTAGGATCGAGAAAAGCACCGCCGGGTGGTCAGCATGGTGGAGGTCAGGGAACATGCAATGGCAATGTAGGAAAAGTTTCTGAAAAACATCGCGGGGTGGTGCGCATTGTATGGGTGTGTGTTACATTACATTCACTAGTAGGAGTGAGAAAAACATCACGAGGTGGTGCGCATTGTAATGGTGTGTGTTACATTACATTCACTAGTAGGAGTGAGAAAAGCATCACGGGGTGGTGTGAATCGCAAGGTCTGAATTAGGATAGGCAGTGAGTTGCAATGTAGGATGGAGAAAAGCACCGCGGAGTGGTCAGAATGGGGAGGTCATGGAACATGCAGTGGCAATGTAGGATAGGTTTCTGAAATACATCGCGGTGTGGTGCACATTGTATGGGTGTGTGTTACATTACATTCACTAGTAGGAGTGAGAAAAATATCACGGCGTGGTGCACATTGTATGGGTGTGTGTTACATTACATTCACTATTAGGAGTGAGAAAAACATCACGCGGTGGTGGCATTGTATGGGTGTGTGTTACATTACATTCACTAGAAGGAGTGAGAAAATCATCACGGGGTGGTGTGAATCGGAGGGTCTGAATTAGTATAGGCAGTGAGTGGCAAAGTAGGATGGAGAAAAGCACCGCGGTGTGGTCAGCATGGGGAGGTCAGGGAACATGCAGTGGCAATGTAGGATAGGTTTCTGAAAAACATCGCGGGGTGGTGCGCATTGTATGGGTATGTGTTACATTACATTCACTAGTAGGAGTGAGAAAAACATCACGGGGTGGTGCGCATTGTATGGGTGTGTGTTACATTACATTCACTAGTAGGAGTGAGAAAAACATCACGTGGTGTTGTGATTCGGAGGGTCTGAATTAGGATAGGCAGTGAGTGGCAATGTAGGATGGAGAAAAGCACCGCGGGGTGGTCAGAATGGGGAGATCATGGAACATGCAGTGGCAATGTAAGATAGGTTTCTGAAAAACATCGCGGGGTGGTGCGCATTGTATAGGTGTGTGTTACATTACATCACTAGTAGGAGTGAGAAAAACATCACGGGGTGGTGTGAATCGGAGGGTCTGAATTAGGATAGGCAGTGAGTGGCAATGTAGGATGGAGAAAAGCACCGCGGGGTGGTCAGCATGGGGAGGTCAGGGAACATGCAGTGGCAAAGTAGGGTAGGTTTATGAAAAATATCGCGGGATGGTGCGCATTTTATGGGTGTGTGTTACATTATATTCACTAGTAGGAGTGAGAAAAACATCACGGGTTTGTGTGAATCGGAGGGTCTGAATTAGGATAGGCAGTGAGTGGCAATGAAGGATGGAGAAAAGCACCGCGGGGTGGTCAGCATGGGGACGTCAGGGAACATGTAGTGGCAATGTAGGATAGGTTTCTGAAAAACATCGCGTGATGGTGCACATTGTATGGGTGTGTGTTACATAACATTCACTAGTAGGAGTGAGAAAAACATCACGGGGTGGTGTGAATCGGAGGGTCTGATTTAGGATAGGCAGTGAGTGGCAATGTCGGATGGAGAAAAGCACCGCGGGGTGGTCAGCATGGGGAGGTCAGGGAACATGCAGTGGCAATATAGGATAGGTTTCTGAAAAACATCGCGGGGCGGTGCGCATTGTATGGGTGTGGGTTACATTACATTCACTAGTAGGAGTGAGAAAAATATCACGGGGTGGTGCGCATTGTATGGGTGTGTGTTACATTACATTCACTAGTAGGAGTGAGAAAAACATCACGGGGTGGTGTGAATAGGAGGGTCTGAATTAGGATAGGCAGGGAGTGGCAATGTAGGATGGAGAAAAGCACCGCGGGGTGTTCAGCATGGGGAGGTCAGGGAACATGCAGTGGCAATGTAGGATAGTTTTCTGAAAATCATCGCGGGGTGGTGCGCATTGTATGGGTGTGTGTTACATTACATTCACTAGTAGGAGTGAGAAAAACATCACGGGGTAGTGCGCATTGTATGGGTGTGTGTTACATTACATTCACTAGTAGGAGTGAGAAAAACATCACGGGGTGGTGTGAATTGGAGGGTCTTAATTAGGATAGGCAGTGAGTGGCAATGAAGGATGGAGAAAAGCACCGCAGGTCCGTCAGCATGGGGAGCTCAGCGAACATGCAGTGGCAAAGTAGGATAGGTTTCTGAGAAACATCGCGGTGTGGTGCGCATAGTATGGGTGTGTGTTACATTACATTAACTAGTAGGAGTGAGCAAAACATCACGGGGTGGTGCGCATTGTATGGGTTTGTGTTACATTACTTTCACTAGAAGGAGTGAGAAAAACATCACGGGGTGGTGCGCATTGTATGGGTGTGTGTTACATTACATTCACTAGTAGGAGTGAGAAAAAAATCACGCGGTGGCGCGCATTTTATGGGTGTGTGTTACATTACATTCACTAGTAGGAGTGAGAAAAACATGACGGGGTGGTGTGAATCGCAGGGTCTGAATTAGGATAGGCAGTGAGTGGCAATGTATGATGGAGAAAAGCACCGCGGGGTTGTCAGCATGGGGAGGGCAGGGAACATGCAATGGCAATGTAGGATAGGTTTCTGAAAATCATCGCGGGGTGGTGCGCATTGTATGGTTCTGTGTTACATTACATTCACTGGTAGGAGTGAGAAAAACATCACGGGGTGGTGCGCATTGTATGGGTGTGTGTTACATTACATTGACTAGTATTAGTGAGAAAAACATCACGGGGTGGTGTGAATCGCAGGGTCTGAATTAGGATAGGCAGTGAGTGGCAAAGTAGGATGGAGAAAAGCACCGCGGGGTGGTCAGCATGGTGGAGGTCAGGGAACATGCAATGGCAATGTAGGAAAAGTTTCTGAAAAACATCGCGGGGTGGTGCGCATTGTATGGGTGTGTGTTACATTACATTCACTAGTAGGAGTGAGAAAAACATCACGAGGTGGTGCGCATTGTAATGGTGTGTGTTACATTACATTCACTAGTAGGAGTGAGAAAAGCATCACGGGGTGGTGTGAATCGCAAGGTCTGAATTAGGATAGGCAGTGAGTTGCAATGTAGGATGGAGAAAAGCACCGCGGGGTGGTCAGAATGGGGAGGTCATGGAACATGCAGTGGCAATGTAGGATAGGTTTCTGAAATACATCGCGGTGTGGTGCACATTGTATGGGTGTGTGTTACATTACATTCACTAGTAGGAGTGAGAAAAATATCACGGCGTGGTGCACATTGTATGGGTGTGTGTTACATTACATTCACTATTAGGAGTGAGAAAAACATCACGCGGTGGTGGCATTGTATGGGTGTGTGTTACATTACATTCACTAGAAGGAGTGAGAAAATCATCACGGGGTGGTGTGAATCGGAGGGTCTGAATTAGTATAGGCAGTGAGTGGCAAAGTAGGATGGAGAAAAGCACCGCGGTGTGGTCAGCATGGGGAGGTCAGGGAACATGCAGTGGCAATGTAGGATAGGTTTCTGAAAAACATCGCGGGGTGGTGCGCATTGTATGGGTATGTGTTACATTACATTCACTAGTAGGAGTGAGAAAAACATCACGGGGTGGTGCGCATTGTATGGGTGTGTGTTACATTACATTCACTAGTAGGAGTGAGAAAAACATCACGGGGTGTTGTGATTCGGAGGGTCTGAATTAGGATAGGCAGTGAGTGGCAATGTAGGATGGAGAAAAGCACCGCGGGGTGGTCAGAATGGGGAGATCATGGAACATGCAGTGGCAATGTAAGATAGGTTTCTGAAAAACATCGCGGGGTGGTGCGCATTGTATAGGTGTGTGTTACATTACATTCACTAGTAGGAGTGAGAAAAACATCACGGGGTGGTGTGAATCGGAGGGTCTGAATTAGTATAGGCAGTGAGTGGCAATGTAGGATGGAGAAAAGCACCGCGGGGTGGTCAGCATGGGGAGGTCAGGGAACATGCAGTGGCAAAGTAGGGTAGGTTTATGAAAAATATCGCGGGATGGTGCGCATTGTATGGGTGTGTGTTACATTATATTCACTAGTAGGAGTGAGAAAAACATCACGGGTTTGTGTGAATCGGAGGGTCTGAATTAGGATAGGCAGTGAGTGGCAATGAAGGATGGAGAAAAGCACCGCGGGGTGGTCAGCATGGGGACGTCAGGGAACATGTAGTGGCAATGTAGGATAGGTTTCTGAAAAACATCGCGTGATGGTGCACATTGTATGGGTGTGTGTTACATAACATTCACTAGTAGGAGTGAGAAAAACATCACGGGGTGGTGTGAATCGGAGGGTCTGATTTAGGATAGGCAGTGAGTGGCAATGTCGGATGGAGAAAAGCACCGCGGGGTGGTCAGCATGGGGAGGTCAGGGAACATGCAGTGGCAATATAGGATAGGTTTCTGAAAAACATCGCGGGGCGGTGCGCATTGTATGGGTGTGGGTTACATTACATTCACTAGTAGGAGTGAGAAAAATATCACGGGGTGGTGCGCATTGTATGGGTGTGTGTTACATTACATTCACTAGTAGGAGTGAGAAAAACATCACGGGGTGGTGTGAATAGGAGGGTCTGAATTAGGATAGGCAGGGAGTGGCAATGTAGGATGGAGAAAAGCACCGCGGGGTGTTCAGCATGGGGAGGTCAGGGAACATGCAGTGGCAATGTAGGATAGTTTTCTGAAAATCATCGCGGGGTGGTGCGCATTGTATGGGTGTGTGTTACATTACATTCACTAGTAGGAGTGAGAAAAACATCACGGGGTAGTGCGCATTGTATGGGTGTGTGTTACATTACATTCACTAGTAGGAGTGAGAAAAACATCACGGGGTGGTGTGAATTGGAGGGTCTTAATTAGGATAGGCAGTGAGTGGCAATGAAGGATGGAGAAAAGCACCGCGGGTCCGTCAGCATGGGGAGCTCAGGGAACATGCAGTGGCAAAGTAGGATAGGTTTCTGAGAAACATCGCGGTGTGGTGCGCATAGTATGGGTGTGTGTTACATTACATTCACTAGTAGGAGTGAGCAAAACATCACGGGGTGGTGCGCATTGTATTGGTTTGTGTTACATTACTTTCACTAGAAGGAGTGAGAAAAACATCACGGGGTGGTGCGCATTGTATGGGTGTGTGTTACATTACATTCACTAGTAGGAGTGAGAAAAAAATCACGCGGTGGCGCGCATTTTATGGGTGTGTGTTACATTACATTCACTAGTAGGAGTGAGAAAAACATCACGGGGTGGTGTGAATCGTTGGGTCTGAATTAGGATAGGCAGTGAGTGGCAATGTAGGAAGGAGAAAAGCACCGCGGGGTGGTCAGCATGGCCAGGTCAGGGAACATGCAGTGGCAAGGTACGATATTTTTCTGAAAAATATCGCGGGGCATTGCGCATTGTATGGGTGTGTGTTACATTACATTCACTTGTAGGAGTGAGAAAAACATCACGGGGTGGTGTGAATCGGAGGGTCTGAATTAGGATAGGAAGTGAGTGGCAATGTAGGATGGAGAAAAGCACCGCGGGGTGGTCAGCATGGGGACGTCAGGGAACATGCAGTGGCAATGTAGGATAGGTTTCTGAAAAATATCGCTGGGTGGTGCACATTGTATGGGTGTGTGTTACATAACATTCACTAGTAGGAGTGAGAAAAACATAACGGGGTGGTGTGAATCGGAGGGTCTGATTTAGGATAGGCAGTGAGTGGCAATGTCAGATGGAGATAAGCACCCCGGGGTGGTCAGCATGGGGAGGTCAGGGAACATGCATTGGCAATGTAGGATAGGTTTCTGAAAAACATCGCGGGGTGGTGCGCATTGTATGGGTGTGTGTTACACTACATTCACTAGTAGGAGTTAGAAAAACATCACGGGGTGGTGCGCATTGTATGGGTGTGTGTTACATTACATTCACTAGTAGGAGTGAGAAAAACATCACGGGGTGGTGTGAATCGCAGGGTCTGAATTAGGATAGGCAGTGAGTGGCAATGTAGGATGGAGAAAAGCACCGCGGGCTGGTCAGAATGGGGAGCTCAGGGAACATGCAGTGGCAATGTAGGATAGGTTTCTGAAAAACATAACGGGGTGGTGCGCATTGTATGGGTGTGTCTTACATTACATTCACTAGTAGGAGTGAGAAAAACATCACGGGGTGGTGCGCATTGTATGGGTGTGTGTTACATTACATTCACTAGTAGGAGTGAGGAAAACATCACGCGGTGGTGCGCATTGTATGGGTGTGTGTTACATTACATTCACTAGTAGGAGTGAGAAAAACATCACGGGGTGGTGTGAATCGGAGGGTCTGAATTAGTATATGCAGTGAGTGGCAATGTAGGATGGAGAAAAGCACCGCGGTGTGGTCAGCATGGGGATGTCAGAGAACATGCAGTGGCAATGTAGGATAGGTTTCTGAAAAATATCGCGGGGTGGTGCGCATTGTTTGGGTGTGTGTTACATTACATTCACTAGTAGCAGTGAGAAAAACATCACGGGGTGGTGTGAATCGGAGGGTCTGAATTAGGATAGGCAGTGAGTGGCAATGTCGGATGGAGAAAAGCACCGCGGGGTGGTCAGCATGGGGACCTCAGGGAACATGCATTGGCAATGTAGGATAGGTTTCTGAAAAACATCGCGGGGTGGTGCGCATTGTATGGGTGTGTGTTACATTACATTCACTAGTAGGAGTGAGAAAAACATCTCGGGGTGGTGCGCATTGTATGGGTGTGTGTTACATTGCATTCACTAGTAGGAGTGAGAAAAACATCACGGGGTGGTGTGAATCGCAGGGTCTGAATTAGGATAGGCAGTGAGTGGCAATGTATGATGGAGAAAAGCACCGCGGGGTGGTCAGCATGGGGAGGGCAGGGAACATGCAATGGCAATGTAGGATAGGTTTCTGAAAATCATCGCGGGGTGGTGCGCATTGTATGGTTGTGTGTTACATTAGATTCACTAGTAGGAGTGAGAAAAACATCACGGGTTGGTGCGCATTGTATGGGTGTGTGTTACATTACATTCACTAGTAGGAGTGAGAAAAACATCATGGCGTGGTGAGAATCGCAGGGTCTGAATTAGGATAGGCAGTGAGTGGCAATGTAGGATGGAGAAAAGCACCGCGGGCTGGTCAGAATGGGGAGGTCATGGAACATGCAGTGGCAATGTAGGATAGCTTTCTGAAAAACATCGCGGGGTGGTGCGCATTGTATGGGTGTGTGTTACATTACATTCACTACTATGAGTGAGAAAAACATCACGGGGTAGTGCGCATTGTATGGGTTTGTGCTACATTACATTCACTAGGAGGAGTGAGAAAAACATCACGGGGTGGTGTGAATCAGAGCGTCTGAATTAGGATAGGCAGTGAGTGGCAATGTAGGATGGAGAAAAGCACCGCGGGGTGGTCAGAATGGGGAGGTCATGGAACATGCAGTGGCAATGTAGGATAGGTTTCTGAAAAACATGGCGGGGTGGTGCGCATTGTATGGGTGTGTGTTACATTACATTCACTAGTAGGAGTGAGAAAAACATCACGGGGTGGTGCGCATTGTATGGGTGTTTGTTACATTACATTCACTAGTAGGAGTGAGAAAAACATCACGCGGTGTTGCGCATTGTATGGGTGTGTGTTACATTACATTCACTAGTAGGAGTGAGAAAAACATCACGGGGTGGTGTGAAACGGAGGGTCTGATTTAGGATAGGCAGTGAGTGGCAATGTCGGATGGAGAAAAGCACCCCGGGGTGGTCAGCATGGGGAGGTCAGGGAACATGCATTGGCAATGTAGGATAGGTTTCTGAAAAACATCGCGGGGTGGTGCGCATTGTATGGGTGTGTGTTACATTACATTCACTAGTAGGAGTGAGAAAAACATCACGGGGTGGTGCGCATTGTATGGGTGTGTGTTACATTACATTCACTAGTAGGAGTGAGAAAAACATCACAGGGTGGTGTGAATCGCAGGGTCTGAATTAGGATAGGCAGTGAGTGGCAATCTAGGATGGAGAAAAGCACCGCGGGGTGGTCAGCATGGGGAGGTCAGGGAACATGCAATGGCAATGTAGGATAGGTTTGTGAAAAACATCGCGGGGTGGTGCGCATTGTATGGTTGTGTGTTACATTACATTCACTAGTAGGAGTGAGAAAAACATCACGGGGTGGTGCGCATTGTTTGGGTGTGTGTTACATTACATTCACTAGTAGGAGTGAGAAAAACATCACGGGGTGGTGTGAATCACAGGGTCTGAATTAGGATAGGCAGTGAGTGGCAATGTAGGATGGAGAAAAGCACCGCGGGCTGGTCAGAATGGGGAGCTCAGGGAACATGCAGTGGCAATGTAGGATAGGTTTCTGAAAAACATAACGGGGTGGTGCGCATTGTATGGGTGTGTGTTACATTACATTCACTAGTAGGAGTGAGAAAAACATCACGGGGTGGTGCGCATTGTATGGGTGTGTGTTACATTACATTCACTAGTAGGAGTGAGGAAAACATCACGCGGTGGTGCGCATTGTATGGGTGTGTGTTACATTACATTCACTAGTAGGAGTGAGAAAAACATCACGGGGTGGTGTGAATCGGAGGGTCTGAATTAGTATAGGCAGTGAGTGGCAATGTAGGATGGAGAAAATCACCGCGGTGTGGTCAGCATGGGGATGTCAGAGAACATGCAGTGGCAATGTAGGATAGGTTTCTGAAAAATATCGCGGGGTGGTGCGCATTGTTTGGGTGTGTGTTACATTACATTCACTAGTAGCAGTGAGAAAAACATCACGGGGTGGTGTGAATCGGAGGGTCTGAATTAGGAAAGGCAGTGAGTAGCAATGTAGGATGGAGAAAAGCACCGCGGGGTGGTCAGCATGGGGACGTCAGGGAACATGCAGTGGCAATGTAGCATAGGTTTCTGAAAAATATAGCGGGGTGGTGCGCATTGTATGGGTGTGTGTTACATTACATTCACTAGTAAGAGTGAGAAAAACATCACGCGGTGGTGCGCATTGTATGGGTGTGTGTTACATTACATTCACTAGTAGGAGTGAGAAAAACATCACGGGGTGGTGTGAATCGGAGGGTCTGAATTAGGAAAGGCAGTGAGTGGCAATGTAGGATGGAGAAAAGAACCGCGGGGTGGTCAGCATGGGGAGGTCAGGGAACATGCAGTGGCAATGTAGGATATTTTTCTGAAAAATATAGCGGGGTGGTTCACATTGTATGGGTGGTGTTACATAACATTCACTAGTAGGAGTGAGAAAAACATCACGGGGTGGTGTGAATCGGAGGGTCTGATTTAGGATAGGCAGTGAGTGGCAATGTCGGATGGAGAAAAGCACCGCGGGGTGGTCAGCATGGGGAGGTCAGGGAACATGCATTGGCAATGTAGGATAGGTTTCTGAAAAACATCGCGGGGTGGTGCGCATTGTATGGGTGTGTGTTACATTACATTCACTAGTAGGAGTGAGAAAAACATCTCGGGGTGGTGCGCATTGTATGGGTGTGTGTTACATTGCATTCATTAGTAGGAGTGAGAAAAACATCACGGGGTGGTGTGAATCGCAGGGTCTGAATTAGGATAGGCAGTGAGTGGCAATGTATGATGGAGAAAAGCACCGCGGGGTGGTCAGCATGGGGAGGGCAGGGAACATGCAATGGCAATGTAGGATAGGTTTCTGAAAATCATCGCGGGGTGGTGCGCATTGTATGGTTGTGTGTTACATTAGATTCACTAGTAGGAGTGAGAAAAACATCACGGGGTGGTGCGCATTGTATGGGTGTGTGTTACATTACATTCACTAGTAGGAGTGAGAAAAACATCATGGCGTGGTGAGAATCGCAGGGTCTGAATTAGGATAGGCAGTGAGTGGCAATGTAGGATGGAGAAAAGCACCGCGGGCTGGTCAGAATGGGGAGGTCATGAAACATGCAGTGGCAATGTAGGATAGCTTTCTGAAAAACATCGCGGGGTGGTGCGCATTGTATGGGTGTGTGTTACATTACATTCACTAGTAGGAGTGAGAAAAACATCACGGGGTGGTGCGCATTGTATGGATGTGTGTTACATTACATTCACTAGTAAGAGTGAGAAAAACATCACGCGGTGGTTCGCATTGTATGGGTGTTTGTTACATTACATTCACTAGTAGCAGTGAGAAAAACATCACGGGGTGGTGTGAATCGGGGGGTCTGAATTAGTATAGGCAGTGAGTGGCAATGTAGGATGGAGAAAAGCACCACGGTGTGGTCAGCATGGGGAGGTCAGGGAACATGCAGTGGCAATGTAGGATAGGTTTCTGAAAAACTTCGCGGGTTGGTGCGCATTGTATGGTTGTGTGTTACATTACATTCACTAGTAGGAGTGAGAAAAACATCACGAGGTGGTGCGCATTGTATGGGTGTGTGTTACATTACATTCACTAGTAGGAGTGATAAAAATATCACGGGGTGGTGCGCATTGTATGGGTGTGTGTTACATTATATTCACTAGTAGGAGTGAGAAAAACATCACGCAGTGGTGCGCATTGTATGGGTGTGTGTTACATTACATTCACTAGTAGGAGTGAGAAAAACATCACGGGGTGGTGTGAATCGGAGGGTCTGAATTAGTATAGGCAGTGAGTGGCAATGTAGGATGGAGAAAAGCACCGCGGTGTGGTCAGCATGGTGAGGTCAGGGAACATGCAGCGGCAATGTAGGATAGGTTTCTGAAAAATATCGCGGGGTGGTGCGCATTGTATGGGTGTGTGTTACATTACATTCACTAGTAGGAGTGAGAAAAACATCACGGGGTGGTGTGAATCGGAGGGTCTGAATTAGGATGGGCAGTGAGTGGCAATGTAGGATGGAGAAAAGCACCGCAGGGTGGTCAGCATGGGGAGGTCAGGGAACATGCAGTGGCAATATAGGATAGGTTTCTGAAAAACATCGCAGGGTGGTGCGCATTGTATGGGTGTGTGTAACATTACATTCACTAGTAGGAGTGAGAAAAACATCACGGGGTAGTGCGCATTGTATGGGTGTGTGTTACATTACATTCCCTAGTAGGAGTGAGAAAAACATCACGGGGTGGTGTGAATCGCAGGGCCTCAATTAGGATAGGCAGTGAGTGGCAATGTAGGATGGAGAAAAGCACCGCGGGGTGGTCAGCATGGGGAGGTCAGGGAACATGCAATAGCAATGTAGGATAGGTTTCTGAAAAACATCGCGGGGTGGTGCGCATTGTATGGGTGTGTGTTACATTACATTCACTAGTAGGAGTGAGAAAAACATCACGCAGTGGGGCGCATTTTATGGGTGTGTGTTACATTACATTCACTAGTAGGAGTGAGAAAAACATCACGGCGTGGTGAGAATCGCAGGGTCTGAATTAGGATGGGCAGTGAGTGGCAATGTAGGATGGAGAAAAGCACCGCGGTCTAGTCAGAATGGGGAGGTCATGGAACATGCAGTGGCAATGTAGGATAGCTTTCTGAAAAACATCGCGGGGTGGTGTGCATTGTATGGGTGTGTGTTACATTACATTCACTAGTAGGAGTGAGAAAAACATCACGGGGTGGTGCGCATTGTATGGGTGTGTGTTACATTATATTCACTAGTAGGAGTGAGAAAAACATCACGCAGTGGGGCGCATTTTATGGGTGTGTGTTACATTACATTCACTAGTAGGAGTGAGAAAAACATCACGGGGTGGTGTGAATCGGAGGGTCTGAATTAGGATGGGCAGTGAGTGGCAATGTAGGATGGAGAAAAGCACCGCGGGGTGGTCAGCATGGGGAGGTCAGGGAACATGCAGTGGCAATATAGCATAGGTTTCTGAAAAACATCGCAGGGTGGTGCGCATTGTATGGGTGTGTGTAACATTACTTTCACTAGTAGGAGTGAGAAAAACATCACGGGGTAGTGCGCATTGTATGGGTGTGTGTTACATTACATTCCCTAGTAGGAGTGAGAAAAACATCACCGGGTGGTGTGAATCGCAGGGCCTCAATTAGGATAGGCAGTGAGTGGCAATGTAGGATGGAGAAAAGCACCGCGGGGTGGTCAGCATGGGGAGGTCAGGGAACATGCAGTGGCAATGTAGGATAGGTTTATGAAAAACATCGCGGGGTGGTGCGCATTGTATGGTTGTGTGTTACATTACATTCACTAGTTGGAGTGAGAAAAACATCACGGGGTGGTGTGAATTGGAGGGTTTGAATTAGGATAGGCAGTGAGTGGCAATGAAGTATGGAGAAAAGCACCGCGGGTCCGTCAGCATGGGGAGGTCAGGGAACAGGCAGTGGCAAAGTAGGATAGGTTTCTGAAAAACATCGCGGGGTGGTGCGCATTGTATGGGTGTGTGTTACATTACATTCACTAGTAGGAGTGAGAAAAACATCAGGGGTGGTGCGCATTGTATGTGTGTGTGTTACATTATATTCACTAGTAGGAGTGAGCAAAACATCACGGGGTGGTGCGCATTGTATGGGTGTGTGTTACATTACATTCACTATTAAGAGTGAGAAAAACATCACGGGGTGGTGTGAATCGGAGGGTCTGAATTAGGATAGGCAGTGAGTGGCAATGTAGGATGGAGAAAAGCACCTCGGGGTGGTCAGCATGGCCAGGTAAGGGAACATGCAGTGGCAATGTAGGATATTTTTCTGAAAAATATCGCGGGTGGTGCGCATTGTATGGGTGTGTGTTACATTACATTCACTAGTAGGAGTGAGAAAAACATTACGGGGTGGTGTGAATCGGAGGGTCTGAATTAGGATAGGCAGTGAGTGGCAATGTAGGATGGAAAAAAGCACCGCGGGGTGGTCAGCATGGGGACGTCAGGGAACATGCTGTGGCAATGTAGGATAAGTTTCTGAAAAATATCGCGGGGTGGTGCAAATTGTATGGGTGTGTGTTACATTACATTCACTAGTAGGAGTGAGAAAAACATCACGAGGTGGTGCGCATTGTATGGGTGTGTGTTACATTACATTCACTAGTAGGAGTGAGAAAAACATCACGCGGTGGTGTGAATCGCAGGGTCTGAATTAGGATAGGCAGTGAGTGGCAATGTAGGATGGAGAAAAGCACCGCGGGGTGGTCAGCATGGGGATGTCAGAGAACATGCAGTGGCAATGTAGGATAGGTTTCTGAAAAATATCGCGGGGTGGTGCGCATTGTTTGGGTGTGTGTTACATTACATTCACTAGTAGCAGTGAGAAAAACATCACGGGGTGGTGTGAATCGGAAGGTCTGAATTAGGATAGGCAGTGAGTGGCAATGTAGGATGGAGAAAAGCACCGCGGGGTGGTCAGCATGGGGACGTCAGGGAACATGCAGTGGCAATGTAGCATAGGTTTCTGAAAAATATAGCGGGGTGGTGCGCATTGTATGGGTGTGTGTTACATTACATTCACTAGTAGGAGTGAGAAAAACATCACGCGGTGGTGCGCATTGTATGGGTGTGTGTTACATTACATTCACTAGTAGGAGTGAGAAAAACATCACGGGGTGGTGTGAATCGGAGGGTCTGAATTAGGAAAGGCAGTGAGTGGCAATGTAGGATGGAGAAAAGAACCGCGGGGTCGTCAGCATGGGGAGGTCAGGGAACATGCAGTGGCAATGTAGGATATTTTTCTGAAAAATATCGCGGGGTGGTGCGCATTGTATGGGTGTGTGTTACATTACATTCACTAGTAGGAGTGAGAAAAACATCACGGGGTGGTGTGAATCGGAGGGTCTGAATTAGGATAGGCAGTGAGTGGTAATGTAGGATGGAGAAAAGCACCGCGGGGTGGTCAGCATGGGGACGTCAGGGAACATGCAGTGGCAATGTAGGATAGGTTTCTGAAAAATATAGCGGGGTGGTTCACATTGTATGGGTGGTGTTACATAACATTCACTAGTAGGAGTGAGAAAAACATCACGGGGTGGTGTGAATCGGAGGGTCTGATTTAGGATAGGCAGTGAGTGGCAATGTCGGATGGAGAAAAGCACCGCGGGGTGGTCAGCATGGGGAGGTCAGGGAACATGCATTGGCAATGTAGGATAGGTTTCTGAAAAACATCGCGGGGTGGTGCGCATTGTATGGGTGTGTGTTACATTACATTCACTAGTAGGAGTGAGAAAAACATCTCGGGGTGGTGCGCATTGTATGGGTGTGTGTTACATTGCATTCACTAGTAGGAGTGAGAAAAACATCACGGGGTGGTGTGCATCGCAGGGTCTGAATTAGGATAGGCAGTGAGTGGCAATGTATGATGGAGAAAAGCACCGCGGGGTGGTCAGCATGGGGAGGGCAGGGAACATGCAATGGCAATGTAGGATAGGTTTCTGAAAATCATCGCGGGGTTGTGCGCATTGTATGGTTGTGTGTTACATTAGATTCACTAGTAGGAGTGAGAAAAACATCACGGGGTGGTGCGCATTGTATGGGTGTGTGTTACATTACATTCACTAGTAGGAGTGAGAAAAACATCATGGCGTGGTGAGAATCGCAGGGTCTGAATTAGGATAGGCAGTGAGTGGCAATGTAGGATGGAGAAAAGCACCGCGGGCTGGTCAGAATGGGGAGGTCATGAAACATGCAGTGGCAATGTAGGATAGCTTTTTGAAAAACATCGCGGGGTGGTGCGCATTGTATGGGTGTGTGTTACATTACATTCACTAGTAGGAGTGAGAAAAACATCACGGGGTGGTGCGCATTGTATGGATGTGTGTTACATTACATTCACTAGTAAGAGTGAGAAAAACATCACGCGGTGGTTCGCATTGTATGGGTGTGTGTTACATTACATTCACTAGTAGCAGTGAGAAAAACATCACGGGGTGGTGTGAATCGGGGGGTCTGAATTAGTATAGGCAGTGAGTGGCAATGTAGGATGGAGAAAAGCACCACGGTGTGGTCAGCATGGGGAGGTCAGGGAACATGCAGTGGCAATGTAGGATAGGTTTCTGAAAAACTTCGCGGGTTGGTGCGCATTGTATGGTTGTGTGTTACATTACATTCACTAGTAGGAGTGAGAAAAACATCACGAGGTGGTGCGCATTGTATGGGTGTGTGTTACATTACATTCACTAGTAGGAGTGATAAAAATATCACGGGGTGGTGCGCATTGTATGGGTGTGTGTTACATTATATTCACTAGTAGGAGTGAGAAAAACATCACGCAGTGGTGCGCATTGTATGGGTGTGTGTTACATTACATTCACTAGTAGGAGTGAGAAAAACATCACGGGGTGGTGTGAATCGGAGGGTCTGAATTAGTATAGGCAGTGAGTGGCAATGTAGGATGGAGAAAAGCACCGCGGTGTGGTCAGCATGGTGAGGTCAGGGAACATGCAGCGGCAATGTAGGTTAGGTTTCTGAAAAATATCGCGGGGTGGTGCGCATTGTATGGGTGTGTGTTACATTACATTCACTAGTAGGAGTGAGAAAAACATCACGGGGTGGTGTGAATCGGAGGGTCTGAATTAGGATGGGCAGTGAGTGGCAATGTAGGATGGAGAAAAGCACCGCAGGGTGGTCAGCATGGGGAGGTCAGGGAACATGCAGTGGCAATATAGGATAGGTTTCTGAAAAACATCGCAGGGTGGTGCGCATTGTATGGGTGTGTGTAACATTACATTCACTAGTAGGAGTGAGAAAAACATCACGGGGTAGTGCGCATTGTATGGGTGTGTGTTACATTACATTCCCTAGTAGGAGTGAGAAAAACATCACGGGGTGGTGTGAATCGCAGGGCCTCAATTAGGATAGGCAGTGAGTGGCAATGTAGGATGGAGAAAAGCACCGCGGGGTGGTCAGCATGGGGAGGTCAGGGAACATGCAATAGCAATGTAGGATAGGTTTCTGAAAAACATCGCGGGGTGGTGCGCATTGTATGGGTGTGTGTTACATTACATTCACTAGTAGGAGTGAGAAAAACATCACGCAGTGGGGCGCATTTTATGGGTGTGTGTTACATTACATTCACTAGTAGGAGTGAGAAAAACATCACGGCGTGGTGAGAATCGCAGGGTCTGAATTAGGATGGGCAGTGAGTGGCAATGTAGGATGGAGAAAAGCACCGCGGTCTAGTCAGGATGGGGAGGTCATGGAACATGCAGTGGCAATGTAGGATAGCTTTCTGAAAAACATCGCGGGGTGGTGCGCATTGTATGGGTGTGTGTTACATTACATTCACTAGTAGGAGTGAGAAAAACATCATGGGGTGGTGCGCATTGTATGGGTGTGTGTTACATTATATTCACTAGTAGGAGTGAGAAAAACATCACGCAGTGGGGCGCATTTTATGGGTGTGTGTTACATTACATTCACTAGTAGGAGTGAGAAAAACATCACGGGGTGGTGTGAATCGGAGGGTCTGAATTAGGATGGGCAGTGAGTGGCAATGTAGGATGGAGAAAAGCACCGCGGCGTGGTCAGCATGGGGAGGTCAGGGAACATGCAGTGGCAATATAGGATAGGTTTCTGAAAAACATCGCAGGGTTGTGCGCATTGTATGGGTGTGTGTAACATTACTTTCACTAGTAGGAGTGAGACAAACATCACGGGGTAGTGCGCATTGTATGGGTGTGTGTTACATTACATTCCCTAGTAGGAGTGAGAAAAACATCACCGGGTGGTGTGAATCGCAGGGCCTCAATTAGGATAGGCAGTGAGTGGCAATGTAGGATGGAGAAAAGCACCGCGGGGTGGTCAGCATGGGGAGGTCAGGGAACATGCAACAGCAATGTAGGATAGGTTTATGAAAAACATCGCGGGGTGGTGCGCATTGTATGGTTGTGTGTTACATTACATTCACTAGTTGGAGTGAGAAAAACATCACGGGGTGGTGTGAATTGGAGGGTTTGAATTAGGATAGGCAGTGAGTGGCAATGAAGGATGGAGAAAAGCACCGCGGGTCCGTCAGCATGGGGATGTCAGGGAACAGGCAGTGGCAAAGTAGGATAGGTTTCTGAAAAACATCGCGGGGTGGTGCGCATTGTATGGGTGTGTGTTACATTACATTCACTAGTAGGAGTGAGAAAAACATCAGGGGTGGTGCGCATTGTATGTGTGTGTGTTACATTACATTCACTAGTAGGAGTGAGCAAAACATCACGGGGTGGTGCGCATTTTATGGGTTTGTGTTACATTACATTCACTAGTAGGAGTTAGAAATACATCACGGTGTGGTGTGAATCAGAGCGTCTGAATTAGGATAGGCAGTGAGTTGCAATGTAGGATGGGGAAAAGCCCCGCGGGGTGGTCAGAATGGGGAGGTCATGGAACATGCAGTGGCAATGTAGGATAGGTTTCTGAAAAACATCGCGGGGTGGTGCGCATTTTATGGTTGTGTGTTACATTACATTCACTAGTAGGAGTGAGAAATACATCACGGGGTGGTGCACATTGTATGGGTGTGTGTTACATTACATTCACCAGTAGGAGTGAGAAAAACATCACGGCTTGGTGAGAATCGCAGGGTCTGAATTAGGTTAGGCAGTGAGTGGCAATGTAGGATGGAGAAAAGCACAGCGGTGTGGTCAGCATGGGGAGGTCAGGGAACATGCAGTGGCAATGTAGGATAGCTTTCTGAAAAATATCGCGGGGTGGTGCGCATTGTATGGGTGTGTGTTACATTACATTCACTAGTAGGAGTGAGAAAAACATCACGGGGTGGTGTGAATCGGAGGGTCTGAATTAGGATAGGCAGTGAGTGGCAATGTAGGATGGAGAAAAGCACCGCGGGGTGGTCAGCATGGGGAGGTCAGGGAACATGCAATGGCAATGTAGGATAGGTTTCTGAAAAACATCGCGGGGTGGTGCGCATTGTATGGTTGTGTGTTACATTACATTCACTAGTAGGAGTGAGAAAAACATCACGGGGTGGTGTGAATCAGAGCGTCTGAATTAGGATAGGCAGTGAGTGGCAATGTAGGATGGAGAAAAGCACCGCGGGTTCGTCAGAATGGGGAGCTCAGGGAACATGCAGTGGCAATGTAGGATAGGTTTCTGAAAAACATCGCGGGGTGGTGCACATTGTATGGGTGTGTGTTACATTACATTCACTAGTAGGAGTGAGAAAAACATCACGGGGTGGTGCGCATTGTATGGGTGTGTGTTACATTACATTCACTAGTAGGAGTGAGAAAAACATCACGCGGTGGTGCGCATTGTATGGGTGTGTGTTACATTACATTCACTATTAAGAGTGAGAAAAACATCACGGGGTGGTGTGAATCGGAGGGTCTGAATTAGGATAGGCAGTGAGTGGCAATGTAGGATGGAGAAAAGCACCTCGGGGTGGTCAGCATGGCCAGGTAAGGGAACATGCAGTGGCAATGTAGGATATTTTTCTGAAAAATATCGCGGGTGCTGCGCATTGTATGGGTGTGTGTTACATTACATTCACTAGTAGGAGTGAGAAAAACATTACGGGGTGGTGTGAATCGGAGGGTCTGAATTAGGATAGGCAGTGAGTGGCAATGTAGGATGGAGAAAAGCACCGCGGGGTGGTCAGCATGGGGACGTCAGGGAACATGCAGTGGCAATGTAGGATAAGTTTCTGAAAAATATCGCGGGGTGGTGCAAATTGTATGGGTGTGTGTTACATTACATTCACTAGTAGGAGTGAGAAAAACATCACGAAGTGGTGCGCATTGTATGGGTGTGTGTTACATTACATTCACTAGTAGGAGTGAGAAAAACATCACGGGGTGGTGTGAATCGGAGGGTCTGATTTAGGATAGGCAGTGAGTGGCAATGTCGGATGGAGAAAAGCACCGCGGGGTGGTCAGCATGGGGAGGTCAGGGAACACGCAGTGGCAATATAGGATAGGTTTCTGAAAAACATCGTGGGGTGGTGCGCATTGTATGGGTGTGTGTTACATTACATTCACTAGTAGGAGTGAGAAAAATATCACGGGGTGGTGAGCATTGTATGGGTGTGTGTTACATTACATTCACTAGTAGGAGTGAGAAAAACATCACGCGGTGGTGTGAATCGCAGGGTCTGAATTAGGATAGGCAGTGAGTGGCAATGTAGGATGGAGAAAAGCACCGCGGGGTGGTCAGCATGGGGAGGTCAGGGAACATGCAGTGGCAATGTAGGATAGGTTTCTGAAAAACATCGCGGGGTGGTGTGCATTGTATGGGTGTGTGTTACATTACATTCACTAGTAGGAGTGAGAAAAACATCAGGGAGTAGTGCGCATTGTATGGGTGTGTGTTACATTACATTCACTAGTAGGAGTGAGAAAAACATCACGGGGTGGTGAGCATTGTATGGGTGTGTGTTACATTACATTCACTAGTAGGAGTGAGAAAAACATCACGCGGTGGTGCGCATTGTATGGGTGTGTGTTACATTACATTCACTATTAGGAGTGAGAAAATCATCACGGGTTTGTGTGAATCGGAGGGTCTGAATTAGGATAGGCAGTGAGTGGCAATGAAGGATGGAGAAAAGCACCGCGGGGTGGTCAGCATGGGGACGTCAGGGAACATGCAGTGGCAATGTAGTATAGGTTTCTGAAAAACATCGCGTGATGGTGCACATTGTATGGGTGTGTGTTACATAGCATTCACTACTAGGAGTGAGAAAAACATCACGGGGTGGTGTGAATCGGAGGGTCTGATTTAGCATAGGCAGTGAGTGGCAATGTCGGATGGAGAAAAGCACCGCGGGGTGGTCAGCATGGGGAGGTCAGGGAACACGCAGTGGCAATATAGGATAGGTTTCTGAAAAACATCGTGGTGTGGTGCGCATTGTATGGGTGTGTGTTACATTACATTCACTAGTAGGAGTGAGAAAAATATCACGGTGTGGTGCGCATTGTATGGGTGTGTGTTACATTACATTCACTAGTAGGAGTGAGAAAAACATCACGCGGTGGTGTGAATCGCAGGGTCTGAATTAGGATAGGCAGTGAGTGGCAATGTAGGATGGAGAAAAGCACCGCGGGGTGGTCAGCATGGGGAGGTCAGGGAACATGCAGTGGCAATGTAGGATAGGTTTCTGAAAAACATCGCGGGGTGGTGCGCATTGTATGGGTGTGTGTTACATTACATTCACTAGTAGGAGTGAGAAAAACATCAGGGAGTAGTGCGCATTGTATGGGTGTGTATTACATTACATTCACTAGTAGGAGTGAGAAAAACATCACGGGGTGGTGAGCATTGTATGGGTGTGTGTTACATTACATTCACTAGTAGGAGTGAGAAAAACATCACGCGGTGGTGCGCATTGTATGGGTGTGTGTTACATTACATTCACTAGTAGGAGTGAGAAAAACATCACGGGGTGGTGTGAATCGCAGGGCCTGCATTAGGATAGGCAGTGAGTGGCAATGTAAGATGGAGAAAAGCACCGCGGGGTGGTCAGCATGGGGAGGTCAGGGAACATGCAATGGCAATGTAGGATAGGTTTCTGAAAAACATCGCGGGGTGGTGCGCATTGTTTGGGTGTGTGTTACATTACATTCACTAGTAGGAGTGAGAAAAACATCACGCGGTGGTGTGAATCGCAGGGTCTGAATTAGGATAGGCAGTGAGTGGCAATGTAGGATGGAGAAAAGCACCGCGGGGTGGTCAGCATGGGGAGGTCAGGGAACATGCAGTGGCAATGTAGGATAGGTTTCTGAAAAACATCGCGGGGTGGTGCGCATTGTATGGGTGTGTGTTACATTACATTCACTAGTAGGAGTGAGAAAAACATCAGGGAGTAGTGCGCATTGTATGGGTGTGTGTTACATTACATTCACTAGTAGGAGTGAGAAAAACATCACGGGGTGGTGAGCATTGTATGGGTGTGTGTTACATTACATTCACTAGTAGGAGTGAGAAAAACATCATGCGGTGGTGCGCATTGTATGGGTGTGTGTTACATTACATTCACTAGTAGGAGTGAGAAAAACATCACGGGGTGGTGTGAATCGCAGGGCCTGCATTAGGATAGGCAGTGAGTGGCAATGTAAGATGGAGAAAAGCACCGCGGTGTGGTCAGCATGGGGAGGTCAGGGAACATGCAATGGCAATGTAGGATAGGTTTCTGAAAAACATCGCGGGGTGGTGCGCATTGTATGGTTGTGTGTTACATTACATTCACTAGTAGGATTGAGAAAAACATCACGGGGTGGTGTGAATCGGAGGGTCTGAATTAGTATAGGCAGGGAGTGGAAGTGTAGGATGGAGAAAAGCACCGCGGTGTGGTCAGCATGGGGAGGTCAGGGAACATGCAGTGGCAATGTAGGATAGGTTTCTGAAAAATATCGCGGCGTGGTGCGCATTGTATGGGTGTGTGTTACATTACATTCACTAGTAGGAGTGAGAAAAACATCACGGGGTGGTGTGAATCAGAGGGTCTGAATTAGGATAGGCAGTGAGTGGCAATGTAGGATGGAGAAAAGCACCGCGGGGTGGTCAGCATGGGGAGGTCAGGGAACATGCAGTGGCAATGTAGGATAGGTTTCTGAAAAACATCGCGGGGTGGTGCGCATTCTATGGGTGTGTGTTACATTATATTCACTAGTAGGAGTGAGAAAAATATCACAGGGTGGTGGGCATTGAATGGGTGTGTGTTACATTACATTCACTAGTAGCAGTGAGAAAAACATCACGGGGTGGTGTGAATCGCAGGGTCTGAATTAGGATAGGCAGTGAGTGGCAATGTAGGATGGAGAAAAGCACGGAGGGGTGGTCAGCATGGGGAGGTCAGGGAACATGCAGTGGCAATGTAGGAAAGGTTTCTGAAAAACATCGCGGGGTGGTGCGCATTGTATGGGTGTGTGTTATATTACATTCACTAGTAGGAGTGAGAAAAACATCACGGGGTAGTGTGCATTCTATGGGTGTGTGTTACATTACATTCACTAGTAGGAGTGAGAAAAACATCACGGGGTGGTGTGAATCGCAGGGCCTGAATTAGGATAGGCAGTGAGTAGCAATGTAGGATGGAGAAAAGCACCGCGGTGTGCTCAGCATGGGGAGGTCAGGGAACATGCAGTGGCAATGTAGGATAGGTTTCTTAAAAATATCGCGGGCTGGTGCGCATTGTATGGGTGTGTGTTACATTACATTCACTAGTAGGAGTGAGTAAAACATCACGGGGTGGTGTGAATCGGAGGGTCTGAATTAGGATAGGCAGTGAGTGGCAATGTAGGATGGAGAAAAGCACCGCGGGGTGGTCAGCATGGGGAGGTCAGGGAACATGCAGTTGCAATGAACGATAGTTTTTTGAAAAACATCACGGGGTGGTGCGCATTGTATGGGTGTGTGTTACATTACATTCACTAGTAGGAGTGAGAAAAACATCACGGGGTGGTGCGCATTGTATGGGTGTGTGTTACATTACATTCACTAGTAGGAGTGAGATAAACATCACGGGGTGGTGTGAATCGGAGGGTTTGAATTAGGATAGGCAGTGAGTGGCAATGTAGGATGGGGAAACGCACCGCGGGGTGGTCAGCATGGGGACGTCAGGGAACATGCAGTGGCAATGTAGGATAGGTTTCTGAAAAACATCGCGGGGTAGTGCACATTGTATGGGTGTGTGTTACATAACATTCACTAGTAGGAGTGAGAAAAACATCACGGTGTGGTGTGAATCGGAGGGTCTGATTTAGGATAGGCAGTGAGTGGCAATGTAGGATGGAGAAAAGCACCGCGGGGTGGTCAGCATGGGGAGAACAGGGAACATGCATTGGCAATGTAGGATAGGTTTCTGAAAAACATCGCGGGCTGGTGCGCATTGTATGGGTGTGTGTTACATTACATTCACTAGTAGGAGTGAGTAAAACATCACGGGGTGGTGTGAATCGGAGGGTCTGAATTAGGATAGGCAGTGAGTGGCAATGTAGGATGGAGAAAAGCACCGCGGGGTGGTCAGCATGGGGAGGTCAGGGAACATGCAGTTGCAATGAACGATAGTTTTTTGAAAAACATCACGGGGTGGTGCGCATTGTATGGGTGTGTGTTACATTACATTCACTAGTAGGAGTGAGAAAAACATCACGGGTTGGTGCGCATTGTATGGGTGTGTGTTACATTATATTCACTAGTAGGAGTGAGAAAAACATCACGGGGTGTTGTGATTCGGAGGGTCTCAATTAGGATAGGCAGTGAGTGGGAATGTAGGATGGAGAAAAGCTCCGCGGGGTGGTCAGAATGGGGAGGTCATGGAACATGCAGTGGCAATGTAGGATAGGTTTCTGAAAAACATCGCGGGGTGGTGCGCATTGTATGGGTGTGTGTTACATTACATTCACAAGTAGGAGTGAGAAAAACATCACGGGGTGGTGCGCATTGTATGGGTGTGTGTTACATTACATTCACTAGTAGGAGAGAGAAAAACAGTACGCGGTGGTGCGCATTGTATGGGTGTGTGTTACATTACATTCACTAGTAGGAGTGAGAAAAAAATTACGGGGTGGTGTAAATCGCAGTGTCTGCATTAGGATAGGCAGTGAGTGGAAATGTAGGATGGAGAAAAGCACCGCGGGGTGGTCAGCATGGGGAGGTCAGGGAACATGCAGTGGCAATGTAGGATAGGTTTATGAAAAATATCGCGGGGTGGTGCGCATTGTATGGGTGTGTGTTCCATTACATTCACTAGTAGGAGTGAGAAAGACATCACGGTGTTGTGTGAATCGGAGTGTCTGAATTAGGATAGGCAGTGAGTGGCAATGTCGGATGGAGAAAAGCACCGCGGGGTGGTCAGCATGGGGAGGTCAGGGAACATGCAGTGGCAATGTAGGATAGGTTTCTGAAAAACATCGCGGGGCGGTGCGCATTGTACGGGTGTGTGTTACATTACATTCACTAGTAGGGGTGAGAAAAATATCACGGGGTGGTGTGCATTGTATGGGTGTGTGTTACATTACATTCACTAGTAGGAGTGAGAAAAACATCACGGGGTGGTGTGAATCGGAGGGTCTGAATTAGGATAGGCAGTCAGTGGCAATATACGATGGAGAAAAGCACGGCGGGGTGGTCAGCATGGGGAGGTCAGGGAACATGCAGTGGCAATGTAGGATAGGTTTATGAAAAATATCGCGGGGTGCGGCGCATTGTATGGGTGTGTGTTACATTACATTCACTAGTAGGAGTGAGAAAAACATCACGGGGTTGTGTGAAGCAGAGGGTCTGAATTAGGATAGGCAGTGAGTGGCAATGAAGGATGGAGAAAAGCACCGCGGGGTGGTCAGCATGGGGACATCAGGGAACATGCAGTGGCAATGTAGGATAGGTTTCTGAAAAACATCGCGGGATGGTGCACATTGTATGGGTGTGTGTTACATAACATTCACTAGTAGGAGTGAGAAAAACATTATGGGGTGGTGTGAATCGGAGGGTCTGATTTAGGATAGGCAGTGAGTGGCAATGTCGGATGGAGAAAAGCACTGCGGGGTGGTCAGCATGGGGAGGTCAGGGAACATGCAGTGGCAATGTAGGATATGTTTCTGAACAACATCGCGGGGTGGTGCGCATTGTATGGTTGTGTGTTACATTACATTCACTAGTAGGAGTGAGAAAAACATCACGGGGTAGTGAGCATTGTATGGGTTTGTGTTACATTACATTCACTAGTAGGAGTGAGAAAAACATCACGGGGTTCTGTGAATCGGAGTGTCTGAATTAGGATAGGCAGTGAGTGGCAATGAAGGATGGAGAAAAGCACCACGAGGTGGTCAGCATGGGGACGTCAGAGAACATGCAGTGGCAATGTAGGATAGGTTTCTGAAAAACATCGCGGGATGGTGCACATTGTATGGGTGTGTGTTACATAACATTCACTAGTAGGAGTGAGAAAAACATCACTGGGTGGTGTGAATCGGAGGGTCTGATTTAGGATAGGCAGTGAGTGTCAATGTCGGATGCAGAAAAGCACTGCGGGGTGGTCAGCATGGGGAGGTCAGGGAAAATGCAGTGGCAATTTAGGATAGGTTTCTGAAAAACATCGCGGGGTGGTGCGCATTCTATGGGTGTGTGTTACATTATATTCACTAGTAGGAGTGAGAAAAATATCACAGGGTGGTGGGCATTGTATGGGTGTGTGTTACATTACATTCACTAGTAGCAGTGAGAAAAACATCACGGGGTGGTGTGAATCGCAGGGTCTGAATTAGGATAGGCAGTGAGTGGCAATGTAGGATGGAGAAAAGCACCGAGGGGTGGTCAGCATGGGGAGGTCAGGGAACATGCAGTGGCAATGTAGGAAAGGTTTCTGAAAAACATCGCGGGGTGGTGCGCATTGTATGGGTGTGTGTTATATTACATTCACTAGTAGGAGTGAGAAAAACATCACGGGGTAGTGTGCATTCTATGGGTGTGTGTTACATTACATTCACTAGTAGGAGTGAGAAAAACATCACGGGGTGGTGTGAATCGCAGGGCCTGAATTAGGATAGGCAGTGAGTGGCAATGTAGGATGGAGAAAAGCTCCGCGGGGTGCTCAGCATGGGGAGGTCAGGGAACATGCAGTGGCAATGTAGGATAGGTTTCTGAAAAACATCGCGGGTGGTGCGCATTGTATGGGTGTGTGTTACATTACATTCACTAGTAGGAGTGAGAAAAATATCACGGGGTGGTGTGCATTGTATGGGTGTGTGTTACATTACATTCACTAGTAGGAGTGAGAAAAACATCACGGGGTTGTGTGAATCGGAGGGTCTGAATTAGGATAGGCAGTGAGTGGCAATGAAGGATGGAGAAAAGCACCGCGGGGTGGTCAGCATGGGGACGTCAGGGAACATGCAGTGGCAATGTAGGATAGGTTTCTGAAAAACATCGCGGGATGGTGCACATTGTATGGGTGTGTGTTACATAACATTCACTAGTAGGAGTGAGAAAAACATTACGGGGTTGTGTGAATCGGAGGGTCTGATTTAGGATAGGCAGTGAGTGGCAATGTAGGATGGAGAAAAGCACCGCGGGGTGGTCAGAATGGGGAGGTCATGGAACATGTAGTGGCAATGTAGGATAGGTTTCTGAAAAACATCGCGGGGTGGTGTGCATTGTATGATTGTGTGTTACAGTACATTCACTAGTAGGAGTGAGAAAAACATCACAGGGTGGTGCGCATTGTATGGGTGTGTGTTACATTACATTCACTAGTAGGAGTGAGAAAAACATCACGGGGTGGTGTGAATCGGAGGGTCTGAATTAGGATAGGCAGTGAGTGGCAATGTAGGATGGAGAAAAGCTCCGCGGGGTGGTCAGCATGGGGAGGTCACGGAACATGCAGTGGCAATGTAGGATATTTTTCTGAAAAATATCGCGAGGTGGTGCGCTTTGTATGGGTGTGTGTTACATTACATTCACTAGTAGGAGTGAGAAAAACATCACGGGGTGGTGTGAATCGGAGGGTCTGAATTAGGATAGGCAATGAGTGGCAATGTAGGATGGAGAAAAGCACCGCGGGGTGGTCAGCATGGGGAGGTCAGGGAACATGCAGTGGCAATGTAGGATAGTTTTCTGAAAAACATCGCGGGGTGGTGCGCATTGTATGGGTGTGTGTCACATTACATTCACTAGTAGGAGTGAGAAAAACATCATGGAGTGGTGTGAATCGGAGGGTCGGAATTAGGATAGGCAGTGAGTGGCAATGTAGGATGGAGAAAAGCACCGCGGGGTGGTTAGCATGTGGAGGTCAGGGAACATGCAGTGGCAATGTAGGATAGGTTTCTGAAAATCATCTCGGGTTGGTGCGCATTGTATGGGTGTGTGTTACATTACATTCACTAGTAGGAGTGAGAAAAACATCACGGGGTGGTGCGCATTGTATGGGTGAGTGTTACATTACATTCACTAGTAGGAGTGACAAAAACATCACGAGGTGGTGAGAATCGGAGGGTCTAAATTAGTATCGGCAGTGAGTGGCAATGTAGGATGGAGAAAAGCACCGCGGGGTGGTCAGCATGGGGAGGTCAGGGAACATGCATTGGCAATGAACGATAGTTTTCTGAAAAACATCATGGGGTGGTGCGCATTGTATGGGTGTGTGTTACATTACATTCACTAATAGGAGTGAGAAAAACATCACGGGGTGGTGTGAATCGGAGGGTCTGAATTAGGATAGGCAGTGAGTGGCAATGTAGGATGGAGAAAAGCACTGCGGGGTGGTCAGCATGGGGAGGTCAGGGAACATGCAGTGGCAATGTAGGATAGTTTTCTGAAAAACATCGCGGGGTGGTGCGCATTGTATGGGTGTGTGTCACATTACATTCAGTAGTAGGAGTGAGAAAAACATCATGGAGTGGTGTGAATCGGAGGGTCGGAATTAGGATAGGCAGTGAGTGGCAATGTAGGATGGAGAAAAGCACCGCGGGTTGGTCAGCATGTGGAGGTCAGGGAACATGCAGTGGCAATGTAGGATAGGTTTCTGAAAATCATCGCGGGTTGGTGCGCATTGTATGGGTGTGTGTTACATTACATTCACTAGTAGGAGTGAGAAAAACATCACGGAGTGGTGCGCATTGTATGGGTGAGTGTTACATTACATTCTCTAGTAGGAGTGACAAAAACATCACGAGGTGGTGAGAATCGGAGGGTCTAAATTAGTATCGGCAGTGAGTGGCAATGTAGGATGGAGAAAAGCACCGCGGGGTGGTCAGCATGTGGAGGTCAGGGAACATGCAGTGGCTATGTAGGATAGGTTTCTGAAAAACATCGCGGTGTGGTGCGCATTTTATGGGTGTGTGTTACATTACATTCACTAGTAGGAGTGAGAAAAACATCACGGGGTGGTGCGCATTGTATGGGTGTGTGTTACATTACATTCACTAAGTAGGAGTGATAAAAACATCACGGCGTGATGTGAATTGGAGGGTCTGATTTACGATAGGCAGTGAGTGGCAATGTAGGATGGAGAAAAGCACCGCGGGGTGGTCAGAATGGGGACTTCAGGAAACATGCAGTGGCAAAGTAGGATAGGTTTCTGAAAAACATCGCGGGGTGGTGCACATTATATGGGTGTGTGTTGCATAACATTCACTAGTAGGAGTGAGAAAAACATCACGGGATGGTGTGAATCGGAGGGACTGATTTAGGATAGGCAGTGAGTGGCAATGTCGGAGAGAGAAAAGCACCGCGCGGTGGTCAGCATGGGGAGATCAGGGAACATGCAGTGGCAATGTAGGATAGGTTTCTGAAAAGCATCCCGGGTTGGTGCGCATTGTATGGGTGTGTGTTACATTACATTCACTAGTAGGGATGAGAAAAACATCACGGGGTGGTGCGCATTGTATGGGTGTGTGTTACATTACATTCACTAGAAGGAGTGAGAAAAACATCACGGGGTGGTGTGAATCAGAGGGTCTGAATTAGGATAGGCAGTGAGTGGCAATGTAGGATGGAAAAAAGAACCGCCTGGTGGTCAGCATGGGGAGGTCAGGGAACATGCAATGGCAATGTAGGATAGGTTTCTGAAAAACATCGCGGGGTGGTGCGCATTGTATGGTTGTCTGTTACATTACATTCACTAGTAGGAGTGAGAAAAACATCACGGGGTGGTGTGAATCGGAGGCTCTGAATTAGGATAGGCAGTGAGTGGCACTGTAGGAAGGAAAAAGCACCGCGGGTCCGTCAGCATGGGGAGGTCAGGGAACATGCAGTGGCAAATAAGGATAGGTTTCTGAAAACATCGCGGGGTGGTGCGCATTGTATGGGTGTGTGTTACATTACATTCACTAGTAGGACTGAGAAAAACATCACGGGGTGGTGCGTATTGTATGGGTGTGTGTTACATTACATTCACTAGTAGGAGTGAGAAAAACATCACGGGGTGGTGTGCATTGTATGGGTGTGTGTTACATTACATTCACTTGTAGGAGTGAGAAAAACATCACGGGGTGGTGTGAATCAGAGGGTCTGAATTAGGATAGGCAGTGAGTGGCAATGTAGGATGGAGAAAAGCACCGCGGGGTGGTCAGAATGGGGAGGTGATGGAACATGCATTGGCAATGTCGGATAGGTTTCTGAAAAACATCGCGGGGTGGTGCACATTGTATGGGTGTGTGTTACATTACATTCACTAGTAGGAGTGAGAAAAACATCAAGTGGTGGTGCGCATTTTATGGGTGTGTGTTACATTACATTCATTAATAGGAGTGAGAAAAACATCACGGGGTGGTGCGCATTGTATGGGTGTGTGTTACATTACATTCCCTAGTAGGAGTGAGAAAAACATCACAGGGTTGTGTGCATTGTATGGGTGTGTGTTACATTGCATTCACTAGTAGGAGTGAGAAAAACATCACGGAGTGGTGTGAATCAGAGGGTCTGAATTAGGATAGGCAGTGAGTGGCAATGTAGGATGGAGAAAAGGACCGAGGTGTGGTCAGAATGGGGAGGTGATGGAACATGCAGTGGCAATGTAGGATAGTTTTCTGAAAAACATCGCGGGGTGGTGCGCATTGTATGGGTGTGTGTTACATTACATTCACTAGTAGAAGTGAGAAAAACTTCACGGGGTGGTGCGCATTGTATGGGTGTGTGTTACATTTCATTCACTAGTAGGAGTGCGAATAACATCACGGTGTGGTGTGAATCGGAGGGTCTGAATTAGGACAGGCTGTGAGTGGCAATGTAGGATGGAGAAAAGCACCGCGGGTTGGTCAGCATGGGGAGGTCAGGGAACATGCAGTGGCAATGTAGGATAGGTTTCAAAAAAACATCGTGGGGTTGTGCGCATTGTATGGGTGTGTGTTACATTACATTCACTAGTAGGAGTGAGAAAAACATCACGGCGTGGTGTGAATCGGAGGGTCTGAATTAGGATAGGCAGTGAGTGGCAATGTAGGATGGAGAAAAGCACCGCGGGGTGGTCAGCATGTGTAGGTCAGGGAACATGCAGTGGCAATGCAGGATAGGTTTCTGAAAAACATTGGGGGGTGGTGCGCATTGTATGGGTGTGTGTTACATTACATTCACTAGTAGGAGTGAGAAAAACATCACGGGCTGGTGTGAATCGGAGGGTCTGAATTAGGATAGGCAGTGAGTGGCAATGTAGGATGGAGAAAAGCACCACGGGGTGGTCAGCATGGGGAAGTCAGGGAACATGCAGTGGGGATGTAGGATAGGTTTCTGAAAAACATCGCGGGGTGGTGCGCATTGTATGGGTGTGTGTTACATTACATTCACTAGTAGGAGTGAGAAAAACATCACGGGTTGGTGCGCATTGTATGGGTGTGTGTTACATTATATTCACTAGTAGGAGTGAGAAAAACATCACGGGGTGTTGTGATTCGGAGGGTCTCAATTAGGATAGGCAGTGAGTGGGAATGTAGGATGGAGAAAAGCTCCGCGGGGTGGTCAGAATGGGGAGGTCATGGAACATGCAGTGGCAATGTATGATAGGTTTCTGAAAAACATCGCGGGGTGGTGCGCATTGTATGGGTGTGTGTTACATTACATTCACTAGTAGGAGTGAGAAAAACATCACGGGGTGGTGCGCATTGTATGTGTGTGTATTACATTACATTCACTAGTAGGAGTGAGAAAAACATCACGCGGTGGTGCGCATTGTATGGGTGTGTGTTACATTACATTCACTAGTAGGAGTGAGAAAAAAATCACGGGGTGGTGTGAATCGGAGGGTCTAAATTAGGATAGGCAGTGAGTGGAAATGTAGGATGGAGAAAAGCACCGCGGGGTGGTCAGCATGGGGAGGTCAGGGAACATGCAGTGCCAAAGTAGGATAGGTTTATGAAAAATATCGCGGGGTGGTGCGCATTGTATGGGTGTGTGTTACATTACATTCACTAGTAGGAGTGAGAAAAACATCACGGGGTTGTGTGAATCGGAGGGTCAGAATTAGGATAGGCAGTGAGTGGCAATGTCGGATGGAGAATTGCACCGCGGGGTGGTCAGCATGGGGAGGTCAGGGAACATGCAGTGGCAATGTAGGATAGGTTTCTGAAAAACATTGCGGGGTGGTGCGCATTGTATGGGTGTGTGTTACATTACATTCACTAGTAGGAGTGAGAAAAATATCACGGGGTGGTGCGCATTGTATGGGTGTGTGTTACATTACATTCACTAGTAGGAGTGAGAAAAACATCACGGTGTGGTGTGAATCACAGGGTCTGAATTAGGATAGGCAGTGAGTGGCAATGTAGGATGGAGAAAAGCACCGCGGGGTGGTCAGCATGGGGAGGTCAGGGAACATGCAGTGGCAATGTAGGATAGGTTTCTGAAAAACATCGCGGGGTGGTGCGCATTGTATGGTTGTGTGTTACATTACATTCACTAATAGGAGTGAGAAAAACATCACGGGGTAGTGAGCATTGTATGGGTGCGTGTTACATTACATTCACTAGTAGGAGTGAGAAAAACATCACGGGGTGGTGTGAATCGCAGAGCCTGAATTAGGATAGGCAGTGAGTGGCAATGTAGGATGGAGAAAAGCACCGCGGGGTGGTCAGTAAGGGGAAGTCAGGGAACATGCAATGGCAATGTAGGATAGGTTTCTGAAAAACATCGCAGGGTGGTGCGCATTGTATGGTTGTGTGTTACATTACATTCACTAGTAGGAGTGAGAAAAACATCACGGGGTGGTGTGAATTGGAGGGTCTGAATTAGGATAGGCAGTGAGTGGCAATGTAGGATGGAGAAAAGCATCGCGGGGTGGTCAGAATGGGGAGGTCATGGAACATGCAGTGGCATGTAGGATAGGTTTCTGAAAAACATCGCGGGGTTGTGCGCATTGTGTGGGTGTGTGTTACATTACATTCACTAGTAGGAGTGAGAAAAACATCACAGGGTGGTGCGCATTGTATGGGTGTGTGTTACATTACATTCACTAGTAGGAGTGAGAAAAACATCACGCGGTGGTGCGCATTTTATGGGTGTGTGTTACATTACATTCACTAGTAGGAGTGAGAAAAACATCACGGGTGGTGTGAATCGGAGGGTCTGAATTAGGATAGGCAGTGAGTGGCAATGTAGGATGGAGAAAAGCACCGCGGGCTGGTCAGCATGGGGAGGTCAGGGAACATGCAGTGGCAATGTAGGATATTTTTCTGAAAAATATCGCGGGGTGGTGCGCATTGTATAGGTGTGTGTTACATTACATTCACTAGTAGGAGTGAGAAAAACATCACGGGGTGGTGTGAATCGAAGGGTCTGAATTAGGATAGGCAGTGAGTTGCAATGTAGGATGGAGGAAAGCACCGCGGGGTGGTCAGCATGGGGAGGTCAGGGAACATGCAGTGGCTATGTAGGATAGGTTTCTGAAAAACATCACGGTGTGGTGCGCATTTTATGGGTGTGTGTTACATTACATTCACGAGTAGGAGTGAGAAAAACATCACGGGGTGGTGCGCATTGTATGGGTGTGTTTTACATTACATTCACTAGTAGGAGTGATAAAAACATCACGGCGTGATGTGAATCGGAGGGTCTGAATTACGATAGGCAGTGAGTGGCAATGTAGGATGGAGAGAAGCACCGCGGGGTGGTCAGAATGGGGACTTCAGGAAACATGCAGTGGCAAAGTAGGATAGGTTTCTGAAAAACATCGCGGGGTGGTACACATTATATGGGTTTGTGTTGCATAACATTCACTAGTAGGAGTGAGAAAAACATCACGGGGTGGTGTGAATAGGAGGGTCTGATTTAGGATAGGCAGTGAGTGGCAATGTCGGAGAGAGAAAAGCACCGCGCGGTGGTCAGCATGGGGAGGTCAGGGAACATGCAGTGGCAATGTAGGATAGGTTTCTGAAAAGCATCCCGGGTTGGTGCGCATTGTATGGGTGTGTGTTACATTACATTCACTAGTAGGGATGAGAAAAACATCACGGGGTGGTGCGCAATGTATGGGTGTGTGTTACATTACATTCACTAGACGGAGTGAGAAAAACATCACGGGGTGGTGTGAATCAGAGGGTCTGAATTAGGATAGGCAATGAGTGGCAATGTAGGATGGAAAAAAGCACCGCGTGGTGGTCAGCATGGGGAGGTCAGGGAACATGCAATGGCAATGTAGGATAGGTTTCTGAAAAACATCGCGGGGTGGTGCGCATTGTATGGTTGTCTGTTACATTACATTCACTAGTAGGAGTGAGAAAAACATTACGGGGTGGTGTGAATCGGAGGGTCTGAATTAGGATAGGCAGTGAGGGCACTGTAGGAAGGAGAAAAGCACCGCGGGTCCGTCAGCATGGGGAGGTCAGGGAACATGCAGTGGCAAATTAGGATAGTTTTCTGAAAAACATCGCGGGGTGGTGCGCATTGTATGGGTGTGTGTTACATTACATTCACTAGTAGGAGTGAGAAAAATATCACGGGGTGGTGCGCATTGTATGGGTGTGTGTTACATTACATTCACTAGTAGGAGTGAGAAAAACATCACGGTGTGGTGTGAATCACAGGGTCTGAATTAGGATAGGCAGTGAGTGGCAATGTAGGATGGAGAAAAGCACCGCGGGGTGGTCAGCATGGGGAGGTCAGGGAACATGCAGTGGCAATGTAGGATAGGTTTATGAAAAACATAGCGGGGTGGTGCGCATTGTATGGTTGTGTGTAACATTACATTCACTAGTAGGAGTGAGAAAAACATCACGGGGTAGTGAGCATTGTATGGGTGCGTGTTACATTACATTCACTAGTAGGAGTGAGAAAAACATCACGGGGTGGTGTGAATCGCAGGGCCTGAATTAGGATAGGCAGTGAGTGGCAATGTAGGATGGAGAAAAGCACCGCGGGGTGGTCAGCATGGGGAGGTCAGGGAACGTGCAATGGCAATGTAGGATAGGTTTCTGAAAAACATCGCAGGGTGGTGCGCATTGTATGGTTGTGTGTTACATTACATTCACTAGTAGGAGTGAGAAAAACATCACGGGTTGGTGTGAATTGGAGGGTCTGAATTAGGATTGGCAGTGAGTGGCAATGTAGGATGGAGAAAAGCACCGCGGGGTGGTCAGAATGGGGAGGTCATGGAACATGCAGTGGCAATGTAGGATAGGTTTCTGAAAAACATCGCGGGGTGGTGCGCATTGTATGTGTGTGTGTTACATTACATTCACTAGTAGGAGTGAGAAAAACATCACAGGGTGGTGCGCATTGTATGGGTGTATGTTACATTACATTCACTAGTAGGAGTGAGAAAAACATCACGCGGTGGTGCGCATTGTATGGGTGTGTGTTACATTACATTCACTAGTAGGAGTGAGAAAAACATCACGGGGTGGTGTGAATCGGAGGGTTTGAATTAGGATAGGCAGTGAGTGGCAATGTAGGATGGAGAAAAGCACCGCGGGCTGGTCAGCATGGGGAGGTCAGTGAACATGCAGTGGCAATGTAGGATATTATTCTGAAAAATATCGCGGGGTGGTGCGCATTGTATGGGTGTGTGTTACATTACATTCACTAGTAGGAGTGAGAAAAACATCACGGGGTGGTGTGAATCGAAGGGTCTGAATTAGGATAGGCAGTGAGTGGCAATGTAGGATGGAGGAAAGCACCGCGGGGTGGTCAGCATGGGGAGGTCAGGGAACATGCAGTGGCAATGAACGATAGTTTTCTGAAAAACATCATGGGGTGGCGCGCATTGTATGGGTGTGTGTTACGTTACATTCACTAGTAGGAGTGAGAAAAACATCACGGGGTGGTGTGATTCGGAGGGTCTGTATTAGGATAGGCAGTGAGTGGCAATGTAGGATGGAGAAAAGCACCGCGGGGTGGTCAGCATGGGGAGGTCAGGGAACATGCAGTGGCAATGTAGGATAGCTTTATGAAAAATATCACGGGGTGCTGCGCATTGTATGGGTTTGTGTTACATTACATTCACTAGTAGGAGTGAGAAAAACATCACGGGGTTGTGTGAATCGGAGGGTCTGAATTAGGATAGGCAGTGAGTGGCAATGAAGGATGGAGAAAAGCTCCGTGGGGTGGTCAGCATGCGGACGTCAGGGAACATGCAGTGGCGATGTAGGATAGGTTTCTGAAAAACATCGCGGGATGGTGCACATTGTATGGGTGTGTGTTACATAACATTCACTAGTAGGAGTGAGAAAAACATCACAGGGTGGTGTGAATCGGAGGGTCTGAATTAGGATAGGCAGTGAGTGGCAATGTAGGATGGAGAAAAGCACCGCAGGATGGTCAGCATGGGGAGGTCAGGGAACATGCAGTGGCACTGAACGATAGTTTTCTGAAAAACATCATGGGGTGGTGCGCATTGTATGGGTGTGTGTTACATTACATTCACTAGTAAGAGTGAGAAAAACATCACGGGTCGTGTGAATCGGAGGGTCTGAATTAGGATAGGCAGTGAGTGGCAATGTAGGATGGAGAAAAGCACCGCGGGGTGGTCAGCATGGGGAGGTCAGGGAACATGCAGTGGCAATGTAGGATAGGTTTCTGAAAAACATCGCGGGGTGGTGCGCATTGTATGGTTGTGTGTTACATTACATTCACTAATAGGAGTGAGAAAAACATCACGGGGTAGTGAGCATTGTATGGGTGCGTGTTACATTACATTCACTAGTAGGAGTGAGAAAAACATCACGGGGTGGTGTGAATCGCAGAGCCTGAATTAGGATAGGCAGTGAGTGGCAATGTAGGATGGAGAAAAGCACCGCGGGGTGGTCAGGAAGGGGAAGTCAGGGAACATGCAATGGCAATGTAGGATAGGTTTCTGAAAAACATCGCAGGGTGGTGCGCATTGTATGGTTGTGTGTTACATTACATTCACTAGTAGGAGTGAGAAAAACATCACGGGGTGGTGTGAATTGGAGGATCTGAATTAGGATAGGCAGTGAGTGGCAATGTAGGATGGAGAAAAGCATCGCGGGGTGGTCAGAATGGGGAGGTCATGGAACATGCAGTGGCATGTAGGATAGGTTTCTGAAAAACATCGCGGGGTTGTGCGCATTGTGTGGGTGTGTGTTACATTACATTCACTAGTAGGAGTGAGAAAAACATCACAGGGTGGTGCGCATTGTATGGGTGTGTGTTACATTACATTCACTAGTAGGAGTGAGAAAAACATCACGCGGTGGTGCGCATTTTATGGGTGTGTGTTACATTACATTCACTAGTAGGAGTGAGAAAAACATCACGGGGTGGTGTGAATCGGAGGGTCTGAATTAGGATAGGCAGTGAGTGGCAATGTAGGATGGAGAAAAGCACCGCGGGCTGGTCAGCATGGGGAGGTCAGGGAACATGCAGTGGCAATGTAGGATATTTTTCTGAAAAATATCGCGGGGTGGTGCGCATTGTATAGGTGTGTGTTACATTACATTCACTAGTAGGAGTGAGAAAAACATCACGGGGTGGTGTGAATCGAAGGGTCTGAATTAGGATAGGCAGTGAGTTGCAATGTAGGATGGAGGAAAGCACCGCGGGGTGGTCAGCATGGGGAGGTCAGGGAACATGCAGTGGCTATGTAGGATAGGTTTCTGAAAAACATCACGGTGTGGTGCGCATTTTATGGGTGTGTGTTACATTACATTCACGAGTAGGAGTGAGAAAAACATCACGGGGTGGTGCGCATTGTATGGGTGTGTTTTACATTACATTCACTAGTAGGAGTGATAAAAACATCACGGCGTGATGTGAATCGGAGGGTCTGAATTACGATAGGCAGTGAGTGGCAATGTAGGATGGAGAGAAGCACCGCGGGGTGGTCAGAATGGGGACTTCAGGAAACATGCAGTGGCAAAGTAGGATAGGTTTCTGAAAAACATCGCGGGGTGGTACACATTATATGGGTTTGTGTTGCATAACATTCACTAGTAGGAGTGAGAAAAACATCACGGGGTGGTGTGAATAGGAGGGTCTGATTTAGGATAGGCAGTGAGTGGCAATGTCGGAGAGAGAAAAGCACCGCGCGGTGGTCAGCATGGGGAGGTCAGGGAACATGCAGTGGCAATGTAGGATAGGTTTCTGAAAAGCATCCCGGGTTGGTGCGCATTGTATGGGTGTGTGTTACATTACATTCACTAGTAGGGATGAGAAAAACATCACGGGGTGGTGCGCATTGTATGGGTGTGTGTTACATTACATTCACTAGAAGGAGTGAGAAAAACATCACGGGGTGGTGTGAATCAGAGGGTCTGAATTAGGATAGGCAATGAGTGGCAATGTAGGATGGAAAAAAGCACCGCGTGGTGGTCAGCATGGGGAGGTCAGGGAACATGCAATGGCAATGTAGGATAGGTTTCTGAAAAACATCGCGGGGTGGTGCGCATTGTATGGTTGTCTGTTACATTACATTCACTAGTAGGAGTGAGAAAAACATTACGGGGTGGTGTGAATCGGAGGGTCTGAATTAGGATAGGCAGTGAGGGCACTGTAGGAAGGAGAAAAGCACCGCGGGTCCGTCAGCATGGGGAGGTCAGGGAACATGCAGTGGCAAATTAGGATAGTTTTCTGAAAAACATCGCGGGGTGGTGCGCATTGTATGGGTGTGTGTTACATTACATTCACTAGTAGGAGGGAGAAAAATATCACGGGGTGGTGCGCATTGTATGGGTGTGTGTTACATTACATTCACTAGTAGGAGTGAGAAAAACATCACGGTGTGGTGTGAATCACAGGGTCTGAATTAGGATAGGCAGTGAGTGGCAATGTAGGATGGAGAAAAGCACCGCGGGGTTGTCAGCATGGGGAGGTCAGGGAACATGCAGTGGCAATGTAGGATAGGTTTATGAAAAACATAGCGGGGTGGTGCGCATTGTATGGTTGTGTGTAACATTACATTCACTAGTAGGAGTGAGAAAAACATCACGGGGTAGTGAGCATTGTATGGGTGCGTGTTAGATTACATTCACTAGTAGGAGTGAGAAAAACATCACGGGGTGGTGTGAATCGCAGGGCCTGAATTAGGATAGGCAGTGAGTGGCAATGTAGGATGGAGAAAAGCACCGCGGGGTGGTCAGCATAGGGAGGTCAGGGAACGTGCAATGGCAATGTAGGATAGGTTTCTGAAAAACATCGCAGGGTGGTGCGCATTGTATGGTTGTGTGTTACATTACATTCACTAGTAGGAGTGAGAAAAACATCACGGGTTGGTGTGAATTGGAGGGTCTGAATTAGGATTGGCAGTGAGTGGCAATGTAGGATGGAGAAAAGCACCGCGGGGTGGTCAGAATGGGGAGGTCATGGAACATGCAGTGGCAATGTAGGATAGGTTTGTGAAAAACATCGCGGGGTGGTGCGCATTGTATGTGTGTGTGTTACATTACATTCACTAGTAGGAGTGAGAAAAACATCACAGGGTGGTGCGCATTGTATGGGTGTATGTTACATTACATTCACTAGTAGGAGTGAGAAAAACATCACGCGGTGGTGCGCATTGTATGGGTGTGTGTTACATTACATTCACTAGTAGGAGTGAGAAAAACATCACGGGGTGGTGTGAATCGGAGGGTTTGAATTAGGATAGGCAGTGAGTGGCAATGTAGGATGGAGAAAAGCACCGCGGGCTGGTCAGCATGGGGAGGTCAGTGAACATGCAGTGGCAATGTAGGATATTATTCTGAAAAATATCGCGGGGTGGTGCGCATTGTATGGGTGTGTGTTACATTACATTCACTAGTAGGAGTGAGAAAAACATCACGGGGTGGTGTGAATCGAAGGGTCTGAATTAGGATAGGCAGTGAGTGGCAATGTAGGATGGAGGAAAGCACCGCGGGGTGGTCAGCATGGGGAGGTCAGGGAACATGCAGTGGCAATGAACGATAGTTTTCTGAAAAACATCATGGGGTGGCGCGCATTGTATGGGTGTGTGTTACGTTACATTCACTAGTAGGAGTGAGAAAAACATCACGGGGTGGTGTGATTCGGAGGGTCTGTATTAGGATAGGCAGTGAGTGGCAATGTAGGATGGAGAAAAGCACCGCGGGGTGGTCAGCATGGGGAGGTCAGGGAACATGCAGTGGCAATGTAGGATAGCTTTATGAAAAATATCACGGGGTGCTGCGCATTGTATGGGTGTGTGTTACATTACATTCACTAGTAGGAGTGAGAAAAACATCACGGGGTTGTGTGAATCGGAGGGTCTGAATTAGGATAGGCAGTGAGTGGCAATGAAGGATGGAGAAAAGCTCCGTGGGGTGGTCAGCATGCGGACGTCAGGGAACATGCAGTGGCGATGTAGGATAGGTTTCTGAAAAACATCGCGGGATGGTGCACATTGTATGGGTGTGTGTTACATAACATTCACTAGTAGGAGTGAGAAAAACATCACAGGGTGGTGTGAATCGGAGGGTCTGAATTAGGATAGGCAGTGAGTGGCAATGTAGGATGGAGAAAAGCACCGCAGGATGGTCAGCATGGGGAGGTCAGGGAACATGCAGTGGCACTGAACGATAGTTTTCTGAAAAACATCATGGGGTGGTGCGCATTGTATGGGTGTGTGTTACATTACATTTACTAGTAAGAGTGAGAAAAACATCACGGGTGGTGTGAATCGGAGGGTCTGAATTAGGATAGGCAGTGAGTGGTAATGCAGGATGGAGAAAAGCACCGCGGGGTGGTCCGAATGGGGACTTCAGGAAACATGCAGTGGCAAAGTAGGATAGGTTTCAGAAAAACATCGCGGGGTGGTGCATATTATATGGGTGTGTGTTGCATAACATTCCTTAGTAGGAGTGAGAAAAACATCACGGGGTGGTGTGAATCGGAGGGTCTGATTTAGGATAGGCAGTGCGTGGCAATGTCGGAGAGAGAAAAGCACTGTGCGGTGGTCAGCATGAGGAGGTCAGGGAACATGCAGTGGCAATGTAGGATAGGTTTCTGAAAAGCATCCCGGGTTGGTGCGCATTGTATGGGTGTGTGTTACATTACATTCACTAGTAGGGATGAGAAAAACATCACGGGGTGGTGCGCATTGTATGGGTGTGTGTTACATTACATTCACTAGAAGGAGTGAGAAAAACATCACGGGGTGGTGTGAATCAGAGGGTCTGAATTAGGATAGGCAGTGAGTGGCAATGTAGGATGGAGAAAAGCACCGCGGGGTGGTCAGAATGGGGAGGTCATGGAACATGCATTGGCAATGTAGGATAGGTTTCTGAAAAACATCGCGGGGTGGTGCGCATTGTATGGGTGTGTGTTACATTACATTCACTAGTAGGAGTGAGAAAAACATCACAGGGTGGTGCGCATTGTATGGGTGTGTGTTACATTACATTCACTAGTAGGAGTGAGAAAAACGTCACGCGGTGGTGCGCATTGTATGGGTGTGTGTTACATTACATACACTAGTAGGAGTGAGAAAAACATCACGGGGTGGTGTGAATCGGAGGGTCTGAATTAGGATAGGCAGTGAGTGGCAATGTAGGATGGAGAAAAGCACCGCGGGCTGGTCAGCATGGGGAGGTCAGGGAACATGCAGTGGCAATGTAGGATATTTTTCTGAAAAATATCGCGGGGTGGTGCGCATTGTATGGGTGTGTGTTACATTACATTCACTAGTAGGAGTGAGAAAAACATCACGGGGTGGTGTGAATCGAAGGGTCTGAATTAGGATAGGCAGTGAGTGGCAATGTAGGATGGAGGAAAGCACCGCGGGATGGTCAGCATGGGGAGGTCAGGGAACATGCAGTGGCTATGTAGGATAGGTTTCTGAAAAACATCGCGGTGTGGTGCGCATTTTATGGGTGTGTGTTACATTACATTCACTAGTAGGAGTGAGAAAAACATCACGGGGTGGTGCGCACTGTATGGGTGTGTGTTACATTACATTCACTAGTAGGAGTGATAAAAACATCACGGCGTGATGTGAATCGGAGGTTCTGAATTACGATAGGCAGTGAGTGGCAATGTAGGATGGAGAAAAGCACCGCGGGGTGGTCAGAATGGGGACTTCAGGAAACATGCAGTGGCAAAGTAGGATAGGTTTCTGAAAAACATCGCGGGGTGGTGCACATTATATGGGTGTGTGTTGCATAACATTCACTAGTAGGAGTGAGAAAAACATCACGGGGTGGTGTGAATCGGAGGGTCTGATTTAGGATAGGCAGTGAGTGGCAATGTCGGAGAGAGAAAAGCACCGCGCGGTGGTCAGCATGGGGAGGTCAGGGAACATGCAGTGGCAATGTAGGATAGGTTTCTGAAAAGCATCCCGGGTTGGTGCGCATTGTATGGGTGTGTGTTACATTACATTCACTAGTAGGGATGAGAAAAACATCTCGGGGTGGTGCGCATTGTATGGGTGTGTGTTACATTACATTCACTAGAAGGAGTGAGAAAAACATCACGGGGTGGTGTGAATCAGAGGGTCTGAATTAGGATAGGCAGTGAGTGGCAATGTAGGATGGAAAAAAGCACCGCGTGGTGGTCAGCATGGGGAGGTCAGGGAACATGTAATGGCAATGTAGGATAGGTTTCTGAAAAACATCGCGGGGTGGTGCGCATTGTATGATTGTCTGTTACATTACATTCACAAGTAGGAGTGAGAAAAACATCACGGGGTGGTGTGAATCGGAGGGTCTGAATTAGGATAGGCAGTGAGTGGCACTGTAGGAAGGAGAAAAGCACCGCGGGTCCGTCAGCATGGGGAGGTCAGGGAACATGCAGTGGCAAATAAGGACAGGTTTCTGAAAAACATCGCGGGGTGGTGCGCATTGTATGGGTGTGTGTTACATTACATTCACTAATAGGAGTGAGAAAAACATCACGTGGTGGTGCGCATTGTATGGGTTTGTGTTAGATTACATTCACTAGTAGGAGTGAGAAAAACATCACGTGGTGGTGCGCATTGTATGGGTGTGTGTTACATTACATTCACTAGTAGGAGTGAGAAAAACTTCACGGGGTGGTGCGCATTGTATGGGTGTGTGTTACATTATATTCACTAGTAGGAGTGCGAAAAACATCACGGGGTGTTGTGAATCGGAGGGTCTGAATTAGGACAGGTTGTGAGTGGCAATGTAGGATGGAGAAAAGCACCGCGGGTTGGTCAGCATGGGGAGGTCAGGGAACATGCAGTGGCAATGTAGGATAGGTTTCAGAAAAACATCGCGCGGTTGTGCGCATTGTATGGGTGTGTGTTACATTACATTCACTAATAGGAGTGAGAAAAACATCACGGCGTGGTGTGAATCGGAGGGTCTGAATTAGGATAGGCAGTGAGTGGCAATGTAGGATGGAGAAAAGCACCACGGGGTGGTCAGCATGTGTAGGTCAGGGAACATGCAGTGGCAAAGCAGGATAGGTTTCTGAAAAACATCGCGGGGTGGTGCGCATTGTATGGGTGTGTGTTACATTACATTCACTAGTAGGAGTGAGAAAAACATCACGGGGTGGTGCGCATTGTATGGGTGTGTGTTACATTACATTCACTAGTAGGAGTGAGAAAAACATCACGCGGTCGTGCGCATTGTATGAGTGTGTGTTACATTACATTCACTAGTAGGAGTGAGAAAAAAATCAAGGGCTGGTGTGAAACGCAGGGTCTGAATTAGGATAGGTAGTGAGTGGCAATGTAGGATGGAGAAAAGCACCGCGGGCTGGTCAGAAAGGGGAGGTCATGGAACATGCAGTGGCAATGTAGGATAGGTTTCTGAAAAACATCGCGGGGTGGTGCGCATTGTATGGGTGTGTGTTACATTACATTCACTAGTAGGAGTGAGAAAAACATCACGGGGTGGTGCGCATTGTATGGGTGTGTGTTACATTACATTCACTAGTAGGAGTGAGAAAAACATCACAGTGTGGTGTGAATCGGAGGGTCTGAATTAGGATAGGCAGTGAGTGGCAATGTAGGATGGAGAAAAGCACCACGGGGTGGTCAGCGTGGGGAAGTCAGGGAACATGCAGTGGGAATGTAGGATAGTTTTCTGAAAAACATCACGGGGTGGTGTGCATTGTATGGGTGTGTGTTACATTACATTCACTAGTAGGAGTGAGAAAAACATCACGGGGTGGTGCGCATTGTATGGGTGTGTGTTACATTACATTCACTAGTAGGAGTGAGAAAAACATCACGGGGTGTTGTGATTCGGAGGGTCTCAATTAGGATAGGCAGTGAGTGGGAATGTAGGATGGAGAAAAGCTCCGCGGGGTGGTCAGAATGGGGAGGTCATGGAACATGCAGTGGCAATGTAGGATAGGTTTCTGAAAAACATCGCGGGGTGGCGCGCATTGTATGGGTGTGTGTTACATTACATTCACTAGTAGGAGTGAGAAAAACATCACGGGGTGGTGCGCATTGTATGGGTGTGTGTTACATTACATTCACTAGTAGGAGTGAGAAAAACATCACGCGGTGGTGCGTATTGTATGGGTGTGTGTTACATTACATCCACTAGTAGGAGTGAGAAAAAAATCACGGGGTGGTGTGAATCGGAGGGTCTGAATTAAGATAGGCAGTGAGTGGAAATGTAGGATGGAGAAAAGCACCGCGGGGTGGTCAGCATGGGGAGGTCAGGGAACATGCAGTGGCAATGTAGGATAGGTTTATGAAAAATATCGCGGGGTGGTGCGCATTGTATGGGTGTGTGTTACATTACATTCACTAGTAGGAGTGAGAAAAACATCACGGGGTTGTGTGAATCGTAGGGTTTGAATTAGGATAGGAAGTGAGTGGCAATGTCGGATGGAGAAAAGCACCGCGGGGTGGTCACCATGGGGAGGTCAGGGAACATGCAGTGGCAATGTAGGATAGGTTTCTGAAAAACATCGCGGGGTGGTGCGCATTGTATGGGTGTGTGTTACATTACATTCACTAGTAGGAGTGAGAAAAATATCACGGGGTGGTGCGCATTGTATGGGTGTGTGTTACATTACATTCACTAGTAGGAGTGAGAAAAACATCACGGTGTGGTGTGAATCACAGGGTCTGAATTAGGATAGGCAGTTAGTGGCAATGTAGGATGGAGAAAAGCACCGCGGGGTGGTCAGCATGGGGAGGTCAGGGAACATGCAGTGGCAATGTAGGATAGGTTTCGGAAAAACATCGCGGGGTGGTGCGCATTGTATGGTTGTGTGTTACATTACATTCACTAGTAGGAGTGAGAAAAACATCACGGGGTAGTGAGCATTGTATGGGTGCCTGTTACATTACATTCACTAGTAGCAGTGAGAAACACATCACGGGGTGGTGTGAATCGCAGGGCCTGAATTAGGATAGGCAGTGAGTGGCAATGTAGGATGGAGAAAAGCACCGCGGGGTGGTCAGCATGGGGAGGTCAGGGAACATGCAATGGCAATGTAGGATAGGTTTCTGAAAAACATCGCAGGGTGGTGCGCATTGTATGGGTGTGTGTTACATTACATTCACTAATAGGAGTGAGAAAAACATCACGGGGTGGTGTGAATTGGAGGGTCTGAATTAGGATAGGCAGTGAGTGGCAATGTAGGATGGAGAAAAGCACCGCGGGGTGGTCAGAATGGGGAGGTCATGGAACATGCAGTGGCAATGTAGGATAGGTTTCTGAAAAACATCGCGGGGTGGTGCGCATTGTATGGGTGTGTGTTACATTACATTCACTAGTAGGAGTGAGAAAAACATCACAGGGTGGTGCGCATTGTATGGGTGTGTGTTACATTACATTCACTAGTAGGAGTGAGAAAAACATCACGCGGTGGTGCGCATTGTATGGGTGTGTGTTACATTACATTCACTAGTTGGAGTGAGAAAAACATCACGGGGTGGTGTGAATCGGAGGGTCTGAATTAGGATAGGCAGTGAGTGGCAATGTAGGATGGAGGAAAGCACCGCGGGGTGGTCAGCATGGGGAGGTCAGGGAACATGCAGTGGCAATGTAGGATAGGTTTCTGAAAAACATCGCGGGGTGGTGCGCATTGTATGGGTGTGTGTTAGATTACATTCACTAGTAGGAGTGAGAAAAACCTCACGGTGTGGTGTGAATCGCAGGGTCTGAATTAGGATAGGCAGTGAGTGGCAATGTAGGATGGAGAAAAGCACCGCGGGATGGTCAGCATGGGGAGGTCAGGGAACATGCAGTGGCTATGTAGGATAGGTTTCTGAAAAACATCGCGGTGTGGTGCGCATTTTATGGGTGTGTGTTACATTACATTCACTAGTAGGAGTGAGAAAAACATCACGGGGTGGTGCGCACTGTATGGGTGTGTGTTACATTACATTCACTAGTAGGAGTGATAAAAACATCACGGCGTGATGTGAATCGGAGGTTCTGAATTACGATAGGCAGTGAGTGGCAATGTAGGATGGAGAAAAGCACCGCGGGGTGGTCAGAATGGGGACTTCAGGAAACATGCAGTGGCAAAGTAGGATAGGTTTCTGAAAAACATCGCGGGGTGGTGCACATTATATGGGTGTGTGTTGCATAACATTCACTAGTAGGAGTGAGAAAAACATCACGGGGTGGTGTGAATCGGAGGGTCTGATTTAGGATAGGCAGTGAGTGGCAATGTCGGAGAGAGAAAAGCACCGCGCGGTGGTCAGCATGGGGAGGTCAGGGAACATGCAGTGGCAATGTAGGATAGGTTTCTGAAAAGCATCCCGGGTTGGTGCGCATTGTATGGGTGTGTGTTACATTACATTCACTAGTAGGGATGAGAAAAACATCTCGGGGTGGTGCGCATTGTATGGGTGTGTGTTACATTACATTCACTAGAAGGAGTGAGAAAAACATCACGGGGTGGTGTGAATCAGAGGGTCTGAATTAGGATAGGCAGTGAGTGGCAATGTAGGATGGAAAAAAGCACCGCGTGGTGGTCAGCATGGGGAGGTCAGGGAACATGTAATGGCAATGTAGGATAGGTTTCTGAAAAACATCGCGGGGTGGTGCGCATTGTATGATTGTCTGTTACATTACATTCACAAGTAGGAGTGAGAAAAACATCACGGGGTGGTGTGAATCGGAGGGTCTGAATTAGGATAGGCAGTGAGTGGCACTGTAGGAAGGAGAAAAGCACCGCGGGTCCGTCAGCATGGGGAGGTCAGGGAACATGCAGTGGCAAATAAGGAGAGGTTTCTGAAAAACATCGCGGGGTGGTGCGCATTGTATGGGTGTGTGTTACATTACATTCACTAATAGGAGTGAGAAAAACATCACGTGGTGGTGCGCATTGTATGGGTTTGTGTTAGATTACATTCACTAGTAGGAGTGAGAAAAACATCACGTGGTGGTGCGCATTGTATGGGTGTGTGTTACATTACATTCACTAGTAGGAGTGAGAAAAACTTCACGGGGTGGTGCGCATTGTATGGGTGTGTGTTACATTATATTCACTAGTAGGAGTGCGAAAAACATCACGGGGTGTTGTGAATCGGAGGGTCTGAATTAGGACAGGTTGTGAGTGGCAATGTAGGATGGAGAAAAGCACCGCGGGTTGGTCAGCATGGGGAGGTCAGGGAACATGCAGTGGCAATGTAGGATAGGTTTCAGAAAAACATCGCGCGGTTGTGCGCATTGTATGGGTGTGTGTTACATTACATTCACTAATAGGAGTGAGAAAAACATCACGGCGTGGTGTGAATCGGAGGGTCTGAATTAGGATAGGCAGTGAGTGGCAATGTAGGATGGAGAAAAGCACCACGGGGTGGTCAGCATGTGTAGGTCAGGGAACATGCAGTGGCAAAGCAGGATAGGTTTCTGAAAAACATCGCGGGGTGGTGCGCATTGTATGGGTGTGTGTTACATTACATTCACTAGTAGGAGTGAGAAAAACATCACGGGGTGGTGCGCATTGTATGGGTGTGTGTTACATTACATTCACTAGTAGGAGTGAGAAAAACATCACGCGGTCGTGCGCATTGTATGAGTGTGTGTTACATTACATTCACTAGTAGGAGTGAGAAAAAAATCAAGGGCTGGTGTGAAACGCAGGGTCTGAATTAGGATAGGTAGTGAGTGGCAATGTAGGATGGAGAAAAGCACCGCGGGCTGGTCAGAAAGGGGAGGTCATGGAACATGCAGTGGCAATGTAGGATAGGTTTCTGAAAAACATCGCGGGGTGGTGCGCATTGTATGGGTGTGTGTTACATTACATTCACTACTAGGAGTGAGAAAAACATCACGGGGTGGTGCGCATTGTATGGGTGTGTGTTACATTACATTCACTAGTAGGAGTGAGAAAAACATCACAGTGTGGTGTGAATCGGAGGGTCTGAATTAGGATAGGCAGTGAGTGGCAATGTAGGATGGAGAAAAGCACCACGGGGTGGTCAGCGTGGGGAAGTCAGGGAACATGCAGTGGGAATGTAGGATAGTTTTCTGAAAAACATCACGGGGTGGTGTGCATTGTATGGGTGTGTGTTACATTACATTCACTAGTAGGAGTGAGAAAAACATCACGGGGTGGTGCGCATTGTATGGGTGTGTGTTACATTACATTCACTAGTAGGAGTGAGAAAAACATCACGGGGTGTTGTGATTCGGAGGGTCTCAATTAGGATAGGCAGTGAGTGGGAATGTAGGATGGAGAAAAGCTCCGCGGGGTGGTCAGAATGGGGAGGTCATGGAACATGCAGTGGCAATGTAGGATAGGTTTCTGAAAAACATCGCGGGGTGGCGCGCATTGTATGGGTGTGTGTTACATTACATTCACTAGTAGGAGTGAGAAAAACATCACGGGGTGGTGCGCATTGTATGGGTGTGTGTTACATTACATTCACTAGTAGGAGTGAGAAAAACATCACGCGGTGGTGCGTATTGTATGGGTGTGTGTTACATTACATCCACTAGTAGGAGTGAGAAAAAAATCACGGGGTGGTGTGAATCGGAGGGTCTGAATTAAGATAGGCAGTGAGTGGAAATGTAGGATGGAGAAAAGCACCGCGGGGTGGTCAGCATGGGGAGGTCAGGGAACATGCAGTGGCAATGTAGGATAGGTTTATGAAAAATATCGCGGGGTGGTGCGCATTGTATGGGTGTGTGTTACATTACATTCACTAGTAGGAGTGAGAAAAACATCACGGGGTTGTGTGAATCGTAGGGTTTGAATTAGGATAGGAAGTGAGTGGCAATGTCGGATGGAGAAAAGCACCGCGGGGTGGTCACCATGGGGAGGTCAGGGAACATGCAGTGGCAATGTAGGATAGGTTTCTGAAAAACATCGCGGGGTGGTGCGCATTGTATGGGTGTGTGTTACATTACATTCACTAGTAGGAGTGAGAAAAATATCACGGGGTGGTGCGCATTGTATGGGTGTGTGTTACATTACATTCACTAGTAGGAGTGAGAAAAACATCACGGTGTGGTGTGAATCACAGGGTCTGAATTAGGATAGGCAGTTAGTGGCAATGTAGGATGGAGAAAAGCACCGCGGGGTGGTCAGCATGGGGAGGTCAGGGAACATGCAGTGGCAATGTAGGATAGGTTTCGGAAAAACATCGCGGGGTGGTGCGCATTGTATGGTTGTGTGTTACATTACATTCACTAGTAGGAGTGAGAAAAACATCACGGGGTAGTGAGCATTGTATGGGTGCCTGTTACATTACATTCACTAGTAGCAGTGAGAAACACATCACGGGGTGGTGTGAATCGCAGGGCCTGAATTAGGATAGGCAGTGAGTGGCAATGTAGGATGGAGAAAAGCACCGCGGGGTGGTCAGCATGGGGAGGTCAGGGAACATGCAATGGCAATGTAGGATAGGTTTCTGAAAAACATCGCAGGGTGGTGCGCATTGTATGGGTGTGTGTTACATTACATTCACTAATAGGAGTGAGAAAAACATCACGGGGTGGTGTGAATTGGAGGGTCTGAATTAGGATAGGCAGTGAGTGGCAATGTAGGATGGAGAAAAGCACCGCGGGGTGGTCAGAATGGGGAGGTCATGGAACATGCAGTGGCAATGTAGGATAGGTTTCTGAAAAACATCGCGGGGTGGTGCGCATTGTATGGGTGTGTGTTACATTACATTCACTAGTAGGAGTGAGAAAAACATCACAGGGTGGTGCGCATTGTATGGGTGTGTGTTACATTACATTCACTAGTAGGAGTGAGAAAAACATCACGCGGTGGTGCGCATTGTATGGGTGTGTGTTACATTACATTCACTAGTTGGAGTGAGAAAAACATCACGGGGTGGTGTGAATCGGAGGGTCTGAATTAGGATAGGCAGTGAGTGGCAATGTAGGATGGAGGAAAGCACCGCGGGGTGGTCAGCATGGGGAGGTCAGGGAACATGCAGTGGCAATGTAGGATAGGTTTCTGAAAAACATCGCGGGGTGGTGCGCATTGTATGGGTGTGTGTTAGATTACATTCACTAGTAGGAGTGAGAAAAACCTCACGGTGTGGTGTGAATCGCAGGGTCTGAATTAGGATAGGCAGTGAGTGGCAATGTAGGATGGAGAAAAGCACCGCGGGGTGGTCAGAATGGGGAAGTCATGGAACATGCAGTGGCAATGTAGCATAGGTTTCTGAAAAACATCGCGGGGTGGTGTGCATTGTATGGGTGTGTGTTACATTACATTCACTAGTAGGAGTGAGAAAAACATCACAGGGTGGTGCGCATTGTATGGGTGTGTGTTACATTACATTCACTAGTAGGAGTGAGAAAAACATCACGCGGTGGTGCGCATTGTATGGGTGTGTGTTACATTACATTTACTAGTAGGAGTGAGAAAAACATCACGGGGTGGTGTTAATCGGAGGGTCTGAATTACGATAGGCAGTGAGTGGCAATGTAGGATGGAGAAAAGCACCGCGGGCTGGTCAGCATGGGGAGGTCAGGGAACATGCAGTGGCAATGTAGGATATTTTTCTGAAAAATATCGCGGGGTGGTTCGCATTGTATGGGTGTGTGTTACATTACATTCACTAGTAGGAGTGAGAAAAACATCACGGGGTGGTGTGAATCGAAGGGTCTGAATTAGGATAGGCAGTGAGTGGCAATGTAGGATGGAGGAAAGCACCGCGGGGTGGTCAGCATGGGGAGGTCAGGGAACATGCAGTGGCTATGTAGGATAGGTTTCTGAAAAACATCGCGGTGTGGTGTGTATTTTATGGGTGTGTGTTACATTACATTCACTAGTAGGAGTGAGAAAAACATCACGGGGTGGTGCGCATTGTATGGGTGTGTGTTACATTACATTCACTAGTAGGAGTGATAAAAACATCACGGCGTGATGTGAATCGGAGGGTCTGAATTACGATAGGCAGTGAGTGGCAATGTAGGATGGAGAAAAGCACCGCGGGGTGGTCAGAATGGGGACTTCAGGAAACATGCAGTGGCAAAGTAGGATAGGTTTCTGAAAAACATCGCGGGGTGGTGCACATTATATGGGTGTGTGTTGCATAACATTCACTAGTAGGAGTGAGAAAAACATCACGGGTTGGTGTGAATCGGAGGGCCTGATTTAGGATAGGCAGTGAGTGGCAAGGTCGGAGAGAGAAAAGCACCGCGCGGTGGTCAGCATGGGGAGGTCAGGGAACATGCAGTGGCAATGTAGGATAGGTTTCTGAAAAGCATCCCGGGTTGGTGCGCATTGTATGGGTGTGTGTTACATTACATTCACTAGTAGGAGTGAGAAAAACATCACGGGGTGGTGCGCATTGTATGGGTGTGTGTTACATTACATTCACTAGAAGGAGTGAGAAAAACATCACGGGGTGGTGTGAATCAGAGGGTCTGAATTAGGATAGGCAGTGAGTGGCAATGTAGGATGGAAAAAAGCACCGCGTTGTGGTCAGCATGGGGAGGTCAGGGAACATGCAATGGCAATGTAGGATAGGTTTCTGAAAAACATCGCAGGGTGGTGCGCATTGTATGGTTGTGTGTTACATTACATTCACTAATAGGAGTGAGAAAAACATCACGGGGTGGTGTGAATTGGAGGGTCTGAATTAGGATAGGCAGTGAGTGGCAATGTAGGATGGAGAAAAGCACCGCGGGGTGGTCAGAATGGGGAGGTCATGGAACATGCAGTGGCAATGTAGGATAGGTTTCTGAAAAACATTGCGGGGTGGTGCGCATTGTATGGTTGTCTGTTACATTACATTCACTAGTAGGAGTGAGAAAAACCTCACGGGGTGGTGTGAATCAGAGGGTCTGAATTAGGATAGGCAGTGATTGGCACTGTAGGAAGGAGAAAAGCACCGCGGGTCCGTCAGCATGGGGAGGTCAGGGAACATGCAGTGGCAAATTAGGATAGGTTTCTGAAAAACATCGCGGGGTGGTGCGCATTGTATGGGTGTGTGTTACATTACATTCACTAGTAGGAGAGAGAAAAACATCACGGCGTGGTGCGCATTGTATGGGTGTGTGTTTTTCATTACATTCACTAGTAGGAGTGAGAAAAACATCACGGGGTGGTGTGCATTGTATGGGTGTGTGTTACATTACATTCACTAGTAGGAGTGAGAAAAACATCACGGGGTGGTGTGAATCAGAGGTCTGAATTAGGATAGGCAGTGAGTGGCAATGTAGGATGGAGAAAAGCACCGCGGGGTGGTCAGAATGGGGAGGTCATGGAACATGCATTGGCAATGTAGGATAGGTTTCTGAAAAACATCGCGGGGTGGTGCACATTGTATGGGTGTGTGTTACATTACATTCACATGTAGGAGTGAGAAAAACATCACGGGGTGGTGCGCATTGTATGGGTGTGTGTTACATTACATTCACTAGTAGGAGTGACAAAAACATCACGAGGTGGTGAGAATCGGAGGGTCTGAATTAGTATCGGCAGTGAGTTGCAATGTAGGATGGAGAAAAGCACCGCGGGGTGGTCAGCATGGGGAGGTCAGGGAACATGCAGTGGCTATGTAGGATAGGTTTCTGAAAAACATCAAGTGGTGGTGCGCATTTTATGGGTGTGTGTTACATTACATTCACTAGTAGGAGTGAGAAAAACATCACGGGGTGGTGCGCATTGTATGGGTGTGTGTTACATTACATTGCCTAGTAGGAGTGATAAAAACATCACGGGGTGGTGTGCATTGTATGGGTGTGTGTTACATTACATTCACTAGTAGGAGTGAGAAAAACATCACGGAGTGGTGTGAATCAGAGGGTCTGAATTAGGATAGGCAGTGAGTGGCAATGTAGGATGGAGAAAAGGACCGAGGGGTGGTCAGAATGGGGAGGTCATGGAACATGCAGTGGCAATGTAGGATAGTTTTCTGAAAAACATCGCGGGGTGGTGCGCATTGTATGTGTGTGTGTTACATTACATTCAATAGTAGGAGTGAGAAAAACTTCACGGGGTGGTGCGCATTGTATGGGTGTGTGTTACATTATATTCACTAGTAGGAGTGCGAAAAACATCACGGGGTGGTGTGAATCGGAGGGTCTGAATTAGGACAGGCTGTGAGTGGCAAGGTAGGATGGAGAAAAGCACCGCGGGTTGGTCAGCATGTGGAGGTCAGGGAACATGCAGGATATGTTTCATGTAGGATAGTTTTCTGAAAAACATCACGGGATGGTGCGCATTGTATGGGTGTGTGTTACATTACATTCACTAGTAGGAGTGAGAAAAACATCACTGGGTGGTGCGCATTGTATGGTTGTCTGTTACATTACATTCACTAGTAGGAGTGACAAAAACATCACGAGGTGGTTAGAATCGGAGGGTCTGAATTAGTATCGGCAGTGAGTGGCACTGTAGGAAGGAGAAAAGCACCGCGGGTCCGTCAGCATGGGGAGATCAGGGAACATGCAGTGGCAAATTAGGATAGGTTTCTGAAAAACATCGCGGGGTGGTGCGCATTGTATGGGTGTGTGTTACATTACATTCACTAGTAGGAGTGAGAAAAACATCACGGGGTGGTGCGCATTGTATGGGTGTGTGTTACATTACATTCACTAGTAGGAGTGAGAAAAACATCACGGGGTGGTGTGAATCGGAGTGTCTGAATTAGGACAGGCTGTGGGTGGCAATGTAGGATGGAGAAAAGCACCGCGGGGTGGTCAGCCTTGGGAGGTCAGGGAACATGCAGTGGCAATGTAGGATAGGTTTCAGAAAAACATCGCGGGGTTCTGCGCATTGTATGGGTGTGTGTTACATTACATACACTAGTAGGAGTGAGAAAAACATCACGGCGTGGTGTGAATCGGAGGGTCTGAATTAGGATAGGCAGTGAGTGGCAATGTAGGATGGAGAAAAGCACCGCGGGGTGGTCAGCATGTGTAGGTCAGGGAACATGCAGTGGCAATGCAGGATAGGTTTCTGAAAAACATCGGGGGGTGGTGAGCATTGTATGGGTGTGTGTTACATTACATTCACTAGTAGGAGTGAGAAAAACATCACGGTGTGGTGTGAATCGGAGGGTCTGAATTAGGATAGGCAGTGAGTGGCAATGTAGGATGGAGAAAAGCACCACGGGGTGGTCAGCATGGGGAAGTCAGGGAACATGCAGTGGGAATGTAGGATAGTTTTCTGAAAAACATCACGGGGTGGTGCGCATTGTATGGGTGTGTGTTACATTACATTCACTAGTAGGAGTGAGAAAAACATCACGGGGTGGTGCGCATTGTATTGTTGTATGTTACATTACATTCACTAGTAGGAGAGACAAAAACATCACGAGGTGGTTAGAATCGGAGGGTCTGAATTAGTATCGGCAGTGAGTGGCACTGTAAGAAGGAGAAAAGCACCGCGGGTCCGTCAGCATGGGGAGGTCAGGGAACATGCAGTGGCAAATTAGGATAGGTTTCTGAAAAACATCGCGGGGTGGTGCGCATTGTATGGGTGTGTGTTACATTACATTCACTAGTAGGAGTGAGAAAAACATCACAGGGTGGTGCGCATTGTATGGGTGTGTGTTACATTACATTCACTAGTAGGAGTGAGAAAAACATCACGGGGTGGTGTGCATTGTATGGGTGTGTGTTACATTACATTCACTAGCAGGAGTGAGAAAAACATCACGGGGTGGTGTGAATCAGAGGGTCTGAATTAGGATAGGCAGTGAGTGGCAATGTAGGATGGAAAAAAGCTCCGCGGGGTGGTCAGAATGGGGAGGTCATGGAACATGCATTGGCAATGTAGGATAGGTTTCTGAAAAACATCGCGGGGTGGTGCACATTGTATGGGTGTGTGTTACATTACATTCACATGTAGGAGTGAGAAAAACATCACGGGGTGGTGCGCATTGTATGGGTGTGTGTTACATTACATTCACTAGTAGGAGTGACAAAAACATCACAAGGTGGTGAGAATCGGAGGGTCTGAATTAGTATCGGCAGTGCGTTGCAATGTAGGATGGAGAAAAGCACCACGGGGTGGTCAGCCTGGGGAGGTCAGGGAACATGCAGTGGCTAGGTAGGATAGGTTTCTGAAAAACATCAAGTGGTGGTGCGCATTTTATGGGTGTGTGTTACATTACATTCACTAGTAGGAGTGAGAAAAACATCACGGGTGGTGCGCATTGTATGGGTGTGTGTTACATTACATTCCCTAGTAGGAGTGAGAAAAACATCAAGGGGTGGTGTGCATTGTATGGGTGTGTGTTACATTACATTCACTAGTAGGAGTGCGAAAAACATCACGGGGTGGTGTGAATCGGAGGGTCTGAATTAGGACAGGCTGTGAGTGGCAATGTAGGATGGAGAAAAGCACCGCGGGTTGGTCAGCATGGGGAGGTCAGGGAACATGCAGTGGCAATGTAGGATAGGTTTCAGAAAAACATTGCGGGGTTGTGCGCATTGTATGGGTGTGTGTTACATTACATTCACTAGTAGGAGTGAGAAAAACATCATCGCGTGGTGTGAATCGGAGGGTCTGAATTAGGATAGGCAGTGAGTGGCCATGTAGGATGGAGAAAAGCACCGCGGGGTGGTCAGCATGTGTAGGTCAGGGAACATGCAGTGGCAATGCAGGATAGGTTTCTGAAAAACATCGGGGGGTGGTGCGCATTGTATGGGTGTGTGTTACATTACATTCACTAGTAGGAGTGAGAAAAACATCACGGTGTGGTGTGAATCGGAGGGTCTGAATTAGGATAGGCAGTGAGTGGCAATGTAGGATGGAGAAAAGCACCACGGGGTGGTCAGCATGGGGAAATCAGGGAACATGCAGTGGGAATGTAGGATAGTTTTCTGAAAAACATCACGGGGTGGTGCGCATTGTATGGGTGTGTGTTACATTACATTCACTAGTAGGAGTGAGAAAAACATCACGGGGTGGTGCGCATTGTATGGGTGTGTGTTACATTACATTCACTAGTAGGAGTGAGAAAAACATCACGGGGTGGTGCGCATTGTATGGGTGTGTGTTACATTACATTCTCTAGTAGGAGTGAGAAAAACATCATGGGGTGGTGTGAATCGGAGGGTCTGAATTAGGATAGGCAGTGAGTGGCAATGTAGGATGGAGAAAAGCACCGCGGGCTGGTCAGCATGGGGAGGTCAGGGAACATGCAGTGGCAATGTAGGATATTTTTCTGAAAAATATCGCGGGGTGGTGCGCATTGTATGGGTGAGTGTTACATTACATTCACTAGTAGGAGTGAGAAAAACATCACGGGGTGGTGTGAATCGAATTGTCTGAATTAGGATAGGCAGTGAGTGTCAATGTAGGATGGAGAAAAGCACCGCGGGGTGGTCAGCATGGGGAGGTCATGGAACATGCAGTGGCAATATAGGATAGGTTTCTGAAAAACATCGCGGGATGGTGCGCATTGTATGGGTGTGTGTTACATTACATTCACTAGTAGGAGTGAGAAAAACATCACGGTGTGGTGTGAATCGCAGGGTCTGAATTAGGATAGGCAGTGAGTGGCAATGTAGGATGGAGAAAAGCACCGCAGGGTGGTCAGCATGGGGAGGTCAGGGAACATGCAGTGGCAATGTAGTGTAGGTTTCTGAAAAACATCGCGGGGTGGTGCGCATTGTATGGTTGTGTGTTACATTACATTCACTAGTAGGAGTGAGAAAAACATCACGGGGTAGTGAGCATTGTATGGGTGTGTGTTACATTACATTCACTAGTAGGAGTGAGATAAACATCACGGGGTGGTGTGAATCGGAGGGTCTGAATTAGTATCGGCAGTGAGTGGCAATGTAGGATGGAGAAAAGCACCGTGGGGTGGTCAGCATGGGGAGGTCAGGGAACATGCAGTGGCAATGAACGATAGTTTTCTGAAAAACATCACGGGGTGGTGTGCATTGTATGGGTGTGTGTTACATTACATTCACTAGTAGGAGTGAGAAAAACATCACAGGGTGGTGCGCATTGTATGGGTGTGTGTTACATTACATTCACTAGTAGGAGTGAGAAAAACATCACGGGGTGTTGTGATTCGGAGGGTCTCAATTAGGATAGGCAGTGAGTGGGAATGTAGGATGGAGAAAAGCTCCGCGGGGTGGTCAGAATGGGGAGGTCATGGAACATGCAGTGGCAATGTAGGATAGGTTTCTGAAAAACATCGCGGGGTGGTGCGCATTGTATGGGTGTGTGTTACATTACATTCACTAGTAGGAGTGAGAAAAACATCACGGGGTGGTGCGCATTGTATGGGTGTGTGTTACATTACATTCACTAGTAGGAGTGAGAAAAACATCACGCGGTGGTGCGTATTTTATGGGTGTGTGTTACATTACATTCACTAGTAGGAGTGAGAAAAAAATCACGGGGTGGTGTGAATCGGAGGGTCTGAATTAGGATAGGCAGTGAGTGGAAAGGTAGGATGGAGAAAAGCACCGCGGGGTGGTCAGCATGGGGAGGTCAGGGAACATGCAGTGGCAATGTAGGATAGGTTTATGAAAAATATCGCGGGGTGGTGCGCATTGTATGGGTGTGTGTTACATTACATTCACTAGTAGGAGTGAGAAAAACATCACGGTGTGGTGTGAATCACAGGGTCTGAATTAGGATAGGCAGTTAGTGGCAATGTAGGATGGAGAAAAGCACCGCGGGGTGGTCAGCATGGGGAGGTCATGGAACATGAAGTGGCAATGTAGGATAGGTTTCTGAAAAACATCGCGGGGTGGTGCGCATTGTATGGTTGTGTGTTACATTACATTCACTAGTAGGAGTGAGAAAAACATCACGGGGTAGTGAGCATTGTATGGGTGCCTGTTACATTACATTCACTAGTAGGAGTGAGAAAAACATCACGGGGTGGTGTGAATCGCAGGGCCTGAATTAGGATAGGCAGTGAGTGGCAATGTAGGATGGAGAAAAGCACCGCGTGGTGGTCAGCATGGGGAGGTCAGGGAACATGCAATGGCAATGTAGGATAGGTTTCTGAAAAACATCGCAGGGTGGTGCGCATTGTATGGTTGTGTGTTACATTACATTCACTAGTAGGAGTGAGAAAAACATCACGGGGTGGTGTGAATTGGAGGGTCTGAATTAGGATAGGCAGTGAGTGGCAATGTAGGATGGAGAAAAGCACCGCGGGGTGGTCAGAATGGGAAGGTAATGGAACATGCAGTGGCAATGTAGGATAGGTTTCTGAAAAACATCGCGGGGTGGTGCGCATTGTATGGGTGTGTGTTACATTACATACACTAGTAGGAGTGAGAAAAACATCACAGGGTGGTGCGCATTGTATGGGTGTGTGTTACATTACATTCACTAGTAGGAGTGAGAAAAACATCACACGGTGGTGCGCATTGTATGGGTGTGTGTTACATTACATTCTCTAGTAGGAGTGAGAAAAACATCACGGGGTGGTGTGAATCGGAGGGTCTGAATTAGGATAGGCAGTGAGTATCAATGTAGGATGGAGAAAAGCACCACGGGCTGGTCAGCATGGGGAGGTCAGGGAACATGCAGTGGCAATGTAGGATATTTTTCTGAAAAATATCGCGGTGTGGTGCGCATTGTATGGGTGTGTGTTACATTACATCCACTAGTAGGAGTGAGAAAAACATCACGGGGTGGTGTGAATCGAAGGGTCTGAATTAGGATAGGCAGTGAGTGGCAATGTAGGATGGAGGAAAGCACCGCGGGGTGGTCAGCATGGGGAGGTCAGGGAACATGCAGTGGCAATGAACGATAGTTTTCTGAAAAACATCATGGGGTGGTGCGCATTGTATGGGTGTGTGTTACATTACATTCACTAGTAGGAGTGAGAAAAACATCACGGGGTTGCGTGAATCGGAGGGTCTGAATTAGGATAGGCAGTGAGTGGCAATGAAGGATGGAGAAAAGCTCCGCGGGGTGGTCAGCATGCGGACGTCAGGGAACATGCAGTGGCAATGTAGGATAGGTTTCTGAAAAACATCGCGGGGTGGTGCACATTATATGGGTGTGTGTTGCATAACATTCACTAGTAGGAGTGAGAAAAACATCACGGGTTGGTGTGAATCGGAGGGCCAGATTTAGGATAGGCAGTGAGTGGCAATGTCGGAGAGAGAAAAGCACCGCGCGGTGGTCAGCATGGGGAGGTCAGGGAACATGCAGTGGCAATGTAGGATAGGTTTCTGAAAAGCATCCCGGGTTGTTGCGCATTGTATGGGTGTGTGTTACATTACATTCACTAGTAGGAGTGAGAAAAACATCACGGGGTGGTGTGAATGAGAGGTCTGAATTAGGATAGGCAGTGAGTGGCAATGTAGGATGTAGAAAAGCACCACGGGGTGGTCAGAATGGGGAGGTCATGGAACATGCATTGGCAATGTAGGATAGGTTTCTGAAAAACATCGCGGGGTGGTGCACATTGTATGGGTGTGTGTTACATTACATTCACATGTAGGAGTGAGAAAAACATCACGGGGTGGTGCGCATTGTATCGGTGTGTGTTACATTACATTCACTAGTAGGAGTGACAAAAACATCACGAGGTGGTGATAATCGGAGGGTCTGAATTAGTATCGGCAGTGAGTTGCAATGTAGGATGGAGAAAAGCACCGCGGGGTGGTCAGCATGGGGAGGTCAGGGAACATGCAGTGGCTATGTAGGATAGGTTTCTGAAAAACATCAAGTGGTGGTGCGCATTTTATGGGTGTGTGTTACATTACATTCGCTAGTAGGAGTGAGAAAAACATCACGGGGTGGTGCGCATTGTATGGGTGTGTGTTACATTACATTCCCTAGTAGGAGTGAGAAAAACATCAGGGGTGGTGTGAATCAGAGGTCTGAATTAGGATAGGCAGTGAGTGGCAATGTAGGATGTAGAAAAGCACCGCGGGGTGGTCAGAATGGGGAGGTCATGGAACATGCATTGGCAATGTAGGATAGGTTTCTGAAAAACATCGCAGGGTGGTGCACATTGTATGGGTGTGTGTTACATTACATTCATATGTAGGAGTGAGAAAAACATCACGGGGTGGTGTGCATTGTATGGGTGTGTGTTACATTACATTCACTAGTAGGAGTGACAAAAACATCACGAGGTGGTGAGAATCGGAGGGTCTGAATTAGTATCGGCAGTGAGTTGCAATGTAGGATGGAGAAAAGCACCGCGGGGTTGTCAGCATGGGGAGGTCAGGGAACATGCAGTGGCTATGTAGGATAGGTTTCTGAAAAACATCAAGTGGTGGTGCGCATTTTATGGGTATGTGTTACATTACATTCACTAGTAGGAGTGAGAAAAACATCACGGGGTGGTGCGCATTGTATGGGTGTGTGTTACATTACATTCCCTAGTAGGAGTGAGAAAAACATCACGGGGTGGTGTGCATTGTATGGGTGTGTGTTACATTACATTCACTAGTAGGAGTGAGAAAAACATCACGGAGTGGTGTGAATCAGAGGGTCTGAATTAGGATAGACAGTGAGTGGCAATGTAGGATGGAGAAAAGGACCGAGGGGTGGTCAGAATGGGGAGGTCATGGAACATGCAGTGGCAATGTAGGATAGTTTTCTGAAAAACATCGCGGGGTGGTGCGCATTGTATGGGTGTGTGTTACATTACATTCACTAGTAGGAGTGAGAAAAACATCACGGGGTGGTGCGCATTGTATGGGTGTGTGTTACATTATATTCACTAGTAGGAGTGTGAAAAACATCACGGGGTGGTGTGAATCGGAGGGTCTGAATTAGGACAGGCTGTGAGTGGCAATGTAGGATGGAGAAAAGCACCGCGGGTTGGTCAGCATGGGGAGGTCAGGGAACATGCAGGATATGTTTCATGTAGGATAGGTTTCAGAAAAACATCGCGGGGTTGTGCGCATTGTATGGGTGTGTGTTACATTACATTCACTAGTAGGAGTGAGAAAAACATCACGGCGTGGTGTGAATCGGAGGGTCTGAATTAGGATAGGCAGTGAGTGGCAATGTAGGATGGAGAAAAGCACCGCGGGGTGCTCAGCATGTGTAGGTCAGGGAACATGCAGTGGCAATGCAGGATAGGTTTCTGAAAAACATCGGGGGGTGGTGCGCATTGTATGGGTGTGTGTTACATTACATTCACTAGTAGGAGTGAGAAAAACATCACGGTGTGGTGTGAATCGGAGGGTCTGAATTAGGATACGCAGTGAGTGGCAATGTAGGAAGGAGAAAAGCACCACGGGTGGTCAGCGTGGGGAAGTCAGGGAACATGCAGTGGGAATGCAGGATAGTTTTCTGAAAAACATCACGGGGTGGTGCGCATTGTATGGGTGTGTGTTACTTTACATTCACTAGTAGGAGTGAGAAAAACATCACGGGGTGGTGCGCATTGTATGGGTGTGTGTTACATTACATTCCCTAGTAGGAGTGAGAAAAACATCACGGGGTGGTGTGCATTGTATGGGTGTGTGTTACATTACATTCACTAGTAGGAGTGAGAAAAACATCACGGAGTGGTGTGAATCAGAGGGTCTGAATTAGGATAGGCAGTGAGTGGCAATGTAGGATGGAGAAAAGGCCCGAGGGGTGGTCAGAATGGGGAGGTCATGGAACATGCAGTGGCAATGTAGGGTAGGTTTCTGAAAAACATCGCGGGGTGGTGCGCATTGTATGGTTGTGTGTTACATTACATTCACTAGTAGGAGTGAGAAAAACATCACGGGGTAGTGAGCATTGTATGGGTGTGTGTTACATTACATTCACTAGTAGGAGTGAGAAAAACATCACGGGGTGGTTTGAATCGGAGGGTCTGAATTAGTATCGGCAGTGAGTGGCAATGTAGGATGGAGAAAAGCACCGTGGGGTGGTCAGCATGGGGAGGTCAGGGAACATGCAGTGGCAATGAACGATAGTTTTCTGAAAAACATCACGGGGTGGTGTGCATTGTATGGGTGTGTGTTACATTACATTCACTAGTAGGAGTGAGAAAAACATCACGGGGTGGTGCGCATTGTATGGGTGTGTGTTACATTACATTCACTAGTAGGAGTGAGAAAAACATCACGGGGTGTTGTGATTCGGAGGGTCTCAATTAGGATAGGCAGTGAATGGGAATGTAGGATGGAGAAAAGCTCCGCGGGGTGGTCAGAATGGGGAGGTCATGGAACATGCAGTGGCAATGTAGGATAGGTTTCTGAAAAACATCCCGGGGTGGTGCGCATTGTATGGGTGTGTGTTACATTACATTCACTAGTAGGAGTGAGAAAAACATCACGGGGTAGTGAGCATTGTATGGGTGTGTGTTACATTACACTCACTAGTAGGAGTGAGAAAAACATCACGGGGTGGTGTGAATCGGAGGGTCTGAATTAGTATCGGCAGTGAGTGGCAATGTAGGATGGAGAAAAGCACCGTGGGGTGGTCAGCATGGGGAGGTCAGGGAACATGCAGTGGCAATGAACGATAGTTTTCTGAAAAACATCACGGGGTGGTGTGCATTGTATGGGTGTGTGTTACATTACATTCACTAGTAGGAGTGAGAAAAACATCACGGGGTGGTGCGCATTGTATGGGTGTGTGTTACATTACATTCACTAGTAGGAGTGAGAAAAACATCACGGGGTGTTGTGATTCGGAGGGTCTCAATTAGGATAGGCAGTGAGTGGGAATGTAGGATGGAGAAAAGCTCCGCGGGGTGGTCAGAATGGGGAGGTCATGGAACATGCAGTGGCAATGTAGGATAGGTTTCTGAAAAACATCCCGGGGTGGTGCGCATTGTATGGGTGTGTGTTACATTACATTCACTAGTAGGAGTGAGAAAAACATCACGGGGTAGTGAGCATTGTATGGGTGTGTGTTACATTACACTCACTAGTAGGAGTGAGAAAAACATCACGGGGTGGTGTGAATCGGAGGGTCTGAATTAGTATCGGCAGTGAGTGGCAATGTAGGATGGAGAAAAGCACCGTGGGGTGGTCAGCATGGGGAGGTCAGGGAACATGCAGTGGCAATGAACGATAGTTTTCTGAAAAACATCACGGGGTGGTGTGCATTGTATGGGTGTGTGTTACATTACATTCACTAGTAGGAGTGAGAAAAACATCACGGGGTGGTGCGCATTGTATGGGTGTGTGTTACATTACATTCACTAGTAGGAGTGAGAAAAACATCACGGGGTGTTGTGATTCGGAGGGTCTCAATTAGGATAGGCAGTGAGTGGGAATGTAGGATGGAGAAAAGCTCCGCGGGGTGGTCAGAATGGGGAGGTCATGGAACATGCAGTGGCAATGTAGGATAGGTTTCTGAAAAACATCGCGGGGTGGTGTGCATTGTATGGGTGTGTGTTACATTACATTCACTAGTAGGAGTGAGAAAAACATCACGGGGTGGTGCGCATTGTATGGGTGTGTGTTACATTACATTCACTAGTAGGAGTGAGAAAAACATCACGCGGTGGTGCGTATTGTATGGGTGTGTGTTACATTACATTCACTAGTAGGAGTGAGAAAAAAATCACGGGGTGGTGTGAATCGGAGGGTCTGAATTAGGATAGGCAGTGAGTGGAAATGTAGGATGGAGAAAAGCACCGCGGGGTGGTCAGCATGGGGAGGTCAGGGAACATGCAGTGGCAATGTAGGATACGTTTATGAAAAATATCGCGGGGTGGTGCGCATTGTATGCGTGTGTGTTACATTACATTCACTAGTAGGAGTGAGAAAAACATCACGGGGTTGTGTGAATCGGAGGGTCTGAATTAGGATAGGCAGTGAGTGGCAATGTCGGATGGAGAAAAGCACCGCGGGGTGGTCAGCATGGGGAGGTCAGGGAACATGCAGTGGCAATGTAGGATAGGTTTCTGAAAAACATCGCGGGGTGGTGCGCATTGTATGGGTGTGTGTTACATTACATTCACTAGTAGGAGTGAGAAAAATATCACGGGGTGGTGCGCATTGTATGGGTGTGTGTTACATTACATTCACTAGTAGGAGTGAGAAAAACATCACGGTGTGGTGTGAATCACAGGGTCTGAATTAGGATAGGCAGTTAGTGGCAATGTAGGATGGAGAAAAGCACCGCGGGGTGGTCAGCATGGGGAGGTCATGGAACATGAAGTGGCAATGTAGGATAGGTTTCTGAAAAACATCGCGGGGTGGTGCGCATTGTATGGTTGTGTGTTACATTACATTCACTATTAGGAGTGAGAAAAACATCACGGGGTAGTGAGCATTGTATGGGTGCCTGTTACATTACATTCACTAGTAGGAGTGAGAAAAACATCACGGGGTGGTGTGAATCGCAGGGCCTGAATTAGGATAGGCAGTGAGTGGCAATGTAGGATGGAGAAAAGCACCGCGTGGTGGTCAGCATGGGGAGGTCAGGGAACATGCAATGGCAATGTAGGATAGGTTTCTGAAAAACATCGCAGGGTGGTGCGCATTGTATGGTTGTGTGTTACATTACATTCACTAGTAGGAGTGAGAAAAACATCACGGGGTGGTGTGAATTGAATGGTCTGAATTAGGATAGGCAGTGAGTGGCAATGTAGGATGGAGAAAAGCACTGCGGGGTGGTCAGAATGGGGAGGTCATGGAACATGCAGTGGCAATGTAGGATAGGTTTCTGAAAAACATCGCGGGGTGGTGCGCATTGTATGGGTGTGTGTTACATTACATTCACTAGTAGGAGTGAGAAAAACATCACAGGGTGGTGCGCATTGTATGGGTGTGTGTTACATTACATTCACTAGTAGGAGTGAGAAAAACATCACACGGTGGTGTGAATCGGAGGGTCTGAATTAGGATAGGCAGTGAGTATCAATGTAGGATGGAGAAAAGCACCGCGGGCTGGTCAGCATCGGGAGGTCAGGGAACATGCAGTGGCAATGTAGGATATTTTTCTGAAAAATATCGCGGTGTGGTGCGCATTGTATGGGTGTGTGTTACATTACATCCACTAGTAGGAGTGAGAAAAACATCACGGGGTGGTGTGAATCGAAGGGTCTGAATTAGGATAGGCAGTGAGTGGCAATGTAGGATGGAGGAAAGCACCGCGGGGTGGTCAGCATGGGGAGGTCAGGGAACATGCAGTGGCAATGAACGATAGTTTTCTGAAAAACATCATGGGGTGGTGCGCATTGTATGGGTGTGTGTTACATTACATTCACTAGTAGGAGTGAGAAAAACATCACGGGGTTGCGTGAATCGGAGGGTCTGAATTAGGATAGGCAGTGAGTGGCAATGAAGGATGGAGAAAAGCTCCGCGGGGTGGTCAGCATGCGGACGTCAGGGAACATGCAGTGGCAATGTAGGATAGGTTTCTGAAAAACATCGCGGGGTGGTGCACATTATATGGGTGTGTGTTGCATAACATTCACTAGTAGGAGTGAGAAAAACATCACGGGTTGGTGTGAATCGGAGGGCCTGATTTAGGATAGGCAGTGAGTGGCAATGTCGGAGAGAGAAAAGCACCGCGCGGTGGTCAGCATGGGGAGGTCAGGGAACATGCAGTGGCAATGTAGGATAGGTTTCTGAAAAGCATCCCGGGTTGGTGCGCATTGTATGGGTGTGTGTTACATTACATTCACTAGTAGGAGTGAGAAAAACATCACGGGGTGGTGCGCATTGTATGGGTGTGTGTTACATTACATTCACTAGAAGGAGTGAGAAAAACATCGCGGGGTGGTGTGAATCAGAAGGTCTGAATTAGGATAGGCAGTGAGTGGCAATGTAGGATGGAAAAAAGCACCGCGTGGTGGTCAGCATGGGGAGGTCAGGGAACATGCAATGGCAATGTAGGATAGGTTTCTGAAAAACATCAAGTGGTGGTGCGCATTTTATGGGTGTGTGTTACATTACATTCACTAGTAGGAGTGAGAAAAACATCACGGCGTGGTGAGAATCGCAGGGTCTGAATTAGGTTAGGCAGTGAGTGGCACTGTAGGAAGGGGAAAAGCACCGCGGGTCCGTCAGCATGGGGAGGTCAGGGAACATGCAGTGGCAAATTAGGATAGGTTTCTGAAAAACATCGCGGGGTGGTGCGCATTGTATGGGTGTGTGTTACATTACATTCACTAGTAGGAGTGAGAAAAACATCACGGGGTGGTGCGCATTGTATGGGTGTGTGTTACATTACATTCACTAGTAGGAGTGAGAAAAACATCACGGGGTGGTGTGCATTGTATGGGTGTGTGTTACATTACATTCACTAGTAGGAGTGAGAAAAACATCACGGGGTGGTGTGAATGAGAGGTCTGAATTAGGATAGGCAGTGAGTGGCAATGTAGGATGTAGAAAAGCACCACGGGGTGGTCAGAATGGGGAGGTCATGGAACATGCATTGGCAATGTAGGATAGGTTTCTGAAAAACATCGCGGGGTGGTGCACATTGTATGGGTGTGTGTTACATTACATTCACATGTAGGAGTGAGAAAAACATCACGGGGTGGTGCGCATTGTATGGGTGTGTGTTACATTACATTCACTAGTAGGAGTGACAAAAACATCACGGGGTGGTGCGCATTGTATGGGTGTGTGTTACATTACATTCACTAGTAGGAGTGAGAAAAACATCACGGTGTGGTGTGAATCACAGGGTCTGAATTAGGATAGGCAGTTAGTGGCAATGTAGGATGGAGAAAAGCACCGCGGGGTGGTCAGCATGGGGAGGTCATGGAACATGAAGTGGCAATGTAGGATAGGTTTCTGAAAAACATCGCGGGGTGGTGCGCATTGTATGGTTGTGTGTTACATTACATTCACTATTAGGAGTGAGAAAAACATCACGGGGTAGTGAGCATTGTATGGGTGCCTGTTACATTACATTCACTAGTAGGAGTGAGAAAAACATCACGGGGTGGTGTGAATCGCAGGGCCTGAATTAGGATAGGCAGTGAGTGGCAATGTAGGATGGAGAAAAGCACCGCGTGGTGGTCAGCATGGGGAGGTCAGGGAACATGCAATGGCAATGTAGGATAGGTTTCTGAAAAACATCGCAGGGTGGTGCGCATTGTATGGTTGTGTGTTACATTACATTCACTAGTAGGAGTGAGAAAAACATCACGGGGTGGTGTGAATTGGAGGGTCTGAATTAGGATAGGCAGTGAGTGGCAATGTAGGATGGAGAAAAGCACTGCGGGGTGGTCAGAATGGGGAGGTCATGGAACATGCAGTGGCAATGTAGGATAGGTTTCTGAAAAACATCGCGGGGTGGTGCGCATTGTATGGGTGTGTGTTACATTACATTCACTAGTAGGAGTGAGAAAAACATCACAGGGTGGTGCGCATTGTATGGGTGTGTGTTACATTACATTCACTAGTAGGAGTGAGACAAACATCACACGGTGGTGCGCATTGTATGGGTGTGTGTTACATTACATTCACTAGTAGGAGTGAGAAAAACATCACGGGGTTGCGTGAATCGGAGGGTCTGAATTAGGATAGGCAGTGAGTGGCAATGAAGGATGGAGAAAAGCTCCGCGGGGTGGTCAGCATGCGGACGTCAGGGAACATGCAGTGGCAATGTAGGATAGGTTTCTGAAAAACATCGCGGGGTGGTGCACATTATATGGGTGTGTGTTGCATAACATTCACTAGTAGGAGTGAGAAAAACATCACGGGTTGGTGTGAATCGGAGGGCCTGATTTAGGATAGGCAGTGAGTGGCAATGTCGGAGAGAGAAAAGCACCGCGCGGTGGTCAGCATGGGGAGGTCAGGGAACATGCAGTGGCAATGTAGGATAGGTTTCTGAAAAGCATCCCGGGTTGGTGCGCATTGTATGGGTGTGTGTTACATTACATTCACTAGTAGGAGTGAGAAAAACATCACGGGGTGGTGCGCATTGTATGGGTGTGTGTTACATTACATTCACTAGAAGGAGTGAGAAAAACATCACGGGGTGGTGTGAATCAGAAGGTCTGAATTAGGATAGGCAGTGAGTGGCAATGTAGGATGGAAAAAAGCACCACGTGGTGGTCAGCATGGGGAGGTCAGGGAACATGCAATGGCAATGTAGGATAGGTTTCTGAAAAACATCAAGTGGTGGTGCGCATTTTATGGGTGTGTGTTATATTACATTCACTAGTAGGGGTGAGAAAAACATCACGGCGTGGTGAGAATCGCAGGGTCTGAATTAGGTTAGGCAGTGAGTGGCACTGTAGGAAGGGGAAAAGCACCGCGGGTCCGTCAGCATGGGGAGGTCAGGGAACATGCAGTGGCAAATTAGGATAGGTTTCTGAAAAACATCGCGGGGTGGTGCGCATTGTATGGGTGTGTGTTACATTACATTCACTAGTAGGAGTGAGAAAAACATCACGGGGTGGTGCGCATTGTATGGGTGTGTGTTACATTACATTCACTAGTAGGAGTGAGAAAAACATCACGGAGTGGTGCGCATTGTATGGGTGTGTGTTATATTACATTCACTAGTAGGGGTGAGAAAAACATCACGGCGTGGTGAGAATCGCAGGGTCTGAATTAGGTTAGGCAGTGAGTGGCACTGTAGGAAGGGGAAAAGCACCGCGGGTCCGTCAGCATGGGGAGGTCAGGGAACATGCAGTGGCAAATTAGGATAGGTTTCTGAAAAACATCGCGGGGTGGTGCGCATTGTATGGGTGTGTGTTACATTACATTCACTAGTAGGAGTGAGAAAAACATCACGGGGTGGTGCGCATTGTATGGGTGTGTGTTACATTACATTCACTAGTAGGAGTGAGAAAAACATCACGGGGTGGTGTGAATCAGAGGTCTGAATTAGGATAGGCAGTGAGTGGCAATGTAGTATGTAGAAAAGCACCGCGGGGTGGTCAGAATGGGGAGGTCATGGAACATGCATTGGCAATGTAGGATAGGTTTCTGAAAAACATCGCGGGGTGGTGCACATTGTATGGGTGTGTGTTACATTACATTCACATGTAGGAGTGAGAAAAACATCACGGGGTTGTGCGCATTGTATGGGTGTGTGTTACATTACATTCACTAGTAGGAGTGACAAAAACATCACGAGGTGTTGAGAATCGGAGGGTCTGAATTAGTATCGGCAGTGAGTTGCAATGTAGGATGGAGAAAAGCACCGCGGGGTGGTCAGCATGGGGAGGTCAGGGAACATGCAGTGGCTATGTAGGATAGGTTTCTGAAAAACATCAAGTGGTGGTGCGCATTTTATGGGTGTGTGTTACATTACATTCACTAGTAGGAGTGAGAAAAACATCACGGGGTGGTGCGCATTGTATGGGTGTGTGTTACATTACATTCCCTAGTAGGAGTGAGAAAAACATCACGGGGTGGTGTGCATTGTATGGGTGTGTGTTACATTACATTCACTAGTAGGAGTGAGAAAAACATCACGGAGTGGTGTGAATCAGAGGGTCTGAATTAGGATAGGCAGTGAGTGGCAATGTAGGATGGAGAAAAGGACCGAGGGGTGGTCAGAATGGGGAGGTCATGGAACATGCAGTGGCAATGTAGGATAGTTTTCTGAAAAACATCGCGGGGTGGTGCGCATTGTATGGGTGTGTGTTACATTACATTCACTAGTAGGAGTGAGAAAAACATCACGGGGTGGTGCGCATTGTATGGGTGTGTGTTACATTATATTCACTAGTAGGAGTGCGAAAAACATCACGGGGTGGTGTGAATCGGAGGGTCTGAATTAGGACAGGCTGTGAGTGGCAATGTAGGATGGAGAAAAGCACCGCGGGTTGGTCAGCATGGGGAGGTCAGGGAACATGCAGGATATGTTTCATGTAGGATAGGTTTCAGAAAAACATCGCGGGGTTGTGCGCATTGTATGGGTGTGTGTTACATTACATTCACTAGTAGGAGTGAGAAAAACATCACGGCGTGGTGTGAATCGGAGGGTCTGAATTAGGATAGGCAGTGAGTGGCAATGTAGGATGGAGAAAAGCACCGCGGGGTGCTCAGCATGTGTAGGTCAGGGAACATGCAGTGGCAATGCAGGATAGGTTTCTGAAAAACATCGGGGGGTGGTGCGCATTGTATGGGTGTGTGTTACATTACATTCACTAGTAGGAGTGAGAAAAACATCACGGTGTGGTGTGAATTGGAGGGTCTGAATTAGGATACGCAGTGAGTGGCAATGTAGGATGGAGAAAAGCACCACGGGGGGTCAGCGTGGGGAAGTCAGGGAACATGCAGTGGGAATGCAGGATAGTTTTCTGAAAAACATCACGGGGTGGTGCGCATTGTATGGGTGTGTGTTACATTACATTCACTAGTAGGAGTGAGAAAAACATCACGGGGTGGTGCGCATTGTATGGGTGTGTGTTACATTACATTCCCTAGTAGGAGTGAGAAAAACATCACGGGGTGGTGTGCATTGTATGGGTGTGTGTTACATTACATTCACTAGTAGGAGTGAGAAAAACATCACGGAGTGGTGTGAATCAGAGGGTCTGAATTAGGATAGGCAGTGAGTGGCAATGTAGGATGGAGAAAAGGACCGAGGGGTGGTCAGAATGGGGAGGTCATGGAACATGCAGTGGCAATGTAGGGTAGGTTTCTGAAAAACATCGCGGGGTGGTGCGCATTGTATGGTTGTGTGTTACATTACATTCACTAGTAGGAGTGAGAAAAACATCACGGGGTAGTGAGCATTGTATGGGTGTGTGTTACATTACATTCACTAGTAGGAGTGAGAAAAACATCACGGGGTGGTGTGAATCGGAGGGTCTGAATTAGTATCGGCAGTGAATGGCAATGTAGGATGGAGAAAAGCACCGTGGGGTGGTCAGCATGGGGAGGTCAGGGAACATGCAGTGGCAATGAACGATAGTTTTCTGAAAAACATCACGGGGTGGTGTGCATTGTATGGGTGTGTGTTACATTACATTCACTAGTAGGAGTGAGAAAAACATCACGGGGTGGTGCGCATTGTATGGGTGTGTGTTACATTACATTCACTAGTAGGAGTGAGAAAAACATCACGGGGTGTTGTGATTCGGAGGGTCTCAATTAGGATAGGCAGTGAAAGGGAATGTAGGATGGAGAAAAGCACCGCGGGGTGGTCAGAATGGGGAGGTCATGGAACATGCAGTGGCAATGTAAGATAGGTTTCTGAAAAACATCGCGGGGTGGTGCGCATTGTATGGGTGTGTGTTACATTACATTCACTAGTAGGAGTGAGAAAAACATCACGGGGTGGTGCGCATTGTATGGGTGTGTGTTACATTACATTCACTAGTAGGAGTGAGAAAAACATCACGCGGTGGTGCGTATTGTATGGGTGTGTGTTACATTACATTCACTAGTAGGAGTGAGAAAAAAATCACGGGGTGGTGTGAATCGGAGGGTCTGAATTAGGATAGGCAGTGAGTGGAAATGTAGGATGGAGAAAAGCACCGCGGGGTGGTCAGCATGGGGAGGTCAGGGAACATGCAGTGGCAATGTAGGATACGTTTATGAAAAATATCGCGGGGTGGTGCGCATTGTATGCGTGTGTGTTACATTACATTCACTAGTAGGAGTGAGAAAAACATCACGGGGTTGTGTGAATCGGAGGGTCTGAATTAGGATAGGCAGTGAGTGGCAATGTCGGATGGAGAAAAGCACCGCGGGGTGGTCAGCATGGGGAGGTCAGGGAACATGCAGTGGCAATGTAGGATAGGTTTCTGAAAAACATCGCGGGGTGGTGCGCATTGTATGGGTGTGTGTTACATTACATTCACTAGTAGGAGTGAGAAAAATATCACGGGGTGGTGCGCATTGTATGGGTGTGTGTTACATTACATTCACTAGTAGGATTGAGAAAAACATCACGGTGTGGTGTGAATCACAGGGTCTGAATTAGGATAGGCAGTTAGTGGCAATGTAGGATGGAGAAAAGCACCGCGGCGTGGTCAGCATGGGGAGGTCAGGGAACATGAAGTGGCAATGTAGGATAGGTTTCTGAAAAACATCGCGGGGTGGTGCGCATTGTATGGTTGTGTGTTACATTACATTCACTAGTAGGAGTGAGAAAAACATCACGGGGTAGTGAGCATTGTATGGGTGCCTGTTACATTACATTCACTAGTAGGAGTGAGAAATACATCACGGGGTGGTGTGAATCGCAGGGCCTGAATTAGGATAGGCAGTGAGTGGCAATGTAGGATGGAGAAAAGCACCGCGTGGTGGTCAGCATGGGGAGGTCAGGGAACATGCAATGGCAATGTAGGATAGGTTTCTGAAAAACATCGCAGGGTGGTGCGCATTGTATGGGTGTGTGTTACATTACATTCACTAGTAGGAGTGAGAAAAACATCACACGGTGGTGCGCATTGTATGGGTGTGTGTTACATTACATTCACTAGTAGGAGTGAGAAAAACATCACACGGTGGTGCGCATTGTATGGGTGTGTGTTACATTACATTCACTAGTAGGAGTGAGAAAAACATCACGGGGTGGTGTGAATCGGAGGGACTGAATTAGGATAGGCAGTGAGTGGCAATGTAGGATGGAGAAAAGCACCGCGGGCTGGTCAGCATGAGGAGGTCAGGGAACATGCAGTGGCAATGTAGGATATTTTTCTGAAAAATATCGCGGTGTGGTGCGCATTGTATGGGTGTGTGTTACATTACATTCACTAGTAGGAGTGAGAAAAACATCACGGGGTGGTGTGAATCGAAGGGTCTGAATTAGGATAGGCAGTGAGTGGCAATGTAGGATGGAGGAAAGCACCGCGTGGTGGTCAGCATGGGGAGGTCAGGGAACATGCAGTGGCAATGAACGATAGTTTTCTGAAAAACATCATGGGGTGGTGCGCATTGTATGGGTGTGTGTTACATTACATTCACTAGTAGGAGTGAGAAAAACATCACGGGGTTGCGTGAATCGGAGGGTCTGAATTAGGATAGGCAGTGAGTGGCAATGAAGGATGGAGAAAAGCTCCGCGGGGTGGTCAGCATGCGGACGTCAGGGAACATGCAGTGGCAATGTAGGATAGGTTTCTGAAAAACATCGCGGGATGGTGCACATTGTATGGGTGTGTGTTACATTACATTCACTAGTAGGAGTGAGAAAAACTTCACAGGGTGGTGCGCATTGTATGGGTGTGTGTTACATTACATTCACTAGTAGGAGTGAGCAAAACATCACGCGGTGGTGCGCATTTTATGGGAGTGTGTTACATAACATTCACTATTAGGAGTGAGAAAAACATCACGGGATGCTGTGAATCGGAGGTTCTGATTTGGACAGGCAGTGAGTGGCAATGTCGGATGGAGAAAAGCACTGCGGGGTGGTCAGCATGGGGAGGTCAGGGAACATGCAGTGGCAATGTAGGATAGGTTTCTGAAAAACATCGCGGGGTGGTGCGCATTGTATGGGTGTGTGTTACATTACATTCACTAGTAGGAGTGAGAAAAACATCACGGTGTGGTGTGAATCGCAGGGTCTGAATTAGGATAGGCAGTGAGTGGCAATGTAGGATGGAGAAGAGCACCGCGGGGTGGTCAGAATGGGGAGGTCATGGAACATGCAGTGGCAATGTAGGATAGGTTTCTGAAAAACATCGCGGGGTGGTGCGCATTGTATGGGTGTGTGTTACATTACATTCACTAGTAGGAGTGAGAAAAACATCACAGGGTGGTGCGCATTGTATGGGTGTGTGTTACATTACATTCACTAGTAGGAGTGAGAAAAACATCACGCGGTGGTGCGCATTGTATGGGTGTGTGTTACATTACATTCACTAGTAGGAGTGAGAAAAACATCACGGTGTGGTGTGAATCGGAGGGTCTGAATTAGGATAGGCAGTGAGTGGCAATGTAGGATGGAGAAAAGCACCGCGGGCTGGTCAGCATGGGGAGGTCAGGGAACATGCAGTGGCAATGTAGGATATTTTTCTGAAAAATATCGCGGGGTGGTGCGCATTGTATGGGTGTGTGTTACATTACATTCACTAGAAGGAGTGAGAAAAACATCACGGGGTGGTGTGAATCAGAAGGTCTGAATTAGGATAGGCAGTGAGTGGCAATGTAGGATGGAAAAAAGCACCGCGTGGTGGTCAGCATGGGGAGGTCAGGGAACATGCAATGGCAATGTAGGATAGGTTTCTGAAAAACATCGCGGGTTGGTGCGCATTGTATGGTTGTCTGTTACATTACATTCACTAGTAGGAGTGAGAAAAACATCACGGGGTGGTGTGAATCAGAGGGTCTGAATTAGGATAGGCAGTGAGTGGCACTGTAGGAAGGGGAAAAGCACCGCGGGTCCGTCAGCATGGGGAGGTCAGGGAACATGCAGTGGCAAATTAGGATAGGTTTCTGAAAAACATCGCGGGGTGGTGCGCATTGTATGGGTGTGTGTTACATTACATTCACTAGTAGGAGTGGGAAAAACATCACGGGGTGGTGCGCATTGTATGGGTGTGTGTTACATTACATTCACTAGTAGGAGTGAGAAAAACATCACGGGGTGGTGTGCATTGTATGGGTGTGTGTTACATTACATTCACTAGTAGGAGTGAGAAAAACATCACGGGTTGGTGTGAATCAGAGGTCTAAATTAGGATAGGCAGTGAGTGGCAATGTAGGATGTAGAAAAGCACCACGGGGTGGTCAGAATGGGGAGGTCATGGAACATGCATTGGCAATGTAGGATAGGTTTCTGAAAAACATCAAGTGGTGGTGCGCATTTTATGGGTGTGTGTTACATTACATTCACTAGTAGGAGTGAGAAAAACATCACGGGGTGGTGCGCATTGTATGGGTGTGTGTTACATTACATTCACTAGTAGGAGTGAGAAAAACATCACGGGGTGGTGCACATTGTATGGGTGTGTGTTACATTACATTCACATGTAGGAGTGAGAAAAACATCACGGGGTGGTGCGCATTGTATGGGTGTGTGTTACATTACATTCACTAGCAGGAGTGACAAAAACATCACGAGGTGGTGAGAATCAGAGGGTCTGAATTAGTATCGGCAGTGAGTTGCAATGTAGGATGGAGAAAAGCACCGCGGGGTGGTCAGCATGGGGAGGTCAGGGAACATGCAGTGCCTATGTAGGATAGGTTTCTGAAAAACATCAAGTGGTGGTGCGCATTTTATGGGTGTGTGTTACATTACATTCACTAGTAGGAGTGAGAAAAACATCACGGGGTGGTGCGCATTGTATGGGTGTGTGTTACATTACATTCCCTAGTAGGAGTGAGAAAAACATCACGGGGTGGTGTGCATTGTATGGGTGTGTGTTACATTTCATTCACTAGTAGGAGTGAGAAAAACATCACGGAGTGGTGTGAATCAGAGGGTCTGAATTAGGATAGGCAGTGAGTGGCAATGTAGGATGGAGAAAAGGACCGAGGGGTGGTCAGAATGGGGAGGTCATGGAACATGCACTGGCAATGTAGGATAGTTTTCTGAAAAACATCGCGGGGTGGTGCGCATTGTATGGGTGTGTGTTACATTACATTCACTAGTAGGAGTGAGAAAAACATCACGGGGTGGTGCGCATTGTATGGGTGTGTGTTACATTATATTCACTAGTAGGAGTGCGAAAAACATCACGGGGTGGTGTAAATCGGAGGGTCTGAATTAGGACAGGCTGTGTGTGGCAATGTAGGATGGAGAAAAGCACCGCGGGTTGGTCAGCATGGGGAGGTCAGGGAACATGCAGGATATGTTTCATGTAGGATAGGTTTCAGAAAAACATCGCGGGGTTGTGCGCATTGTATGGGTGTGTGTTACATTACATTCACTAGTAGGAGTGAGAAAAACATCACGGCGTGGTGTGAATCGGAGGGTCTGAATTAGGATAGGCAGTGAGTGGCAATGTAGGATGGAGAAAAGCACCGCGGGGTGCTCAGCATGTGTAGGTCAGGGAACATGCAGTGGCAATGCAGGATAGGTTTCTGAAAAACATCGGGGGGTGGTGCGCATTGTATGGGTGTGTGTTACATTACATTCACTAGTAGGAGTGAGAAAAACATCACGGTGTGGTGTGAATCGGAGGGTCTGAATTAGGATACGCAGTGAGTGGCAATGTAGGATGGAGAAAAGCACCACGGGGTGGTCAGCGTGGGGAAGTCAGGGAACATGCAGTGGGAATGCAGGATAGTTTTCTGAAAAACATCACGGGGTGGTGCGCATTGTATGGGTGTGTGTTACATTACATTCACTAGTAGGAGTGAGAAAAACATCACGGGGTGGTGCGCATTGTATGGGTGTGTGTTACATTACATTCCCTAGTAGGAGTGAGAAAAACATCACGGGGTGGTGTGCATTGTATGGGTGTGTGTTACATTACATTCACTAGTAGGAGTGAGAAAAACATCACGGAGTGGTGTGAATCAGAGGGTCTGAATTAGGATAGGCAGTGAGTGGCAATGTAGGATGGAGAAAAGGACCGAGGGGTGGTCAGAATGGGGAGGTCATGGAACATGCAGTGGCAATGTAGAATAGTTTTCTGAAAAACATCGCGGGGTGGTGCGCATTGTATGGGTGTGTGTTACATTACATTCACTAGTAGGAGTGAGAAAAACTTCACGGGGTGGTGCGCATTGTATGGGTGTGTGTTACATTACATTCACTAGTAGGAGTGCGAAAAACATCACGGGGTGGTGTGAATCGGAGGGTCTGAATTAGGACAGGCTGTGAGTGGCAATGTAGGATGGAGAAAAGCACCGCGGGGTGGTCAGCATTGGGAGGTCAGGGAAAATGCAGTGGCAATGCAGGATAGGTTTCTGAAAAACATCGGGGGTGGTGCGCATTGTATGGGTGTGTGTTACATTACATTCACTAGTAGGAGTGAGAAAAACATCACGGTGTGGTGTGAATCGGAGGTTCTGAATTAGGATAGGCAGTGAGTGGCAATGTAGGATGGAGAAAAGCACCACGGGGTGCTCAGCATGGGGAAGTCAGGGAACATGCAGTGGGAATGTAGGATAGTTTTCTGAAAAACATCACGGGGTGGTGCGCATTGTATGGGTGTGTGTTACATTACATTCACTAGTAGGAGTGAGAAAAACATCACGGGGTGGTGCGCATTGTATGGTTGTCTGTTACATTACATTCACTAGTAGGAGTGACAAAAACATCACGAGGTGGTTAGAATCGGAGGGTCTGAATTAGTATCGGCAGTGAGTGGCACTGTAGGAAGGAGAAAAGCACCGCGGGTCCGTCAGCATGGGGAGGTCAGGGAACATGCAGTGGCAAATTAGGATAGGTTTCTGAAAAACATCGCGGGGTGGTGCGCATTGTATGGGTGTGTGTTACATTACATTCACTAGTAATAGAGAGAAAAACATCACGGGGTAGTGAGCATTGTATGGGTGTGTGTTACATTACATTCACTAGTAGGAGTGCGAAAAACATCACGGGGTGCTGTGAATCGGATGTTTTTCAGAAACCTATCCTACATTGCCACTGCATGTTCCCTGACCTCCCCATGCTGACCAACCCGCAGTGCTTTTCTCCATCCTACATTGCCACTCACTGCCTATCCTAATTCAGACCCTCCGATTCACACCACCCCGTGATGTTTTTCTCACTCCTACTAGTGAATGTAATGTAACACACACCCATACAATGCGCAACACCCCGCGATGTTTTTCAGAAACCTATCCTACATTGCCACTGCATGTGCCCAGACCTCCCCATGCTGACCACCCCGCGGTGCTTTTCTCCATCCTACATTGCCACTCACTGCCTATCCTAATTCAGACCCTCCGATTCACACCAGCCCGTGATGTTTTTCTCACTCCTACTAGTTAATGTAATGTAAAACACACCCATGCAATGCGCACCACCCCGCGATGTTTTTTCCGAAACCTATCCTACATTGCCACTGCATGTTCCCTGACCTCCCCATGCTGACCAACCCGCGGTGCTTTTCTCCATCCTACATTGCCACTCCCTGCCTATCCTAATTCAGACCCTCCGATTCACACCACCCCGTGATGTTTTTCTCACTCCTACTAGTGAATGTAATGTAACACACACCCATACAATGCGCACCATTCCGTGCTGTTTTTCTCACTCCTACTAGTAAATGTAATGTAACACTAACCCATACAATACGCACCACCCCGTGATGTTTTTCTCACTCCTACTAGTGAATGCAATGTAACACACACCCATACAATGCGCACCACCCCGCGATATTTTTCAGAAACCTTTCCTACATTGCCACTGCATGTTCCCTGACCTCCCCATCCTGACCACCCCGCGGTGCTTTTAGCCATCCTACATTGCCACTCACTGCCTATCCTAATTCAGACCCTATGATTCACGCCACCCCGTGATGTTTTTCTCACTCCTACTAGTGAATGTAATGTAACACACACCCATACAATGCGCACCACCCAACGATGTTTTTCAGAAACCTATCCTACATTGCCACTGCATGTTCCCTGACCTCCCCTGCTCACCACCCTGCGGTGCTTTTCTCCATCCCACATTGCCACTCACTGCCTATCCTTATTCAGACCCTCCGATTCACACCACCCCGTGAATGTTTTTCTCACTGCTACTAGTTAATGTAATGTAACACACACCCATACAATGTGCAGCACCCCGTGATGTTTTTCTCACTCCTATTAGTGAATGTAATGTAACACACACCCACACAATGCGCACCACCCCGCGATGTTTTTCAGAAAATTATCCTATTTTGCCACTGTCTGTTCCCTGACCTCCCCATTCTGACCACCCCGCGGTGCTTTTCTCCATCCTACATTGCCGCTCACTGCCTATCCTAATTCAGACCCTCCGATTCACACCACCCCGTGATGTTTTTCTCACTCCTACTAGTGAATGTAATGTAACACACACGCATACAATGCGCACCACCCCGTGATGTTTTTCTCACTCCTACTAGTGAATGTAATGTAACACACACCCATACAATGAGCACCACCCCGCGATGTTTTTCAGAAACCTATCCTACATTGCCCGGCATGTTCCCTGACCTCCCCATGCTGACCACCCCGCGGTGCTTTTCTCCATCCTACATTGCCACTCACTGCCTATCCTAATTAAGACCCTCCGATTCACACCACCCCGTGATGTTTTTCTCCCTCCTACTAGTGAATGTAATGTAACACAAACCCATACAATGAGCACCACCCCGCGATATTTTTCAAATACCTATCCTACATTGCCACTGGATGTTCCCTGACCTCCACATGCTGACCAACCCGCGGTGCTTTTCTCCATCCTACATTGCCACTCACTGCCTATCCTAATTCAGAACCTCCGATTCACACCACCCCGTGATGTTTTTCTCACTCCTACTAGTGAATGTAATGTAACACACACCCATACAATGAGCACTACCCCGTAATGTTTTTCTCACTCCTACTAGTGAATGTAATGTAACACACACCCATACAATGCGCACCACCCCGCGATGTTTTTCAGAAACCTATCCAACGTTTCCACTGCATGTTCCCTGACCTCCACATGCTGACCACCCCGCGGTGCTTTTCCCCATCCTACATTGCCACTCACTGCCTATCCTAATTCACAACCTCCGATTCACACCACCCCGTGATGTTTTTCTCACTCCTACTAGTGAATGTAATGTAACACACACCCATACAATGCGCACCACACCGTGATGATTTTCTCACTCCTACTAGTGAATGTAATGTAACACACACCCACACAATGCGCACCACCCCGCGATGTTTTTCAGAAACCTATCCTACATTGCCACTGCATGTTCCCTGACCTTCCCATGCTGACCACCACGCGGTGCTTTTCTCCATCCTACATTGCCACTCACTGCCTATCCAAATTCAGACCCTCCGATTCGCACCACCCCGTGATGTTTTTCTCACTCCTACTAGTGAATGTAATGTAACACACACCCACACAATGCGCACCACCCCGCGATGTTTTTCAGAAACCTATCCTACATTGCCACTGCATGTTCCCTGACCTCCCCATGCTTACCACCCAGCGGTGCTTTTCTCCATCCTACATTGCCACTCACTGCCTATCCTAATTCAGACCCTCCGATTCACACCACCCCGCGATGTTTTTCTCACTCCTACTAGTGAATGTAATGTAACACACACCCACACAATGCGCACCACCCCGCGATGTTTTTTCCGAAACCTATCCTACATTGCCACTGCATGTTCCCTGACCTCCCCATGCTGACCAACCCGCGGTGCTTTTCTCCATCCTACATTGCCACTCCCTGCCTATCCTAATTCAGACCCTCCGATTCACACCACCCCGTGATGTTTTTCTCACTCCTACTAGTGAATGTAATGTAACACACACCCATACAATGCGCACCATTCCGTGATGTTTTTCTCACTCCTACTAGTGAATGTAATGTAACACTAACCCATACAATACGCACCACCCTGTGATGTTTTACTCACTCCTACTAGTGAATGCAATGTAACACACACCCATACAATGCGCACCACCCCGCGATATTTTTCAGAAACCTTTCCTACATTGCCACTGCATGTTCCCTGACCTCCCCATCCTGACCACCCCGCGGTGCTTTTAGCCATCCTACATTGCCACTCACTGCCTATCCTAATTCAGACCCTACGATTCACACCACCCCGTGATGTTTTTCTCACTCCTACTATTGAATGTAATGTAACACACACCCATACAATGCGCACCACCCCACGATGTTTTTCAGAAACCTATCCTACATTGACACTGCATGTTCCCTGAACTCCCCTGCTCACCACCCCGCGGTGCTTTTCTCCATCCCACATTGCCACTCACTGCCTATCCTAATTCAGACCCTCCGATTCACACCACCCCGTGAATGTTTTTCTCACTGCTACTAGTTAATGTAATGTAACACACACCCATACAATGTGCAGCACCCCGTGATGTTTTTCTCACTCCTATTAGTGAATGTAATGTAACACACACCCACACAATGCGCACCACCCCGCGATGTTTTTCAGAAAATTATCCTATTTTGCCACTGTCTGTTCCCTGACCTCCCCATCCTGACCACCCCGCGCTGCTTTTCTCCATCCTACATTGCCGCTCACTGCCTATCCTAATTCAGACCCTCCGATTCACACCACCCCGTGATGTTTTTCTCACTCCTACTAGTGAATGTAATGTAACACACACGCATACAATGCGCACCACCCCGTGATGTTTTTCTCACTCCTACTAGTGAATGTAATGTAACACACACCCATACAATGCGCACCACCCCGCGATGTTTTTCAGAAACCTATCCTACATTGCCCGGCATGTTCCCTGACTTCCCCATGCTGACCACACCGCGGTGCTTTTCTCCATCCTACATTGCCACTCACTGCCTATCCTAATTAAGACCCTCCAATTCACACCACCCCGTGATGTTTTTCTCCCTCCTACTAGTGAATGTAATGTAACACAAACCCATACAATGAGCACCACCCCGCGATATTTTTCAAATACCTATCCTACATTGCCACTGGATGTTCCCTGACCTCCACATGCTGACCAACCCGCGGTGCTTTTCTCCATCCTACATTGCCACTCACTGCCTATCCTAATTCCGAACCTCCGATTCACACCACCCCGTGATGTTTTTCTCACTCGTACTAGTGAATGTAATGTAACACACACCCATACAATGAGCACTACCCCGTGATGTTTTTCTCACTCCTACTAGTGAATGTAATGTAACACACACCCATACAATGCGCACCACCCCGCGATGTTTTTCAGAAACCTATCCAACATTTCCACTGCATGTTCCCTGACCTCCACATGCTGACCACCTCGCGGTGCTTTTCTCCATCCTACATTGCCACTCACTGCCTATCCTAATTCACAACCTCCGATTCACACCACCCCGTGATGTTTTTCTCACTACTACTAGTGAATGTAATGTAACAAACACCCATACAATGCGCACCACCCCGTGATGATTTTCTCACTCCTACTAGTGAATGTAATGTAACACACACCCACACAATGCGCACCACCCCGCGATGTTTTTCAGAAACCTATCCTACATTGCCACTGCATGTTCCCTGACCTCCCCATGGTGACCACCCCGCGGTGCTTTTCTCCATCCTACATTGCCACTCACTGCCTATCCAAATTCAGACCCTCCGATTCGCACCACCCCGTGATGATTTTCTCACTCCTACTAGTGAATGTAATGTAACACACACCCACACAATGCGCACCACCCCGCGATGTTTTTCAGAAACCTATCCTACATGGCCACTGCATGTTCCCTGACCTCCCCATGCTTACCACCCCGCGGTGCTTTTCTCCATCCTACATTGCCACTCACTGCCTATCCTAATTCAGACCCTCCGATTCACACCACCCCGCAATGTTTTTCTCACTCCTACTAGTGAATGTAATTTAACACACACCCATACAATGCGCACCACCCCGCGATGTTTTTCAGAATCCTATCCTACATTGCCCTGCATGTTCCCTGACTTCCCCATGCTGACCACCCCGCGGTGCTTTTCTCCATCCTACACTGCCACTCACTGCCTATCCTAATTCACACCCTCCGATTCACACCACCCCGTGATGTTTTTCTCACTCCTACTAGTGAATGTAATGTAACACACACCCATACAATGCGCACCACCCCGCGATGTTTTTCAAATACCTATCCTACATTGCCACTGCATGTTCCCTGACCTCCACATGCTGACCAAACCGCGGTGCTTTTCTCCATCCTACATTGCCACTCACTTCCTATCCTAATTCAGAACCTCCGATTCACACCACCCCGTGATGTTTTTCTCACTCCTACTAGTGAATGTAATGTAACACACACCCATACAATGAGCACTACCCCGTGATGTTTTTCTCACTCCTACTAGTGAATGTAATGTAACACACACCCATACAATGCGCACCACACCGTGATGATTTTCTCACTCCTACTAGTGGATGTAATGTAACACACACCCATACAATGCGCACCACCCCGTGATGATTTTCTCACTCCTACTAGTGAATGTAATGTAACACACACCGATAAAATGCCCACCACCCCGTGATGTTTTTCTCACTCCTACTAGTGAATGTAATGTAACACACACCCACCCAATGCGCACCACCCCGCGATGTTTTTCAGAAACCTATCCTACATTGCCACTGCATGTTCCCTGACCTCCCCATGCTGACCACCCAACGGTGCCTTTCTCCATCCTACATTGCCACTCACTGCCTATACTAATTCAGACCCTCCGATTCACACCACCCCTTGATGTTTTTCTCACGCCTACTAGTGAATGTAATGTAACACACACCCATACAATGCGCACCAACCCGTGATGTTTTTCTCACTCCTACTTGTGAATGTAATGTAACACACACCCATACAATGCGCACCACCCCGCGATGTTTTTCGGAAACCTATCCTACATTGCCTCTGCATGTTCCCTGTCCTCCCCATGCTGACCACCCCGCGGGGCTTTTCTCCATCCTACATTGCCACTCACTGCCTATCCTAATTCAGACCCTCCGATTCACACTACCCCGTGATGTTTTTCTCACTCCTACTAGTGAATGTAATGTAACACACACCCACACAATGCGCACCACCCCGCGATGTTTTTTCCGAAACCTATCCTACATTGCCACTGCATGTTCCCTGACCTCCCCATGCTGACCAACCCGCGGTGCTTTTCTCCATCCTACATTGCCACTCCCTGCCTATCCTAATTCAGACCCTCCGATTCACACCACCCCGTGATGTTTTTCTCACTCCTACTAGTGAATGTAATGTAACACACACCCATACAATGCGCACCATTCCGTGATGTTTTTCTCACTCCTACTAGTGAATGTAATGTAACACTAACCCATACAATACGCACCACCCTGTGATGTTTTACTCACTCCTACTAGTGAATGCAATGTAACACACACCCATACAATGCGCACCACCCCGCGATATTTTTCAGAAACCTTTCCTACATTGCCACTGCATGTTCCCTGACCTCCCCATCCTGACCACCCCGCGGTGCTTTTAGCCATCCTACATTGCCACTCACTGCCTATCCTAATTCAGACCCTACGATTCACACCACCCCGTGATGTTTTTCTCACTCCTACTATTGAATGTAATGTAACACACACCCATACAATGCGCACCACCCCACGATGTTTTTCAGAAACCTATCCTACATTGACACTGCATGTTCCCTGAACTCCCCTGCTCACCACCCCGCGGTGCTTTTCTCCATCCCACATTGCCACTCACTGCCTATCCTAATTCAGACCCTCCGATTCACACCACCCCGTGAATGTTTTTCTCACTGCTACTAGTTAATGTAATGTAACACACACCCATACAATGTGCAGCACCCCGTGATGTTTTTCTCACTCCTATTAGTGAATGTAATGTAACACACACCCACACAATGCGCACCACCCCGCGATGTTTTTCAGAAAATTATCCTATTTTGCCACTGTCTGTTCCCTGACCTCCCCATCCTGACCACCCCGCGCTGCTTTTCTCCATCCTACATTGCCGCTCACTGCCTATCCTAATTCAGACCCTCCGATTCACACCACCCCGTGATGTTTTTCTCACTCCTACTAGTGAATGTAATGTAACACACACGCATACAATGCGCACCACCCCGTGATGTTTTTCTCACTCCTACTAGTGAATGTAATGTAACACACACCCATACAATGCGCACCACCCCGCGATGTTTTTCAGAAACCTATCCTACATTGCCCGGCATGTTCCCTGACTTCCCCATGCTGACCACACCGCGGTGCTTTTCTCCATCCTACATTGCCACTCACTGCCTATCCTAATTAAGACCCTCCAATTCACACCACCCCGTGATGTTTTTCTCCCTCCTACTAGTGAATGTAATGTAACACAAACCCATACAATGAGCACCACCCCGCGATATTTTTCAAATACCTATCCTACATTGCCACTGGATGTTCCCTGACCTCCACATGCTGACCAACCCGCGGTGCTTTTCTCCATCCTACATTGCCACTCACTGCCTATCCTAATTCCGAACCTCCGATTCACACCACCCCGTGATGTTTTTCTCACTCGTACTAGTGAATGTAATGTAACACACACCCATACAATGAGCACTACCCCGTGATGTTTTTCTCACTCCTACTAGTGAATGTAATGTAACACACACCCATACAATGCGCACCACCCCGCGATGTTTTTCAGAAACCTATCCAACATTTCCACTGCATGTTCCCTGACCTCCACATGCTGACCACCCCGCGGTGCTTTTCTCCATCCTACATTGCCACTCACTGCCTATCCTAATTCACAACCTCCGATTCACACCACCCCGTGATGTTTTTCTCACTACTACTAGTGAATGTAATGTAACAAACACCCATACAATGCGCACCACCCCGTGATGATTTTCTCACTCCTACTAGTGAATGTAATGTAACACACACCCACACAATGCGCACCACCCCGCGATGTTTTTCAGAAACCTATCCTACATTGCCACTGCATGTTCCCTGACCTCCCCATGCTGACCACCCCGCGGTGCTTTTCTCCATCCTACATTGCCACTAACTGCCTATCCAAATTCAGACCCTCCGATTCGCACCACCCCGTGATGATTTTCTCACTCCTACTAGTGAATGTAATGTAACACACACCCACACAATGCGCACCACCCCGCGATGTTTTTCAGAAACCTATCCTACATGGCCACTGCATGTTCCCTGACCTCCCCATGCTTACCACCCCGCGGTGCTTTTCTCCATCCTACATTGCCACTCACTGCCTATCCTAATTCAGACCCTCCGATTCACACCACCCCGCAATGTTTTTCTCACTCCTACTAGTGAATGTAATTTAACACACACCCATACAATGCGCACCACCCCGCGATGTTTTTCAGAATCCTATCCTACATTGCCCTGCATGTTCCCTGACTTCCCCATGCTGACCACCCCGCGGTGCTTTTCTCCATCCTACACTGCCACTCACTGCCTATCCTAATTCACACCCTCCGATTCACACCACCCCGTGATGTTTTTCTCACTCCTACTAGTGAATGTAATGTAACACACACCCATACAATGCGCACCACCCCGCGATGTTTTTCAAATACCTATCCTACATTGCCACTGCATGTTCCCTGACCTCCACATGCTGACCACCCCGCGGTGCTTTTCTCCATCCTACATTGCCACTCACTTCCTATCCTAATTCAGAACCTCCGATTCACACCACCCCGTGATGTTTTTCTCACTCCTACTAGTGAATGTAATGTAACACACACCCATACAATGAGCACTACCCCGTGATGTTTTTCTCACTCCTACTAGTGAATGTAATGTAACACACACCCATACAATGCGCACCACACCGTGATGATTTTCTCACTCCTACTAGTGGATGTAATGTAACACACACCCATACAATGCGCACCACCCCGTGATGATTTTCTCACTCCTACTAGTGAATGTAATGTAACACACACCGATAAAATGCCCACCACCCCGTGATGTTTTTCTCACTCCTACTAGTGAATGTAATGTAACACACACCCACCCAATGCGCACCACCCCGCGATGTTTTTCAGAAACCTATCCTACATTGCCACTGCATGTTCCCTGACCTCCCCATGCTGACCACCCAACGGTGCCTTTCTCCATCCTACATTGCCACTCACTGCCTATACTAATTCAGACCCTCCGATTCACACCACCCCTTGATGTTTTTCTCACGCCTACTAGTGAATGTAATGTAACACACACCCATACAATGCGCACCAACCCGTGATGTTTTTCTCACTCCTACTTGTGATTGTAATGTAACACACACCCATACAATGCGCACCACCCCGCGATGTTTTTCGGAAACCTATCCTACATTGCCTCTGCATGTTCCCTGTCCTCCCCATGCTGACCACCCCGCGGGGCTTTTCTCCATCCTACATTGCCACTCACTGCCTATCCTAATTCAGACCCTCCGATTCACACTACCCCGTGATGTTTTTCTCACTCCTACTAGTGAATGTAATGTAACACACACCCACACAATGCGCACTACCCCGTGATGTTTTCTCACTCCTACTAGTGAATGTAATGTAACACACACCCATACAATGCGCACCACCCCGCGATGTTTTTCGGAAACCTATCCTACATTGCCACTGCATGTTCCCTGTCCTCCCCATGCTGACCACCACGCTGTGCTTTTCTCCATCCTACATTGCCACTCACTGCCTATCCTTATTCAGAACCTCCGATTCACACCACCCCGTGATGTTTTTCTCACTCCTACTAGTGAATGTAATGTAACACACACCCATACAATGCGCACCACTCCGTGATGTTTTTCTCACTCCTACTAGTGAATGTAATGTAACACACACCCATACAATACGCACCACCCCGTGAAGTTTTTCTCACTCCTACTAGTGAATGTCATGTAACACAAACCCATACAATGCGCAACACCCCGCGATGTTTTTCAGAAACCTATCCTACATTTCCACTGAATGTTCCCTGACCTCCCCATGCTGACCACCCAACGGTGCTTTTCTCCATCCTACGTTGCCACTCACTGCCTATACTAATTCAGACCCTCCGATTCACACCACCCCGTGATGTTTTTCTCACGCCTATAATGAATGTAATGTAACACACACCCATACAATGCTCACCACCCCGTGATGTTTTTCTCACTCCTACTAGTGAATGTAATGTAACACACACCCATACAATGCGCACCACCCCGCGATGTTTTTCGGAAACCTATTCTACATTGCCTCTGCATGTTCCCTGTCCTCCCCATGCTGACCACCCCGCGGGGCTTTTCTCCATCCTACATTGCCACTCACTGCCTATCCTAATTCAGACCCTCCGATTCACACTACCCCGTGATGTTTTTCTCACTCCTACTAGTGAATGTAATGTAACACACACCCACACAATGCGCACCACCCCGTGATGTTTTTCTCACTCCTACTAGTGAATGTAATGTAATACACACCCATACAATGCGCACCACCCCGCGATGTTTTTCGGAAACCTATTCTACATTGCCTCTGCATGTTCCCTGTCCTCCCCATGCTGACCACCCCGCGGTGCTTTTCTCCATCCTACATTGCCAATCACTGCCTATCCTAATTCAGACACTCCGATTCACACCACCCCGTGATGTTTTTCTCACTCCTACTAGTGAATGTAATGTAACACACACCCATACAATGTGCACCACTCCGTGATGTTTTTGTCACTCCTACTAGTGAATGTAAGGTAACACACACCCACACAATGCGCACCACCCCGTGATGTTTTTCTCACTCCTACTAGTGAATGTAATGTAACACACACCCATACAATACGCACCACCCCGTGATGTTTTTCTCACTCCTACTAGTGAATGTAATGTAACACAAACCCATACAATGAGCACCACCCCGCGATATTTTTCAAATACCTATCCTACATTGCCACTGGATGTTCCCTGACCTCCACATGCTGACCAACCCGCGATGCTTTTCTCCATCCTACATTGCCACTCACTGCCTATCCTAATTCAGACCCTCCGATTCACACCACCCCGTGATGTTTTTCTCACTCCTACTAGTGAATGTAATGTAACACACACCCATACAATGAGCACTACCCCGTGATGTTTTTCTCACTCCTACTAGTGAATGTAATGTAACACACACCCATACAATGCGCACCACCCCGCGATGTTTTTCAGAAACCTATCCAACATTTCCACTGCATGTTCCCTGACCTCCACATGCTGACCACCCCGCGGTGCTTTTCTCCATCCTACATTGCCACTCACTGCCTATCCTAATTCACACCCTCCGATTCACACCACCCCGTGATGTTTTTCTCACTACTACTAGTGAATGTAATGTAACACACACCCATACAATGCGCACCACCCCGTGATGATTTTCTCACTCATACTAGTGAATGTAATGTAACACACACCCACACAATGCGCACCACCCCGCGATGTTTTTCAGAAACCTATCCTACTTTGCCACTGCATGTTCCCTGACCTTCCCATGCTGACCACCCTGCGGTGCTTTTCTCCATCCTACATTGCCACTCACTGCCTATCCAAATTCAGACCCTCCGATTCGCACCACCCCATGATGTTTTTCTCACTCCTACTAGTGAATGTAATGTAACACACACCCACACAATGCGCACCACCCCGCGATGTTTTTCAGAAACCTATCCTACATTGCCACTGCATGTTCCCTGACCTCCCCATGCTTACCACCCCGCGGTGCTTTTCTCCATCCTACATTGCCACTCACTGCCTATCCTAATTCAGACCCTCCGATTCACACCACCCCGCGATGTTTTTCTCACTCCTACTAGTGAATGTAATTTAACACACACCCATACAATGCGCACCACCCCGCGATGTTTTTCAGAATCCTATCCTACATTGCCCTGCATGTTCCCTGACCTCCCCATGCTGACCACCCAGCGGTGCTTTTCTCCATCCTACACTGCCACTCACTGCCTATCCTAATTCAGACCCTCCGATTCACACCACCCCGTGATGTTTTTCTCACTCCTATTAGTGAATGTAATGTAACACACACCCATACAATGCGCACCACCCCGCGATGTTTTTCAAATACCTATCCTACATTGCCACTGCATGTTCCCTGACCTCCACATGCTGACCACCCCGCGGTGCTTTTCTCCATTCTACATTGCCACTCACTTCCTATCCTAATTCAGAACCTCCGATTCACACCAGCCCCTGATGTTTTTCTCACTCCTACTAGTGAATGTAATGTAACACACACCCATACAATGAGCACCACCCCGTGATGATTTTCTCACTCCTGCTAGTGGATGTAATGTAACACACACCCATACAATGCGCACCACCCCGTGATGATTTTCTCACTCCTACTAGTGAATGTAATGTAACACACACCGATAAAATGCCCACCACCCCATGATGTTTTTCTCACTCCTACTAGTGAATGTAATGTAACACACACCCACCCAATGCGCACCACTCCGCGATGTTTTTCAGAAACCTATCCTACATTGCCACTGCATGTTCCCTGACCTCCCCATGCTGACGACACAACGGTGCCTTTCTCCATCCTACATTGCCACTCACTGCCTATACTAATTCAGACCCTCCGATTCACACCACCCCGTGATGTTTTTCTCACGCCTACTAGTGAATGTAATGTAACACACACCCATACAATACGCACCACCCCGTGATGTTTTTCTCACTCCTACTAGTGAATGTAATGTAACACACACCCATACAATGCGCACCACTCCGTGATGTTTTTCTCACTCCTACTAGTGAATGTAATGTAACACACACCCATACAATACGCACCACCCCGTGATGTTTTTCTCACTCCTACTAGTGAATGTAATGTAACACACACCCATACAATGCGCACCACCCCGCGATGTTTTTCAGAAACCTATCCTACATTGCCACTGCATGTTCCCTGACCTCCCCATGCTCACCACCCCGCGGTGCTTTTCTCCATCCTACATTGCCACTCACTGCCTATCCTAATTCACACCCTCCGATTCACACCACCCTGTGATGTTTTTCTCACTCCTACTAGTGAATGTAATGTAACACACACCCATACAATGAGCACTACCCCGTGATGTTTTTCTCACTCCTACTAGTGAATGTAATGTAACACACAGCCATACAATGCGCACCACCCCACGATGTTTTTCAGAAACCTATCCTACATTTCCACTGCATGTTCCCTGACCTCCCCATGCTGACCACCCCGCGGTGCTTTTCTATATCCTACATTGCCACTCACTGCCTATCCTAATTCACACCCTCCGATTCACACCACCCCGTGATGTTTTTCTCACTACTACTAGTGAATGTAATGTAACACACACCCATACAATGCGCACCACCCCGTGATGATTTTCTCACTCCTACTAGTAAATGTAATGTAACACACACCCACACAATGCGCACCACCCCGCGAGGTTTTTCAGAAACCTATCCTACATTGCCACTGCATGTTCCCTGACCTCCCCATGCTTACCACCCCGCGGTGCTTTTCTCCATCCTACATTGCCACTCACTGCCTATCCTAATTCAGACCCTCCGATTCACACCACCCCGCGATGTTTTTCTCACTCCTACTAGTGAATGTAATGTAACACACACCCATACAATGCGCACCACCCCGCGATGTTTTTCAAATACCTATCCTACATTGCCACTGCATGTTCCCTGACCTCCACATGCTGAACACCCCGCGGTGCTTTTCTCCATTCTACATTGCCACTCACTGCCTATCCTAATTCAGACCCTCCGATTCACACCACCCCGTGATGTTTTTCTCACTCCTACTAGTGAATGTAATGTAACGCACACCCATACAAGAGCACCACCCCGTTACTTTTTTTCACTCCTACTAGTGAATGTAATGTAACACACACCAATACAATGCGCACCACCCCGTGATGATTTTCTCACTCCTACTAGTGAATGTAATGTAACACACACCGATATAATGCCCACCACCCCGTGATGTTTTTCTCACTCCTACTAGTGAATGTAATGTAACACACACCCACACAATGCGCACCACCCCGCGATGTTTTTCAGAAACCTATCCTACATTGCCACTGCATGTTCCCTGACCTCCCCATGCTGACCACCCAACGGTGCTTTTCTCCATCCTACGTTGCCAGTCACTGCCTATACTAATTCAGACCCTCCGATTCACACCACCCCGTGATGTTTTTCTCACGCCTATAATGAATGTAATGTAACACACACCCATACAATGCTCACCACCCCGTGATGTTTTTCTCACTCCTACTAGTGAATGTAATGTAACACACACCCATACAATGCGCACCTCCCCGCGATGTTTTTCGGAAACCTATTCTACATTGCCTCTGCATGTTCCCTGTCCTCCCCATGCTGACCACCCCGCGGGGCTTTTCTCCATCCTACATTGCCACTCACTGCCTATCCTAATTCAGACCCTCCGATTCACACTACCCCGTGATGTTTTTCTCACTCCTACTAGTGAATGTAATGTAATACACACCCATACAATGCGCACCACCCCGTGATGTTTTTCTCACTCCTACTAGTGAACGTAATGTAATACACACCCATACAATGCGCACCACCCCGCGATGTTTTTCGCAAACCTATCCTACATTGCCACTGCATGTTCCCTGTCCTCCCCATGCTGAACACCCCGCTGTGCTTTTCTCCATCCTACATTGCCACTCACTGCCTATCCTAATTCAGACACTCCTATTCACACCACCCCGTGATGTTTTTCTCACTCCTACTAGTGAGTGTAATGTAACACACACCCATACAATGTGCACCACTCCGTGATGTTTTTCTCACTCCTACTAGTGAATGTAATGTAACACACACCCATACAATACGCACCACCCCGTGATGTTTTTCTCACTCCTACTAGTGAATGTAATGTAACACACACCCATACAATGCGCACCACCCCGCGATGTTTTTCAGAAACCTTTCCTACATTGCCACTGCATGTTCCCTGACCTCCCCATGCTGACCACCCCGCGGTGCTTTTGTCCATCCTACATTGCCACTCACTGCCTATCCTAATTCAGACCCTACGATTCACACCACCCCGTGATGTTTTTCTCACTCCTACTAGTGAATGTAATGTAACACACACCCATACAATACGCACCACCGCGTGATGTTTTTCTCACTCCTACTAGTGAATGTAATGTAACACACACCCATACAATGCGCACCACCCCGCGATGTTTTTCGGAAACCTATTCTACATTGCCTCTGCATGTTCCCTGTCCTCCCCATGCTGACCACCCCGCGGGGCTTTTCTCCATCCTACATTGCCAATCACTGCCTATCCTAATTCAGACACTCCGATTCACACCACCCCGTGATGTTTTTCTCACTGCTACTAGTGAATGTAATGTAACACACACCCATACAATGTGCACCACCCCGCGATGTTTTTCAGAAACCTTTCCTACATTGCCACGGCATGTTCCCTGACCTCCCCATCCTGACCACCCCGCGGTGCTTTTATCCATCCTACATTGCCACTCACTCCCTATCCTAATTCAGACCCTACGATTCACACCACCCCGTGATGTTTTTCTTACTCCTACTACTGAATGTAATGTAACACACACCCATACAATGAGCACTACCCCGTGATGTTTTTCTCACTCCTACTAGTGAATGTAATGTAACACACACCCATACAATGCGCACCACCCCGCGATGTTTTTCAGAAACCTATCCTACATTTCCACTGCATGTTCCCTGACCTCCCCATGCTGACCACCCCGCGGTGCTTTTCTCCATCCTACATTGCCACTCACTGCCTATCCTAATTCACACCCTCCGATTCACACCACCCCGTGATGTTTTTCTCACTACTACTAGTGAATGTAATGTAACACACACCCATACAATGCGCACCACCCCGTGATGATTTTCTCACTCATACTAGTGAATGTAATGTAACACACACCCACACAATGCGCACCACCCCGCGATGTTTTTCAGAAACCTATCCTACTTTGCCACTGCATGTTCCCTGACCTCCCCATGCTGACCACCCCGCGGTGCTTTTCTCCATCCTACATTGCCACTCACTGCCTATCCAAATTCAGACCCTCCGATTCGCACCACCCCGTGATGTTTTTCTCACTCCTACTAGTGAATGTAATGTAACACACACCCACACAATGCGCACCACCCCGCGATGTTTTTCAGAAACCTATCCTACATTGCCACTGCATGTTCCCTGACCTCCACATGCTGACCACCCCGCGGTGCTTTTCTCCATCCTACATTGCCACTCACTTCCTATCCTAATTCAGAACCTCCGATTCACACCAGCCCCTGATGTTTTTCTCACTCCTACTAGTGAATGTAATGTAACACACACCCATACAATGAGCACCACCCCGTGATGATTTTCTCACTCCTGCTAGTGGATGTAATGTAACACACACCCATACAATGCGCACCACCCCGTGATGATTTTCTCACTCCTACTAGTGAATGTAATGTAACACACACCGATAAAATGCCCACCACCCCATGATGTTTTTCTCACTCCTACTAGTGAATGTAATGTAACACACACCCACCCAATGCGCACCACTCCGCGATGTTTTTCAGAAACCTATCCTACATTGCCACTGCATGTTCCCTGACCTCCCCATGCTGACCACACAACGGTGCCTTTCTCCATCCTACATTGCCACTCACTGCCTATACTAATTCAGACCCTCCGATTCACACCACCCCGTGATGTTTTTCTCACGCCTACTAGTGAATGTAATGTAACACACACCCATACAATACGCACCACCCCGTGATGTTTTTCTCACTCCTACTAGTGAATGTAATGTAACACACACCCATACAATGCGCACCACTCCGTGATGTTTTTCTCACTCCTACTAGTGAATGTAATGTAACACACACCCATACAATACGCACCACCCCGTGATGTTTTTCTCACTCCTACTAGTGAATGTAATGTAACACACACCCATACAATGCGCACCACCCCGCGATGTTTTTCAGAAACCTATCCTACATTGCCACTGCATGTTCCCTGACCTCCCCATGCTCACCACCCCGCGGTGCTTTTCTCCATCCTACATTGCCACTCACTGCCTATCCTAATTCACACCCTCCGATTCACACCACCCTGTGATGTTTTTCTCACTCCTACTAGTGAATGTAATGTAACACACACCCATACAATGAGCACTACCCCGTGATGTTTTTCTCACTCCTACTAGTGAATGTAATGTAACACACACCCATACAATGCGCACCACCCCACGATGTTTTTCAGAAACCTATCCTACATTTCCACTGCATGTTACCTGACCTCCCCATGCTGACCACCCCGCGGTGCTTTTCTATATCCTACATTGCCACTCACTGCCTATCCTAATTCACACCCTCCGATTCACACCACCCCGTGATGTTTTTCTCACTACTACTAGTGAATGTAATGTAACACACACCCATACAATGCGCACCACCCCGTGATGATTTTCTCACTCCTACTAGTAAATGTAATGTAACACACACCCACACAATGCGCACCACCCCGCGAGGTTTTTCAGAAACCTATCCTACATTGCCACTGCATGTTCCCTGACCTCCCCATGCTTACCACCCCGCGGTGCTTTTCTCCATCCTACATTGCCACTCACTGCCTATCCTAATTCAGACCCTCCGATTCACACCACCCCGCGATGTTTTTCTCACTCCTACTAGTGAATGTAATGTAACACACACCCATACAATGCGCACCACCCCGTGATGTTTTTCAAATACCTATCCTACATTGCCACTGCATGTTCCCTGACCTCCACATGCTGAACACCCCGCGGTGCTTTTCTCCATTCTACATTGCCACTCACTGCCTATCCTAATTCAGACCCTCCGATTCACACCACCCCGTGATGTTTTTCTCACTCCTACTAGTGAATGTAATGTAACACACACCCATACAAGAGCACCACCCCGTTACTTTTTTTCACTCCTACGAGTGAATGTAATGTAACACACACCAATACAATGCGCACCACCCCGTGATGATTTTCTCACTCCTACTAGTGAATGTAATGTAACACACACCGATATAATGCCCACCACCCCGTGATGTTTTTCTCACTCCTACTAGTGAATGTAATGTAACACACACCCACACAATGCGCACCACCCCGCGATGTTTTTCAGAAACCTATCCTACATTGCCACTGCATGTTCCCTGACCTCCCCATGCTGACCACCCAACGGTGCTTTTCTCCATCTTACGTTGCCAGTCACTGCCTATACTAATTCAGACCCTCCGATTCACACCACCCCGTGATGTTTTTCTCACGCCTATAATGAATGTAATGTAACACACACCCATACAATGCTCACCACCCCGTGATATTTTTCTCACTCCTACTAGTGAATGTAATGTAACACACACCCATACAATGCGCACCTCCCCGCGATGTTTTTCGGAAACCTATTCTACATTGCCTCTGCATGTTCCCTGTCCTCCCCATGCTGACCACCCCGCGGGGCTTTTCTCCATCCTACATTGCCACTCACTGCCTATCCTAATTCAGACCCTCCGATTCACACTACCCCGTGATGTTTTTCTCACTCCTACTAGTGAATGTAATGTAATACACACCCATACAATGCGCACCACCCCGTGATGTTTTTCTCACTCCTACTAGTGAACGTAATGTAATACACACCCATACAATGCGCACCACCCCGCGATGTTTTTCGGAAACCTATCCTACATTGCCACTGCATGTTCCCTGTCCTCCCCATGCTGACCACCCCGCTGTGCTTTTCTCCATCCTACATTGCCACTCACTGCCTATCCTAATTCAGACACTCCTATTCACACCACCCCGTGATGTTTTTCTCACTCCTACTAGTGAGTGTAATGTAACACACACCCATACAATGTGCACCACTCCGTGATGTTTTTCTCACTCCTACTAGTGAATGTAATGTAACACACACCCATACAATGCGCACCACCCCGCGATGTTTTTCAGAAACCTTTCCTACATTGCCACTGCATGTTCCCTGACCTCCCCATGCTGACCACCCCGCGGTGCTTTTGTCCATCCTACATTGCCACTCACTGCCTATCCTAATTCAGACCCTACGATTCACACCACCCCGTGATGTTTTTCTCACTCCTACTAGTGAATGTAATGTAACACACACCCATACAATACGCACCACCGCGTGATGTTTTTCTCACTCCTACTAGTGAATGTAATGTAACACACACCCATACAATGCGCACCACCCCGCGATGTTTTTCGGAAACCTATTCTACATTGCCTCTGCATGTTCCCTGTCCTCCCCATGCTGACCACCCCGCGGGGCTTTTCTCCATCCTACATTGCCACTCACTGCCTATCCTAATTCAGACCCTCCGATTCACACTACCCCGTGATGTTTTTCTCACTCCTACTAGTGAATGTAATGTAACACACACCCACACAATGCGCACCACCCCGTGATGTTTTTCTCACTCCTACTAGTGAATGTAATGTAATACACACCCATACAATGCGCACCACCCCGCGATGTTTTTCGGAAACCTATCCTACATTGCCACTGCATGTTCCCTGTCCTCCCCATGCTGACCACCCCGTTGTGCTTTTCTCCATCCTACATTGCCAATCACTGCCTATCCTAATTCAGACACTCCGATTCACACCACCCCGTGATGTTTTTCTCACTCCTACTAGTGAATGTAATGTAACACACACCCATACAATGTGCACCACTCCGTGATGTTTTTCTCACTCCTACTAGTGAATGTAAGGTAACACACACCCACACAATGCGCACCACCCCGTGATGTTTTTCTCACTCCTACTAGTGAATGTAATGTAACACACACCCATACAATACGCACCACCCCGTGATGTTTTTCTCACTCCTACTAGTGAATGTAATGTAACACACACCCATACAATGCGCACCACCCCGCGATGTTTTTCGGAAACCTATTCTACATTGCCTCTGCATGTTCCCTGTCCTCCCCATGCTGACCACCCCGCGGGGCTTTTCTCCATCCTACATTGCCACTCACTGCCTATCCTAATTCAGACCCTCCGATTCACACTACCCCGTGATGTTTTTCTCACTCCTACTAGTGAATGTAATGTAACACACACCCACACAATGCGCACCACCCCGTGATGTTTTTCTCACTCCTACTAGTGAATGTAATGTAATACACACCCATACAATGCGCACCACCCCGCGATGTTTTTCGGAAACCTATCCTACATTGCCACTGCATGTTCCCTGTCCTCCCCATGCTGACCACCCCGTTGTGCTTTTCTCCATCCTACATTGCCAATCACTGCCTATCCTAATTCAGACACTCCGATTCACACCACCCCGTGATGTTTTTCTCACTCCTACTAGTGAATGTAATGTAACACACACCCATACAATGTGCACCACTCCGTGATGTTTTTCTCACTCCTACTAGTGAATGTAAGGTAACACACACCCACACAATGCGCACCACCCCGTGATGTTTTTCTCACTCCTACTAGTGAATGTAATGTAACACACACCCATACAATACGCACCACCCCGTGATGTTTTTCTCACTCCTACTAGTGAATGTAATGTAACACAAACCCATACAATGAGCACCACCCCGCGATATTTTTCAAATACCTATCCTACATTGCCACTGGATGTTCCCTGACCTCCACATGCTGACCAACCCGCGATGCTTTTCTCCATCCTACATTGCCACTCACTGCCTATCCTAATTCAGAACCTCCGATTCACACCACGCCGTGATGTTTTTTACACTCCTACTAGTGAATGTAATGTAAAACACACCCATACAATGCGCACCACACCGCGATGTTTTTCTCACTCCTACTAGTGAATGTAATGTAAAACACACCCATACAATGCGCACCACACCGCGATGTTTTTCAGAAACCTATCCTACATTGCCACTGCATGTTCCCTGACCTCCCCATGCTGACCAACCCGCGGTGCTTTTCTCCATCCTACATTGCCACTCACTGCCTATCCAAATTCAGTCCCTCCGATTCACACCACCCCGTGATGTTTTTCTCACTCCTACTAGTGAATGTAAGGTAACACACACCCACACAATGCGCACCACCCCGTGATGTTTTTCTCACTCCTACTAGTGAATGTAATGTAACACACACCCATACAATACGCACCACCCCGTGATGTTTTTCTCACTCCTACTAGTGAATGTAATGTAACACACACCCATACAATGCGCACCACCCCGCGATATTTTTCAGAAACCTTTCCTACATTGCCACTGCCTTTTCCCTGACCTCCCCATCCTGACCACCCCGCGGTGCTTTTAGCCATCCTACATTGCCACTCACTGCCTATCCTAATTCAGACCCTACGTTTCACACCACCCCGTGATGTTTTTCTCACTCCTACTAGTGAATGTAATGTAACACACACCCATACAATGCGCACCACCCCACGATGTTTTTCAGAAACCTATCCTACATTGCCACTGCATGTTCCATGACCTCACCTGCTCGCCAAACCGCGGTGCTTTTCTCCATCCCACATTGCCACTCACTGCGTATCCTAATTCAGACCCTCCGATTCACACCACCCCGTGAATGTTTTTCTCACTCCTATTAGTGAATGTAATGTAACACACACCCACACAATGCGCACCACCCCGCGATGTTTTTCAGAAAATTATCCTATTTTGCCACTGTCTGTTCCCTGACCACCCCGCGGTGCTTTTCTCCATCCTACATTGCCGCTCACTGCCTATCCTAATTCAGACCCTCCGATTCACACCACCCCGTGATGTTTTTCTCACTCCTACTAGTGAATGTAATGTAACACACACGCATACAATGCGCACCACCCCGTGATGTTTTTCTCACTCCTACTAGTGAATGTAATGTAACACACACCCATACAATGCGCACCACCCCGCGATGTTTTTCAGAAACCTATCCTACATTGCCCGGCATGTTCCCTGACCTCCCCATGCTGACCACCCCGCGGTGCTTTTCTCCATCCTACATTGCCACTCACTGCCTATCCTAATTAAGACCCTCCGATTCACACCACCCCGTGATGTTTTTCTCCCTCTTACTAGTGAATGTAATGTAACACACACCCACAAAATGCGCACCACCCCGCGATATTTTTCAAATACCTATGCTACATTGCCACTGCATGTTCCCTGACCTCCCCATGCTTACCACCCCGCGGTGCTTTTCTCCATCCTACATTGCCACTCACTGCCTATCCTAATTCAGACCCTCCGATTCACACCACCCCGCGATGTTTTTCTCACTCTTACTAGTGAATGTAATGTAACACACACCCATACAATGCGCACCACCCCGCGATATTTTTCAAATACGTATCCTACATTGCCACTGCATGTTCCCTGACCTCCACATGCTGAACACCCCGCGGTGCTTTTCTCCATTCTACATTGCCACTCACTGCCTATCCTAATTCAGACCCTCCGATTCACACCACCCGTGATGTTTTTCTCACTCGTACTAGTGAATGTAATGTAACACACACCCATACAATGAGCACTACCCTGTGATGTTTTTCTCACTCCTACTAGTAAATGTAATGTAACACACACCCATACAATGTGCACCACCCCGCGATGTTTTTCAGAAACCTATCGTACATTGCCACTGCATGTTCCCTGACCTCCCCATGCTGACCACCCCGCGGTGCTTTTCTCCATCCTACATTGCCACTCACTGCCTATCCTAATTCAGACCCTCCGATTCGCACCACCCCGTGATGTTTTTCTCACTCCTACTAGTGAATGTAATGTAACACACACCCATACAAGAGCACCACCCCGTTATTTTTTTTTCACTCCTACTAGTGAATGTAATGTAACACACATCCATACAATGCGCACCACCCCGTGATGATTTTCTCACTCCTACTAGTGAATGTAATGTAACACACACCGATAAAATGCCCACCACCCCGTGATGTTTTTCTCACTCCTACTAGTGAATGTAATGTAACACACACCCACACAATGCGCACCACCCCGTGATGTTTTTCAGAAACCTATCCTACATTGCCACTGCATGTTCCCTGACCTCCCCATGCTGACCACCTCGCGGTGCTTTTCTCCATCCTACATTGCCACTCACTGCCCATCCTAATTCAGACCCTCTGATTCACACCACCCCGTGATGTTTTTCTCACGCCTATAATGAATGTAATGTAACACACACCCATACAATGCTCACCACCCCGTGATGTTTTTCTCACTCCTACTAGTGAATGTAATGTAACACACACCCATACAATGCGCACCACCCCGCGATGTTTTTCGGAAACCTATTCTACATTGCCTCTGCATGTTCCCTGTCCTCCCCATGCTGACCACCCCGCGGGGCTTTTCTCCATCCTACATTGCCACTCACTGCCTATCCTAATTCAGACCCTGCGATTCACACTACCCCGTGATGTTTTTCTCACTCCTACTAGTGAATGTAATGTAACACACACCCACACAATGCGCACCACCCCGTGATGTTTTTCTCACTCCTACTAGTGAATGTAATGTAATACACACCCATACAATGCGCACCACCCCGCGATGTTTTTCGGAAACCTATCCTACATTGCCACTGCATGTTCCCTGTCCTCCCCATGCTGACCACCCCGCTGTGCTTTTCTCCATCCTACATTGCCACTCACTGCCTATCCTAATTCAGACACTCCGATTCACACCACCCCGTGATGTTTTTCTCACTCCTACTAGTGAATGTAATGTAACAGACACCCATACAAGAGCACCACCCCGTTATTTTTTTTCACTCCTACTAGTGAATGTAATGTAACACACACCCATACAATGCGCACCACCCCGTGATGATTTTCTCACTCCTACTAGTGAATGTAATGTAACACACACCGATAAAATGCCCACCACCCCGTGATGTTTTTCGCACTCCTACTAGTGAATGTAATGTAACACACACCCACACAATGCGCACCACCCCGCGATGTTTTTCAGAAACCTATCCTACATTGCCCGGCATGTTCCCTGACCTCCCCATGCTGACCACCCCGCGGTGCTTTTCTCCATCCTACATTGCCACTCACTGCCTATCCTAATTAAGACCCTCCGATTCACACCACCCCGTGATGTTTTTCTCCCTCTTACTAGTGAATGTAATGTAACACAAACCCATACAATGAGCACCACCCCGCGATATTTTTCAAATACCTATGCTACATTGCCACTGGATGTTCCCTGACCTCCACATGCTGACCAACCCGCGGTGCTTTTCTCCATCCTACATTGCCACTCACTGCCTATCCTAATTCAGAACCTCCGATTCACACCACCCCGTGATGTTTTTCTCACTCCTACTAGTGAATGTAATGTAACACACACCCATACAATGAGCACTACCCCGTGATGTTTTTCTCATTCCTACTAGTGAATTTAATGTAACACACACCCACACAATGCGCGCCACCCCGTGATGTTTTCTCACTCCTACTAGTGAATGTAATGTAACACACACCCATACAATACGCACCACCCGGTGATGTTTTTCTCACTCCTACTAGTGAATGTAATGTAACACACACCCATACAATGCGCACCACCCCGCGATGTTTTTCAGAAACCTTTCCTACATTGCCACGGCATGTTCCCTGACCTCCCCATCCTGACCACCCCGCGGTGCTTTTATCCATCCTACATTGCCACTCACTGCCTATCCTAATTCAGACCCTACGATTCACACCACCCCGTGATGTTTTTCTTACTCCTACTAGTGAATGTAATGTAACACACACCCATACAATGAGCACTACCCCGTGATGTTTTTCTCACTCCTACTAGTGAATGTAATGTAACACACACCCATACAATGCGCACCACCCCGCGATGTTTTTCAGAAACCTATCCTACATTTCCACTGCATGTTCCCTGACCTCCCCATGCTGACCACCCCGCGGTGCTTTTCTCCATCCTACATTGCCACTCACTGCCTATCCTAATTCACACCCTCCGATTCACACCACCCCGTGATGTTTTTCTCACTACTACTAGTGAATGTAATGTAACACACACCCATACAATGCGCACCACCCCGTGATGATTTTCTCACTCCTACTAGTGAATGTAATGTAACACACACCCACACAATGCGCACCACCCCGCGATGTTTTTCAGAAACCTATCCTACATTGCCACTGCATGTTCCCTGACCTCCCCATGCTGACCACCCCGCGGTGCTTTTCTCCATCCTACATTGCCACTCACTGCCTATCCAAATTCAGACCCTCCGATTCGCACCACTCCGTGATGTTTTTCGCACTCCTACTAGTGAATGTAATGTAACACACACCCACACAATGCGCACCACCCCGCGATGTTTTTCAGAAAATTATCCTACATTGCCACTGCCTGTTCCCTGACCTCCCCATGCTGACCACCCTGCGGTGCTTTTCTCCATCCTACATTGCCACTCACTGCCTATCCTAATTCAGACCCTCCGATTCACACCACCCCGTGATGTTTTTCTCACTCCTACTAGTGAATGTAATGTAACACACACCCATACAATGAGCACCACCCCGCGATGTTTTTCAGAAACCTATCCTACATTGCCACTGCATGTTCCCTGACCTCCCCATGCTGACCACCGCGCGGTGCTTTTCTCCATCCTACATTGCCACTCACTGCCCATCCTAATTCAGACCCTCCGATTCACACCACCCCGTGATGTTTTTCTCACGCCTATAATGAATGTAATGTAACACACACCCATACAACGCTCACCACCCCGTGATGTTTTTCTCACTCCTACTAGTGAATGTAATGTAACACACACCCATACAATGCGCACCACCCCGCGATGTTTTTCGGAAACCTATTCTACATTGCCTCTGCATGTTCCCTGTCCTCCCCATGCTGACCACCCCGCGGGGCTTTTCTCCATCCTACATTGCCACTCACTGCCTATCCTAATTCAGACCCTGCGATTCACACTACCCCGTGATGTTTTTCTCACTCCTACTAGTGAATGTAATGTAACACACACCCATACAATGCGCACCACCCGCGATATTTTTCAAATACGTATCCTACATTGCCACTGCATGTTCCCTGACCTCCACATGCTGAACACCCCGCGGTGCTTTTCTCCATTCTACATTGCCACTCACTGCCCATCCTAATTCAGACCCTCCGATTCACACCACCCGTGATGTTTTTCTCACTCGTACTAGTGAATGTAATGTAACACACACCCATACAATGAGCACTACCCTGTGATGTTTTTCTCACTCCTACTAGTAAATGTAATGTAACACACACCCATACAATGTGCACCACCCCGCGATGTTTTTCAGAAACCTATCGTACATTGCCACTGCATGTTCCCTGACCTCCCCATGCTGACCACCCCGCGGTGCTTTTCTCCATCCTACATTGCCACTCACTGCCTATCCTAATTCAGACCCTCCGATTCGCACCACCCCGTGATGTTTTTCTCACTCCTACTAGTGAATGTAATGTAACACACACCCATACAAGAGCACCACCCCGTTATTTTTTTTTCACTCCTACTAGTGAATGTAATGTAACACACATCCATACAATGCGCACCACCCCGTGATGATTTTCTCACTCCTACTAGTGAATGTAATGTAACACACACCGATAAAATGCCCACCACCCCGTGATGTTTTTCTCACTCCTACTAGTGAATGTAATGTAACACACACCCACACAATGCGCACCACCCCGTGATGTTTTTCAGAAACCTATCCTACAATGCCACTGCATGTTCCCTGACCTCCCCATGCTGACCACCCAACGGTGCTTTTCTCCATCCTACGTTGCCACTCACTGCCTATACTAATTCAGACCCTCCGATTCACACCACCCCTTGATGTTTTTCTCACGCCTATAATGAATGTAATGTAACACACACCCATACAATGCTCACCACCCCGTGATGTTTTTCTCACTCCTACTAGTGAATGTAATGTAACACACACCCATACAATGCGCACCACCCCGCGATGTTTTTCGGAAACCTATTCTACATTGCCTCTGCATGTTCCCTGTCCTCCCCATTCTGACCACCCCGCGGGGCTTTTATCCATCCTACATTGCCACTCACTGCCTATCCTAATTCAGACCCTCCGATTCACACTACCCCGTGATGTTTTTCTCACTCCTACTAGTGAATGTAATGTAACACACACCCACACAATGCGCACCACCCCGTGATGTTTTTCTCACTCCTACTAGTGAATGTAATGTAATACACACCCATACAATGCGCACCACCCCGCGATGTTTTTCGGAAACCTATCCTACATTGCCACTGCATGTTCCCTGTCCTCCCCATGCTGACCACCCCGCTGTGCTTTTCTCCATCCTACATTGCCACTCACTGCCTATCCTAATTCAGACACTCCGATTCACACCACCCCGTGATGTTTTTCTCACTCCTACTAGTGAATGTAATGTAACAGACACCCATACAAGAGCACCACCCCGTTATTTTTTTTCACTCCTACTAGTGAATGTAATGTAACACACACCCATACAATGCGCACCACCCCGTGATGATTTTCTCACTCCTACTAGTGAATGTAATGTAACACACACCGATAAAATGCCCACCACCCCGTGATGTTTTTCGCACTCCTACTAGTGAATGTAATGTAACACACACCCACACAATGCGCACCACCCCGCGATGTTTTTCAGAAAATTATCCTACATTGCCACTGCCTGTTCCCTGACCTCCCCATGCTGACCACCCTGCGGTGCTTTTCTCCATCCTACATTGCCACTCACTGCCTATCCTAATTCAGACCCTCCGATTCACACCACCCCGTGATGTTTTTCTCACTCCTACTAGTGAATGTAATGTAACACACACCCATACAATGAGCACCACCCCGCGATGTTTTTCAGAAACCTATCCTACATTGCCACTGCATGTTCCCTGACCTCCCCATGCTGACCACCGCGCGGTGCTTTTCTCCATCCTACATTGCCACTCACTGCCCATCCTAATTCAGACCCTCCGATTCACACCACCCCGTGATGTTTTTCTCACGCCTATAATGAATGTAATGTAACACACACCCATACAATGCTCACCACCCCGTGATGTTTTTCTCACTCCTACTAGTGAATGTAATGTAACACACACCCATACAATGCGCACCACCCCGCGATGTTTTTCGGAAACCTATTCTACATTGCCTCTGCATGTTCCCTGTCCTCCCCATGCTGACCACCCCGCGGGGCTTTTCTCCATCCTACATTGCCACTCACTGCCTATCCTAATTCAGACCCTGCGATTCACACTACCCCGTGATGTTTTTCTCACTCCTACTAGTGAATGTAATGTAACACACACCCACACAATGCGCACCACCCCGTGATGTTTTTCTCACTCCTACTAGTGAATGTAATGTAATACACACCCATACAATGCGCACCACCCCGCGATGTTTTTCGGAAACCTATCCTACATTGCCACTGCATGTTCCCTGTCCTCCCCATGCTGACCACCCCGCTGTGCTTTTCTCCATCCTACATTGCCACTCACTGCCTATCCTAATTCAGACACTCCGATTCACACCACCCCGTGATGTTTTTCTCACTCCTACTAGTGAATGTAATGTAACAGACACCCATACAAGAGCACCACCCCGTTATTTTTTTTCACTCCTACTAGTGAATGTAATGTAACACACACCCATACAATGCGCACCACCCCGTGATGATTTTCTCACTCCTACTAGTGAATGTAATGTAACACACACCGATAAAATGCCCACCACCCCGTGATGTTTTTTGCACTCCTACTAGTGAATGTAATGTAACACACACCCACACAATGCGCACCACCCCGCGATGTTTTTCAGAAAATTATCCTACATTGCCACTGCCTGTTCCCTGACCTCCCCATGCTGACCACCCTGTGGTGCTTTTCTCCATCCTACATTGCCACTCACTGCCTATCCTAATTCAGACCCTCCGATTCACACCACCCCGTGATGTTTTTCTCACTCCTACTAGTGAATGTAATGTAACACACACCCATACATTGAGCACCACGCCGCGATGTTTTTCAGAAACCTATCCTACATTGCCACTGCATGTTCCCTGACCTCCCCATGCTGACCACCGCGCGGTGCTTTTCTCCATCCTACATTGCCACTCACTGCCCATCCTAATTCAGACCCTGCGATTCACACCACCCCGTGATGTTTTTCACACTCCTACTACTGAATGTAATGTAAAACACACCCATACAATGCGCACCACCCCGCGATGTTTTTCAGAAACCTATCCTACATTGCCTCTGCATGTTCCCTGACCTCCCCATGCTGACCAACCCGCGGTGCTTTTCTCCATCCCACATTGCCACTCACTGCCTATCCTAATTCAGACCCTCCAATTCACACCAGCCCGTGATGTTTTTCTCACTCCTACTAGTGAATGTAATGTAACACACACCCATACAATGCGCGCCAACCCTTGATGTTTATCTCACTCCTACTAGTGAATGTAATGTAACACACACCCATACAATGCGCACCATCCCGCAATGTTTTTTATAAACCTATCCTACATTGCCACTGCATGTTCCCTGACCTCCCCATTCTGACCAACCCACGGTTCTTTTCTCCATCCTACATTGCCACTCACTGCCTATCCGAATACAGACCCTCCGATTCACACCACCACGTGATGTTTTTCTCACTCCTACTAGTGAATGTAATGTAACACACACCCATACAATGCACACCACCCCGCGAAGTTTTTCAGAAAACTATCCTACATTGCCCCTGCATGTTCCCTGACCTCCTCATGCTGACCACCCCGCGGTGCATTTCTCCATCCTACATTGCCACTCACTGCCTATCCTAATTCAGACCCTCCGATTCACACCACCCCGTGATATTTTTCTCACTCCTACTAGTGAATGTAATGTAACACACACCCTTACAACGCGCACCACACCGCGATGTTTTTCAGAAACCTATCCTACATTGCCACTGCATTTTCCCTGACCTCCCCATGCTGACCACCCCTCGGTGCTTTTCTCCATCCTACATTGCCACTCACTTTCTATCCTAATTCAGACCCTCCGATTCACACCACGCCGTGATGTTTTTCTCACTTCTACTAGTGAATGTAATGTAACACACACCCATACAATGCGCACCACCCCGTGATTTTTTTCAGAAAACTATCCTACATTGCCACTGCATGTTCCCTGACCTCCACATGCTGACCACCCCGCGGTGCTTTTCTCCATCCTACATTGCCACTCACTGCCTATCCTAATTCAGACCCTCCGATTCACACCACCCCGTGATGTTTTTCTCACTCCTACTAGTGAATGTAATGTTACACACACCCATACAATGCGCACCAGCCCGTGATGTTTTTCTCACTCCTACTAGTGAATGTAATGTAACACACACCCATACAATGCGCACCATTCCGCGATGTTTTTCAGAAACCTATCCTACATTGCCACTGCATGTTCCCTGACCTCCCCATGCTGACCAGCCCGCGGTGCTTTTCTCCATCCTACATTGCCACTCATTGCCTATCCTAATTCAGACGCTCCGATTCGCCCCACCCCGTGATGTTTTTCTCACTCCTACTAGTGAATGTAATGTAACACACACCCACGCATTGCGCACCACCCCGCGATGTTTTTCAGAAACCTATCCTACATTGCCACTGCATGTTCCCTGACCTCCCCATGCTGACAACCCCGCGGTGCTTTTCTCCATTCTACATTGCCACTCACTGCCTATCCTAATTCAGACCCTCCGATTCACACCACCCCGTGATGTTTTTCTCACTCCTACTAGTGAATGTAATGTAACACACACCCATACAAGAGCACCACCCTGTTATTTTTTTTCACACCTACTAGTGAATGTAATGTAACACACACCCATACAATGCGCACCACCCCGTGATGTTTTTCTCACTCCTACTAGTGAATGTAATGTAACACACACCCATACAATGCACACCACCCCGCGATGTTTTTCAGAAACGTATCCTACATTGCCACTGCATGTTCCCTGACCTCCCCATGCTGACCACCCCGCGGAGCTTTTCTCCATCCTACATTGCCACTCAATGCCTATCCTAATTCAGACCCTCCGATTCACACCACCATGCGATGTTTTTCTCACTCCTACTAGTGAATGTAATTTAACACACACCCATACAATGCGCACCACCACGCGATGTTTTTCAGAAACCTATCCTACATTGCCACTGCATGTTCCCTGACTTCCCCATGCTGACCACCCCACGGTGCTTTTCTCCATCCTACATTGCCACTCACTGCCTATCCTAATTCAGACCCTCCAATTCACACCACCCCGTGATGTTTTTCTCACTCCTACTAGTGAATGTAATGTAACACACACCCATACAATGCGCACCACGCCGTGATGTTTTTCTCACTGCTACTAGTGAACGTAATGTAACACACACCCATACAATGCGCACCACCCCGCGATGTTTTTCTCACTCCTACTAGTGAATGTAATGTAACACACACCCATACAATGCGCCCCACCCCGGGATGTTTTTCTCACTCCTACTAGTGAATGTAATGTAACACACAACCATACAATGCGCACCACCCCGTGATGTTTTTCTCACTCGTGCTAGTTAATGTAATGTAACACACACCCATACAATACGCACCACCCCGTGATGTTTTTCTCACTCCTACTAGTGAATGTAATGTAACACACACCCATACAATGCGCACCACCGCGCGATGTTTTTCAGAAACCTTTCCTACATTGCCACTGCATGTTCCCTGACCTCCCCATTCTGACCACCCCGCGGTGCTTTTATGCATCCCACATTGCCACTCACTGCCTATCCTAATTCAGACCCTCTGATTCACACCACCCCGTGATGTTTTTCTCACTCCTACTAGTGAATGTAATGTAACACACACCCATACAATGCGCCCCACCCCGCAAAGTTTTTCAGAAAACTATCCTACATTGCCACTGCATGTTCCCTGACCTCCCCATGCTGACAACCCCGTGGTGCTTTTCTCCATCCTACATTGCCACTCACTGCCTATCCTAATTCAGACCCTCATATTCACACCACCCCGTGATGTTTTTCTCACTCCTACTAGTGAATGTAATGTAACACACACCCATACAATGCGCACCACCCCGCGATGTTTTTCAAATACATATCCTACATTGCCACTGCATGTTCCCTGACCTCTACATGCTGACAACCCCGCGGTGCTTTTCTCCATCTTACATTGCCACTCACTGCCTATCCTAATTCAGGACCTCCGATTCACACCACCCCGTGATGTTTTTCTCACTCCTACTAGTGAATGTAATGTAACACACACCCATACAATGAGCACTACCCCGTGATGTTTTTCTCACTCCTACTAGTGAATGTAATGTAACACACACCCATACAATGCGCAGCACCCCGCGATGTTTTTCAGAAACCTATCCTACATGCCACTGCATGTTCCCTGACCTCCCCATGCTGACCACCCCGCAGTGCTTTTCTCCATCCTACATTGCCACTCACTGCCTATCCTAATTCAGACCATCCGATTCACACCACCCCCTGATGTTTTTCTCACTCCTACTAGTGAATGTAATGTAACACACACCCAAACAATGCGCACCAACCCGTGATGATATTCTCACTCCTACTAGTGGATGTAATGTAACACACACCCATACAATGCGCACCACCCCGTGATGATTTTCTCACTTCTACTAGTGAATGTCATGTAACACACATCCATACAATGCACACCACCCCGTGATGTTTTTCAGAAACCTATCCTACATTGCCACTGCATGTTCCCTGACCTCCCCATGCTGACCACACCGCGGTGCTTTTCTCCATCCTACATTGCCACTCACTGCCTATCCAAATTCAGACCCTCCGATTCGCACCACCCCATGATGTTTTTCTCACTCCTACTAGTGAATGTAATGTAACACACACCCAAACGATGCGCACCACCCCGCGATGTTTTTCAGAAACCTATCCTACATTGCCACTGCATGTTCCCTGACCTCCCCATGCTGACCAACCCGCGGTGCTTTTCTCCATCCTACATTGCCACTCACTGCCTATCCTAATTCAGACCCTCCGATTCACACCACGACGTGATGTTTTTCTCACTCCTACTAGTGAATGTAATGTAACACACACCCATACAATGCGCACCACCCCGTGATTTTTTTCAGAAAACTATCCTACATTGCCACTGCATGTTCCCTGACCTCCACATGCTGACCACCCCGCGGTGCTTTTCTCCATCCTACATTGCCACTCACTGCCTATCCTAATTCAGACCCTCCGATTCACACCACCCCGTGATGTTTTTCTCATTCCTACTAGTGAATGTAATGTAACACACACCCATACAATGCGCACCACCCCGAGATGTTTTTCTCACTCCTACTAGTGAATGTAATGTAACACACACCCATACAATGCGCACCATGCCGCGATGTTTTTCAGAAACCTATCCTACATTGCCACTGCATGTTCCCTGACCTCCCCATGCTGACCAGCCCGCGGTGCTTTTCTCCATCCTACATTGCCACTCATTGCCTATCCTAATTCAGACGCTCCGATTCGCCCCACCCCGTGATGTTTTTCTCACTCCTACTAGTGAACGTAATGTAACACACACCCACGCATTGCGCATCACCCCGCGATGTTTTTCAGAAACCTATCCTACATTGCCACTGCATGTTCCCTGACCTCCCCATGCTGACAACCCCGCGGTGCTTTTCTCCATTCTACATTGCCACTCACTGCCTATCCTAATTCAGACCCTCCGATTCACACCACCCCGTGATGTTTTTCTCACTCCTACTAGTGAATGTAATGTAACACACACCCATACAAGAGCACCACCCCGTTATTTTTTTTTCACTCCTACTAGTGAATGTAATGTAACACACCCCCATACAATGCGCACCACCCCGTGATGTTTTTCTCACTCCTACTAGTGAATGTAATGTAACACACACCCATACAATGCACACCACCCCGCGATGTTTTTCAGAAACGTATCCTACATTGCCACTGCATGTTCCCTGACCTCCCCATGCTGACCACCCCGCGGAGCTTTTCTCCATCCTACATTGCCACTCACTGCCTATCCTAATTCAGACCCTCCGATTCACACCACCCCGCGATGTTTTTCTCACTCCTACTAGTGAATGTAATTTAACACACACCCATACAATGCGCACCACCACGCGATGTTTTTCAGAAACCTATCCTACATTGCCACTGCATGTTCCCTGACTTCCCCATGCTGACCACCCCACGGTGCTTTTCTCCATCCTACATTGCCACTCACTGCCTATGCTAATTCAGACCCTCCAATTCAAACCACCCCGTGATGTTTTCTCACTGCTACTAGTGAATGTAATGTAACACAAACCCATACAATGCGCACCACCCCGCGATGTTTTTCTCACTCCTACTAGTGAATGTAATGTAACACACACCCATACAATGCGCCCCACGCCGGGATGTTTTTCTCACTCCTACTAGTGAATGTAATGTAACACACAACCATACAATGCGCCCCACCCCGTGATGTTTTTCTCACTCGTGCTAGTTAATGTAATGTAACACACACCCATACAATACGCACCACCCCGTGATGTTTTTGTCACTCCTACTAGTGAATGTAATGTAACACACACCCATACAATGTGCACCACCGCGCGATGTTTTTCAGAAACCTTTCCTACATTGCCACTGCATGTTCCCTGACCTCCCCATCCTGACCACCCCGCGGTGCTTTTATCCATCCCACATTGCCACTCACTGCCTATCCTAATTCAGACCTTCTGATTCACACCACCCCGTGATGTTTTTCTCACTCCTACTAGTGAATGTAATGTAACACACACCCATACAATGCGCACCACCCCGCGAATTTTTTCAGAAAACTATCCTACATTGCCACTGCATGTTCCCTGACCTCCCCATGCTGACAACCCCGCGGTGCTTTTCTCTATCCTACATTGCCACTCACTGCCTATCCTAATTCAGACCCTCATATTCACACCACCCCGTGATGTTTTTCTCACTCCTGCTAGTGAATGTAATGTAACACACAACCATAAAATGCGCACCAGCCCGTGATGTTTTTCTCACTCCTACTAGTGAATGAAATGTAACACACACCCATACAATGCGCACCACGCCGCGATGTTTTTCAGAAACCTATCCTACATTGCCACTGCATGTTCCCTGACCTCCCCATGCTGACCACCCTGCGGGGCTTTTCTCCATCGTACATTGCCACTCATTGCCTATCCTAATAAAGACCCTCCGAATCGCACCACCCCGTGATGTTTTTCTCACTCCTACTAGTGAATGTAATGTAACACACACCCACACAATGCGCACCACCCCGCGATGTTTTTCAGAAACCTATCCTACATTGCCACTGCATGTTCCGTGACCTCCCCATGCTGACCACCCCGCGGTGCTTTTCTCCATCCTACATTGCCACTCACTGCCTATCCTAATTCAGACACTCCGATTCACACCACCCCGTGATGTTTTTCTCACTCCTACTAGTGAATGTAATGAAACACACACCCATACAAGAGCACCACCCCGTTATTTTTTTTTCACTCCTACTAGTGAATGTAATGTAACACACACCCATACAATGCGCACCACCACGTGATGATTTTCTCACTCCTACTAGTGAATGTAATGTAACACACACCCATACAATGCGCACCACCCCGTGATGTTTTTCTCACTCCTACTAGTGAATGTAATGTAACACACACCCATACAATGCACACCACCCTGCGATGTTTTTCAGAAACGTATCCTACATTGCCACTGCATGTTCCCTGACCTCCCCATGCTGACCACCCGGCGGTGCTTTTCTCCATCCTACATTGCCACTCACTGCCTATCCTAATTCAGACCCTCCGATTCACAAAACCCCGCGATGTTTTTCTCACTCCTACTAGTGAATGTAATTTAACACACACCCATACAATGCGCACCACCCCGCGATGTTTTTCAGAAACCTATCCTACATTGCCCTGCATGTTCCCTGACCTCCCCATGCTGACCACCCCGCGGAGCTTTTCTCCATCCTACATTGCCACTCACTGCCTATCCTAATTCAGACCCTCCGATTCACACCACCCCGTGATGTTTTTCTCACTCCTACTAGTGAATGTAATTTAACACACACCCATACAATGCGCACCACCACGCGATATTTTTCAGAAACCTATCCTACATTGCCACTGCATGTTCCCTGACTTCCCCATGCTGACCACCCCACGGTGCTTTTCTCCATCCTACATTGCCACTCACTGCCTATGCTAATTCAGACCCTCCAATTCAAACCACCCCGTGATGTTTTTCTCACTGCTACTAGTGAATGTAATGTAACACAAACCCATACAATGCGCACCACCCCGCGATGTTTTTCTCACTCCTACTAGTGAATGTAATGTAACACACACCCATACAATGCGCCCCACCCCGGGATGTTTTTCTCACTCCTACTAGTAAATGTAATGTAACACACAACCATACAATGCGTACCACCCCGTGATGTTTTTCTCACTCGTGCTAGTTAATGTAATGTAACACACACCCATACAATACGCACCACCCCGTGATGTTTTTGTCACTCCTACTAGTGAATGTAATGTAACACACACACATACAATGTGCACCACCGCGCGATGTTTTTCAGAAACCTTTCCTACATTGCCACTGCATGTTCCCTGACCTCCCCATCCTGACCACCCCGCGGTGCTTTTATCCATCCCACATTGCCACTCACTGCCTATCCTAATTCAGACCCTCTGATTCACACCACCCCGTGATGTTTTTCTCACTCCTACTAGTGAATGTAATGTAACACACACCCATACAATGCGCACCACCCCGCGAATTTTTTCAGAAAACTATCCTACATTGCCACTGCATGTTCCCTGACCTCCCCATGCTGACAACCCCGCGGTGCTTTTCTCCATCCTACATTGCCACTCACTGCCTATCCTAATTCAGACCCTCATATTCACACCACCTCGTGATGTTTTTCTCACTCCTACTAGTGAATGTAATGTAACACACAACCATACAATGCGCACCAGCCCGTGATGTTTTTCTCACTCCTACTAGTGAATGAAATGTAACACACACCCATACAATGCGCACCACGCCGCGATGTTTTTCAGAAACCTATCCTACATTGCCACTGCATGTTCCCTGACCTCCCCATGCTGACCACCCTGCGGGGCTTTTCTCCATCGTACATTGCCACTCATTGCCTATCCTAATAAAGACCCTCCGAATCGCACCACCCCGTGATGTTTTTCTCACTCCTACTAGTGAATGTAATGTAACACACACCCACACAATGCGCACCACCCCGCGATGTTTTTCAGAAACCTATCCTACATTGCCACTGCATGTTCCGTGACCTCCCCATGCTGACCACCCCGCGGTGCTTTTCTCCATCCTACATTGCCACTGACTGCCTATCCTAATTCAGACACTCCGATTCACACCACCCCGTGATGTTTTTCTCACTCCTACTAGTGAATGTAATGAAACACACACCCATACAAGAGCACCACCCCGTTATTTTTTTTCACTCCTACTAGTGAATGTAATGTAACACACACCCATACAATGCGCACCACCACGTGATGATTTTCCCACTCCTACTAGTGAATGTAATGTAACACACACCCATACAATGCGCACCACCCCGTGATGTTTTTCTCACTCCTACTAGTGAATGTAATGTAACACACACCCATACAATGCACACCACCCTGCGATGTTTTTCAGAAACCTATCCTACATTGCCACTGCATGTTCCCTGACCTCCCCATGCTGACCACCCGGCGGTGCTTTTCTCCATCCTACATTGCCACTCACTGCCTATCCTAATTCAGACCCTCCGATTCACAAAACCCCGCGATGTTTTTCTCACTCCTACTAGTGAATGTAATTTAACACACACCCATACAATGCGCACCACCCCGCGATGTTTTTCAGAAACCTATCCTACATTGCCCTGCATGTTCCCTGACCTCCCCATGCTGACCAAACCGCGGTGCTTTTCTCCATCCTACATTGCCCCTCACTGCCTATCCTAATTCAGACCCTCCGATTCACACCACCCCGTGATGTTTTTCTCACTCCTACTAGTGAATGTAATGTAACACACACCCATACAATGCGCACCACCCCGCGATGTTTTTCAAATACATATCCTACATTGCCACTGCATGTTCCCTGACCTCTACATGCTGACAACCCCGCGGTGCTTTTCTCCATCTTACATTGCCACTCACTGCCTATCCTAATTCAGAACCTCCGATTCACACCACCCCGTGATGTTTTTCTCACTCCTACTAGTGAATGTAATGTAACACACACCCATACAATGAGCACTACCCCGTGATGTTTTTCTCACTCCTACTAGTGAATGTAATGTAACACACACCCATACAATGCGCAGCACCCCGCGATGTTTTTCAGAAACCTATCCTACATTGCCACTGCATGTTCCCTGACCTCCCCATGCTGACCACCCTGCGGGGCTTTTCTCCATCGTACATTGCCACTCATTGCCTATCCTAATAAAGACCCTCCGAATCGCACCACCCCGTGATGTTTTTCTCACTCCTACTAGTGAATGTAATGTAACACACACCCACACAATGCGCACCACCCCGCGATGTTTTTCAGAAACCTATCCTACATTGCCACTGCATGTTCCGTGACCTCCCCATGCTGACCACCCCGCGGTGCTTTTCTCCATCCTACATTGCCACTCACTGCCTATCCTAATTCAGACACTCCGATTCACACCACCCCGTGATGTTTTTCTCACTCCTACTAGTGAATGTAATGAAACACACACCCATACAAGAGCACCACCCCGTTATTTTTTTTCACTCCTACTAGTGAATGTAATGTAACACACACCCATACAATGCGCACCACCACGTGATGATTTTCTCACTCCTACTAGTGAATGTAATGTAACACACACCCATACAATGCGCACCACCCCGTGATGTTTTTCTCACTCCTACTAGTGAATGTAATGTAACACACACCCATACAATGCACACCACCCTGCGATGTTTTTCAGAAACCTATCCTACATTGCCACTGCATGTTCCCTGACCTCCCCATGCTGACCACCCGGCGGTGCTTTTCTCCATCCTACATTGCCACTCACTGCCTATCCTAATTCAGACCCTCCGATTCACAAAACCCCGCGATGTTTTTCTCACTCCTACTAGTGAATGTAATTTAACACACACCCATACAATGCGCACCACCTCGCGATGTTTTTCAGAAACCTATCCTACATTGCCCTGCATGTTCCCTGACCTCCCCATGCTGACCAAACCGCGGTGCTTTTCTCCATCCTACATTGCCCCTCACTGCCTATCCTAATTCAGACCCTCCGATTCACACCACCCCGTGATGTTTTTCTCACTCCTACTAGTGAATGTAATGTAACACACACCCATACAATGCGCACCACCCCGCGATGTTTTTCAAACACATATCCTACATTGCCACTGCATGTTCCCTGACCTCTACATGCTGACAACCCCGCGGTGCTTTTCTCCATCTTACATTGCCACTCACTGCCTATCCTAATTCAGAACCTCCGATTCACACCACCCCGTGATGTTTTTCTCACTCCTACTAGTGAATGTAATGTAACACACACCCATACAATGAGCACTACCCCGTGATGTTTTTCTCACTCCTACTAGTGAATGTAATGTAACACACACCCATACAATGCGCAGCACCCCGCGATGTTTTTCAGAAACCTATCCTACATTGCCACTGCATGTTCCCTGACCTCCCCATGCTGACCACCCCGCAGTGCTTTTCTCCATCCTACATTGCCACTCACTGCCTATCCTAATTCAGACCGTCCGATTCACACCACCCCCTGATGTTTTTCTCACTCCTACTAGTGAATGTAATGTAACACACACCCATACAATGCGCACCACCCCGTGATGATATTCTCACTCCTACTAGTGGATGTAATGTAACACACACCCATACAATGCGCACCACCCCGTGATGATTTTCTCACTTCTACTAGTGAATGTCATGTAACACACATCCATACAATGCACACCACCCCGTGATGTTTTTCAGAAACCTATCCTACATTGCCACTGCATGTTCCCTGACCTCCCCATGCTGACCACACCGCGGTGCTTTTCTCCATCCTACATTGCCACTCACTGCCTATCCAAATTCAGACCCTCCGATTCGCACCACCCCGTGATGTTTTTCTCACTCCTACTAGTGAATGTAATGTAACACACACCCAAACGATGCGCACCACCCCGCGATGTTTTTCAGAAACCTATCCTACATGCCACTGCATGTTCCCTGACCTCCCCATGCTGACCAACCCGCGGTGCTTTTCTCCATCCTACATTGCCACTCACTGCCTATCCTAATTCAGACCCTCCGATTCACACCACGACGTGATGTTTTTCTCACTCCTACTAGTGAATGTAATGTAACACACACCCATACAATGCGCACCACCCCGTGATTTTTTTCAGAAAACTATCCTACATTGCCACTGCATGTTCCCTGACCTCCACATGCTGACCACCCCGCGGTGCTTTTCTCCATCCTACATTGCCACTCACTGCCTATCCTAATTCAGACCCTCCGATTCACACCACCCCGTGATGTTTTTCTCATTCCTACTAGTGAATGTAATGTAACACACACCCATACAATGCGCACCACCCCGAGATGTTTTTCTCACTCCTACTAGTGAATGTAATGTAACACACACCCATACAATGCGCACCATGCCGCGATGTTTTTCAGAAACCTATCCTACATTGCCACTGCATGTTCCCTGACCTCCCCATGCTGACCAGCCCGCGGTGCTTTTCTCCATCCTACATTGCCACTCATTGCCTATCCTAATTCAGACGCTCCGATTCGCCCCACCCCGTGATGTTTTTCTCACTCCTACTAGTGAACGTAATGTAACACACACCCACGCATTGCGCATCACCCCGCGATGTTTTTCAGAAACCTATCCTACATTGCCACTGCATGTTCCCTGACCTCCCCATGCTGACAACCCCGCGGTGCTTTTCTCCATTCTACATTGCCACTCACTGCCTATCCTAATTCAGACCCTCCGATTCACACCACCCCGTGATGTTTTTCTCACTCCTACTAGTGAATGTAATGTAACACACACCCATACAAGAGCACCACCCCGTTATTTTTTTTTCACTCCTACTAGTGAATGTAATGTAACACACCCCCATACAATGCGCACCACCCCGTGATGTTTTTCTCACTCCTACTAGTGAATGTAATGTAACACACACCCATACAATGCACACCACCCCGCGATGTTTTTCAGAAACGTATCCTACATTGCCACTGCATGTTCCCTGACCTCCCCATGCTGACCACCCCGCGGAGCTTTTCTCCATCCTACATTGCCACTCACTGCCTATCCTAATTCAGACCCTCCGATTCACACCACCCCGCGATGTTTTTCTCACTCCTACTAGTGAATGTAATTTAACACACACCCATACAATGCGCACCACCACGCGATGTTTTTCAGAAACCTATCCTACATTGCCACTGCATGTTCCCTGACTTCCCCATGCTGACCACCCCACGGTGCTTTTCTCCATCCTACATTGCCACTCACTGCCTATGCTAATTCAGACCCTCCAATTCAAACCACCCCGTGATGTTTTCTCACTGCTACTAGTGAATGTAATGTAACACAAACCCATACAATGCGCACCACCCCGCGATGTTTTTCTCACTCCTACTAGTGAATGTAATGTAACACACACCCATACAATGCGCCCCACGCCGGGATGTTTTTCTCACTCCTACTAGTGAATGTAATGTAACACACAACCATACAATGCGCCCCACCCCGTGATGTTTTTCTCACTCGTGCTAGTTAATGTAATGTAACACACACCCATACAATACGCACCACCCCGTGATGTTTTTGTCACTCCTACTAGTGAATGTAATGTAACACACACCCATACAATGTGCACCACCGCGCGATGTTTTTCAGAAACCTTTCCTACATTGCCACTGCATGTTCCCTGACCTCCCCATCCTGACCACCCCGCGGTGCTTTTATCCATCCCACATTGCCACTCACTGCCTATCCTAATTCAGACCTTCTGATTCACACCACCCCGTGATGTTTTTCTCACTCCTACTAGTGAATGTAATGTAACACACACCCATAAAATGCGCACCACCCCGCGAATTTTTTCAGAAAACTATCCTACATTGCCACTGCATGTTCCCTGACCTCCCCATGCTGACAACCCCGCGGTGCTTTTCTCTATCCTACATTGCCACTCACTGCCTATCCTAATTCAGACCCTCATATTCACACCACCCCGTGATGTTTTTCTCACTCCTGCTAGTGAATGTAATGTAACACACAACCATAAAATGCGCACCAGCCCGTGATGTTTTTCTCACTCCTACTAGTGAATGAAATGTAACACACACCCATACAATGCGCACCACGCCGCGATGTTTTTCAGAAACCTATCCTACATTGCCACTGCATGTTCCCTGACCTCCCCATGCTGACCACCCTGCGGGGCTTTTCTCCATCGTACATTGCCACTCATTGCCTATCCTAATAAAGACCCTCCGAATCGCACCACCCCGTGATGTTTTTCTCACTCCTACTAGTGAATGTAATGTAACACACACCCACACAATGCGCACCACCCCGCGATGTTTTTCAGAAACCTATCCTACATTGCCACTGCATGTTCCGTGACCTCCCCATGCTGACCACCCCGCGGTGCTTTTCTCCATCCTACATTGCCACTCACTGCCTATCCTAATTCAGACACTCCGATTCACACCACCCCGTGATGTTTTTCTCACTCCTACTAGTGAATGTAATGAAACACACACCCATACAAGAGCACCACCCCGTTATTTTTTTTCACTCCTACTAGTGAATGTAATGTAACACACACCCATACAATGCGCACCACCACGTGATGATTTTCTCACTCCTACTAGTGAATGTAATGTAACACACACCCATACAATGCGCACCACCCCGTGATGTTTTTCTCACTCCTACTAGTGAATGTAATGTAACACACACCCATACAATGCACACCACCCTGCGATGTTTTTCAGAAACGTATCCTACATTGCCACTGCATGTTCCCTGACCTCCCCATGCTGACCACCCGGCGGTGCTTTTCTCCATCCTACATTGCCACTCACTGCCTATCCTAATTCAGACCCTCCGATTCACAAAACCCCGCGATGTTTTTCTCACTCCTACTAGTGAATGTAATTTAACACACACCCATACAATGCGCACCACCCCGCGATGTTTTTCAGAAACCTATCCTACATTGCCCTGCATGTTCCCTGACCTCCCCATGCTGACCACCCCGCGGAGCTTTTCTCCATCCTACATTGCCACTCACTGCCTATCCTAATTCAGACCCTCCGATTCACACCACCCCGTGATGTTTTTCTCACTCCTACTAGTGAATGTAATTTAACACACACCCATACAATGCGCACCACCACGCGATATTTTTCAGAAACCTATCCTACATTGCCACTGCATGTTCCCTGACTTCCCCATGCTGACCACCCCACGGTGCTTTTCTCCATCCTACATTGCCACTCACTGCCTATGCTAATTCAGACCCTCCAATTCAAACCACCCCGTGATGTTTTTCTCACTGCTACTAGTGAATGTAATGTAACACAAACCCATACAATGCGCACCACCCCGCGATGTTTTTCTCACTCCTACTAGTGAATGTAATGTAACACACACCCATACAATGCGCCCCACCCCGGGATGTTTTTCTCACTCCTACTAGTAAATGTAATGTAACACACAACCATACAATGCGTACCACCCCGTGATGTTTTTCTCACTCGTGCTAGTTAATGTAATGTAACACACACCCATACAATACGCACCACCCCGTGATGTTTTTGTCACTCCTACTAGTGAATGTAATGTAACACACACACATACAATGTGCACCACCGCGCGATGTTTTTCAGAAACCTTTCCTACATTGCCACTGCATGTTCCCTGACCTCCCCATCCTGACCACCCCGCGGTGCTTTTATCCATCCCACATTGCCACTCACTGCCTATCCTAATTCAGACCCTCTGATTCACACCACCCCGTGATGTTTTTCTCACTCCTACTAGTGAATGTAATGTAACACACACCCATACAATGCGCACCACCCCGCGAATTTTTTCAGAAAACTATCCTACATTGCCACTGCATGTTCCCTGACCTCCCCATGCTGACAACCCCGCGGTGCTTTTCTCCATCCTACATTGCCACTCACTGCCTATCCTAATTCAGACCCTCATATTCACACCACCTCGTGATGTTTTTCTCACTCCTACTAGTGAATGTAATGTAACACACAACCATACAATGCGCACCAGCCCGTGATGTTTTTCTCACTCCTACTAGTGAATGAAATGTAACACACACCCATACAATGCGCACCACGCCGCGATGTTTTTCAGAAACCTATCCTACATTGCCACTGCATGTTCCCTGACCTCCCCATGCTGACCACCCTGCGGGGCTTTTCTCCATCGTACATTGCCACTCATTGCCTATCCTAATAAAGACCCTCCGAATCGCACCACCCCGTGATGTTTTTCTCACTCCTACTAGTGAATGTAATGTAACACACACCCACACAATGCGCACCACCCCGCGATGTTTTTCAGAAACCTATCCTACATTGCCACTGCATGTTCCGTGACCTCCCCATGCTGACCACCCCGCGGTGCTTTTCTCCATCCTACATTGCCACTGACTGCCTATCCTAATTCAGACACTCCGATTCACACCACCCCGTGATGTTTTTCTCACTCCTACTAGTGAATGTAATGAAACACACACCCATACAAGAGCACCACCCCGTTATTTTTTTTCACTCCTACTAGTGAATGTAATGTAACACACACCCATACAATGCGCACCACCACGTGATGATTTTCCCACTCCTACTAGTGAATGTAATGTAACACACACCCATACAATGCGCACCACCCCGTGATGTTTTTCTCACTCCTACTAGTGAATGTAATGTAACACACACCCATACAATGCACACCACCCTGCGATGTTTTTCAGAAACCTATCCTACATTGCCACTGCATGTTCCCTGACCTCCCCATGCTGACCACCCGGCGGTGCTTTTCTCCATCCTACATTGCCACTCACTGCCTATCCTAATTCAGACCCTCCGATTCACAAAACCCCGCGATGTTTTTCTCACTCCTACTAGTGAATGTAATTTAACACACACCCATACAATGCGCACCACCCCGCGATGTTTTTCAGAAACCTATCCTACATTGCCCTGCATGTTCCCTGACCTCCCCATGCTGACCAAACCGCGGTGCTTTTCTCCATCCTACATTGCCCCTCACTGCCTATCCTAATTCAGACCCTCCGATTCACACCACCCCGTGATGTTTTTCTCACTCCTACTAGTGAATGTAATGTAACACACACCCATACAATGCGCACCACCCCGCGATGTTTTTCAAATACATATCCTACATTGCCACTGCATGTTCCCTGACCTCTACATGCTGACAACCCCGCGGTGCTTTTCTCCATCTTACATTGCCACTCACTGCCTATCCTAATTCAGAACCTCCGATTCACACCACCCCGTGATGTTTTTCTCACTCCTACTAGTGAATGTAATGTAACACACACCCATACAATGAGCACTACCCCGTGATGTTTTTCTCACTCCTACTAGTGAATGTAATGTAACACACACCCATACAATGCGCAGCACCCCGCGATGTTTTTCAGAAACCTATCCTACATTGCCACTGCATGTTCCCTGACCTCCCCATGCTGACCACCCTGCGGGGCTTTTCTCCATCGTACATTGCCACTCATTGCCTATCCTAATAAAGACCCTCCGAATCGCACCACCCCGTGATGTTTTTCTCACTCCTACTAGTGAATGTAATGTAACACACACCCACACAATGCGCACCACCCCGCGATGTTTTTCAGAAACCTATCCTACATTGCCACTGCATGTTCCGTGACCTCCCCATGCTGACCACCCCGCGGTGCTTTTCTCCATCCTACATTGCCACTCACTGCCTATCCTAATTCAGACACTCCGATTCACACCACCCCGTGATGTTTTTGTCACTCCTACTAGTGAATGTAATGAAACACACACCCATACAAGAGCACCACCCCGTTATTTTTTTTCACTCCTACTAGTGAATGTAATGTAACACACACCCATACAATGCGCACCACCACGTGATGATTTTCTCACTCCTACTAGTGAATGTAATGTAACACACACCCATACAATGCGCACCACCCCGTGATGTTTTTCTCACTCCTACTAGTGAATGTAATGTAACACACACCCATACAATGCACACCACCCTGCGATGTTTTTCAGAAACCTATCCTACATTGCCACTGCATGTTCCCTGACCTCCCCATGCTGACCACCCGGCGGTGCTTTTCTCCATCCTACATTGCCACTCACTGCCTATCCTAATTCAGACCCTCCGATTCACAAAACCCCGCGATGTTTTTCTCACTCCTACTAGTGAATGTAATTTAACACACACCCATACAATGCGCACCACCTCGCGATGTTTTTCAGAAACCTATCCTACATTGCCCTGCATGTTCCCTGACCTCCCCATGCTGACCAAACCGCGGTGCTTTTCTCCATCCTACATTGCCCCTCACTGCCTATCCTAATTCAGACCCTCCGATTCACACCACCCCGTGATGTTTTTCTCACTCCTACTAGTGAATGTAATGTAACACACACCCATACAATGCGCACCACCCCGCGATGTTTTTCAAATACATATCCTACATTGCCACTGCATGTTCCCTGACCTCTACATGCTGACAACCCCGCGGTGCTTTTCTCCATCTTACATTGCCACTCACTGCCTATCCTAATTCAGAACCTCCGATTCACACCACCCCGTGATGTTTTTCTCACTCCTACTAGTGAATGTAATGTAACACACACCCATACAATGAGCACTACCCCGTGATGTTTTTCTCACTCCTACTAGTGAATGTAATGTAACACACACCCATACAATGCGCAGCACCCCGCGATGTTTTTCAGAAACCTATCCTACATTGCCACTGCATGTTCCCTGACCTCCCCATGCTGACCACCCCGCAGTGCTTTTCTCCATCCTACATTGCCACTCACTGCCTATCCTAATTCAGACCATCCGATTCACACCACCCCCTGATGTTTTTCTCACTCCTACTAGTGAATGTAATGTAACACACACCCATACAATGCGCACCACCCCGTGATGATATTCTCACTCCTACTAGTGGATGTAATGTAACACACACCCATACAATGCGCACCACCCCGTGATGATTTTCTCACTTCTACTAGTGAATGTCATGTAACACACATCCATACAATGCACACCACCCCGTGATGTTTTTCAGAAACCTATCCTACATTGCCACTGCATGTTCCCTGACCTCCCCATGCTGACCACACCGCGGTGCTTTTCTCCATCCTACATTGCCACTCACTGCCTATCCAAATTCAGACCCTCCGATTCGCACCACCCCGTGATGTTTTTCTCACTCCTACTAGTGAATGTAATGTAACACACACCCAAACGATGCGCACCACCCCGCGATGTTTTTCAGAAACCTATCCTACATTGCCACTGCATGTTCCCTGACCTCCCCATGCTGACCACCGCGCGGTGCTTTTCTCCATCCAACATTGCCACTCACTGCCTATCCTAATTCAGACCCTCCGATTCACACCACCCCGTGATGTTTTTCACACTCCTACTAGTGAATGTAATGTAAAACACACCCATACAATGCGAACCACCCCGCGATGTTTTTCAGAAACCTATCCTACATTGACTCTGCATGTTCCCTGACCTCCCCATGCTGACCAACCCGCGGTGCTTTTCTCCATCCCACATTGCCACTCAATGCCTATCCTAATTCAGACCCTCCGATTCACACAAGCCCGTGATGTTTTTCTCACTCCTACTAGTGAATGTAATGTAACACACACCCATACAACGCGCACCACACCGCGATGTTTTTCAGAAACCTATCCTACATTGCCACTGCATTTTCCCTGACCTCCCCATGCTGACCACCCCGCGGTGCTTTTCTCCATCCTACATTGCCACTCACTGTCTATCCTAATTCAGACCCTCCGATTCACACCACGCCGTGATGTTTTTCTAACTCCTACTAGTGAATGTAATGTAACACACACCCATACAATGCGCAACACCCCGTGATTTTTTTCAGAAAACTATCCTACATTGCCACTGCATGTTCCCTAACCTCCACATGCTGACCACCCCGCGGTGCTTTTCTCCATCCTACATTGCCACTCACTGCCTATCCTAATTCAGACCCTCCGATTCACACCACCCCGTGATGTTTTTCTCACTCCTACTAGTGAATGTAATGTTACACACACCCATACAATGCGCACCAGCCCGTGATGTTTTTCTCACTCCTACTAGTGAATGTAATGTAACACACACCCATACAATGCGCACCATCCCGCGATGTTTTTCAGAAACCTATCCTACATTGCCACTGCATGTTCCCTGACCTCCCCATGCAGAACAGCCCGCGGTGCTTTTCTCCATCCTACATTGCCACTCATTGCCTATCCTAATTCAGACGCTCCGATTCGCCCCACCCCGTGATGTTTTTCTCACTCCTACTAGTGAATGTAATGTAACACACACCCACGCATTGCGCACCACCCCGCGATGTTTTTCAGAAACCTATCCTACATTGCCACTGCATGTTCCCTGACCTCCCCATGCTGACAACCCCGCGGTGCTTTTCTCCATTCTACATTGCCACTCACTGCCTATCCTAATTCAGACCCTCCGATTCACACCACCCCGTGATGTTTTTCTCACTCCTACTAGTGAATGTAATGTAACACACACCCATACAAGAGCACCACCCCGTTATTTTTTTTCACTCCTACTAGTGAATGTAATGTAACACACACCCATACAATGCGCACCACCCCGTGATGTTTTTCTCACTCCTACTAGTGAATGTAATGTAACACACACCCATACAATGCACACCACCCGGCGATGTTTTTCAGAAACGTATCCTACATTGCCACTGCATGTTCCCTGACCTCCCGATGCTGACCACCCCGCGGAGCTTTTCTCCATCCTACATTGCCACTCACTGCCTATCCTAATTCAGACCCTCCGATTCACACCACCCCGCGATGTTTTTCTCACTCCTACTAGTGAATATAATTTAACACACACCCATACAATGCGCACCACCACGCGATATTTTTCAGAAACCTATCCTACATTGCCACTGCATGTTCCCTGACTTCCCCATGCTGACCACCCCACGGTGCTTTTCTCCATCCTACATTGCCACTCACTGCCTATCCTAATTCAGACCCTCCAATTCACACCACCCCGTGATGTTTTTCTCACTGCTACTAGTGAATATAATGTAACACACACCCATACAATGTGCACCACCCCGCGATGTTTTTCTCACTCCTACTAGTGAATGTAATGTAACACACACCCGTACAATGCGCCCCACCCCGGGATGTTTTTCTCACTCCTACTAGTGAATGTAATGTAACACACAACCATACAATGCGCACCACCACGTGATGTTTTTCTCACTCGTGCTAGTTAATGTAATGTAACACACACCCATACAATACGCACCACCCCGTGATGTTTTTCTCACTCCTACTAGTGAATGTAATGTAACACACACCCATACAATGCGCACCACCGCGCGATGTTTTTCAGAAACCTTTCCTACTTTGCCACTCTATGTTCCCTGACCTCCCCATCCTGACCACCCCGCGGTGCTTTTATCCATCCCACATTGCCACTCACTGCCTATCCTAATTCAGACCCTCTGATTCACACCACCCCGTGATGTTTTTCTCACTCCTACTAGTGAATGTAATGTAACACACACCCATACAATGCGCACCACCCCGCGAAGTTTTTCAGAAAATTATCCTACATTGCCACTGCATGTTCCCTGACCTCCCCATGCTGACAACCCCGCGGTGCTTTTCTCCATCCTACATTGCCACTCAATGCCTATCCTAATTCAGACCCTCATATTCACACCACCCCGTGATGTTTTTCTCACTCCTACTAGTGAATGTAATGTAACACACAACCATACAATGCGCACCAGCCCGTGATGTTTTTCTCACTCCTACTAGTGAATGAAATGTAACACACACCCATACAATGCGCACCACGCCGCGATGTTTTTCAGAAACCTATCCTACATTGCCACTGCATGTTCCCTGACCTCCCCATGCTGACCACCCTGCGGGGCTTTTCTCCATCGTACATTGCCACTCATTGCGTATCCTAATAAAGACCCTCCGAATCGCACCACCCCGTGATGTTTTTCTCACTCCTACTAGTGAATGTAATGTAACACACACCCACACAATGCGCACCACCCCGCGATGTTTTTCTGAAACCTATCCTACATTGCCACTGCATGTTCCGTGACCTCCCCATGCTGACCACCCCGCGGTGCTTTTCTCCATCCTACATTGCCACTCACTGCCTATCCTAATTCAGACACTCCGATTCACACCACCCCGTGATGTTTTTCTCACTCCTACTAGTGAATGTAATGTGACACACACCCATACAAGAGCACCACCCCGTTATTTTTTTTCACTCCTACTAGTGAACGTAATGTAACACACACCCATACAATGCGCACCACCACGTGATGATTTTCTCACTCCTACTAGTGAATGTAATGTAACACACACCCATACAATGCGCACCACGCCGTGATGTTTTTCTCACTCCTACTAGTGAATGTAATGTAACACACACCCATACAATGCACACCACCCTGCGATGTTTTTCAGAAACGTATCCTACATTGCCACTGCATGTTCCCTGACCTCCCCATGCTGACCACCCGGCGGTGCTTTTCTCCATCCTACATTGCCACTCACTGCCTATCCTAATTCAGACCCTCCGATTCACAAAACCCCGCGATGTTTTTCTCACTCCTACTAGTGAATGTAATTTAACACACGCCCATACAATGCGCACCACCCCGCGATGTTTTTCAGAAACCTATCCTACATTGCCCTGCATGTTCCCTGACCTCCCCATGCTGACCACCCCGCGGTGCTTTTCTCCATCCTACATTGCCCCTCACTGCCTATCCTAATTCAGACCCTCCGATTCACACCACCCCGTGATGTTTTTCTCACTCCTACTAGTGAATGTAATGTATCAAACACCCATACAATGTGCACCACCCCGTGATGATATTCTCACTCCTACTAGTGGATGTAATGTAACACACACCCATACAATGCGCACCACCCCGTGATGATTTTCTCACTTCTACTAATGAATGTCATGTAACACACATCCATACAATGCACACCACCCCGTGATGTTTTTCAGAAACCTATCCTACATTGCCACTGCATGTTCCCTGACCTCCCCATGCTGACCACACTGCGGTGCTTTTCTCCATCCTACATTGCCACTCACTGCCTATCCTAATTCAGACCCTCCGATTCACACCACCCCGTGATGTTTTTCACACTCCTACTAGTGAATGTAATGTAAAACACACCCATACAATGCGAACCACCCCGCGATGTTTTTCAGAAACCTATCCTACATTGACTCTGCATGTTCCCTGACCTCCCCATGCTGACCAACCCGCGGTGCTTTTCTCCATCCCACATTGCCACTCACTGCCTATCCTAATTCAGACCCTCCGATTCACACCAGCCCGTGATGTTTTTCTCACTCCTACTAGTGAATGTAATATAACACACACCCATACAATGCGCGCCAACCCTTGATGTTTATCTCACTCCTACTAGTGAATGTAATGTAACCCACACCCATATAATGCGCACCATCCCGCGATGTTTTATAGAAACCTATCCTACATTGCCACTGCATGTTCCCTGACCTCCCCATGCTGACCACACCGCGGTGCTTTTCTCCATCCTACATTGCCACTCACTGCCTAACCAAATTCAGACCATCCGATTCGCACCACCCCGTGATGTTTTTCTTACTCCTACTAGTGAATGTAATGTAGCACACACACACACGATGCGCACCACCCTGCGATGTTTTTCAGAAACCTATCCTATATTGCCACTGCATGTTCGCTGACCTCCCCATGCTGACCACCCCGCGGTGCTTTTCTCCATCCTACATTGCCACTCACTGCCTATCCTAATTCAGACCCTCCGATTCACACCACCACGTGATGTTTTTCTCACTCCTACTAGTGAATGTAATGTAACACACACCCATACAATGTGCACCACCCCGTGATGTTTTTCTCACTCCTACTAGTGAATGTAATGTAACACACACCCACACGATGCGCACCCCCCCGCGATGTTTTTCAGAAAATTATCCTACATTGCCACTGCCTGTTCCCTGACCTCCCCATGCTGACCACCCCGCGGTGCTTTTCTCCATCCTACATTGCCATTCACTGCCTATCCTAATTCAGACCCTCCGATTGACACCACCCCGTGATGTTTTTCTCACTCCTACTAGTGAATGTAATGTAACACACACCCATACAATGCGAACCACCCCGCGAAGTTTTTCAGAAAACTATCCTACATTGCCACTGCATGTTCCCTGACCTCCCCATGCTGACCACCGCGCGGTGCTTTTCTCCATCCTACATTGCCACTCACTGCCTATCCTAATTCAGACCCTCCGATTCACACCATCCCGTGATGTTTTTCACACTCCTACTAGTGAATGTAATGTAAAACACACCCATACAAGGCGCACCACACCGCGATGTTTTTCAGAAACCTATCCTACATTGCCACTGCATGTTCCCTGAACTCCCCATGCTGACCAACCCGCGGTGCTTTTCTCCATCCTACATTGCCACTCACTGCCTATCCTAATTCAGACCCTCCGATTCACACCACCCCGTGAAGTTTTTCTCACTCCTACTAGTGAATGTAATGTAACTCACACCCATACAATGCGCACCAACCCTTGATGTTTATCTCACTCCTACTAGTGAATGTAATGTAACTCACACCCATACAATGCGCACCACCCCGTGATTTTTTTCAGAAAACTATCCTACATTCCCACTGCATGTTCCCTGACCTCCACATGCTGACCACCCCGCGGTGCTTTTCTCCATCCTACATTGCCATTCACTGCCTATCCTAATTCAGACCCTAGGATTCACACCACCCCGTGATTTTTTTTCACTGCTACTAGTGAATGTAATGTTACACACACCCATACAATGCACACCACCCCGCGATGTTTTTCAAATAGCTATCCTACATTGCCACTGCATGTTCCCTGTCCTCCCCATGCTGACCACAACGCGGTGCTTTTCTCCATTCTACATTGCCACTCACTGCCTATCCTAATTCAGACCCTCCGATTCACACCACCCCGTGATGTTTTTCTCACTGCTACTAGTGAATGTAATGTAACACACACCCATACAATGCGCACCACCACGTGATGTTTTTCTCACTCCTACTAGTGAATGTAATGTAACACACACCCATACAAGCGCCCACCCCGGAATGTTTTTCTCACTCCTACTAGTGAATGTAATGTAACACACACCCATACAATGCGCACCACCCCGTGATGTTTTTCTCACTCCTATTAGTGAATGTAATGTAACACACACCCATACAATGCGCACCACCCCGCGATGTTTTTCGGAAACCTATCCTACATTGCCACTGCATGTTCCCTATCCTCCCCATGCTGACCACCCCGCGGTGCTTTTCTGCATCCTACATTGCCACTCACTGCCTATATTAATTCAGACCCTCCGATTCACACCACCCCGTGATGTTTTTCTCACTCCTACTAGTGAATGTAATGTAACACACACCCATACAATGCGCACCACTCCGTGATGTTTTTCTCACTCCTACTAGTGAATGTAATGTAACATACACCCATACAATACGCACCACCCCGTGATGTTTTTCTCACTCCTACTAGTGAATGTAATGTAACACACACCCATACAATTCACACCACCCCGCGATGTTTTTCAGAAACCTTTCCTACATTGCCACAGCATGTTCCATTACCTCCCCATCCTGACCACCCCGCGGTGCTTTTATCCATCCCACATTGCCACTCACTGCCTATGCTAATTCAGACCCTCCGATTCACACCACCCCGTGATGTTTTTCTCACTCCTACTAGTGAATGTAATGTAACACACACCCATACAATGCGCACCACCCCGCGAAATTTTTCAGAAAACTATCCTACATTGCCACTGCATGTTCCCTGACCTACCCATGCTGACCACCCCGCGGTGCATTTCTCCATCCTACATTGCCACTCACTGCCTATCCTAATTCAGATCCTCCGATTCACACAACCCCGTGATGTTTTTCGCACTCCTACTAGTGAATGTAATGTAACACACACCCATATAACGCGCACCACACCGCGATCTTTTTCAGAAACCTATCCTACATTGCCACTGCATTTTCCCTGACCTCCCCATGCTGACCACCCCGCGGTGCTTTTCTCCATCCTACATTGCCACTCAATGTCTATCCTAATTCAGAACCTCCGATTCACACCACGCCGTGATGTTTTTCTCACTCCTACTAGTGAATGTAATGTAACACACACCCATACAATGTGCACCAACCCGTGATGTTTTTCTCACTCCTACTAGTGAATGTAATGTAACACACACCCACACAATGCGCACCCCCCCGCAATGTTTTTCAGAAAATTATCCTACATTGCCACTGCCTGTTCCCTGAAATCCCCATGCTGACCACCCCGCGGTGCTTTTCTCCATCCTACATTGCCACTCACTGCCAATCCTAATTCAGACCCTCCGATTCACACCACCCCGTGATGTTTTTCTCACTCCTACTAGTGAATGTAATGTAACACACACCCATACAATGCGAACCACCCCGCGATGTTTTTCAGAAAACTATCCTACATTGCCACTGCATGTTCCCTGACCTCCCCATGCTGACCACCGCGCGGTGCTTTTCTCCATCCTACATTGCCACTCACTGCCTATCCTAATTCAGACCCTCCGATTCACACCACCCCGTGATGTTTTTCACACTCCTACTAGTGAATGTAATGTAAAACACACCCATACAATGCGCACCACACCGCGATGTTTTTCAGAAACCTATCCTACATTGCGACTGAATGTTCCCTGACCTCCCCATGCTGACCAACCCGCGGTGCTTTTCTCCATCCTACATTGCCACTCTCTGCCTATCCAAATTCAGACCCTCCGATTCACACCACCCCGTGATGTTTTTCTCACTCCTACTAGTGAATGTAATGTAACACACACCCATACAATGCGAACCACCCCGCGATGTTTTTCAGAAAACTATCCTACATTGCCACTGCATGTTCCCTGACCTCCCCATGCTGACCACCCCGCGGTGCTCTTCTCCTTCCTACATTGCCACTCACTGTCTATCCTAATTCAGACCCTCCGATTCACACCACCCCGTGATGTTTTTCTCACTCCTACTAGTGAATGTAATGTTACACACACCCATGCAATGCGCACCAGCCCGTGATGTTTTTCTCACTCCTACTAGTGAATGTAATGTACCACACACCCATACAATGCCCACCACCCCGCGTTGTTTTTCAGAAACCTATCCTACATTGCCACTGCATGTTCCCTGACGTCCCCATGCTGACCACCCCGCGGTGCTTTTCTCCATCCTACATTGCCTCTCACTGCCTATCCTAATTCAGACCGTCCGATTCACACCATCCCGTGATGTTTTTCTCACTCCTACTAGTGAATGTAATGTAACACACACCCATACAAGAGCACCACCCCGTTATTTTTTTTTCACTCCTACTAGTGAATGTAATGTAACACACACCCATACAATGCGCACCACCCCGTGATGATTTTGTCACTCCTACTAGTGAATGTAATGTAACACACACCCATAAAATGCGCACCACCCCGTGATGTTATTCTCACTCCTACTAGTGAATGTAATGTAACACACACCCATACAATGCACACCACCCCGCGATGTTTTTCAGAAACGTATCGTACATTGCCACTGCATGTTCCCTGACCTCCCCATGCTGACCACCCCGCGGAGCTTTTCTCCATCCTACATTGCCACTCACTGCCTATCCAAATTCAGACCCTCCGATTTACACCACCCCGTGATGTTTTTCTCACTCCTACTAGTGAATGTAATGTAACACACACCCATACAATGCGCACCACTCCGTGATGTTTTTCTCACTCATACTAGTGAATGTAATGTAACATACACCCATACAATACGCACCACCCCGTGATGTTTTTCTCACTCCTACTAATGAATGTAATGTAACACACACCCACACAATGCGCACCACCCCGTGATGATTTTCTCACTCCTACTAGTGAATGTAAGGTAACACACACCGATAAAATGCCCACCACCCCGTGATGTTTTTCTCACTTCTACTAGTGAATGTAATGTAACACACACCCTCACAATGCGCACCACCCCGCGATGTTTTTCAGAAAATTATCCTACATTGCCACTGCCTGATCCCTGACCTCCCCATGCTGACCACCCTGCGGTGCTTTTCTCCATCGTACATTTTCACTCATTGCCTATCCTAATTCAGACCCTCCGATTCGCACCACCCCGTGATGTTTTTCTCACTCCTACTAGTGAATGTAATGTAACACACACCCATACAAGAGCACCACCCCGTTATTTTTTTTCACTCCTACTAGTGAATGTAATGTAACACACACCAATACAATGTGCACCACCCCGTGATGATTTTCTCACTCCTACTAGTGAATGTAATGTAACACACACCCATACAATGCGCACCATCCCGTGATGTTATTCTCACTCCTACTAGTGAATGTAATGTAACACACACCTATACAATGCACACCACCCCGCGATGTTTTTCAGACACGTATCCTACATTGCCACTGCATGTTCCCTGACCTCCCCATGCTGACCACCCCGCGGAGCTTTTCTCCATCCTACATTGCCACTCACTGCCTATCCTAATTCAGACCCTCCGATTTACACCACCCGGCGATGTTTTTCTCACTCCTACTAGTGAATGTAATTTAACACACCCCCAACAATGCGCACCACCACGCGATGTTTTTCAGAAACCTATCCTACATTGCCACTGCATGTTCCCTGACATCCCCATGCTGACCACCCCACGGTGCTTTTCTCCATCCTACATTGCAACTCACTGCCTATCCTAATTCAGACCCTCCGATTCACACCACCCCGTGATGTTTTTCTCACTCCTACTAGTGAATGTAATGTAACACACACCCATACAATGTGCCCCACCCCCGGATGTTTTTCTCACTCCTACTAGTGAATGTAATGTAACACACACCCATACAATGCGCACCACCCCGCGATGTTTTTCGGAAACCTATCCTACATTGCCACTGCTTGTTCCCTGTCCTCCCCATGCTGACCACCCCGCGGTGCTTTTCTCCATCCTACATTGCCACTCACTGCCTATATTAATTCAGACCCTCCGATTCACACCACCCCGTGATGTTTTTCTCACTCCTACTAGTGAATGTAATGTAACACACACCCATAGAATGCGCACCACTCCGTGATGTTTTTCTCACTCCTACTAGTGAATGTAATGTAACATACACCCATACAATACGAACCACCCCGTGATGTTTTTCTCACTCCTACTAGTGAATGTAATGTAACACACACCCATACAATGCGCACCACCCCGCGATGTTTTTCAGAAACCTTTCCTACATTGACACTGCATGTTCCATGACCTCCCCATCCTGACCACCCCGCGGTGCTTTTATCCATCCCACATTGCCACTCACTGCCTATGCTAATTCAGACCCTCCGATTCACACCACCCCGTGATGTTTTTCTCACTCCTACTAGTGAATGTAATGTAACACACACCCATACAATGCGCACCACCCCGCGAAATTTTTCAGAAAACTATCCTACATTGCCACTGCATGTTCCCTGAGCTCCCCATGCTGACCACCACGCGGTGCATTTCTCCATCCTACATTGCCACTCACTGCCTATCCTAATTCAGATCCTCCGATTCACACAACCCCGTGATGTTTTTCGCACTCCTACTAGTGAATGTAATGTAACACACACCCATATAACGCGCACCACACCGCGATGTTTTTCAGAAACCTATCCTACATTGCCACTGCATTTTCCCTGACCTCCCCATGCTGACCACCCCGCGGTGCTTTTCTCCATCCTACACTGCCACTCAATGTCTATCCTAATTCAGAACCTCCGATTCACACCACGCCGTGATGTTTTTCTCACTCCTACTAGTGAATGTAATGTAACACACACCCATACAATGCACACCAACCCGTGATGTTTTTCTCACTCCTACTAGTGAATGTAATGTAACACACACCCACACAATGCGCACCCCCCCCGCGATGTTTTCCAGAAAATTATCCTACATTGCCACTGCCTGTTCCCTGACCTCCCCATGCTGACCACCCCGCGGTGCTTTTCTCCATCCTACATTGCCACTCACTGCCTATCCTAATTCAGACCCTCCGATTCACACCACCCCGTGATGTTTTTCTCACTCCTACCAGTGAATGTAATGTAAAACACACCCATACAATGCACACCACACCGCGATGTTTTTCAGAAACCTATCCTACATTGCCACTGCATGTTCCCTGACCTCCCCATGCTGACCACCCCGCGGTGCTTTTCTCCATCCTACATTGCCACTCACTGCCTATCCTAATTCAGACCCTCCGATTCACACCACCCCGTGATGTTTTTCTCACTCCTACTAGTGAATGTAATGTAACACACACCGATACAATGCGCACCACTCCGTGATATTTTTCTCACTCCTACTAGTGAATGTAATGTAACACACACCCATACAATGCGCACCACCCCGTGATTTTTTTCAGAAAACTATCCTACATTGCCACTGCATGTTCCCTGACCTCCACATGCTGACCACCCCGCGGTGCTTTTCTCCATCCTACATTGCCACTCACTGCCTATCCTAATTCAGACCCTAGGATTCACACCACCCCGTGATGTTTTTCTCACTCCTACTAGTGAATGTAATGTTACACACACCCATACAATGCGCACCAGCCCGTGATGTTTTTCTCACTCCTACTAGTGAATGTAATGTAACACACACCCATAGAATGCCCACCACCCCGCGATGTTTTTCAGAAACCTATCCTACATTGCCACTGCATGTTCCCTGACCTCCCCATGCTGACCACCCCGCGGTGCTTTTCTCCACTCTACATTGGCACTCATTGCCTATCCTAATTCAGACCCTCCGATTCGCACCACCCCGTGAAGTTTTTCTCACTCCTACTAGTGAATGTAATGTAACACACACCCACACAATGCGCACCACCCCGCGATGTTTTTCAGAAACCTATCCTACATTGCCACTGCATGTTCCCTGACCTCCCCATGCTGACCACCCGGCGGTGCTTTTCTACATCCTACATTGCCACTCACTGCCTATCCTAATTCAGACCCTCCGATTCACACCACCCCGCGATGTTTTTCTCACTCCTACTAGTGAATGTAATTTAACACACACCCATACAATGCGCACCACCCCGCGATGTTTTTCAGAAACCTATCCTACATTGCCCTGCATGTTCCCTGACCTCCCCATGCTGACCACCCCGCGGTGCTTTTCTCCATCCTACATTGCCCCTCACTGCCTATCCTAATTTAGACCCTCCGATTCACACCACCCCGTGATGTTTTTCTCACTCCTACTAGTGAATGTAATGTAACACACACCCATACAATGCGCAGCACCCCGCGATGTTTTTCAGAAACCTATCCTACATTGCCACTGCATGTTCCCTGACCTCCCCATGCTGACCACCCCGCGGTGCTTTTCTCCATCCTACATTGCCACTCACTGCCTATCCTAATTTAGACCATCCGATTCACACCACCCCCTGATGTTTTTCTGACTCCTACTAGTGAATGTAATGTAACACACACCCATACAATGTGCACCACCCTCTGATGTTTTTCTCACTCCTACTAGTGAATGTAATGTAACACACACCCATACAATGTGCACCACCCCGTGATGTTTTTCACACTCCTACTAGTGAATGTAATGTAAAACACACCCATACAATGCGCACCACACCGCGATGTTTTTCATAAACCTATCCTACATTGCCACTGCATGTTCCCTGACCTCCCCATGCTGACCAACCCGCGGTGCTTTTCTCCATCCTACATTGCCACTCACTGCCTATCCTAATTCAGACCCTCCGATTCACACCACCCCGTGAAGTTTTTCTCACTCCTACTAGTGAATGTAATGTAACTCACACCCATACAATGCGCACCAACCCTTGATGTTTATCTCACTCCTACTAGTGAATGTAATGTTACACACACCCATACAATGCGCACCAGCCCGTGATGTTTTTCTCACTCCTACTAGTGAATGTAATGTAACACACACCCATACAATGCCCACCACCCCGCAATGTTTTTCAGAAACCTATCCTACATTGCCACTGCATGTTCCCTGACTTCCCCATGCTGACCACCCCGTGGAGCTTTTCTCCATCCTACATTTTCACTCATTGCCTATCCTAATTCAGACCCTCCGATTCGCACCACCCCGTGATGTTTTTCTCACTCCTACTAGTGAATGTAATGTAACACACACCCACACAATGCGCACCACCCCGCGATGTTTTTCCTACATTGCCACTGCATGTTCCCTGACCTCCCCATGCTGACCACCTCGCGGTGCTTTTCTCCAACGTACATTGCCACTCACTGCCTATCCTAATTCACACCCTCCGATTCACACCACCCCGTGATGTTTTTCTCACTCCTACTAGTGAATGTAATGTAACACACACCCATACAAGAGCACCAGCCCGTTATTTTTTTTCACTCCTACTAGTGAATGTAATGTAACACACACCCATACAATGCGCACCACCCCGTGAAGATTTTCTCACTCCTACTAGTGAATGTAATGTAACACACACCCAAACAATGCGCACCACCCCGTGATGTTATTCTCACTCCTACTAGTGAATGTAATGTAACACACACCTATACAATGCACACCACCCCGCGATGTTTTTCAGAAACGTATCCTACATTGCCACTGCATGTTCCCTGACCTCCCCATGCTGACCACCCCGTTGAGCTTTTCTCCATCCTACATTGCCACTCACTGCCTATCCTAATTCAGACCCTCCGATTTACACCACCCCGCGATGTTTTTCTCACTCCTACTAGTGAATGTAATTTAACACACCCCCAACAATGCGCACCACCACGCGTTGTTTTTCAGAAACCTATCCTACTTTGCCACTGCATGTTCCCTGACTTCCCCATGCTGACCACCCCACGGTGCTTTTCTCCTTCCTACATTGCCACTCACTGTCTATCCTAATTCAGAACCTTCTATTCACACCACGCCGTGATGTTTTTCTCACTCCTACTAGTGAATGTAATGTAACACACACACATACAATGCGCACCACCCCGTGATTTTTTTCAGAAAACTATCCTACATTCCCACTGCATGTTCCCTGACCTCCACATGCTGACCACCCCGCGGTGCTTTTCTCCATCCTACATTACCACTCACTGCCTATCCTAATTCAGACCCTAGGATTCACACCACTCCGTGATGTTTTTCTCACTCATACTAGTGAATGTAATGTAACATACACCCATACAATACGCACCACCCCGTGATGTTTTTCTCACTCCTACTAATGAATGTAATGTAACACACACCCACACAATGCGCACCACCCCGTGATGATTTTCTCACTCCTACTAGTGAATGTAAGGTAACACACACCGATAAAATGCCCACCACCCCGTGATGTTTTTCTCACTTCTACTAGTGAATGTAATGTAACACACACCCTCACAATGCGCACCACCCCGCGATGTTTTTCAGAAAATTATCCTACATTGCCACTGCCTGATCCCTGACCTCCCCATGCTGACCACCCTGCGGTGCTTTTCTCCATCGTACATTTTCACTCATTGCCTATCCTAATTCAGACCCTCCGATTCGCACCACCCCGTGATGTTTTTCTCACTCCTACTAGTGAATGTAATGTAACACACACCCATACAAGAGCACCACCCCGTTATTTTTTTTCACTCCTACTAGTGAATGTAATGTAACACACACCAATACAATGTGCACCACCCCGTGATGATTTTCTCACTCCTACTAGTGAATGTAATGTAACACACACCCATACAATGCGCAGCATCCCGTGATGTTATTCTCACTCCTACTAGTGAATGTAATGTAACACACACCTATACAATGCACACCACCCCGCGATGTTTTTCAGACACGTATCCTACATTGCCACTGCATGTTCCCTGACCTCCCCATGCTGACCACCCCGCGGAGCTTTTCTCCATCCTACATTGCCACTCACTGCCTATCCTAATTCAGACCCTCCGATTTACACCACCCGGCGATGTTTTTCTCACTCCTACTAGTGAATGTAATTTAACACACCCCCAACAATGCGCACCACCACGCGATGTTTTTCAGAAACCTATCCTACATTGCCACTGCATGTTCCCTGACATCCCCATGCTGACCACCCCACGGTGCTTTTCTCCATCCTACATTGCAACTCACTGCCTATCCTAATTCAGACCCTCCGATTCACACCACCCCGTGATGTTTTTCTCACTCCTACTAGTGAATGTAATGTAACACACACCCATACAATGTGCCCCACCCCCGGATGTTTTTCTCACTCCTACTAGTGAATGTAATGTAACACACACCCATACAATGCGCACCACCCCGCGATGTTTTTCGGAAACCTATCCTACATTGCCACTGCTTGTTCCCTGTCCTCCCCATGCTGACCACCCCGCGGTGCTTTTCTCCATCCTACATTGCCACTCACTGCCTATATTAATTCAGACCCTCCGATTCACACCACCCCGTGATGTTTTTCTCACTCCTACTAGTGAATGTAATGTAACACACACCCATAGAATGCGCACCACTCCGTGATGTTTTTCTCACTCCTACTAGTGAATGTAATGTAACATACACCCATACAATACGAACCACCCCGTGATGTTTTTCTCACTCCTACTAGTGAATGTAATGTAACACACACCCATACAATGCGCACCACCCCGCGATGTTTTTCAGAAACCTTTCCTACATTGACACTGCATGTTCCATGACCTCCCCATCCTGACCACCCCGCGGTGCTTTTATCCATCCCACATTGCCACTCACTGCCTATGCTAATTCAGACCCTCCGATTCACACCACCCCGTGATGTTTTTCTCACTCCTACTAGTGAATGTAATGTAACACACACCCATACAATGCGCACCACCCCGCGAAATTTTTCAGAAAACTATCCTACATTGCCACTGCATGTTCCCTGAGCTCCCCATGCTGACCACCACGCGGTGCATTTCTCCATCCTACATTGCCACTCACTGCCTATCCTAATTCAGATCCTCCGATTCACACAACCCCGTGATGTTTTTCGCACTCCTACTAGTGAATGTAATGTAACACACACCCATATAACGCGCACCACACCGCGATGTTTTTCAGAAACCTATCCTACATTGCCACTGCATTTTCCCTGACCTCCCCATGCTGACCACCCCGCGGTGCTTTTCTCCATCCTACACTGCCACTCAATGTCTATCCTAATTCAGAACCTCCGATTCACACCACGCCGTGATGTTTTTCTCACTCCTACTAGTGAATGTAATGTAACACACACCCATACAATGCACACCAACCCGTGATGTTTTTCTCACTCCTACTAGTGAATGTAATGTAACACACACCCACACAATGCGCACCCCCCCCGCGATGTTTTCCAGAAAATTATCCTACATTGCCACTGCCTGTTCCCTGACCTCCCCATGCTGACCACCCCGCGGTGCTTTTCTCCATCCTACATTGCCACTCACTGCCTATCCTAATTCAGACCCTCCGATTCACACCACCCCGTGATGTTTTTCTCACTCCTACCAGTGAATGTAATGTAAAACACACCCATACAATGCACACCACACCGCGATGTTTTTCAGAAACCTATCCTACATTGCCACTGCATGTTCCCTGACCTCCCCATGCTGACCACCCCGCGGTGCTTTTCTCCATCCTACATTGCCACTCACTGCCTATCCTAATTCAGACCCTCCGATTCACACCACCCCGTGATGTTTTTCTCACTCCTACTAGTGAATGTAATGTAACACACACCGATACAATGCGCACCACTCCGTGATATTTTTCTCACTCCTACTAGTGAATGTAATGTAACACACACCCATACAATGCGCACCACCCCGTGATTTTTTTCATAAAACTATCCTACATTGCCACTGCATGTTCCCTGACCTCCACATGCTGACCACCCCGCGGTGCTTTTCTCCATCCTACATTGCCACTCACTGCCTATCCTAATTCAGACCCTAGGATTCACACCACCCCGTGATGTTTTTCTCACTCCTACTAGTGAATGTAATGTTACACACACCCATACAATGCGCACCAGCCCGTGATGTTTTTCTCACTCCTACTAGTGAATGTAATGTAACACACACCCACACAATGCGCACCACCCCGCGATGTTTTTCAGAAACCTATCCTACATTGCCACTGCATGTTCCCTGACCTCCCCATGCTGACCACCCGGCGGTGCTTTTCTACATCCTACATTGCCACTCACTGCCTATCCTAATTCAGACCCTCCGATTCACACCACCCCGCGATGTTTTTCTCACTCCTACTAGTGAATGTAATTTAACACACACCCATACAATGCGCACCACCCCGCGATGTTTTTCAGAAACCTATCCTACATTGCCCTGCATGTTCCCTGACCTCCCCATGCTGACCACCCCGCGGTGCTTTTCTCCATCCTACATTGCCCCTCACTGCCTATCCTAATTTAGACCCTCCGATTCACACCACCCCGTGATGTTTTTCTCACTCCTACTAGTGAATGTAATGTAACACACACCCATACAATGCGCAGCACCCCGCGATGTTTTTCAGAAACCTATCCTACATTGCCACTGCATGTTCCCTGACCTCCCCATGCTGACCACCCCGCGGTGCTTTTCTCCATCCTACATTGCCACTCACTGCCTATCCTAATTTAGACCATCCGATTCACACCACCCCCTGATGTTTTTCTGACTCCTACTAGTGAATGTAATGTAACACACACCCATACAATGTGCACCACCCCGTGATGTTTTTCTCACTCCTACTAGTGAATGTAATGTAACACACACCCATACAATGCGCACCACACCGCGATGTTTTTCATAAACCTATCCTACATTGCCACTGCATGTTCCCTGACCTCCCCATGCTGACCAACCCGCGGTGCTTTTCTCCATCCTACATTGCCACTCACTGCCTATCCTAATTCAGACCCTCCGATTCACACCACCCCGTGAAGTTTTTCTCACTCCTACTAGTGAATGTAATGTAACTCACACCCATACAATGCGCACCAACCCTTGATGTTTATCTCACTCCTACTAGTGAATGTAATGTTACACACACCCATACAATGCGCACCAGCCCGTGATGTTTTTCTCACTCCTACTAGTGAATGTAATGTAACACACACCCATATAACGCGCACCACACCGCGATCTTTTTCAGAAACCTATCCTACATTGCCACTGCATTTTCCCTGACCTCCCCATGCTGACCACCCCGCGGTGCTTTTCTCCATCCTACATTGCCACTCAATGTCTATCCTAATTCAGAACCTCCGATTCACACCACGCCGTGATGTTTTTCTCACTCCTACTAGTGAATGTAATGTAACACACACCCATACAATGTGCACCAACCCGTGATGTTTTTCTCACTCCTACTAGTGAATGTAATGTAACACACACCCACACAATGCGCACCCCCCCGCAATGTTTTTCAGAAAATTATCCTACATTGCCACTGCCTGTTCCCTGAAATCCCCATGCTGACCACCCCGCGGTGCTTTTCTCCATCCTACATTGCCACTCACTGCCAATCCTAATTCAGACCCTCCGATTCACACCACCCCGTGATGTTTTTCTCACTCCTACTAGTGAATGTAATGTAACACACACCCATACAATGCGAACCACCCCGCGATGTTTTTCAGAAAACTATCCTACATTGCCACTGCATGTTCCCTGACCTCCCCATGCTGACCACCGCGCGGTGCTTTTCTCCATCCTACATTGCCACTCACTGCCTATCCTAATTCAGACCCTCCGATTCACACCACCCCGTGATGTTTTTCACACTCCTACTAGTGAATGTAATGTAAAACACACCCATACAATGCGCACCACACCGCGATGTTTTTCAGAAACCTATCCTACATTGCGACTGAATGTTCCCTGACCTCCCCATGCTGACCAACCCGCGGTGCTTTTCTCCATCCTACATTGCCACTCTCTGCCTATCCAAATTCAGACCCTCCGATTCACACCACCCCGTGATGTTTTTCTCACTCCTACTAGTGAATGTAATGTAACACACACCCATACAATGCGAACCACCCCGCGATGTTTTTCAGAAAACTATCCTACATTGCCACTGCATGTTCCCTGACCTCCCCATGCTGACCACCCCGCGGTGCTCTTCTCCTTCCTACATTGCCACTCACTGTCTATCCTAATTCAGACCCTCCGATTCACACCACCCCGTGATGTTTTTCTCACTCCTACTAGTGAATGTAATGTTACACACACCCATGCAATGCGCACCAGCCCGTGATGTTTTTCTCACTCCTACTAGTGAATGTAATGTACCACACACCCATACAATGCCCACCACCCCGCGTTGTTTTTCAGAAACCTATCCTACATTGCCACTGCATGTTCCCTGACGTCCCCATGCTGACCACCCCGCGGTGCTTTTCTCCATCCTACATTGCCTCTCACTGCCTATCCTAATTCAGACCGTCCGATTCACACCACCCCGTGATGTTTTTCTCACTCCTACTAGTGAATGTAATGTAACACACACCCATACAAGAGCACCACCCCGTTATTTTTTTTTCACTCCTACTAGTGAATGTAATGTAACACACACCCATACAATGCGCACCACCCCGTGATGATTTTGTCACTCCTACTAGTGAATGTAATGTAACACACACCCATAAAATGCGCACCACCCCGTGATGTTATTCTCACTCCTACTAGTGAATGTAATGTAACACACACCCATACAATGCACACCACCCCGCGATGTTTTTCAGAAACGTATCGTACATTGCCACTGCATGTTCCCTGACCTCCCCATGCTGACCACCCCGCGGAGCTTTTCTCCATCCTACATTGCCACTCACTGCCTATCCAAATTCAGACCCTCCGATTTACACCACCCCGTGATGTTTTTCTCACTCCTACTAGTGAATGTAATGTAACACACACCCATACAATGCGCACCACTCCGTGATGTTTTTCTCACTCATACTAGTGAATGTAATGTAACATACACCCATACAATACGCACCACCCCGTGATGTTTTTCTCACTCCTACTAATGAATGTAATGTAACACACACCCACACAATGCGCACCACCCCGTGATGATTTTCTCACTCCTACTAGTGAATGTAAGGTAACACACACCGATAAAATGCCCACCACCCCGTGATGTTTTTCTCACTTCTACTAGTGAATGTAATGTAACACACACCCTCACAATGCGCACCACCCCGCGATGTTTTTCAGAAAATTATCCTACATTGCCACTGCCTGATCCCTGACCTCCCCATGCTGACCACCCTGCGGTGCTTTTCTCCATCGTACATTTTCACTCATTGCCTATCCTAATTCAGACCCTCCGATTCGCACCACCCCGTGATGTTTTTCTCACTCCTACTAGTGAATGTAATGTAACACACACCCATACAAGAGCACCACCCCGTTATTTTTTTTCACTCCTACTAGTGAATGTAATGTAACACACACCAATACAATGTGCACCACCCCGTGATGATTTTCTCACTCCTACTAGTGAATGTAATGTAACACACACCCATACAATGCGCACCATCCCGTGATGTTATTCTCACTCCTACTAGTGAATGTAATGTAACACACACCTATACAATGCACACCACCCCGCGATGTTTTTCAGACACGTATCCTACATTGCCACTGCATGTTCCCTGACCTCCCCATGCTGACCACCCCGCGGAGCTTTTCTCCATCCTACATTGCCACTCACTGCCTATCCTAATTCAGACCCTCCGATTTACACCACCCGGCGATGTTTTTCTCACTCCTACTAGTGAATGTAATTTAACACACCCCCAACAATGCGCACCACCACGCGATGTTTTTCAGAAACCTATCCTACATTGCCACTGCATGTTCCCTGACATCCCCATGCTGACCACCCCACGGTGCTTTTCTCCATCCTACATTGCAACTCACTGCCTATCCTAATTCAGACCCTCCGATTCACACCACCCCGTGATGTTTTTCTCACTCCTACTAGTGAATGTAATGTAACACACACCCATACAATGTGCCCCACCCCCGGATGTTTTTCTCACTCCTACTAGTGAATGTAATGTAACACACACCCATACAATGCGCACCACCCCGCGATGTTTTTCGGAAACCTATCCTACATTGCCACTGCTTGTTCCCTGTCCTCCCCATGCTGACCACCCCGCGGTGCTTTTCTCCATCCTACATTGCCACTCACTGCCTATATTAATTCAGACCCTCCGATTCACACCACCCCGTGATGTTTTTCTCACTCCTACTAGTGAATGTAATGTAACACACACCCATAGAATGCGCACCACTCCGTGATGTTTTTCTCACTCCTACTAGTGAATGTAATGTAACATACACCCATACAATACGAACCACCCCGTGATGTTTTTCTCACTCCTACTAGTGAATGTAATGTAACACACACCCATACAATGCGCACCACCCCGCGATGTTTTTCAGAAACCTTTCCTACATTGACACTGCATGTTCCATGACCTCCCCATCCTGACCACCCCGCGGTGCTTTTATCCATCCCACATTGCCACTCACTGCCTATGCTAATTCAGACCCTCCGATTCACACCACCCCGTGATGTTTTTCTCACTCCTACTAGTGAATGTAATGTAACACACACCCATACAATGCGCACCACCCCGCGAAATTTTTCAGAAAACTATCCTACATTGCCACTGCATGTTCCCTGAGCTCCCCATGCTGACCACCACGCGGTGCATTTCTCCATCCTACATTGCCACTCACTGCCTATCCTAATTCAGATCCTCCGATTCACACAACCCCGTGATGTTTTTCGCACTCCTACTAGTGAATGTAATGTAACACACACCCATATAACGCGCACCACACCGCGATGTTTTTCAGAAACCTATCCTACATTGCCACTGCATTTTCCCTGACCTCCCCATGCTGACCACCCCGCGGTGCTTTTCTCCATCCTACACTGCCACTCAATGTCTATCCTAATTCAGAACCTCCGATTCACACCACGCCGTGATGTTTTTCTCACTCCTACTAGTGAATGTAATGTAACACACACCCATACAATGCACACCAACCCGTGATGTTTTTCTCACTCCTACTAGTGAATGTAATGTAACACACACCCACACAATGCGCACCCCCCCCGCGATGTTTTCCAGAAAATTATCCTACATTGCCACTGCCTGTTCCCTGACCTCCCCATGCTGACCACCCCGCGGTGCTTTTCTCCATCCTACATTGCCACTCACTGCCTATCCTAATTCAGACCCTCCGATTCACACCACCCCGTGATGTTTTTCTCACTCCTACCAGTGAATGTAATGTAAAACACACCCATACAATGCACACCACACCGCGATGTTTTTCAGAAACCTATCCTACATTGCCACTGCATGTTCCCTGACCTCCCCATGCTGACCACCCCGCGGTGCTTTTCTCCATCCTACATTGCCACTCACTGCCTATCCTAATTCAGACCCTCCGATTCACACCACCCCGTGATGTTTTTCTCACTCCTACTAGTGAATGTAATGTAACACACACCGATACAATGCGCACCACTCCGTGATATTTTTCTCACTCCTACTAGTGAATGTAATGTAACACACACCCATACAATGCGCACCACCCCGTGATTTTTTTCAGAAAACTATCCTACATTGCCACTGCATGTTCCCTGACCTCCACATGCTGACCACCCCGCGGTGCTTTTCTCCATCCTACATTGCCACTCACTGCCTATCCTAATTCAGACCCTAGGATTCACACCACCCCGTGATGTTTTTCTCACTCCTACTAGTGAATGTAATGTTACACACACCCATACAATGCGCACCAGCCCGTGATGTTTTTCTCACTCCTACTAGTGAATGTAATGTAACACACACCCATAGAATGCCCACCACCCCGCGATGTTTTTCAGAAACCTATCCTACATTGCCACTGCATGTTCCCTGACCTCCCCATGCTGACCACCCCGCGGTGCTTTTCTCCACTCTACATTGGCACTCATTGCCTATCCTAATTCAGACCCTCCGATTCGCACCACCCCGTGAAGTTTTTCTCACTCCTACTAGTGAATGTAATGTAACACACACCCACACAATGCGCACCACCCCGCGATGTTTTTCAGAAACCTATCCTACATTGCCACTGCATGTTCCCTGACCTCCCCATGCTGACCACCCGGCGGTGCTTTTCTACATCCTACATTGCCACTCACTGCCTATCCTAATTCAGACCCTCCGATTCACACCACCCCGCGATGTTTTTCTCACTCCTACTAGTGAATGTAATTTAACACACACCCATACAATGCGCACCACCCCGCGATGTTTTTCAGAAACCTATCCTACATTGCCCTGCATGTTCCCTGACCTCCCCATGCTGACCACCCCGCGGTGCTTTTCTCCATCCTACATTGCCCCTCACTGCCTATCCTAATTTAGACCCTCCGATTCACACCACCCCGTGATGTTTTTCTCACTCCTACTAGTGAATGTAATGTAACACACACCCATACAATGCGCAGCACCCCGCGATGTTTTTCAGAAACCTATCCTACATTGCCACTGCATGTTCCCTGACCTCCCCATGCTGACCACCCCGCGGTGCTTTTCTCCATCCTACATTGCCACTCACTGCCTATCCTAATTTAGACCATCCGATTCACACCACCCCCTGATGTTTTTCTGACTCCTACTAGTGAATGTAATGTAACACACACCCATACAATGTGCACCACCCTCTGATGTTTTTCTCACTCCTACTAGTGAATGTAATGTAACACACACCCATACAATGTGCACCACCCCGTGATGTTTTTCACACTCCTACTAGTGAATGTAATGTAAAACACACCCATACAATGCGCACCACACCGCGATGTTTTTCATAAACCTATCCTACATTGCCACTGCATGTTCCCTGACCTCCCCATGCTGACCAACCCGCGGTGCTTTTCTCCATCCTACATTGCCACTCACTGCCTATCCTAATTCAGACCCTCCGATTCACACCACCCCGTGAAGTTTTTCTCACTCCTACTAGTGAATGTAATGTAACTCACACCCATACAATGCGCACCAACCCTTGATGTTTATCTCACTCCTACTAGTGAATGTAATGTTACACACACCCATACAATGCGCACCAGCCCGTGATGTTTTTCTCACTCCTACTAGTGAATGTAATGTAACACACACCCATACAATGCCCACCACCCCGCAATGTTTTTCAGAAACCTATCCTACATTGCCACTGCATGTTCCCTGACCTCCCCATGCTGACCACCCCGTGGAGCTTTTCTCCATCCTACATTTTCACTCATTGCCTATCCTAATTCAGACCCTCCGATTCGCACCACCCCGTGATGTTTTTCTCACTCCTACTAGTGAATGTAATGTAACACACACCCACACAATGCGCACCACCCCGCGATGTTTTTCCTACATTGCCACTGCATGTTCCCTGACCTCCCCATGCTGACCACCTCGCGGTGCTTTTCTCCAACGTACATTGCCACTCACTGCCTATCCTAATTCACACCCTCCGATTCACACCACCCCGTGATGTTTTTCTCACTCCTACTAGTGAATGTAATGTAACACACACCCATACAAGAGCACCAGCCCGTTATTTTTTTTCACTCCTACTAGTGAATGTAATGTAACACACACCCATACAATGCGCACCACCCCGTGAAGATTTTCTCACTCCTACTAGTGAATGTAATGTAACACACACCCAAACAATGCGCACCACCCCGTGATGTTATTCTCACTCCTACTAGTGAATGTAATGTAACACACACCTATACAATGCACACCACCCCGCGATGTTTTTCAGAAACGTATCCTACATTGCCACTGCATGTTCCCTGACCTCCCCATGCTGACCACCCCGTTGAGCTTTTCTCCATCCTACATTGCCACTCACTGCCTATCCTAATTCAGACCCTCCGATTTACACCACCCCGCGATGTTTTTCTCACTCCTACTAGTGAATGTAATTTAACACACCCCCAACAATGCGCACCACCACGCGTTGTTTTTCAGAAACCTATCCTACTTTGCCACTGCATGTTCCCTGACTTCCCCATGCTGACCACCCCACGGTGCTTTTCTCCTTCCTACATTGCCACTCACTGTCTATCCTAATTCAGAACCTTCTATTCACACCACGCCGTGATGTTTTTCTCACTCCTACTAGTGAATGTAATGTAACACACACACATACAATGCGCACCACCCCGTGATTTTTTTCAGAAAACTATCCTACATTCCCACTGCATGTTCCCTGACCTCCACATGCTGACCACCCCGCGGTGCTTTTCTCCATCCTACATTACCACTCACTGCCTATCCTAATTCAGACCCTAGGATTCACACCACTCCGTGATGTTTTTCTCACTCATACTAGTGAATGTAATGTAACATACACCCATACAATACGCACCACCCCGTGATGTTTTTCTCACTCCTACTAATGAATGTAATGTAACACACACCCACACAATGCGCACCACCCCGTGATGATTTTCTCACTCCTACTAGTGAATGTAAGGTAACACACACCGATAAAATGCCCACCACCCCGTGATGTTTTTCTCACTCCTACTAGTGAATGTAATGTAACACACACCCATAGAATGCGCACCACTCCGTGATGTTTTTCTCACTCCTACTAGTGAATGTAATGTAACATACACCCATACAATACGAACCACCCCGTGATGTTTTTCTCACTCCTACTAGTGAATGTAATGTAACACACACCCATACAATGCGCACCACCCCGCGATGTTTTTCAGAAACCTTTCCTACATTGACACTGCATGTTCCATGACCTCCCCATCCTGACCACCCCGCGGTGCTTTTATCCATCCCACATTGCCACTCACTGCCTATGCTAATTCAGACCCTCCGATTCACACCACCCCGTGATGTTTTTCTCACTCCTACTAGTGAATGTAATGTAACACACACCCATACAATGCGCACCACCCCGCGAAATTTTTCAGAAAACTATCCTACATTGCCACTGCATGTTCCCTGAGCTCCCCATGCTGACCACCACGCGGTGCATTTCTCCATCCTACATTGCCACTCACTGCCTATCCTAATTCAGATCCTCCGATTCACACAACCCCGTGATGTTTTTCGCACTCCTACTAGTGAATGTAATGTAACACACACCCATATAACGCGCACCACACCGCGATGTTTTTCAGAAACCTATCCTACATTGCCACTGCATTTTCCCTGACCTCCCCATGCTGACCACCCCGCGGTGCTTTTCTCCATCCTACACTGCCACTCAATGTCTATCCTAATTCAGAACCTCCGATTCACACCACGCCGTGATGTTTTTCTCACTCCTACTAGTGAATGTAATGTAACACACACCCATACAATGCACACCAACCCGTGATGTTTTTCTCACTCCTACTAGTGAATGTAATGTAACACACACCCACACAATGCGCACCCCCCCCGCGATGTTTTCCAGAAAATTATCCTACATTGCCACTGCCTGTTCCCTGACCTCCCCATGCTGACCACCCCGCGGTGCTTTTCTCCATCCTACATTGCCACTCACTGCCTATCCTAATTCAGACCCTCCGATTCACACCACCCCGTGATGTTTTTCTCACTCCTACCAGTGAATGTAATGTAAAACACACCCATACAATGCACACCACACCGCGATGTTTTTCAGAAACCTATCCTACATTGCCACTGCATGTTCCCTGACCTCCCCATGCTGACCACCCCGCGGTGCTTTTCTCCATCCTACATTGCCACTCACTGCCTATCCTAATTCAGACCCTCCGATTCACACCACCCCGTGATGTTTTTCTCACTCCTACTAGTGAATGTAATGTAACACACACCGATACAATGCGCACCACTCCGTGATATTTTTCTCACTCCTACTAGTGAATGTAATGTAACACACACCCATACAATGCGCACCACCCCGTGATTTTTTTCATAAAACTATCCTACATTGCCACTGCATGTTCCCTGACCTCCACATGCTGACCACCCCGCGGTGCTTTTCTCCATCCTACATTGCCACTCACTGCCTATCCTAATTCAGACCCTAGGATTCACACCACCCCGTGATGTTTTTCTCACTCCTACTAGTGAATGTAATGTTACACACACCCATACAATGCGCACCAGCCCGTGATGTTTTTCTCACTCCTACTAGTGAATGTAATGTAACACACACCCACACAATGCGCACCACCCCGCGATGTTTTTCAGAAACCTATCCTACATTGCCACTGCATGTTCCCTGACCTCCCCATGCTGACCACCCGGCGGTGCTTTTCTACATCCTACATTGCCACTCACTGCCTATCCTAATTCAGACCCTCCGATTCACACCACCCCGCGATGTTTTTCTCACTCCTACTAGTGAATGTAATTTAACACACACCCATACAATGCGCACCACCCCGCGATGTTTTTCAGAAACCTATCCTACATTGCCCTGCATGTTCCCTGACCTCCCCATGCTGACCACCCCGCGGTGCTTTTCTCCATCCTACATTGCCCCTCACTGCCTATCCTAATTTAGACCCTCCGATTCACACCACCCCGTGATGTTTTTCTCACTCCTACTAGTGAATGTAATGTAACACACACCCATACAATGCGCAGCACCCCGCGATGTTTTTCAGAAACCTATCCTACATTGCCACTGCATGTTCCCTGACCTCCCCATGCTGACCACCCCGCGGTGCTTTTCTCCATCCTACATTGCCACTCACTGCCTATCCTAATTTAGACCATCCGATTCACACCACCCCCTGATGTTTTTCTGACTCCTACTAGTGAATGTAATGTAACACACACCCATACAATGTGCACCACCCCGTGATGTTTTTCTCACTCCTACTAGTGAATGTAATGTAACACACACCCATACAATGCGCACCACACCGCGATGTTTTTCATAAACCTATCCTACATTGCCACTGCATGTTCCCTGACCTCCCCATGCTGACCAACCCGCGGTGCTTTTCTCCATCCTACATTGCCACTCACTGCCTATCCTAATTCAGACCCTCCGATTCACACCACCCCGTGAAGTTTTTCTCACTCCTACTAGTGAATGTAATGTAACTCACACCCATACAATGCGCACCAACCCTTGATGTTTATCTCACTCCTACTAGTGAATGTAATGTTACACACACCCATACAATGCGCACCAGCCCGTGATGTTTTTCTCACTCCTACTAGTGAATGTAATGTAACACACACCCATACAATGCCCACCACCCCGCAATGTTTTTCAGAAACCTATCCTACATTGCCACTGCATGTTCCCTGACCTCCCCATGCTGACCACCCCGTGGAGCTTTTCTCCATCCTACATTTTCACTCATTGCCTATCCTAATTCAGACCCTCCGATTCGCACCACCCCGTGATGTTTTTCTCACTCCTACTAGTGAATGTAATGTAACACACACCCACACAATGCGCACCACCCCGCGATGTTTTTCCTACATTGCCACTGCATGTTCCCTGACCTCCCCATGCTGACCACCTCGCGGTGCTTTTCTCCAATGTACATTGCCACTCACTGCCTATCCTAATTCACACCCTCCGATTCACACCACCCCGTGATGTTTTTCTCACTCCTACTAGTGAATGTAATGTAACACACACCCATACAAGAGCACCAGCCCGTTATTTTTTTTCACTCCTACTAGTGAATGTAATGTAACACACACCCATACAATGCGCACCACCCCGTGAAGATTTTCTCACTCCTACTAGTGAATGTAATGTAACACACACCCATACAATGCGCACCACCCCGTGATGTTATTCTCACTCCTACTAGTGAATGTAATGTAACACACACCTATACAATGCACACCACCCCGCGATGTTTTTCAGAAACGTATCCTACATTGCCACTGCATGTTCCCTGACCTCCCCATGCTGACCACCCCGTTGAGCTTTTCTCCATCCTACATTGCCACTCACTGCCTATCCTAATTCAGACCCTCCGATTTACACCACCCCGCGATGTTTTTCTCACTCCTACTAGTGAATGTAATTTAACACACCCCCAACAATGCGCACCACCACGCGTTGTTTTTCAGAAACCTATCCTACTTTGCCACTGCATGTTCCCTGACTTCCCCATGCTGACCACCCCACGGTGCTTTTCTCCTTCCTACATTGCCACTCACTGTCTATCCTAATTCAGAACCTTCTATTCACACCACGCCGTGATGTTTTTCTCACTCCTACTAGTGAATGTAATGTAACACACACACATACAATGCGCACCACCCCGTGATTTTTTTCAGAAAACTATCCTACATTCCCACTGCATGTTCCCTGACCTCCACATGCTGACCACCCCGCGGTGCTTTTCTCCATCCTACATTACCATTCACTGCCTATCCTAATTCAGACCCTAGGATTCACACCACCCCGTGATGTTTTTTTCACTCCTACTAGTGAATGTAATGTTACACACACCCATACAATGCGCACCAGCCCGTGATGTTTTTCTCACTCCTACTAGTGAATGTAATGTAACACACACCCATACAATGCCCACCACCCCGCAATGTTTTTCAGAAACCTATCCTACATTGCCACTGCATGTTCCCTGACCTCCCCATGCTGACCACCCCGCGGTGCTTTTCTCCATCCTACATTTTCACTCATTGCCTATCCTAATTCAGACCCTCCGATTCGCACCACCCCGTGATGTTTTTCTCACTCCTACTAGTGAATGTAATGTAACACACACCCACACAATGCGCACCACCCCATGATGTTTTTCTCACTCCTACTAGTGAATGTAATGTAACACACACCCATACAATGCGCACCACCCCGCAATGTTTTTCAAATACCTATCCTACATTGCCACTGCATGTTCCCTGTCCTCCCCATTCTGATCACCCCGCGGTGCTTTTCTCCATCCTACATTGCCACTCACTGCCTATCCTAATTCAGACCCTCCGATTCACACCACCCCGTGATGTTTTTCTCACTCCTACTAGTGAATGTAATGTAACACACACCCATACAATGCGCACCACCCCGTGATGTTTTTCTCACTCCTACTAGTGAATGTAATGTAACACACACCCATACAATGCACCCCACCCCGGGATGTTTTTCTCACTCCTACTAGTGAATGTAATGTAACACACAACCATACAATGCGCACCACCCCGTGATGTTTTTCTCACTCCTACTAGTGAATGTAATGTAACACACACCCATACAATGAGCACCACCCCATGATGTTTTTCGGAAACTTATCCTACATTGCCACTGCATGTTCCCTGTCCTCCCCATGCTGACCACCCCGCGGTGCTTTTCTCCATCCTACATTGCCACTCACTGCCTATATTAATTCAGACCCTCCGATTCACACCACCCCGTGATGTTTTTCTCACTCCTACTAGTGAATGTAATGTAACACACACCCATACAATGCGCACCACTCCGTGATGTTTTTCTCACTCCTACTAGTGAATGTAATGTAACATACACCCATACAATACGCACCACCCCGTGATGTTTTTCTCACTCCTACTAGTGAATGTAATGTAACACACACCCATACAATGCGCACCACCCTGCGATGTTTTTCAGAAACCTTTCCTACATTGCCACTGCATGTTCCATGACCTCCCCATCCTGACCACCCCGCGGGGCTTTTATCCATCCCACATTGCCACTCACTGCCTATGCTAATTCAGACCCTCCGATTCACACCACCCCGTCATGTTTTTCTCACTCCTACTAGTGAATGTAATGTAACACACACCCATACAATGCGCACCACCCCGCGAAATTTTTCAGAAAACTATCCTACATTGCCACTGCATGTTACCTGAGCTCCCCATGCTGACCACCCCGCGGTGCATTTCTCCATCCTACATTGCCACTCACTGCCTATCCTAATTCAGATCCTCCGATTCACACAACCCCGTGATGTTTTTCGCACTGCTACTAGTGAATGTAATGTAACACACACCCATATAACGCGCACCACACCGCGATGTTTTTCAGAAACCTATCCTATATTGCCACTGCATTTTCCCTGACCTCCCCATGCTGACCACCCCGCGGTGCTTTTCTCCATCCTACATTGCCACTCAATGCCTATCCTAATTCAGAACCTCCGAGTCACACCACGCCGTGATGTTTTTCTCACTCCTACTAGTGAATGTAATGTAACACACACCCATACAATGTGCACCAACCCGTGATGTTTTTCTCACTCCTACTAGTGAATGTAATGTAACACACACCCACACAATGCACACCCCCCCGCGATGTTTTTCAGAAAATTATCCTACATTGCCACTGACTTTTCCCAGACCTCCCCATGCTGACAACCCCGCGGTGCTTTTCTCCATCCTACATTGCCACTCACTGCCTATCCTAATTCAGACCCTCCGATTCACACCACCCCGTGATGTTTTTCTCACTCCTACTAGTGAATGTAATGTAACACACATCCATACAATGCGCACCAACCCGTGATGTTTTTCTCACTCCTACTAGTGAATGTAATGTAACACACACCCATACAATGCGCACCACCCCGCGATGTTTTTCGGAATCCTATCCTACATTGCCACTGCATGTTCCCTGTCCTCCCCATGCTGACTCTCCCGCGGTGAATTTCTCCATCCTACATTGCCACTCACTGCCTGTCCTAATTCAGACCCTCCGATTCACACCACCCCGTGATGTTTTTCTCACTCCTACTAGTGAATGTAATGTAACACACACCCATACAACGCGCACCACACCGCGATGTTTTTCAGAAAACTATCCTACATTGCCACTGCATGTTCCCTGACCTCCACATGCTGACCACCCCGCGGTGTTTTTCTCCATCCTACATTGCCACTCACTGCCTATCCTAATTCAGAACTTAGGATTCACACCACCCCGTGATGTTTTTCTCACTCCTACTAGTGAATGTAATGTTAAACACACCCATACAATGCGCACCAGCCCGTGATGTTTTTCTCACTCCTACTAGTGAATGTAATGTACCACACACCCATACAATGCCCACCACCCCGCGATGTTTTTCAGAAACCTATCCTACATTGCCACTGCATGTTCCCTGACCTCCCCATGCTGACCACCCCGCGGTGCTTTTCTCCATCCTACATTGGCACTCATTGCCTATCCTAATTCAGACCCTCCGATTCGCACCACCCTGTGATGTTTTTCTCACTAATACTAGTGAATGTAATGTAGCACACACCCACACAATGCGCACCACCCCGCGATGTTTTTCAGAAACCTATCCTACATTGCCACTGCATGTTCCCTGACCTCCCCATGCTGACCACCCTGCGATGCTTTTCTCCATCCTACATTGCCACTCACTGCCTATCCTAATTCAGACCGTCCGATTCACACCACCCCGTGATGTTTTTCTCACTCCTACTAGTGAATGTAATGTAACACACACCCATACAAGAGCACCACCCCGTTATTTTTTTTCACTCCTACTAGTGAATGTAATGTAACACACACCCATACACTGCGCACCACCCCGTGATGATTTTCTCACTCCTACTAGTGAATGTAATGTAACACACACCCATACAATGCGCACCACCCCGTGATGTTATTCTCACTCCTACTAGTGAATGTAATGTAACACACACCCATACAATGCACACCACCCCGCGATGTTTTTCAGAAACGTATCCTACATTGCCACTGCATGTTCCCTGACCTCCCCATGCTGACCACCCCGCGGAGCTTTTCTCCATCCTACATTGCCACTCACTGCCTATCCTAATTCAGACCCTCCAGATTTACACCACCCTGTGATGTTTTTCTCACTCCTACTAGTGAATGTAATGTAACACACACCCATACAATGCGCACCACTCCGTGATGTTTTTCTCACTCCTACTAGTGAATGTAATGTAACATACACCCATACAATACGCACCACCCCGTGATGTTTTTCTCACTCCTACTAGTGAATGTAATGTAACACACACCCACACAATGCGCACCACCCCGCGATGTTTTTCAGAAACCTTTCCTACATTGCCACTGCATGTTCCATGACCTCCCCATCCTGACCACCCCGCGGTGCTTTTCTCCATCCTACATTGCCACTCACTGCCTATCCTAATTCAGACCCTCCGATTGGCACCACCCCGTGATGTTTTTATCACTCCTACTAGTGAATGTAATGTAACACACACCCATACAAGAGCACCACCCCGTTATTTTTTTTCACTCCTACTAGTGAATGTAATATAACACACACCCATACAATGCGCACCACCCCGTGATGATTTTCTCACTCCTACTAGTGAATGTAATGTAACACACACCGATAAAATGCCCACCACCCCATGATGTTTTTCTCACTCCTACTAGTGAATGTAATCTAACACACACCCACACAATGCGCACCACCCCGCGATGTTTTTCAGAAAATTATCCTACATTGCCACTGCCTGTTCCCTGACCTCCCCATGCTGACAACCCCGCGGTGCTTTTCTCCATCCTACATTGCCACTCACTGCCTATCCTAATACAGACCCTCCAATTCACACCACCCCGTGATGTTTTTCTCACTCCTACTAGTGAATGTAATGTAACACACACCCATACAATGCGCACCACCCCGCGATGTTTTTCAGAAACCTATCCTACATTGCCACTGCATGTTCCCTGACCTCCCCATGCTGACCACCGCGCGGTGCTTTTCTCCTCCCTACATTGCCACTCACTGCCTATCCTAATTCAGACCCTCCGATTCACACCACCCCGTGATGTTTTTCACACTCCTACTAGTGAATGTAATGTAAAACACACCCATACAATGCGCACCACCCCGCGATGTTTTTCAGAAACCTATCCTCCATTGCCCCTGCATGTTCCCTGACCTCCCCATGCTGACCAACCCGCGGTGCTTTTCTCCATCCTACATTGCCACTCACTGCCTATACTAATTCAGACCCTCCGATTCACACCAGCCCGTGATGTTTTTCTCACTCCTACTAGTGAATGTAATGTAACACACACCCATACAATGCGCACCAACCCTTGATGTTTATCTCACTCCTACTAGTGAATGTAATGTAACACACACCCATACAATGCGCACCATCCCGCGATGTTTTTCAGAAACCTATCCTACATTGCCACTGCATGTTCCCTGACCTCCCCATGCTGACCACCCCGCGGTGCTTTTCTCCATCCTACATTGCCACTCACTGCCTATCCTAATTCAGACCCTCCGATTCACACCACCCCGTGATGTTTTTCTCACTCCTACTTGTGAATGTAATGTAACACACACCCATACAATGCGAACCACCCCGCGAAATTTTTCAGAAAACTATCCTACATTGCCACTGCATGTTCGCTGACCTCCCCATGCTGACCACCGCGCGGTGCTTTTCTCCATCCTACATTGCCACTCACTGCCTAAACTAATTCAGACCCTCCGATTCACACCACCCCGTGATGTTTTTCACACTCCTACTAGTGAATGTAATGTAAAACACACCCATACAATGCGCACCACCCCGCGATGTTTTTCAGAAACCTATCCTACATTGCCCCTGCATGTTCCCTGACCTCCACATGCTGACCAACCCGCGGTGCTTTTCTCCATCCTACATTGCCACTCACTGCCTATCCTAATTCAGACCCTCCGATTCACACCAGCCGGTGATGTTTTTCTCACTCCTACTAGTGAATGTAATGTAACACACACCCATACAATGCGCACCAACCCTTGATGTTTATCTCACTCCTACTAGTGAATGTAATGTAACACACACCCATACAATGCGCACCATCCCGCGATGTTTTTCAGAAACCTATCCTACATTGCCACTGCATGTTCCCTGACCTCCCCATGCTGACCACCCCGCGGTGCTTTTCTCCATCCTACATTGCCACTCACTGCCTATCCTAATTCAGACCCTCCGATTCACACCACCCCGTGATGTTTTTCTCACTCATACTAGTGAATGTAATGTAACACACACCCATACAATGCGAACCACCCCGCGAAGTTTTTCAGAAAACTATCCTACATTGCCACTGCATGTTCCCTGACCTCCCCATGCTGACCACCGCGTGGTGCTTTTCTCCATCCTACATTGCCACTCACTGCCTATCCTAATTCAGACCCTCCGATTCACACCACCCCGTGATGTTTTTCACACTCCTACTAGTGAATGTAATGTAAAACACACCCATACAATGCGCACCACCCCGCGATGTTTTTCAGAAACCTATCCTACATTGCCACTGCATGTTCCCTGACCTCCCCATGCTGAACACCCCGCGGTGCTTTTCTACATCCTACATTGCCACTCACTGCCTATCCTAATTCAGACGGTCCGATTCACACCACCCCATGATGTTTTTCTCACTCCTACTAGTGAATGTAATGTAACACACACCCATACAAGAGCACCACCCCGTTATTTTTTTTCACTCCTACTTGTGAATGTAATGTAACACACATCCATACAATGCACACCACCCCGCGATGTTTTTCAGAAACGTATCCTACATTGCCACTGCATGTTCCCTGACCTCCCCATGCTGACCACCCCGCGGAGCTGTTCTCCATCCTACTTTGCCACTCACTGCCTATCCTAATTCAGACCCTCCGATTCACACCACCCCGTGATGTTTTTCACACTCCTACTACTGAATGTAATGTAACACACACCCATACAATGCGCACCACTCCGTGATGTTTTTCTCACTCCTACTAGTGAATGTAATGTAACATACACCCATACAATACGCACCACCCCGTGATGTTTTTCTCACTCTTACTAGTGAATGTAATGTAACACAAACCCACACAATGCGCACCACCCCGCGATATTTTTCAGAAAACTTTCCTACATTGCCACTGCATGTTCCCTGACCACCCCATGCTGACCACCCCGCGGTGCTTTTCTCCATCCTACATTGCCACTCACTGCCTATCCTAATTCAGACCCTCCGATTCACACCACCCCGTGATGTTTTTCTCACTCCTACTAGTGAATGTAATGTAACACACACCCATACTATGCGCACCACCCCGCGAAATTTTTCAGAAAACTATCCTGCATTGCCTCTGCATGTTCCCTGAGCTCCCCATGCTGACCACCCCGCGGTGCATTTCTCCATCCTACATTGCCACTCACTGCCTATCCTTATTCAGATCCTCCGATTCACACAACCCCGTGATGTTTTTCGCACTCCTACTAGTGAATGTAATGTAACACACACCCATATAACGCGCACCACACCGCGATGTTTTTCAGAAACCTATCCTATATTGCCACTGCATTTTGCCTGACCTCCCCATGCTGACCACCCCGCGGTGCTTTTCTCCATCCTACATTGCCACTCAATGTCTATCCTAATTCAGAACCTCCGATTCACACCACGCCGTGATGTTTTTCTCACTCCTACTAGTGAATGTAATGTAACACACACCCATACAATGTGCACCAACCCGTGATGTTTTTCTCTCTCCTACTAGTGAATGTAATGTAACACACACCCACACAATGCGCACCCCCCCGCGATGTTTTTCACAAAATTATCCTACATTGCCACTGCCTGTTCCCTGACCTCCCCATGCTGACAACCCCGCGGTGCTTTTCTCCATCCTACATTGCCACTCACTGCCTATCCTAATTCAGACCCTCCGATTCACACCACCCCGTGATGTTTTTCTCACTCCTACTAGTGAATGTAATGTAACACACACCCATACAATGCGCACCACCCCGTGATGTTTTTCTCACTCCTACTAGTGAATTTAATGTAACACACACCCATACAATGCGCACCACCCCGCGATGTTTTTCGGAATCCTATCCTACATTGCCACTGCATGTTCCCTGTCCTCCCCATGCTGACCCTCCCGTGGTGCATTTCTCCATCCTACATTGCCACTCACTGCCTGTCCTAATTCAGACCCTCCGATTCACACCACCCCGTGATGTTTTTCTCACTCATACTAGTGAATGTAATGTAACACACACCCATACAACGCGCACCACACCGCGATGTTTTTCAGAAACCTATCCTACATTGCCACTGCATTTTCCCTGACCTCCCCATGCTGACCACCCCGCGCTGCTTTTCTCCTTCCTACATTGCCACTCACTGCCTATCCTAATTCAGACCCTAGGATTCACACCACCCCGTGATGTTTTTCTCACTCCTACTAGTGAATGTAATGTTACACACCCCCATACAATGCGCACCAGCCCGTGATGTTTTTCTCACTCCTACTAGTGAATGTAATGTACCACGCACCCATACAATGCCCACCACCCCGCGATGTTTTTCAGAAACCTATCCTACATTGCCACTGCATGTTACCTGACCTCTCCATGCTGACCACCCCGCGGTGCTTTTCTCCATCCTACATTGGCACTCATTGCCTATCCTAATTCAGACCCTCCGATTCGCACCACCCCGTGATGTTTTTCTCACTAATACTAGTGAATGTAATGTAACACACACCCAAACAATGCGCACCACCCCGCGATGTTTTTCAGAAACCTATCCTACATTGCCACTGCATGTTCCCTGACCTCCCCATGCTAACCACCCTGCGGTGCTTTTCTCCATCCTACATTGCCACTCACTGCCTATCCTAATTCAGAGCGTCCGATTCACACCACCCCGTGATGTTTTTCTCACTCCTACTAGTGAATGTAATGTAACACACACCCATACAAGAGCACCACCCCGTTATTTTTTTTCACTCCTACTAGTGAATGTAATGTAACACACACCCATACAATGCGCACCACCCCGTGATGATTTTCTCACTCCTACTAGGGAATGTAATGTAACACACACCCATACAATGCGCACCACCCCGTGATGTTATTCTCACTCCTACTAGTGAATGTAATGTAACACACACCCATACAATGCACAACACCCCGCGATGTTTTTCAGAAACGTATCCTACATTGCCACTGCATGTTCCCTGACCTCCCCATGCTGACCACCCCGCGGAGCTTTTCTCCATCCTACATTGCCACTCACTGCCTATCCTAATTCAGACCCTCCGATTGACACCACCCCGTGATGTTTTTATCACTCCTACTAGTGAATGTAATGTAACACACACCCATACAAGAGCACCACCCCGTTATTTTTTTTCACTCCTACTAGTGAATGTAATGTAACACACACCCATACAATGCGCACCACCCGGTGATGATTTTCTCACTCCTACTAGTGAATGTAATGTAAAACACACCGATAAAATGCCCACGACCCCGTGATGTTTTTCTCACTCCTACTAGTGAATGTAATGTAACACACACCCACACAATGCGGACCACCACGCGATGTTTTTCAGAAAATTATCCTACATTGCCACTGCCTGTTCCCTGACCTCCCCATGCTGACCACCGCGCGGTGCTTTTCTCCATCCTACATTGCCACTCACTGCCTATCCTAATTCAGACCCTCCGATTCACACCACCCCTTGATGTTTTTCACACTCCTACTAGTGAATGTAATGTAAAACACACCCATACAATGCGCACCACCCCGCAATGTTTTTCAGAAACCTATCCTACATTGCCCCTGCATGTTCCCTGACCTCCCCATGCTGACCAACCCGCGGTGCTTTTCTCCATCCTACATTGCCACTCACCGCCTATCCTAATTCAGACCCTCCGATTCACACCAGCCCGTGATGTTTTTCTCACTCCTACTAGTGAATGTAATGTAACACACACACATACAATGCGCACCAACCCTTGATGTTTATCTCACTCCTACTAGTGAATGTAATGTAACACACACCCATACAATGCGCACCATCCCGCGATGTTTTTCAGAAAACTATCCTACATTGCCACTGCATTTTCCCTGACCTCCCCATGCTGAACACCCCGCGGTGCTTTTCTCCATCCTACATTGCCACTCACTGCCTATCCTAATTCAGACCCTCCGATTCGCACCACCCCGTGATGTTTTTCACACTCCTACTAGTGAATGTAATGTAAAACACACCCATACAATGCGCACCACACCGCGATGTTTTTCAGAAACCTATCCTACATTGCCACTGCATGTTCCCTGACCTCCCCATGCTGACCAACCCGCGGTGCTTTTCTCCATCCTACATTGCCACTCACTGCCTATCCTAATTCAGACCCTCCGATTCACACCACCCCGTGATGTTTTTCTCACTCCTACTAGTGAATGTAATGTAACACACACCCATACAATGCGCACCACCCCGTGATATTTTTCTCACTCCTACTAGTGAATGTAATGTAACACACACCCATACAATGCGCACCACCCCGTGATTTTTTTCAGAAAACTATCCTACATTGCCACTGCATGTTCCTGACCTCCACATGCTGACCACCCCGCGGTGCTTTTCTCCATCCTACATTGCCACTCACTGCCTATCCTAATTCAGAACCTAGGATTCACACCACCCCGTGATGTTTTTCTCACTCCTACTAGTGAATGTAATGTTACACACACCCATACAATGCGCACCAGCCCGTGATGTTTTTCTCACTCCTATTAGTGAATGTAATGTAACACACACCCATAGAATGCCCACCACCCCGCGATGTTTTTCAGAAACCTATCCTACATTGCCACTGCATGTTCCCTGACCTCCCCATGCTGACCACCACGCGGTGCTTTTCTCCTTCCTACATTGGCACTCATTGCCTATCCTAATTCAGACCCTCCGATTCGCACCACCCCGTGATGTTTTTCTCACTCCTACTAGTGAAAGTAATGTAACACACACCCACACAATGCGCACCACCCCGCGATGTTTTTCAGAAACCTATCCTACATTGCCACTGCATGTTCCCTGACCTCCCCATGCTGACCACCCCGCGGTGCTTTTCTCCATCCTACATTGCCACTCACTGCCTATCCTAATTCACACGGTCCGATTCACACCACCCCATGATGTTTTTCTCACTCCTACTAGTGAATGTAATGTAACACACACCCATACAAAAGCACCACCACGTTATTTTTTTTCACTCCTACTAGTGAATGTAATGTAACACACATCCATACAATGCGCACCACCCCGTGATGATTTTCTCACTCCTACTAGTGAATGTAATGTAACACACACCCATACAATGCGCACCACCCCGTGATGTTATTCTCACACCTACTAGTGAATGTAATGTAACACACACCCATACAATGCACACCACCCCGCGATGTTTTTCAGAAACGTATCCTACATTGCCACTGCATGTTCCCTAACCTCCCCATGCTGACCACCCCGCGGTGCTTTTCTCCATCCTACATTGCCACTCACTGCCTATCCTAATTCAGACGGTCCGATTCACACCACCCCATGATGTTTTTCTCACTCCTACTAGTGAATGTAATGTAACACACACCCATACAAGAGCACAACCCCGTTATTTTTTTTCACTCCTACTAGTGAATGTAATGTAACACACATCCATACAATGCGCACCACCCCGTGATGATTTTCTCACTCCTACTAGTGAATGTAACGTAACACACACCCATACAATGCGCACCACCCCGTGATGTTTTTCTCACTCCTACTACTGAATGTAATGTAACACACACCCATACAATGCGCACCACCCCGTGATGTTTTTCTCACTCCTACTAGTGAATGTAATGTAACACACACCCATACAAGAGCACCACCCCGTTATTTTTTTCACTCCTACTAGTGAATGTAATGTAACACACACCCATACAATGTGCACTACCCCGTGATGATTTTCTCACTCCTACTAGTGAATGTAATGTAACACACACCGATAAAATGCCCACCACCTCGTGATGTTTTTCTCACTCCTACTAGTGAATGTAATGTAACACACACCCACACAATGCGCACCACCCCGCGATGTTTTTCAGAAAATTATCCTACATTGCCACTGCCTGTTCCCTGACCTCCCCATGCTGACCACCCTGCGGTGCTTTTCTCCATCCTACATTGCCACTCACTGCCTATCCTAATTCAGACCCTTCGATTCACACCATCCCGTGATGTTTTTCTCACTCCTACTAGTGAATGTAATGTAACACACACCCATACAATGCGCACCACCCCGGGATGTTTTTCAGAAACTTATCCTACATTGCCACTGCATGTTCCCTGACCTCCCCATGCTGACCACCGCGCGGGGCTTTTCTCCATCCTACATTGCCACTCACTGCCTATCCTAATTCAGACCCTCCGATTCACACCACCCCGTGATGTTTTTCACACTCCTACTAGTGAATGTAATGTAAAACACACCCATACAATGCGCACCACCCCGCGATGTTTTTCAGAAACCTATCCTACATTGCCCCTGCATGTTCCCTGACCTCCCCATGCTGACCAACCCGCGGTGCTTTTCTCCATCCTACATTGCCACTCACTGCCTATCCTAATTCAAACCCTCCGATTCACACCAGCCCGTGATGTTTTTCTCACTCCTACTAGTGAATGTAATGTAACACACACCCATACAATGCACACCAACCCTTGATGTTTATCTCACTCCTACTAGTGAATGTAATGTAACACACACCCATACAATGCGCACCATCCCGCGATGTTTTTCAGAAACCTATCCTACATTGCCACTGCATGTTCCCTGACCTCCCCATGCTGACCACCCCGCGGTGCATTTCTCCATCCTACATTGCCACTCACTGCCTATCCTAATTCAGACCCTCCGATTCACACCACCCCGTGATGTTTTTCTCACTCCTACTAGTGAATGTAATGTAACACACACCCATACAATGCCCACCACCCCGTGATTTTTTTCAAAAAACTATCCTACATTGCCACTGCATGTTCCCTGACCTCCACATGCTGACCACCCCGCGGTGCTTTTCTCCATCCTACATTGCCACTCGCTGCCTATACTAATTCAGACCCTCCGATTCACACCACCCCGTGATGTTTTTCTAACTCCTACTAGTGAATGTAATGTTACACACACCGATAAAATGCCCACCACCCCGTGATGTTTTTCTCACTCCTACTAGTGAATGTAATGTAACACACACCCACACAATGCGCACCACCCCGCGATGTTTTTCAGAAAATTATCCTACATTGCCACTGCCTGTTCCCTGACCTCCCCATGCTGACCACCCTGCGGTGCTTTTCTCCATCCTACATTGCCACTCACTGCCTATCCTAATTGAGACCCTCCGATTAACACCACCCCGTGATGTTTTTTTCACTCCTACTAGTGAATGTAATGTAACACACACCCATACAATGCGCACCACCCCGCGATGTTTTTCAGAAACCTATCCTACATTGCCACTGCATGTTCCCTGACCTCCCCATGCTGACCACCGCGCGGTGCTTTTCTCCATCCTACATTGCCACTCACTGCCTATCCTAATTCAGACCCTCCGATTCACACCACCCCGTGATGTTTTTCACACTCCTACTAGTGAATGTAATGTAAAACACACCCATACAATGCGCACCACCCCGCGATGTTTTTCTGAAACCTATCCTACATTGCCCCTGCATGTTCCCTGACCTCCCCATGCTGACCAATCCGCGGTGCTTTTCTCCATCCTACATTGCCACTCACTGCCTATCCTAATTCAGATCCTCCGATTCACACCAGCCCGTGATGTTTTTCTCACTCCTACTAGTGAATGTAATGTAACACACACCCATACAATGCGCACCAACCCTTGATGTTTATCTCACTCCTAATAGTGAATGTAATGTAACACACACCCATAAAATGCGCACCATCCCGCGATGTTTTTCAGAAACCTATCCTACATTGCCACTGCATGTTCCCTGACCTCCCCATGCTGACCACCCCGCGGTGCTTTTCTCCATTCTACATTGCCACTCAATGCCTATCCTAATTCAGACCCTCCGATTCACGCCACCCCGTGATGTTTTTCTCACTCCTACTAGTGAATGTAATGTAACACACACCCATACAACGCGCACCACACCGCAATGTTTTTCAGAAACCTATCCTACATTGCCACTGCATTTTCCCTGACCTCCCCATGCTGATCACCCCGCGGTGCTTTTCTCCTTCCTACATTGCCACTCACTGCCTATCCTAAATCAGACCCCCCGATTAACACCACCCCGTGATGTTTTTCTCACTCCTACTACTGAATGTAATGTAACACACACCCATACAATGCGCACCACTCCGTGATGTTTTTCTCACTCCTACTAGTGAATGTAATGTAACATACACCCATACAATACGCACCACCCCGTGATGTTTTTCTCACTCTTACTAGTGAATGTAATGTAACACACACCCACACAATGCGCACCACCCCGCGATATTTTTCAGAAACCTATCCTACATTGCCACTGCATGTTCCCTGACCACCCCATGCTGACCACCCCGCGGTGCTTTTCTCCATCCTACATTGCCACTCACTGCCTATCCTAATTCAGACCCTCCAATTCACACGACCCCGTGATGTTTTTCTCACTCCTACTAGTGAATGTAACACACACCCATACAAGACCACCACCCCGTTATTTTTTTCACTCCTACTAGTGAATGTAATGTAACACACACCCATACAATGCGCACCACCCCGCGATGTTTTTCAGAAACCTATCCTACATTGCCACTGCATGTTCCCTGACCTCCCCATGCTGACCACCGCGCGGGGCTTTTCTCCATCCTACATTGCCACTCACTGCCTATCCTAATTCAGACCCTCCGATTCACACCACCCCGTGATGTTTTTCACACTCCTACTAGTGAATGTAATGTAAAACACACCCATACAATGCGCACCACCCCGCAATGTTTTTCAGAAACCTATCCTACATTGCCCCTGCATGTTCCCTGTCCTCCCCATGCTGACCAACCCGCTGTGCTTTTCTCCATCCTACATTGCCACTCACTGCCTATCCTAATTCAAACCCTCCGATTCACACCAGCCCGTGATGTTTTTCTCACTCCTACTAGTGAATGTAATGTAACACACACCCATACAATGCGCACCAACCCTTTATGTTTATCTCACTCCTACTAGTGAATGTAATGTAACACACACCCATACAATGCGCACCATCCCGCGATGTTTTTCAGAAACCTATCCTACATTGCCACTGCATGTTCCCTGACCTCCCCATGCTGACCACCCCGCGGTGATTTTCTCCATCCTACATTGCCACTCTCTGCCTATCTTAATTCAGACCCTCCGATTCACACCACCCCGTGATGTTTTTCTCACTCCTACTAGTGAATGTAATGTAACACACACCCATACAATGCGCACCACCCCGCGAAGTTTTTCAGAAAACTATCCTACATTGCCACTGCATGTTCCCTGACCTCCCCATGCTGACCACCCCGCGGTGCATTTCTCCATCCTACATTGCCACTCACTGCCTATCCTAATTCAGACCCTCCGATTCACACCACCCCGTGATGTTTTTCTCACTCCTACTAGTGAATGTAATGTAACACACACCCATACAACGCGCACCACACCGCGATGTTTTTCAGAAACCTATCCTACATTGCCACTGCATTTTCCCTGACCTCCACATGCTGACCACCCCGCGGTGCTTTTCTCCATCCTACATTGCCACTCACTGTCTATCCTAATTCAGACCCTCCGATTCACACCACGCCGTGATGTTTTTCTCACTCCTACTAGTGAATGTAATGTAACACACACCCATACAATGCGCACCACCCCGTGATTTTTTTCAGAAAACTATCCTACATTGCCACTGCATGTTCCCTGACCTCCACATGCTGACCACCCCGCGGTGCTTTTCTAAATCCTACATTGCCACTGACTGCCTATACTAATTCAGACACTCCGATTCACACCACCCCGTGATGTTTTTCTCACTCCGACTAGTGAATGTAATGTTACACACACCGATAAAATGCCCACCACCCCGTGATGTTTTTCTCACTCCTACTAGTGAATGTAATGTAACACACACCCACACAATGCGCACCACCCCGCGATGTTTTTCAGAAAATTATCCTACATTGCCACTGCCTGTTCCCTGACCTCCCCATGCTGACCACCCTGCGGTGCTTTTCTCCATCCTACATTGCCACTCACTGCCTATCCTAATTGAGACCCTCCGATTCACACCACCCCGTGATGTTTTTCTCACTCCTACTAGTGAATGTAATGTAACACACACCCATACAATGCGCACCACCCCGCGATGTTTTTCAGAAACCTATCCTACATTGCCCTGCATGTTCCCTGACCTCCCCATGCTGACCACCCCGCGGTGCTTTTCTCCATCCTACATTGCCCCTCACTGCCTATCCTAATTCAGACCCTCCGATTAACACCACCCCGTGATGTTTTTCTCACTCCTACTAGTGAATGTAATGTAACACACACCCATACAATGCGCACCACACCGCGATGTTTTTCAGAAACCTATCCTACATTGCCACTGCATTTTCCCTGACCTCCCCATGCTGACCACCCCGCGGTGCTTTTCTCCTTCCTACATTGCAACTCACTGTCTATCCTAATTCAGACCCTCCGATTCACACCACGCCGTGATGTTTTTCTCACTCCTACTAGTGAATGTAATGTAACACACACCCATACAATGCGCACCACCCCGTGATTTTTTTCAGAAAACTATCCTACATTGCCACTGCATGTTCCCTGACCTCCACATGCTGACCACCCCGCGGTGCTTTTCACCATCCTACATTGCCACTCACTGCCTATCCTAATTCAGACCCTAGGATTCACACCACCCCGTGATGTTTTTCTCACTCCTACTAGTGAATGTAATGTTACACACACCCATACAATGCGCACCAGCCCGTGATGTTTTTCTCACTCCTACTAGTGAATGTAATGTAACACACACCCATACAATGCGCACCACCCCGCGATGTTTTTCGGAAACCTATCCTACATTGCCACTGCATGTTCCCTGTCCTCCAAATGCTGACCACCGCGCGGTGCTTTTCTCCATCCTACATTGCCACTCACTGCCTATCCTAATTCAGACCCTCCGATTCACACCACCCCGTGATGTTTTTCTCACTCCTACTAGTGAATGTAATGTAACACACACCCATGCAAGAGCACCACCCGGTTATTTTTTTTCACTCCTACTAGTGAATGTAATGTAATACACACCCATACAATGCGCACCACCACGTGATGATTTTCTCACTCCTACTAGTGAATGTAATGTAACACACACCCATACAATGTGCACCACCCCGTGATGTTATTCTCACTCCTACTAGTGAATGTAATGTAACACACACCCATACAATGCACACCACCCCGCGATGTTTTTCAGAAACGTATCCTACTTTGCCACTGCATGTTCCCTGACCTCCCCATGCTGCACACCCCGCGGAGCTTTTCTCCATCCTACATTGCCACTCACTGCCTATCCTAATTCAGACCCTCCGATGTACACCACCCCGTAATGTTTTTCTCACTCCTACTAGTGAATGTAATGTAACACACACCCACACAATGCGCACAACCACGCGATGTTTTTCAGAAACCTATCCTACATTGCCACTGCATGTTCCCTGACCTCCCCAAGCTGACCACCCCGCGGTGCTTTTCTCCATCCTACATTGCCACTCACTGCCTATCCTAATTCAGACCCTCCGATTCACACCACGCCGTGATGTTTTTCTCACTCCTACTAGTGAATGTAATGTAACACACACCCATACAATGTGCACCACCCCGTGATTTTTTTCAGAAAACTATCCTACATTGCCACCGCATGTTCCCTGACCTCCACATGCTGACCACCCCGCGGTGCTTTTCTCCATCCTACATTGCCACTCACTGCCTATCCTAATTCAGACCCTCCGATTCACACCACACCGTGATGTTTTTCTCACTCCTACTAGTGAATGTAATGTTACACACACCCATACAATGCGCACCAGCCCGTGATGTTTTTCTCACTCCTACTAGTGAATCTAATGTAACACATACCCATACAATGCGCACCACCCCGCGATGTTTTTCAGAAACCTATCCTACATTGCCACTGCATGTTCCCTGACCTCCCCATGCTGACCACCCCGCGGTGCTTTTCTCCATCCTACATTGCCACTCAATGCCTATCCTAATTGAGACCCTCCGATTAACACCACCCCGTGATGTTTTTTTCACTCCTACTAGTGAATGTAATGTAACACACACCCATACAATGCGCACCAGCCCGTGATGTTTTTCTCACTCCTACTAGTGAATGTAATGTAACACACACCCACACAATGCGCACCACCCCGCGATGATTTTCAGAAAATTATCCTACATTGCCACTGCCTGTTCCCTGACCTCCCCATGCTGACCACCCTGCGGTGCTTTTCTCCATCCTACATTGCCACTCACTGCCTATCCTAATTGAGACCCTCCGATTAACACCACCCCGTGATGTTTTTTTCACTCCTACTAGTGAATGTAATGTAACACACACCCATACAATGCGCACCACCCCGCGATGTTTTTCAGAAACCTATCGTACATTGCCACTGCATGTTCCCTGACCTCCCCATGCTGACCACCGCGCGGTGCTTTTCTCCATCCTACATTGCCACTCACTGCCTATCCTAATTCAGACCCTCCGATTCACACCACCCCGTGATGTTTTTCACACTCCTACTAGTGAATGTAATGTAAAACACACCCATACAATGCGCACCACCCCGCGATGTTTTTCAGAAACCTATCCTACATTGCCCCTGCATGTTCCCTGACCTCCCGATGCTGACCAATCCGCGGTGCTTTTCTCCATCCTACATTGCCACTCACTGCCTATCCTAATTCAGATCCTCCGATTCACACCAGCCCGTGATGTTTTTCTCACTCCTACTAGTGAATGTAATGTAACACACACCCATACAATGCGCACCAACCCTTGATGTTTATCTCACTCCTAATAGTGAATGTAATGTAACACACACCCATACAATGCGCACCATCCCGCGATGTTTTTCAGAAACCTATCCTACATTGCCACTGCATGTTCCCTGACCTCCCCATGCTGACCACACCGCGGTGCTTTTCTCCATTCTACATTGCCACTCAATGCCTATCCTAATTCAGACTCTCCGATTCACGCCACCCCGTGATGTTTTTCTCACTCCTACTAGTGAATGTAATGTAACACACACCCATACAACGCGCACCACACCGCAATGTTTTTCAGAAACCTATCCTACATTGCCACTGCATTTTCCCTGACCTCCCCATGCTGACCACCCCGCGGTGCTTTTCTCCTTCCTACATTGCCACTCACTGCCTATCCTAAATCAGACCCCCCGATTAACACCACCCCGTGATGTTTTTCTCACTCCTACTACTGAATGTAATGTAACACACACCCATACAATGCGCACCACTCCGTGATGTTTTTCTCACTCCTACTAGTGAATGTAATGTAACATACACCCATACAATACGCACCACCCCGTGATGTTTTTCTCACTCTTACTAGTGAATGTAATGTAACACACACCCACACAATGCGCACCACCCCGCGATATTGTTCAGAAACCTATCCTACATTGCCACTGCATGTTCCCTGACCACCCCATGCTGACCACCCCGCGGTGCTTTTCTCCATCCTACATTGCCATTCACTGCCTATCCTAATTCAGACCCTCCGATTCACACGACCCCGTGATGTTTTTCTCACTCCTACTAGTGAATGTAACAAACACCCATACAAGACCACCACCCCGTTATTTTTTTCACTCCTACTAGTGAATGTAATGTAACACACACCCATACAATGCGCACCACCCCGCAATGTTTTTCAGAAACCTATCCTACATTGCCCCTGCATGTTCCCTGTCCTCCCCATGCTGACCAACCCGCGGTGCTTTTCTCCATCCTACATTGCCACTCACTGCCTATCCTAATTCAAACCCTCCGATTCACACCAGCCCGTGATGTTTTTCTCACTCCTACTAGTGAATGTAATGTAACACACACGCATACAATGCGCACCAACCCTTGATATTTATCTCACTCCTACTAGTGAATGTAATGTAACACACACCCATACAATCCGCACCATCCCGCGATGTTTTTCAGAAACCTATCCTACATTGCCACTGCATGTTCCCTGACCTCCCCATGCTGACCACCCCGCGGTGCTTTTCTCCATCCTACATTGCCACTCACTGCCTATCTTAATTCAGACCCTCCGATTCACACCACCCCGTGATGTTTTTCTCACTCCTACTAGTGAATGTAATGTAACACACACCCATACAATGCGCACCACCCCGCGAAGTTTTTCAGAAAACTATCCTACATTGCCACTGCATGTTCCCTGACCTCCCCATGCTGACCACCCCGCGGTGCATTTCTCCATCCTACATTGCCACTCACTGCCTATCCTAATTCAGACCCTCCGATTCACACCACCCCGTGATGTTTTTCTCACTCCTACTAGTGAATGTAATGTAACACACACCCATACAACGCGCACCACACCGCGATGTTTTTCAGAAACCTATCCTACATTGCCACTGCATTTTCCCTGACCTCCCCATGCTGACCACCCCGCGGTGCTTTTCTCCATCCTACATTGCCACTCACTGTCTATCCTAATTCAGACCCTCCGATTCACACCACGCCGTGATGTTTTTCTCACTCCTACTAGTGAATGTAATGTAACACACACCTATACAATGCGCACCACCCCGTGATTTTTTTCAGAAAACTATCCTACATTGCCACTGCATGTTCCCTGACCTCCACATGCTGACCACCCCGCGGTGCTTTTCTAAATCCTACATTGCCACTCACTGCCTATACTAATTCAGACCCTCCGATTCACACCACCCCGTGATGTTTTTCTCACTCCTACTAGTGAATGTAATGTTACACACACCGATAAAATGCCCACCACCCCGTGATGTTTTTCTCACTCCTACTAGTGAATGTAATGTAACACACACCCAAAAAATGCGCACCATCCCGCGATGTTTTTCAGAAAATTATCCTACATTGCCACTGCCTGTTCCCTGACCTCCCCATGCTGACCACCCTGCGGTGCTTTTCTCCATCCTACATTGCCACTCACTGCCTATCCTAATTGAGACCCTCCGATTCACACCACCCTGTGATGTTTTTCTCACTCCTACTAGTGAATGTAATGTAACACACACCCATACAATGCGCACCACCCCGCGATGTTTTTCAGAAACCTATCCTACATTGCCCTGCATGTTCCCTGACCTCCCCATGCTGACCACCCCGCGGTGCTTTTCTCCATCCTACATTGCCCCTCACTGCCTATCCTAATTCAAACCCTCCGATTCACACCAGCCCGTGATGTTTTTCTCACTCCTACTAGTGAATATAATGTAACACACACCCATACAATGCGCACCACCCCGTGATGTTTTTCTCATTCCTACTAGTGAATGTAATGTAACACACACCCATACAATGCGCACCAACCCGCGATGTTTTTCGGAAACCTATCCTACATTGCCACTGCATGTTCCCTATCCTCCCCATGCTGACCACCCCGCGGTGCTTTTCTGCATCCTACATTGCCACTCACTGCCTATATTAATTCAGACCCTCCGATTCACACCACCCCGTGATGTTTTTCTCACTCCTACTAGTGAATGTAATGTAACACACACCCATACAATGCGCACCACTCCGTGATGTTTTTCTCACTCCTACTAGTGAATGTAATGTAACATACACCCATACAATGCGCACCACTCCGTGATGTTTTTCTCACTCCTACTAGTGAATGTAATGTAACATACACCCATACAATGCGCACCACTCCGTGATGTTTTTCTCACTCCTACTAGTGAATGTAATGTAACACACACCCATACAATGCGCACCACCCCGTGATGTTTTTCTCATTCCTACTAGTGAATGTAATGTAACACACACCCTTACAATGCGCACCAACCCTTGATGTTTATCTCACTCCTAATAGTGAATGTAATGTAACACACACCCATACAATGCGCACCATCCCGCGATGTTTTTCAGAAACCTATCCTACATTGCCACTGCATGTTCCCTGACCTCCCCATGCTGACCACCCCGCGGTGCTTTTCTCCATTCTACATTGCCACTCACTGCCTATCCTAATTCAGACCCTCCGATTAACACCACCCCGTGATGTTTTTCTCACTCCTACTAGTGAATGTAATGTAACACACACCCATACAATGCGCACCACACCGCGATGTTTTTCAGAAACCTATCCTACATTGCCACTGCATTTTCCCTGACCTCCCCATGCTGACCACCCCGCGGTGCTTTTCTCCTTCCTACATTGCCACTCACTGTTTATCCTAATTCAGACCCTCCGATTCCCACCACGCCGTGATGTTTTTCTCACTCCTACTAGTGAATGTAATGTAACACACACCCATACAATGCGCACCACCCCGTGATTTTTTTCAGAAAACTATCCTACATTGCCACTGCATGTTCCCTGACCTCCACATGCTGACCACCCCGCGGTGCTTTTCACCATCCTACATTGCCACTCACTGCCTATCCTAATTCAGACCCTAGGATTCACACCACCCCGTGATGTTTTTCTCACTCCTACTAGTGAATGTAATGTTACACACACCCATACAATGCGCACCAGCCCGTGATGTTTTTCTCACTCCTACTAGTGAATGTAATGTAACACACACCCATACAATGCCCACCACCCCGCGATGTTTTTCGGAAACCTATCCTACATTGCCACTGCATGTTCCCTGTCCTCCAAATGCTGACCACCGCGCGGTGCTTTTCTCCATCCTACATTGCCACTCACTGCCTATCCTAATTCAGACCCTCCGATTCACACCACCCCGTGATGTTTTTCTCACTCCTACTAGTGAATGTAATGTAACACACACCCATGCAAGAGCACCACCCGGTTATTTTTTTTCACTCCTACTAGTGAATGTAATGTAATACACACCCATACAATGCGCACCACCCCGTGATGATTTTCTCACTCCTACTAGTGAATGTAATGTAACACACACCCATACAATGCGCACCACACCGCGATGTTTTTCAGAAACCTATCCTACATTGCCACTGCATTTTCCCTGACCTCCCCATGCTGACCACCCCGCGGTGCTTTTCTCCATCCTACATTGCCACTCACTGCCTATCCTAATTCAGACCCTCCGATGTACACCACCCCGTAATGTTTTCCTCACTCCTACTAGTGAATGTAATGTAACACACACCCATACAATGCGCACCACTCCGTGATGTTTTTCTCACTCCTACTAGTGAATGTAACGTAACATACACCCATACAATGCGCACCATCCCGCGATGTTTTTCAGAAACCTATCCTACATTGCCACTGCATGTTCCCTGACTTCCCCATGCTGACCACCCCGCGGTGCTTTTCTCCATTCTACATTGCCACTCACTGCCTATCCTAATTCAGACTCTCCGATTAACACCACCCCGTGATGTTTTTCTCACTCCTACTAGTGAATGTAATGTAACACACACCCATACAATGCGCACCACACCGCGATGTTTTTCAGAAACCTATCCTACATTGCCACTGCATTTTCCCTGACCTCCCCATGCTGACCACCCCGCGGTGCTTTTCCTTCCTAAATTGCCACTCACTGTCTATCCTAATTCAGACCCTCCGATTCAGACCACGCCGTGATGTTTTTCTCACTCCTACTAGTGAATGTAATGTAACACACACCCATACAATGCGCACCACCCCGTGATTTTTTTCAGAAAACTATCCTACATTGCCACTGCATGTTCCCTGACCTCCACATGCTGACCACCCCGCGGTGCTTTTCACCATCCTACATTGCCACTCACTGCCTATCCTAATTCAGACCCTAGGATTCACACCACCCCGTGATGTTTTTCTCACTCCTACTAGTGAATGTAATGTTACACACACCCATACAATGCGCACTACCCGCGATGTTTTTCGGAAACCTATCCTACATTGCCACTGCATGTTCCCTGTCCTCCAAATGCTGACCACCGCGCGGTGCTTTTCTCCATCCTACATTGCCACTCACTGCCTATCCTAATTCAGACCCTCCGATTCACACCACCCCGTGATGTTTTTCTCACTCCTACTAGTGAATGTAATGTAACACACACCCATGCAAGAGCACCACCCGGTTATTTTTTTTCACTCCTACTAGTGAATGTAATGTAATACACACCCATACAATGCGCACCACCCCGTGATGATTTTCTCACTCCTACTAGTGAATGTAATGTAACACACACCCATACAATGCGCACCACCCCGTGATGTTATTCTCACTCCTACTAGTGAATGTAATGTAACACACACCCATACAATGCACACCACCCCGCGATGTTTTTCAGAAACGTATCCTACTTTGCCACTGCATGTTCCCTGACCTCCCCATGCTGAACACCCCGCGGAGCTTTTCTCCATCCTACATTGCCACTCACTGCCTATCCTAATTCAGACCCTCCGATGTACACCACCCCGTAATGTTTTCCTCACTCCTACTAGTGAATGTAATGTAACACACACCCATACAATGCGCACCACTCCGTGATGTTTTTCTCACTCCTACTAGTGAATGTAACGTAACATACACCCATAAAATACGCACCACCCCGTGATGTTTTTCTCACTCCTACTAGTGAATGTAATGTAACACACACCCACACAATGCGCACAACCACGCGGTTTTTCAGAAACCTATCCTACATTGCCACTGCATGTTCCCTGACCTCCCCATGCTGACCACCCCGCGGTGCTTTTCTCCATCCTACATTGCCACTCACTGCCTATCCTAATTCAGACCCTCCGATTCACAAAACCCCGTGATGTTTTTCTCACTCCTACTAGTGAATGTAATGTAACCCACACCCATACAATGCGCACCACCCCGCGAAGTTTTTCATAAAACTATCCTACATTGCCACTGCCTGTTCCCTGACCTCCCCATGCTGACCACCCCGCGGTGCATTTCTCCATCCTACATTGCCACTCACTGCCTATCCTAATTCAGACCCTCCGATTCACACCACCCCGTGACGTTTTCTCACTCCTACTAGTGTATGTAATGTAACACACACCCATACAATGCGCACCACACCGCAATGTTTTTCAGAAACCTATCCTACATTGCCACTGCATTTTCCCTGACCTCCCCATGCTGACCACCCCTCGGTGCTTTTCTCCATCCTACATTGCCACTCACTGTCTATCCTAATTCAGACCCTCCGATTCACACCACGCCGTGATGTTTTTCTCACTCCTACTAGTGAATGTAATGTAACACACACCCATACAACGCGCACCACACCGCAATGTTTTTCAGAAACGTATCCTACATTGCCACTGCATTTTCACTGACCTCCCCATGCTGACCACCCCGCGGTGCTTTTCTCCTTCCTACATTGCCACTCACTGCCTATCCTAAATCAGACCCCCCGATTAACACCACCCCGTGATGTTTTTCTCACTCCTACTAGTGAATGTAACGTAACATACACCCATACAATGCGCACCATCCCGCGAAGTTTTTCAGAAACCTATCCTACATTGCCACTGCATGTTCCCTGACCACCCCATGCTGACCACCCCGCGGTGCTTTTCTCCATCCTACATTGCCACTCACTGCCTATCCTAATTCAGACCCTCCGATTCACACGACCCCGTGATGTTTTTCTCACTCCTACTAGTGAATGTAACAAACACCCATACAAGACCACCACCCCGTTATTTTTTTCACTCCTACTAGTGAATGTAATGTAACACACACCCATACAATGCGCACCACCCCGTGATGATTTTCTCACTCCTACTAGTGAATGTAATGTAACACACACCCATACAATGCGCACCACCCCGCGATGTTTTTCAGAAACCTATCCTACATTGCCACTGCATGTTCCCTGACCTCCCCATGCTGACCACCGCGCGGGGCTTTTCTCCATCCTACATTGCCACTCACTGCCTATCCTAATTCAGACCCTCCGATTCACACCACCCCGTGATGTTTTTCACACTCCTACTAGTGAATGTAATGTAAAACACACCCATACAATGCGAACCACGCCGTGATGTTTTTCTCACTCCTACTAGTGAATGTAATGTAACACACACCCATACAATGCGCACCACCCCGTGATTTTTTTCAGAAAACTATCCTACATTGCCACTGCATGTTCCCTGACCTCCACATGCTGACCACCCCGCGGTGCTTTTCTAAATCCTACATTGCCACTCACTGCCTATACTAATTCAGACCCTCCGATTCACACCACCCCGTGATGTTTTTCTCACTCCTACTAGTGAATGTAATGTTACACACACCGATAAAATGCCCACCAGCCCGTGATGTTTTTCTCACTCCTACTAGTGAATGTAATGTAACACACACCCACAAAATGCGCACCATCCCGCGATGTTTTTCAGAAAACTATCCTACATTGCCACTGCCTGTTCCCTGACCTCCCCATGCTGACCACCCTGCGGTGCTTTTCTCCATCCTACATTGCCACTCACTGCCTATCCTAATTGAGACCCTCCGATTCACACCACCCCGTGATGTTTTTCTCACTCCTACTAGTGAATGTAATGTAACACACACCCATACAATGCGCACCACCCCGCGATGTTTTTCAGAAACCTATCCTACATTGCCCTGCATGTTCCCTGACCTCCCCATGCTGACCACCCCGCGGTGCTTTTCTCCATCCTACATTGCCCCTCACTGCCTATCCTAATTCAAACCCTCCGATTCACACCAGCCCGTGATGTTTTTCTCACTCCTACTAGTGAATGTAATGTAACACACACCCTTACAATGCGCACCAACCCTTGATGTTTATCTCACTCCTAATAGTGAATGTAATGTAACACACACCCATACAATGCGCACCATCCCGCGATGTTTTTCAGAAACCTATCCTACATTGCCACTGCATGTTCCCTGACCTCCCCATGCTGACCACCCCGCGGTGCTTTTCTCCATTCTACATTGCCACTCACTGCCTATCCTAATTCAGACCCTCCGATTAACACCACCCCGTGATGTTTTTCTCACTCCTACTAGTGAATGTAATGTAACACACACCCATACAATGCGCACCACACCGCGATGTTTTTCAGAAACCTATCCTACATTGCCACTGCATTTTCCCTGACCTCCCCATGCTGACCACCCCGCGGTGCTTTTCTCCTTCCTACATTGCCACTCACTGTCTATCCTAATTCAGACCCTCCGATTCACACCACGCCGTGATGTTTTTCTCACTCCTACTAGTGAATGTAATGTAACACACACCCATACAATGCGCACCACCCCGTGATTTTTTTCAGAAAACTATCCTACATTGCCACTGCATGTTCCCTGACCTCCACATGCTGACCACCCCGCGGTGCTTTTCACCATCCTACATTGCCACTCACTGCCTATCCTAATTCAGACCCTAGGATTCACACCACCCCGTGATGTTTTTCTCACTCCTACTAGTGAATGTAATGTTACACACACCCATACAATGCGCACCAGCCCGTGATGTTTTTCTCACTCCTACTAGTGAATGTAATGTAACACACACCCATACAATGCGCACCACCCCGCGATGTTTTTCGGAAACCTATCCTACATTGCCACTGCATGTTCCCTGTCCTCCAAATGCTGACCACCGCGCGGTGCTTTTCTCCATCCTACATTGCCACTCACTGCCTATCCTAATTCAGACCCTCCGATTCACACCACCCCGTGATGTTTTTCTCACTCCTACTAGTGAATGTAATGTAACACACACCCATGCAAGAGCACCACCCGGTTATTTTTTATCACTCCTACTAGTGAATGTAATGTAATACACACCCATACAATGCGCACCACCCCGTGATGATTTTCTCACTCCTACTAGTGAATGTAATGTAACACACACCCATACAATGCGCACCACCCCGTGATGTTATTCTCACTCCTACTAGTGAATGTAATGTAACACACACCCATACAATGCACACCACCCCGCGATGTTTTTCAGAAACGTATCCTACTTTGCCACTGCATGTTCCCTGACCTCCCCCTGCTGAATACCCCGCGGAGCTTTTCTCCATCCTACATTGCCACTCACTGCCTATCCTAATTCAGACCCTCCGATGTACACCACCCCGTAATGTTTTCCTCACTCCTACTAGTGAATGTAATGTAACACACACCCATACAATGCGCACCACTCCGTGATGTTTTTCTCACTCCTACTAGTGAATGTAACGTAACATACACCCATACAATGCGCACCATCCCGCGATGTTTTTCAGAAACCTATCCTACATTGCCACTGCATGTTCCCTGACCTCCCCATGCTGACCAATCCGCGGTGCTTTTCTCCATTCTACATTGCCACTCACTGCCTATCCTAATTCAGACTCTCCGATTAACACCACCCCGTGATGTTTTTCTCACTCCTACTAGTGAATGTAATGTAACACACACCCATACAATGCGCACCACACCGCGATGTTTTTCAGAAACCTATCCTACATTGCCACTGCATTTTCCCTGACCTCCCCATGCTGACCACCCCGCGGTGCTTTTCTCCTTCCTACATTGCCACTCACTGTCTATCCTAATTCAGACCCTCCGATTCACACCACGCCGTGATGTTTTTCTCACTCCTACTAGTGAATGTAATGTAACACACACCCATACAATGCGCACCACCCCGTGATTTTTTTCAGAAAACTATCCTACATTGCCACTGCATGTTCCCTGACCTCCACATGCTGACCACCCCGCGGTGCTTTTCACCATCCTACATTGCCACTCACTGCCTATCCTAATTCAGACCCTAGGATTCACACCACCCCGTGATGTTTTTCTCACTCCTACTAGTGAATGTAATGTTACACACACCCATACAATGCGCACCAGCCCGTGATGTTTTTCTCACTCCTACTAGTGAATGTAATGTAACACACACCCATACAATGCGCACCACCCCGCGATGTTTTTCGGAAACCTATCCTACATTGCCACTGCGTGTTCCCTGTCCTCCAAATGCTGACCACCGCGCGTTGCTTTTCTCCATCCTACATTGCCACTCACTGCCTATCCTAATTCAGACCCTCCGATTCACACCACCCCGTGATGTTTTTCTCACTCCTACTAGTGAATGTAATGTAACACACACCCATGCAAGAGCACCACCCGGTTATTTTTTTTCACTCCTACTAGTGAATGTAATGTAATACACACCCATACAATGCGCACCACCCCGTGATGATTTTCTCACTCCTACTAGTGAATGTAATGTAACACACACCCATACAATGCGCACCACCCCGTGATGTTATTCTCACTCCTACTAGTGAATGTAATGTAACACACACCCATACAATGCACACCACCCCGCGATGTTTTTCAGAAACGTATCCTACTTTGCCACTGCATGTTCCCTGACCTCCCCATGCTGAACACCCCGCGGAGCTTTTCTCCATCCTACATTGCCACTCACTGCCTATCCTAATTCAGACCCTCCGATGTACACCACCCCGTAATGTTTTCCTCACTCCTACTAGTGAATGTAATGTAACACACACCCATACAATGCGCACCACTCCGTGATGTTTTTCTCACTCCTACTAGTGAATGTAACGTAACATACACCCATACAATACGCACCACCCCGTGATGTTTTTCTCACTCCTACTAGTGAATGTAATGTAACACACACCCACACAATGCGCACAACCACGCGGTTTTTCAGAAACCTATCCTACATTGCCACTGCATGTTCCCTGACCTCCCCATGCTGACCACCCCGCGGTGCTTTTCTCCATCCTACATTGCCACTCACTGCCTATCCTAATTCAGACCCTCCGATTCACAAAACCCCGTGATGTTTTTCTCACTCCTACTAGTGAATGTAATGTAACCCACACCCATACAATGCGCACCACCCCGCGAAGTTTTTCAGAAAACTATCCTACATTGCCACTGCCTGTTCCCTGACCTCCCCATGCTGACCACCCCGCGGTGCATTTCTCCATCCTACATTGCCACTCACTGCCTATCCTAATTCAGACCCTCCGATTCACACCACCCCGTGGTGTTTTCTCACTCCTACTAGTGTATGTAATGTAACACACACCCATACAACGCGCACCACACCGCAATGTTTTTCAGAAACCTATCCTACATTGCCACTGCATTTTCCCTGACCTCCCCATGCTGACCACCCCGCGGTGCTTTTCTCCATCCTACATTGCCACTCAATGTCTATCCTAATTCAGACCCTCCGATTCACACCACGCCGTGATGTTTTTCTCACTCCTACTAGTGAATGTAATGTAACACACACCCATACAATGTGAACCACCCCGTGATTTTTTTCAGAAAACTATCCTACATTGCCACCGCATGTTCCCTGACCTCCACATGCTGACCACCCCGCGGTGCTTTTCTCCATCCTACATTGCCACTCACTGCCTATCCTAATTCAGACCCTCCGATTCACACCACACCGTGATGTTTTTCTCACTCCTACTAGTGAATGTAATGTTACACACACCCATACAATGCGCACCAGCCCGTGATGTTTTTCTCACTCCTACTAGTGAATGTAATGTAACACATACCCATACAATGCGCACCACCCCGCGATGTTTTTCAGAAACCTATCCTACATTGCCACTGCATGTTCCCTGACCTCCCCATGCTTACCACCCCGCGGTGCTTTTCTCCATCCTACATTGCCACTCATTGCCTATCCTAATTCAGACGCTCCGATTCGCCCCACCCCGTGATGTTTTTCTCACTCCTACTAGTGAATGTAATGTAACACACACCCACTCAATGCGCACCACCCCGCGATGTTTTTCAGAAACCTATTCTACATTGCCACTGCATGTTCCCTGACCTCCCCATGCTGACCACCCCGCGGTGCTTTTCTCCATCCTACATTGCCACTCACTGCCTATCCTAATTCAGACCCTCCGATTCACACAACCCCGTGATGTTTTTCTCACTCCTACTAGTGAATGTAATGTAACACACACCCATACAAGAGCACCACCCCGTTATTTTTTTTCACTCCTACTAGTGAATGTAATGTAACACACACCCATACAATGCGCACCACCACGTGATGATTTTCTAACTCCTACTAGTGAATGTAATGTAACACACACCCATACAATGCGCACCACCCCGTGATGTTTTTCTCACTCCTACTAGTGAATGTAATGTAACACACACCCATACAATGCACACCACCCCGCGATGTTTTTCAGAAACGTATCCTACATTGCCACTGCATGTTCCCTGACCTCCCAATGCTGACCACCCCACGGAGCTTTTCTCCGTCCTACATTGCCACTCACTGCTATCCTAATTCAGACCCTCCGATTCACACCAACCCGCGATGTTTTTCTCACTCCTACTAGTGAATGTAATTTAACACACACCGATACAATGCGCACCACCACGCGATGTTTTTCAGAAACCTATCCTACATTGCCACTGCATGTTCCCTGACTTCCCCATGCTGACCACCCCACGGTGTTTTTCTCCATCCTACATTGCCACTCACTGCCTATCCTAATTCAGACCGTCCGATTCACACCACCCCGTGATGTTTTTCTCACTCCTACTAGTGAATATAATGTAACACACACCCATACAATGCGCACCACCCCGTGATGTTTTTCTCATTCCTACTAGTGAATGTAATGTAACACACACCCATACAATGCGCACCACCCCGCGATGTTTTTCGGAAACCTATCCTACATTGCCACTGCATGTTCCCTGTCCTCCCCATGCTGACCACCGCGCGGTGCTTTTCTCCATCCTACATTGCCACTCACTGCCTATCCTAATTCAGACCCTCCGATTCACACCACCCCGTGATGTTTTTCTCACTCCTACTAGTGAATGTAATGTAACACACACCCATACAAGAGCACCACCCGGTTATTTTTTTTCACTCCTACTAGTGAATGTAATGTAACACACACCCATACAATGCGCACCACCCCGTGATGATTTTCTCACTCCTACTAGTGAATGTAAAGTAACACACACCCATACAATGCGCACCACCCCGTGATGTTATTCTCACTCCTACTAGTGAATGTAATGTAACACACACCCATACAATGCACACCACCCCGCGATGTTTTTCAGAAACGTATCCTACATTGCCACTGCATGTTCCCTGACCTCCCCATGCTGAACACCCCGCGGAGCTTTTATCCATCCTACATTGCCACTCACTGCCTATCCTAATTCAGACCCTCCGATTCACAATACACTGTGATGTTTTTCTCACTCCTACTAGTGAATGTAATGTTACACACACCCATACAATGCGCACCAGCCCGTGATGTTTTTCTCACTCCTACTAGTGAATGTAATGTAACACACACCCATACAATGCGCACCACCCCGCGATGTTTTTCAGAAACCTATCCTACATTGCCACTGCATGTTCCCTGACCTCCCCATGCTGACCACCCCGCGGTGCTTTTCTCCATCCTACATTGCCACTCATTGCCTATCCTAATTCAGACGCTCCGATTCGCCCCACCCCGTGATGTTTTTCTCACTCCTACTAGTGAATGTAATGTAACACACACCCATACAAGAGCACCACCCCGTTATTTTTTTTCACTCCTACTTGTGAATGTAATGTAACACACACCCATACAATGCTCACCACCACGTGATGATTTTCTCACTCCTACTATTGAATGTAATGTAACACACACCCATACAATGCGCACCACCCCGTGATGTTTTTCTCACTCCTACTAGTGAATGTAATGTAACACACACCCATACAATGCGCACCACCCCGCGATGTTTTTCAGAAACTTATCCTACATTGCCACTGCATGTTCCCTGACCTCCCCATGCTGACAACCCCGCGGAGCTTTTCTCCATCCTACATTGCCACTCACTGCCTATCCTAATTCAGACACTCCGATTCACGCCAACCCGCGATGTTTTTCTCACTCCTACTAGTGAATGTAATTTAACACACACCCATACAATGCGCACCACCACGCGATGTTTTTCAGAAACCTATCCTACATTGCCACTGCATGTTCCCTGACTTCCCCATGCTGACCACCCCACGGTGTTTTTCTCCATCCTACATTGCCACTCACTGCCTATCCTAATTCAGACCCTCCGATTCTCACCACCCCTTGATGTTTTTCTCACTCCTACTAGTGAATATAATGTAACACACACCCATACAATGCGCACCACCCCGTGATGTTTTTCTCACTCCTACTAGTGAATGTAATGTAACACACACCCATACAATGCGCACCACCTCGCGATGTTTTTCGGAAACCTATCCTACATTGCCACTGCATGTTCCCTGTCCTCCCCATGCTGACCACCGCGCGATGCTTTTCTCTATCCTACATTGCCACTCACCTCCTATCCTAATTCAGACCCTCCGATTCACACCACCCCGTGATGTTTTTCTCACTCCTACTAGTGAATGTAATGTAACACACACCCATACAATGCGCACCACCCAGTGATGTTTTTCTCACTCCTACTAGTGAATGTAATGTAACACACACCCATACAATACGCACCACCCCGTGATGTTTTTCTCACTCCTACTAGTGAATGTAATGTAACACTCACCCATACAATGCGCACCACACCATGATGTTTTTCTCACTCCTACTAGTGAATGTAATGTAACACACACCCATACAATGCGCACAACCCCGTGATGTTTTTCTCACTCCTACTAGTGAATGTAATGTAACACAACCCATACAATGCGCCCCACCCCGCGATGTTTTTGTCACTCCTACTAGTGAATGTAATGTAACACACAACCATACAATGCGCACCACCCCGTGATGATTTTCTCACTCGTGGTAGTTAATGTAATGTAACACACACCCATACAATACGCACCACCCCGTGATGTTTTTCTCACTCTTACTAGTGAATGTAATGTAACACACACCGATACAATGCGCACCCCCCCGCGATGTTTTTCAGAAACCTTTCCTACATTGCCACTGCATGTTCCCTGACCTCCCCATTCTGACCACCCCGCGGTGCTTTTATCCATCCCACATTGCCACTCACTGCCTATCCTAATTCAGACCCTCCGATTCACACCACCCCGTGATATTTTTCACACTCCTACTAGTGAATGTAATGTAAAACACACCCATACAATGCGCACCACACCGCGGTGTTTTTCTCACTCCTACTAGTGAATGTAATGTTACACACACCCATACAATGCGCACCAGCCCGTGATGTTTTTCTCACTCCTACTAGTGAATGTAATGTAACACACACCCATACAATGCGCACCACCCCGCCATGTTTTTCAGAAACCTATCCTACATTGCCACTGCATGTTCCCTGACCTCCCCATGCTGACCACCCCGCGGTGCTTTTCTCCATCCTACATTGCCAGTCATTGCCTATCCTGATAAAGACACTCCGAATCGCACCACCCCGTGATGTTTTTCTCACTCCTACTAGTGAATGAAATGTAACACACACCCACACAGTGCGCACCACCCCGCGATGTTTTTCAGAAACCTATCCTACATTGCCACTGCATGTTCCCTGACCTCCCCATGCTGACCACCCCGCGGTGCTTTTCTCCATCCTACATTGCCACTCACTGCCTATCCTAATTCAGACCCTCCGATTCACACCACCCCGTGATGTTTTTCTCACTCCTACTAGTGAATGTAATGTAACACACACCCATACAAGAGCACCACCCCGTTATTTTTTTTCACTCCTACTAGTGAATGTAATGTAACACACACCCATACAATGCTCACCACCACGTGATGATTTTCTCACTCCTACTAGTGAATGTAATGTAACACACACCCATACAATGCGCACCACACAGTGATGTTTTTCTCACTCCTACTAGTGAGTGTAATGTAACACACACCCATACAATACGCACCACCCCGTGATGTTTTTCTCACTCCTACTAGTGAATGTAATGTAACACACAACAATACAATGCGCACCACCCCGTGATGTTTTTCTCACTCGTGCTAGTTAATGTAATGTAACACACACCCATACAATACGCACCAGCCCGTGATGTTTTTCTCACTCTTACTAGTGAATGTAATGTAACACACACCGATACAATGCGCACCCCCCCGCGATGTTTTTCAGAAACCTTTCCTACATTGCCACTGCATGTTCCCTGACCTCCCCATTCTGACCACCCCGCGGTGCTTTTATCCATCCCACATTGCCACTCACTGCCTATCCTAATTCAGACCCTCCGATTCACACCACCCCGTGATGTTTTTCTCACTCCTACTAGTGAATGTAATGTAACACACACCCATACAAGAGCACCACCCGGTTATTTTTTTTCACTCCTACTAGTGAATGTAATGTAACACACACCCATACAATGCGCACCACCCCGTGATGATTTTCTCACTCCTACTAGTGAATGTAAAGTAACACACACCCATACAATGCGCACCACCCCGTGATGTTATTCTCACTCCTACTAGTGAATGTAATGTAACACACACCCATACAATGCACACCACCCCGCGATGTTTTTCAGAAACGTATCCTACATTGCCACTGCATGTTCCCTGACCTCCCCATGCTGAACACCCCGCGGAGCTTTTCTCCATCCTACATTGCCACTCACTGCCTATCCTAATTCAGACCCTCCGATTTACACCACCCCGTAATGTTTTTCTCACTCCTACTAGTGAATGTAATGTAACACACACCCATACAATGCGCACCACTCCGTGATGTTTTTCTCACTCCTACTAGTGAATGTAATGTAACATACACCCATACAATACGCACCACGCCGTGATGTTTTTCTCACTCCTACTAGTGAATGTAATGTAACACACACCCATACAATGCGCACCACCCCGTGATTTTTTTCAGAAAACTATCCTACATTGCCACCGCATGTTCCCTGACCACCACATGCTGACGACCCCGCGGTGCTTTTCTCCATCCTACATTGCCACTCACTGCCTATCCTAATTCAGACCCTCCGATTCACACCACACTGTGATGTTTTTCTCACTCCTACTAGCGAATGTAATGTTACACACACCCATACAATGCGCACCAGCCCGTGATGTTTTTCTCACTCCTACTAGTGAATGTAATGTAACACACACCCATACAATGCGCACCACCCCGCAATGTTTTTCAGAAACCTATCCTACATTGCCACTGCATGTTCCCTGACCTCCCCATGCTGACCACCCCGCGGTGCTTTTCTCCATCCTACATTGCCACTCATTGCCTATCCTAATTCAGACGCTCCGATTCGCCCCACGCCGTGATGTTTTTCTCACTCCTACTAGTGAATGTAATGTAACACACACCCATACAAGAGCACCACCCCGTTATTTTTTTTCACTCCTACTTGTGAATGTAATGTAACACACACCCATACAATGCTCACCACCACGTGATGATTTTCTCACTCCTACTATTGAATGTAATGTAACACACACCCATACAATGCGCACCACCCCGTGATGTTTTTCTCACTCCTACTAGTGAATGTAATGTAACACACACCCATACAATGCACACCACCCCGCGATGTTTTTCAGAAACGTATCCTACATTGCCACTGCATGTTCCCTGACCTCCCCATGCTGACCACCCCGCGGAGCTTTTCTCCATCCTACATTGCCACTCACTGCCTATCCTAATTCAGACACTCCGATTCACACCAACCCGCGATGTTTTTCTCACTCCTACTAGTGAATGTAATTTAACACACACCCATACAATGCGCACCACCACGCGATGTTTTTCAGAAACCTATCCTACATTGCCACTGCATGTTCCCTGACTTCCCCATGCTGACCACCCCACGGTGTTTTTCTCCATCCTACATTGCCACTCACTGCCTATCCTAATTCAGACCCTCAGATTCACACCACCCCTTGATGTTTTTCTCACTCCTACTAGTGAATATAATGTAACACACACCCATACAATGCGCACCACCCCGTGATGTTTTTCTCACTCCTACTAGTGAATGTAATGTAACACACACCCATACAATGCGCACCACCTCGCGATGTTTTTCGGAAACCTATCCTACATTGCCACTGCATGTTCCCTGTCCTCCCCATGCTGACCACCGCGCGGTGCTTTTCTCTATCCTACATTGCCACTCACCTCCTATCCTAATTCAGACCCTCCGATTCACACCACCCCGTGATGTTTTTCTCACTCCTACTAGTGAATGTAATGTAACACACACCCATACAAGAGCACCACCCCGTTATTTTTTTTCACTCCTACTAGTGAATGTAATGTAACACACACCCATACAATGCTCACCACCACGTGATGATTTTCTCACTCCTACTAGTGAATGTAATGTAACACACACCCATACAATGCGCACCACACAGTGATGTTTTTCTCACTCCTACTAGTGAGTGTAATGTAACACACACCCATACAATACGCACCACCCCGTGATGTTTTTCTCACTCCTACTAGTGAATGTAATGTAACACACAACAATACAATGCGCACCACCCCGTGATGTTTTTCTCACTCGTGCTAGTTAATGTAATGTAACACACACCCATACAATACGCACCAGCCCGTGATGTTTTTCTCACTCTTACTAGTGAATGTAATGTAACACACACCGATACAATGCGCACCCCCCCGCGATGTTTTTCAGAAACCTTTCCTACATTGCCACTGCATGTTCCCTGACCTCCCCATTCTGACCACCCCGCGGTGCTTTTATCCATCCCACATTGCCACTCACTGCCTATCCTAATTCAGACCCTCCGATTCACACCACCCCGTGATGTTTTTCTCACTCCTACTAGTGAATGTAATGTAACACACACCCATACAAGAGCACCACCCGGTTATTTTTTTTCACTCCTACTAGTGAATGTAATGTAACACACACCCATACAATGCGCACCACCCCGTGATGTTATTCTCACTCCTACTAGTGAATGTAATGTAACACACACCCATACAATGAACACCACCCCGCGATGTTTTTCAGAAACGTATCCTACATTGCCACTGCATGTTCCCTGACCTCCCCATGCTGAACACCCCGCGGAGCTTTTCTCCATCCTACATTGCCACTCACTGCCTATCCTAATTCAGACCCTCCGATTTACACCACCCCGTAATGTTTTTCTCACTCCTACTAGTGAATGTAATGTAACACACACCCATACAATGCGCACCACTCCGTGATGTTTTTCTCACTCCTACTAGTGAATGTAATGTAACATACACCCATACAATACGCACCACGCCGTGATGTTTTTCTCACTCCTACTAGTGAATGTAATGTAACACACACCCATACAATGCGCACCACCCCGTGATTTTTTTCAGAAAACTATCCTACATTGCCACCGCATGTTCCCTGACCACCACATGCTGACGACCCCGCGGTGCTTTTCTCCATCCTACATTGCCACTCACTGCCTATCCTAATTCAGACCCTCCGATTCACACCACACTGTGATGTTTTTCTCACTCCTACTAGCGAATGTAATGTTACACACACCCATACAATGCGCACCAGCCTGTGATGTTTTTCTCACTCCTACTAGTGAATGTAATGTAACACACACCCATACAATGCGCACCACCCCGCGATGTTTTTCAGAAACCTATCCTACATTGCCACTGCATGTTCCCTGACCTCCCCATGCTGACCACCCCGCGGTGCTTTTCTCCATCCTACATTGCCACTCATTGCCTATCCTAATTCAGACGCTCCGATTCGCCCCACCCCGTGATGTTTTTCTCACTCCTACTAGTGAATGTAATGTAACACACACCCATACAAGAGCACCACCCCGTTATTTTTTTTCACTCCTACTTGTGAATGTAATGTAACACACACCCATACAATGCTCACCACCACGTGATGATTTTCTCACTCCTACTATTGAATGTAATGTAACACACACCCATACAATGCGCACCACCCCGTGATGTTTTTCTCACTCCTACTAGTGAATGTAATGTAACACACACCCATACAATGCACACCACCCCGCGATGTTTTTCAGAAACGTATCCTACATTGCCACTGCATGTTCCCTGACCTCCCCATGCTGACCACCCCGCGGAGCTTTTCTCCATCCTACATTGCCACTCACTGCCTATCCTAATTCAGACACTCCGATTCACACCAACCCGCGATGTTTTTCTCACTCCTCCTAGTGAATGTAATTTAACACACACCCATACAATGCGCACCACCACGCGATGTTTTTCAGAAACCTATCCTACATTGCCACTGCATGTTCCCTGACTTCCCCATGCTGACCACCCCACGGTGTTTTTCTCCATCCTACATTGCCACTCACTGCCTATCCTAATTCAGACCCTCCGATTCACACCACCCCTTGATGTTTTTCTCACTCCTACTAGTGAATATAATGTAACACACACCCATACAATGCGCACCACCCCGTGATGTTTTTCTCACTCCTACTAGTGAATGTAATGTAACACACACCCATACAATGCGCACCACCTCGCGATGTTTTTCGGAAACCTATCCTACATTGCCACTGCATGTTCCCTGTCCTCCCCATGCTGACCACCGCGCGGTGCTTTTCTCTATCCTACATTGCCACTCACCTCCTATCCTAATTCAGACCCTCCGATTCACACCACCCCGTGATGTTTTTCTCACTCCTACTAGTGAATGTAATGTAACACACACCCATACAATGCGCACCACCCAGTGATGTTTTTCTCACTCCTACTAGTGAATGTAATGTAACACACACCCATACAATACGCACCACCCCGTGATGTTTTTCTCACTCCTACTAGTGAATGTAATGTAACACTCACCCATACAATGCGCACCACACCGTGATGTTTTTCTCACTCCTACTAGTGAATGTAATGTAACACACACCCATACAATGCGCACAACCCCGTGATGTTTTTCTCACTCCTACTAGTGAATGTAATGTAACACAACCCATACAATGCGCCCCACCCCGCGATGTTTTTGTCACTCCTACTAGTGAATGTAATGTAACACACAACCATACAATGCGCACCACCCCGTGATGATTTTCTCACTCGTGCTAGTTAATGTAATGTAACACACACCCATACAATACGCACCACCCCGTGATGTTTTTCTCACTCTTACTAGTGAATGTAATGTAACACACACCGATACAATGCGCACCCCCCCGCGATGTTTTTCAGAAACCTTTCCTACATTGCCACTGCATGTTCCCTGACCTCCCCATTCTGACCACCCCGCGGTGCTTTTATCCATCCCACATTGCCACTCACTGCCTATCCTAATTCAGACCCTCCGATTCACACCACCCCGTGATATTTTTCACACTCCTACTAGTGAATGTAATGTAAAACACACCCATACAATGCGCACCACACCGCGATGTTTTTCTCACTCCTACTAGTGAATGTAATGTTACACACACCCATACAATGCGCACCAGCCCGTGATGTTTTTCTCACTCCTACTAGTGAATGTAATGTAACACACACCCATACAATGCGCACCACCCCGCCATGTTTTTCAGAAACCTATCCTACATTGCCACTGCATGTTCCCTGACCTCCCCATGCTGACCACCCCGCGGTGCTTTTCTCCATCCTACATTGCCAGTCATTGCCTATCCTGATAAAGACACTCCGAATCGCACCACCCCGTGATGTTTTTCTCACTCCTACTAGTGAATGAAATGTAACACACACCCACACAGTGCGCACCACCCCGCGATGTTTTTCAGAAACCTATCCTACATTGCCACTGCATGTTCCCTGACCTCCCCATGCTGACCACCCCGCGGTGCTTTTCTCCATCCTACATTGCCACTCACTGCCTATCCTAATTCAGACCCTCCGATTCACACCACCCCGTGATGTTTTTCTCACTCCTACTAGTGAATGTAATGTAACACACACCCATACAAGAGCACCACCCCGTTATTTTTTTTCACTCCTACTAGTGAATGTAATGTAACACACACCCATACAATGCTCACCACCACGTGATGATTTTCTCACTCCTACTAGTGAATGTAATGTAACACACACCCATACAATGCGCACCACACAGTGATGTTTTTCTCACTCCTACTAGTGAGTGTAATGTAACACACACCCATACAATACGCACCACCCCGTGATGTTTTTCTCACTCCTACTAGTGAATGTAATGTAACACACAACAATACAATGCGCACCACCCCGTGATGTTTTTCTCACTCGTGCTAGTTAATGTAATGTAACACACACCCATACAATACGCACCAGCCCGTGATGTTTTTCTCACTCTTACTAGTGAATGTAATGTAACACACACCGATACAATGCGCACCCCCCCGCGATGTTTTTCAGAAACCTTTCCTACATTGCCACTGCATGTTCCCTGACCTCCCCATTCTGACCACCCCGCGGTGCTTTTATCCATCCCACATTGCCACTCACTGCCTATCCTAATTCAGACCCTCCGATTCACACCACCCCGTGATGTTTTTCTCACTCCTACTAGTGAATGTAATGTAACACACACCCATACAATGTGCACCACCCCGCGAAGTTTTTCAGAAAACTATCCTACATTGCCACTGCATGTTCCCTGACCTCCCCATGCTGACTACCCCGTGGTGCTTTTCTCCATCCTACATTTCCACTCAATGTCTATCCTAATTCAGACCCTCCGATTCACAACACGCCGTGATGTTTTTCTCACTCCTACTAGTGAATGTAATGTAACACACACCCATACAATGGGCACCACCTCTTGATTTTTTTCAGAAAACTATCCTACATTGCCACTGCATGTTCCCTGACCTCCCCATGCTGACCACCCCGCGGTGCTTTTCTCCATCCTACATTGCCACTCACTGCCTATCCTAATTCAGACCCTCCGATTCACACCACCCCGTGATGTTTTTCTCACTCCTACTAGTGAATGTAATGTTACACACACCCATACAAGAGCACCACCCCGTGATGTTTTTCTCACTCCTACTAGTGAATGTAATGTAACACTCACCCATACAATGCGCACCACACCGTGATGTTTTTCTCACTCCTACTAGTGAATGTAATGTAACACTCACCCATACAATGCGCACCACACCGTGATGTTTTTCTCACTCCTACTAGTGAATGTAATGTAACACACACCCATACAATGCGCACCACCCCGCGATGTTTTTCAGAAACCTATCCTACATTGCCACTGCATGTTCCCTGACCTCCCCATGCTCACCAACCCGCGGTGCTTTTCTCCATCCTACATTGCCACTCACTGCCTATCCTAATTCAGACCATCCAATTCACACCTCCCCGTGATGTTTTTCTCACTCCTACTAGTGAATGTATTGTAACACACACCCATACAATGCGCACCACCCCGTGATGTTTTTCAGAAACCTATCCTACATTGCCAATGCTTGTTCCCTGACCTCCCCATGCTGACCACCCCGCGGTGCTTTTCTCCATCCTACATTGCCAGTCATTGCCTATCCTAATAAAGACACTCCGAATCGCACCACCCCGTGATGTTTTTCTCACTCCTACTAGTGAATGTAATGTAACACACACCCATACAAGAGCACCACCCCGTTATTTTTTTTCACTCCTACTAGTGAATGTAATGTAACACACACCCACAAAATGATCACCACCACGTGATGATTTTCTCACTCCTACTAGTGAATGTAATGTAACACACACCCATACAATGTGCACCACCCCGTGATGTTTTTCTCACTCCTACTAGTGAATGTAATGTAACACACACCCATACAATGCACACCAACCCGCGATGTTTTTCAGAAACGTATCCTACATTGCCACTGCATGTTCCCTGACCTCCCCATTCTGACCACCCCGCGGAACTTTTCTCCATCCTACATTGCCACTCACTGCCTATCCTAATTCAGACCCTCCGATTCACACCAACCCGCGATGTTTTTCTCACTCCTACTAGTGAATGTAATTTAACACACACCCATACAATGCGCACCACCACGCGATGTTTTTCAGAAACCTATCCTACATTGCCACTGCATATTCCCTGACTTCCCCATGCTGACCACCCCACGGTGTTTTTCTCCAACCTACATTGCCACTCACTGCCTATCCTAATTCAGACCCTCCGATTCACACCACCCCGTGATGTTTTTCTCACTCCTGCTAGTGAATATAATGTAACACACACCCATACAATGCGCACCACCCCGTGATGTTTTTCTCACTCCTACTAGTGAATGTAATGTAACACACACCCATACAATTCGCACCACCTCGCGATGATTTTCGGAAACCTATCCTACATTGCCACTGCATGTTCCCTGTCCTCCCCATGCTGACCACCGCGCGGTGCTTTTCTCCATCCTACATTGCCACTCACTGCCTATCCTAATTCAGACCCTCCGATTCACACCACCCCGTGATGTTTTTCTCACTCCTACTAGTGAATGTAATGTAACACACACCCATACAATGCGCACCACACAGTGATGTTTTTCTCACTCCTACTAGTGAATGTAATGTAACACACACCCATACAATACGCACCACCCCGTGATGTTTTTCTCACTCCTACTAGTGAATGTAATGTAACACTCACCCATACAATGCGCACCACACCGTGATGTTTTTCTCACTCCTACTAGTGAATGTAATGTAACACACACCCATACAATGCGCACAACCCCATGATGTTTTTCTCACTCCTACTAGTGAATGTAATGTAACACACACCCATACAATGCGCCCCACCCCGGGATGATTTTGTCACTCCTACTAGTGAATGTAATGTAACACACAACCATACAATGCGCACCACCCCGTGATGTTTTTCTCACTCGTGCTAGTTAATGTAATGTAACACACACCCATACAATACGCAATACCCCGTGACGTTTTTCTCACTCCTACTAGTGAATGTAATGTAACACACACCGATACAATGCGCACCAACCCGCGATGTTTTTCAGAAACCTTTCCTACATTGCCACTGCATGTTCCCTGACCGCCCCATTCTGACCACCCCGCGGTGCTTTTATCCATCCCACATTGCCACTCACTGCCTATCCTAATTCAGACCCTCCGATTCACACCACCCCGTGATGTTTTTCTCACTCCTACTAGTGAATATAATGTAACACACACCCATACAATGCGCACCACCCCGCGAAGTTTTTCAGAAAACTATCCTACATTGCCACTGCATGTTCCCTGACCTCCCCATGCTGACTACCCCGTGGTGCTTTTCTCCATCCTACATTTCCACTCAATGTCTATCCTAATTAAGACCCTCCGATTCACAACACGCCGTGATGTTTTTCTCACTCCTACTAGTGAATGTAATGTAACACACCCATACAATGGGCACCACCCCGTGATTTTTTTCAGAAAACTATCCTACATTGCCACTGCATGTTCCCTGACCTCCCCATGCTGAATACCCCGCGGTGCTTTTCTCCATCCTACATTGCCACTCACTGCCTATCCTAATTCAGACCCTCCTATTCACACCACCCCATGATGTTTTTCTCACTCCTACTAGTGAATGTAATGTAACACACAACCATACAATGCGCACCAGCCCGTGATGTTTTTCTCACTCCTACTAGTGAATGTAATGTAACACACACCCATACAATGCGCACCACCCCGCGATGTTTTTCAGAAACCTATCCTACATTGCCAATGCATGTTCCATGACCTCCCCATGCTGACCACCCCGCGGTGCTTTTCTCCATCCTACATTGCCACTCATTGCCTATCCTAATAAAGACACTCCGAATCGCACCACCCCGTGATGTTTTTCTCACTCCTACTAGTGAATGTAATGTAACACACACCCACACAATGCGCACCACCCCGCGATGTTTTTCAGAAAACTATCCTACATTGCCACTGCATGTTCCCTGACCTCCCCATGCTGACCACCCCGCGGTGCTTTTCTCCATCCTAGATTGCCACTCACTGCCTATCCTAATTCAGACCCTCCAATTCACACCACCCCGTGATGTTTTTCTCACTCCTACTAGTGAATGTAATGTAACACACACCCATACAAGAGCACCACCCCGTTATTTTTTTTCACTCCTACCAGTGAATGTAATGTAACACACACCCATACAATGCGCACCACCACGTGATGATTTTCTCACTCCTACTAGTGAATGTAATGTAACACACACCCATACAATGCGCACCACCCCGCGATGTTTTTCAAATACCTATCCTACATTGCCACTGCATGTTCCCTGACCTCTACATGCTGACCTCCCCGCGGTGCTTTTCTCCATCTTACATTGCCACTCACTGCCTATCCTAATTCAGAACCTCCGATTCACACCACCCCGTGATGTTTTTCTCACTCCTACTAGTGAATGTAATGTAACACACACCCATACAATGAGCAATACCCCGTGATGTTTTTCTCACTCCTACTAGTGAATGTAATGTAACACACACCCATACAATGCGCACCACACCGCGATGTTTTTCAGAAACCTATCCTACATTGCCACTGCATGTTCCCTGACCTCCCCATGCTGACCACCCTGAGGTGCTTTTCTCCATCCTACATTGCCACTCACTGCCTATCCTAATTCAGACCCTCCGATTCACACCACCCCCTGATGTTTTTCTCACTCCTACTAGTGAATGTAATGTAACACACACCCATAAAATGCGGACCACCCCGTGATGATATTCTCACTCCTACTAGTGGATGTAATGTAACACACACCCATACAATGCGCACCACCCCGTGATGATTTTCTCACTTCTACTAGTGAATGTAATGTAACACACATCCATACAATGCACACCACCCCGTGATGTTTTTCAGAAACCTATCCTACATTGCCACTGCATGTTCCCTGACCTCCCCATGCTGACCACACCGCTGTGCTTTTCTCCATCCTACATTGCCACTCACTGCCTATCCAAATTCAGACCCTCCGATTCGCACCACCCCGTGATGTTTTTCTCACTCCTACTAGTGAATGTAATGTAACACACACCCATACAATGCGCACCACCCCGTGATGTTTTTCTCAATCCTACTAGTGAATGTAATGTAACACACACCCATACAATGCACACCACCCCGCGATGTTTTTCAGAAACGTATCCTACATTGCCACTGCATGTTCCCTGACCTCCCCATGCTGACCACCCCGCGGAGCTTTTCTCCGTCCTACATTGCCACTCACTGCCTATCCTAATTCAGACCCTCCGATTCACACCTACCCGCGATGTTTTTCTCACTCCTACTAGTGAATGTAATTTAACACACACCCATACAATGCGCACCACCACGCGATGTTTTTCAGAAACCTATCCTACATTGCCAATGCATGTTCCCTGACTTCCCCATGCAGACCACCCCACGGTGTTTTTCTCCATCCTACATTGCCACTCAATGCCTATCCTAATTCAGACCCTCCGATTCACACCACCCCGTGATGTTTTTCTCACTCCTACTAGTGAATATAATGTAACACACACCCATACAATGCGCACCACCCCGTGATGTTTTTCTCACTCCTACTAGTGAATGTAATGTAACACACACCCATACAATGCGCACCACCCCGCGATGTTTTTTGGAAACCTATCCTACATTGCCACTGCATGTTCCCTGACCTCCCCATGCTGACCACCCCGCGGAGCTTTTCTCTATCCTACATTGCCACTCACTGCCTATCCTAATTCAGACCCTCCGATTCACACCACCCCGTGATGTTTTTCTCACTCCTACTAGTGAATGTAATGTAACACACACCCATACAATGCGTACCACCCAGTGATGTTTTTCTCACTCCTACTAGTGAATGTAATGTAACACACACCCATACAATACGCACCACCCCGTGATGTTTTTCTCACTCCTACTAGTGAATGTAATGTAACACTCACCCATACAATGCGCACCACACCGTGATGTTTTTCTCACTCCTACTAGTGAATGTAATGTAACACACACCCGTACAATGCGCACAACCCCGTGATGTTTTTCTCACTCCTACTAGTGAATGTAATGTAACACACACCCATACAATGCGCCCGACCCCGGGATGTTTTTGTCACACCTACTAGTGAATGTAATGTAACACACAACCATACAATGCGCACCACCCCGTGATGTTTTTCTCACTCGTGCTAGTTAATGTAATGTAACACACACCCATACAATACGCACCACCCCGTGATGTTTTTCTCACTCCTACTAGTGAATGTAATGTAACACACACCGATACAATGCGCACCACCCCGCGATGTTTTTCAGAAACCTTTCCTACATTGCCACTGCATGTTCCAGGACCTCCCCATTCTGACCACCCCGTGGTGCTTTTATCCATCCCACATTGCCACTCACTGCCTATCCTAATTCAGACCCTCCGATTCACACCACCCCGTGATGTTTTTCTCACTCCTACTAGTGAATGTAATGTAACACACACCCATACAATGCGCACCACCCCGCGAAGTTTTTCAGAAAACTATCCTACATTGCCACTGCATGTTCCCTGACCTCCCCATGCTGACTACCCCGTGGTGCTTTTCTCCATCCTACATTGCCACTCAATGTCTATCCTAATTCAGACCCTCCGATTCACAACACGCCGTGATGTTTTTCTCACTCCTACTAGTGAATGTAATGTAACACACACCCATACAATGGGCACCACCCCGTGATTTTTTTCAGAAAACTATCCTACATTGCCACTGCATGTTCCCTGACCTCCCCATGCTGACCACCCCACGGTGCTTTTCTCCATCCTACATTGCCACTCACTGCCTATCCTAATTCAGACCCTCCTATTCACACCACCCCGTGATGTTTTTCTCACTCCTACTAGTGAATGTAATGTAACACACAACCATACAATGCGCACCAGCCCGTGATGTTTTTCTCACTCCTACTAGTGAATGTAATGTAACACACACCCATACAATGCGCACCACCCCGTGATTTTTTTCAGAAAACTATCCTACATCGCCACTGCATGTTCCCTGACCTCCACATGCTGACCACCCCGCGGTGCTTTTCTCCATCCTACATTGCCACTCACTGCCTATGCTAATTCAGACCCTCCGATTCACACCACCCCGTGATGTTTTTCTCACTCCTACTAGTGAATGTAATGTAACACACACCCATACAATGCGCACCACCCCGTGATGTTATTCTCACTCCTACTAGTGAATGTAATGTAACACACACCCATACAATGCACACCACCCCGCGATGTTTTTCAGAAACGTATCCTACATTTCCACTGCATGTTCCCTGACCTCCCCATGCTGACCACCCCGCGGAGCTTTTCTCCATCCTACATTGCCACTCACTGCCTATCCTAATTCAGACAATCCGACTTACACCACCCCGTGATGTTTTTCTCACTCCTACTAGTGAATGTAATGTAACACACACCCATACAATGCGCACCACTCCGTGATGTTTTTCTCACTCCTACTAGTGAATGTAATGTAACATACACCCATACAATACACACCATCCCGTGATGTTTTTCTCACTCCTACTAGTCAATGTAATGTAACACACACCCACACAATGCGCACCACCCCGCGATGTTTTTCAGAAACCTTTCCTACATTGCCACTGCATGTTCCATGACCTCCCCATCCTGACCACCCCGCGGTGCTTTTATCCATCCCACATTGCCACTCACTGCCTATGCTAATTCAGACCCTCCGATTCACACCACCCTGTGATGTTTTGCTCACTCCTACTAGTGAATGTAATGTAACACACACCCATACAATTCGCACCACCCCGCGAACTTTTTCAGAAAACTATCCTACATTGCCACTGCATGTTCCCTGAGCTCCCCATGCTGACCACCCCGCGGTGCATTTCTCCATCCTACATTGCCACTCACTGCCTATCCTAATTCAGATCCTCCGATTCACACAACCCCGTGATGTTTTTCTCACTCCTACTAGTGAATGTAATGTAACACACAACCATATAACGCGCAGCACACCGCGATGTTTTTCAGAAACCTATCCTACATTGCCACTGCATTTTCCCTGACCTCCCCATGATGACCACCCCGCGGTGCTTTTCTCCATCCTACATTGCCACTCAATGTCTATCCTAATTCAGAACCTCCGATTCACACCACGCCGTGATGTTTTTCTCACTCCTACTAGTGAATGTAATGTAACACACACCCATACATAGGCACCACCCCTTGATTTTTTTCAGAAAACTATCCTACATTGCCACTGCATGTTCCCTGACCTCCCCTTGCTGACCACCCAGCGGTGCTTTTCTCCATCCTACATTGCCACTCACTGCCTATCCTAATTCAGACCCTCCGATTCACACCACCCCGTGATGTTTTTCTCACTCCTACTAGTGAATGTAATGTAACACACACCCACACAATGCGCACCACCCCGCGATGTTTTTCAGAAACCTATCCTACATTGCCACTGCATGTTCCCTGACGTCCCCCTGCTGACCACCCCGCGGTGCTTTTCTCCATCCTACATTGCCACTCACTGCCTATCCTAATTCAGACCCTCAGATTCACACCACCCCGCGATGTTTTTCTCACTCCTACTAGTGAATGTAATATAACACACACCCATACAATGCGCACCACCCCGCGATGTTTTTCAGAAACCTATCCTACATTGCCCTGCATGTTCCCTGACCTCCCCATGCTGACAACCCCGCGGTGCTTTTCTCCATCCTACATTGCCCCTCACTGCCTATCCTAATGCAGACCCTCCGATTCACACCACCCCGTGATGTTTTTCTCACTCCTACAACTGAATGTAATGTAACACACACCCAAACAATGCGCACCACCCCGCGATGTTTTTCAAATACCTATCCTACATTGCCACTGCATGTTCCCTGACCTCCACATGCTGACCACCCCCCGGTGCTTTTCTCCATCCTACATTGCCACTCACTGCCTATCCTAATTCAGACCCTCCGATTCACACCACCCCGTGATGTTTTTCTCACTCCTACTAGTGAATGTAATGTAACACACACCCATACAAGAGCACCACGCCGTTATTTTTTTCACTCCTACTACTGAATGTAATGTAACACACACCCGTACAATGCGCACCACCCCGTGATGTTTTTCTCACTCCTACTAGTGAATGTAATGTAACACACACCCATACAATGCACACCACCCCGCGATGTTTTTCAGAAACGTATCCTACATTGCCACTGCATGTTCCCTGACCTCCCCATGCTGACCACCCCGTGGTGCTTTTCTCCATCCTACATTGCCACTCACTGCCTATCCTAATTCAGACCCTCCGATTCACCCCACCCCACGATGTTTTTCTCACTCGTATTAGTGAATGTAATTTAACACACACCCATACAAGGCGCACCACCCCGCGATGTTTTTAAGAAACCTATCCTACATTGCCCTGCATGTTCCCTGACCTCCCCATGCTGACCACCCCGCGGTGCTTTTCTCCATCCTACATTGCCCCTCACTGCCTATCCTAATTCATACCCTCCGATTCACACCACCCCGTGATGTTTTTCTCACTCCTACTAGTGAATGTAATGTAACACACACCCATACAATGAGCACCACCCCGCGATGTTTTTCAAATACCTATCCTACATTGCCACTGCATGTTCCCTGACCTCTACATGCTGACCTCCCCGCGGTGCTTTTCTCCATCTTACATTGCCACTTACTGCCTATCCTAATTCAGTACCTCCGATTCACACCACCCCGTGATGTTTTTCTCACTCCTACTAGTGAATGTAATGTAACACACACCCATACAATGAGCACTACCCCGTGATGTTTTTCTCACTCCTACTAGTGAATGTAATGTAACACACACCCATACAATGCGCACCACCCCGCGATGTTTTTCAGAAACCTATCCTACATTGCCACTGCATGTTCCCTGACCTCCCCATGCTGACCACCCCGCGGTGCTTTTCTCCATCCTACATTGCCACTCACTGCCTATCCTAATTCAGACCCTCCGATTCACACCACCACCTGATGTTTTTCTCAATCCTACTAGTGAATGTAATGTAACACACACCCATACAATGCGGACCACCCCGTGATGATATTCTCACTCCTACTAGTGGATGTAATGTAACACACACCCATACAATGCGCACCACCCCGTGATGATTTTCTCACTTCTACTAGTGAATGTAATGTAACACACATCCATACAATGCACACCACCCCGTGATGTTTTTCAGAAACCTATCCTACATTGCCACTGCATGTTCCCTGACCTCCCCATGCTGACCACACCGCGGTGCTTTTCTCCACCCTACATTGCCACTCACTGCCTATCCAAATTCAGACCCTCCGATTCGCACCACCCCGTGAAGTTTTTCTCACTCCTACTAGTGAATGTAATGTAACACACACCCACACAATGCGCACCACCCCGCGATGTTTTTCAGAAACCTATCCTACATTGCCACTGCATGTTCCCTGACCTCCACATGCTGACCACCCCGCGGTGCTTTTCTCCATCCTACATTGCCACTCACTGCCTATCCTAATTCAGACCCTCCGATTCACACCACCACGTGATGTTTTTCTCACTCCTACTAGTGAATGTAATGTAACACACACCCATACAATGCGCACCACCCCGCGAACTTTTTCAGAAAACTATCCTACATTGCCACTGCATGTTCCCTGAGCTCCCCATGCTGACCACCCCGCGGTGCATTTCTCCATCCTACATTGCCACTCACTGCCTATCCTAATTCAGATCCTCCGATTCACACAACCCCGTGATGTTTTTCTCACTCCTACTAGTGAATGTAATGTAACACACAACCATATAACGCGCAGCACACCGCGATGTTTTTCAGAAACCTATCCTACATTGCCACTGCATTTTCCCTGACCTCCCCATGATGACCACCCCGCGGTGCTTTTCTCCATCCTACATTGCCACTCAATGTCTATCCTAATTCAGAACCTCCGATTCACACCACGCCGTGATGTTTTTCTCACTCCTACTTGTGAATGTAATGTAACACACACCCATACATAGGCACCACCCCTTGATTTTTTTCAGAAAACTATCCTACATTGCCACTGCATGTTCCCTGACCTCCCCTTGCTGACCACCCAGCGGTGCTTTTCTCCATCCTACATTGCCACTCACTGCCTATCCTAATTCAGACCCTCCGATTCACACCACCCCGTGATGTTTTTCTCACTCCTACTAGTGAATGTAATGTAACACACACCCACACAATGCGCACCACCCCGCGATGTTTTTCAGAAACCTATCCTACATTGCCACTGCATGTTCCCTGACGTCCCCCTGCTGACCACCCCGCGGTGCTTTTCTCCATCCTACATTGCCACTCACTGCCTATCCTAATTCAGACCCTCAGATTCACACCACCCCGCGATGTTTTTCTCACTCCTACTAGTGAATGTAATTTAACACACACCCATACAATGCGCACCACCCCGCGATGTTTTTCAGAAACCTATCCTACATTGCCCTGCATGTTCCCTGACCTCCCCATGCTGACAACCCCGCGGTGCTTTTCTCCATCCTACATTGCCCCTCACTGCCTATCCTAATGCAGACCCTCCGATTCACACCACCCCGTGATGTTTTTCTCACTCCTACGACTGAATGTAATGTAACACACACCCAAACAATGCGCACCACCCCGCGATGTTTTTCAAATACCTATCCTACATTGCCACTGCATGTTCCCTGACCTCCACATGCTGACCACCCCCCGGTGCTTTTCTCCATCCTACATTGCCACTCACTGCCTATCCTAATTCAGACCCTCCAATTCACACCACCCCGTGATGTTTTTCTCACTCCTACTAGTGAATGTAATGTAACACACACCCATACAAGAGCACCACGCCGTTATTTTTTTCACTCCTACTACTGAATGTAATGTAACACACACCCGTACAATGCGCACCACCCCGTGATGTTTTTCTCACTCCTACTAGTGAATGTAATGTAACACACACCCATACAATGCACACCACCCCGCGATGTTTTTCAGAAACGTATCCTACATTGCCACTGCATGTTCCCTGACCTCCCCATGCTGACCACCCCGTGGTGCTTTTCTCCATCCTACATTGCCACTCACTGCCTATCCTAATTCAGACCTTCCGATTCACCCCACCCCACGATGTTTTTCTCACTGGTATTAGTGAATGTAATTTAACACACACCCATACAAGGCGCACCACCCCGCGATGTTTTTAAGAAACCTATCCTACATTGCCCTGCATGTTCCCTGACCTCCCCATGCTGACCACCCCGCGGTGCTTTTCTCCATCCTACATTGCCCCTCACTGCCTATCCTAATTCATACCCTCCGATTCACACCACCCCGTGATGTTTTTCTCACTCCTACTAGTGAATGTAATGTAACACACACCCATACAATGAGCACCACCCCGCGATGTTTTTCAAATACCTATCCTACATTGCCACTGCATGTTCCCTGACCTCTACATGCTGACCTCCCCGCGGTGCTTTTCTCCATCTTACATTGCCACTTACTGCCTATCCTAATTCAGTACCTCCGATTCACACCACCCCGTGATGTTTTTCTCACTCCTACTAGTGAATGTAATGTAACACACACCCATACAATGAGCACTACCCCGTGATGTTTTTCTCACTCCTACTAGTGAATGTAATGTAACACACACCCATACAATGCGCACCACCCCGCGATGTTTTTCAGAAACCTATCCTACATTGCCACTGCATGTTCCCTGACCTCCCCATGCTGACCACCCCGCGGTGCTTTTCTCCATCCTACATTGCCACTCACTGCCTATCCTAATTCAGACCCTCCGATTCACACCACCACCTGATGTTTTTCTCAATCCTACTAGTGAATGTAATGTAACACACACCCATACAATGCGGACCACCCCGTGATGATATTCTCACTCCTACTAGTGGATGTAATGTAACACACACCCATACAATGCGCACCACCCCGTGATGATTTTCTCACTTCTACTAGTGAATGTAATGTAACACACATCCATACAATGCACACCACCCCGTGATGTTTTTCAGAAACCTATCCTACATTGCCACTGCATGTTCCCTGACCTCCCCATGCTGACCACACCGCGGTGCTTTTCTCCACCCTACATTGCCACTCACTGCCTATCCAAATTCAGACCCTCCGATTCGCACCACCCCGTGAAGTTTTTCTCACTCCTACTAGTGAATGTAATGTAACACACACCCACACAATGCGCACCACCCCGCGATGTTTTTCAGAAACCTATCCTACATTGCCACTGCATGTTCCCTGACCTCCACATGCTGACCACCCCGCGGTGCTTTTCTCCATCCTACATTGCCACTCACTGCCTATCCTAATTCAGACCCTCCGATTCACACCACCACGTGATGTTTTTCTCACTCCTACTAGTGAATGTAATGTAACACACACCCATACAATGAGCACTACCCCGTGATGTTTTTCTCACTCCTACTAGTGAATGTAATGTAACACGCACCCATACAATGCGCACCACCCCGCGATGTTTTTCAGAAAATTATCCTACATTGCCACTGCCTGTTCCCTGACCTCCCCATGCTGACCACCCCGCGGGGCTTTTCTCCATCCTACATTGCCACTCACTGCCTATCCTAATTCAGACACTCCGATTCACACCACCCCGTGATGTTTTTCTCACTCCTACTAGTGAATGTAATGTAACACACTCCCATACAATGCGAACCACCCCGAGAAGTTTTTCAGAAAACTATCCTACATTGCCACTGCATGTTCCCTGACCTCCCCATGCTGACCACCGCGCGGTGCTTTTCTCCATCCTACATTGCCATTCACTGCCTATCCTAATTCAGACCCTCCGATTCACACCACCCCGTGATGTTTTTCTCACTCCTACTAGTGAATGTAATGTAAAACACACCCATACAATGCGCACCACACCACGATGTTTTTCAGAAACCTATCCTACAGTGCCACTGCATGTTCCCTGACCTCCCCATGCTGCCCAACCCGCCGTGCTTTTCTCCATCCTACATTGCCACTCACTGCCTATCCTAATTCAGACCCTCCGATTCACACCACCCCGTGATGTTTTTCTCACTCCTACTAGTGAATGTAATGTAACACACACCCATACAATGCGCACCAACCCTTGATGTTTATCTCACTCCTACTAGTGAATGTAATGTAACACACACCCATACAATGCGCACCACCCCACGAAGTTTTTCAGAAAACTATCCTACATTGCCACTGCATGTTCCCTGACCTCCCCAAGCTGACCACCCCGCGGTGCATTTCTCCATCCTACATTGCCACTCACTGCCTGTCCTAATTCAGACCCTCCGATTCACACCACCCCGTGATGTTTTTCTCACTCCTACTAGTGAATGTAATGTAACACACACCCATACAATGCGCACCACCCCGCGATGTTTTTCAGAAACCTATCCTACATTGCCCTGCATGTTCCCTGACCTCCCCATGCTAACCACCCCGCGGTGCTTTTCTCCATCCTACATTGCCACTCACTGCCTATCCTAATTCAGACCCTCGGATTCACACCACCCCGTGATGTTTTTCTCACTCCTACTAGTGAATGTAATGTAACACACACCCATACAATGCGCACCACCCCGCGATGTTTTTCAAATACCTATCCTACATTGCCCTGCATGTTCCCTGACCTCCCCATGCTGACAACCCCGCGGTGCTTTTCTCCATCCTACATTGCCCCTCACTGCCTATCCTAATGCAGACCCTCCGATTCACACCACCCCGTGATGTTTTTCTCACTCCTACGACTGAATGTAATGTAACACACACCCAAACAATGCGCACCACCCCGCGATGTTTTTCAAATACCTATCCTACATTGCCACTGCATGTTCCCTGACCTCCACATGCTGACCACCCCCCGGTGCTTTTCTCCATCCTACATTGCCACTCACTGCCTATCCTAATTCAGACCCTCCGATTCACACCACCCCGTGATGTTTTTCTCACTCCTACTAGTGAATGTAATGTAACACACACCCATACAAGAGCACCACGCCGTTATTTTTTTCACTCCTACTACTGAATGTAATGTAACACACACCCGTACAATGCGCACCACCCCGTGATGTTTTTCTCACTCCTACTAGTGAATGTAATGTAACACACACCCATACAATGCACACCACCCCGCGATGTTTTTCAGAAACGTATCCTACATTGCCACTGCATGTTCCCTGACCTCCCCATGCTGACCACCCCGTGGTGCTTTTCTCCATCCTACATTGCCACTCACTGCCTATCCTAATTCAGACCCTCCGATTCACCCCACCCCACGATGTTTTTCTCACTCGTATTAGTGAATGTAATTTAACACACACCCATACAAGGCGCACCACCCCGCGATGTTTTTAAGAAACCTATCCTACATTGCCCTGCATGTTCCCTGACCTCCCCATGCTGACCACCCCGCGGTGCTTTTCTCCATCCTACATTGCCCCTCACTGCCTATCCTAATTCATACCCTCCGATTCACACCACCCCGTGATGTTTTTCTCACTCCTACTAGTGAATGTAATGTAACACACACCCATACAATGAGCACCACCCCGCGATGTTTTTCAAATACCTATCCTACATTGCCACTGCATGTTCCCTGACCTCTACATGCTGACCTCCCCGCGGTGCTTTTCTCCATCTTACATTGCCACTTACTGCCTATCCTAATTCAGTACCTCTGATTCACACCACCCCGTGATGTTTTTCTCACTCCTACTAGTGAATGTAATGTAACACACACCCATACAATGAGCACTACCCCGTGATGTTTTTCTCACTCCTACTAGTGAATGTAATGTAACACACACCCATACAATGCGCACCACCCCGCGATGTTTTTCAGAAACCTATCCTACATTGCCACTGCATGTTCCCTGACCTCCCCATGCTGACCACCCCGCGGTGCTTTTCTCCATCCTACATTGCCACTCACTGCCTATCCTAATTCAGACCCTCCGATTCACACCACCACCTGATGTTTTTCTCAATCCTACTAGTGAATGTAATGTAACACACACCCATACAATGCGGACCACCCCGTGATGATATTCTCACTCCTACTAGTGGATGTAATGTAACACACACCCATACAATGCGCACCACCCCGTGATGATTTTCTCACTTCTACTAGTGAATGTAATGTAACACACATCCATACAATGCACACCACCCCGTGATGTTTTTCAGAAACCTATCCTACATTGCCACTGCATGTTCCCTGACCTCCCCATGCTGACCACACCGCGGTGCTTTTCTCCACCCTACATTGCCACTCACTGCCTATCCAAATTCAGACCCTCCGATTCGCACCACCCCGTGAAGTTTTTCTCACTCCTACTAGTGAATGTAATGTAACACACACCCACACAATGCGCACCACCCCGCGATGTTTTTCAGAAACCTATCCTACATTGCCACTGCATGTTCCCTGACCTCCACATGCTGACCACCCCGCGGTGCTTTTCTCCATCCTACATTGCCACTCACTGCCTATCCTAATTCAGACCCTCCGATTCACACCACCACGTGATGTTTTTCTCACTCCTACTAGTGAATGTAATGTAACACACACCCATACAATGAGCACTACCCCGTGATGTTTTTCTCACTCCTACTAGTGAATGTAATGTAACACGCACCCATACAATGCGCACCACCCCGCGATGTTTTTCAGAAAATTATCCTACATTGCCACTGCCTGTTCCCTGACCTCCCCATGCTGACCACCCCGCGGGGCTTTTCTCCATCCTACATTGCCACTCACTGCCTATCCTAATTCAGACCCTCCGATTCACACCACCCCGTGATGTTTTTCTCACTCCTACTAGTGAATGTAATGTAACACACTCCCATACAATGCGAACCACCCCGAGAAGTTTTTCAGAAAACTATCCTACATTGCCACTGCATGTTCCCTGACCTCCCCATGCTGACCACCGCGCGGTGCTTTTCTCCATCCTACATTGCCATTCACTGCCTATCCTAATTCAGACCCTCCGATTCACACCACCCCGTGATGTTTTTCTCACTCCTACTAGTGAATGTAATGTAAAACACACCCATACAATGCGCACCACACCACGATGTTTTTCAGAAACCTATCCTACAGTGCCACTGCATGTTCCCTGACCTCCCCATGCTGCCCAACCCGCCGTGCTTTTCTCCATCCTACATTGCCACTCACTGCCTATCCTAATTCAGACCCTCCGATTCACACCACCCCGTGATGTTTTTCTCACTCCTACTAGTGAATGTAATGTAACACACACCCATACAATGCGCACCAACCCTTGATGTTTATCTCACTCCTACTAGTGAATGTAATGTAACACACACCCATACAATGCGCACCACCCCACGAAGTTTTTCAGAAAACTATCCTACATTGCCACTGCATGTTCCCTGACCTCCCCAAGCTGACCACCCCGCGGTGCATTTCTCCATCCTACATTGCCACTCACTGCCTGTCCTAATTCAGACCCTCCGATTCACACCACCCCGTGATGTTTTTCTCACTCCTACTAGTGAATGTAATGTAACACACACCCATACAATGCGCACCACACCGCGATGTTTTTCAGAAACCTATCCTACATTGCCCTGCATGTTCCCTGACCTCCCCATGCTAACCACCCCGCGGTGCTTTTCTCCATCCTACATTGCCACTCACTGCCTATCCTAATTCAGACCCTCGGATTCACACCACCCCGTGATGTTTTTCTCACTCCTACTAGTGAATGTAATGTAACACACACCCATACAATGCGCACCACCCCGCGATGTTTTTCAAATGCCTATAGTACATTGCCACTGCATGTTCCCTGACCTCTACATGCTGACCTCCCCGCGGTGCTTTTCTCCATCTTACATTGCCACTCACTGCCTATCCTAATTCAGAACCTCCGATTCACACCACCCCGTGATGTTTTTCTCACTCCTACTAGTGAATGTAATGTAACACACACCCATACAATGAGCACTACCCCGTGATGTTTTTCTCACTCCTACTAGGGAATGTAATGTAACACACACCCATGCAATGCGCACCACCCTGCGATGTTTTTCAGAAACCTATCCTACATTGCCACTGCATGTTCCCTGACCTCCCCATGCTGACCACCCCGCGGTGCTTTTCTCCATCCTACATTGCCACTCACTGCCTATCCTAATTCAGACCCTCCGATTCACACCACCCCCTGATGTTTTTCTCACTCCTACTGGTGAATGTAATGTAACACACACCCATACAATGCGGACCACCCCGTGATGATATTCTCACTCCTACTAGTGGATGTAATGTAACACACACCCATACATTGTGCATCACCCCGTGATGTTTTTCTCACTCCTACTAGTGAATGTAATGTAACACACACCCATACAATGCGCACCACCCCGCGATGTTTTTCCGAAAATTATCCTACATTGCCACTGCCTGTTCCCTGACCTCCCCATGCTGACCACCCCGCGGTGCTTCTCTCCATCCTACATTGCCACTCACTGCCTATCCTCATTCAGACCCTCTGATTCGCACCACCCCGTGATGTTTTTCTCACTCCTACTAGTGAATGTAATGTAACACAATCCCACACAATGCGCACCACCCCGCGATGTTTTTCAGAAAACTATCCTACATTGCCACTGCATGTTCCCTGACCTCCCCTTGCTGACCACCGCGCGGTGCTTTTCTCCATCCTACATTGCCACTCACTGCCTATCCTAATTCAGACCCTCCGATTCACACCACCCCGTGATGTTTTTCACACTCCTACTAGTGAATGTAATGTAAAACACACCCATACAATGCGCACCACACCGCGATGTTTTTCAGAAACCTATCCTACAGTGCCACTGCATGTTCCCTGACCTCCCCATGCTGACCAACCCGCGGTGCTTTTCTCCATCCTACATTGCCACTCACTGCCTATTCTAATTCAGACCCTCCGATTCACACCACCCCGTGATGTTTTTCTCACTCCTACTAGTGAATGTAATGTAACACACACCCATACAATGCGCACCAACCCTTGATGTTTATCTCACTCTTACTAGTGAATGTAATGTAACACACACCCATACAATGCGCACCACCCCACGAAGTTTTTCAGAAAACTATCCTATATTGCCACTGCATGTTCCCTGACCTCCCCATGCTGACCACCCCGCGGTGCATTTCTCCATCCTACATTGCCACTCACTGCCTGTCCTAATTCAGACCCTCCGATTCACACCACCCCGTGATGTTTTTCTCACTCCTACTAGTGAATGTAATGTAACACACACCCATACAATGCGCACCACACCGCGATGTTTTTCAGAAACCTATCCTACATTGCCACTGCATTTTCCCTGACCTCCCCATGCTGACCACCCCGCGGTGCTTTTCTCCTTCCTACATTGCCACTCACTGCCTATCCTAATTCAGACCCTAGGATTCACACCACCCCGTGATGTTTTTCTCACTCCTACTAGTGAATGCAATGTTACACAGACCCATACAATGCGCACCAGCCCGTGTTGTTTTTCTCACTCCTACTAGTGAATGTAATGTAACACACCCATACAATGCCCACCACCCCGCGATGTTTTTCAGAAACCTATCCTACATTGCCACTGCATGTTCCCTGACCTCCCCATGCTGACCACCCCGCGGTGCTTTTCTCCATCCTACATTGGCACTCATTGCCTATCCTAATTCAGACCCTCCGATTCGCACCACCCCGTATGTTTTTCTCACTCCTACTAGTGAATGTAATGTAACACACACCCACACAATGCGCACCACCCCGCGATGTTTTTCAGAAACCTATCCTACATGGCCACTGCATGTTCCCTGACCTCCCCATGCTGACCACCCCGCGGTGCTTTTCTCCATCCTACATTGCCACTCACTGCCTATCCTAATTCAGACCCTCCGATTCACACCACCCCGTGATGTTTTTCTCACTCCTACTAGAGAATGTAATGTAACACACACCCATACAAGAGCACCACCCCGTTATTTTTTTTCACTCCTACTAGTGAATGTAATGTAACACACACCCATACAATGCGCACCACCCCGTGATGTTATTCTCACTCCTACTAGTGAATGTAATGTAACACACACCCATACAATGCACACCACCCCGGCATGTTTTTCAGAAACGTATCCTACAATGCCACTGCATGTTCCCTGACCTCACCATGCTGACCACCCCGCGGAGCTTTTCTCCATCCTACATTGCCACTCACTGCCTATCCTAATTCAGACCCTCCGATTTACACCACCCCGCGATGTTTTTCTCACTCCTACTAGTGAATGTAATTTAACACACCCCCAACAATGCGCACCACCACGCGATGTTTTTCAGAAACCTATCCTACATTGCCACTGAATGTTCCCAGTCCTCCCCATGCTGACCACCCCGCGGTGCTTTTCTCCATCCTACATTGCCACTCACTGCCAATCCTAATTCAGACCCTCCGATTCACACCACGCCGTGATGTTTTTCTCACTCCTACTAGTGAATGTAATGTAACACACTCCCATACAATGCGAACCACCCCGAGAAGTTTTTCAGAAAACTATCCTACATTGCCACTGCATGTTCCCTGACCTCCCCATGCTGACCACCGCGCGGTGCTTTTCTCCATCCTACATTGCCACTCCCTGCCTATCCTAATTCAGATCCTCCGATTCACACCACCCCGTGATGTTTTTCTCACTCCTACTAGTGAATGTAATGTAACACACACCCACACAATGCGCACCACCCCGCGATGTTTTTCAGAAACCTATCCTACATTGCCACTGCATGTTCCCTGACCTCCACATGCTGACCACCCCGCGGTGCTTTTCTCCATCCTACATTGCCACTCACTGCCTATCCTAATTCAGACCCTCCGATTCACACCACCACGTGATGTTTTTCTCACTCCTACTAGTGAATGTAATGTAACACACACCCATACAATGAGCACTACCCCGTGATGTTTTTCTCACTCCTACTAGTGAATGTAATGTAACACGCACCCATACAATGCGCACCACCCCGCGATGTTTTTCAGAAAATTATCCTACATTGCCACTGCCTGTTCCCTGACCTCCCCATGCTGACCACCCCGCGGGGCTTTTCTCCATCCTACATTGCCACTCACTGCCAATCCTAATTCAGACCCTCCGATTCACACCACCCCGTGATGTTTTTCTCACTCCTACTAGTGAATGTAATGTAACACACTCCCATACAATGCGAACCACCCCGAGAAGTTTTTCAGAAAACTATCCTACATTGCCACTGCATGTTCCCTGACCTCCCCATGCTGACCACCGCGCGGTGCTTTTCTCCATCCTACATTGCCATTCACTGCCTATCCTAATTCAGACCCTCCGATTCACACCACCCCGTGATGTTTTTCTCACTCCTACTAGTGAATGTAATGTAAAACACACCCATACAATGCGCACCACACCACGATGTTTTTCAGAAACCTATCCTACAGTGCCACTGCATGTTCCCTGACCTCCCCATGCTGCCCAACCCGCCGTGCTTTTCTCCATCCTACATTGCCACTCACTGCCTATCCTAATTCAGACCCTCCGATTCACACCACCCCGTGATGTTTTTCTCACTCCTACTAGTGAATGTAATGTAACACACACCCATAAAATGCGCACCAACCCTTGATGTTTATCTCACTCCTACTAGTGAATGTAATGTAACACACACCCATACAATGCGCACCACCCCACGAAGTTTTTCAGAAAACTATCCTACATTGCCACTGCATGTTCCCTGACCTCCCCAAGCTGACCACCCCGCGGTGCATTTCTCCATCCTACATTGCCACTCACTGCCTGTCCTAATTCAGACCCTCCGATTCACACCACCCCGTGATGTTTTTCTCACTCCTACTAGTGAATGTAATGTAACACACACCCATACAATGCGCACCACCCCGCGATGTTTTTCAGAAACCTATCCTACATTGCCCTGCATGTTCCCTGACCTCCCCATGCTAACCACCCCGCGGTGCTTTTCTCCATCCTACATTGCCACTCACTGCCTATCCTAATTCAGACCCTCGGATTCACACCACCCCGTGATGTTTTTCTCACTCCTACTAGTGAATGTAATGTAACACACACCCATACAATGCGCACCACCCCGCGATGTTTTTCAAATACCTATAGTACATTGCCACTGCATGTTCCCTGACCTCTACATGCTGACCTCCCCGCGGTGCTTTTCTCCATCTTACATTGCCACTCACTGCCTATCCTAATTCAGAACCTCCGATTCACACCACCCCGTGATGTTTTTCTCACTCCTACTAGTGAATGTAATGTAACACACACCCATACAATGAGCACTACCCCGTGATGTTTTTCTCACTCCTACTAGGGAATGTAATGTAACACACACCCATGCAATGCGCACCACCCTGCGATGTTTTTCAGAAACCTATCCTACATTGCCACTGCATGTTCCCTGACCTCCCCATGCTGACCACCCCGCGGTGCTTTTCTCCATCCTACATTGCCACTCACTGCCTATCCTAATTCAGACCCTCCGATTCACAACACCCCCTGATGTTTTTCTCACTCCTACTGGTGAATGTAATGTAACACACACCCATACAATGCGGACCACCCCGTGATGATATTCTCACTCCTACTAGTGGATGTAATGTAACACACACCCATACATTGTGCATCACCCCGTGATGTTTTTCTCACTCCTACTAGTGAATGTAATGTAACACACACCCATACAATGCGCACCACCCCGCGATGTTTTTCCGAAAATTATCCTACATTGCCACTGCCTGTTCCCTGACCTCCCCATGCTGACCACCCCGCGGTGCTTCTCTCCATCCTACATTGCCACTCACTGCCTATCCTCATTCAGACCCTCTGATTCGCACCACCCCGTGATGTTTTTCTCACTCCTACTAGTGAATGTAATGTAACACAATCCCACACAATGCGCACCACCCCGCGATGTTTTTCAGAAAACTATCCTACATTGCCACTGCATGTTCCCTGACCTCCCCTTGCTGACCACCGCGCGGTGCTTTTCTCCATCCTACATTGCCACTCACTGCCTATCCTAATTCAGACCCTCCGATTCACACCACCCCGTGATGTTTTTCACACTCCTACTAGTGAATGTAATGTAAAACACACCCATACAATGCGCACCACACCGCGATGTTTTTCAGAAACCTATCCTACAGTGCCACTGCATGTTCCCTGACCTCCCCATGCTGACCAACCCGCGGTGCTTTTCTCCATCCTACATTGCCACTCACTGCCTATTCTAATTCAGACCCTCCGATTCACACCACCCCGTGATGTTTTTCTCACTCCTACTAGTGAATGTAATGTAACACACACCCATACAATGCGCACCAACCCTTGATGTTTATCTCACTCTTACTAGTGAATGTAATGTAACACACACCCATACAATGCGCACCACCCCACGAAGTTTTTCAGAAAACTATCCTATATTGCCACTGCATGTTCCCTGACCTCCCCATGCTGACCACCCCGCGGTGCATTTCTCCATCCTACATTGCCACTCACTGCCTGTCCTAATTCAGACCCTCCGATTCACACCACCCCGTGATGTTTTTCTCACTCCTACTAGTGAATGTAATGTAACACACACCCATACAATGCGCACCACACCGCGATGTTTTTCAGAAACCTATCCTACATTGCCACTGCATTTTCCCTGACCTCCCCATGCTGACCACCCCGCGGTGCTTTTCTCCTTCCTACATTGCCACTCACTGCCTATCCTAATTCAGACCCTAGGATTCACACCACCCCGTGATGTTTTTCTCACTCCTACTAGTGAATGCAATGTTACACAGACCCATACAATGCGCACCAGCCCGTGTTGTTTTTCTCACTCCTACTAGTGAATGTAATGTAACACACCCATACAATGCCCACCACCCCGCGATGTTTTTCAGAAACCTATCCTACATTGCCACTGCATGTTCCCTGACCTCCCCATGCTGACCACCCCGCGGTGCTTTTCTCCATCCTACATTGGCACTCATTGCCTATCCTAATTCAGACCCTCCGATTCGCACCACCCCGTATGTTTTTCTCACTCCTACTAGTGAATGTAATGTAACACACACCCACACAATGCGCACCACCCCGCGATGTTTTTCAGAAACCTATCCTACATGGCCACTGCATGTTCCCTGACCTCCCCATGCTGACCACCCCGCGGTGCTTTTCTCCATCCTACATTGCCACTCACTGCCTATCCTAATTCAGACCCTCCGATTCACACCACCCCGTGATGTTTTTCTCACTCCTACTAGAGAATGTAATGTAACACACACCCATACAAGAGCACCACCCCGTTATTTTTTTTCACTCCTACTAGTGAATGTAATGTAACACACACCCATACAATGCGCACCACCCCGTGATGTTATTCTCACTCCTACTAGTGAATGTAATGTAACACACACCCATACAATGCACACCACCCCGGGATGTTTTTCAGAAACGTATCCTACAATGCCACTGCATGTTCCCTGACCTCCCCATGCTGACCACCCCGCGGAGCTTTTCTCCATCCTACATTGCCACTCACTGCCTATCCTAATTCAGACCCTCCGATTTACACCACCCCGCGATGTTTTTCTCACTCCTACTAGTGAATGTAATTTAACACACCCCCAACAATGCGCACCACCACGCGATGTTTTTCAGAAACCTATCCTACATTGCCACTGAATGTTCCCAGTCCTCCCCATGCTGACCACCCCGCGGTGCTTTTCTCCATCCTACATTGCCACTCACTGCCAATCCTAATTCAGACCCTCCGATTCACACCACGCCGTGATGTTTTTCTCACTCCTACTAGTGAATGTAATGTAACACACTCCCATACAATGCGAACCACCCCGAGAAGTTTTTCAGAAAACTATCCTACATTGCCACTGCATGTTCCCTGACCTCCCCATGCTGACCACCGCGCGGTGCTTTTCTCCATCCTACATTGCCACTCCCTGCCTATCCTAATTCAGATCCTCCGATTCACACCACCCCGTGATGTTTTTCTCACTCCTACTAGTGAATGTAATGTAACACACACCCACACAATGCGCACCACCCCGCGATGTTTTTCAGAAACCTATCCTACATTGCCACTGCATGTTCCCTGACCTCCACATGCTGACCACCCCGCGGTGCTTTTCTCCATCCTACATTGCCACTCACTGCCTATCCTAATTCAGACCCTCCGATTCACACCACCACGTGATGTTTTTCTCACTCCTACTAGTGAATGTAATGTAACACACACCCATACAATGAGCACTACCCCGTGATGTTTTTCTCACTCCTACTAGTGAATGTAATGTAACACGCACCCATACAATGCGCACCACCCCGCGATGTTTTTCAGAAAATTATCCTACATTGCCACTGCCTGTTCCCTGACCTCCCCATGCTGACCACCCCGCGAGGCTTTTCTCCATCCTACATTGCCACTCACTGCCAATCCTAATTCAGACCCTCCGATTCACACCACCCCGTGATGTTTTTCTCACTCCTACTAGTGAATGTAATGTAACAGACTCCCATACAATGCGAACCACCCCGAGAAGTTTTTCAGAAAACTATCCTACATTGCCACTGCATGTTCCCTGACCTCCCCATGCTGACCACCGCGCGGTGCTTTTCTCCATCCTACATTGCCATTCACTGCCTATCCTAATTCAGACCCTCCGATTCACACCACCCCATGATGTTTTTCTCACTCCTACTAGTGAATGTAATGTAAAACACACCCATACAATGAGCACTACCCCGTGATGTTTTTCTCACTCCTACTAGGGAATGTAATGTAACACACACCCATGCAATGCGCACCACCCTGCGATGTTTTTCAGAAACCTATCCTACATTGCCACTGCATGTTCCCTGACCTCCCCATGCTGACCACCCCGCGGTGCTTTTCTCCATCCTACATTGCCACTCACTGCCTATCCTAATTCAGACCCTCCGATTCACACCACCCCGTGATGTTTTTCTCACTCCTACTAGTGAATGTAATGTAACACACACCCATACAATGCGCACCAACCCTTGATGTTTATCTCACTCCTACTAGTGAATGTAATGTAACACACACCCATACAATGCGCACCACCCCACGAAGTTTTTCAGAAAACTATCCTACATTGCCACTGCATGTTCCCTGACCTCCCCAAGCTGACCACCCCGCGGTGCATTTCTCCATCCTACATTGCCACTCACTGCCTGTCCTAATTCAGACCCTCCGATTCACACCACCCCGTGACGTTTTTCTCACTCCTACTAGTGAATGTAATGTAACACACACCCATACAATGCGCACCACCCCGCGATGTTTTTCAGAAACCTATCCTACATTGCCCTGCATGTTCCCTGACCTCCCCATGCTAACCACCCCGCGGTGCTTTTCTCCATCCTACATTGCCACTCACTGCCTATCCTAATTCAGACCCTCGGATTCACACCACCCCGTGATGTTTTTCTCACTCCTACTAGTGAATGTAATGTAACACACACCCATACAATGCGCACCACCCCGCGATGTTTTTCAAATACCTATAGTACATTGCCACTGCATGTTCCCTGACCTCTACATGCTGACCTCCCCGCGGTGCTTTTCTCCATCTTACATTGCCACTCACTGCCTATCCTAATTCAGAACCTCCGATTCACACCACCCCGTGATGTTTTTCTCACTCCTACTAGTGAATGTAATGTAACACACACCCATACAATGAGCACTACCCCGTGATGTTTTTCTCACTCCTACTAGGGAATGTAATGTAACACACACCCATGCAATGCGCACCACCCTGCGATGTTTTTCAGAAACCTATCCTACATTGCCACTGCATGTTCCCTGACCTCCCCATGCTGACCACCCCGCGGTGCTTTTCTCCATCCTACATTGCCACTCACTGCCTATCCTAATTCAGACCCTCCGATTCACACCACCCCCTGATGTTTTTATCACTCCTACTGGTGAATGTAATGTAACACACACCCATAAAATGCGGACCACCCCGTGATGATATTCTCACTCCTACTAGTGGATGTAATGTAACACACACCCATACATTGTGCATCACCCCGTGATGTTTTTCTCACTCCTACTAGTGAATGTAATGTAACACACACCCATACAATGCGCACCACCCCGCGATGTTTTTCCGAAAATTATCCTACATTGCCACTGCCTGTTCCCTGACCTCCCCATGCTGACCACCCCGCGGTGCTTCTCTCCATCCTACATTGCCACTCACTGCCTATCCTCATTCAGACCCTCTGATTCGCACCACCCCGTGATGTTTTTCTCACTCCTACTAGTGAATGTAATGTAACACAATCCCACACAATGCGCACCACCCCGCGATGTTTTTCAGAAAACTATCCTACATTGCCACTGCATGTTCCCTGACCTCCCCTTGCTTACCACCGCGCGGTGCTTTTCTCCATCCTACATTGCCACTCACTGCCTATCCTAATTCAGACCCTCCGATTCACACCACCCCGTGATGTTTTTCACACTCCTACTAGTGAATGTAATGTAAAACACACCCATACAATGCGCACCACACCGCGATGTTTTTCAGAAACCTATCCTACAGTGCCACTGCATGTTCCCTGACCTCCCCATGCTGACCAACCCGCGGTGCTTTTCTCCATCCTACATTGCCACTCACTGCCTATTCTAATTCAGACCCTCCGATTCACACCACCCCGTGATGTTTTTCTCACTCCTACTAGTGAATGTAATGTAACACACACCCATACAATGCGCACCAACCCTTGATGTTTATCTCACTCTTACTAGTGAATGTAATGTAACACACACCCATACAATGCGCACCACCCCACGAAGTTTTTCAGAAAACTATCCTATATTGCCACTGCATGTTCCCTGACCTCCCCATGCTGACCACCCCGCGGTGCATTTCTCCATCCTACATTGCCACTCACTGCCTGTCCTAATTCAGACCCTCCGATTCACACCACCCCGTGATGTTTTTCTCACTCCTACTAGTGAATGTAATGTAACACACACCCATACAATGCGCACCACACCGCGATGTTTTTCAGAAACCTATCCTACATTGCCACTGCATTTTCCCTGACCTCCCCATGCTGACCACCCCGCGGTGCTTTTCTCCTTCCTACATTGCCACTCACTGCCTATCCTAATTCAGACCCTAGGATTCACACCACCCCGTGATGTTTTTCTCACTCCTACTAGTGAATGCAATGTTACACAGACCCATACAATGCGCACCAGCCTGTGTTGTTTTTCTCACTCCTACTAGTGAATGTAATGTAACACACCCATACAATGCCCACCACCCCGCGATGTTTTTCAGAAACCTATCCTACATTGCCACTGCATGTTCCCTGACCTCCCCATGCTGACCACCCCGCGGTGCTTTTCTCCATCCTACATTGGCACTCATTGCCTATCCTAATTCAGACCCTCCGATTCGCACCACCCCGTATGTTTTTCTCACTCCTACTAGTGAATGTAATGTAACACACACCCACACAATGCGCACCACCCCGCGATGTTTTTCAGAAACCTATCCTACATGGCCACTGCATGTTCCCTGACCTCCCCATGCTGACCACCCCGCGGTGCTTTTCTCCATCCTACATTGCCACTCACTGCCTATCCTAATTCAGACCCTCCGATTCACACCACCCCGTGATGTTTTTCTCACTCCTACTAGAGAATGTAATGTAACACACACCCATACAAGAGCACCACCCCGTTATTTTTTTTCACTCCTACTAGTGAATGTAATGTAACACACACCCATACAATGCGCACCACCCCGTGATGTTATTCTCACTCCTACTAGTGAATGTAATGTAACACACACCCATACAATGCACACCACCCCGGGATGTTTTTCAGAAACGTATCCTACAATGCCACTGCATGTTCCCTGACCTCCCCATGCTGACCACCCCGCGGAGCTTTTCTCCATCCTACATTGCCACTCACTGCCTATCCTAATTCAAACCCTCCGATTTACACCACCCCGCGATGTTTTTCTCACTCCTACTAGTGAATGTAATTTAACACACCCCCAACAATGCGCACCACCACGCGATGTTTTTCAGAAACCTATCCTACATTGCCACTGCATGTTCCCAGTCCTCCCCATGCTGACCACCCCGCGGTGCTTTTCTCCATCCTACATTGCCACTCACTGCCAATCCTAATTCAGACCCTCCGATTCACACCACGCCGTGATGTTTTTCTCACTCCTACTAGTGAATGTAATGTAACACACTCCCATACAATGCGAACCACCCCGAGAAGTTTTTCAGAAAACTATCCTACATTGCCACTGCATGTTCCCTGACCTCCCCATGCTGACCACCGCGCGGTGCTTTTCTCCATCCTACATTGCCACTCCCTGCCTATCCTAATTCAGATCCTCCGATTCACACCACCCCGTGATGTTTTTCTCACTCCTAATAGTGAATGTAATGTAACACACACCCATACAATGCGGACCACCCCGTGATGATATTCTCACTCCTACTAGTGGATGTAATGTAACACACACCCATACAATGTGCATCACCCCGTGATGTTTTTCTCACTCCTACTAGTGAATGTAATGTAACACACACCCATACAATGCGCACCACCCCGCGATGTTTTTACGAAAATTATCCTACATTGCCACTACCTGTTCCCTGACCTCCCCATGCTGACCACCCCGCGGTGCTTTTCTCCATCCTACATTGCCACTCACTGCCTATCCTAATTCAGACCCTCCGATTCGCACCACCCCGTGATGTTTTTCTCACTCCTACTAGTGAATGTAATGTAACACAATCCCACACAATGCGCACCACCCCGCGATGTTTTTCAGAAACCTATCCTACAGTGCCACTGCATGTTCCCTGACCTCCCCATGCTGACCAACCCGCGGTGCTTTTCTCCATCCTACATTGCAACTCACTGCCTATCCTAATTCATACCCTCCGATTCACACCACCCCGTGATGTTTTTCTCACTCCTACTAGTGAATGTAATGTAACACACACCCATACAATGCGCACCAACCCTTGATGTTTATCTCACTCCTACTAGTGAATGTAATGTAACACACACCCATACAATGCGCACCACCCCACGAAGTTTTTCAGTAAACTATCCTATATTGCCACTGCATGTTCCCTGACCTCCCCATGCTGACCACCCCGCGGTGCATTTCTCCATCCTACATTGCCACTCACTGCCTGTCCTAATTCAGACCCTCCGATTCACACCACCCCGTGATGTTTTTCTCACTCCTACTAGTAAATGTAATGTAACACACACCCATACAATGCGCACCACACCGCGATGTTTTTCAGAAACCTATCCTACATTGCCACTGCATTTTCCCTAACCTCCCCATGCTGACCACCCCGCGGTGCTTTTCTCCTTCCTACATTGCCACTCCCTGCCTATCCTAATTCAGACCCTAGGATTCACACCACCCCGTGATGTTTTTCTCACTCCTACTAGTGAATGTAATGTTACACACACCCATACAATGCGCACCAGCCCGTGTTGTTTTTCTCACTCCTACTAGTGAATGTAATGTAACACACCCATACAATGCCCACCACCCCGCGATGTTTTTCAGAAACCTATCCTACATTGCCACTGCATGTTCCCTGACCTCCCCATGCTGACCACCCCGCGGTGCTTTTCTCCATCCTACATTGGCACTCATTGCCTATCCTAATTCAGACCCTCCGATTTGCACCACCCCGTATGTTTTTCTCACTCCTACTAGTGAATGTAATGTAACACACACCCACACAATGCGCACCACCCACGATGTTTTTCAGAAACCTATCCTACATGGCCACTGCATGTTCCCTGACCTCCCCGCTGACCACCCCGCGGTGCTTTTCTCCATCCTACATTGCCACTCACTGCCTATCCTAATTCAGGCCCTCCGATTCACACCACCCCGTGATGTTTTTCTCACTCCTACTAGAGAATGTAATGTAACACACACCCATACAAGAGCACCACCCCTTTATTTTTTTTCACTCCTACTAGTGAATGTAATGTAACACACACCCACACAATGCGCACCACCCCGCGATGTTTTTCAGAAACCTATCCTACATTGCCACTGCATGTTCCCTGACCTCCCCATGCTGACCACCCCGCGGTGCTTTTCTCCATCCTACATTGCCACTCACTGCCTATCCAAATTCAGACCCTCCGATTCGCACCACCCCGTGATGTTTTTCTCACTCCTACTAGTGAATGTAATGTAACACACACCCACACAATGCGCACCACCCCGCGATGTTTTTCAGAAACCTATCCTACATTGCCACTGCATGTTCCCTGACCTCCCCATGCTTACCACCCCGCGGTGCTTTTCTCCATCCTACATTGCCACTCACTGCCTATCCTAATTCAGACCCTCCGATTCACACCACCCCGCGATGTTTTTCTCACTCCTACTAGTGAATGTAATGTAACACACACCCATACAATGCGCACCACCCCGTGATGTTATTCTCACTCCTACTAGTGAATGTAATGTAACACACACCCATACAATGCACACCACCTCGGGATGTATTTTCAGAAACGTATCCTACATTGCCACTGCATGTTCCCTGACCTCCCCATGCTGACCACCCCGCGGAGCTTTTCTCCATCCTACATTGCCACTCACTGCCTATTCTAATTCAGACCCTCCGATTTACACCACCCCGCGATGTTTTTCTCACTCCTACTAGTGAATGTAATTTAACACACCCCCAACAATGCGCACCACCACGCGATGTTTTTCAGAAACCTATCCTACATTGCCACTGCATGTTCCCTGACTTCCCCATGCTGACCACCCCACGGTGCTTTTCTCCATCCTACATTGCCACTCACTGCCTATCCTAATTCAGACCCTCCGATTCACACCACCCCGTGATGTTTTTCTCACTCCTACTAGTTAATGTAATGTAACACACACCCATACAATGCGCACCACCCCGTGATGTTTTTCTCACTCCTACTAGTGAATGTAATGTAACACACACCCATACAATGCGCACCACCCCGCGATATTTTTCGGAAACCTATCCTACAATGCCACTGCATGTTCTCTGTCCTCCCCATGCTGACCACCCCGCGGTGCTTTTCTCCATCCTACATTGCCACTCACTGCCTATCCTAATTCAGACCCTCCGATTCACACCACCCCGTGATGTTTTTCTCACTCCTACTAGTGAATGTAATGTAACACACACCCATGCAATGCGCCCCACCCAGGGATGTTTTTCTAACTCCTACTAGTGAATGTAATGTAACACACACCCATACAATGCACCCCACCCCGGGATGTTTTTCTCACTCCTACTAGTGAATGTAATGTAACACACAACCATACAATGCGCACCACCCCGTGATGATATTCTCACTCCTACTAGTGGATGTAATGTAACACACACCCATACATTGTGCATCACCCCGTGATGTTTTTCTCACTCCTACTAGTGAATGTAATGTAACACACACCCATACAATGCGCACCACCCCGCGATGTTTTTCCGAAAATTATCCTACATTGCCACTGCCTGTTCCCTGACCTCCCCATGCTGACCACCCCGCGGTGCTTCTCTCCATCCTACATTGCCACTCACTGCCTATCCTCATTCAGACCCTCTGATTCGCACCACCCCGTGATGTTTTTCTCACTCCTACTAGTGAATGTAATGTAACACAATCCCACACAATGCGCACCACCCCGCGATGTTTTTCAGAAAACTATCCTACATTGCCACTGCATGTTCCCTGACCTCCCCTTGCTGACCACCGCGCGGTGCTTTTCTCCATCCTACATTGCCACTCACTGCCTATCCTAATTCAGACCCTCCGATTCACACCACCCCGTGATGTTTTTCACACTCCTACTAGTGAATGTAATGTAAAACACACCCATACAATGCGCACCACACCGCGATGTTTTTCAGAAACCTATCCTACAGTGCCACTGCATGTTCCCTGACCTCCCCATGCTGACCAACCCGCGGTGCTTTTCTCCATCCTACATTGCCACTCACTGCCTATTCTAATTCAGACCCTCCGATTCACACCACCCCGTGATGTTTTTCTCACTCCTACTAGTGAATGTAATGTAACACACACCCATACAATGCGCACCAACCCTTGATGTTTATCTCACTCTTACTAGTGAATGTAATGTAACACACACCCATACAATGCGCACCACCCCACGAAGTTTTTCAGAAAACTATCCTATATTGCCACTGCATGTTCCCTGACCTCCCCATGCTGACCACCCCGCGGTGCATTTCTCCATCCTACATTGCCACTCACTGCCTGTCCTAATTCAGACCCTCCGATTCACACCACCCCGTGATGTTTTTCTCACTCCTACTAGTGAATGTAATGTAACACACACCCATACAATGCGCACCACACCGCGATGTTTTTCAGAAACCTATCCTACATTGCCACTGCATTTTCCCTGACCTCCCCATGCTGACCACCCCGCGGTGCTTTTCTCCTTCCTACATTGCCACTCACTGCCTATCCTAATTCAGACCCTAGGATTCACACCACCCCGTGATGTTTTTCTCACTCCTACTAGTGAATGCAATGTTACACAGACCCATACAATGCGCACCAGCCTGTGTTGTTTTTCTCACTCCTACTAGTGAATGTAATGTAACACACCCATACAATGCCCACCACCCCGCGATGTTTTTCAGAAACCTATCCTACATTGCCACTGCATGTTCCCTGACCTCCCCATGCTGACCACCCCGCGGTGCTTTTCTCCATCCTACATTGGCACTCATTGCCTATCCTAATTCAGACCCTCCGATTCGCACCACCCCGTATGTTTTTCTCACTCCTACTAGTGAATGTAATGTAACACACACCCACACAATGCGCACCACCCCGCGATGTTTTTCAGAAACCTATCCTACATGGCCACTGCATGTTCCCTGACCTCCCCATGCTGACCACCCCGCGGTGCTTTTCTCCATCCTACATTGCCACTCACTGCCTATCCTAATTCAGACCCTCCGATTCACACCACCCCGTGATGTTTTTCTCACTCCTACTAGAGAATGTAATGTAACACACACCCATACAAGAGCACCACCCCGTTATTTTTTTTCACTCCTACTAGTGAATGTAATGTAACACACACCCATACAATGCGCACCACCCCGTGATGTTATTCTCACTCCTACTAGTGAATGTAATGTAACACACACCCATACAATGCACACCACCCCGGGATGTTTTTCAGAAACGTATCCTACAATGCCACTGCATGTTCCCTGACCTCCCCATGCTGACCACCCCGCGGAGCTTTTCTCCATCCTACATTGCCACTCACTGCCTATCCTAATTCAGACCCTCCGATTTACACCACCCCGCGATGTTTTTCTCACTCCTACTAGTGAATGTAATTTAACACACCCCCAACAATGCGCACCACCACGCGATGTTTTTCAGAAACCTATCCTACATTGCCACTGCATGTTCCCAGTCCTCCCCATGCTGACCACCCCGCGGTGCTTTTCTCCATCCTACATTGCCACTCACTGCCAATCCTAATTCAGACCCTCCGATTCACACCACGCCGTGATGTTTTTCTCACTCCTACTAGTGAATGTAATGTAACACACTCCCATACAATGCGAACCACCCCGAGAAGTTTTTCAGAAAACTATCCTACATTGCCACTGCATGTTCCCTGACCTCCCCATGCTGACCACCGCGCGGTGCTTTTCTCCATCCTACATTGCCACTCCCTGCCTATCCTAATTCAGATCCTCCGATTCACACCACCCCGTGATGTTTTTCTCACTCCTACTAGTGAATGTAATGTAAAACACACCCATACAATGCGAACCACACCGCGATGTTTTTCAGAAACCTATCCTACAGTGCCACTGCATGTTCCCTGACCTCCCCATGCTGCCCAACCCGCCGTGCTTTTCTCCATCCTACATTGCACCTCACTGCCTATCCTAATTCAGACCCTCCGATTCACACCACCCCGTGATGTTTTTCTCACTCCTACTAGTGAATGTAATGTAACACAATCCCACACAATGCGCACCACCCCGCGATGTTTTTCAGAAACCTATCCTACAGTGCCACTGCATGTTCCCTGACCTCCCCATGCTGACCAACCCGCGGTGCTTTTCTCCATCCTACATTGCAACTCACTGCCTATCCTAATTCATACCCTCCGATTCACACCACCCCGTGATGTTTTTCTCACTCCTACTAGTGAATGTAATGTAACACACACCCATACAATGCGCACCAACCCTTGATGTTTATCTCACTCCTACTAGTGAATGTAATGTAACACACACCCATACAATGCGCACCACCCCACGAAGTTTTTCAGTAAACTATCCTATATTGCCACTGCATGTTCCCTGACCTCCCCATGCTGACCACCCCGCGGTGCATTTCTCCATCCTACATTGCCACTCACTGCCTGTCCTAATTCAGACCCTCCGATTCACACCACCCCGTGATGTTTTTCTCACTCCTACTAGTAAATGTAATGTAACACACACCCATACAATGCGCACCACACCGCGATGTTTTTCAGAAACCTATCCTACATTGCCACTGCATTTTCCCTAACCTCCCCATGCTGACCACCCCGCGGTGCTTTTCTCCTTCCTACATTGCCACTCCCTGCCTATCCTAATTCAGACCCTAGGATTCACACCACCCCGTGATGTTTTTCTCACTCCTACTAGTGAATGTAATGTTACACACACCCATACAATGCGCACCAGCCCGTGTTGTTTTTCTCACTCCTACTAGTGAATGTAATGTAACACACCCATACAATGCCCACCACCCCGCGATGTTTTTCAGAAACCTATCCTACATTGCCACTGCATGTTCCCTGACCTCCCCATGCTGACCACCCCGCGGTGCTTTTCTCCATCCTACATTGGCACTCATTGCCTATCCTAATTCAGACCCTCCGATTTGCACCACCCCGTATGTTTTTCTCACTCCTACTAGTGAATGTAATGTAACACACACCCACACAATGCGCACCACCCACGATGTTTTTCAGAAACCTATCCTACATGGCCACTGCATGTTCCCTGACCTCCCCGCTGACCACCCCGCGGTGCTTTTCTCCATCCTACATTGCCACTCACTGCCTATCCTAATTCAGGCCCTCCGATTCACACCACCCCGTGATGTTTTTCTCACTCCTACTAGAGAATGTAATGTAACACACACCCATACAAGAGCACCACCCCTTTATTTTTTTTCACTCCTACTAGTGAATGTAATGTAACACACACCCACACAATGCGCACCACCCCGCGATGTTTTTCAGAAACCTATCCTACATTGCCACTGCATGTTCCCTGACCTCCCCATGCTGACCACCCCGCGGTGCTTTTCTCCATCCTACATTGCCACTCACTGCCTATCCAAATTCAGACCCTCCGATTCGCACCACCCCGTGATGTTTTTCTCACTCCTACTAGTGAATGTAATGTAACACACACCCACACAATGCGCACCACCCCGCGATGTTTTTCAGAAACCTATCCTACATTGCCACTGCATGTTCCCTGACCTCCCCATGCTTACCACCCCGCGGTGCTTTTCTCCATCCTACATTGCCACTCACTGCCTATCCTAATTCAGACCCTCCGATTCACACCACCCCGCGATGTTTTTCTCACTCCTACTAGTGAATGTAATGTAACACACACCCATACAATGCGCACCACCCCGTGATGTTATTATCACTCCTACTAGTGAATGTAATGTAACACACACCCATACAATGCACACCACCTCGGGATGTATTTTCAGAAACGTATCCTACATTGCCACTGCATGTTCCCTGACCTCCCCATGCTGACCACCCCGCGGAGCTTTTCTCCATCCTACATTGCCACTCACTGCCTATCCTAATTCAGACCCTCCGATTTACACCACCCCGCGATGTTTTTCTCACTCCTACTAGTGAATGTAATTTAACACACCCCCAACAATGCGCACCACCACGCGATGTTTTTCAGAAACCTATCCTACATTGCCACTGCATGTTCCCTGACTTCCCCATGCTGACCACCCCACGGTGCTTTTCTCCATCCTACATTGCCACTCACTGCCTATCCTAATTCAGACCCTCCGATTCACACCACCCCGTGATGTTTTTCTCACTCCTACTAGTTAATGTAATGTAACACACACCCATACAATGCGCACCACCCCGTGATGTTTTTCTCACTCCTACTAGTGAATGTAATGTAACACACACCCATACAATGCGCACCACCCCGCGATATTTTTCGGAAACCTATCCTACAATGCCACTGCATGTTCTCTGTCCTCCCCATGCTGACCACCCCGCGGTGCTTTTCTCCATCCTACATTGCCACTCACTGCCTATCCTAATTCAGACCCTCCGATTCACACCACCCCGTGATGTTTTTCTCACTCCTACTAGTGAATGTAATGTAACACACACCCATGCAATGCGCCCCACCCAGGGATGTTTTTCTAACTCCTACTAGTGAATGTAATGTAACACACACCCATACAATGCACCCCACCCCGGGATGTTTTTCTCACTCCTACTAGTGAATGTAATGTAACACACAACCATACAATGCGCACCACCCCGTGATGTTTTTCTCACTCCTCCTAGTGAATGTAATGTAACACACAACCATACAATGCGCACCACCCCGCGATGTTTTTCGGAAACCTATCCTACATTGCCACTGCATGTTCCCTGTCCTCCCCATGCTGACCACCCCGCGGTGCTTTTCTCCATCCTACATTGCCACTCACTGCCTATATTAATTCAGACCCTCCGATTCACACCACCCGTGATGTTTTTCTCACTCCTACTAGTGAATGTAATGTAACACACACCCATACAATGCGCACCACTCCGTGATGTTTTTCTCACTCCTACTAGTGAATGTAATGTAACACACACCCACACAATGCGCACCACCCCGCGATGTTTTTCAGAAACCTTTCCTACATTGCCACTGCATGTTCCATGACCTCCCCATCCTGACCACCCCGCGGTGCTTTTATCCAACCCACATTGCCACTCACTGCCTATGCTAATTCAGACCCTCCGATTCACACCACCCCGTGATGTTTTTCTCACTCCTACTAGTGAATGTAATGTAACACACACTAATACAATGCGCACCACCCCGCGAAATTTTTCAGAAAACTATCCTACATTGCCACTGCATGTTCCCTGAGCTCCCCATGCTGACCACCCCGCGGTGCATTTCTCCATCCTACATTGCCACTCACTGCCTATCCTAATTCAGATCCTCCGATTCCCACAACCCCGTGATGTTTTTCTCACTCCTACTAGTGAATGTAATGTAACACACAACCATATAACGCGCACCACACCGCGATGTTTTTCAGAAACCTATCCTACATTGCCACTGCATTTTCCCTGACCTCCCCATGCTGACCACCCCGCGGTGCTTTTCTCCATCCTACATTGCCACTCAATGTCTATCCTAATTCAGAACCTCCTATTCACACCACGCCGTGATGTTTTTCTCACTCCTACTAGTGAATGTAATGTAACACACACCCATACAATGCGCACCAACCCTTGATGTTTATCTCACTCGTAATAGTGAATGTAATGTAACACACACCCATACAATGCGCACCACCCCACGAAGTTTTTCAGAAAACTATCCTACATTGCCACTGCATGTTCCCTGACCTCCCCATGCTGACCACCCCGCGGTGCATTTCTCCATCCTACATTGCCACTCACTGCCTGTCCTATTTCACACCCTCCGATTCACACCACCCCGTGATGTTTTTCTCACTCCTACTAGTGAATGTAATGTAACACACACCCATACAATGCGCACCACCCCGCGATGTTTTTCAGAAACCTATCCTACATTGCCCTGCATGTTCCCCGACCTCCCCATGCTGACCACCCCGCGGTGCTTTTCTCCATCCTACATTGCCCCTCACTGCCTATCCTAATTCAGACCCTCTGATTCACACCACCCCGTGATGTTTTTCTCACTCCTACTAGTGAATGTAATGTAACACACAGCCATACAATGCGCACCACCCCGCGATGTTTTTCAAATACCTATCCTACATTGCCACTGCATGTTCCCTGACCTCTACATGCTGACCTCCCCGCGGTGCTTTTCTCCATCTTACATTGCCACTCACTGCCTATCCTAATTCTGAACGTCCGATTCACAACACCCCGTGATGTTTTTCTCACTCCTACTAGTGAATGTAATATAACACACACCCATACAATGAGCACTACCCCGTGATGTTTTTCTCACTCCTACTTGTGAATGTAATGTAACACACACCCATACAATGCGCACCACCCCGCGATGTTTTTCAGAAACCTATCCTACATTGCCACTGCATGTTCCCTGACCTCCCCATGCTGACCACCCCGCGGTGCTTTTCTCCATCCTACATTGCCACTCACTGCCTATCCTAATTCAGACCCTCCGATTCACACCACCCCCTGATGTTTTTCTCACTCCTACTAGTGAATGTAATGTAACACACACCCATACAATGCGCACCACACCGCGATGTTTTTCAGAAACCTATCCTACATTGCCACTGCATTTTCCCTAACCTCCCCATGCTGACCACCCCGCGGTGCTTTTCTCCTTCCTACATTGCCACTCCTTGCCTATCCTAATTCAGACCCTAAGATTCACACCACCCCGTGATGTTTTTCTCACTCCTACTAGTGAATGTAATGTTACACACACCCATACAATGCGCACCAGCCCGTGTTGTTTTTCTCACTCCTACTAGTGAATGTAATGTAACACACCCATACAATGCCCACCACCCCGCGATGTTTTTCAGAAACCTATCCTACATTGCCACTGCATGTTCCCTGACCTCCCCATGCTGACCACCCCGCGGTGCTTTTCTCCATCCTACATTGCCACTCACTGCCTATCCTAATTCAGGCCCTCCGATTCACACCACCCCGTGATGTTTTTCTCACTCCTACTAGAGAATGTAATGTAACACACACACATACAAGAGCACCACCCTGTTATTTTTTTTCACTCCTACTAGTGAATGTAATGTAACACACACCCACACAATGCGCACCACCCCGCGATGTGTTTCAGAAACCTATCCTACATTGCCACTGCATGTTCCCTGACCTCCCCATGCTGACCACCCCGCGGTGCTTTTCTCCATCCTACATTGCCACTCACTGCCTATCCAAATTCAGACCCTCCGATTCGCACCACCCCGTGATGTTTTTCTCACTCCTACTAGTGAATGTAATGTAACACACACCCACACAATGCGCACCACCCCGCGATGTTTTTCAGAAACCTATCCTACATTGCCACTGCATGTTCCCTGACCTCCCCATGCTTACCACCCCGCGGTGCTTTTCTCCATCCTACATTGCCACTCACTGCCTATCCAAATTCAGACCCTCCGATTCGCACCACCCCGTGATGTTTTTCTCACTCCTACTAGTGAATGTAATGTAACACACACCCACACAATGCGCACCACCCCGCGATGTTTTTCAGAAACCTATCCTACATTGCCACTGCATGTTCCCTGACCTCCCCATGCTTACCACCCCGCGGTGCTTTTCTCCATCCTACATTGCCACTCACTGCCTATCCTAATTCAGACCCTCCGATTCACACCACCCCGCGATGTTTTTCTCACTCCTACTAGTGAATGTAATTGAACACACACCCATACAATGCGCACCACCCCGTGATGTTATTCTCACTCCTACTAGTGAATGTAATGTAACACACACCCATACAATGCACACCACCCCGGGATGTTTTTCAGAAACCTATCCTACATTGCCACTGCATGTTCCCTGACCTCCCCATGCTGACCACCCCGCGGTGCTTTTCTCCATCCTACATTGCCACTCACTGCCTATCCAAATTCAGACCCTCCGATTCCCACCACCCCGTGATGTTTTTCTCACTCCTACTAGTGAATGTAATGTAACACACAGCCATACAATGCGCACCACCCCGCGATGTTTTTCAAATACCTATCCTACATTGCCACTGCATGTTCCCTGACCTCTACATGCTGACCTCCCCGCGGTGCTTTTCTCCATCTTACATTGCCACTCACTGCCTATCCTAATTCAGAACGTCCGATTCACACCACCCCGTGATGTTTTTCTCACTCCTACTAGTGAATGTAATATAACACACACCCATACAATGAGCACTACCCCGTGATGTTTTTCTCACTCCTACTAGTGAATGTAATGTAACACACACCCATACAATGCGCACCACACCGCGATGTTTTTCAGAAACCTATCCTACATTGCCACTGCATTTTCCCTAACCTCCCCATGCTGACCACCCCGCGGTGCTTTTCTCCTTCCTACATTGCCACTCCCTGCCTATCCTAATTCAGACCCTAGGATTCACACCACCCCGTGATGTTTTTCTCACTCCTACTAGTGAATGTAATGTTACACACACCCATACAATGCGCACCAGCCCGTGTTGTTTTTCTCACTCCTACTAGTGAATGTAATGTAACACACCCATACAATGCCCACCACCCCGCGATGTTTTTCAGAAACCTATCCTACATTGCCACTGCATGTTCCCTGACCTCCCCATGCTGACCACCCCGCGTTGCTTTTCTCCATCCTACATTGCCACTCACTGCCTATCCTAATTCAGGCCCTCCGATTCACACCACCCCGTGATGTTTTTCTCACTCCTACTAGAGAATGTAATGTAACACACACCCATACAAGAGCACCACCCCGTTATTTTTTTTCACTCCTACTAGTGAATGTAATGTAACACACACCCACACAATGCGCACCACCCCGCGATGTGTTTCAGAAACCTATCCTACATTGCCACTGCATGTTCCCTGACCTCCCCATGCTGACCACCCCGCGGTGCTTTTCTCCATCCTACATTGCCACTCACTGCCTATCCAAATTCAGACCCTCCGATTCGCACCACCCCGTGATGTTTTTCTCACTCCTACTAGTGAATGTAATGTAACACACACACACACAATGCGCACCACCCCGCGATGTTTTTCAGAAACCTATCCTACATTGCCACTGCATGTTCCCTGACCTCCCCATGCTTACCACCCCGCGGTGCTTTTCTCCATCCTACATTGCCACTCACTGCCTATCCTAATTCAGACCCTCCGATTCACACCACCCCGCGATGTTTTTCTCACTCCTACTAGTGAATGTAATTGAACACACACCCATACAATGCGCACCACCCCGTGATGTTATTCTCACTCCTACTAGTGAATGTAATGTAACACACACCCATACAATGCACACCACCCCGGGATGTTTTTCAGAAACGTATCCTACATTGCCACTGCATGTTCCCTGACCTCCCCATGCTGACCACCCCGCGGAGCTTTTCTCCATCCTACATTGCCACTCACTGCCTATCCTAATTCAGACCCTCCGATTTACACCACCCCGTGATGTTTTTCTCACTCCTACTAGTTAATGTAATGTAACACACACCCATACAATGCGCACCACTCCGTGATGTTTTTCTCACTCCTACTAGTGAATGTAATGTAACACACACCCACACAATGCGCACCACCCCGCGATGTTTTTCAGAAACCTTTCCTACATTGCCACTGCATGTTCCATGACCTCCCCATCCTGACCACCCCGCGGTGCTTTTATCCAACCCACATTGCCACTCACTGCCTATGCTAATTCAGACCCTCCGATTCACACCACCCCGTGATGTTTTTCTCACTCCTACTAGTGAATGTAATGTAACACACACCCATACAATGCGCACCACCCCGCGAAATTTTTCAGAAAACTATCCTACATTGCCACTGCATGTTCCCTGAGCTCCCCATGCTGACCACCCCGCGGTGCATTTCTCCATCCTACATTGCCACTCACTGCCTATCCTAATTCAGATCCTCCGATTCCCACAACCCCGTGATGTTTTTCTCACTCCTACTAGTGAATGTAATGTAACACACACCCATATAACGCGCACCACACCGCGATGTTTTTCAGAAACCTATCCTACATTGCCACTGCATTTTCCCTGACCTCCCCATGCTGACCACCCCGCGGTGCTTTTCTCCATCCTACATTGCCACTCAATGTCTATCCTAATTCAGAACCTCCTATTCACACCACGCCGTGATGTTTTTCTCACTCCTACTAGTGAATGTAATGTAACACACACCCATACAATGCGCACCACCCCGCGATGTTTTTCAGAAACCTATCCTACATTGCCCTGCATGTTCCCTGACCTCCCCATGCTAACCACCCCGCGGTGCTTTTCTCCATCCTACATTGCCACTCACTGCCTATCCTAATTCAGACCCTCGGATTCACACCACCCCGTGATGTTTTTCTCACTCCTACTAGTGAATGTAATGTAACACACACCCATACAATGCGCACCACCCCGCGATGTTTTTCAAATACCTATAGTACATTGCCACTGCATGTTCCCTGACCTCTACATGCTGACCTCCCCGCGGTGCTTTTCTCCATCTTACATTGCCACTCACTGCCTATCCTAATTCAGAACCTCCGATTCACACCACCCCGTGATGTTTTTCTCACTCCTACTAGTGAATGTAATGTAACACACACCCATACAATGAGCACTACCCCGTGATGTTTTTCTCACTCCTACTAGGGAATGTAATGTAACACACACCCATGCAATGCGCACCACCCTGCGATGTTTTTCAGAAACCTATCCTACATTGCCACTGCATGTTCCCTGACCTCCCCATGCTGACCACCCCGCGGTGCTTTTCTCCATCCTACATTGCCACTCACTGCCTATCCTAATTCAGACCCTCCGATTCACACCACCCCCTGATGTTTTTCTCACTCCTACTGGTGAATGTAATGTAACACACACCCATACAATGCGGACCACCCCGTGATGATATTCTCACTCCTACTAGTGGATGTAATGTAACACACACCCATACATTGTGCATCACCCCGTGATGTTTTTCTCACTCCTACTAGTGAATGTAATGTAACACACACCCATACAATGCGCACCACCCCGCGATGTTTTTCCGAAAATTATCCTACATTGCCACTGCCTGTTCCCTGACCTCCCCATGCTGACCACCCCGCGGTGCTTCTCTCCATCCTACATTGCCACTCACTGCCTATCCTCATTCAGACCCTCTGATTCGCACCACCCCGTGATGTTTTTCTCACTCCTACTAGTGAATGTAATGTAACACAATCCCACACAATGCGCACCACCCCGCGATGTTTTTCAGAAAACTATCCTACATTGCCACTGCATGTTCCCTGACCTCCCCTTGCTGACCACCGCGCGGTGCTTTTCTCCATCCTACATTGCCACTCACTGCCTATCCTAATTCAGACCCTCCGATTCACACCACCCCGTGATGTTTTTCACACTCCTACTAGTGAATGTAATGTAAAACACACCCATACAATGCGCACCACACCGCGATGTTTTTCAGAAACCTATCCTACAGTGCCACTGCATGTTCCCTGACCTCCCCATGCTGACCAACCCGCGGTGCTTTCCTCCATCCTACATTGCCACTCACTGCCTATTCTAATTCAGACCCTCCGATTCACACCACCCCGTGATGTTTTTCTCACTCCTACTAGTGAATGTAATGTAACACACACCCATACAATGCGCACCAACCCTTGATGTTTATCTCACTCTTACTAGTGAATGTAATGTAACACACACCCATACAATGCCCACCACCCCGCGATGTTTTTCAGAAACCTATCCTACATTGCCACTGCATGTTCCCTGACCTCCCCATGCTGACCACCCCGCGGTGCTTTTCTCCATCCTACATTGGCACTCATTGCCTATCCTAATTCAGACCCTCCGATTCGCACCACCCCGTATGTTTTTCTCACTCCTACTAGTGAATGTAATGTAACACACACCCACACAATGCGCACCACCCCGCGATGTTTTTCAGAAACCTATCCTACATGGCCACTGCATGTTCCCTGACCTCCCCATGCTGACCACCCCGCGGTGCTTTTCTCCATCCTACATTGCCACTCACTGCCTATCCTAATTCAGACCCTCCGATTCACACCACCCCGTGATGTTTTTCTCACTCCTACTAGAGAATGTAATGTAACACACACCCATACAAGAGCACCACCCCGTTATTTTTTTTCACTCCTACTAGTGAATGTAATGTAACACACACCCATACAATGCGCACCACCCCGTGATGTTATTCTCACTCCTACTAGTGAATGTAATGTAACACACACCCATACAATGCACACCACCCCGGGATGTTTTTCAGAAACGTATCCTACAATGCCACTGCATGTTCCCTGACCTCCCCATGCTGACCACCCCGCGGAGCTTTTCTCCATCCTACATTGCCACTCACTGCCTATCCTAATTCAGACCCTCCGATTTACACCACCCCGCGATGTTTTTCTCACTCCTACTAGTGAATGTAATTTAACACACCCCCAACAATGCGCACCACCACGCGATGTTTTTCAGAAACCTATCCTACATTGCCACTGCATGTTCCCAGTCCTCCCCATGCTGACCACCCCGTGGTGCTTTTCTCCATCCTACATTGCCACTCACTGCCAATCCTAATTCAGACCCTCCGATTCACACCACGCCGTGATGTTTTTCTCACTCCTACTAGTGAATGTAATGTAACACACTCCCATACAATGCGAACCACCCCGAGAAGTTTTTCAGAAAACTATCCTACATTGCCACTGCATGTTCCCTGACCTCCCCATGCTGACCACCGCGCGGTGCTTTTCTCCATCCTACATTGCCACTCCCTGCCTATCCTAATTCAGATCCTCCGATTCACACCACCCCGTGATGTTTTTCTCACTCCTACTAGTGAATGTAATGTAAAACACACCCATACAATGCGAACCACACCGCGATGTTTTTCAGAAACCTATCCTACAGTGCCACTGCATGTTCCCTGACCTCCCCATGCTGCCCAACCCGCCGTGCTTTTCTCCATCCTACATTGCACCTCACTGCCTATCCTAATTCAGACCCTCCGATTCACACCACCCCGTGATGTTTTTCTCACTCCTACTAGTGAATGTAATGTAACACACACCCATACAATGCGGACCACCCCGTGATGATATTCTCACTCCTACTAGTGGATGTAATGTAACACACACCCATACAATGTGCATCACCCCGTGATGTTTTTCTCACTCCTACTAGTGAATGTAATGTAACACACACCCATACAATGCGCACCACCCCGCGATGTTTTTACGAAAATTATCCTACATTGCCACTACCTGTTCCCTGACCTCCCCATGCTGACCACCCCGCGGTGCTTTTCTCCATCCTACATTGCCACTCACTGCCTATCCTAATTCAGACCCTCCGATTCGCACCACCCCGTGATGTTTTTCTCACTCCTACTAGTGAATGTAATGTAACACAATCCCACACAATGCGCACCACCCCGCGATGTTTTTCAGAAACCTATCCTACAGTGCCACTGCATGTTCCCTGACCTCCCCATGCTGACCAACCCGCGGTGCTTTTCTCCATCCTACATTGCAACTCACTGCCTATCCTAATTCATACCCTCCGATTCACACCACCCCGTGATGTTTTTCTCACTCCTACTAGTGAATGTAATGTAACACACACCCATACAATGCGCACCAACCCTTGATGTTTATCTCACTCCTACTAGTGAATGTAATGTAACACACACCCATACAATGCGCACCACCCCACGAAGTTTTTCAGTAAACTATCCTATATTGCCACTGCATGTTCCCTGACCTCCCCATGCTGACCACCCCGCGGTGCATTTCTCCATCCTACATTGCCACTCACTGCCTGTCCTAATTCAGACCCTCCGATTCACACCACCCCGTGATGTTTTTCTCACTCCTACTAGTAAATGTAATGTAACACACACCCATACAATGCGCACCACACCGCGATGTTTTTCAGAAACCTATCCTACATTGCCACTGCATTTTCCCTAACCTCCCCATGCTGACCACCCCGCGGTGCTTTTCTCCTTCCTACATTGCCACTCCCTGCCTATCCTAATTCAGACCCTAGGATTCACACCACCCCGTGATGTTTTTCTCACTCCTACTAGTGAATGTAATGTTACACACACCCATACAATGCGCACCAGCCCGTGTTGTTTTTCTCACTCCTACTAGTGAATGTAATGTAACACACCCATACAATGCCCACCACCCCGCGATGTTTTTCAGAAACCTATCCTACATTGCCACTGCATGTTCCCTGACCTCCCCATGCTGACCACCCCGCGGTGCTTTTCTCCATCCTACATTGGCACTCATTGCCTATCCTAATTCAGATCCTCCGATTTGCACCACCCCGTATGTTTTTCTCACTCCTACTAGTGAATGTAATGTAACACACACCCACACAATGCGCACCACCCACGATGTTTTTCAGAAACCTATCCTACATGGCCACTGCATGTTCCCTGACCTCCCCGCTGACCACCCCGCGGTGCTTTTCTCCATCCTACATTGCCACTCACTGCCTATCCTAATTCAGGCCCTCCGATTCACACCACCCCGTGATGTTTTTCTCACTCCTACTAGAGAATGTAATGTAACACACACCCATACAAGAGCACCACCCCTTTATTTTTTTTCACTCCTACTAGTGAATGTAATCTAACACACACCCACACAATGCGCACCACCCCGCGATGTTTTTCAGAAACCTATCCTACATTGCCACTGCATGTTCCCTGACCTCCCCATGCTGACCACCCCGCGGTGCTTTTCTCCATCCTACATTGCCACTCACTGCCTATCCAAATTCAGACCCTCCGATTCGCACCACCCCGTGATGTTTTTCTCACTCCTACTAGTGAATGTAATGTAACACACACCCACACAATGCGCACCACCCCGCGATGTTTTTCAGAAACCTATCCTACATTGCCACTGCATGTTCCCTGACCTCCCCATGCTTACCACCCCGCGGTGCTTTTCTCCATCCTACATTGCCACTCACTGCCTATCCTAATTCAGACCCTCCGATTCACACCACCCCGCGATGTTTTTCTCACTCCTACTAGTGAATGTAATGTAACACACACCCATACAATGCGCACCACCCCGTGATGTTATTCTCACTCCTACTAGTGAATGTAATGTAACACACACCCATACAATGCACACCACCTCGGGATGTATTTTCAGAAACGTATCCTACATTGCCACTGCATGTTCCCTGACCTCCCCATGCTGACCACCCCGCGGAGCTTTTCTCCATCCTACATTGCCACTCACTGCCTATCCTAATTCAGACCCTCCGATTTACACCACCCCGCGATGTTTTTCTCACTCCTACTAGTGAATGTAATTTAACACACCCCAACAATGCGCACCACCACGCGATGTTTTTCAGAAACCTATCCTACATTGCCACTGCATGTTCCCTGACTTCCCCATGCTGACCACCCCACGGTGCTTTTCTCCATCCTACATTGCCACTCACTGCCTATCCTAATTCAGACCCTCCGATTCACACCACCCCGTGATGTTTTTGTCACTCCTACTAGTTAATGTAATGTAACACACACCCATACAATGCGCACCACCCCGTGATGTTTTTCTCACTCCTACTAGTGAATGTAATGTAACACACACCCATACAATGCGCACCACCCCGCGATATTTTTCGGAAACCTATCCTACAATGCCACTGCATGTTCTCTGTCCTCCCCATGCTGACCACCCCGCGGTGCTTTTCTCCATCCTACATTGCCACTCACTGCCTATCCTAATTCAGACCCTCCGATTCACACCACCCCGTGATGTTTTTCTCACTCCTACTAGTGAATGTAATGTAACACACACCCATGCAATGCGCCCCACCCAGGGATGTTTTTCTAACTCCTACTAGTGAATGTAATGTAACACACACCCATACAATGCACCCCACCCCGGGATGTTTTTCTCACTCCTACTAGTGAATGTAATGTAACACACAACCATACAATGCGCACCACCCCGTGATGTTTTTCTCACTCCTCCTAGTGAATGTAATGTAACACACACCCATACAATGCGCACCACCCCGCGATGTTTTTCGGAAACCTATCCTACATTGCCACTGCATGTTCCCTGTCCTCCCCATGCTGACCACCCCGCGGTGCTTTTCTCCATCCTACATTGCCACTCACTGCCTATATTAATTCAGACCCTCCGATTCACACCACCCGTGATGTTTTTCTCACTCCTACTAGTGAATGTAATGTAACACACACCCATACAATGCGCACCACTCCGTGATGTTTTTCTCACTCCTACTAGTGAATGTAATGTAACACACACCCACACAATGCGCACCACCCCGCGATGTTTTTCAGAAACCTTTCCTACATTGCCACTGCATGTTCCATGACCTCCCCATCCTGACCACCCCGCGGTGCTTTTATCCAACCCACATTGCCACTCACTGCCTATGCTAATTCAGACCCTCCGATTCACACCACCCCGTGATGTTTTTCTCACTCCTACTAGTGAATGTAATGTAACACACACCCATACAATGCGCACCACCCCGCGAAATTTTTCAGAAAACTATCCTACATTGCCACTGCATGTTCCCTGAGCTCCCCATGCTGACCACCCCGCGGTGCATTTCTCCATCCTACATTGCCACTCACTGCCTATCCTAATTCAGATCCTCCGATTCCCACAACCCCGTGATGTTTTTCTCACTCCTACTAGTGAATGTAATGTAACACACAACCATATAACGCGCACCACACCGCGATGTTTTTCAGAAACCTATCCTACATTGCCACTGCATTTTCCCTGACCTCCCCATGCTGACCACCCCGCGGTGCTTTTCTCCATCCTACATTGCCACTCAATGTCTATCCTAATTCAGAACCTCCTATTCACACCACGCCGTGATGTTTTTCTCACTCCTACTAGTGAATGTAATGTAACACACACCCATACAATGCGCACCAACCCTTGATGTTTATCTCACTCGTAATAGTGAATGTAATGTAACACACACCCATACAATGCGCACCACCCCACGAAGTTTTTCAGAAAACTATCCTACATTGCCACTGCATGTTCCCTGACCTCCCCATGCTGACCACCCCGTGGTGCATTTCTCCATCCTACATTGCCACTCACTGCCTGTCCTATTTCACACCCTCCGATTCACACCACCCCGTGATGTTTTTCTCACTCCTACTAGTGAATGTAATGTAACACACACCCATACAATGCGCACCACCCCGCGATGTTTTTCAGAAACCTATCCTACATTGCCCTGCATGTTCCCCGACCTCCCCATGCTGACCACCCCGCGGTGCTTTTCTCCATCCTACATTGCCCCTCACTGCCTATCCTAATTCAGACCCTCTGATTCACACCACCCCGTGATGTTTTTCTCACTCCTACTAGTGAATGTAATGTAACACACAGCCATACAATGCGCACCACCCCGCGATGTTTTTCAAATACCTATCCTACATTGCCACTGCATGTTCCCTGACCTCTACATGCTGACCTCCCCGCGGTGCATTTCTCCATCTTACATTGCCACTCACTGCCTATCCTAATTCTGAACGTCCGATTCACAACACCCCGTGATGTTTTTCACACTCCTACTAGTGAATGTAATATAACACACACCCATACAATGAGCACTACCCCGTGATGTTTTTCTCACTCCTACTAGTGAATGTAATGTAACACACACCCACACAATGCGCACCACCCCGCGATGTTTTTCAGAAACCTATCCTACATTGCCACTGCATGTTCCCTGACCTCCCCATGCTTACCACCCCGCGGTGCTTTTCTCCATCCTACATTGCCACTCACTGCCTATCCTAATTCAGACCCTCCGATTCACACCACCCCGCGATGTTTTTCTCACTCCTACTAGTGAATGTAATGTAACACACACCCATACAATGCGCACCACCCCGTGATGTTATTCTCACTCCTACTAGTGAATGTAATGTAACACACACCCATACAATGCACACCACCTCGGGATGTATTTTCAGAAACGTATCCTACATTGCCACTGCATGTTCCCTGACCTCCCCATGCTGACCACCCCGCGGAGCTTTTCTCCATCCTACATTGCCACTCACTGCCTATCCTAATTCAGACCCTCCGATTTACACCACCCCGCGATGTTTTTCTCACTCCTACTAGTGAATGTAATTTAACACACCCCCAACAATGCGCACCACCACGCGATGTTTTTCAGAAACCTATCCTACATTGCCACTGCATGTTCCCTGACTTCCCCATGCTGACCACCCCACGGTGCTTTTCTCCATCCTACATTGCCACTCACTGCCTATCCTAATTCAGACCCTCCGATTCACACCACCCCGTGATGTTTTTCTCACTCCTACTAGTTAATGTAATGTAACACACACCCATACAATGCGCACCACCCCGTGATGTTTTTCTCACTCCTACTAGTGAATGTAATGTAACACACACCCATACAATGCGCACCACCCCGCGATATTTTTCGGAAACCTATCCTACAATGCCACTGCATGTTCTCTGTCCTCCCCATGCTGACCACCCCGCGGTGCTTTTCTCCATCCTACATTGCCACTCACTGCCTATCCTAATTCAGACCCTCCGATTCACACCACCCCGTGATGTTTTTCTCACTCCTACTAGTGAATGTAATGTAACACACACCCATGCAATGCGCCCCACCCAGGGATGTTTTTCTAACTCCTACTAGTGAATGTAATGTAACACACACCCATACAATGCACCCCACCCCGGGATGTTTTTCTCACTCCTACTAGTGAATGTAATGTAACACACAACCATACAATGCGCACCACCCCGTGATGTTTTTCTCACTCCTCCTAGTGAATGTAATGTAACACACACCCATACAATGCGCACCACCCCGCGATGTTTTTCGGAAACCTATCCTACATTGCCACTGCATGTTCCCTGTCCTCCCCATGCTGACCACCCCGCGGTGCTTTTCTCCATCCTACATTGCCACTCACTGCCTATATTAATTCAGACCCTCCGATTCACACCACCCGTGATGTTTTTCTCACTCCTACTAGTGAATGTAATGTAACACACACCCATACAATGCGCACCACTCCGTGATGTTTTTCTCACTCCTACTAGTGAATGTAATGTAACACACACCCACACAATGCGCACCACCCCGCGATGTTTTTCAGAAACCTTTCCTACATTGCCACTGCATGTTCCATGACCTCCCCATCCTGACCACCCCGCGGTGCTTTTATCCAACCCACATTGCCACTCACTGCCTATGCTAATTCAGACCCTCCGATTCACACCACCCCGTGATGTTTTTCTCACTCCTACTAGTTAATGTAATGTAACACACACCCATACAATGCGCACCACCCCGCGAAATTTTTCAGAAAACTATCCTACATTGCCACTGCATGTTCCCTGAGCTCCCCATGCTGACCACCCCGCGGTGCATTTCTCCATCCTACATTGCCACTCACTGCCTATCCTAATTCAGATCCTCCGATTCCCACAACCCCGTGATGTTTTTCTCACTCCTACTAGTGAATGTAATGTAACACACAACCATATAACGCGCACCACACCGCGATGTTTTTCAGAAACCTATCCTACATTGCCACTGCATTTTCCCTGACCTCCCCATGCTGACCACCCCGCGGTGCTTTTCTCCATCCTACATTGCCACTCAATGTCTATCCTAATTCAGAACCTCCTATTCACACCACGCCGTGATGTTTTTCTCACTCCTACTAGTGAATGTAATGTAACACACACCCATACAATGCGCACCAACCCTTGATGTTTATCTCACTCGTAATAGTGAATGTAATGTAACACACACCCATACAATGCGCACCACCCCACGAAGTTTTTCAGAAAACTATCCTACATTGCCACTGCATGTTCCCTGACCTCCCCATGCTGACCACCCCGCGGTGCATTTCTCCATCCTACATTGCCACTCACTGCCTGTCCTATTTCACACCCTCCGATTCACACCACCCCGTGATGTTTTTCTCACTCCTACTAGTGAATGTAATGTAACACACACCCATACAATGCGCACCACCCCGCGATGTTTTTCAGAAACCTATCCTACATTGCCCTGCATGTTCCCCGACCTCCCCATGCTGACCACCCCGCGGTGCTTTTCTCCATCCTACATTGCCCCTCACTGCCTATCCTAATTCAGACCCTCTGATTCACACCACCCCGTGATGTTTTTCTCACTCCTACTAGTGAATGTAATGTAACACACAGCCATACAATGCGCACCACCCCGCGATGTTTTTCAAATACCTATCCTACATTGCCACTGCATGTTCCCTGACCTCTACATGCTGACCTCCCCGCGGTGCTTTTCTCCATCTTACATTGCCACTCACTGCCTATCCTAATTCTGAACGTCCGATTCACAACACCCCGTGATGTTTTTCTCACTCCTACTAGTGAATGTAATATAACACACAATCATACAATGAGCACTACCCCGTGATGTTTTTCTCACTCCTACTTGTGAATGTAATGTAACACACACCCATACAATGCGCACCACCCCGCGATGTTTTTCAGAAACCTATCCTACATTGCCACTGCATGTTCCCTGACCTCCCCATGCTGACCACCCCGCGGTGCTTTTCTCCATCCTACATTGCCACTCACTGCCTATCCTAATTCAGACCCTCCGATTCACACCACCCCCTGATGTTTTTCTCACTCCTACTAGTGAATGTAATGTAACACACACCCATACAATGCGCACCACACCGCGATGTTTTTCAGAAACCTATCCTACATTGCCACTGCATTTTCCCTAACCTCCCCATGCTGACCACCCCGCGGTGCTTTTCTCCTTCCTACATTGCCACTCCTTGCCTATCCTAATTCAGACCCTAAGATTCACACCACCCCGTGATGTTTTTCTCACTCCTACTAGTGAATGTAATGTTACACACACCCATACAATGCGCACCAGCCCGTGTTGTTTTTCTCACTCCTACTAGTGAATGTAATGTAACACACCCATACAATGCCCACCACCCCGCGATGTTTTTCAGAAACCTATCCTACATTGCCACTGCATGTTCCCTGACCTCCCCATGCTGACCACCCCGCGGTGCTTTTCTCCATCCTACATTGCCACTCACTGCCTATCCTAATTCAGGCCCTCCGATTCACACCACCCCGTGATGTTTTTCTCACTCCTACTAGAGAATGTAATGTAACACACACACATACAAGAGCACCACCCTGTTATTTTTTTTCACTCCTACTAGTGAATGTAATGTAACACACACCCACACAATGCGCACCACCCCGCGATGTGTTTCAGAAACCTATCCTACATTGCCACTGCATGTTCCCTGACCTCCCCATGCTGACCACCCCGCGGTGCTTTTCTCCATCCTACATTGCCACTCACTGCCTATCCAAATTCAGACCCTCCGATTCGCACCACCCCGTGATGTTTTTCTCACTCCTACTAGTGAATGTAATGTAACACACACCCACACAATGCGCACCACCCCGCGATGTTTTTCAGAAACCTATCCTACATTGCCACTGCATGTTCCCTGACCTCCCCATGCTTACCACCCCGCGGTGCTTTTCTCCATCCTACATTGCCACTCACTGCCTATCCTAATTCAGACCCTCCGATTCACACCACCCCGCGATGTTTTTCTCACTCCTACTAGTGAATGTAATTGAACACACACCCATACAATGCGCACCACCCCGTGATGTTATTCTCACTCCTACTAGTGAATGTAATGTAACACACACCCATACAATGCACACCACCCCGGGATGTTTTTCAGAAACCTATCCTACATTGCCACTGCATGTTCCCTGACCTCCCCATGCTGACCACCCCGCGGTGCTTTTCTCCATCCTACATTGCCACTCACTGCCTATCCAAATTCAGACCCTCCGATTCCCACCACCCCGTGATGTTTTTCTCACTCCTACTAGTGAATGTAATGTAACACACAGCCATACAATGCGCACCACCCCGCGATGTTTTTCAAATACCTATCCTACATTGCCACTGCATGTTCCCTGACCTCTACATGCTGACCTCCCCGCGGTGCTTTTCTCCATCTTACATTGCCACTCACTGCCTATCCTAATTCAGAACGTCCGATTCACACCACCCCGTGATGTTTTTCTCACTCCTACTAGTGAATGTAATAAAACACACACCCATACAATGAGCACTACCCCGTGATGTTTTTCTCACTCCTACTAGTGAATGTAATGTAACACACACCCATACAATGCGCACCACACCGCGATGTTTTTCAGAAACCTATCCTACATTGCCACTGCATTTTCCCTAACCTCCCCATGCTGACCACCCCGCGGTGCTTTTCTCCTTCCTACATTGCCACTCCCTGCCTATCCTAATTCAGACCCTAGGATTCACACCACCCCGTGATGTTTTTCTCACTCCTACTAGTGAATGTAATGTTACACACACCCATACAATGCGCACCAGCCCGTGTTGTTTTTCTCACTCCTACTAGTGAATGTAATGTAACACACCCATATAACGCGCACCACACCGCGATGTTTTTCAGAAACCTATCCTACATTGCCACTGCATTTTCCCTGACCTCCCCATGCTGACCACCCCGCGGTGCTTTTCTCCATCCTACATTGCCACTCAATGTCTATCCTAATTCAGAACCTCCGATTCACACCACGCCGTGATGTTTTTCTCACTCCTACTAGTGAATGTAATGTAACACACACCCATACAATGCGCACCAACCCTTGATGTTTATCTCACTCCTACTAGTGAATGTAATGTAACACACACCCATACAATGCGCACCACCCCACGAAGTTTTTCAGAAAACTATCCTACATTGCCACTGCATGTTCCCTGACCTCCCCATGCTGACCACCCCGCGGTGCATTTCTCCATCCTACATTGCCACTCACTGCCTGTCCTATTTCACACCCTCCGATTCACACCACCCCGTGATGTTTTTCTCACTCCTACTAGTGAATGTAATGTAACACACACCCATAAAATGCGCACCACCCCGCGATGTTTTTCAGAAACCTATCCTACATTGCCCTGCATGTTCCCTGACCTCCCCATGCTGACCACCCCGCGGTGCTTTTCTCCATCCTACATTGCCCCTCACTGCCTATCCTAATTCAGACCCTCTGATTCACACCACCCCGTGATGTTTTTCTCACTCCTACTAGTGAATGTAATGTAACACACAGCCATACAATGCGCACCACCCCGCGATGTTTTTCAAATACCTATCCTACATTGCCACTGCATGTTCCCTGACCTCTACATGCTGACCTCCCCGCGGTGCTTTTCTCCATCTTACATTGCCACTCACTGCCTATCCTAATTCAGAACCTCCAATTCACACCACCCCGTGATGTTTTTCTCACTCCTACTAGTGAATGTAATATAACACACACCCATACAATGAGCACTACCCCGTGATGTTTTTCTCACTCCTACTAGTGAATGTAATGTAACACACACCCATACAATGCGCACCACCCCGCGATGTTTTTCAGAAACGTATCCTATATTGCCACTGCATGTTCCCTGACCTCCCTATGCTGACCACCCCGCGGTGCTTTTCTCCATCCTACATTGCCACTCACTGCCTATCCTAATTCAGACCCTCCGATTCACACCACCCCCTGATGTTTTTCTCACTCCTACTAGTGAATGTAATGTAACACACACCCATACAATGCGGACCACCCCGTGATGATATTCTCACTCCTACTAGTGGATGTAATGTAACACACACCCATACAATGTGCATCACCCGTGATGTTTTTCTCACTCCTACTAGTGAATGTAATGTAACACACACCCATACAATGCGCACCACCGCACGATGTTTTTCAGAAAATTATCCTACATTGCCACTGCCTGTTCCCTGACCTCCCCATGCTGACCACCCCGCGGTGCTTTTTTCCATCCTACATTGCCACTCACTGCCTATCCTAATTCAGTCCCTCCGATTCGCACCACCCCGTGATGTTTTTCTCACTCCTACTAGTGAATGTAATGTAACACACTCCCATAAAATGTGCACCACCCCGTGAAGTTTATCAGAAAACTATCCTACATTGCCACTGCATGTTGCCTGACCTCCCCATGCTGACCACCAGGCGGTGCTTTTCTCCATCCTACTTTGCCACTCACTGCCTATCCTAATTCAGACCCTCCGATTCACACCACCCCGTGATGTTTTTCTCACTCCTACTAGTGAATGTAATGTAACACACACCCATACAATGCGCACCAACCCTTGATGTTTATCTCACTCCTACTAGTGAATGTAATGTAACACACACCCATACAATGCGCACCACCCCACGAAGTTTTTCAGAAAACTATCCTATATTGCCACTGCATGTTCCCTGACCTCCCCATGCTGACCACCCCGCGGTGCATTTCTCCATCCTACATTGCCACTCACTGCCTGTCCTAATTCAGACCCTCCGATTCACACCACCCCGTTATGTTTTTCTCACTCCTACTAGTGAATGTAATGTAACACACACCCATACAATGCGCACCACACCGCGATGTTTTTCAGAAACCTATCCTACATTGCCACTGCATTTTCCCTGACCTCCCCATGCTGACCACCCCGCGGTGCTTTTCTCCTTCCTACATTGCCACTCACTGCCTATCCTAATTCAGACCCTAGGATTCACACCACCCCGTGATGTTTTTCTCACTCGTACTAGTGAATGTAATGTTACACGCACCCATACAATGCGCACCAGCCCGTGATGTTTTTCTCACTCCTACTAGTGAATGTAATGTAACACACACCCATGCAATGCGCCCCACCCAGGGATGTTTTTCTCACTCCTACTAGTGAATGTAATGTAACACACACCCATACAATGCACCCCACCCCGGGATGTTTTTCTCACTCCTACTAGTGAATGTAATGTAACACACAACCATACAATGCGCACCACCCCGTGATGTTTTTCTCACTCCTCCTAGTGAATGTAATGTAACACACACCCATACAATGCGCACCACCCCGCGATGTTTTTCGGAAACCTATCCTACATTGCCACTGCATGTTCCCTGTCCTCCCCATGCTGACCACCCCGCGGTGCTTTTCTCCATCCTACATTGCCACTCACTGCCTATATTAATTCAGACCCTCCGATTCACAACACCCCGTGATGTTTTTCTCACTCCTACTAGTGAATGTAATGTAACACACACCCATACAATGCGCACCACTCCGTGATGTTTTTCTCACTCCTACTAGTGAATGTAATGTAACATACACCATACAATACGCACCACCCCGTGATGTTTTTCTCACTCCTACTAGTGAATGTAATGTAACACACACCCATACAATGCGCACCACCCCGCGATGTTTTTCAGAAACCTTTCCTACATTGACACTGCATGTTCCATGACCTCCCCATCCTGACCACCCCGCGGTGCTTTTATCCATCCCACATTGCCACTCACTGCCTATGCTAATTCAGACCCTCCGATTCACACCACCCCGTGATGTTTTTCTCACTCCTACTAGTGAATGTAATGTAACACACACCCATACAATGCGCACCACCCCGCGAAATTTTTCAGAAAACTATCCTACATTGCCACTGCATGTTCCCTGAGCTCCCCATGCTGACCACCCCGCGGTGCATTTCTCCATCCTACATTGCCACTCACTGCCTATCCTAATTCAGATCCTCCGATTCACACAACCCCGTGATGTTTTTCTCACTCCTACTAGTGAATGTAATGTAACACACACCCATATAACGCGCACCACACCGCGATGTTTTTCAGAAACCTATCCTACATTGCCACTGCATTTTCCCTGACCTCCCCATGCTGACCACCCCGCGGTGCTTTTCTCCATCCTACATTGCCACTCAATGTCTATCCTAATTCAGAACCTCCGATTCACACCACGCCGTGATGTTTTTCTCACTCCTACTAGTGAATGTAATGTAACACACACCCATACAATGCGCACCAACCCTTGATGTTTATCTCACTCCTACTAGTGAATGTAATGTAACACACACCCATACAATGCGCACCACCCCACGAAGTTTTTCAGAAAACTATCCTACATTGCCACTGCATGTTCCCTGACCTCCCCATGCTGACCACCCCGCGGTGCATTTCTCCATCCTACATTGCCACTCACTGCCTGTCCTATTTCACACCCTCCGATTCACACCACCCCGTGATGTTTTTCTCACTCCTACTAGTGAATGTAATGTAACACACACCCATAAAATGCGCACCACCCCGCGATGTTTTTCAGAAACCTATCCTACATTGCCCTGCATGTTCCCTGACCTCCCCATGCTGACCACCCCGCGGTGCTTTTCTCCATCCTACATTGCCCCTCACTGCCTATCCTAATTCAGACCCTCTGATTCACACCACCCCGTGATGTTTTTCTCACTCCTACTAGTGAATGTAATGTAACACACAGCCATACAATGCGCACCACCCCGCGATGTTTTTCAAATACCTATCCTACATTGCCACTGCATGTTCCCTGACCTCTACATGCTGACCTCCCCGCGGTGCTTTTCTCCATCTTACATTGCCACTCACTGCCTATCCTAATTCAGAACCTCCAATTCACACCACCCCGTGATGTTTTTCTCACTCCTACTAGTGAATGTAATATAACACACACCCATACAATGAGCACTACCCCGTGATGTTTTTCTCACTCCTACTAGTGAATGTAATGTAACACACACCCATACAATGCGCACCACCCCGCGATGTTTTTCAGAAACGTATCCTATATTGCCACTGCATGTTCCCTGACCTCCCTATGCTGACCACCCCGCGGTGCTTTTCTCCATCCTACATTGCCACTCACTGCCTATCCTAATTCAGACCCTCCGATTCACACCACCCCCTGATGTTTTTCTCACTCCTACTAGTGAATGTAATGTAACACACACCCATACAATGCGGACCACCCCGTGATGATATTCTCACTCCTACTAGTGGATGTAATGTAACACACACCCATACAATGTGCATCACCCGTGATGTTTTTCTCACTCCTACTAGTGAATGTAATGTAACACACACCCATACAATGCGCACCACCGCACGATGTTTTTCAGAAAATTATCCTACATTGCCACTGCCTGTTCCCTGACCTCCCCATGCTGACCACCCCGCGGTGCTTTTTTCCATCCTACATTGCCACTCACTGCCTATCCTAATTCAGTCCCTCCGATTCGCACCACCCCGTGATGTTTTTCTCACTCCTACTAGTGAATGTAATGTAACACACTCCCATAAAATGTGCACCACCCCGTGAAGTTTATCAGAAAACTATCCTACATTGCCACTGCATGTTGCCTGACCTCCCCATGCTGACCACCAGGCGGTGCTTTTCTCCATCCTACTTTGCCACTCACTGCCTATCCTAATTCAGACCCTCCGATTCACACCACCCCGTGATGTTTTTCTCACTCCTAATAGTGAATGTAATGTAACACACACCCATACAATGCGCACCAACCCTTGATGTTTATCTCACTCCTACTAGTGAATGTAATGTAACACACACCCATACAATGCGCACCACCCCACGAAGTTTTTCAGAAAACTATCCTATATTGCCACTGCATGTTCCCTGACCTCCCCATGCTGACCACCCCGCGGTGCATTTCTCCATCCTACATTGCCACTCACTGCCTGTCCTAATTCAGACCCTCCGATTCACACCACCCCGTTATGTTTTTCTCACTCCTACTAGTGAATGTAATGTAACACACACCCATACAATGCGCACCACACCGCGATGTTTTTCAGAAACCTATCCTACATTGCCACTGCATTTTCCCTGACCTCCCCATGCTGACCACCCCGCGGTGCTTTTCTCCTTCCTACATTGCCACTCACTGCCTATCCTAATTCAGACCCTAGGATTCACACCACCCCGTGATGTTTTTCTCACTCGTACTAGTGAATGTAATGTTACACGCACCCATACAATGCGCACCAGCCCGTGATGTTTTTCTCACTCCTACTAGTGAATGTAATGTAACACACACCCATGCAATGCGCCCCACCCAGGGATGTTTTTCTCACTCCTACTAGTGAATGTAATGTAACACACACCCATACAATGCACCCCACCCCGGGATGTTTTTCTCACTCCTACTAGTGAATGTAATGTAACACACAACCATACAATGCGCACCACCCCGTGATGTTTTTCTCACTCCTCCTAGTGAATGTAATGTAACACACACCCATACAATGCGCACCACCCCGCGATGTTTTTCGGAAACCTATCCTACATTGCCACTGCATGTTCCCTGTCCTCCCCATGCTGACCACCCCGCGGTGCTTTTCTCCATCCTACATTGCCACTCACTGCCTATATTAATTCAGACCCTCCGATTCACAACACCCCGTGATGTTTTTCTCACTCCTACTAGTGAATGTAATGTAACACACACCCATACAATGCGCACCACTCCGTGATGTTTTTCTCACTCCTACTAGTGAATGTAATGTAACATACACCATACAATACGCACCACCCCGTGATGTTTTTCTCACTCCTACTAGTGAATGTAATGTAACACACACCCATACAATGCGCACCACCCCGCGATGTTTTTCAGAAACCTTTCCTACATTGACACTGCATGTTCCATGACCTCCCCATCCTGACCACCCCGCGGTGCTTTTATCCATCCCACATTGCCACTCATTGCCTATGCTAATTCAGACCCTCCGATTCACACCACCCCGTGATGTTTTTCTCACTCCTACTAGTGAATGTAATGTAACACACACCCATACAATGCGCACCACCCCGCGAAATTTTTCAGAAAACTATCCTACATTGCCACTGCATGTTCCCTGAGCTCCCCATGCTGACCACCCCGCGGTGCATTTCTCCATCCTACATTGCCACTCACTGCCTATCCTAATTCAGATTCTCCGATTCACACAACCCCGTGATGTTTTTCTCACTCCTACTAGTGAATGTAATGTAACACACACCCATATAACGCGCACCACACCGCGATGTTTTTCAGAAACCTATCCTACATTGCCACTGCATTTTCCCTGACCTCCCCATGCTGACCACCCCGCGGTGCTTTTCTCCATCCTACATTGCCACTCAATGTCTATCCTAATTCAGAACCTCCGATTCACACCACGCCGTGATGTTTTTCTCACTCCTACTAGTGAATGTATTGTAACACACACCCATACAATGCGCACCAACCCTTGATGTTTATCTCACTCCTACTAGTGAATGTAATGTAACACACACCCATACAATGCGCACCACCCCACGAAGTTTTTCAGAAAACTATCCTACATTGCCACTGCATGTTCCCTGACCTCCCCATGCTGACCACCCCGCGGTGCATTTCTCCATCCTACATTGCCACTCACTGCCTGTCCTATTTCACACCCTCCGATTCACACCACCCCGTGATGTTTTTCTCACTCCTACTAGTGAATGTAATGTAACACACACCCATAAAATGCGCACCACCCAGCGATGTTTTTCAGAAACCTATCCTACATTGCCCTGCATGATCCCTGACCTCCCCATGCTGACCACCCCGCGGTGCTTTTCTCCATCCTACAATGCCCCTCACTGCCTATCCTAATTCAGACCCTCTGATTCACACCACCCCGTGATGTTTTTCTCACTCCTACTAGTGAATTTAATGTAACACACAGCCATACAATGCGCACCACCCCGCGATGTTTTTCAAATACCTATCCTACATTGCCACTGCATGTTCCCTGACCTCTACATGCTGACCTCCCCGCGGTGCTTTTCTCCATCTTACATTGCCACTCACTGCCTATCCTAATTCAGAACCTCCAATTCACACCACCCCATGATGTTTTTCTCACTCCTACTAGTGAATGTAATATAACACACACCCATACAATGAGCACTACCCCGTGATGTTTTTCTCACTCCTACTAGTGAATGTAATGTAACACACACCCATACAATGCGCACCACCCCGCGATGTTTTTCAGAAACCTATCCTACATTGCCACTGCATGTTCCCTGACCTCCCCATGCTGACCACCCCGCGGTGCTTTTCTCCATCCTACATTGCCACTCACTGCCTATCCTAATTCAGACCCTCCGATTCACACCACCCCCTGATGTTTTTCTCACTCCTACTAGTGAATGTAATGTAACACACACCCATACAATGCGGACCACCCCGTGATGATATTCTCACTCCTACTAGTGGATGTAATGTAACACACACCCATACAATGTGCATCACCCGTGATGTTTTTCTCACTCCTACTAGTGAATGTAATGTAACACACACCCATACAATGCGCACCACCCCACGATGTTTTTCAGAAAATTATCCTACATTGCCACTGCCTGTTCCCTGACCTCCCCATGCTGACCACCCCGCGGTGCTTTTTTCCATCCTACTTTGCCACTCACTGCCTATCCTAATTCAGTCCCTCCGATTCGCACCACCCCGTGATGTTTTTCTCACTCCTACTAGTGAATGTAATGTAACACACTCCCATACAATGCGCACCACCCCGTGAAGTTTTTCAGAAAACTATCCTACATTGCCACTGCATGTTCCCTGACCTCCCCATGCTGACCACCAGGCGGTGCTTTTCTCCATCCTACTTTGCCACTCACTGCCTATCCTAATTCAGACCCTCCGATTCACACCACCCCGTGATGTTTTTCTCACTCCTACTAGTGAATGTAATGTAACACACACCCATACAATGCGCACCAACCCTTGATGTTTATCTCACTCCTACTAGTGAATGTAATGTAACACACACCCATACAATGCGCACCACCCCACGAAGTTTTTCAGAAAACTATCCTATATTGCCACTGCATGTTCCCTGACCTCCCCATGCTGACCACCCCGCGGTGCATTTCTCCATCCTACATTGCCACTCACTGCCTGTCCTAATTCAGACCCTCCGATTCACACCACCCCGTTATGTGTTTCTCACTCCTACTAGTGAATGTAATGTAACACACACCCATACAATGCGCACCACACCGCGATGTTTTTCAGAAACCTATCCTACATTGCCACTGCATTTTCCCTGACCTCCCCATGCTGACCACCCCGCGGTGCTTTTCTCCTTCCTACATTGCCACTCACTGCCTATCCTAATTCAGACCCTAGGATTCACACCACCCCGTGATGTTTTTCTCACTCGTACTAGTGAATGTAATGTTACACACACCCATACAATGCGCACCAGCCCGTGATGTTTTTTTCACTCCTACTAGTGAATGTAATGTAACACACACCCATGCAATGCGCCCCACCCAGGGATGTTTTTCTCACTCCTACTAGTGAATGTAATGTAACACACACCCATACAATGCACCCCACCCCGGGATGTTTTTCTCACTCCTACTAGTGAATGTAATGTAACACACAACCATACAATGCGCACCACCCCGTGATGTTTTTCTCACTCCTCCTAGTGAATGTAATGTAACACACACCCATACAATGCGCACCACCCCGCGATGTTTTTCGGAAACCTATCCTACATTGCCACTGCATGTTCCCTGTCCTCCCCATGCTGACCACCCCGCGGTGCTTTTCTCCATCCTACATTGCCACTCACTGCCTATATTAATTCAGACCCTCCGATTCACAACACCCCGTGATGTTTTTCTCACTCCTACTAGTGAATGTAATGTAACACACACCCATACAATGCGCACCACTCCGTGATGTTTTTCTCACTCCTACTAGTGAATGTAATGTAACATACACCATACAATACGCACCACCCCGTGATGTTTTTCTCACTCCTACTAGTGAATGTAATGTAACACACACCCATACAATGCCCACCACCCCGCGATGTTTTTCAGAAACCTTACCTACATTGCCACTGCATGTTCCATGACCTCCCCATCCTGACCACCCCGCGGTGCTTTTATCCATCCCACATTGCCACTCACTGCCTATGCTAATTCAGACCCTCCGATTCACACCACCCCGTGATGTTTTTCTCACTCCTACTAGTGAATGTAATGTAACACACACCCATACAATGCGCACCACCCCGCGAAATTTTTCAGAAAACTATCCTACATTGCCACTGCATGTTCCCTGACCACCCCATGCTGACCACCAGGCGGTGCTTTTCTCCATCCTACTTTGCCACTCACTGCCTATCCTAATTCAGACCCTCCGATTCACACCACCCCGTGATGTTTTTCTCACTCCTACTAGTGAATGTAATGTAACACACACCCATACAATGCGCACCAACCCTTGATGTTTATCTCACTCCTACTAGTGAATGTAATGTAACACACACCCATACAATGCGCACCACCCCACGAAGTTTTTCAGAAAACTATCCTATATTGCCACTGCATGTTCCCTGACCTCCCCATGCTGACCACCCCGCGGTGCATTTCTCCATCCTACATTGCCACTCACTGCCTGTCCTAATTCAGACCCTCCGATTCACACCACCCCGTTATGTTTTTCTCACTCCTACTAATGAATGTAATGTAACACACACCCATACAATGCGCACCACACCGCGATGTTTTTCAGAAACCTATCCTACATTGCCACTGCATTTTCCCTGACCTCCCCATGCTGACTACCCCGCGGTGCTTTTCTCCTTCCTACATTGCCACTCACTGCCTATCCTAATTCAGACCCTAGGATTCACACCACCCCGTGATGTTTTTCTCACTCGTACTAGTGAATGTAATGTTACACACACCCATACAATGCGCACCAGCCCGTGATGTTTTTCTCACTCCTACTAGTGAATGTAATGTAACACACACCCATGCAATGCGCCCCACCCAGGGATGTTTTTCTCACTCCTACTAGTGAATGTAATGTAACACACACCCATACAATGCACCCCACCCCGGGATGTTTTTCTCACTCCTACTAGTGAATGTAATGTAACACACAACCATACAATGCGCACCACCCCGTGATGTTTTTCTCACTCCTCCTAGTGAATGTAATGTAACACACACCCATACAATGCGCACCACCCCGCGATGTTTTTCGGAAACCTATCCTACATTGCCACTGCATGTTCCCTGTCCTCCCCATGCTGACCACCCCGCGGTGCTTTTCTCCATCCTACATTGCCACTCACTGCCTATATTAATTCAGACCCTCCGATTCACAACACCCCGTGATGTTTTTCTCACTCCTACTAGTGAATGTAATGTAACACACACCCATACAATGCGCACCACTCCGTGATGTTTTTCTCACTCCTACTAGTGAATGTAATGTAACATACACCATACAATACGCACCACCCCGTGATGTTTTTCTCACTCCTACTAGTGAATGTAATGTAACACACACCCATACAATGCGCACCACCCCGCGATGTTTTTCAGAAACCTTACCTACATTGCCACTGCATGTTCCATGACCTCCCCATCCTGACCACCCCGCGGTGCTTTTATCCATCCCACATTGCCACTCACTGCCTATGCTAATTCAGACCCTCCGATTCACACCACCCCGTGATGTTTTTCTCACTCCTACTAGTGAATGTAATGTAACACACACCCATACAATGCGCACCACCCCGCGAAATTTTTCAGAAAACTATCCTACATTGCCACTGCATGTTCCCTGAGCTCCCCATGCTGACCACCCCGCGGTGCATTTCTCCATCCTACATTGCCACTCACTGCCTATCCTAAATCAGATCCTCCGATTCACACAACCCCGTGATGTTTATCTCACTCCTACTAGTGAATGTAATGTAACACACACCCATATAACGCGCACCACACCGCGATGTTTTTCAGAAACCTATCCTACATTGCCACTGCATTTTCCCTGACCTCCCCATGCTGACCACCCCGCGGTGCTTTTCTCCATCCTACATTGCCACTCAATGTCTATCCTAATTCAGAACCTCCGATTCACACCACGCCGTGATGTTTTTCTCACTCCTACTAGTGAATGTAATGTAACACACACCCATACAATGCGCACCAACCCTTGATGTTTATCTCACTCCTACTAGTGAATGTAATGTAACACACACCCATACAATGCGCACCACCCCACGAAGTTTTTAAGAAAACTATCCTACATTGCCACTGCATGTTCCCTGACCTCCCCATGCTGACCACCCCGCGGTGCATTTCTCCATCCTACATTGCCACTCACTGCCTGTCCTATTTCACACCCTCCGATTCACACCACCCCGTGATGTTTTTCTCACTCCTACTAGTGAATGTAATGTAACACACACCCATAAAATGCGCACCACCCCGCGATGTTTTTCAGAAACCTATCCTACATTGCCCTGCATGTTCCCTGACCTCCCCATGCTGACCACCCCGCGGTGCTTTTCTCCATCCTACATTGCCCCTCACTGCCTATCCTAATTCAGACCCTCTGATTCACACCACCCCGTGATGTTTTTCTCACTCCTACTAGTGAATGTAATGTAACACACAGCCATACAATGCGCACCACCCCGCGATGTTTTTCAAATACCTATCCTACATTGCCACTGCATGTTCCCTGACCTCTACATGCTGACCTCCCCGCGGTGCTTTTCTCCATCTTACATTGCCACTCACTGCCTATCCTAATTCAGAACCTCCAATTCACACCACCCCGTGATGTTTTTCTCACTCCTACTAGTGAATGTAATATAACACACACCCATACAATGAGCACTACCCCGTGATGTTTTTCTCACTCCTACTAGTGAATGTAATGTAACACACACCCATACAATGCGCACCACCCCGCGATGTTTTTCAGAAACCTATCCTACATTGCCACTGCATGTTCCCTGACCTCCCCATGCTGACCACCCCGCGGTGCTTTTCTCCATCCTACATTGCCACTCACTGCCTATCCTAATTCAGACCCTCCGATTCACACCACCCCCTGATGTTTTTCTCACTCCTACTAGTGAATGTAATGTAACACACACCCATACAATGCGGACCACCCCGTGATGATATTCTCACTCCTACTAGTGGATGTAATGTAACACACACCCATACAATGTGCATCACCCGTGATGTTTTTCTCACTCCTACTAGTGAATGTAATGTAACACACACCCATACAATGCGCACCAACCCTTGATGTTTATCTCACTCCTACTAGTGAATGTAATGTAACACACACCCATACAATGCGCACCACCCCACGAAGTTTTTCAGAAAACTATCCTATATTGCCACTGCATGTTCCCTGACCTCCCCATGCTGACCACCCCGCGGTGCATTTCTCCATCCTACATTGCCACTCACTGCCTGTCCTAATTCAGACCCTCCGATTCACACCACCCCGTTATGTTTTTCTCACTCCTACTAGTGAATGTAATGTAACACACACCCATACAATGCGCACCACACCGCGATGTTTTTCAGAAACCTATCCTACATTGCCACTGCATTTTCCCTGACCTCCCCATGCTGACCACCCCGCGGTGCTTTTCTCCTTCCTACATTGCCACTCACTGCCTATCCTAATTCAGACCCTAGGATTCACACCACCCCGTGATGTTTTTCTCACTCGTACTAGTGAATGTAATGTTACACACACCCATACAATGCGCACCAGCCCGTGATGTTTTTCTCACTCCTACTAGTGAATGTAATGTAACACACACCCATACAATGCACCCCACCCCGGGATGTTTTTCTCACTCCTACTAGTGAATGTAATGTAACACACAACCATACAATGCGCACCACCCCGTGATGTTTTTCTCACTCCTCCTAGTGAATGTAATGTAACACACACCCATACAATGCGCACCACCCCGCGATGTTTTTCGGAAACCTATCCTACATTGCCACTGCATGTTCCCTATCCTCCCCATGCTGACCACCCCGCGGTGCTTTTCTGCATCCTACATTGCCACTCACTGCCTATATTAATTCAGACCCTCCGATTCACACCACCCCGTGATGTTTTTCTCACTCCTACTAGTGAATGTAATGTAACACACACCCATACAATGCGCACCACTCCGTGATGTTTTTCTCACTCCTACTAGTGAATGTAATGTAACATACACCCATACAATACGCACCACCCCGTGATGTTTTTCTCACTCCTACTAGTGAATGTAATGTAACACACACCCATACAATTCACACCACCCCGCGATGTTTTTCAGAAACCTTTCCTACATTGCCACAGCATGTTCCATGACCTCCCCATCCTGACCACCCCGCGGTGCTTTTATCCATCCCACATTGCCACTCACTGCCTATGCTAATTCAGACCCTCCGATTCACACCACCCCGTGATGTTTTTCTCACTCCTACTAGTGAATGTAATGTAACACACACCCATACAATGCGCACCACCCCGCGAAATTTTTCAGAAAACTATCCTACATTGCCACTGCATGTTCCCTGAGCTCCCCATGCTGACCACCCCGCGGTGCATTTCTCCATCCTACATTGCCACTCACTGCCTATCCTAATTCAGATCCTCCGATTCACACAACCCCGTGATGTTTTTCTCACTCCTACTAGTGAATGTAATGTAACACACACCCATATAACGCGCACCACACCGCGATGTTTTTCAGAAACCTATCCTACATTGCCACTGCATTTTCCCTGACCTCCCCATGCTGACCACCCCGCGGTGCTTTTCTCCATCCTACATTGCCACTCAATGTCTATCCTAATTCAGAACCTCCGATTCACACCACGCCGTGATGTTTTTCTCACTCCTACTAGTGAATGTAATGTAACACACACCCATACAATGCGCACCAACCCTTGATGTTTATCTCACTCCTACTAGTGAATGTAATGTAACACACACCCATACAATGCGCACCACCCCACGAAGTTTTTCAGAAAACTATCCTACATTGCCACTGCATGTTCCCTGACCTCCCCATGCTGACCACCCCGCGGTGCATTTCTCCATCCTACATTGCCACTCACTGCCTGTCCTATTTCACACCCTCCGATTCACACCACCCCGTGATGTTTTTCTCACTCCTACTAGTGAATGTAATGTAACACACACCCATAAAATGCGCACCACCCCGCGATGTTTTTCAGAAACCTATCCTACATTGCCCTGCATGTTCCCTGACCTCCCCATGCTGACCACCCCGCGGTGCTTTTCTCCATCCTACATTGCCCCTCACTGCCTATCCTAATTCAGACCCTCTGATTCACACCACCCCGTGATGTTTTTCTCACTCCTACTAGTGAATGTAATGTAACACACAGCCATACAATGCGCACCACCCCGCGATGTTTTTCAAATACCTATCCTACATTGCCACTGCATGTTCCCTGACCTCTACATGCTGACCTCCCCGCGGTGCTTTTCTCCATCTTACATTGCCACTCACTGCCTATCCTAATTCAGAACCTCCAATTCACACCACCCCGTGATGTTTTTCTCACTCCTACTAGTGAATGTAATATAACACACACCCATACAATGAGCACTACCCCGTGATGTTTTTCTCACTCCTACTAGTGAATGTAATGTAACACACACCCATACAATGCGCACCACCCCGCGATGTTTTTCAGAAACCTATCCTACATTGCCACTGCATGTTCCCTGACCTCCCCATGCTGACCACCCCGCGGTGCTTTTCTCCATCCTACATTGCCACTCACTGCCTATCCTAATTCAGACCCTCCGATTCACACCACCCCCTGATGTTTTTCTCACTCCTACTAGTGAATGTAATGTAACACACACCCATACAATGCGGACCACCCCGTGATGATATTCTCACTCCTACTAGTGGATGTAATGTAACACACACCCATACAATGTGCATCACCCGTGATGTTTTTCTCACTCCTACTAGTGAATGTAATGTAACACACACCCATACAATGCGCACCACCCCACGATGTTTTTCAGAAAATTATCCTACATTGCCACTGCCTGTTCCCTGACCTCCCCATGCTGACCACCCCGCGGTGCTTTTTTCCATCCTACATTGCCACTCACTGCCTATGCTAATTCAGACCCTCCGATTCACACCACCCCGTGATGTTTTTCTCACTCCTACTAGTGAATGTAATGTAACACACACCCATACAATGCGCACCACCCCGCGAAATTTTTCAGAAAACTATCCTACATTGCCACTGCATGTTCCCTGACCTCCCCATGCTGACCACCAGGCGGTGCTTTTCTCCATCCTACTTTGCCACTCACTGCCTATCCTAATTCAGACCCTCCGATTCACACCACCCCGTGATGTTTTTCTCACTCCTACTAGTGAATGTAATGTAACACACACCCATACAATGCGCACCAACCCTTGATGTTTATCTCACTCCTACTAGTGAATGTAATGTAACACACACCCATATAATGCGCACCACCCCACGAAGTTTTTCAGAAAACTATCCTATATTGCCACTGCATGTTCCCTGACCTCCCCATGCTGACCACCCCGCGGTGCATTTCTCCATCCTACATTGCCACTCACTGCCTGTCCTAATTCAGACCCTCCGATTCACACCACCCCGTTATGTTTTTCTCACTCCTACTAGTGAATGTAATGTAACACACACCCATACAATGCGCACCACACCGCGATGTTTTTCAGAAACCTATCCTACATTGCCACTGCATTTTCCCTGACCTCCCCATGCTGACCACCCCGCGGTGCTTTTCTCCTTCCTACATTGCCACTCACTGCCTATCCTAATTCAGACCCTAGGATTCACACCACCCCGTGATGTTTTTCTCACTCGTACTAGTGAATGTAATGTTACACACACCCATACAATGCGCACCAGCCCGTGATGTTTTTCTCACTCCTACTAGTGAATGTAATGTAACACACACCCATGCAATGCGCCCCACCCAGGGATGTTTTTCTCACTCCTACTAGTGAATGTAATGTAACACACACCCATACAATGCACCCCACCCCGGGATGTTTTTCTTACTCCTACTAGTGAATGTAATGTAACACACAACCATACAATGCGCACCACCCCGTGATGTTTTTCTCACTCCTCCTAGTGAATGTAATGTAACACACACCCATACAATGCGCACCACCCCGCGATGTTTTTCGGAAACCTATCCTACATTGCCACTGCATGTTCCCTGTCCTCCCCATGCTGACCACCCCGCGGTGCTTTTCTCCATCCTACATTGCCACTCACTGCCTATATTAATTCAGACCCTCCGATTCACAACACCCCGTGATGTTTTTCTCACTCCTACTAGTGAATGTAATGTAACACACACCCATACAATGCGCACCACTCCGTGATGTTTTTCTCACTCCTACTAGTGAATGTAATGTAACATACACCATACAATACGCACCACCCCGTGATGTTTTTCTCACTCCTACTAGTGAATGTAATGTAACACACACCCATACAATGCGCACCACCCCGCGATGTTTTTCAGAAACCTTACCTACATTGCCACTGCATGTTCCATGACCTCCCCATCCTGACCACCCCGCGGTGCTTTTATCCATCCCACATTGCCACTCACTGCCTATGCTAATTCAGACCCTCCGATTCACACCACCCCGTGATGTTTTTCTCACTCCTACTAGTGAATGTAATGTAACACACACCCATACAATGCGCACCACCCCGCGAAATTTTTCAGAAAACTATCCTACATTGCCACTGCATGTTCCCTGAGCTCCCCATGCTGACCACCCCGCGGTGCATTTCTCCATCCTACATTGCCACTCACTGCCTATCCTAAATCAGATCCTCCGATTCACACAACCCCGTGATGTTTTTCTCACTCCTACTAGTGAATGTAATGTAACACACACCCTTATAACGCGCACCACACCGCGATGTTTTTCAGAAACCTATCCTACATTGCCACTGCATTTTCCCTGACCTCCCCATGCTGACCACCCCGCGGTGCTTTTCTCCATCCTACATTGCCACTCAATGTCTATCCTAATTCAGAACCTCCGATTCACACCACGCCGTGATGTTTTTCTCACTCCTACTAGTGAATGTAATGTAACACACACCCATACAATGCGCACCAACCCTTGATGTTTATCTCACTCCTACTAGTGAATGTAATGTAACACACACCCATACAATGCGCACCACCCCACGAAGTTTTTCAGAAAACTATCCTACATTGCCACTGCATGTTCCCTGACCTCCCCATGCTGACCACCCCGCGGTGCATTTCTCCATCCTACATTGCCACTCACTGCCTGTCCTATTTCACACCCTCCGATTCACACCACCCCGTGATGTTTTTCTCACTCCTACTAGTGAATGTAATGTAACACACACCCATAAAATGCGCACCACCCCGCGATGTTTTTCAGAAACCTATCCTACATTGCCCTGCATGTTCCCTGACCTCCCCATGCTGACCACCCCGCGGTGCTTTTCTCCATCCTACATTGCCCCTCACTGCCTATCCTAATTCAGACCCTCTGATTCACACCACCCCGTGATGTTTTTCTCACTCCTACTAGTGAATGTAATGTAACACACAGCCATACAATGCGCACCACCCCGCGATGTTTTTCAAATACCTATCCTACATTGCCACTGCATGTTCCCTGACCTCTACATGCTGACCTCCCCGCGGTGCTTTTCTCCATCTTACATTGCCACTCACTGCCTATCCTAATTCAGAACCTCCAATTCACACCACCCCGTGATGTTTTTCTCACTCCTACTAGTGAATGTAATATAACACACACCCATACAATGAGCACTACCCCGTGATGTTTTTCTCACTCCTACTAGTGAATGTAATGTAACACACACCCATACAATGCGCACCACCCCGCGATGTTTTTCAGAAACCTATCCTACATTGCCACTGCATGTTCCCTGACCTCCCCATGCTGACCACCCCGCGGTGCTTTTCTCCATCCTACATTGCCACTCACTGCCTATCCTAATTCAGACCCTCCGATTCACACCACCCCCTGATGTTTTTCTCACTCCTACTAGTGAATGTAATGTAACACACACCCATACAATGCGGACCACCCCGTGATGATATTCTCACTCCTACTAGTGGATGTAATGTAACACACACCCATACAATGTGCATCACCCGTGATGTTTTTCTCACTCTTACTAGTGAATGTAATGTAACACACACCCATACAATGCGCACCACCCCACGATGTTTTTCAGAAAACTATCCTACATTGCCACTGCCTGTTCCCTGACCTCCCCATGCTGACCACCCCGCGGTGCTTTTTTCCATCCTACATTGCCACTCACTGCCTATCCTAATTCAGTCCCTCCGATTCGCACCACCCCGTGATGTTTTTCTCACTCCTACTAGTGAATGTATTGTAACACACTCCCATACAATGCGCACCACCCCGTGAAGTTTTTCAGAAAACTATCCTACATTGCCACTGCATGTTCCCTGACCTCCCCATGCTGACCACCAGGCGGTGCTTTTCTCCATCCTACTTTGCCACTCACTGCCTATCCTAATTCAGACCCTCCGATTCACACCACCCCGTGATGTTTTTCTCACTCCTAATAGTGAATGTAATGTAACACACACCCATACAATGCGCACCAACCCTTGATGTTTATCTCACTCCTACTAGTGAATGTAATGTAACACACACCCATACAATGCGCACCACCCCACGAAGTTTTTCAGAAAACTATCCTATATTGCCACTGCATGTTCCCTGACCTCCCCATGCTGACCACCCCGCGGTGCATTTCTCCATCCTACATTGCCACTCACTGCCTGTCCTAATTCACACCCTCCGATTCACACCACCCCGTTATGTTTTTCTCACTCCTACTAGTGAATGTAATGTAACACACACCCATACAATGCGCACCACACCGCGATGTTTTTCAGAAACCTATCCTACATTGCCACTGCATTTTCCCTGACCTCCCCATGCTGACCACCCCGCGGTGCTTTTCTCCTTCCTACATTGCCACTCACTGCCTATCCTAATTCAGACCCTAGGATTCACACCACCCCGTGATGTTTTTCTCACTCGTACTAGTGAATGTAATGTTACACACACCCATACAATGCGCACCAGCCCGTGATGTTTTTCTCACTCCTACTAGTGAATGTAATGTAACACACACCCATGCAATGCGCCCCACCCAGGGATGTTTTTCTCACTCCTACTAGTGAATGTAATGTAACACACACCCATACAATGCACCCCACCCCGGGATGTTTTTCTCACTCCTACTAGTGAATGTAATGTAACACACAACCATACAATGCGCACCACCCCGTGATGTTTTTCTCACTCCTCCTAGTGAATGTAATGTAACACACACCCATACAATGCGCACCACCCCGCGATGTTTTTCGGAAACCTATCCTACATTGCCACTGCATGTTCCCTATCCTCCCCATGCTGACCACCCCGCGGTGCTTTTCTGCATCCTACATTGCCACGCACTGCCTATATTAATTCAGACCCTCCGATTCACACCACCCCGTGATGTTTTTCTCACTCCTACTAGTGAATGTAATGTAACACACACCCATACAATGCGCACCACTCCGTGATGTTTTTCTCACTCCTACTAGTGAATGTAATGTAACATACACCCATACAATACGCACCACCCCGTGATGTTTTTCTCACTCCTACTAGTGAATGTAATGTAACACACACCCATACAATTCACACCACCCCGCGATGTTTTTCAGAAACCTTTCCTACATTGCCACAGCATGTTCCATGACCTCCCCATCCTGACCACCCCGCGGTGCTTTTATCCATCCCACATTGCCACTCACTGCCTATGCTAATTCAGACCCTCCGATTCACACCACCCCGTGATGTTTTTCTCACTCCTACTAGTGAATGTAATGTAACACACACCCATACAATGCGCACCACCCCGCGAAATTTTTCAGAAAACTATCCTACATTGCCACTGCATGTTCCCTGAGCTCCCCATGCTGACCACCCCGCGGTGCATTTCTCCATCCTACATTGCCACTCACTGCCTATCCTAATTCAGATCCTCCGATTCACACAACCCCGTGATGTTTTTCTCACTCCTACTAGTGAATGTAATGTAACACACACCCATATAACGCGCACCACACCGCGATGTTTTTCAGAAACCTATCCTACATTGCCACTGCATTTTCCCTGACCTCCCCATGCTGACCACCCCGCGGTGCTTTTCTCCATCCTACATTGCCACTCAATGTCTATCCTAATTCAGAACCTCCGATTCACACCACGCCGTGATGTTTTTCTCACTCCTACTAGTGAATGTAATGTAACACACACGCATACAATGCGCACCAACCCTTGATGTTTATGTCACTCCTACTAGTGAATGTAATGTAACACACACCCATACAATGCGCACCACCCCACGAAGTTTTTCAGAAAACTATCCTACATTGCCACTGCATGTTCCCTGACCTCCCCATGCTGACCACCCCGCGGTGCATTTCTCCATCCTACATTGCCACTCATGCCTGTCCTATTTCACACCCTCCGATTCACACCACCCCGTGATGTTTTTCTCACTCCTACTAGTGAATGTAATGTAACACACACCCATAAAATGCGCACCACCCCGCGATGTTTTTCAGAAACCTATCCTACATTGCCCTGCATGTTCCCTGACCTCCCCATGCTGACCACCCCGCGGTGCTTTTCTCCATCCTACATTGCCCCTCACTGCCTATCCTAATTCAGACCCTCTGATTCACACCACCCCGTGATGTTTTTCTCACTCCTACTAGTGAATGTAATGTAACACACAGCCATACAATGCGCACCACCCCGCGATGTTTTTCAAATACCTATCCTACATTGCCACTGCATGTTCCCTGACCTCTACATGCTGACCTCCCCGCGGTGCTTTTCTCCATCTTACATTGCCACTCACTGCCTATCCTAATTCAGAACCTCCAATTCACACCACCCCGTGATGTTTTTCTCACTCCTACTAGTGAATGTAATATAACACACACCCATACAATGAGCACTACCCCGTGATGTTTTTCTCACTCCTACTAGTGAATGTAATGTAACACACACCCATACAATGCGCACCACCCCGCGATGTTTTTCAGAAACCTTTCCTACATTGCCACTGCATGTTCCATGACCTCCCCATCCTGACCACCCCGCGGTGCTTTTATCCATCCCACATTGCCACTCACTGCCTATGCTAATTCAGACCCTCCGATTCACACCACCCCGTGATGTTTTTCTCACTCCTACTAGTGAATGTAATGTAACACACACCCATACAATGCGCACCAACCCTTGATGTTTATCTCACTCCTACTAGTGAATGTAATGTAACACACACCCATACAATGCGCACCACCCCACGAAGTTTTTCAGAAAACTATCCTACATTGCCACTGCATGTTCCCTGACCTCCCCATGCTGACCACCCCGCGGTGCATTTCTCCATCCTACATTGCCACTCACTGCCTGTCCTATTTCACACCCTCCGATTCACACCACCCCGTGATGTTTTTCTCACTCCTACTAGTGAATGTAATGTAACACACACCCATACAATGCGCACCACCCCGCGATGTTTTTCAGAAACCTATCCTACATTGCCCTGCATATTCCCTGACCTCCCCATGCTGACCACCCTGCGGTGATTTTCTCCATCCTACATTGCCCCTCACTGCCTATCCTAATTCAGACCCTCTGATTCACACCACCCCGTGATGTTTTTCTCACTCCTACTAGTGAATGTAATGTAACACACAGCCATACAATGCGCACCACCCCGCGATGTTTTTCAAATACCTATCCTACATTGCCACTGCATGTTCCCTGACCTCTACATGCTGACCTCCCCGCGGTGCTTTTCTCCATCTTACATTGCCACTCACTGCCTATCCTAATTCAGAACCTCCGATTCACACCACCCCGTGATGTTTTTCTCTCTCCTACTAGTGAATGTAATATTACACACACCCATACAATGAGCACTACCCCGTGATGTTTTTCTCACTCCTACTAGTGAATGTAATGTAACACACACCCATACAATGCGCACCACCCCGCGATGTTTTTCAGAAACCTATCCTACATTGCCACTGCATGTTCCCTGACCTCCCCATGCTGACCACCCCGCGGTGCTTTTCTCCATCCTACATTGCCACTCACTGCCTATCCTAATTCAGACCCTCCGATTCACACCACCCCCTGATGTTTTTCTCACTCCTACTAGTGAATGTAATGTAACACACACCCATACAATGCGGACCACCCCGTGATGATATTCTCACTCCTACTAGTGGATGTAATGTAACACACACCCATACAATGTGCATCACCCGTGATGTTTTTCTCACTCCTACTAGTGAATGTAATGTAACACACACCCATACAATGCGCACCACCCCACGATGTTTTTCAGAAAATTATCCTACATTGCCACTGCCTGTTCCCTGCCCTCCCCATGCTGACCACCCCGCGGTGCTTTTTTCCATCCTACATTGCCACTCACTGCCTATCCTAATTCAGTCCATCCGATTCGCACCACCCCGTGATGTTTTTCTCACTCCTACTAGTGAATGTAATGTAACACACTCCCATACAATGCGCACCACCCCGTGAAGTTTTTCAGAAAACTATCCTACATTGCCACTGCATGTTCCCTGACCTCCCCATGCTGACCACCAGGCGGTGCTTTTCTCCATCCTACTTTGCCACTCACTGCCTATCCTAATTCAGACCCTCCGATTCACACCACCCCGTGATGTTTTTCTCACTCCTACTAGTGAATGTAATGTAACACACACCCATACAATGCGCACCAACCCTTGATGTTTATCTCACTCCTACTAGTGAATGTAATGTAACACACACCCATACAATGCGCACCACCCCACGAAGTTTTTCAGAAAACTATCCTATATTGCCACTGCATGTTCCCTGACCTCCCCATGCTGACCACCCCGCGGTGCATTTCTCCATCCTACATTGCCACTCACTGCCTGTCCTAATTCAGACCCTCCGATTCACACCACCCCGTTATGTTTTTCTCACTCCTACTAGTGAATGTAATGTAACACACACCCATACAATGCGCACCACACCGCGATGTTTTTCAGAAACCTATCCTACATTGCCACTGCATTTTCCCTGACCTCCCCATGCTGACCACCCCGCGGTGCTTTTCTCCTTCCTACATTGCCACTCACTGCCTATCCTAATTCAGACCCTAGGATTCACACCACCCCGTGATGTTTTTCTCACTCGTACTAGTGAATGTAATGTTACACACACCCATACAATGAGCACCAGCCCGTGATGTTTTTATCACTCCTACTAGTGAATGTAATGTAACACACACCCATGCAATGCGCCCCACCCAGGGATGTTTTTCTCACTCCTACTAGTGAATGTAATGTAACACACACCCATACAATGCACCCCACCCCGGGATGTTTTTCTCACTCCTACTAGTGAATGTAATGTAACACACAACCATACAATGCGCACCACCCCGTGATGTTTTTCTCACTCCTCCTAGTGAATGTAATGTAACACACAAACATACAATGCGCACCACCCCGCGATGTTTTTCGGAAACCTATCCTACATTGCCACTGCATGTTCCCTGTCCTCCCCATGCTGACCACCCCGCGGTGCTTTTCTCCATCCTACATTGCCACTCACTGCCTATATTAATTCAGACCCTCCGATTCACAACACCCCGTGATGTTTTTCTCACTCCTACTAGTGAATGTAATGTAACACACACCCATACAATGCGCACCACTCCGTGATGTTTTTCTCACTCCTACTAGTGAATGTAATGTAACATACACCCATACAATACGCACCACCCCGTGATGTTTTTCTCACTCCTACTAGTGAATGTAATGTAACACACACCCATACAATGCGCACCACCCCGCGATGTTTTTCAGAAACCTTTCCTACATTGCCACTGCATGTTCCATGACCTCCCCATCCTGACCACCCCGCGGTGCTTTTATCCATCCCACATTGCCACTCACTGCCTATGCTAATTCAGACCCTCCGATTCACACCACCCCGTGATGTTTTTCTCACTCCTACTAGTGAATGTAATGTAACACACACCCATACAATGCGCACCACCCCGCGAAATTTTTCAGAAAACTATCCTACATTGCCACTGCATGTTCCCTGAGCTCCCCATGCTGACCACCCCGCGGTGCATTTCTCCATCCTACATTGCCACTCACTGCCTATCCTAATTCAGATCCTCCGATTCACACAACCCCGTGATGTTTTTCTCACTCCTACTAGTGAATGTAATGTAACACACACCCATATAACGCGCACCACACCGCGATGTTTTTCAGAAACCTATCCTACATTGCCACTGCATTTTCCCTGACCTCCCCATGCTGACCACCCCGCGGTGCTTTTCTCCATCCTACATTGCCACTCAATGTCTATCCTAATTCAGAACCTCCGATTCACACCACGCCGTGATGTTTTTCTCACTCCTACTAGTGAATTTAATGTAACACACACCCATACAATGCGCACCAACCCTTGATGTTTATCTCACTCCTACTAGTGAATGTAATGTAACACACACCCATACAATGCGCACCACCCCACGAAGTTTTTCAGAAAACTATCCTACATTGCCACTGCATGTTCCCTGACCTCCCCATGCTGACCACCCCGCGGTGCATTTCTCCATCCTACATTGCCACTCACTGCCTGTCCTATTTCACACCCTCCGATTCACACCACCCCGTGATGTTTTTCTCACTCCTACTAGTGAATGTAATGTAACACACACCCATACAATGCGCACCACCCCGCGATGTTTTTCAGAAACCTGTCCTACATTGCCCTGCATGTTCCCTGACCTCCCCAGGCTGACCACCCCGCGGTGCTTTTCTCCATCCTACATTGCCCCTCACTGCCTATCCTAATTCAGACCCTCTGATTCACACCACCCCGTGATGTTTTTCTCACTCCTACTAGTGAATGTAATGTAACACACAGCCATACAATGCGCACCACCCCGCGATGTTTTTCAAATACCTATCCTACATTGCCACTGCATGTTCCCTGACCTCTACATGCTGACCTCCCCGCGGTGCTTTTCTCCATCTTACATTGCCACTCACTGCCTATCCTAATTCAGAACCTCCGATTCACACCACCCCGTGATGTTTTTCTCACTCCTACTAGTGAATGTAATATAACACACACCCATACAATGAGCACTACCCCGTGATGTTTTTCTCACTCCTACTAGTGAATGTAATGTAACACACACCCATACAATGCGGACCACCCCGTGATGATATTCTCACTCCTACTAGTGGATGTAATGTAACACACACCCATACAATGTGCATCACCCGTGATGTTTTTCTCACTCCTACTAGTGAATGTAATGTAACACACACCCATACAATGCGCACCACCCCACGATGTTTTTCAGAAAATTATCCTACATTGCCAATGCCTGTTCCCTGACCTCCCCATGCTGACCACCCCGCAGTGCTTTTTTCCATCCTACATTGCCACTCACTGCCTATCCTAATTCAGTCCCTCCGATTCGCACCACCCCGTGATGTTTTTCTCACTCCTACTAGTGAATGTAATGTAACACACTCCCATACAATGCGCACCACCCCGTGAAGTTTTTCAGAAAACTATCCTACATTGCCACTGCATGTTCGCTGACCTCCCCATGCTGACCACCAGGCGGTGCTTTTCTCCATCCTACTTTGCCACTCACTGCCTATCCTAATTCAGACCCTCCGATTCACACCACCCCGTGATGTTTTTCTCACTCCTACTAGTGAATGTAATGTAACACACACCCATACAATGCGCACCAACCCTTGATGTTTATCTCACTCCTACTAGTGAATGTAATGTAACACACACCCATACAATGCGCACCACCCCACGAAGTTTTTCAGAAAACTATCCTATATTGCCACTGCATGTTCCCTGACCTCCCCATGCTGACCACCCCGCGGTGCATTTCTCCATCCTACATTGCCACTCACTGCCTGTCCTAATTCAGACCCTCCGATTCACACCACCCCGTTATGTTTTTCGCACTCCTACTAGTGAATGTAATGTAACACACACCCATACAATGCGCACCACACCGCGATGTTTTTCAGAAACCTATCCTACATTGCCACTGCATTTTCCCTGACCTCCCAATGCTGACCATCCCGCGGTGCTTTTCTCCTTCCTACATTGCCACTCACTGCCTATCCTAATTCAGACCCTAGGATTCACACCACCCCGTGATGTTTTTCTCACTCGTACTAGTGAATGTAATGTTACACACACCCATACAATGCGCACCAGCCCGTGATGTTTTTCTCACTCCTACTAGTGAATGTAATGTAACACACACCCATACAATGCCCACCACCCCGCGATGTTTTTCAGAAACCTATCCTACATTGCCACTGCATGTTCCCTGACCTCCCCATGCTGACCACCCCGCGGTGCTTTTCTCCATCCTACATTGGCACTCATTGCCTATCCTAATTCAGACCCTCCGATTCGCACCACCCCGTGATGTTTTTCTCACTCCTACTAGTGAATGTAATGTAACACACACCCACACAATGCGCACCACCCCGCGATGTTTTTCAGAAACCTATCCTACATTGCCACTGCATGTTCCCTGACCTCCCCATGCTGACCACCCCGCGGTGCTTTTCTCCATCCTACATTGCCACTCACTGCCTATCCTAATTCAGACCCTCCGATTCACACCACCCCGTGATGTTTTTCTCACTCCTACTAGAGAATGTAATGTAACACACACCCATTCAAGAGCACCACCCCGTTATTTTTTTTCACTCCTACTAGTGAATGTAATGTAACACACACCCATACAATGCGCACCACCCCGTGATGATTTTCTCACTCCTACTAGTGAATGTAATGTAACACACACCCGTACAATGCGCACCACCCCGTGATGTTATTCTCACTCCTACTAGTGAATGTAATGTAACACACACCCATACAATGCACACCACCCCGCGATGTTTTTCAGAAACGTATCCTACATTGCCACTGCATGTTCCCTGACCTCCCCATGATGACCACCCCGCGGAGCTTTTCTCCATCCTACATTGCCACTCACTGCCTATCCTAATTCAGACCCTCCGATTTACACCACCCCGCGATGTTTTTCTCACTCCTACTAGTGAATGTAATTTAACACACCCCCAACAATGCGCACCACCACGCGATGTTTTTCAGAAACCTATCCTACATTGCCACTGCATGTTCCCTGACTTCCCCATGCTGACCACCCCACGGTGCTTTTCTCCATCCTACATTGCCACTCACTGCCTACCCTAATTCAGACCCTCCGATTCACACCACCCCGTGATGTTTTTCTCACTCCTACTAGTGAATGTAATGTAACACACACCCATACAAGGCGCGCCACCCCGTGATGTTTTTCTCACTCCTACTAGTGAATGTAATGTAACACACACCCATACAATGCGCACAACCCCTCGATTTTTTTCGGAAACCTATCCTACAATGCCACTGCATGTTCCCTGTCCTCCCCATGCTGACCACCCCGCGGTGCTTTTCTCCATCCTACATTGCCACTCACTGCCTATCCTAATTCAGACCCTCCGATTCACACCACCCCGTGATGTTTTTCTCACTCCTACTAGTGAATGTAATGTAACACACATCCATACAATGCGCCCCACCCAGGGATGTTTTTCTCACTCCTACTAGTGAATGTAATGTAACACACACCCATACAATGCGCCCCACCCCGGGATGTTTTTCTCACTCCTACTAGTGAATGTAATGTAACACACAACCATACAATGCGTACCACCCCGTGATGTTTTTCTCACTCCTACTAGTGAATGTAATGTAACACACACCCATACAATGCGCACCACCCCGCGATGTTTTTCGGAAACCTATCCTTCATTGCCACTGCATGTTCCCTGTCCTCCCCATGCTGACCACCCCGCGGTGCTTTTCTCCATCCTACATTGCCACTCACTGCCTATATTAATTCAGACCCTATGATTCACACCACCCCGTGATGTTTTTCTCACTCCTACTAGTGAATGTAATGTAACACACACCCATACAATGCGCACCACTCCGTGATGTTTTTCTCACTCCTACTAGTGAATGTAATGTAACATACACCCATACAATACGCACCACCCCGTGATGTTTTTCTCACTCCTACTAGTGAATGTAATGTAACACACACCCATACAATGCGCACCACCCCGCGATGTTTTTCAGAAACATTTCCTACATTGCCACTGCATGTTCCATGACCTCCCCATCCTGACCACCCCGCGGTGCTTTTATCCATCCCACATTGCCACTCACTGCCTATGCTAATACAGACCCTCCGATTCACACCACCCCGTGATGTTTTTCTCACTCCTGCTAGTGAATGTAATGTAACACACACCCATATAATGCGCACCACCCCGCGAAATTTTTCAGACAACTATCCTACATTGCCACTGCATGTTCCCTGAGCTCCCAATGCTGACCACCCCGCGGTGCATTTCTCCATCCTACATTGCCACTCACTGCCTATCCTAATTCAGATCCTCCGATTCACACAACCCCGTGATGTTTTTCTCACTCCTACTAGTGAATGTAATGTAACACACACCCATATAACGCGCACCACACCGCGATGTTTTGCAGAAACCTATCCTACGTTGCCACTGCATTTTCCCTGACCTCCCCATGCTGACCACCCCGCGGTGCTTTTCTCCATCCTACATTGCCACTCAATGTCTATCCTAATTCAGAACCTCCGATTCACACCACGCCGTGATGTTTTTCTCACTCCTACTAGTGAATGTAATGTAACACACACCCATACAATGCGCACCACCCCGCGATGTTTTTCGGAAACCTATCCTACATTGCCACTGCATGTTCCCTATCCTCCCCATGCTGACCACCCCGCGGTGCTTTTCTGCATCCTACATTGCCACTCACTGCCTATATTAATTCAGACCCTCCGATTCACACCACCCCGTGATGTTTTTCTCACTCCTACTAGTGAATGTAATGTAACACACACCCATACAATGCGCACCACTCCGTGATGTTTTTCTCACTCCTACTAGTGAATGTAATGTAACATACACCCATACAATACGCACCACCCCGTGATGTTTTTCTCACTCCTACTAGTGAATGTAATGTAACACACACCCATACAATTCACACCACCCCGCGATGTTTTTCAGAAACCTTTCCTACATTGCCACAGCATGTTCCATGACCTCCCCATCCTGACCACCCCGCGGTGCTTTTATCCATCCCACATTGCCACTCACTGCCTATGCTAATTCAGACCCTCCGATTCACACCACCCCGTGATGTTTTTCTCACTCCTACTAGTGAATGTAATGTAACACACACCCATACAATGCGCACCACCCCGCGAAATTTTTCAGAAAACTATCCTACATTGCCACTGCATGTTCCCTGAGCTCCCCATGCTGACCACCCCGCGGTGCATTTCTCCATCCTACATTGCCACTCACTGCCTATCCTAATTCAGATCCTCCGATTCACACAACCCCGTGATGTTTTTCTCACTCCTACTAGTGAATGTAATGTAACACACACCCATATAACGCGCACCACACCGCGATGTTTTTCAGAAACCTATCCTACATTGCCACTGCATTTTCCCTGACCTCCCCATGCTGACCACCCCGCGGTGCTTTTCTCCATCCTACATTGCCACTCAATGTCTATCCTAATTCAGAACCTCCGATTCACACCACGCCGTGATGTTTTTCTCACTCCTACTAGTGAATGTAATGTAACACACACCCATACAATGCGCACCAACCCTTGATGTTTATCTCACTCCTACTAGTGAATGTAATGTAACACACACCCATACAATGCGCACCACCCCACGAAGTTTTTCAGAAAACTATCCTACATTGCCACTGCATGTTCCCTGACCTCCCCATGCTGACCACCCCGCGGTGCATTTCTCCATCCTACATTGCCACTCACTGCCTGTCCTATTTCACACCCTCCGATTCACACCACCCCGTGATGTTTTTCTCACTCCTACTAGTGAATGTAATGTAACACACACCCATAAAATGCGCACCACCCCGCGATGTTTTTCAGAAACCTATCCTACATTGCCCTGCATGTTCCCTGACCTCCCCATGCTGACCACCCCGCGGTGCTTTTCTCCATCCTACATTGCCCCTCACTGCCTATCCTAATTCAGACCCTCTGATTCACACCACCCCGTGATGTTTTTCTCACTCCTACTAGTGAATGTAATGTAACACACAGCCATACAATGCGCACCACCCCGCGATGTTTTTCAAATACCTATCCTACATTGCCACTGCATGTTCCCTGACCTCTACATGCTGACCTCCCCGCGGTGCTTTTCTCCATCTTACATTGCCACTCACTGCCTATCCTAATTCAGAACCTCCAATTCACACCACCCCGTGATGTTTTTCTCACTCCTACTAGTGAATGTAATATAACACACACCCATACAATGAGCACTACCCCGTGATGTTTTTCTCACTCCTACTAGTGAATGTAATGTAACACACACCCATACAATGCGCACCACCCCGCGATGTTTTTCAGAAACCTATCCTACATTGCCACTGCATGTTCCCTGACCTCCCCATGCTGACCACCCCGCGGTGCTTTTCTCCATCCTACATTGCCACTCACTGCCTATCCTAATTCAGACCCTCCGATTCACACCACCCCCTGATGTTTTTCTCACTCCTACTAGTGAATGTAATGTAACACACACCCATACAATGCGGACCACCCCGTGATGATATTCTCACTCCTACTAGTGGATGTAATGTAACACACACCCATACAATGTGCATCACCCGTGATGTTTTTCTCACTCCTACTAGTGAATGTAATGTAACACACACCCATACAATGCGCACCACCCCACGATGTTTTTCAGAAAATTATCCTACATTGCCACTGCCTGTTCCCTGACCTCCCCATGCTGACCACCCCGCGGTGCTTTTTTCCATCCTACATTGCCACTCACTGCCTATGCTAATTCAGACCCTCCGATTCACACCACCCCGTGATGTTTTTCTCACTCCTACTAGTGAATGTAATGTAACACACACCCATACAATGCGCACCACCCCGCGAAATTTTTCAGAAAACTATCCTACATTGCCACTGCATGTTCCCTGACCTCCCCATGCTGACCACCAGGCGGTGCTTTTCTCCATCCTACTTTGCCACTCACTGCCTATCCTAATTCAGACCCTCCGATTCACACCACCCCGTGATGTTTTTCTCACTCCTACTAGTGAATGTAATGTAACACACACCCATACAATGCGCACCAACCCTTGATGTTTATCTCACTCCTACTAGTGAATGTAATGTAACACACACCCATATAATGCGCACCACCCCACGAAGTTTTTCAGAAAACTATCCTATATTGCCACTGCATGTTCCCTGACCTCCCCATGCTGACCACCCCGCGGTGCATTTCTCCATCCTACATTGCCACTCACTGCCTGTCCTAATTCAGACCCTCCGATTCACACCACCCCGTTATGTTTTTCTCACTCCTACTAGTGAATGTAATGTAACACACACCCATACAATGCGCACCACACCGCGATGTTTTTCAGAAACCTATCCTACATTGCCACTGCATTTTCCCTGACCTCCCCATGCTGACCACCCCGCGGTGCTTTTCTCCTTCCTACATTGCCACTCACTGCCTATCCTAATTCAGACCCTAGGATTCACACCACCCCGTGATGTTTTTCTCACTCGTACTAGTGAATGTAATGTTACACACACCCATACAATGCGCACCAGCCCGTGATGTTTTTCTCACTCCTACTAGTGAATGTAATGTAACACACACCCATGCAATGCGCCCCACCCAGGGATGTTTTTCTCACTCCTACTAGTGAATGTAATGTAACACACACCCATACAATGCACCCCACCCCGGGATGTTTTTCTTACTCCTACTAGTGAATGTAATGTAACACACAACCATACAATGCGCACCACCCCGTGATGTTTTTCTCACTCCTCCTAGTGAATGTAATGTAACACACACCCATACAATGCGCACCACCCCGCGATGTTTTTCGGAAACCTATCCTACATTGCCACTGCATGTTCCCTGTCCTCCCCATGCTGACCACCCCGCGGTGCTTTTCTCCATCCTACATTGCCACTCACTGCCTATATTAATTCAGACCCTCCGATTCACAACACCCCGTGATGTTTTTCTCACTCCTACTAGTGAATGTAATGTAACACACACCCATACAATGCGCACCACTCCGTGATGTTTTTCTCACTCCTACTAGTGAATGTAATGTAACATACACCATACAATACGCACCACCCCGTGATGTTTTTCTCACTCCTACTAGTGAATGTAATGTAACACACACCCATACAATGCGCACCACCCCGCGATGTTTTTCAGAAACCTTACCTACATTGCCACTGCATGTTCCATGACATCCCCATCCTGACCACCCCGCGGTGCTTTTATCCATCCCACATTGCCACTCACTGCCTATGCTAATTCAGACCCTCCGATTCACACCACCCCGTGATGTTTTTCTCACTCCTACTAGTGAATGTAATGTAACACACACCCATACAATGCGCACCACCCCGCGAAATTTTTCAGAAAACTATCCTACATTGCCACTGCATGTTCCCTGAGCTCCCCATGCTGACCACCCCGCGGTGCATTTCTCCATCCTACATTGCCACTCACTGCCTATCCTAAATCAGATCCTCCGATTCACACAACCCCGTGATGTTTTTCTCACTCCTACTAGTGAATGTAATGTAACACACACCCTTATAACGCGCACCACACCGCGATGTTTTTCAGAAACCTATCCTACATTGCCACTGCATTTTCCCTGACCTCCCCATGCTGACCACCCCGCGGTGCTTTTCTCCATCCTACATTGCCACTCAATGTCTATCCTAATTCAGAACCTCCGATTCACACCACGCCGTGATGTTTTTCTCACTCCTACTAGTGAATGTAATGTAACACACACCCATACAATGCGCACCAACCCTTGATGTTTATCTCACTCCTACTAGTGAATGTAATGTAACACACACCCATACAATGCGCACCACCCCACGAAGTTTTTCAGAAAACTATCCTACATTGCCACTGCATGTTCCCTGACCTCCCCATGCTGACCACCCCGCGGTGCATTTCTCCATCCTACATTGCCACTCACTGCCTGTCCTATTTCACACCCTCCGATTCACACCACCCCGTGATGTTTTTCTCACTCCTACTAGTGAATGTAATGTAACACACACCCATAAAATGCGCACCACCCCGCGATGTTTTTCAGAAAACTATCCTACATTGCCCTGCATGTTCCCTGACCTCCCCATGCTGACCACCCCGCGGTGCTTTTCTCCATCCTACATTGCCCCTCACTGCCTATCCTAATTCAGACCCTCTGATTCACACCACCCCGTGATGTTTTTCTCACTCCTACTAGTGAATGTAATGTAACACACAGCCATACAATGCGCACCACCCCGCGATGTTTTTCAAATACCTATCCTACATTGCCACTGCATGTTCCCTGACCTCTACATGCTGACCTCCCCGCGGTGCTTTTCTCCATCTTACATTGCCACTCACTGCCTATCCTAATTCAGAACCTCCAATTCACACCACCCCGTGATGTTTTTCTCACTCCTACTAGTGAATGTAATATAACACACACCCATACAATGAGCACTACCCCGTGATGTTTTTCTCACTCCTACTAGTGAATGTAATGTAACACACACCCATACAATGCGCACCACCCCGCGATGTTTTTCAGAAACCTATCCTACATTGCCACTGCATGTTCCCTGACCTCCCCATGCTGACCACCCCGCGGTGCTTTTCTCCATCCTACATTGCCACTCACTGCCTATCCTAATTCAGACCCTCCGATTCACACCACCCCCTGATGTTTTTCTCACTCCTACTAGTGAATGTAATGTAACACACACCCATACAATGCGGACCACCCCGTGATGATATTCTCACTCCTACTAGTGGATGTAATGTAACACACACCCATACAATGTGCATCACCCGTGATGTTTTTCTCACTCCTACTAGTGAATGTAATGTAACACACACCCATACAATGCGCACCACCCCACGATGTTTTTCAGAAAATTATCCTACATTGCCACTGCCTGTTCCCTGACCTCCCCATGCTGACCACCCCGCGGTGCTTTTTTCCATCCTACATTGCCACTCACTGCCTATCCTATTTCAGTCCCTCCGATTCGCACCACCCCGTGATGTTTTTCTCACTCCTACTAGTGAATGTATTGTAACACACTCCCATACAATGCGCACCACCCCGTGAAGTTTTTCAGAAAACTATCCTACATTGCCACTGCATGTTCCCTGACCTCCCCATGCTGACCACCAGGCGGTGCTTTTCTCCATCCTACTTTGCCACTCACTGCCTATCCTAATTCAGACCCTCCGATTCACACCACCCCGTGATGTTTTTCTCACTCCTAATAGTGAATGTAATGTAACACACACCCATACAATGCGCACCAACCCTTGATGTTTATCTCACTCCTACTAGTGAATGTAATGTAACACACACCCATACAATGCGCACCACCCCACGAAGTTTTTCAGAAAACTATCCTATATTGCCACTGCATGTTCCCTGACCTCCCCATGCTGACCACCCCGCGGTGCATTTCTCCATCCTACATTGCCACTCACTGCCTGTCCTAATTCACACCCTCCGATTCACACCACCCCGTTATGTTTTTCTCACTCCTACTAGTGAATGTAATGTAACACACACCCATACAATGCGCACCACACCGCGATGTTTTTCAGAAACCTATCCTACATTGCCACTGCATTTTCCCTGACCTCCCCATGCTGACCACCCCGCGGTGCTTTTCTCCTTCCTACATTGCCACTCACTGCCTATCCTAATTCAGACCCTAGGATTCACACCACCCCGTGATGTTTTTCTCACTCGTACTAGTGAATGTAATGTTACACACACCCATACAATGCGCACCAGCCCGTGATGTTTTTCTCACTCCTACTAGTGAATGTAATGTAACACACACCCATGCAATGCGCCCCACCCAGGGATGTTTTTCTCACTCCTACTAGTGAATGTAATGTAACACACACCCATACAATGCACCCCACCCCGGGATGTTTTTCTCACTCCTACTAGTGAATGTAATGTAACACACAACCATACAATGCGCACCACCCCGTGATGTTTTTCTCACTCCTCCTAGTGAATGTAATGTAACACACACCCATACAATGCGCACCACCCCGCGATGTTTTTCGGAAACCTATCCTACATTGCCACTGCATGTTCCCTATCCTCCCCATGCTGACCACCCCGCGGTGCTTTTCTGCATCCTACATTGCCACGCACTGCCTATATTAATTCAGACCCTCCGATTCACACCACCCCGTGATGTTTTTCTCACTCCTACTAGTGAATGTAATGTAACACACACCCATACAATGCGCACCACTCCGTGATGTTTTTCTCACTCCTACTAGTGAATGTAATGTAACATACACCCATACAATACGCACCACCCCGTGATGTTTTTCTCACTCCTACTAGTGAATGTAATGTAACACACACCCATACAATTCACACCACCCCGCGATGTTTTTCAGAAACCTTTCCTACATTGCCACAGCATGTTCCATGACCTCCCCATCCTGACCACCCCGCGGTGCTTTTATCCATCCCACATTGCCACTCACTGCCTATGCTAATTCAGACCCTCCGATTCACACCACCCCGTGATGTTTTTCTCACTCCTACTAGTGAATGTAATGTAACACACACCCATACAATGCGCACCACCCCGCGAAATTTTTCAGAAAACTATCCTACATTGCCACTGCATGTTCCCTGAGCTCCCCATGCTGACCACCCCGCGGTGCATTTCTCCATCCTACATTGCCACTCACTGCCTATCCTAATTCAGATCCTCCGATTCACACAACCCCGTGATGTTTTTCTCACTCCTACTAGTGAATGTAATGTAACACACACCCATATAACGCGCACCACACCGCGATGTTTTTCAGAAACCTATCCTACATTGCCACTGCATTTTCCCTGACCTCCCCATGCTGACCACCCCGCGGTGCTTTTCTCCATCCTACATTGCCACTCAATGTCTATCCTAATTCAGAACCTCCGATTCACACCACGCCGTGATGTTTTTCTCACTCCTACTAGTGAATGTAATGTAACACACACGCATACAATGCGCACCAACCCTTGATGTTTATGTCACTCCTACTAGTGAATGTAATGTAACACACACCCATACAATGCGCACCACCCCACGAAGTTTTTCAGAAAACTATCCTACATTGCCACTGCATGTTCCCTGACCTCCCCATGCTGACCACCCCGCGGTGCATTTCTCCATCCTACATTGCCACTCACTGCCTGTCCTATTTCACACCCTCCGATTCACACCACCCCGTGATGTTTTTCTCACTCCTACTAGTGAATGTAATGTAACACACACCCATAAAATGCGCACCACCCCGCGATGTTTTTCAGAAACCTATCCTACATTGCCCTGCATGTTCCCTGACCTCCCCATGCTGACCACCCCGCGGTGCTTTTCTCCATCCTACATTGCCCCTCACTGCCTATCCTAATTCAGACCCTCTGATTCACACCACCCCGTGATGTTTTTCTCACTCCTACTAGTGAATGTAATGTAACACACAGCCATACAATGCGCACCACCCCGCGATGTTTTTCAAATACCTATCCTACATTGCCACTGCATGTTCCCTGACCTCTACATGCTGACCTCCCCGCGGTGCTTTTCTCCATCTTACATTGCCACTCACTGCCTATCCTAATTCAGAACCTCCAATTCACACCACCCCGTGATGTTTTTCTCACTCCTACTAGTGAATGTAATATAACACACACCCATACAATGAGCACTACCCCGTGATGTTTTTCTCACTCCTACTAGTGAATGTAATGTAACACACACCCATACAATGCGCACCACCCCGCGATGTTTTTCAGAAACCTATCCTACATTGCCACTGCATGTTCCCTGACCTCCCCATGCTGACCACCCCGCGGTGCTTTTCTCCATCCTACATTGCCACTCACTGCCTATCCTAATTCAGACCCTCCGATTCACACCACCCCCTGATGTTTTTCTCACTCCTACTAGTGAATGTAATGTAACACACACCCATACAATGCGGACCACCCCGTGATGATATTCTCACTCCTACTAGTGGATGTAATGTAACACACACCCATACAATGTGCATCACCCGTGATGTTTTTCTCACTCCTACTAGTGAATGTAATGTAACACACACCCATACAATGCGCACCACCCCACGATGTTTTTCAGAAAATTATCCTACATTGCCACTGCCTGTTCCCTGACCTCCCCATGCTGACCACCCCGCGGTGCTTTTTTCCATCCTACATTGCCACTCACTGCCTATCCTAATTCAGTCCCTCCGATTCGCACCACCCCGTGATGTTTTTCTCACTCCTACTAGTGAATGTAATGTAACACACTCCCATACAATGCGCACCACCCCGTGAAGTTTTTCAGAAAACTATCCTACATTGCCACTGCATGTTCCCTGACCTCCCCATGCTGACCACCAGGCGGTGCTTTTCTCCATCCTACTTTGCCACTCACTGCCTATCCTAATTCAGACCCTCCGATTCACACCACCCCGTGATGTTTTTCTCACTCCTACTAGTGAATGTAATGTAACACACACCCATACAATGCGCACCAACCCTTGATGTTTATCTCACTCCTACTAGTGAATGTAATGTAACACACACCCATACAATGCGCACCACCCCACGAAGTTTTTCAGAAAACTATCCTATATTGCCACTGCATGTTCCCTGACCTCCCCATGCTGACCACCCCGCGGTGCATTTCTCCATCCTACATTGCCACTCACTGCCTGTCCTAATTCAGACCCTCCGATTCACACCACCCCGTTATGTTTTTCTCACTCCTACTAGTGAATGTAATGTAACACACACCCATACAATGCGCACCACACCGCGATGTTTTTCAGAAACCTATCCTACATTGCCACTGCATTTTCCCTGACCTCCCCATGCTGACCACCCCGCGGTGCTTTTCTCCTTCCTACATTGCCACTCACTGCCTATCCTAATTCAGACCCTAGGATTCACACCACCCCGTGATGTTTTTCTCACTCGTACTAGTGAATGTAATGTTACACACACCCATACAATGCGCACCAGCCCGTGATGTTTTTCTCACTCCTACTAGTGAATGTAATGTAACACACACCCATGCAATGCGCCCCACCCAGGGATGTTTTTCTCACTCCTACTAGTGAATGTAATGTAACACACACCCATACAATGCACCCCACCCCGGGATGTTTTTCTCACTCCTACTAGTGAATGTAATGTAACACACAACCATACAATGCGCACCACCCCGTGATGTTTTTCTCACTCCTCCTAGTGAATGTAATGTAACACACACCCATACAATGCGCACCACCCCGCGATGTTTTTCGGAAACCTATCCTACATTGCCACTGCATGTTCCCTGTCCTCCCCATGCTGACCACCCCGCGGTGCTTTTCTCCATCCTACATTGCCACTCACTGCCTATATTAATTCAGACCCTCCGATTCACAACACCCCGTGATGTTTTTCTCACTCCTACTAGTGAATGTAATGTAACACACACCCATACAATGCGCACCACTCCGTGATGTTTTTCTCACTCCTACTAGTGAATGTAATGTAACATACACCATACAATACGCACCACCCCGTGATGTTTTTCTCACTCCTACTAGTGAATGTAATGTAACACACACCCATACAATGCGCACCACCCCGCGATGTTTTTCAGAAACCTTTCCTACATTGCCACTGCATGTTCCATGACCTCCCCATCCTGACCACCCCGCGGTGCTTTTATCCATCCCACATTGCCACTCACTGCCTATGCTAATTCAGACCCTCCGATTCACACCACCCCGTGATGTTTTTCTCACTCCTACTAGTGAATGTAATGTAACACACACCCATACAATGCGCACCACCCCGCGAAATTTTTCAGAAAACTATCCTACATTGCCACTGCATGTTCCCTGAGCTCCTCATGCTGACCACCCCGCGGTGCATTTCTCCATCCTACATTGCCACTCACTGCCTATCCTAATTCAGATCCTCCGATTCACACAACCCCGTGATGTTTTTCTCACTCCTACTAGTGAACGTAATGTAACACACACCCATATAACGCGCACCACACCGCGATGTTTTTCAGAAACCTATCCTACATTGCCAATGCATTTTCCCTGACCTCCCCATGCTGACCACCCCGCGGTGCTTTTCTCCATCCTACATTGCCACTCAATGTCTATCCTAATTCAGAACCTCCGATTCACACCACGCCGTGATGTTTTTCTCACTCCTACTAGTGAATGTAATGTAACACACACCCATACAATGCGCACCAACCCTTGATGTTTATCTCACTCCTACTAGTGAATGTAATGTAACACACACCCATACAATGCGCACCACCCCACGAAGTTTTTCAGAAAACTATCCTACATTGCCACTGCATGTTCCCTGACCTCCCCATGCTGACCACCCCGCGGTCATTTCTCCATCCTACATTGCCACTCACTGCCTGTCCTATTTCACACCCTCCGATTCACACCACCCCGTTATGTTTTTCTCACTCCTACTAGTGAATGTAATGTAACACACACCCATACAATGCGCACCACCCCGCGATGTTTTTCAGAAACCTATCCTACATTGCCCTGCATGTTCCCTGACATCCCCATGCTGACCACCCCGCGGTGCTTTTCTCCATCCTACATTGCCCCTCACTGCCTATCCTAATTCAGACCCTCTGATTCACACCACCCCGTGATGTTTTTCTCACTCCTACTAGTGAATGTAATGTAACACACAGCCATACAATGCGCACCACCCCGCGATGTTTTTCAAATACCTATCCTACATTGCCACTGCATGTTCCCTGACCTCTACATGCTGACCTCCCCGCGGTGCTTTTCTCCATCTTACATTGCCACTCACTGCCTATCCTAATTCAGAACCTCCGATTCACACCACCCCGTGATGTTTTTCTCACTCCTACTAGTGAATGTAATGTAACACACACCCATGCAATGCGCCCCACCCAGGGATGTTTTTCTCACTCCTACTAGTGAATGTAATGTAACACACACCCATACAATGCACCCCACCCCGGGATGTTTTTCTCACTCCTACTAGTGAATGTAATGTAACACACAACCATACAATGCGCACCACCCCGTGATGTTTTTCTCACTCCTCCTAGTGAATGTAATGTAACACACACCCATACAATGCGCACCACCCCGCGATGTTTTTCGGAAACCTATCCTACATTGCCACTGCATGTTCCCTGTCCTCCCCATGCTGACCACCCCGCGGTGCTTTTCTCCATCCTACATTGCCACTCACTGCCTATATTAATTCAGACCCTCCGATTCACAACACCCCGTGATGTTTTTCTCACTCCTACTAGTGAATGTAATGTAACACACACCCATACAATGCGCACCACTCCGTGATGTTTTTCTCACTCCTACTAGCGAATGTAATGTAACATACACCCATACAATACGCACCACCCCGTGATGTTTTTCTCACTCCTACTAGTGAATGTAATGTAACACACACCCATACAATGCGCACCACCCCGCGATGTTTTTCAGAAACCTTTCCTACATTGCCACTGCATGTTCCATGACCTCCCCATCCTGACCACCCCGCGGTGCTTTTATCCATCCCACATTGCCACTCACTGCCTATGCTAATTCAGACCCTCCGATTCACACCACCCCGTGATGTTTTTCTCACTCCTACTAGTGAATGTAATGTAACACACACCCATACAATGCGCACCAACCCTTGATGTTTATCTCACTCCTACTAGTGAATGTAATGTAACACACACCCATACAATGCGCACCACCCCACGAAGTTTTTCAGAAAACTATCCTACATTGCCACTGCATGTTCCCTGACCTCCCCATGCTGACCACCCCGCGGTGCATTTCTCCATCCTACATTGCCACTCACTGCCTGTCCTATTTCACACCCTCCGATTCACACCACCCCGTGATGTTTTTCTCACTCCTACTAGTGAATGTAATGTAACACACACCCATACAATGCGCACCACCCCGCGATGTTTTTCAGAAACCTATCCTACATTGCCCTGCATGTTCCCTGACCTCCCCATGCTGACCACCCTGCGGTGATTTTCTCCATCCTACATTGCCCCTCACTGCCTATCCTAATTCAGACCCTCTGATTCACACCACCCCGTGATGTTTTTCTCACTCCTACTAGTGAATGTAATGTAACACACAGCCATACAATGCGCACCACCCCGCGATGTTTTTCAAATACCTATCCTACATTGCCACTGCATGTTCCCTGACCTCTACATGCTGACCTCCCCGCGGTGCTTTTCTCCATCTTACATTGCCACTCACTGCCTATCCTAATTCAGAACCTCCGATTCACACCACCCCGTGATGTTTTTCTCTCTCCTACTAGTGAATGTAATATTACACACACCCATACAATGAGCACTACCCCGTGATGTTTTTCTCACTCCTACTAGTGAATGTAATGTAACACACACCCATACAATGCGCACCACCCCGCGATGTTTTTCAGAAACCTATCCTACATTGCCACTGCATGTTCCCTGACCTCCCCATGCTGACCACCCCGCGGTGCTTTTCTCCATCCTACATTGCCACTCACTGCCTATCCTAATTCAGACCCTCCGATTCACACCACCCCCTGATGTTTTTCTCACTCCTACTAGTGAATGTAATGTAACACACACCCATACAATGCGGACCACCCCGTGATGATATTCTCACTCCTACTAGTGGATGTAATGTAACACACACCCATACAATGTGCATCACCCGTGATGTTTTTCTCACTCCTACTAGTGAATGTAATGTAACACACACCCATACAATGCGCACCACCCCACGATGTTTTTCAGAAAATTATCCTACATTGCCACTGCCTGTTCCCTGCCCTCCCCATGCTGACCACCCCGCGGTGCTTTTTTCCATCCTACATTGCCACTCACTGCCTATCCTAATTCAGTCCATCCGATTCGCACCACCCCGTTTTGTTTTTCTCACTCCTACTAGTGAATGTAATGTAACACACTCCCATACAATGCGCACCACCCCGTGAAGTTTTTCAGAAAACTATCCTACATTGCCACTGCATGTTCCCTGACCTCCCCATGCTGACCACCAGGCGGTGCTTTTCTCCATCCTACTTTGCCACTCACTGCCTATCCTAATTCAGACCCTCCGATTCACACCACCCCGTGATGTTTTTCTCACTCCTACTAGTGAATGTAATGTAACACACACCCATACAATGCGCACCAACCCTTGATGTTTATCTCACTCCTACTAGTGAATGTAATGTAACACACACCCATACAATGCGCACCACCCCACGAAGTTTTTCAGAAAACTATCCTATATTGCCACTGCATGTTCCCTGACCTCCCCATGCTGACCACCCCGCGGTGCATTTCTCCATCCTACATTGCCACTCACTGCCTGTCCTAATTCAGACCCTCCGATTCACACCACCCCGTTATGTTTTTCTCACTCCTACTAGTGAATGTAATGTAACACACACCCATACAATGCGCACCACACCGCGATGTTTTTCAGAAACCTATCCTACATTGCCACTGCATTTTCCCTGACCTCCCCATGCTGACCACCCCGCGGTGCTTTTCTCCTTCCTACATTGCCACTCACTGCCTATCCTAATTCAGACCCTAGGATTCACACCACCCCGTGATGTTTTTCTCACTCGTACTAGTGAATGTAATGTTACACACACCCATACAATGAGCACCAGCCCGTGATGTTTTTATCACTCCTACTAGTGAATGTAATGTAACACACACCCATGCAATGCGCCCCACCCAGGGATGTTTTTCTCACTCCTACTAGTGAATGTAATGTAACACACACCCATACAATGCACCCCACCCCGGGATGTTTTTCTCACTCCTACTAGTGAATGTAATGTAACACACAACCATACAATGCGCACCACCCCGTGATGTTTTTCTCACTCCTCCTAGTGAATGTAATGTAACACACAAACATACAATGCGCACCACCCCGCGATGTTTTTCGGAAACCTATCCTACATTGCCACTGCATGTTCCCTGTCCTCCCCATGCTGACCACCCCGCGGTGCTTTTCTCCATCCTACATTGCCACTCACTGCCTATATTAATTCAGACCCTCCGATTCACAACACCCCGTGATGTTTTTCTCACTCCTACTAGTGAATGTAATGTAACACACACCCATACAATGCGCACCACTCCGTGATGTTTTTCTCACTCCTACTAGTGAATGTAATGTAACATACACCCATACAATACGCACCACCCCGTGATGTTTTTCTCACTCCTACTAGTGAATGTAATGTAACACACACCCATACAATGCGCACCACCCCGCGATGTTTTTCAGAAACCTTTCCTACATTGCCACTGCATGTTCCATGACCTCCCCATCCTGACCACCCCGCGGTGCTTTTATCCATCCCACATTGCCACTCACTGCCTATGCTAATTCAGACCCTCCGATTCACACCACCCCGTGATGTTTTTCTCACTCCTACTAGTGAATGTAATGTAACACACACCCATACAATGCGCACCACCCCGCGAAATTTTTCAGAAAACTATCCTACATTGCCACTGCATGTTCCCTGAGCTCCCCATGCTGACCACCCCGCGGTGCATTTCTCCATCCTACATTGCCACTCACTGCCTATCCTAATTCAGATCCTCCGATTCACACAACCCCGTGATGTTTTTCTCACTCCTACTAGTGAATGTAATGTAACACACACCCATATAACACGCACCACACCGCGATGTTTTTCAGAAACCTATCCTACATTGCCACTGCATTTTCCCTGACCTCCCCATGCTGACCACCCCGCGGTGCTTTTCTCCATCCTACATTGCCACTCAATGTCTATCCTAATTCAGAACCTCCGATTCACACCACGCCGTGATGTTTTTCTCACTCCTACTAGTGAATTTAATGTAACACACACCCATACAATGCGCACCAACCCTTGATGTTTATCTCACTCCTACTAGTGAATGTAATGTAACACACACCCATACAATGCGCACCACCCCACGAAGTTTTTCAGAAAACTATCCTACATTGCCACTGCATGTTCCCTGACCTCCCCATGCTGACCACCCCGCGGTGCATTTCTCCATCCTACATTGCCACTCACTGCCTGTCCTATTTCACACCCTCCGATTCACACCACCCCGTGATGTTTTTCTCACTCCTACTAGTGAATGTAATGTAACACACACCCATACAATGCGCACCACCCCGCGATGTTTTTCAGAAACCTGTCCTACATTGCCCTGCATGTTCCCTGACCTCCCCAGGCTGACCACCCCGCGGTGCTTTTCTCCATCCTACATTGCCCCTCACTGCCTATCCTAATTCAGACCCTCTGATTCACACCACCCCGTGATGTTTTTCTCACTCCTACTAGTGAATGTAATGTAACACACAGCCATACAATGCGCACCACCCCGCGATGTTTTTCAAATACCTATCCTACATTGCCACTGCATGTTCCCTGACCTCTACATGCTGACCTCCCCGCGGTGCTTTTCTCCATCTTACATTGCCACTCACTGCCTATCCTAATTCAGAACCTCCGATTCACACCACCCCGTGATGTTTTTCTCACTCCTACTAGTGAATGTAATATAACACACACCCATACAATGAGCACTACCCCGTGATGTTTTTCTCACTCCTACTAGTGAATGTAATGTAACACACACCCATACAATGCGGACCACCCCGTGATGATATTCTCACTCCTACTAGTGGATGTAATGTAACACACACCCATACAATGTGCATCACCCGTGATGTTTTTCTCACTCCTACTAGTGAATGTAATGTAACACACACCCATACAATGCGCACCACCCCACGATGTTTTTCAGAAAATTATCCTACATTGCCAATGCCTGTTCCCTGACCTCCCCATGCTGACCACCCCGCAGTGCTTTTTTCCATCCTACATTGCCACTCACTGCCTATCCTAATTCAGTCCCTCCGATTCGCACCACCCCGTGATGTTTTTCTCACTCCTACTAGTGAATGTAATGTAACACACTCCCATACAATGCGCACCACCCCGTGAAGTTTTTCAGAAAACTATCCTACATTGCCACTGCATGTTCCCTGACCTCCCCATGCTGACCACCAGGCGGTGCTTTTCTCCATCCTACTTTGCCACTCACTGCCTATCCTAATTCAGACCCTCCGATTCACACCACCCCGTGATGTTTTTCTCACTCCTACTAGTGAATGTAATGTAACACACACCCATACAATGCGCACCAACCCTTGATGTTTATCTCACTCCTACTAGTGAATGTAATGTAACACACACCCATACAATGCGCACCACCCCACGAAGTTTTTCAGAAAACTATCCTATATTGCCACTGCATGTTCCCTGACCTCCCCATGCTGACCACCCCGCGGTGCATTTCTCCATCCTACATTGCCACTCACTGCCTGTCCTAATTCAGACCCTCCGATTCACACCACCCCGTTATGTTTTTCGCACTCCTACTAGTGAATGTAATGTAACACACACCCATACAATGCGCACCACACCGCGATGTTTTTCAGAAACCTATCCTACATTGCCACTGCATTTTCCCTGACCTCCCAATGCTGACCATCCCGCGGTGCTTTTCTCCTTCCTACATTGCCACTCACTGCCTATCCTAATTCAGACCCTAGGATTCACACCACCCCGTGATGTTTTTCTCACTCGTACTAGTGAATGTAATGTAACACACACCCATACAATGCGCCCCACCCCGGGATGTTTTTCTCACTCCTACTAGTGAATGTAATGTAACACACAACCATACAATGCGCACCACCCCGTGATGATTTTCTCACTCCTACTAGTGAATGTAATGTAACACACACCCGTACAATGCGCACCACCCCGTGATGTTATTCTCACTCCTACTAGTGAATGTAATGTAACACACACCCATACAATGCACACCACCCCGCGATGTTTTTCAGAAACGTATCCTACATTGCCACTGCATGTTCCCTGACCTCCCCATGATGACCACCCCGCGGAGCTTTTCTCCATCCTACATTGCCACTCACTGCCTATCCTAATTCAGACCCTCCGATTTACACCACCCCGCGATGTTTTTCTCACTCCTACTAGTGAATGTAATTTAACACACCCCCAACAATGCGCACCACCACGCGATGTTTTTCAGAAACCTATCCTACATTGCCACTGCATGTTCCCTGACTTCCCCATGCTGACCACCCCACGGTGCTTTTCTCCATCCTACATTGCCACTCACTGCCTACCCTAATTCAGACCCTCCGATTCACACCACCCCGTGATGTTTTTCTCACTCCTACTAGTGAATGTAATGTAACACACACCCATACAAGGCGCGCCACCCCGTGATGTTTTTCTCACTCCTACTAGTGAATGTAATGTAACACACACCCATACAATGCGCACAACCCCTCGATTTTTTTCGGAAACCTATCCTACAATGCCACTGCATGTTCCCTGTCCTCCCCATGCTGACCACCCCGCGGTGCTTTTCTCCATCCTACATTGCCACTCACTGCCTATCCTAATTCAGACCCTCCGATTCACACCACCCCGTGATGTTTTTCTCACTCCTACTAGTGAATGTAATGTAACACACATCCATACAATGCGCCCCACCCAGGGATGTTTTTCTCACTCCTACTAGTGAATGTAATGTAACACACACCCATACAATGCGCCCCACCCCGGGATGTTTTTCTCACTCCTACTAGTGAATGTAATGTAACACACAACCATACGATGCGTACCACCCCGTGATGTTTTTCTCACTCCTACTAGTGAATGTAATGTAACACACACCCATACAATGCGCACCACCCCGCGATGTTTTTCGGAAACCTATCCTTCATTGCCACTGCATGTTCCCTGTCCTCCCCATGCTGACCACCCCGCGGTGCTTTTCTCCATCCTACATTGCCACTCACTGCCTATATTAATTCAGACCCTATGATTCACACCACCCCGTGATGTTTTTCTCACTCCTACTAGTGAATGTAATGTAACACACACCCATACAATGCGCACCACTCCGTGATGTTTTTCTCACTCCTACTAGTGAATGTAATGTAACATACACCCATACAATACGCACCACCCCGTGATGTTTTTCTCACTCCTACTAGTGAATGTAATGTAACACACACCCATACAATGCGCACCACCCCGCGATGTTTTTCAGAAACATTTCCTACATTGCCACTGCATGTTCCATGACCTCCCCATCCTGACCACCCCGCGGTGCTTTTATCCATCCCACATTGCCACTCACTGCCTATGCTAATACAGACCCTCCGATTCACACCACCCCGTGATGTTTTTCTCACTCCTGCTAGTGAATGTAATGTAACACACACCCATATAATGCGCACCACCCCGCGAAATTTTTCAGACAACTATCCTACATTGCCACTGCATGTTCCCTGAGCTCCCAATGCTGACCACCCCGCGGTGCATTTCTCCATCCTACATTGCCACTCACTGCCTATCCTAATTCAGATCCTCCGATTCACACAACCCCGTGATGTTTTTCTCACTCCTACTAGTGAATGTAATGTAACACACACCCATATAACGCGCACCACACCGCGATGTTTTGCAGAAACCTATCCTACGTTGCCACTGCATTTTCCCTGACCTCCCCATGCTGACCACCCCGCGGTGCTTTTCTCCATCCTACATTGCCACTCAATGTCTATCCTAATTCAGAACCTCCGATTCACACCACGCCGTGATGTTTTTCTCACTCCTACTAGTGAATGTAATGTAACACACACCCATACAATGTGCACCCCCCCATGATGTTTTTCTCACTCGTACTAGTGAATGTAATGTAACACACACCCACACAATGTGCACCCCCCCGCGATGTTTTTCAGAAAATTATCCTACATTGCCACTGCCTGTTCCCTGACCTCCCCATGCTGACCACCCCGCGGTGCTTTTCTCCATCCTACATTGCCACTCACTGCCTATCCTAATTCAGACCCTCCGATTCACAACACCCCGTGATGTTTTTCTCACTCCAACTAGTGAATGTAATGTAACACACACCCATACAATGCGAACCACCCCGCGAAGTTTTTCAGAAAACTATCATACATTGCCAGTGCATGTTCCCTGACATCCCCATGCTGACGACCGCACGGTGCTTTTCTCCATCCTACATTGCCACTCACTGCCTATCCTAATTCAGACACTCCGATTCACACCACCCCGTGATGTTTTTCACACTCCTACTAGTGAATGTAATGTAAAACACACCCATACAATGCGCACCACACCGCGATGTTTTTCAGAAACCTATCCTACATTGCCACTGCATGTTCCCTGAACTCCCCATGCTGACCAGCCCGCGGTGCTTTTCTCCATCCTACATTGCCACTCACTGCCTATCCTAATTCAGACCCTCCGATTCACACCACCCCGTGATGTTTTTCTCACTCCTACTAATGAATGTAATGTAACACACACCCATACAATGTGCACCACCCCGTGATGTTTTTCTCTCTCTTACTAGTGAATGTAATGTAACACACACCCATACAATGTGCACCACCCCGCGATGTTTTTCGAAAACCTATCCTACATTGCCACTGCATGTTCCCTGTCCTCCCCATGCTGACCACCCCGCGGTGCATTTCTCCATCCTACATTGCCACTCACTGCCTGTCCTATTTCAGACCCTCCGATTCACACCACCCCGTGATGTTATTCTCACTCCTACTAGTGAATGTAATGTAACACACACCCATACAACGCGCACCACACTGCGATATTTTTCAGAAACCTATCCTACATTTCCACTGCATTTTCCTTGACCTCCCCATGCTGACCACCCCGCGGTGCTTTTCTCCTTCGTACATTGCCACTCACTGTCTATCCTAATTCAGACCCTCCGATTCACACCACTCCGTGATGTTTTTCTCACTCCTACTAGTGAATGTAATGTAACACACACCCATACAATGCGTACCACCCCGTGATTTTTTTCAGAAAACTATCCTACATTGCCACTGCATGTTCCCTGACCTCCACATGCTGACCACCCCGCGGTGCTTTTCTCCATCCTACATTGCCACTCACTGCCTATCCTTATTCAGACCCTAGGATTCACACCACCCCGTGATGTTTTTCTCACTCCTACTAGTGAATGTAATGTAACACACACCCATACAATGCGCACCAACCCGTGAGGTTTTTCTCACTCCTACTAGTGAATGTAATGTAACACAAACCCATACAATGCCCACCACCCCGCGATGTTTTTCAGAAACCTATCCTACATTGCCACTGCATGTTCCCTGACCTCCCCATGCTGACCACCCCGCGGTGCTTTTCTCCATCCTACATTGGCACTCATTGCCTATCCTAATTCAGACCCTCCGATTCGCACCACCCCGTGATGTTTTTCTCACTCCTACTAGTGAATGTAATGTAACACACACCCACACAATGCGCACCACCCCGCGATGTTTTTCAGAAACCTATCCTACATTGCCACTGCATGTTCCCTGACCTCCCCATGCTGACCACCCTGCGGTGCTTTTCTCCATCCTACATTGCCACTCACTGCCTATCCTAATTCAGACCGTCCGATTCACAACACCCCGTGATGTTTTTCTCACTCCTACTAGTGAATGTAATGTAACACACTCCCATACAAGAGCACCACCCCGTTATTTTTTTTCACTCCTACTAGTGAATGTAATGTAACACACACCCATACAATGCGCACCACCACGTGATGATTTTCTCACTCCTACTAGTGAATGTAATGTAACACACACCCATACAATGTGCAACACCCCGTGATGTTATTCTCACTCCTACTAGTGAATGTAATGTAACACACACCCATACAATGCACACCACCCCGCGATGTTTTTCAGAAACGTATCCTACATTTCCACTGCATGTTCCCTGACCTCCCCATGCTGACCACCCCGCGGAGCTTTTCTCCATCCTACATTGCCACTCACTGCCTATCCTAATTCAGACCCTGCGATTCACACTACCCCGTGATGTTTTTCTCACTCCTACTAGTGAATGTAATGTAACACACACCCATACAACGCGCACCACACCGCGATGTTTTTCAGAAACCTATCCTACATTGCCACTGCATTTTCCTTGACCTCCCCATGCTGACCACCCCGCGGTGCTTTTCTCCTTCCTACATTGCCACTCACTGTCTATCCTAATTCAGACCCTCCGATTCACACCACGCCTTGATGTTTTTCTCACTCCTACTAGTGAATGTAATGTAACACACACCCATACAATGCGCACCACCCCGTGATTTTTTTCAGAAAACTATCCTACATTGCCACTGCATGTTCCCTGACCTCCACATGCTGACCACCCCGCGGTGCTTTTCTCCATCCTACATTGCCACTCACTGCCTATGCTAATTCAGACCCTCCGATTCACACCACCCCGTGATGTTTTTCTCACTCCTACTAGTGAATGTAATGTAACACACACCCATACAATGCGCACCACCCCGTGATGTTATTCTCACTCCTACTAGTGAATGTAATGTAACACACACCCATACAATGCACACCACACCGCGATGTTTTTCAGAAACGTATCCTACATTTCCACTGCATGTTCCCTGACCTCCCCATGCTGACCACCCCGCGGAGCTTTTCTCCATCCTACATTGCCACTCACTGCCTATCCTAATTCAGACAATCCGATTTACACCACCCCGTGATGTTTTTCTCACTCCTACTAGTGAATGTAATGTAACACACACCCATACAATGCGCACCACTCCGTGATGTTTTTCTCACTCCTACTAGTGAATGTAATGTAACATACACCCATACAATACACACCATCCCGTGATGTTTTTCTCACTCCTACTAGTCAATGTAATGTAACACACACCCACACAATGCGCACCACCCCGCGATGTTTTTCAGAAACCTTTCCTACATTGCCACTGCATGTTCCATGACCTCCCCATCCTGACCACCCCGCGGTGCTTTTATCCATCCCACATTGCCACTCACTGCCTATGCTAATTCAGACCCTCCGATTCACACCACCCTGTGATGTTTTTCTCACTCCTACTAGTGAATGTAATGTAACACACACCCATACAATGCGCACCACCCCGCGAAATTTTTCAGAAAACTATCCTACATTGCCACTGCATGTTCCCTGAGCTCCCCATGCTGACCACCCCGCGGTGCATTTCTCCATCCTACATTGCCACTCACTGCCTATCCTAATTCAGATCCTCCGATTCACACAACCCCGTGATGTTTTTCTCACTCCTACTAGTGAATGTAATGTAACACACAACCATATAACGCGCAGCACACCGCGATGTTTTTCAGAAACCTATCCTACATTGCCACTGCATTTTCCCTGACCTCCCCATGATGACCACCCCGCGGTGCTTTTCTCCATCCTACATTGCCACTCAATGTCTATCCTAATTCAGAACCTCCGATTCACACCACGCCGTGATGTTTTTCTCACTCCTACTAGTGAATGTAATGTAACACACACCCATACATAGGCACCACCCCTTGATTTTTTTCAGAAAACTATCCTACATTGCCACTGCATGTTCCCTGACCTCCCCTTGCTGACCACCCAGCGGTGCTTTTCTCCATCCTACATTGCCACTCACTGCCTATCCTAATTCAGACCCTCCGATTCACACCACCCCGTGATGTTTTTCTCACTCCTACTAGTGAATGTAATGTAACACACACCCAAACAATGCGCACCACCCCGCGATGTTTTTCAGAAACCTATCCTACATTGCCACTGCATGTTCCCTGACGTCCCCCTGCTGACCACCCCGCGGTGCTTTTCTCCATCCTACATTGCCACTCACTGCCTATCCTAATTCAGACCCTCAGATTCACACCACCCCGCGATGTTTTTCTCACTCCTACTAGTGAATGTAATTTAACACACACCCATACAATGCGCACCACCCCGCGATGTTTTTCAGAAACCTATCCTACATTGCCCTGCATGTTCCCTGACATCCCCATGCTGACAACCCCGCGGTGCTTTTCTCCATCCTACATTGCCCCTCACTGCCTATCCTAATGCAGACCCTCCGATTCACACCACCCCGTGATGTTTTTCTCACTCCTACGACTGAATGTAATGTAACACACACCCAAACAATGCGCACCACCCCGCGATGTTTTTCAAATACCTATCCTACATTGCCACTGCATGTTCCCTGACCTCCACATGCTGACCACCCCCCGGTGCTTTTCTCCATCCTACATTGCCACTCACTGCCTATCCTAATTCAGACCCTCCGATTCACACCACCCCGTGATGTTTTTCTCACTCCTACTAGTGAATGTAATGTAACACACACCCATACAATGAGCACTACCCCGTGAAGTTTTTCTCACTCCTACTAGTGAATGTAATGTAACACACACCCATACAATGCGCACCACCCCGCGATGTTTTTCAGAAACCTATCCTACATTGCCACTGCATGTTCCCTGACCTCCCCATGCTGACCACCTCGCGGTGCTTTTCTCCATCCTACATTACCTCTCACTGCCTATCCTAATTCAGACCCTCCGATTCACACCACCCCGCGATGTTTTTCCCACTCCTTCTAGTGAATGTAATTTAACACACACCCATACAATGCGCACTACCCCGTGATGATTTTCTCACTCCTACTAGTGGATGTAATGTAACACACACCCATACAATGCGCACCACCCCGTGATGATTTTCTCACTCGTACTAGTGAATGTAATGTAACACACATCCATACAATGCACACCACCCCGTGATGTTTTTCAGAAACCTATGCTACATTGCCACTGCATGTTTCCTGACCTCCCCATGCTGACCACACCGCGGTGCTTTTCTCCATCCTACATTGCCACTCACTGCCTATCCAAATTCAAACCCTCCGATTCGCACCACCCCGTGATGTTTTTCTCACTCCTACTAGTGAATGTAATGTAACACACACCCACACAATGCGCACCACCCCGCAATGTTTTTCAGAAACCTATCCTACATTGCCACTGCATGTTCCCTGACCTCCCCATGCTGACCACCCCGCGGTGCTTTTCTCCATCCTACATTGCCACTCACTGCCTATCCTAATTCAGACCCTCCGATTCACACCACCCCGTGATGTTTTTCTCACTCCTACTAGTGAATGTAATGTAACACACACCCATACAATGCGCACCAACCATGATGTTTATCTCATTCCTACTAGTGAATGTAGTGTAACACACACCCATACAATGCACACCACCCCGCGATGTTTTTCAGAAACCTATCCTACATTGCCACTGCATGTTCCCTGACCTCCCCATGCTGACCACCCCGCGGTGCTTTTCTCCATCCTACATTGCCACTCACTGCCTATCCTAATTCAGACCCTAGGATTCACACCACCCCGTGATGTTTTTCTCACTCCTACTAGTGAATGTAATGTAACACACACCCATACAATGCGCACCACCCCGTGATGATTTTCTCACTCCTACTAGTGAATGTAATGTAACACACACCCATATAATGCGCACCACCCCGTGATGTTATTCTCACTCCTACTAGTGAATGTAATGTAACACACACCCATACAATGCACACCACCCCGCGATGTTTTTCAGAAACGTATCCTACATTTCCACTGCATGTTCCCTGACCTCCCCATGCTGACCAACCCGTGGAGCTTTTCTCCATCCTACATTGCCACTCACTGCCTATCTTAATTCAGACCCTCCGATTCACACCACCCCGTGATGTTTTTCTCACTCCTACTAGTGAATGTAATGTAACACACACCCATACAACGCGCACCACACCGCGATGTTTTTCAGAAACCTATCCTACATTGCCACTGCATTTTCCTTGACCTCCCCATGCTGACCACCACGCGGTGCTTTTCTCCTTCCTACATTGCCACTCACTGTCTATCCTAATTCAGACCCTCCGATTCACACCACGCCGTGATGTTTTTCTCACTCCTACTAGTGAATGTAATGTAACACACACCCATACAATGCGCACCACCCCGTGATTTTTTTTCAGAAAACTATCCTACATTGCCACTGCATGTTCCCTGACCTCCACATGCTGACCACCCCGCGGTGCTTTTCTCCATCCTACATTGCCACTCACTGCCTAACCTAATTCAGACCCTAGGATTCACACCACCCCGTGATGTTTTTCTCACTCCTACTAATGAATGTAATGTAACACACACCTATACAATGCGCACCAGCCCGTGATGTTTTTATCACTCCTACTAGTGAATGTAATGTAACACACACCCATACAATGCCCACCACCCCGCGATGTTTTTCAGAAACCTATCCTACATTGCCACTGCATGTTCCCTGACCTCCCCATGCTGACCACCCCGCGGTGCTTTTCTCCATCCTACATTGGCACTCATCGCCTATCCTAATTCAGACCCTCCGATTCGCACCACCCCGTGATGTTTTTCTCACTCCTACTAGTGAATGTAATGTAACACACACCCACACAATGCGCACCACCCCGCGATGTTTTTCAGAAACCTATCCTACATTGCCACTGCATGTTCCCTGACCTCCCCATGCTGACCACCCTGCGGTGCTTTTCTCCATCCTACATTGCCACTCACTGCCTATCCTAATTCAGACCGTCCGATTCACACCACCCCGTGATGTTTTTCTCAATCCTACTAGTGAATGTAATGTAACACACACCCATACAAGAGCACCACCCCGTTATTTTTTTTCACTCCTACTAGTGAATGTAATGTAACACACACCCATACAATGCGCACCACCCCGTGATGTTATTCTCACTCCTACTAGTGAATGTAATGTAACACACACCCATACAATGCACACCACCCCGCGATGTTTTTCAGAAACGTATCCTACATTTCCACTGCATGTTCCCTGACCTCCCCATGCTGACCACCCCGCGGAGCTTTTCTCCATCCTACGTTGCCACTCACTGCCTATCCTAATTCAGACCCTCCGATTTACACCACCCCGTGATGTTTTTCTCACTCCTACTAGTGAATGTAATGTAACACACACCCACACAAAGCGCACCACCCCGCGATGTTTTTCAGAAACCTTTCCTACATTGCCAATGCATGTTCCATGACCTCCCCATCCTGACCACCCCGCGGTGCTTTTATCCATCCCACATTGCCACTCACTGCCTATGCTAATTCAGACCCTCCGATTCACACCACCCCGTGATGTTTTTCTCACTCCTACTAGTGAATATAATGTAACACACACCCATACAATGCTCACCACCCCGCGAAATTTTTCAGAAAACTATCCTACATTGCCACTGCATGTTCCCTGAGCTCCCCATGCTGACCACCCCGCGGTGCATTTCTCCATCCTATATTGCCTCTCACTGCCTATCCTAATTCAGATCCTCCGATTCACACAACCCCGTGATGTTTTTCTCACTCCTACTAGTGAATGTAATGTAACACACACCCATATAACGCGCAGCACACCGCGATGTTTTTCAGAAACCTATCCTACATTGCCACTGCATGTTCCCTGACCTCCCCATGCTGACCACCCCGCGGTTCTTTTCTCCATCCTACATTGCCACTCACTACCGATCCTAATTCAGACCCTCCGATTCACACCACCCCGTGATGTTTTTCTCACTCCTACTAGTGAATGTAATGTAACACACACCCATACAATGCGCACCACCCCACGATGTTTTTCAGAAACCTATCCTACATTGCCACTGCATGTTCCCTGACCTCCCCATGCTGACCAGCCCTCGGTGCTTTTCTCCATCCTACATTGCCACTCACTGATTATCCTAATTCAGACCCTCCGATTCACACCATCCCGTGATGTTTTTCTCACTCCTACTAGTGAATGTAATGTAACACACACCCATACAAGAGCACCACCCCGTTATTTTTTTTCACTCCTACTAGTGAATGTAATGTAACACACACCCATACAATGCGCACCACCACGTGATGATTTTCTCACTCCTACTAGTGAATGTAATGTAACACACACCCATACAATGCGCACCACCCCGTGATGTTTTTCTCACTCCTACTAGTGAATGTAATGTAACATACACCCATACAATGCACACCACCCCGCGTTGTTTTTCACAAACGTATCCTACATTGCCACTGCATGTTCCCTGACCTCCCCATGCTGACCACCCCGCGGTGCTTTTCTCCATCCTACATTGCCACTCACTGCCTATCCTAATTCAGACCCTCCGATTCACACCACCCCGCGATGTTTTTCCCACTCCTTCTAGTGAATGTAATTTAACACACACCCATACATTGCGCACCACCACGCGATGTTTTTCAGAAACCTATGCTACATTGCCACTGCATGTTCCCTGACTTCCCCATGCTGACCCCCCCACGGTGCTTTTCTCCATCCTACATTGCCACTCACTGCCTATCCTAATTCAGACCCTCCGATTCACAGCACCCCGTGATGTTTTTCTCACCCCTACTAGTGAATGTAATGTAACACACACCCATACAATGCGCACCACCCCATGATGTTTTTCTCACTCCTACTAGTGAATGTAATGTAACACACACCCATACAATGCGCACCACCCCGCGAAGTTTTTCGGAAATATATCCTACATTGCCACTGCATGTTCCCTGTCCTCCCCATGCTGATCACCCCGCGGTGTTTTTCTCCATTCTACATTGCCACTCACTGCCTATCCTAATTCAGACCCTCCGATTCACACCACCACGTGATGTTTTTCTCACTCCTACTAGTGAATGTAATGTAACACACACCCATACAATGCGCACCACCCCATGATGTTTTTCTCACTCCTACTAGTGAATGTAATGTAACACACACCCATACAATACGCACCACCCCGTGATGTTTTTCTCACTCCTACTAGTGAATGTAATGTAACACAAACCCATAGAATGCGCACCACCCCGTGATGTTTTTCTCACTCCTACTAGTGAATGTAATGTAACACACACCCATACAATGCGCACCACACCGTGATGTTTTTCTCACTCCTACTAGTGAATGTAATGTAACACACACCCATACAATGCGCACCACCCCGCGATGTTTTTCAGAAACCTATCCTACATTGCCACTGCATGTTCCCTGACCTCCCCATGCTGACCAACAAACGGTGCTTTTCTCCATCCTACATTGCCACTCACTGCCTATACTAATTCAGACCCTCCGATTCACACCACCCCGTGATGTTTTGCTCACTCCTACTAGTGAATGTAATGTAACACACAACCATACAATGCGCACCAGCCCGTGATGTTTTTCTCACTCCTACTAGTGAATGTAATGTTACACATACCCATACAATGCGCACCATCCCGAGATGTTTTTCGGAAACCTATCCTACATTGCTACTGCATGTTCCCTGATCTCCTCATGCTTATCACACCGTGGTGCTTTTCTCTATCCTACATTGCCACTCACTGCCGATCCTAATTCAGACCCTCCAATTCACACCACCCCGTGATGTATTTCTCACTCCTACTAGTGAATGTAATGTAACACACACGCATACAATGCGCACCACCCCGTGATGTTTTTCTCACTCCTACTAGTGAATGTAATGTAACACACACCCATACAATGCGCCCCTCCCCGGGATGTTTTTCTCACTCCTAATAGTGAATGTAATGTAACACACAACCATACAATGCGCACCACCCCATGATGTTTTTCTCACTCCTAGTAGTGAATGTAATGTAACACACACCCATACAATGCGCACCACCCCGCGATGTTTTTCGGAAACCTATCCTACATTGCCACTGCATGTTCCCTGTACTCCCCATGCTGACCACCCCGCGGTGCTTTTCTCCATCCTACATTGCCACTCACTGCCTATATTACTTCAGACCCACCGATTCACACCACCCCGTGATGTTTTTCTCACTCCTGCTAGTGAATGTAATGTAACACACACCCATACAATGCGCACCACTCCGTGATGTTTATCTCACTCCTACTAGTGAATGTAATGTAACATACACCCATACAATACGCACCACCCCGTGATGTTTTTCTCACTCCTACTAGTGAATGTAATGTAACACACACCCATACAATGCGCACCACCCCGCGATGTTTTTCAGAAACCTTTCCTACATTGCCACTGCATGTTCCCTGAGCTCCCCATGCTGACCACTCCGCGGTGCATTTCTCCATCCTACATTGCCACTCACTGCCTATCCTAATTCAGATCCTCCGATTCACACAACCCCGTGATGTTTTTCTCACTCCTACTAGGGAATGTAATGTAACACACACCCATATAACGCGCACCACACCGCGATGTTTTTCAGAAACCTATCCTACATTGCCACTGCATTTTCCCTAACCTCCCCATGCTGACCACCCCGCGGTGCTTTTCTCCATCCTACATTGCCACTCAATGTCTATCCTAATTCAGAACCTCCGATTCACACCACGCCGTGATGTTTTTCTCACTCCTACTAGTGAATGTAATGTAACACACACCCATACAATGCGCACCACCCCGCGATGTTTTTCAGAAACCTTTCCTACATTGCCACTGCATGTTCCATGACCTCCCCATCCTGACCACCCCGCGGTGCTTTTATCCATCCCACATTGCCACTCACTGCCTATGCTAATTCAGACCCTCCGATTCACACCACCCCGTGATGTTTTTCTCACTCCTACTAGTGAATGTAATGTAACACACTCCCATACAATGCGCACCACCCCGCAATGTTTTTCGGAAACCTATCCTACATTGCCACTGCATGTTCCCTTTCCTCCCCATGCTGACCACCCCGCGGTGCTTTTCTCCATCCTACATTGCCACTCACTGCCTATCCTAATTCAGACCCTCCGATTCACACCACCCCGTGATGTTTTTCTCACTCCTACTAGTGAATGTAATGTAACACACACCCATACAATGCGCACCACCCCGTGATGTTTTTCTCACTCCTACTAGTGAATGTAATGTAACACACACCCATACAATACGCACCACCCCGTGATGTTTTTCTCACTCCTACTAGTGAATGTAATGTAACACACACCCATACAATGCGCACCACCCCGTGATGTTTTTCTCACTCCTACTAGTGAATGTAATGTAACACACACCCATACAATGCGCACCGCACCGTGATGTTTTTCTCACTCCTACTAGTGAATGTAATGTAACACACACCCATACAATGTGCACCACCCCGCGATGTTTTTCAGAAACCTATCCTACATTGCCACTGCATGTTCCATGACCTCCCCATGCTGACCACCCCACGGTGCTTTTCTCCATCCTACATGGCCACTCACTGCCTACACTAATTCAGACGCTCCGATTCACACCACCCCGTGATGTTTTGCTCACTCCTACTAGTGAATGTAATGTACACACAACCATAAAATGCGCACCAGCCCGTGATGTTTTTCTCACTCCTACTAGTGAATGTAATGTAACACACACATACAATGCGCACCACCCCGCGATGTTTTTCAGAAACCTATCCTACATTGCCACTGCATGTTCCCTGACCTCCCCATGCTGACCAACCCGCGGTGCTTTTCTCCATCCTACATTGCCACTCATTGCCTATCCTAATTCAGACCTTCCGATTCGCACCACCCCGTGATGTTTTTCTCACTCCTACTAGTGAATGTAATGTAACACACACCCACACAATGCGTACCACCCCGCCATAGTTTTTAAGAAACCTATCCTACATTGCCACTGCATGTTCCCTGACGTCCCCATGCTGACCACCCCGCGGTGCTTTTCTCCATCCTACATTGCCACTCACTGCCTATCCTAATTCAGACCCTCCGATTCACACCACCCCGCGATGTTTTTCTCACTCCTACTAGTGAATGTAATGTAACACACACCCATACAATGCGCACCACCCCGCAATGTTTTTCGGAAACCTATCCTACATTGCCACTGCATGTTCCCTTTCCTCCCCATGCTGACCACCCCGCGGTGCTTTTCTCCATCCTACATTGCAACTCACTGCCTATCCTAATTCAGACCCTCCGATTCACACCACCCCGTGATGTTTTTCTCACTCCTACTAGTGAATGTAATGTAACACACACCCATACAATGCGCACCACCCCGTGATGTTTTTCTCACTCCTACTAGTGAATGTAATGTAACACACACCCATACAATGCGCACCGCACCGTGATGTTTTTCTCACTCCTACTAGTGAATGTAATGTAACACACACCCATACAATGTGCACCACCCCGCGATGTTTTTCAGAAACCTATCCTACATTGCCACTGCATGTTCCCTGACCTCCCCATGCTGACCACCCCACAGTGCTTTTCTCCATCCTACATGGCCAATCACTGCCTATACTAATTCAGACGCTCCGATTCACACCACCCCGTGATGTTTTGCTCACTCCTACTAGTGAATGTAATGTAACACACAACCATACAATGCGCACCAGCCCGTGATGTTTTTATCACTCCTACTAGTGAATGTAATGTAACACACACCCATACAATGCGCACCACCCCGCGATGTTTTTCAGAAACCTATCCTATTGCCACTGCATGTTCCCTGACCTCCCCATGCTGACCAACCCGCGGTGCTTTTCTCCATCCTACATTGCCACTCATTGCCTATCCTAATTCAGACCCTCCGATTCGCACCACCCCGTGATGTTTTTCTCACTCCTACTAGTGAATGTAATGTAACACACACCCACACAATGCGTACCACCCCGCCATAGTTTTTAAGAAACCTATCCTACATTGCCACTGCATGTTCCCTGACGTCCCCATGCTGACCACCCCGCGGTGCTTTTCTCCATCCTACATTGCCACTCACTGCCTATCCTAATTCAGACCCTCCGATTCACACCACCCCGCGATGTTTTTCTCACTCCTACTAGTGAATGTAATTTAACACACACCCATACAATGCGCACCACCCCGCGATGTTTTTCAGAAACCTATCCTACATTGCCCTGCATGTTCCCTGACCTCCCCATGCTGACCACCCCGTGGTGCTTTTCTCCATCCTACATTGCCCCTCACTGCCTATCCTAATTCAGACCCTCCGATTCACACCACCCCGTGATGTTTTTCTCACTCCTACAAGTGAATGTAATGTAACACACACTCATACAATGCGCACCACCCCGCGATGTTTTTCAAATACCTATCCTACATTGCCACTGCATGTTCCCTGACCTCCACATGCTGACCACCCCGCCGTGCTTTTCTCCATCCTACATTGCCACTCACTGCCTATCCTAATTCAGACCCTCCGATTCACACCACCCCGTGATGTTTTTCTCACTCCTACTAGTGAATGTAATGTAACACACACCCATACAATGAGCACTACCCCGTGATGTTTTTCTCACTCCTACTAGTGAATGTAATGTAACACACACCCATACAATGCGCACCACCTCGCGATGTTTTTTAGAAACCTATCCTACTTTGCCACTGCATGTTCCCTGACCTCCCCATGCTGACCACCCCGCGGTGCTTTTCTCCATCGTACATTGCCACTCACTGCCTATCCTAATTCAGACACTCCGATTCACACCACCCCTGATGTTTTTCTCACTCCTACTAGTGAATGTAATGTAACACACCCCCATACAATGCGCACCACCCCGTGATGTTTTTCTGACTCCTATTAGTGAATGTAATGTAACACACACTCATACAATGCGCACCACCCCGTGATGATTTTCTCACTCCTACTAGTGAATGTAATGTAACACACATCCATACAATGCACACCACCCCGTGATGTTTTTCAGAAACCTATGCTACATTGCCACTGCATGTTTCCTGACCTCCCCATGCTGACCACACCGCGGTGCTTTTCTCCATCCTACATTGCCACTCACGGCCTATCCAAATTCAGACCCTCCGATTCGCACCACTCCGTGATGTTTTTCTCACTCGTACTAGTGAATGTAATGTAACACACACCCACACAATGCGCACCACCCCGCGATGTTTTTCAGAAACCTATCCTACATTGCCACTTCATGTTCCCTGACCTCCCCATGCTGACCACCCCGCGGTGCTTTTCTCCATCCTACATTGCCACTCACTGCCTATCCTAATTCAGACCCTCCGATTCCCACCACCCCGTGATGTTTTTCTCACCCCTACTAGTGAATGTAATGTAACACACACCCATACAATGCGCCCCACCCCGGGATGTTTTTCTCACTCCTACTAGTGAATGTAATGTAACACACAACCATACAATGCGCACCACCCCATGATATTTTTCTCACTCCTACTAGTGAATGTAATGTAACACACACCCATACAATGCGCACCACCCCGCGATGTTTTTCGGAAACCTATCCTACATTGCCACTGCATGTTCCCTGTACTCCCCATGCTGACCACCCCGCGGTGCTTTTCTCCATCCTACATTGCCACTCACTGCCTATATTACTTCAGACCCACCGATTCACACCATCCCGTGATGTTTTTCTCACTCCTACAAGTGAATGTAATGTAACACACACTCATACAATGCGCACCACCCCGCGATGTTTTTCAAATACCTATCCTACATTGCCACTGCATGTTCCCTGACCTCCACATGCTGACCACCCCGCCGTGCTTTTCTCCATCCTACATTGCCACTCACTGCCTATCCTAATTCAGACCCTCCGATTCACACCACCCCGTGATGTTTTTCTCACTCCTACTAGTGAATGTAATGTAACACACACCCATACAATGAGCACTACCCCGTGATGTTTTTCTCACTCCTACTAGTGAATGTAATGTAACACACACCCATACAATGCGCACCACCTCGCGATGTTTTTTAGAAACCTATCCTACTTTGCCACTGCATGTTCCCTGACCTCCCCATGCTGACCACCCCGCGGTGCTTTTCTCCATCGTACATTGCCACTCACTGCCTATCCTAATTCAGACACTCCGATTCACACCACCCCCTGATGTTTTTCTCACTCCTACTAGTGAATGTAATGTAACACACCCCCATACAATGCGCACCACCCCGTGATGTTTTTCTGACTCCTATTAGTGAATGTAATGTAACACACACTCATACAATGCGCACCACCCCGTGATGATTTTCTCACTCCTACTAGTGAATGTAATGTAACACACATCCATACAATGCACACCACCCCGTGATGTTTTTCAGAAACCTATGCTACATTGCCACTGCATGTTTCCTGACCTCCCCATGCTGACCACACCGCGTTGCTTTTCTCCATCCTACATTGCCACTCACGGCCTATCCAAATTCAGACCCTCCGATTCGCACCACTCCGTGATGTTTTTCTCACTCGTACTAGTGAATGTAATGTATCACACACCCACACAATGCGCACCACCCCGCGATGTTTTTAAGAAACCTATCCTACATTGCCACTTCATGTTCCCTGACCTCCCCATGCTGACCACCCCGCGGTGCTTTTCTCCATCCTACATTGCCACTCACTGCCTATCCTAATTCAGACCCAACGATTCCCACCACCCCGTGATGTTTTTCTCACCCCTACTAGTGAATGTAATGTAACACACACCAATACAATGCGCCCCACCCCGGGATGTTTTTCTCACTCCTACTAGTGAATGTAATGTAACACACAACCATACAATGCGCACCACCCCATGATATTTTTCTCACTCCTACTAGTGAATGTAATGTAACACACACCCATACAATGCGCACCACCCCGCGATGTTTTTCGGAAACCTATCCTACATTGCCACTGCATGTTCCCTGTACTCCCCATGCTGACCACCCCGCGGTGCTTTTCTCCATCCTACATTGCCACTCACTGCCTATATTACTTCAGACCCACCGATTCACACCATCCCGTGATGTTTTTCTCACTCCTACTAGTGAATGTAATGTAACATACACCCATACAATACGCACCACTCCGTGATGTTTTTCTCACTCCTACTAGTAAATGTAATGTAACACACAACCATATAACGCGCACCACACCGCGATGTTTTTCAGAAACCTATCCTACATTGCCACTGCATTTTTCCTAACCTCCCCATGCTGACCACCCCGCGGTGCTTTTCTCCATCCTACATTGCCACTCAATGTCTATCCTAATTCAGAACCTCTGATTCACACCACGCCGTGATGTTTTTCTCACTCCTACTAGTGAATGTAATGTAACACACACCCATACAATGCGCACCACCCCGCGATGTTTTTCAGAAACCTTTCCTACATTGCCACTGCATGTTCCATGACCTCTCCATCCTGACCACCCCGCGGTGCTTTTATCCATCCCACATTGCCACTCACTGCCTATGCTAATTCAGACCCTCCGATTCACACCACCCCGTGATGTTTTTCTCACTCCTACTAGTGAATGTAATGTAACACACACCCATACAATGCGCACCACCCCATGATGTTTTTCTCACTCCTACTAGTGAATGTAATGTAACACACACCCATACAATGCGCACCACCCCGCGATGTTTTTCGGAAACCTATCCTACTTTGCCACTGCATGTTCCCTTTCCTCCCCATGCTGACCACCCCACGGTGCTTTTCTCCATCCTACATTGCCACTCACTGCCTATCCTAATTCAGACCCTCCGATTCACACCACCCCGTGATGTTTATCTCACTCCTACTAGTGAATGTAATGTAACACACACCCATACAATGCGCACCACCCCGTGATGTTTTTCTCACTCCTACTAGTGAATGTAATGTAACACACACCCATACAATACGCACCACCCCGTGATGTTTTTCTCACTCCTACTAGTGAATGTAATGTAACACACACCCATACAATGCGCACCACCACGTGATGTTTTTCTCACTCCTACTAGTGAATGTAATGTAACACACACCCATACAATGCGCACCGCACCGTGATGTTTTTCTCACTCCTACTAGTGAATGTAATGTAACACACACCCATACAATGCGCACCACCCCGCGATGTTTTTCAGAAACCTATCCTACATTGCCACTGCATGTTCCCTGACCTCCCCATGCTGACCACCCCACGGTGCTTTTCTCCATCCTACATGGCCACTCACTGCCTATACTAATTCAGACGCTCCGATTCACACCACCCCGTGATGTTTTGCTCACTCCTACTAGTGAATGTAATGTAACACACAACCATACAATGCGCACCAGCCCGTGATGTTTTTCTCACTCCTACTAGTGAATGTAATGTAACACACACCCATACAATGCGCACCACCCCGCGATGTTTTTCAGAAACCTATCCTACATTGCCACAGCATGTTCCCTGACCTCCCCATGCTGACCAACCCGCGGTGCTTTTCTCCATCCTACATTGCCACTCATTGCCTATCCTAATTCAGACCCTCCGATTCGCACCACCCCGTGATGTTTTTCTCACTCCTACTAGTGAATGTAATGTAACACACACCCACACAATGCGTACCACCCCGCCATGTTTTTCAGAAACCTATCCTACATTGCCACTGCATGTTCCCTGACGTCCCCATGCTGACCACCCCGCGGTGCTTTTCTCCATTCTACATTGCCACTCACTGCCTATCCTAATTCAGACCCTCCGATTCACACCACCCCGCGATGTTTTTCTCACTCCTACTAGTGAATGTAATTTAACACACACCCATACAATGCGCACCACCCCGCGATGTTTTTCAGAAACCTATCCTACATTGCCCTGCATGTTCCCTGACCTCCCCATGCTGACCACCCCGTGGTGCTTTTCTCCATCCTACATTGCCCCTCACTGCCTATCCTAATTCAGACCCTCCGATTCACACCACCCCGTGATGTTTTTCTCACTCCTACGAGTGAATGTAATGTAAGACACACCCATACAATGCGCACAACCCCGCAATGTTTTTCAGAAACCTATCCTACATTGCCACTGCATGTTCCCTGACCTCCCCATGCTGACCACCCCGCGGTGCTTTTCTCCATCCTACATTGGCACTCATTGCCTATCCTAATTCAGACCCTCCGATTCGCACCACCCCGTGATGTTTTTCTCACTCCTACTAGTGAATGTAATGTAACACACACCCACACAATGCGCACCACCCCGCGATGTTTTTCAGAAACCTATCCTACATTGCCACTGCATGTTCCCTGACCTCCCCATGCTGACCACCCTGCGGTGCTTTTCTCCATCCTACATTGCCACTCACTGCCTATCCTAATTCAGACCGTCTGATTCACAACACCCCGTGATGTTTTTCTCACTCCTACTAGTGAATGTAATGTAACACACTCCCATACAAGAGCACCACCCCGTTATTTTTTTTCACTCCTACTAGTGAATGTAATGTAACACACACCCATACAATGCGCACCACCACGTGATGATTTTCTCACTCCTACTAGTGAATGTAATGTAACACACACCCATACAATGTGCAACACCCCGTGATGTTATTCTCACTCCTACTAGTGAATGTAATGTAACACACACCCATACAATGCACACCACCCCGCGATGTTTTTCAGAAACGTATCCTACATTTCCACTGCATGTTCCCTGACCTCCCCATGCTGACCACCCCGCGGAGCTTTTCTCCATCCTACATTGCCACTCACTGCCTATCCTAATTCAGACCCTGCGATTCACACTACCCCGTGATGTTTTTCTCACTCCTACTAGTGAATGTAATGTAACACACACCCATTCAACGCGCACCACACCGCGATGTTTTTCAGAAACCTATCCTACATTGCCACTGCATTTTCCTTGACCTCCCCATGCTGACCACCCCGCGGTGCTTTTCTCCTTCCTACATTGCCACTCACTGTCTATCCTAATTCAGACCCTCCGATTCACACCACGCCTTGATGTTTTTCTCACTCCTACTAGTGAATGTAATGTAACACACACCCATACAATGCGCACCACCCCGTGATTTTTTTCAGAAAACTATCCTACATTGCCACTGCATGTTCCCTGACCTCCACATGCTGACCACCCCGCGGTGCTTTTCTCCATCCTACATTGCCACTCACTGCCTATGCTAATTCAGACCCTCCGATTCACACCACCCCGTGATGTTTTTCTCACTCCTACTAGTGAATGTAATGTAACACACACCCATACAATGCGCACCACCCCGTGATGTTATTCTCACTCCTACTAGTGAATGTAATGTAACACACACCCATACAATGCACACCACCCCGCGATGTTTTTCAGAAACGTATCCTACATTTCCACTGCATGTTCCCTGACCTCCCCATGCTGACCACCCCGCGGAGCTTTTCTCCATCCTACATTGCCACTCACTGCCTATCCTAATTCAGACAATCCGATTTACACCACCCCGTGATGTTTTTCTCACTCCTACTAGTGAATGTAATGTAACACACACCCATACAATGCGCACCACTCCGTGATGTTTTTCTCACTCCTACTAGTGAATGTAATGTAACATACACCCATACAATACACACCATCCCGTGATGTTTTTCTCACTCCTACTAGTCAATGTAATGTAACACACACCCACACAATGCGCACCACCCCGCGATGTTTTTCAGAAACCTTTCCTACATTGCCACTGCATGTTCCCTGACCTCCACATGCTGACCACACCGCGGTGCTTTTCTCCATCCTACATTGCCACTCACTGCCTATGCTAATTCAGACCCTCCGATTCACACCACCCCGTGATGTTTTGCTCACTCCTACTAGTGAATGTAATGTAACACACAACCATACAATGCGCACCAGCCCGTGATGTTTTTCTCACTCCTACTAGTGAATGTAATGTAACACACACCCATACAATGCGCACCACCCCGCGATGTTTTTCAGAAACCTATCCTACATTGCCACTGCATGTTCCCTGACCTCCCCATGCTGACCACCCCGCGGTGCTTTTCTCCATCCTACATTGGCACTCATCGCCTATCCTAATTCAGACCCTCCGATTCGCACCACCCCGTGATGTTTTTCTCACTCCTACTAGTGAATGTAATGTAACACACACCCACACAATGCGCACCACCCCGCGATGTTTTTCAGAAACCTATCCTACATTGCCACTGCATGTTCCCTGACCTCCCCATGCTGACCACCCTGCGGTGCTTTTCTCCATCCTACATTGCCACTCACTGCCTATCCTAATTCAGACCGTCCGATTCACACCACCCCGTGATGTTTTTCTCAATCCTACTAGTGAATGTAATGTAACACACACCCATACAAGAGCACCACCCCGTTATTTTTTTTCACTCCTACTAGTGAATGTAATGTAACACACACCCATACAATGCGCACCACCCCGTGATGTTATTCTCACTCCTACTAGTGAATGTAATGTAACACACACCCATACAATGCACACCACCCCGCGATGTTTTTCAGAAACGTATCCTACATTTCCACTGCATGTTCCCTGACCTCCCCATGCTGACCACCCCGCGGAGCTTTTCTCCATCCTACGTTGCCACTCACTGCCTATCCTAATTCAGACCCTCCGATTTACACCACCCCGTGATGTTTTTCTCACTCCTACTAGTGAATGTAATGTAACACACACCCACACAAAGCGCACCACCCCGCGATGTTTTTCAGAAACCTTTCCTACATTGCCAATGCATGTTCCATGACCTCCCCATCCTGACCACCCCGCGGTGCTTTTATCCATCCCACATTGCCACTCACTGCCTATGCTAATTCAGACCCTCCGATTCACACCATCCCGTGATGTTTTTCTCACTCCTACTAGTGAATGTAATGTAACACACACCCATACAAGAGCACCACCCCGTAATTTTTTTTCACTCCTACTAGTGAATGTAATGTAACACACACCCATACAATGCGCACCACCACGTGATGATTTTCTCACTCCTACTAGTGAATGTAATGTAACACACACCCATACAATGCGCACCACCCCGTGATGTTTTTCTCACTCCTACTAGTGAATGTAATGTAACATACACCCATACAATGCACACCACCCCGCGTTGTTTTTCACAAACGTATCCTACATTGCCACTGCATGTTCCCTGACCTCCCCATGCTGACCACCCCGCGGTGCTTTTCTCCATCCTACATTGCCACTCACTGCCTATCCTAATTCAGAACCTCCGATTCACACCACCCCGCGATGTTTTTCCCACTCCTTCTAGTGAATGTAATTTAACACACACCCATACATTGCGCACCACCACGCGATGTTTTTCAGAAACCTATGCTACATTGCCACTGCATGTTCCCTGACTTCCCCATGCTGACCCCCCCACGGTGCTTTTCTCCATCCTACATTGCCACTCACTGCCTATCCTAATTCAGACCCTCCGATTCACAGCACCCCGTGATGTTTTTCTCACCCCTACTAGTGAATGTAATGTAACACACACCCATACAATGCGCACCACCCCATGATGTTTTTCTCACTCCTACTAGTGAATGTAATGTAACACACACCCATACAATGCGCACCACCCCGCGAAGTTTTTCGGAAATATATCCTACATTGCCACTGCATGTTCCCTGTCCTCCCCATGCTGATCACCCCGCGGTGTTTTTCTCCATTCTACATTGCCACTCACTGCCTATCCTAATTCAGACCCTCCGATTCACACCACCCCGTGATGTTTTTCTCACTCCTACTAGTGAATGTAATGTAACACACACCCATACAATGCGCACCACCCCATGATGTTTTTCTCACTCCTACTAGTGAATGTAATGTAACACACACCCATACAATACGCACCACCCCGTGATGTTTTTCTCACTCCTACTAGTGAATGTAATGTAACACAAACCCATAGAATGCGCACCACCCCGTGATGTTTTTCTCACTCCTACTAGTGAATGTAATGTAACACACACCCATACAATGCGCACCACACCGTGATGTTTTTCTCACTCCTACTAGTGAATGTAATGTAACACACACCCATACAATGCGCACCACCCCGCGATGTTTTTCAGAAACCTATCCTACATTGCCACTGCATGTTCCCTGACCTCCCCATGCTGACCAACAAACGGTGCTTTTCTCCATCCTACATTGCCACTCACTGCCTATACTAATTCAGACCCTCCGATTCACACCACCCCGTGATGTTTTGCTCACTCCTACTAGTGAATGTAATGTAACACACAACCATACAATGCGCACCAGCCCGTGATGTTTTTCTCACTCCTACTAGTGAATGTAATGTAACACATACCCATACAATGCGCACCATCCCGAGATGTTTTTCGGAAACCTATCCTACATTGCTACTGCATGTTCCCTGATCTCCTCATGCTTATCACACCGTGGTGCTTTTCTCTATCCTACATTGCCACTCACTGCCGATCCTAATTCAGACCCTCCAATTCACACCACCCCGTGATGTATTTCTCACTCCTACTAGTGAATGTAATGTAACACACACGCATACAATGCGCACCACCCCGTGATGTTTTTCTCACTCCTACTAGTGAATGTAATGTAACACACACCCATACAATGCGCCCCTCCCCGGGATGTTTTTCTCACTCCTAATAGTGAATGTAATGTAACACACAACCATACAATGCGCACCACCCCATGATGTTTTTCTCACTCCTAGTAGTGAATGTAATGTAACGCACACCCATACAATGCGCACCACCCCGCGATGTTTTTCGGAAACCTATCCTACATTGCCACTGCATGTTCCCTGTACTCCCCATGCTGACCACCCCGCGGTGCTTTTCTCCATCCTACATTGCCACTCACTGCCTATATTACTTCAGACCCACCGATTCACACCACCCCGTGATGTTTTTCTCACTCCTGCTAGTGAATGTAATGTAACACACACCCATACAATGCGCACCACTCCGTGATGTTTAGCTCACTCCTACTAGTGAATGTAATGTAACATACACCCATACAATACGCACCACCCCGTGATGTTTTTCTCACTCCTACTAGTGAATGTAATGTAACACACACCCATACAATGCGCACCACCCCGCGATGTTTTTCAGAAACCTTTCCTACATTGCCACTGCATGTTCCCTGAGCTCCCCATGCTGACCACTCCGCGGTGCATTTCTCCATCCTACATTGCCACTCACTGCCTATCCTAATTCAGATCCTCCGATTCACACAACCCCGTGATGTTTTTCTCACTCCTACTAGGGAATGTAATGTAACACACACCCATATAACGCGCACCACACCGCGATGTTTTTCAGAAACCTATCCTACATTGCCACTGCATTTTCCCTAACCTCCCCATGCTGACCACCCCGCGGTGCTTTTCTCCATCCTACATTGCCACTCAATGTCTATCCTAATTCAGAACCTCCGATTCACACCACGCCGTGATGTTTTTCTCACTCCTACTAGTGAATGTAATGTAACACACACCCATACAATGCGCACCACCCCGCGATGTTTTTCAGAAACCTTTCCTACATTGCCACTGCATGTTCCATGACCTCCCCATCCTGACCACCCCGCGGTGCTTTTATCCATCCCACATTGCCACTCACTGCCTATGCTAATTCAGACCCTCCGATTCACACCACCCCGTGATGTTTTTCTCACTCCTACTAGTGAATGTAATGTAACACACTCCCATACAATGCGCACCACCCCGCAATGTTTTTCGGAAACCTATCCTACATTGCCACTGCATGTTCCCTTTCCTCCCCATGCTGACCACCCCGCGGTGCTTTTCTCCTTCCTACATTGCCACTCACTGCCTATCCTAATTCAGACCCTCCGATTCACACCACCCCGTGATGTTTTTCTCACTCCTACTAGTGAATGTAATGTAACACACACCCATACAATGCGCACCACCCCGTGATGTTTTTCTCACTCCTACTAGTGAATGTAATGTAACACACACCCATACAATACGCACCACCCCGTGATGTTTTTCTCACTCCTACTAGTGAATGTAATGTAACACACACCCATACAATGCGCACCACCCCGTGATGTTTTTCTCACTCCTACTAGTGAATGTAATGTAACACACACCCATACAATGCGCACCGCACCGTGATGTTTTTCTCACTCCTACTAGTGAATGTAATGTAACACACACCCATACAATGTGCACCACCCCGCGATGTTTTTCAGAAACCTATCCTACATTGCCACTGCATGTTCCATGACCTCCCCATGCTGACCACCCCACGGTGCTTTTCTCCATCCTACATGGCCACTCACTGCCTACACTAATTCAGACGCTCCGATTCACACCACCCCGTGATGTTTTGCTCACTCCTACTAGTGAATGTAATGTACACACAACCATAAAATGCGCACCAGCCCGTGATGTTTTTCTCACTCCTACTAGTGAATGTAATGTAACACACACATACAATGCGCACCACCCCGCGATGTTTTTCAGAAACCTATCCTACATTGCCACTGCATGTTCCCTGACCTCCCCATGCTGACCAACCCGCGGTGCTTTTCTCCATCCTACATTGCCACTCATTGCCTATCCTAATTCAGACCTTCCGATTCGCACCACCCCGTGATGTTTTTCTCACTCCTACTAGTGAATGTAATGTAACACACACCCACACAATGCGTACCACCCCGCCATAGTTTTTAAGAAACCTATCCTACATTGCCACTGCATGTTCCCTGACGTCCCCATGCTGACCACCCCGCGGTGCTTTTCTCCATCCTACATTGCCACTCACTGCCTATCCTAATTCAGACCCTCCGATTCACACCACCCCGCGATGTTTTTCTCACTCCTACTAGTGAATGTAATGTAACACACACCCATACAATGCGCACCACCCCGCAATGTTTTTCGGAAACCTATCCTACATTGCCACTGCATGTTCCCTTTCCTCCCCATGCTGACCACCCCGCGGTGCTTTTCTCCATCCTACATTGCAACTCACTGCCTATCCTAATTCAGACCCTCCGATTCACACCACCCCGTGATGTTTTTCTCACTCCTACTAGTGAATGTAATGTAACACACACCCATACAATGCGCACCACCCCGTGATGTTTTTCTCACTCCTACTAGTGAATGTAATGTAACACACACCCATACAATGCGCACCGCACCGTGATGTTTTTCTCACTCCTACTAGTGAATGTAATGTAACACACACCCATACAATGTGCACCACCCCGCGATGTTTTTCAGAAACCTATCCTACATTGCCACTGCATGTTCCCTGACCTCCCCATGCTGACCACCCCACAGTGCTTTTCTCCATCCTACATGGCCAATCACTGCCTATACTAATTCAGACGCTCCGATTCACACCACCCCGTGATGTTTTGCTCACTCCTACTAGTGAATGTAATGTAACACACAACCATACAATGCGCACCAGCCCGTGATGTTTTTATCACTCCTACTAGTGAATGTAATGTAACACACACCCATACAATGCGCACCACCCCGCGATGTTTTTCAGAAACCTATCCTATTGCCACTGCATGTTCCCTGACCTCCCCATGCTGACCAACCCGCGGTGCTTTTCTCCATCCTACATTGCCACTCATTGCCTATCCTAATTCAGACCCTCCGATTCGCACCACCCCGTGATGTTTTTCTCACTCCTACTAGTGAATGTAATGTAACACACACCCACACAATGCGTACCACCCCGCCATAGTTTTTAAGAAACCTATCCTACATTGCCACTGCATGTTCCCTGACGTCCCCATGCTGACCACCCCGCGGTGCTTTTCTCCATCCTACATTGCCACTCACTGCCTATCCTAATTCAGACCCTCCGATTCACACCACCCCGCGATGTTTTTCTCACTCCTACTAGTGAATGTAATTTAACACACACCCATACAATGCGCACCACCCCGCGATGTTTTTCAGAAACCTATCCTACATTGCCCTGCATGTTCCCTGACCTCCCCATGCTGACCACCCCGTGGTGCTTTTCTCCATCCTACATTGCCCCTCACTGCCTATCCTAATTCAGACCCTCCGATTCACACCACCCCGTGATGTTTTTCTCACTCCTACAAGTGAATGTAATGTAACACACACTCATACAATGCGCACCACCCCGCGATGTTTTTCAAATACCTATCCTACATTGCCACTGCATGTTCCCTGACCTCCACATGCTGACCACCCCGCCGTGCTTTTCTCCATCCTACATTGCCACTCACTGCCTATCCTAATTCAGACCCTCCGATTCACACCACCCCGTGATGTTTTTCTCACTCCTACTAGTGAATGTAATGTAACACACACCCATACAATGAGCACTACCCCGTGATGTTTTTCTCACTCCTACTAGTGAATGTAATGTAACACACACCCATACAATGCGCACCACCTCGCGATGTTTTTTAGAAACCTATCCTACTTTGCCACTGCATGTTCCCTGACCTCCCCATGCTGACCACCCCGCGGTGCTTTTCTCCATCGTACATTGCCACTCACTGCCTATCCTAATTCAGACACTCCGATTCACACCACCCCCTGATGTTTTTCTCACTCCTACTAGTGAATGTAATGTAACACACCCCCATACAATGCGCACCACCCCGTGATGTTTTTCTGACTCCTATTAGTGAATGTAATGTAACACACACTCATACAATGCGCACCACCCCGTGATGATTTTCTCACTCCTACTAGTGAATGTAATGTAACACACATCCATACAATGCACACCACCCCGTTATGTTTTTCAGAAACCTATGCTACATTGCCACTGCATGTTTCCTGACCTCCCCATGCTGACCACACCGCGGTGCTTTTCTCCATCCTACATTGCCACTCACGGCCTATCCAAATTCAGACCCTCCGATTCGCACCACTCCGTGATGTTTTTCTCACTCGTACTAGTGAATGTAATGTAACACACACCCACACAATGCGCACCACCCCGCGATGTTTTTCAGAAACCTATCCTACATTGCCACTTCATGTTCCCTGACCTCCCCATGCTGACCACCCCGCGGTGCTTTTCTCCATCCTACATTGCCACTCACTGCCTATCCTAATTCAGACCCTCCGATTCCCACCACCCCGTGATGTTTTTCTCACCCCTACTAGTGAATGTAATGTAACACACACCCATACAATGCGCCCCACCCCGGGATGTTTTTCTCACTCCTACTAGTGAATGTAATGTAACACACAACCATACAATGCGCACCACCCCATGATATTTTTCTCACTCCTACTAGTGAATGTAATGTAACACACACCCATACAATGCGCACCACCCCGCGATGTTTTTCGGAAACCTATCCTACATTGCCACTGCATGTTCCCTGTACTCCCCATGCTGACCACCCCGCGGTGCTTTTCTCCATCCTACATTGCCACTCACTGCCTATATTACTTCAGACCCACCGATTCACACCATCCCGTGATGTTTTTCTCACTCCTACAAGTGAATGTAATGTAACACACACTCATACAATGCGCACCACCCCGCGATGTTTTTCAAATACCTATCCTACATTGCCACTGCATGTTCCCTGACCTCCACATGCTGACCACCCCGCCGTGCTTTTCTCCATCCTACATTGCCACTCACTGCCTATCCTAATTCAGACCCTCCGATTCACACCACCCCGTGATGTTTTTCTCACTCCTACTAGTGAATGTAATGTAACACACACCCATACAATGAGCACTACCCCGTGATGTTTTTCTCACTCCTACTAGTGAATGTAATGTAACACACACCCATACAATGCGCACCACCTCGCGATGTTTTTTAGAAACCTATCCTACTTTGCCACTGCATGTTCCCTGACCTCCCCATGCTGACCACCCCGCGGTGCTTTTCTCCATCGTACATTGCCACTCACTGCCTATCCTAATTCAGACACTCCGATTCACACCACCCCCTGATGTTTTTCTCACTCCTACTAGTGAATGTAATGTAACACACCCCCATACAATGCGCACCACCCCGTGATGTTTTTCTGACTCCTATTAGTGAATGTAATGTAACACACACTCATACAATGCGCACCACCCCGTGATGATTTTCTCACTCCTACTAGTGAATGTAATGTAACACACATCCATACAATGCACACCACCCCGTGATGTTTTTCAGAAACCTATGCTACATTGCCACTGCATGTTTCCTGACCTCCCCATGCTGACCACACCGCGTTGCTTTTCTCCATCCTACATTGCCACTCACGGCCTATCCAAATTCAGACCCTCCGATTCGCACCACTCCGTGATGTTTTTCTCACTCGTACTAGTGAATGTAATGTATCACACACCCACACAATGCGCACCAACCCGCGATGTTTTTCAGAAACCTATCCTACATTGCCACTTCATGTTCCCTGACCTCCCCATGCTGACCACCCCGCGGTGCTTTTCTCCATCCTACATTGCCACTCACTGCCTATCCTAATTCAGACCCAACGATTCCCACCACCCCGTGATGTTTTTCTCACCCCTACTAGTGAATGTAATGTAACACACACCAATACAATGCGCCCCACCCCGGGATGTTTTTCTCACTCCTACTAGTGAATGTAATGTAACACACAACCATACAATGCGCACCACCCCATGATATTTTTCTCACTCCTACTAGTGAATGTAATGTAACACACACCCATACAATGCGCACCACCCCGCGATGTTTTTCGGAAACCTATCCTACATTGCCACTGCATGTTCCCTGTACTCCCCATGCTGACCACCCCGCGGTGCTTTTCTCCATCCTACATTGCCACTCACTGCCTATATTACTTCAGACCCACCGATTCACACCATCCCGTGATGTTTTTCTCACTCCTACTAGTGAATGTAATGTAACATACACCCATACAATACGAACCACTCCGTGATGTTTTTCTCACTCCTACTAGTAAATGTAATGTAACACACAACCATATAACGCGCACCACACCGCGATGTTTTTCAGAAACCTATCCTACATTGCCACTGCATTTTTCCTAACCTCCCCATGCTGACCACCCCGCGGTGCTTTTCTCCATCCTACATTGCCACTCAATGTCTATCCTAATTCAGAACCTCCGATTCACACCACGCCGTGATGTTTTTCTCACTCCTACTAGTGAATGTAATGTAACACACACCCATACAATGCGCACCACCCCGCGATGTTTTTCAGAAACCTTTCCTACATTGCCACTGCATGTTCCATGACCTCTCCATCCTGACCACCCCGCGGTGCTTTTATCCATCCCACATTGCCACTCACTGCCTATGCTAATTCAGACCCTCCGATTCACACCACCCCGTGATGTTTTTCTCACTCCTACTAGTGAATGTAATGTAACACACACCCATACAATGCGCACCACCCCATGATGTTTTTCTCACTCCTACTAGTGAATGTAATGTAACACACACCCATACAATGCGCACCACCCCGCGATGTTTTTCGGAAACCTATCCTACTTTGCCACTGCATGTTCCCTTTCCTCCCCATGCTGACCACCCCACGGTGCTTTTCTCCATCCTACATTGCCACTCACTGCCTATCCTAATTCAGACCCTCCGATTCACACCACCCCGTGATGTTTATCTCACTCCTACTAGTGAATGTAATGTAACACACACCCATACAATGCGCACCACCCCGTGATGTTTTTCTCACTCCTACTAGTGAATGTAATGTAACACACACCCATACAATACGCACCACCCCGTGATGTTTTTCTCACTCCTACTAGTGAATGTAATGTAACACACACCCATACAATGCGCACCACCACGTGATGTTTTTCTCACTCCTACTAGTGAATGTAATGTAACACACACCCATACAATGCGCACCGCACCGTGATGTTTTTCTCACTCCTACTAGTGAATGTAATGTAACACACACCCATACAATGCGCACCACCCCGCGATGTTTTTCAGAAACCTATCCTACATTGCCACTGCATGTTCCCTGACCTCCCCATGCTGACCACCCCACGGTGCTTTTCTCCATCCTACATGGCCACTCACTGCCTATACTAATTCAGACGCTCCGATTCACACCACCCCGTGATGTTTTGCTCACTCCTACTAGTGAATGTAATGTAACACACAACCATACAATGCGCACCAGCCCGTGATGTTTTTCTCACTCCTACTAGTGAATGTAATGTAACACACACCCATACAATGCGCACCACCCCGCGATGTTTTTCAGAAACCTATCCTACATTGCCACAGCATGTTCCCTGACCTCCCCATGCTGACCAACCCGCGGTGCTTTTCTCCATCCTACATTGCCACTCATTGCCTATCCTAATTCAGACCCTCCGATTCGCACCACCCCGTGATGTTTTTCTCACTCCTACTAGTGAATGTAATGTAACACACACCCACACAATGCGTACCACCCCGCCATGTTTTTCAGAAACCTATCCTACATTGCCACTGCATGTTCCCTGACGTCCCCATGCTGACCACCCCGCGGTGCTTTTCTCCATTCTACATTGCCACTCACTGCCTATCCTAATTCAGACCCTCCGATTCACACCACCCCGCGATGTTTTTCTCACTCCTACTAGTGAATGTAATTTAACACACACCCATACAATGCGCACCACCCCGCGATGTTTTTCAGAAACCTATCCTACATTGCCCTGCATGTTCCCTGACCTCCCCATGCTGACCACCCCGTGGTGCTTTTCTCCATCCTACATTGCCCCTCACTGCCTATCCTAATTCAGACCCTCCGATTCACACCACCCCGTGATGTTTTTCTCACTCCTACGAGTGAATGTAATGTAAGACACACCCATACAATGCGCACAACCCCGCAATGTTTTTCAGAAACCTATCCTACATTGCCACTGCATGTTCCCTGACCTCCCCATGCTGACCACCCCGCGGTGCTTTTCTCCATCCTACATTGGCACTCATTGCCTATCCTAATTCAGACCCTCCGATTCGCACCACCCCGTGATGTTTTTCTCACTCCTACTAGTGAATGTAATGTAACACACACCCACACAATGCGCACCACCCCGCGATGTTTTTCAGAAACCTATCCTACATTGCCACTGCATGTTCCCTGACCTCCCCATGCTGACCACCCTGCGGTGCTTTTCTCCATCCTACATTGCCACTCACTGCCTATCCTAATTCAGACCGTCCGATTCACAACACCCCGTGATGTTTTTCTCACTCCTACTAGTGAATGTAATGTAACACACTCCCATACAAGAGCACCACCCCGTTATTTTTTTTCACTCCTACTAGTGAATGTAATGTAACACACACCCATACAATGCGCACCACCACGTGATGATTTTCTCACTCCTACTAGTGAATGTAATGTAACACACACCCATACAATGTGCAACACCCCGTGATGTTATTCTCACTCCTACTAGTGAATGTAATGTAACACACACCCATACAATGCACACCACCCCGCGATGTTTTTCAGAAACGTATCCTACATTTCCACTGCATGTTCCCTGACCTCCCCATGCTGACCACCCCGCGGAGCTTTTCTCCATCCTACATTGCCACTCACTGCCTATCCTAATTCAGACCCTGCGATTCACACTACCCCGTGATGTTTTTCTCACTCCTACTAGTGAATGTAATGTAACACACACCCATACAACGCGCACCACACCGCGATGTTTTTCAGAAACCTATCCTACATTGCCACTGCATTTTCCTTGACCTCCCCATGCTGACCACCCCGCGGTGCTTTTCTCCTTCCTACATTGCCACTCACTGTCTATCCTAATTCAGACCCTCCGATTCACACCACGCCTTGATGTTTTTCTCACTCCTACTAGTGAATGTAATGTAACACACACCCATACAATGCGCACCACCCCGTGATTTTTTTCAGAAAACTATCCTACATTGCCACTGCATGTTCCCTGACCTCCACATGCTGACCACCCCGCGGTGCTTTTCTCCATCCTACATTGCCACTCACTGCCTATGCTAATTCAGACCCTCCGATTCACACCACCCCGTGATGTTTTTCTCACTCCTACTAGTGAATGTAATGTAACACACACCCATACAATGCGCACCACCCCGTGATGTTATTCTCACTCCTACTAGTGAATGTAATGTAACACACACCCATACAATGCACACCACCCCGCGATGTTTTTCAGAAACGTATCCTACATTTCCACTGCATGTTCCCTGACCTCCCCATGCTGACCACCCCGCGGAGCTTTTCTCCATCCTACATTGCCACTCACTGCCTATCCTAATTCAGACAATCCGATTTACACCACCCCGTGATGTTTTTCTCACTCCTACTAGTGAATGTAATGTAACACACACCCATACAATGCGCACCACTCCGTGATGTTTTTCTCACTCCTACTAGTGAATGTAATGTAACATACACCCATACAATACACACCATCCCGTGATGTTTTTCTCACTCCTACTAGTCAATGTAATGTAACACACACCCACACAATGCGCACCACCCCGCGATGTTTTTCAGAAACCTTTCCTACATTGCCACTGCATGTTCCATGACCTCCCCATCCTGACCACCCCGCGGTGCTTTTATCCATCCCACATTGCCACTCACTGCCTATGCTAATTCAGACCCTCCGATTCACACCACCCTGTGATGTTTTTCTCACTCCTACTAGTGAATGTAATGTAACACACACCCATACAATGCGCACCACCCCGCGAAATTTTTCAGAAAACTATCCTACATTGCCACTGCATGTTCCCTGAGCTCCCCATGCTGACCACCCCGCGGTGCATTTCTCCATCCTACATTGCCACTCACTGCCTATCCTAATTCAGATCCTCCGATTCACACAACCCCGTGATGTTTTTCTCACTCCTACTAGTGAATGTAATGTAACACACAACCATATAACGCGCAGCACACCGCGATGTTTTTCAGAAACCTATCCTACATTGCCACTGCATTTTCCCTGACCTCCCCATGATGACCACCCCGCGGTGCTTTTCTCCATCCTACATTGCCACTCAATGTCTATCCTAATTCAGAACCTCCGATTCACACCACGCCGTGATGTTTTTCTCACTCCTACTAGTGAATGTAATGTAACACACACCCATACATAGGCACCACCCCTTGATTTTTTTCAGAAAACTATCCTACATTGCCACTGCATGTTCCCTGACCTCCCCTTGCTGACCACCCAGCGGTGCTTTTCTCCATCCTACATTGCCACTCACTGCCTATCCTAATTCAGACCCTCCGATTCACACCACCCCGTGATGTTTTTCTCACTCCTACTAGTGAATGTAATGTAACACACACCCACACAATGCGCACCACCCCGCGATGTTTTTCAGAAACCTATCCTACATTGCCACTGCATGTTCCCTGACGTCCCCCTGCTGACCACCCCGCGGTGCTTTTCTCCATCCTACATTGCCACTCACTGCCTATCCTAATTCAGACCCTCAGATTCACACCACCCCGCGATGTTTTTCTCACTCCTACTAGTGAATGTAATTTAACACACACCCATACAATGCGCACCACCCCGCGATGTTTTTCAGAAACCTATCCTACATTGCCCTGCATGTTCCCTGACCTCCCCATTCTGACAACCCCGCGGTGCTTTTCTCCATCCTACATTGCCCCTCACTGCCTATCCTAATGCAGACCCTCCGATTCACACCACCCCGTGATGTTTTTCTCACTCCTACGACTGAATGTAATGTAACACACACCCAAACAATGCGCACCACCCCGCGATGTTTTTCAAATACCTATCCTACATTGCCACTGCATGTTCCCTGACCTCCACATGCTGACCACCCCCCGGTGCTTTTCTCCATCCTACATTGCCACTCACTGCCTATCCTAATTCAGACCCTCCGATTCACACCACCCCGTGATGTTTTTCTCACTCCTACTAGTGAATGTAATGTAACACACACCCATACAATGAGCACTACCCCGTGAAGTTTTTCTCACTCCTACTAGTGAATGTAATGTAACACACACCCATACAATGCGCACCACCCCGCGATGTTTTTCAGAAACCTATCCTACATTGCCACTGCATGTTCCCTGACCTCCCCATGCTGACCACCTCGCGGTGCTTTTCTCCATCCTACATTACCTCTCACTGCCTATCCTAATTCAGACCCTCCGATTCACACCACCCCGCGATGTTTTTCCCACTCCTTCTAGTGAATGTAATTTAACACACACCCATACAATGCGCACTACCCCGTGATGATTTTCTCACTCCTACTAGTGGATGTAATGTAACACACACCCATACAATGCGCACCACCCCGTGATGATTTTCTCACTCCTACTAGTGAATGTAATGTAACACACATCCATACAATGCACACCACCCCGTGATGTTTTTCAGAAACCTATGCTACATTGCCACTGCATGTTTCCTGACCTCCCCATGCTGACCACACCGCGGTGCTTTTCTCCATCCTACATTGCCACTCACTGCCTATCCAAATTCAAACCCTCCGATTCGCACCACCCCGTGATGTTTTTCTCACTCCTACTAGTGAATGTAATGTAACACACACCCACACAATGCGCACCACCCCGCAATGTTTTTCAGAAACCTATCCTACATTGCCACTGCATGTTCCCTGACCTCCCCATGCTGACCACCCCGCGGTGCTTTTCTCCATCCTACATTGCCACTCACTGCCTATCCTAATTCAGACCCTCCGATTCACACCACCCCGTGATGTTTTTCTCACTCCTACTAGTGAATGTAATGTAACACACACCCATACAATGCGCACCAACCATGATGTTTATCTCATTCCTACTAGTGAATGTAGTGTAACACACACCCATACAATGCACACCACCCCGCGATGTTTTTCAGAAACCTATCCTACATTGCCACTGCATGTTCCCTGACCTCCCCATGCTGACCACCCCGCGGTGCTTTTCTCCATCCTACATTGCCACTCACTGCCTATCCTAATTCAGACCCTAGGATTCACACCACCCCGTGATGTTTTTCTCACTCCTACTAGTGAATGTAATGTAACACACACCCATACAATGCGCACCACCCCGTGATGATTTTCTCACTCCTACTAGTGAATGTAATGTAACACACACCCATATAATGCGCACCACCCCGTGATGTTATTCTCACTCCTACTAGTGAATGTAATGTAACACACACCCATACAATGCACACCACCCCGCGATGTTTTTCAGAAACGTATCCTACATTTCCACTGCATGTTCCCTGACCTCCCCATGCTGACCAACCCGTGGAGCTTTTCTCCATCCTACATTGCCACTCACTGCCTATCTTAATTCAGACCCTCCGATTCACACCACCCCGTGATGTTTTTCTCACTCCTACTAGTGAATGTAATGTAACACACACCCATACAACGCGCACCACACCGCGATGTTTTTCAGAAACCTATCCTACATTGCCACTGCATTTTCCTTGACCCCCCCATGCTGACCACCACGCGGTGCTTTTCTCCTTCCTACATTGCCACTCACTGTCTATCCTAATTCAGACCCTCCGATTCACACCACGCCGTGATGTTTTTCTCACTCCTACTAGTGAATGTAATGTAACACACACCCATACAATGCGCACCACCCCGTGATTTTTTTTCAGAAAACTATCCTACATTGCCACTGCTTGTTCCCTGACCTCCACATGCTGACCACCCCGCGGTGCTTTTCTCCATCCTACATTGCCACTCACTGCCTAACCTAATTCAGACCCTAGGATTCACACCACCCCGTGATGTTTTTCTCACTCCTACTAATGAATGTAATGTAACACACACCTATACAATGCGCACCAGCCCGTGATGTTTTTATCACTCCTACTAGTGAATGTAATGTAACACACACCCATACAATGACCTCCACCCCGCGATGTTTTTCAGAAACCTATCCTACATTGCCACTGCATGTTCCCTGACCTCCCCATGCTGACCACCCCGCGGTGCTTTTCTCCATCCTACATTGGCACTCATCGCCTATCCTAATTCAGACCCTCCGATTCGCACCACCCCGTGATGTTTTTCTCACTCCTACTAGTGAATGTAATGTAACACACACCCACACAATGCGCACCACCCCGCGATGTTTTTCAGAAACCTATCCTACATTGCCACTGCATGTTCCCTGACCTCCCCATGCTGACCACCCTGCGGTGCTTTTCTCCATCCTACATTGCCACTCACTGCCTATCCTAATTCAGACCGTCCGATTCACACCACCCCGTGATGTTTTTCTCAATCCTACTAGTGAATGTAATGTAACACACACCCATACAAGAGCACCACCCCGTTATTTTTTTTCACTCCTACTAGTGAATGTAATGTAACACACACCCATACAATGCGCACCACCCCGTGATGTTATTCTCACTCCTACTAGTGAATGTAATGTAACACACACCCATACAATGCTCACCACCCCGCGAAATTTTTCAGAAAACTATCCTACATTGCCACTGCATGTTCCCTGAGCTCCCCATGCTGACCACCCCGCGGTGCATTTCTCCATCCTATATTGCCTCTCACTGCCTATCCTAATTCAGATCCTCCGATTCACACAACCCCATGATGTTTTTCTCACTCCTACTAGTGAATGTAATGTAACACACACCCATATAACGCGCAGCACACCGCGATGTTTTTCAGAAACCTATCCTACATTGCCACTGCATGTTCCCTGACCTCCCCATGCTGACCACCCCGCGGTGCTTTTCTCCATCCTACATTGCCACTCACTACCGATCCTAATTCAGACCCTCCGATTCACACCACCCCGTGATGTTTTTCTCACTCCTACTAGTGAATGTAATGTAACACACACCCATACAATGCGCACCACCCCACGATGTTTTTCAGAAACCTATCCTACATTGCCACTGCATGTTCCCTGACCTCCCCATGCTGACCAGCCCTCGGTGCTTTTCTCCATCGTACATTGCCACTCACTGATTATCCTAATTCAGACCCTCCGATTCACACCATCCCGTGATGTTTTTCTCACTCCTACTAGTGAATGTAATGTAACACACACCCATACAAGAGCACCACCCCGTTATTTTTTTTCACTCCTACTAGTGAATGTAATGTAACACACTCCCATACAATGCGCACCACCACGTGATGATTTTCTCACTCCTACTAGTGAATGTAATGTAACACACACCCATACAATGCGCACCACCCCGTGATGTTTTTCTCACTCCTACTAGTGAATGTAATGTAACATACACCCATACAATGCACACCACCCCGCGTTGTTTTTCACAAACGTATCCTACATTGCCACTGCATGTTCCCTGACCTCCCCATGCTGACCACCCCGCGGTGCTTTTCTCCATCCTACATTGCCACTCACTGCCTATCCTAATTCAGACCCTCCGATTCACACCACCCCGCGATGTTTTTCCCACTCCTTCTAGTGAATGTAATTTAACACACACCCATACAATGCGCACCACCACGCGATGTTTTTCAGAAACCTATGCTACATTGCCACTGCATGTTCCCTGACTTCCCCATGCTGACCCACCCACGGTGCTTTTCTCCATCCTACATTGCCACTCACTGCCTATCCTAATTCAGACCCTCCGATTCACAGCACCCCGTGATGTTTTTCTCACCCCTACTAGTGAATGTAATGTAACACACACCCATACAATGCGCACCACCCCATGATGTTTTTCTCACTCCTACTAGTGAATGTAATGTAACACACACCCATACAATGCGCACCACCCCGCGAAGTTTTTCGGAAATATATCCTACATTGCCACTGCATGTTCCCTGTCCTCCCCATGCTGATCACCCCGCGGTGTTTTTCTCCATTCTACATTGCCACTCACTGCCTATCCTAATTCAGACCCTCCGATTCACACCACCCCGTGATGTTTTTCTCACTCCTACTAGTGAATGTAATGTAACACACACCCATACAATGCGCACCACCCCATGATGTTTTTCTCACTCCTACTAGTGAATGTAATGTAACACACACCCATACAATACGCACCACCCCGTGATGTTTTTCTCACTCCTACTAGTGAATGTAATGTAACACAAACCCATAGAATGCGCACCACCCCGTGATGTTTTTCTCACTCCTACTAGTGAATGTAATGTAACACACACCCATACAATGCGCACCACACCGTGATGTTTTTCTCACTCCTACTAGTGAATGTAATGTAACACACACCCATACAATGCGCACCACCCCGCGATGTTTTTCAGAAACCTATCGTACATTGCCACTGCATGTTCCCTGACCTCCCCATGCTGACCAACAAACGGTGCTTTTCTCCATCCTACATTGCCACTCACTGCCTATACTAATTCAGACCCTCCGATTCACACCACCCCGTGATGTTTTGCTCACTCCTACTAGTGAATGTAATGTAACACACAACCATACAATGCGCACCAGCCCGTGATGTTTTTCTCACTCCTACTAGTGAATGTAATGTAACACATACCCATACAATGCGCACCATCCCGAGATGTTTTTCGGAAACCTATCCTACATTGCTACTGCATGTTCCCTGATCTCCTCATGCTTATCACACCGTGGTGCTTTTCTCTATCCTACATTGCCACTCACTGCCGATCCTAATTCAGACCCTCCAATTCACACCTCCCCGTGATGTATTTCTCACTCCTACTAGTGAATGTAATGTAACACACACGCATACAATGCGCACCACCCCGTGATGTTTTTCTCACTCCTACTAGTGAATGTAATGTAACACACACCCATACAATGCGCCCCTCCCCAGGATGTTTTTCTCACTCCTAATAGTGAATGTAATGTAACACACAACCATACAATGCGCACCACCCCATGATGTTTTTCTCACTCCTAGTAGTGAATGTAATGTAACACACACCCATACAATGCGCACCACCCCGCGATGTTTTTCGGAAACCTATCCTACATTGCCACTGCATGTTCCCTGTACTCCCCATGCTGACCACCCCGCGGTGCTTTTCTCCATCCTACATTGCCACTCACTGCCTATATTACTTCAGACCCACCGATTCACACCACCCCGTGATGTTTTTCTCACTCCTGCTAGTGAATGTAATGTAACACACACCCATACAATGCGCACCACTCCGTGATGTTTATCTCACTCCTACTAGTGAATGTAATGTAACATACACCCATACAATACGCACCACCCCGTGATGTTTTTCTCACTCCTACTAGTGAATGTAATGTAACACACACCCATACAATGCGCACCACCCCGCGATGTTTTTCAGAAACCTTTCCTACATTGCCACTGCATGTTCCCTGAGCTCCCCATGCTGACCACTCCGCGGTGCATTTCTCCATCCTACATTGCCACTCACTGCCTATCCTAATTCAGATCCTCCGATTCACACAACCCCGTGATGTTTTTCTCACTCCTACTAGGGAATGTAATGTAACACACACCCATATAACGCGCACCACACCGCGATGTTTTTCAGAAACCTATCCTACATTGCCACTGCATTTTCCCTAACCTCCCCATGCTGACCACCCCGCGGTGCTTTTCTCCATCCTACATTGCCACTCAATGTCTATCCTAATTCAGAACCTCCGATTCACACCACGCCGTGATGTTTTTCTCACTCCTACTAGTGAATGTAATGTAACACACACCCATACAATGCGCACCACCCCGCGATGTTTTTCAGAAACCTTTCCTACATTGCCACTGCATGTTCCATGACCTCCCCATCCTGACCACCCCGCGGTGCTTTTATCCATCCCACATTGCCACTCACTGCCTATGCTAATACAGACCCTCCGATTCACACCACCCCGTGATGTTTTTCTCACTCCTACTAGTGAATGTAATGTAACACACTCCCATACAATGCGCACCACCCCGCAATGTTTTTCGGAAACCTATCCTACATTGCCACTGCATGTTCCCTTTCCTCCCCATGCTGACCACCCCGCGGTGCTTTTCTCCATCCTACATTGCCACTCACTGCCTATCCTAATTCAGACCCTCCGATTCACACCACCCCGTGATGTTTTTCTCACTCCTACTAGTGAATGTAATGTAACACACACCCATACAATGCGCACCACCCCGTGATGTTTTTCTCACTCCTACTAGTGAATGTAATGTAACACACACCCATACAATACGCACCACCCCGTGATGTTTTTCTCACTCCTACTAGTGAATGTAATGTAACACACACCCATACAATGCGCACCACCCCGTGATGTTTTTCTCACTCCTACTAGTGAATGTAATGTAACACACACCCATACAATGCGCACCGCACCGTGATGTTTTTCTCACTCCTACTAGTGAATGTAATGTAACACACACCCATACAATGTGCACCACCCCGCGATGTTTTTCAGAAACCTATCCTACATTGCCACTGCATGTTCCATGACCTCCCCATGCTGACCACCCCACGGTGCTTTTCTCCATCCTACATGGCCACTCACTGCCTACACTAATTCAGACGCTCCGATTCACACCACCCCGTGATGTTTTGCTCACTCCTACTAGTGAATGTAATGTACACACAACCATACAATGTGCACCAGCCCGTGATGTTTTTCTCACTCCTACTAGTGAATGTAATGTAACACACACATACAATGCGCACCACCCCGCGATGTTTTTCAGAAACCTATCCTACATTGCCACTGCATGTTCCCTGACCTCCCCATGCTGACCAACCCGCGGTGCTTTTCTCCATCCTACATTGCCACTCATTGCCTATCCTAATTCAGACCTTCCGATTCGCACCACCCCGTGATGTTTTTCTCACTCCTACTAGTGAATGTAATGTAACACACACCCACACAATGCGTACCACCCCGCCATAGTTTTTAAGAAACCTATCCTACATTGCCACTGCATGTTCCCTGACGTCCCCATGCTGACCACCCCGCGGTGCTTTTCTCCATCCTACATTGCCACTCACTGCCTATCCTAATTCAGACCCTCCGATTCACACCACCCCGCGATGTTTTTCTCACTCCTACTAGTGAATGTAATGTAACACACACCCATACAATGCGCACCACCCCGCAATGTTTTTCGGAAACCTATCCTACATTGCCACTGCATGTTCCCTTTCCTCCCCATGCTGACCACCCCGCGGTGCTTTTCTCCATCCTACATTGCAACTCACTGCCTATCCTAATTGAGACCCTCCGATTCACACCACCCCGTGATGTTTTTCTCACTCCTACTAGTGAATGTAATGTAACACACACCCATACAATGCGCACCACCCCGTGATGTTTTTCTCACTCCTACTAGTGAATGTAATGTAACACACACCCATACAATGCGCACCGCACCGTGATGTTTTTCTCACTCCTACTAGTGAATGTAATGTAACACACACCCATACAATGTGCACCACCCCGCGATGTTTTTCAGAAACCTATCCTACATTGCCACTGCATGTTCCCTGACCTCCCCATGCTGACCACCCCACAGTGCTTTTCTCCATCCTACATGGCCAATCACTGCCTATACTAATTCAGAGGCTCCGATTCACACCACCCCGTGATGTTTTGCTCACTCCTACTAGTGAATGTAATGTAACACACAACCATACAATGCGCACCAGCCCGTGATGTTTTTATCACTCCTACTAGTGAATGTAATGTAACACACACCCATACAATGCGCACCACCCCGCGATGTTTTTCAGAAACCTATCCTATTGCCACTGCATGTTCCCTGACCTCCCCATGCTGACCAACCCGCGGTGCTTTTCTCCATCCTACATTGCCACTCATTGCCTATCCTAATTCAGACCCTCCGATTCGCACCACCCCGTGATGTTTTTCTCACTCCTACTAGTGAATGTAATGTAACACACACCCACACAATGCGTACCACCCCGCCATAGTTTTTAAGAAACCTATCCTACATTGCCACTGCATGTTCCCTGACGTCCCCATGCTGACCACCCCGCGGTGCTTTTCTCCATCCTACATTGCCACTCACTGCCTATCCTAATTCAGACCCTCCGATTCACACCACCCCGCGATGTTTTTCTCACTCCTACTAGTGAATGTAATTTAACACACACCCATACAATGCGCACCACCCCGCGATGTTTTTCAGAAACCTATCCTACATTGCCCTGCATGTTCCCTGACCTCCCCATGCTGACCACCCCGTGGTGCTTTTCTCCATCCTACATTGCCCCTCACTGCCTATCCTAATTCAGACCCTCCGATTCACACCACCCCGTGATGTTTTTCTCACTCCTACAAGTGAATGTAATGTAACACACACTCATACAATGCGCACCACCCCGCGATGTTTTTCAAATACCTATCCTACATTGCCACTGCATGTTCCCTGACCTCCACATGCTGACCACCCCGCCGTGCTTTTCTCCATCCTACATTGCCACTCACTGCCTATCCTAATTCAGACCCTCCGATTCACACCACCCCGTGATGTTTTTCTCACTCCTACTAGTGAATGTAATGTAACACACACCCATACAATGAGCACTACCCCGTGATGTTTTTCTCACTCCTACTAGTGAATGTAATGTAACACACACCCATACAATGCGCACCACCTCGCGATGTTTTTTAGAAACCTATCCTACTTTGCCACTGCATGTTCCCTGACCTCCCCATGCTGACCACCCCGCGGTGCTTTTCTCCATCGTACATTGCCACTCACTGCCTATCCTAATTCAGACACTCCGATTCACACCACCCCCTGATGTTTTTCTCACTCCTACTAGTGAATGTAATGTAACACACCCCCATACAATGCGCACCACCCCGTGATATTTTTCTGACTCCTATTAGTGAATGTAATGTAACACACACTCATACAATGCGCACCACCCCGTGATGATTTTCTCACTCCTACTAGTGAATGTAATGTAACACACATCCATACAATGCACACCACCCCGTGATGTTTTTCAGAAACCTATGCTACATTGCCACTGCATGTTTCCTGACCTCCCCATGCTGACCACACCGCGGTGCTTTTCTCCATCCTACATTGCCACTCACGGCCTATCCAAATTCAGACCCTCCGATTCGCACCACTCCGTGATGTTTTTCTCACTCGTACTAGTGAATGTAATGTAACACACACCCACACAATGCGCACCACCCCGCGATGTTTTTCAGAAACCTATCCTACATTGCCACTTCATGTTCCCTGACCTCCCCATGCTGACCACCCCGCGGTGCTTTTCTCCATCCTACATTGCCACTCACTGCCTATCCTAATTCAGACCCTCCGATTCCCACCACCCCGTGATGTTTTTCTCACCCCTACTAGTGAAGGTAATGTAACACACACCCATACAATGCGCCCCACCCCGGGATGTTTTTCTCACTCCTACTAGTGAATGTAATGTAACACACAACCATACAATGCGCACCACCCCATGATATTTTTCTCACTCCTACTAGTGAATGTAATGTAACACACACCCATACAATGCGCACCACCCCGCGATGTTTTTCGGAAACCTATCCTACATTGCCACTGCATGTTCCATGTACTCCCCATGCTGACCACCCCGCGGTGCTTTTCTCCATCCTACATTGCCACTCACTGCCTATATTACTTCAGACCCACCGATTCACACCATCCCGTGATGTTTTTCTCACTCCTACAAGTGAATGTAATGTAACACACACTCATACAATGCGCACCACCCCGCGATGTTTTTCAAATACCTATCCTACATTGCCACTGCATGTTCCCTGACCTCCACATGCTGACCACCCCGCCGTGCTTTTCTCCATCCTACATTGCCACTCACTGCCTATCCTAATTCAGACCCTCCGATTCACACCACCCCGTGATGTTTTTCTCACTCCTACTAGTGAATGTAATGTAACACACACCCATACAATGAGCACTACCCCGTGATGTTTTTCTCACTCCTACTAGTGAATGTAATGTAACACACACCCATACAATGCGCACCACCTCGCGATGTTTTTTAGAAACCTATCCTACTTTGCCACTGCATGTTCCCTGACCTCCCCATGCTGACCACCCCGCGGTGCTTTTCTCCATCGTACATTGCCACTCACTGCCTATCCTAATTCAGACACTCCGATTCACACCACCCCCTGATGTTTTTCTCACTCCTACTAGTGAATGTAATGTAACACACCCCCATACAATGCGCACCACCCCGTGATGTTTTTCTGACTCCTATTAGTGAATGTAATGTAACACACACTCATACAATGCGCACCACCCCGTGATGATTTTCTCACTCCTACTAGTGAATGTAATGTAACACACATCCATACAATGCACACCACCCCGTGATGTTTTTCAGAAACCTATGCTACATTGCCACTGCATGTTTCCTGACCTCCCCATGCTGACCACACCGCGTTGCTTTTCTCCATCCTACATTGCCACTCACGGCCTATCCAAATTCAGACCCTCCGATTCGCACCACTCCGTGATGTTTTTCTCACTCGTACTAGTGAATGTAATGTAACACACACCCACACAATGCGCACCACCCCGCGATGTTTTTCAGAAACCTATCCTACATTGCCACTTCATGTTCCCTGACCTCCCCATGCTGACCACCCCGCGGTGCTTTTCTCCATCCTACATTGCCACTCACTGCCTATCCTAATTCAGACCCAACGATTCCCACCACCCCGTGATGTTTTTCTCACCCCTACTAGTGAATGTAATGTAACACACACCAATACAATGCGCCCCACCCCGGGATGTTTTTCTCACTCCTACTAGTGAATGTAATGTAACACACAACCATACAATGCGCACCACCCCATGATATTTTTCTCACTCCTACTAGTGAATGTAATGTAACACACACCCATACAATGCGCACCACCCCGCGATGTTTTTCGGAAACCTATCCTACATTGCCACTGCATGTTCCCTGTACTCCCCATGCTGACCACCCCGCGGTGCTTTTCTCCATCCTACATTGCCACTCACTGCCTATATTACTTCAGACCCACCGATTCACACCATCCCGTGATGTTTTTCTCACTCCTACTAGTGAATGTAATGTAACATACACCCATACAATACGCACCACTCCGTGATGTTTTTCTCACTCCTACTAGTAAATGTAATGTAACACACAACCATATAACGCGCACCACACCGCGATGTTTTTCAGAAACCTATCCTACATTGCCACTGCATTTTTCCTAACCTCCCCATGCTGACCACCCCGCGGTGCTTTTCTCCATCCTACATTGCCACTCAATGTCTACCCTAATTCAGAACCTCCGATTCACACCACGCCGTGATGTTTTTCTCACTCCTACTAGTGAATGTAATGTAACACACACCCATACAATGCGCACCACCCCGCGATGTTTTTCAGAAACCTTTCCTACATTGCCACTGCGTGTTCCATGACCTCTCCATCCTGACCACCCCGCGGTGCTTTTATCCATCCCACATTGCCACTCACTGCCTATGCTAATTCAGACCCTCCGATTCACACCAGCCCGTGATGTTTTTCTCACTCCTACTAGTGAATGTAATGTAACACACACCCATACAATGCGCACCACCCCATGATGTTTTTCTCACTCCTACTAGTGAATGTAATGTAACACACAACCATACAATGCGCACCACCCCGCGATGTTTTTCGGAAACCTATCCTACTTTGCCACTGCATGTTCCCTTTCCTCCCCATGCTGACCACCCCACGGTGCTTTTCTCCATCCTACATTGCCACTCACTGCCTATCCTAATTCAGACCCTCCGATTCACACCACCCCGTGATGTTTATCTCACTCCTACTAGTGAATGTAATGTAACACACACCCATACAATGCGCACCACCCCGTGATGTTTTTCTCACTCCTACTAGTGAATGTAATGTAACACACACCCATACAATACGCACCACCCCGTGATGTTTTTCTCACTCCTACTAGTGAATGTAATGTAACACACACCCATACAATGCGCACCACCACGTGATGTTTTTCTCACTCCTACTAGTGAATGTAATGTAACACACACCCATACAATGCGCACCGCACCGTGATGTTTTTCTCACTCCTACTAGTGAATGTAATGTAACACACACCCATACAATGCGCACCACCCCATGATGTTTTTCTCACTCCTACTAGTGAATGTAATGTAACACACAACCATACAATGCGCACCACCCCGCGATGTTTTTCGGAAACCTATCCTACTTTGCCACTGCATGTTCCCTGACCTCCCCATGCTGACCACCCCACGGTGCTTTTCTCCATCCTACATGGCCACTCACTGCCTATACTAATTCAGACGCTCCGATTCACACCACCCCGTGATGTTTTGCTCACTCCTACTAGTGAATGTAATGTAACACACAACCATACAATGCGCACCAGCCCGTGATGTTTTTCTCACTCCTACTAGTGAATGTAATGTAACACACACCCATACAATGCGCACCACCCCGCGATGTTTTTCAGAAACCTATCCTACATTGCCACAGCATGTTCCCTGACCTCCCCATGCTGACCAACCCGCGGTGCTTTTCTCCATCCTACATTGCCACTCATTGCCTATCCTAATTCAGACCCTCCGATTCGCACCACCCCGTGATGTTTTTCTCACTCCTACTAGTGAATGTAATGTAACACACACCCACACAATGCGTACCACCCCGCCATGTTTTTCAGAAACCTATCCTACATTGCCACTGCATGTTCCCTGACGTCCCCATGCTGACCACCCCGCGGTGCTTTTCTCCATTCTACATTGCCACTCACTGCCTATCCTAATTCAGACCCTCCGATTCACACCACCCCGCGATGTTTTTCTCACTCCTACTAGTGAATGTAATTTAACACACACCCATACAATGCGCACCACCCCGCGATGTTTTTCAGAAACCTATCCTACATTGCCCTGCATGTTCCCTGACCTCCCCATGCTGACCACCCCGTGGTGCTTTTCTCCATCCTACATTGCCCCTCACTGCCTATCCTAATTCAGACCCTCCGATTCACACCACCCCGTGATGTTTTTCTCACTCCTACGAGTGAATGTAATGTAAGACACACCCATACAATGCGCACAACCCCGCAATGTTTTTCGGAAACCTATCCTACATTGCCACTGCATGTTCCCTTTCCTCCCCATGCTGACCACCCCGCGGTGCTTTTCTCCATCCTACATTGCAACTCACTGCCTATCCTAATTCAGACCCTCCGATACACACCACCCCGTGATGTTTTTCTCACTCCTACTAGTGAATGTAATGTAACACACACCCATACAATGCGCACCACCCCGTGATGTTTTTCTCACTCCTACTAGTGAATGTAATGTAACACACACCCATACAATACGCACCACCCCGTGATGTTTTTCTCACTCCTACTAGTGAATGTAATGTAACACACACCCATACAATGCGCACCACCCCGTGATGTTTTTCTCACTCCTACTAGTGAATGTAATGTAACACACACCCATACAATGCGCACCGCATCGTGATGTTTTTCTCACTCCTACTAGTGAATGTAATGTAACACACACCCATACAATGTGCACCACCCCGCGATGTTTTTCAGAAACCTATCCTACATTGCCATTGCATGTTCCCTGACCTCCCCATGCTGACCACCCCACGGTGCTTTTCTCCATCCTACATGGCCACTCACTGCCTATACTAATTCAGACGCTCTGATTCACACCACCCCGTGATGTTTTGCTCACTCCTACTAGTGAATGTAATGTAACACACAACCATACAATGCGCACCAGCCCGTGATGTTTTTCTCACTCCTACTAGTGAATGTAATGTAACACACACCCATACAATGCGCACCACCCCGCGATGTTTTTCAGAAACCTATCCTACATTGCCACTGCATGTTCCCTGACCTCCCCATGCTGACCAACCCGCGGTGCTTTTCTCCATCCTACATTGCCACTCATTGCCTATCCTAATTCAGACCCTCCGATTCGCACCACCCCGTGATGTTTTTCTCACTCCTACTAGTGAATGTAATGTAACACACACCCACACAATGCGTACCACCCCGCCATAGTTTTTAAGAAACCTATCCTACATTGCCACTGCATGTTCCCTGACGTCCCCATGCTGACCACCCCGCGGTGCTTTTCTCCATCCTACATTGCCACTCACTGCCTATTCTAATTCAGACCCTCCGATTCACACCACCCCGCGATGTTTTTCTCACTCCTACTAGTGAATGTAATTTAACACACACCCATACAATGCGCACCACCCCGCGATGTTTTTCAGAAACCTATCCTACATTGCCCTGCATGTTCCCTGACCTCCCCATGCTGACCACCCCGTGGTGCTTTTCTCCATCCTACATTGCCCCTCACTGCCGATCCTAATTCAGACCCTCCGATTCACACCACCCCGTGATGTTTTTCTCACTCCTACGAGTGAATGTAATGTAACACACACCCATACAATGCGCACCACCCCGCGATGTTTTTCAAATACCTATCCTACATTGCCACTGCATGTTCCCTGACCTCCACATGCTGACCACCCCGCCGTGCTTTTCTCCATCCTACATTGCCACTCACTGCCTATCCTAATTCAGACCCTCCGATTCACACCACCCCGTGATGTTTTTCTCACTCCTACTAGTGAATGTAATGTAACACACACCCATACAATGAGCACTACCCCGTGATGTTTTTCTCACTCCTACTAGTGAATGTAATGTAACACACACCCATACAATGCGCACCACCTCGCGATGTTTTTTAGAAACCTATCCTACTTTGCCACTGCATGTTCCCTGACCTCCCCATGCTGACCACCCCGCGGTGCTTTTCTCCATCCTACATTGCCACTCACTGCCTATCCTAATTCAGACCCTCCGATTCAAACCACCCCCTGATGTTTTTCTCACTCCTACTAGTGAATGTAATGTAACACACCCCCATACAATGCGCACCACCCCGTGATGTTTTTCTGACTCCTATTAGTGAATGTAATGTAACACACACTCCTACAATGCGCACCACCCCGTGATGATTTTCTCACTCCTACTAGTGAATGTAATGTAACACACATCCATACAATGCACACCACCCCGTGATGTTTTTCAGAAACCTATGCTACATTGCCACTGCATGTTTCCTGACCTCCCCATGCTGACCACACCGCGGTGCTTTTCTCCATCCTACATTGCCACTCACGGCCTATCCAAATTCAGACCCTCCGATTCGCACCACTCCGTGATGTTTTTCTCACTCGTACTAGTGAATGTAATGTAACACACACCCACACAATGCGCACCACCGCGCGATGTTTTTCAGAAACCTATCCTACATTGCCACTTCATGTTCCCTGACCTCCCCATGCTGACCACCCCGCGGTGCTTTTCTCCATCCTACTTTGCCACTCACTGCCTATCCTAATTCAGACCCTCCGATTCCCACCACCCCGTGATGTTTTTCTCACTCCTACTAGTGAATGTAATGTAACACACACCCATACAATGCGCCCCACCCCGGGATGTTTTTCTCACTCCTACTAGTGAATGTAATGTAACACACAACCATACAATGCGCACCACCCCATGATATTTTTCTCACTCCTACTAGTGAATGTAATGTAACACACACCCATACAATGCGCACCACCCCGCGATGTTTTTCGGAAACCTATCCTACATTGCCACTGCATGTTCCCTGTACTCCCCATGCTGACCACCCCGCGGTGCTTTTCTCCATCCTACATTGCCACTCACTGCCTATATTACTTCAGAACCACCGATTCACACCATCCCGTGATGTTTTTCTCACTCCTACTAGTGAATGTAATGTAACATACACCCATACAATACGCACCACCCCGTGATGTTTTTCTCACTCCTACTAGTGAATGTAATGTAACACACAACCATATAACGCGCACCACACCGCGATGTTTTTCAGAAACCTATCCTACATTGCCACTGCATTTTTCCTAACCTCCCCATGCTGACCACCCCGCGGTGCTTTTCTCCATCCTACATTGCCACTCAATGTCTATCCTAATTCAGAACCTCCGATTCACACCACGCCGTGATGTTTTTCTCACTCCTACTAGTGAATGTAATGTAACACACACCCATACAATGCGCACCACCCCGCGATGTTTTTCAGAAACCTTTCCTACATTGCCACTGCATGTTCCATGACCGCCCCATCCTGACCACCCCGCGGTGCTTTTATCCATCCCACATTGCCACTCACTGTCTATGCTAATTCAGACCCTCCGATTCACACCACCCCGTGATGTTTTTCTCACTCCTACTAGTGAATGTAATGTAACACACACCCATACAATGCGCACCACCCCATGATGTTTTTCTCACTCCTACTAGTGAATGTAATGTAACACACACCCATACAATGCGCACCACCCCGCGATGTTTTTCGGAAACCTATCCTACTTTGCCACTGCATGTTCCCTTTCCTCCCTATGCTGACCACCCCACGGTGCTTTTCTCCATCCTACATTGCCACTCACTGCCTATCCTAATTCAGACCCTCCGATTCACACCACCCCGTGATGTTTATCTCACTCCTACTAGTGAATGTAATGTAACACACACCCATACAATGCGCACCACCCCGTGATGTTTTTCTCACTCCTACTAGTGAATGTAATGTAACACACACCCATACAATACGAACCACCCCGTGATGTTTTTCTCACTCCTACTAGTGAATGTAATGTAACACACACCCATACAATGCGCACCACCCCGTGATGTTTTTCTCACTCCTACTAGTGAATGTAATGTAACACACACCCATACAATGCGCACCGCACCGTGATGTTTTTCTCACTCCTACTAGTGAATGTAATGTAACACACACCCATACAATGCGCACCACCCCGCGATGTTTTTCAGAAACCTATCCTACATTGCCACTGCATGTTCCCTGACCTCACCATGCTGACCACCCCACGGTGCTTTTCTCCATCCTACATGGCCACTCAATGCCTATACTAATTCAGACGCTCCGATTCACACCACCCCGTGATGTTTTGCTCACTCCTACTAGTGAATATAATGTAACACACAACCATACAATGCGCACCAGCCCGTGATGTTTTTCTCACTCCTACTAGTGAATGTAATGTAACACACACCCATACAATGCGCACCACCCCGCGATGTTTTTCAGAAACCTATCCTACATTGCCACTGCATGTTCCCTGACCTCCCCATGCTGACCAACCCGCGGTGCTTTTCTCCATCCTACATTGCCACTCATTGCCTATCCTAATTCAGACCCTCCGATTCGCACCACCCCGTGATGTTTTTCTCACTCCTACTAGTGAATGTAATGTAACACACACCCACACAATGCGTACCACCCCGCCATGTTTTTCAGAAACCAATCCTACATTGCCACTGCATGTTCCCTGACGTCCCCATGCTGACCACCCCGCGGTGCTTTTCTCCATCCTACATTGCCACTCACTGCCTATCCTAATTCAGACCCTCCGATTCACACCACCCCGCGATGTTTTTCTCACTCCTACTAGTGAATGTAATTTAACACACACCCATACAATGCGCACCACCCCGCGATGTTTTTCAGAAACCTATCCTACATTGCCCTGCATGTTCCCTGACCTCCCCATGCTGACCACCCCGTGGTGCTTTTCTCCATCCTACATTGCCCCTCACTGCCTACCCTAATTCAGACCCTCCGATTCACACCAACCCGTGATGTTTTTCTCACTCCTACGAGTGAATGTAATGTAAGACACACCCATACAATGCGCACCACCCCGCGATGTTTTTCAAATACCTATCCTACATTGCCACTGCATGTTCCCTGACCTCCACATGCTGACCACCCCGCCGTGCTTTTCTCCATCCTACATTGCCACTCACTGCATATCCTAATTCAGACCCTCTGATTCACACCACCCCGTGATGTTTTTCTCACTCCTACTAGTGAATGTAATGTAACACACACCCATACAATGAGCACTACCCCGTGATGTTTTTCTCACTCCTACTAGTGAATGTAATGTAACACACACCCATACAATGCGCACCACCTCGCGATGTTTTTTAGAAACCTATCCTACTTTGCCACTGCATGTTCCCTGACCTCCCCATGCTGACCACCCCGCGGTGCTTTTCTCCATCCTACATTGCCACTCACTGCCTATCCTAATTCAGACCCTCCGATTCACACCACCCCCTGATGTTTTTCTCACTCCTACTAGTGAATGTAATGTAACACACCCCCATACAATGCGCACCACCCCATGATGTTTTTCTGACTCCTATTAGTGAATGTAATGTAACACTCATTCATACAATGCGCACCACCCCGTGATGATTTTCTCACTCCTACTAGTGAATGAAATGTAACACACATCCATACAATGCACACCACCCCGTGATGTTTTTCAGAAACCTATGCTACATTGCCACTGCATGTTTCCTGACCTCCCCATGATGACCACACCGCGGTGCTTTTCTCCATCCTACATTGCCACTCACGGCCTATCCAAATTCAGACCCTCCGATTCGCACCACTCCGTGATGTTTTTCTCACTCCTACTAGTGAATGTAATGTAACACACACCCACACAATGCGCACCACCCCGCGATGTTTTTCAGAAACCTATCCTACATTGCCACTGCATGTTCCCTGACCTCCCCATGCTGACCACCCCGCGGTGCTTTTCTCCATCCTACATTGCCACTCACTGCCTATCCTAATTCAGACCCTCCGATTCACACCACACCGTGATGTTTTTCTCAGTCCTACTAATGAATGTAATGTAACACACACCCATACAATGCGCACCACCCCGCGATGTTTTTCGGAACCCTATCCTACAATGCCACTGCATGTTCTCTGTCCTCCCCATGCTGACCACCCCGCGGTGCTTTTCTCCATCCTACATTGCCACTCACTGCCTATCCTAATTCAGACCCTCCGATTCACACCACCCCGTGATGTTTTTCTCACTCCTACTAGTGAATGTAATGTAACACACACCCATACAATGCGCACCACCCCGTGATGTTTTTCTCACTCCTACTAGTGAATGTAATGTAACACACACCCATACAATACGCACCACCCCGTGATGTTTTTCTCACTCCTACTAGTGAATGTAATGTAACACACACCCATACAATGCGCACCACCCCGTGATGTTTTTCTCAATCCTACTAGTGAATGTAATGTAACACACACCTATACAATGCGCACCAACCCGCGATGTTTTTTAGAAACCTATCCTACATTGCCACTGCATGTTCCCTGACCTCCCCATGCTGACCACCCCACGGTGCTTTTCTCCATCCTACATTGCCACTCACTGCCTATACTAATTCAGACCCTCCGATTCACACCACCCCGTGATGTTTTTCTCACTCCTACTAGTGAATGTAATGTAACACACACCCATACAATGCGCACCACCCCGCGATGTTTTTCGGAAACCTATCCTACATTGCCACTGCATGTTCCCTTTCCTCCCCATGCTGACCACCCCGCGGTGCTTTTCTCCATCCTACATTGCCACTCACTGCCTATCCTAATTCAGATCCTCCGATTCACACCACCCCGTGATGTTTTTCTCACTCCTACTAGTGAATGTAATGTAACACACACCCATACAATGCGCACCCCCCCGTGATGTTTTTCTCACTCCTACTAGTGAATGTAATGTAACACACACCCATACAATACGCACCACCCCGTGATGTTTTTCTCACTCCTACTAGTGAATGTAATGTAACACACACCCATACAATGCGCACCACCCCGTGATGTTTTTCTCACTCCTACTAGTGAATGTAATGTAACACACACCCATACAATGCGCACCGCACCGTGATGTTTTTCTCACTCCTACTAGTGAATGTAATGTAACACACACCTATACAATGCGCACCACCCCGTGATGTTTTTCTCACTCCTACTAGTGAATGTAATGTAACACACACCCATACAATGCGCACCGCACCGTGATGTTTTTCTCACTCCTACTAGTGAATGTAATGTAACACACACCCATACAATGCGCACCACCCCGCGATGTTTTTCAGAAACCTATCCTACATTGCCACTGCATGTTCCCTGACCTCCACATGCTGACCACCCCACGGTGCTTTTCTCCATCCTACATGGCCACTCACTGCCTATACTAATTCAGACGCTCCGATTCACACCACCCCGTGATGTTTTTCTCACTCCTACTAGTGAATGTAATGTAACACACAACCATACAATGCCCACCAGCCCGTGATGTTTTTCTCACTCCTACTAGTGAATGTAATGTAACACACACCCATACAATGCGCACCACCCCGCGATGTTTTTCAGAATCCTATCCTACATTGCCACTGCATGTTCCCTGACCTCCCCATGCTGACCAACCCGCGGTGCTTTTCTCCATCCTACATTGCCACTCATTACCTACCCTAATTCAGACCCTCCGATTCGCACCACCCCGTGATGTTTTTCTCACTCCTACTAGTGAATGTAATGTAACACACACCCACACAATGCGTACCACCCCGCCATGTTTTTCAGAAACCTATCCTACATTGCCACTGCATGTTCCCTGACGTCCGCATGCTGACCACACCGCGGTGCTTTTCTCCATCCTACATTGCCACTCACTGCCTATCCTAATTCAGACCCTCCGATTCACACCACCCCGCGATGTTTTTCTCACTCCTACTAGTGAATGTAATTTAACACACACCCATACAATGCGCACCACCCCGCGATGTTTTTCAGAAACCTATCCTACATTGCCCTGCATGTTCCCTGACCTTCCCATGCAGACCACCCCGTGGTGCTTTTCTCCATCCTACATTGCCCCTCACTGCCTATCCTAATTCAGACCCTCCGATTCACACCACCCCGTGATGTTTTTCTCACTCCTACGAGTGAATGTAATGTAACACACACCCATACAATGCGCACCACCCCGTGATGTTTTTCAAATACCTATCCTACATTGCCACTGCATGTTCCCTGACCTCCACATGCTGACCACCCCGCCGTGCTTTTCTCCATCCTACATTGCCACTCACTGCCTATCCTAATTCAGACCCTCCGATTCACACCACCCCGTGATGTTTTTCTCACTCCTACTGGTGAATGTAATGTAACACACACCCATACAATGAGCACTACCCCGTGATGTTTTTCTCACTCCTACTAGTGAATGTAATGTAACACACACCCATACAATGCGCACCACCTCGCGATGTTTTTTAGAAACCTATCCTACTTTGCCACTGCATGTTCCCTGACCTCCCCATGCTGACCACCCCGCGGTGCTTTTCTCCATCCTACATTGCCACTCACTGCCTATCCTAATTCAGACCCTCCGATTCACACCACCCCCTGATGTTTTTCTCACTCCTACTAGTGAATGTAATGTAACACACCCCCATACAATGCGCACCACCCCGTGATGTATTTCTGACTCCTATTAGTGAATGTAATGTAACACTCATTCATACAATGCGCACCACCCCGTGATGATTTTCTCACTCCTACTAGTGAATGTAATGTAACACACATCCATACAATGCACACCACCCCGTGATGTTTTTCAGAAACCTATGCTACATTGCCACTGCATGTTTCCTGACCTCCCAATGATGACCACACCGCGGTGCTTTTCTCCATCCTACATTGCCACTCACGGCCTATCCAAATTCAGACCCTCCGATTCGCACCACTCCGTGATGTTTTTCTCACTCCTACTAGTGAATGTAATGTAACACACACCCACACAATGCGCACCACCCCGCGTTGTTTTTCAGAAACCTATCCTACATTGCCACTGCATGTTCCCTGACCTCCCCATGCTGACCACCCCGCGGTGCTTTTCTCCATCCTACATTGCCACTCACTGCCTATCCTAATTCAGACCCTCCGATTCACACCACCCCGTGATGTTTTTCTCACTCCTACTAGTGAATGTAATGTAACACACACCCATACAATGCGCACCACCCCGCGATGTTTTTCGGAAACCTACCCTACAATGCCACTGCATGTTCTCTGTCCTCCCCATGCTGACCAACCCGCGGTGCTTTTCTCCATCCTACATTGCCACTCACTGCCTATCCTAATTCAAACCCTCCTATTCACACCACCCCGTGATGTTTTTCTCACTCCTACTAGTGAATGTAATGTAACACACACCCATACAATGCGCACCACCCCGTGATGTTTTTCTCACTCCTACTAGTGAATGTAATGTAACACACACCCATACAATACGCACCACCCCGTGATGTATTTCTCACTCCTACTAGTGAATGTAATGTAACACACACCCATACAATGCGCACCACCCCGTGATGTTTTTCTCACTCCTACTAGTGAATGTAATGTAACACACACCCATACAATGCACACCACCCCGTGATGTTTTTCAGAAACCTATGCTACATTGCCACTGCATGTTCCCTGACCTCCCCATGCTGACCACACCGCGGTGCTTTTCTCCATCCTACATTGCCACTCACGGCCTATCCAAATTCAGACCCTCCGATTCGCACCACCCCGTGATGTTTTTCTCACTCCTACTAGTGAATGTAATGTAACACACACCCACACAATGCGCACCACCCCGCGATGTTTTTCAGAAACCTATCCTACATTGCCACTGCATGTTCCCTGACCTCCCCATGCTGACCACCCCGCGGTGCTTTTCTCCATCCTACATTGCCACTCACTGCCTATCCTAATTCAGACCCTCCGATTCACACCACACCGTGATGTTTTTCTCACTCCTACTAATGAATGTAATGTAACACACACCCATACAATGCGCACCACCCCGCGATGTTTTTAGGAACCCTATCCTACAATGCCACTGCATGTTCTCTGTCCTCCCCATGCTGACCACCCCGCGGTGCTTTTCTCCATCCTACATTGCCACTCAGTGCCTATCCTAATTCAGACCCTCCGATTCACACCACCTCGTGATGTTTTTCTCACTCCTACTAGTGAATGTAATGTAACACACACCCATACAATGCGCACCACCCCGTGATGTTTTTCTCACTCCTACTAGTGAATGTAATGTAACACACACCCATACAATACGCACCACCCCGTGATGTTTTTCTCACTCCTACTAGTGAATGTAATGTAACACACACCCATACAATGCGCACCACCCCGTGATGTTTTTCTCACTCCTACTAGTGAATGTAATGTAACACACACCCATACAATGCGCCCCACCCCGTGATGTTTTTCTCAATCCTACTAGTGAATGTAATGTAACACACACCTATACAATGCGCACCAACCCGCGATGTTTTTCAGAAACCTATCCTACATTGCCACTGCATGTTCCCTGACCTCCCCATGCTGACCACCCCACGGTGCTTTTCTCCATCCTACATTGCCACTCACTGCCTATACTAATTCAGACCCTCCGATTCACACCACCCCGTGATGTTTTTCTCACTCCTACTAGTGAATGTAATGTAACACACACCCATACAATGCGCACCACCCCGCGATGTTTTTCGGAAACCTATCCTACATTGCCACTGCATGTTCCCTTTCCTCCCCATGCTGACCACCCCGCGGTGCTTTTCTCCATCCTACATTGCCACTCACTGCCTATCCTAATTCAGATCCTCCGATTCACACCACCCCGTGATGTTTTTCTCACTCCTACTAGTGAATGTAATGTAACACACACCCATACAATGCGCACCCCCCCGTGATGTTTTTCTCACTCCTACTAGTGAATGTAATGTAACACACACCCATACAATACGCACCACCCCGTGATGTTTTTCTCACTCCTACTAGTGAATGTAATGTAACACACACCCATACAATGCGCACCACCCCGTGATGTTTTTCTCACTCCTACTAGTGAATGTAATGTAACACACACCCATACAATGCGCACCGCACCGTGATGTTTTTCTCACTCCTACTAGTGAATGTAATGTAACACACACCTATACAATGCGCACCACCCCGTGATGTTTTTCTCACTCCTACTAGTGAATGTAATGTAACACACACCCATACAATGCGCACCGCACCGTGATGTTTTTCTCACTCCTACTAGTGAATGTAATGTAACACACACCCATACAATGCGCACCACCCCGCGATGTTTTTCAGAAACCTATCCTACATTGCCACGGCATGTTCCCTGACCTCCACATGCTGACCACCCCACGGTGCTTTTCTCCATCCTACATGGCCACTCACTGCCTATACTAATTCAGACGCTCCGATTCACACCACCCCGTGATGTTTTTCTCACTCCTACTAGTGAATGTAATGTAACACACAACCATACAATGCGCACCAGCCCGTGATGTTTTTCTCACTCCTACTAGTGAATGTAATGTAACACACACCCATACAATGCGCACCACCCCGCGATGTTTTTCAGAAACCTATCCTACATTGCCACTGCATGTTCCCTGACCTCCCCATGCTGACCAACCCGCGGTGCTTTTCTCCATCCTACATAGCCACTCATTACCTATCCTAATTCAGACCCTCCGATTCGCACCACCCCGTGATGTTTTTCTCACTCCTACTAGTGAATGTAATGTAACACACATCCACACAATGCGTACCACCCCGCCATGTTTTTCAGAAACCTATCCTACATTGCCACTGCATGTTCCCTGACGTCCCCATGCTGACCACACCGCGGTGCTTTTCTCCATCCTACATTGCCACTCACTGCCTATCCTAATTCAGACCCTCCAATTCACACCACCCCGCGATGTTTTTCTCACTCCTACTAGTGAATGTAATTTAACACACATGCATACAATGCGCACCACCCCGCGATGTTTTTCAGAAACCTATCCTACATTGCCCTGCATGTTCCCTGACCTTCCCATGCAGACCACCCCGTGGTGCTTTTCTCCATCCTACATTGCCCCTCACTGCCTATCCTAATTCAGACCCTCCGATTCACACCACCCCGTGATGTTTTTCTCACTCCTACGAGTGAATGTAATGTAACACACACCCATACAATGCGCACCACCCCGTGATGTTTTTCAAATACCTATCCTACATTGCCACTGCATGTTCCCTGACCTCCACATGCTGACCACCCCGCCGTGCTTTTCTCCATCCTACATTGCCACTCACTGCCTATCCTAATTCAGACCCTCCGATTCACACCACCCCGTGATGTTTTTCTCACTCCTACTGGTGAATGTAATGTAACACACACCCATACAATGAGCACTACCCCGTGATGTTTTTCTCACTCCTACTAGTGAATGTAATGTAACACACACCCATACAATGCGCACCACCTCGCGATGTTTTTTAGAAACCTATCCTACTTTGCCACTGCATGTTCCCTGACCTCCCCATGCTGACCACCCCGCGGTGCTTTTCTCCATCCTACATTGCCACTCACTGCCTATCCTAATTCAGACCCTCCGATCACACCACCCCCTGATGTTTTTCTCACTCCTACTAGTGAATGTAATGTAACACACCCCCATACAATGCGCACCACCCCGTGATGTTTTTCTGACTCCTATTAGTGAATGTAATGTAACACACACTCATACAATGCGCACCACCCCGTGATGATTTTCTCACTCCTACTAGTGAATGTAATGTAACACACATCCATACAATGCACACCACCCCGTGATGTTTTTCAGAAACCTATGCTACATTGCCACTGCATGTTTCCTGACCTCCCCATGCTGACCACACCGCGGTGCTTTTCTCCATCCTACATTGCCACTCACGGCCTATCCAAATTCAGACCCTCCGATTCGCACCACTCCGTGATGTTTTTCTCACTCCTACTAGTGAATGTAATGTAACACACACCCACACAATGCGCACCACCCCGCGTTGTTTTTCAGAAACCTATCCTACATTGCCACTGCATGTTCCCTGACCTCCCCATGCTGACCACCCCGCGGTGCTTTTCTCCATCCTACATTGCCACTCACTGCCTATCCTAATTCAGACCCTCCGATTCACACCACCCCGTGATGTTTTTCTCACTCCTACTAGTGAATGTAATGTAACACACACCCATACAATGCGCACCACCCCGCGATGTTTTTCGGAAACCTACCCTACAATGCCACTGCATGTTCTCTGTCCTCCCCATGCTGACCAACCCGCGGTGCTTTTCTCCATCCTACATTGCCACTCACTGCCTATCCTAATTCAAACCCTCCTATTCACACCACCCCGTGATGTTTTTCTCACTCCTACTAGTGAATGTAATGTAACACACACCCATACAATGCGCACCACCCCGTGATGTTTTTCTCACTCCTACTAGTGAATGTAATGTAACACACACCCATACAATACGCACCACCCCGTGATGTATTTCTCACTCCTACTAGTGAATGTAATGTAACACACACCCATACAATGCGCACCACCCCGTGATGTTTTTCTCACTCCTACTAGTGAATGTAATGTAACACACACCCATACAATGCACACCACCCCGTGATGTTTTTCAGAAACCTATGCTACATTGCCACTGCATGTTCCCTGACCTCCCCATGCTGACCACACCGCGGTGCTTTTCTCCATCCTACATTGCCACTCACGGCCTATCCAAATTCAGACCCTCCGATTCGCACCACCCCGTGATGTTTTTCTCACTCCTACTAGTGAATGTAATGTAACACACACCCACACAATGCGCACCACCCCGCGATGTTTTTCAGAAACCTATCCTACATTGCCACTGCATGTTCCCTGACCTCCCCATGCTGACCACCCCGCGGTGCTTTTCTCCATCCTACATTGCCACTCACTGCCTATCCTAATTCAGACCCTCCGATTCACACCACCCCGTGATGTTTTTCTCACTCCTACTAGTGAATGTAATGTAACACACACCCATACAATGCGCACCACCCCGTGATGTTTTTCTCACTCCTACTAGTGAATGTAATGTAACACACACCCATACAATACGCACCACCCCGTGATGTTTTTCTCACTCCTACTAGTGAATGTAATGTAACACACACCCATACAATGCGCACCACCCCGTGATGTTTTTCTCACTCCTACTACTGAATGTAATGTAACACACACCCATACAATGCGCACCACCCCGTGATGTTTTTCTCAATCCTACTAGTGAATGTAATGTAACACACACCTATACAATGCGCACCAACCCGCGATGTTTTTCAGAAACCTATCCTACATTGCCACTGCATGTTCCCTGACCTCCCCATGCTGACCACCCCACGGTGCTTTTCTCCATCCTACATTGCCACTCACTGCCTATACTAATTCAGACCCTCCGATTCACACCACCCCGTGATGTTTTTCTCACTCCTACTAGTGAATGTAATGTAACACACACCCATACAATGCGCACCACCCTGCGATGTTTTTCGGAAACCTATCCTACATTGCCACTGCATGTTCCCTTTCCTCCCCATGCTGACCACCCCGCGGTGCTTTTCTCCATCCTACATTGCCACTCACTGCCTATCCTAATTCAGATCCTCCGATTCACACCACCCCGTGATGTTTTTCTCACTCCTACTAGTGAATGTAATGTAACACACACCCATACAATGCGCACCCCCCCGTGATGTTTTTCTCACTCCTACTAGTGAATGTAATGTAACACACACCCATACAATACGCACCACCCCGTGATGTTTTTCTCACTCCTACTAGTGAATGTAATGTAACACACACCCATACAATGCGCACCACCCCGTGATGTTTTTCTCACTCCTACTAGTGAATGTAATGTAACACACACCCATACAATGCGCACCGCACCGTGATGTTTTTCTCACTCCTACTAGTGAATGTAATGTAACACACACCTATACAATGCGCACCACCCCGTGATGTTTTTCTCACTCCTACTAGTGAATGTAATGTAACACACACCCATACAATGCGCACCGCACCGTGATGTTTTTCTCACTCCTACTAGTGAATGTAATGTAACACACACCCATACAATGCGCACCACCCCGCAATGTTTTTCAGAAACCTATCCTACATTGCCACTGCATGTTCCCTGACCTCCACATGCTGACCACCCCACGGTGCTTTTCTCCATCCTACATGGCCACTCACTGCCTATACTAATTCAGACGCTCCGATTCACACCACCCCGTGATGTTTTTCTCACTCCTACTAGTGAATGTAATGTAACACACAACCATACAATGCGCACCAGCCCGTGATGTTTTTCTCACTCCTACTAGTGAATGTAATGTAACACACACCCATACAATGCGCACCACCCCGCGATGTTTTTCAGAAACCTATCCTACATTGCCACTGCATGTTCCCTGACCTCCCCATGCTGACCAACCCGCGGTGCTTTTCTCCATCCTACATAGCCACTCATTACCTATCCTAATTCAGACCCTCCGATTCGCACCACCCCGTGATGTTTTTCTCACTCCTACTAGTGAATGTAATGTAACACACATCCACACAATGCGTACCACCCCGCCATGTTTTTCAGAAACCTATCCTACATTGCCACTGCATGTTCCCTGACGTCCCCATGCTGACCACACCGCGGTGCTTTTCTCCATCCTACATTGCCACTCACTGCCTATCCTAATTCAGACCCTCCAATTCACACCACCCCGCGATGTTTTTCTAACTCCTACTAGTGAATGTAATTTAACACACATGCATACAATGCGCACCACCCCGCGATGTTTTTCAGAAACCTATCCTACATTGCCCTGCATGTTCCCTGACCTTCCCATGCAGACCACCCCGTGGTGCTTTTCTCCATCCTACATTGCCCCTCACTGCCTATCCTAATTCAGACCCTCCGATTCACACCACCCCGTGATGTTTTTCTCACTCCTACGTGTGAATGTAATGTAACACACACCCATACAATGCGCACCACCCCGTGATGTTTTTCAAATACCTATCCTACATTGCCACTGCATGTTCCCTGACCTCCACATGCTGACCACCCCGCCGTGCTTTTCTCCATCCTACATTGCCACTCACTGCCTATCCTAATTCAGACCCTCCGATTCACACCACCCCGTGATGTTTTTCTCACTCCTACTGGTGAATGTAATGTAACACACACCCATACAATGAGCACTACCCCGTGATGTTTTTCTCACTCCTACTAGTGAATGTAATGTAACACACACCCATACAATGCGCACCACCTCGCGATGTTTTTTAGAAACCTATCCTACTTTGCCACTGCATGTTCCCTGACCTCCCCATGCTGACCAGCCCGCGGTGCTTTTCTCCATCCTACATTGCCACTCACTGCCTATCCTAATTCAGACCCTCCGATCACACCACCCCCTGATGTTTTTCTCACTCCTACTAGTGAATGTAATGTAACACACCCCCATACAATGCGCACCACCCCGTGATGTTTTTCTGACTCCTATTAGTGAATGTAATGTAACACACACTCATACAATGCGCACCACCCCGTGATGATTTTCTCACTCCTACTAGTGAATGTAATGTAACACACATCCATACAATGCACACCACCCCGTGATGTTTTTCAGAAACCTATGCTACATTGCCACTGCATGTTTCCTGACCTCCCCATGCTGACCACACCGCGGTGCTTTTCTCCATCCTACATTGCCACTCACGGCCTATCCAAATTCAGACCCTCCGATTCGCACCACTCCGTGATGTTTTTCTCACTCCTACTAGTGAATGTAATGTAACACACACCCACACAATGCGCACCACCCCGCGATGTTTTTCAGAAACCTATCCTACATTGCCACTGCATGTTCCCTGACCTCCCCATGCTGACCACCCCGCGGTGCTTTTCTCCATCCTACATTGCCACTCACTGCCTATCCTAATTCAGACCCTCCGATTCACACCACCCCGTGATGTTTTTCTCACTCCTACTAGTGAATGTAATGTAACACACACCCATACAATGCGCACCACCCCGCGATGTTTTTCTCACTCCTACTAGTGAATGTAATGTAACACACACCCATACAATACGCACCACCCCGTGATGTTTTTCTCACTCCTACTAGTGAATGTAATGTAACACACACCCATACAATGCGCACCACCCCGTGATGTTTTCTCACTCCTACTAGTGAATGTAATGTAACACACACCCATACAATGTGCACCGCACCGTGATGTTTTTCTCACTCCTGCTAGTGAATGTAATGTAACACACACCCATACAATACGCACCACCCCGTGATGTTTTTCTCACTCCTACTAGTGAATGTAATGTAACACACACCCATACAATGCGCACCACCCCGTGATGTTTTTCTCACTCCTACGAGTGAATGTAATGTAACACACACCCATACAATGCGCACCACCCCGTGATGTTTTTCAAATACCTATCCTACATTGCCACTGCATGTTCCCTGACCTCCACATGCTGACCACCCCGCCGTGCTTTTCTCCATCCTACATTGCCACTCACTGCCTATCCTAATTCAGACCCTCCGATTCACACCACCCCGTGATGTTTTTCTCACTCCTACTGGTGAATGTAATGTAACACACACCCATACAATGAGCACTACCCCGTGATGTTTTTCTCACTCCTACTAGTGAATGTAATGTAACACACACCCATACAATGCGCACCGCACCGTGATGTTTTTCTCACTCCTACTAGTGAATGTAATGTAACACACACCTATACAATGCGCACCACCTCGCGATGTTTTTTAGAAACCTATCCTACTTTGCCACTGCATGTTCCCTGACCTCCCCATGCTGACCACCCCGCGGTGCTTTTCTCCATCCTACATTGCCACTCACTGCCTATCCTAATTCAGACCCTCCGATCACACCACCCCCTGATGTTTTTCTCACTCCTACTAGTGAATGTAATGTAACACACCCCCATACAATGCGCACCACCCCGTGATGTTTTTCTGACTCCTATTAGTGAATGTAATGTAACACACACTCATACAATGCGCACCACCCCGTGATGATTTTCTCACTCCTACTAGTGAATGTAATGTAACACACATCCATACAATGCACACCACCCCGTGATGTTTTTCAGAAACCTATGCTACATTGCCACTGCATGTTTCCTGACCTCCCCATGCTGACCACACCGCGGTGCTTTTCTCCATCCTACATTGCCACTCACGGCCTATCCAAATTCAGACCCTCCGATTCGCACCACTCCGTGATGTTTTTCTCACTCCTACTAGTGAATGTAATGTAACACACACCCACACAATGCGCACCACCCCGCGATGTTTTTCAGAAACCTATCCTACATTGCCACTGCATGTTCCCTGACCTCCCCATGCTGACCACCCCGCGGTGCTTTTCTCCATCCTACATTGCCACTCACTGCCTATCCTAATTCAGACCCTCCGATTCACACCACCCCGTGATGTTTTTCTCACTCCTACTAGTGAATGTAATGTAACACACACCCATACAATGCGCACCACCCCGCGATGTTTTTCGGAAACCTATCCTACAATGCCACGGCTTGTTCTCTGTCCTCACCATGCTGACCACCCCGCGGTGCTTTTCTCCATCCTACATTGCCACTCACTGCCTATCCTAATTCAGACCCTCCGATTCACACCACCCCGTGATGTTTTTCTCACTCCTACTAGTGAATGTAATGTAACACACACCCATACAATGCGCACCACCCCGTGATGTTTTTCTCACTCCTACTAGTGAATGTAATGTAACACACACCCATACAATGCGCACCACCCCGTGATGTTTTTCTCAATCCTACTAGTGAATGTAATGTAACACACACCTATACAATGCGCACCACCACGCGGTGTTTTTCAGAAACCTATCCTACATTGCCACTGCATGTTCCCTGACCTCCATATGCTGACCAACCCACGGTGCTTTTCTCCATCCTACATTGCCACTCACTGCCTATACTAATTCAGACCCTCCGATTCACACCACCCCATGATATTTTTCTCACTCCTACTAGTGAATGTAATGTAACACACACCCATACAATGCGCACCACCCCGTGATGATTTTCTCAATCCTACTAGTGGATGTAATGTAACACACACTCATACAATGTGCACCACCCCGTGATGATTTTCTCACTCCTACTAGTGAATGCAATGTAACACACACCCATACAATTCACACCATCCCGTGATGTTTTTCAGAAACCTATGCTACATTGCCACTGCATGTTCCCTGACCTCCCCATGCTGACCACACCGCGGTGCTTTTCTCCATCCTACATTGCCACTCACGGCCTATCCAAATTCAGACCCTCCGATTCGCATCACTCCGTGATGTTTTTCTCACTCCTACTAATGAATGTAATGTAACACACACCCATACAATGCGCACCACCCCGCGATGTTTTTCGGAACCCTATCCTACAATGCCACTGCATGTTCTCTGTCCTCCCCATGCTGACCACCCCGCGGTGCTTTTCTCCATCCTACATTGCCACTCACTGCCTATCCTAATTCAGACCCTCCGATTCACACCACCCCGTGATGTTTTTCTCACTCCTACTAGTGAATGTAATGTAACACACACCCATACAATGCGCACCACCCCGTGATGTTTTTCTCACTCCTACTATTGAATGTAATGTAACACACACCCATACAATACGCACCACCCCGTGATGTTTTTCTCACTCCTACTAGTGAATGTAATGTAACACACACCCATACAATGCGCACCACCCCGTGATGTTTTTCTCACTCCTACTAGTGAATGTAATGTAACACACACCCATACAATGCGCACCACCCCGTGATGTTTTTCTCAATCCTACTAGTGAATGTAATGTAACACACACCTATACAATGCGCACCACCCGCGATGTTTTTTAGAAACCTATCCTACATTGCCACTGCATGTTCCCTGACCTCCCCATGCTGACCACCCCACGGTGCTTTTCTCCATCCTACATTGCCACTCACTGCCTATACTAATTCAGACCCTCCGATTCACACCACCCCGTGATGTTTTTCTCACTCCTACTAGTGAATGTAATGTAACACACACCCATACAATGCGCACCACCCCGCGATGTTTTTCGGAAACCTATCCTACATTGCCACTGCATGTTCCCTTTCCTCCCCATGCTGACCACCCCGCGGTGCTTTTCTCCATCCTACATTGCCACTCACTGCCTATCCTAATTCAGATCCTCCGATTCACACCACCCCGTGATGTTTTTCTCACTCCTACTAGTGAATGTAATGTAACACACACCCATACAATACGCACCACCCCGTGATGTTTTTCTCACTCCTACTAGTGAATGTAATGTAACACACACCCATACAATGCGCACCACCCCGTGATGTTTTTCTCACTCCTAATAGTGAATGTAATGTAACACACACCCATACAATGCGCACCGCACCGTGATGTTTTTCTCACTCCTACTAGTGAATGTAATGTAACACACACCCATACAATGCGCACCACCCCGCGATGTTTTTCAGAAACCTATCCTACATTGCCACTGCATGTTCCCTGACCTCCCCATGCTGACCACCCCACGGTGCTTTTCTCCATCCTACATGGCCACTAACTGCCTATACTAATTCAGACGCTCCGATTCACACCACCCCGTGATGTTTTGCTCACTCCTACTAGTGAATGTAATGTAACACACAACCATACAATGCGCACCAGCCCGTGATGTTTTTCTCACTCCTACTAGTGAATGTAATGTAACACACACCCATACAATGCGCACCACCCCGCGATGTTTTTCAGAAACCTATCCTACATTGCCACTGCATGTTCCCTGACCTCCCCATGCTGACCACCCCGCGGTGCTTTTCTCCATCATACATTGCCACTCATTGCCTATCCTAATTCAGACCCTCCGATTCGCACCACCCCGTGATGTATTTCTCACTCCTACTAGTGAATGTAATGTAACACACAACCACACAATGCGCACCACCCCGCCATGTTTTTCAGAAACCTATCCTACATTGCCACTGCATGTTCCCTGACGTCCCCATTCTGACCACCCCGCGGTGCTTTTCTCCATCCTACATTGCCACTCACTGCCTACCCTAATTCAGACCCTCCGATTCACACCACCCCGCGATGTTTTTCTCACTCCTACTAGTGAATGTAATTTAGCACACACCCATACAATGCGCACCACCCCGCGATGTTTTTCAGAAACCTATCCTACATTGCCCTGCATGTTCCCTTACCTCCCCATGCTGACCACCCCGTGGTGCTTTTCTCCATCCTACATTGCCCCTCACTGCCTATCCTAATTCATACCCTCCGATTCACACCACCCCGTGATGTTTTTCTCACTCCTACGAGTGAATGTAATGTAACACACACCCATACAATGCGCACCACCCCGCGATGTTTTTCAAATACCTATCCTACATTGCCACTGCATGTTCCCTGACCTCCACATGCTGACCACCCCGCCGTGCTTTTCTCCATCCTACATTGCCACTCACTGCCTATCCTAATTCAGACCCTCCGATTCACACCACCCCGTGATGTTTTTCTCACTCCTACTAGTAAATGTAATGTAATACACACCCATACAATGAGCACTACCCCGTGATGTTTTTCTCACTCCTACTAGTGAATGTAATGTAACACACACCCATACAATGCGCACCACCCCGCGATGTTTTTTAGAAACCTATCCTACATTGCCATTGCATGTTCCCTGACCACCCCATGCTGACCACCCCGCGGTGCTTTTCTCCATCCTACATGGCCACTCACTGCCTATCCTAATTCAGACCCTCCGATTCACACCACCCCCTGATGTTTTTCTCACTCCTACTAGTGAATGTAATGTAACACACACCCATACAATGCGCACCACCCCGTGATGATTTTCTCACTCCTACTAGTGGATGTAATGTAACACACACTCATACAATGCGCACCACCCCGTGATGATTTTCTCACTCCTACTAGTGAATGTAATGTAACACACATCCATACAATGCACACCACCCCGTGAAGTTTTTCAGAAACCTATGCTACATTGCCACTGCATGTTCCCTGACCTCCCCATGCTGACCACACCGCGGTGCTTTTCTCCATCCTACATTGCCACTCACGGCCTATCCAAATTCAGACCCTCTGATTCGCACCACCCCGTGATGTTTTTCTCACTCCTACTAGTGAATGTAATGTAACACACACCCACCCAATGCGCACCACCAAGCGATGTTTTTCAGAAACCTATCCGACATTGCCACTGCATGTTCCCTGACCTCCCCATGCTGACCACCCCGCGGTGCTTTTCTCCATCCTACATTGCCACTCACTGCCTATCCTAATTCAGACCCTCCGATTCACACCACCCCGTGATGTTTTTCTCACTCCTACTAGTGAATGTAATGTAACACACACCCATACAATGCGCACCACCCCGCGATGATTTTCGGAAACCTATCCTACAATGCCACTGCATGTTCTCTGTCCTCCCCATGCTGACCACCCCGCGGTGCTTTTCTCCATCCTACATTGCCACTCACTGCCTATCCTAATTCAGACCCTCCGATTCATACCACCCCGTGATGTTTTTCTCACTCCTACTAGTGAATGTAATGTAACACACACCCATACAATGCGCACCACCCCGTGATGTTTTTCTCACTCCTACTAGTGAATGTAATGTAACACACACCCATACAATACGCACCACCCCGTGATGTTTTTCTCACTCCTACTAGTGAATGTAATGTAACACACACCCATACAATGCGCACCACCCCGTGATGTTTTTCTCACTCCTACTTGTGAATGTAATGTAATACACACCCATACAATGCGCACCACCCCGTGATGTTTTTCTCAATCCTACTAGTGAATGTAATGTAACACACACCTATACAATGCGCACCACCCCGCGATGTTTTTCAGAAACCTATCCTACATTGCCACTGCATGTTCCCTGACCTCCCCATGCTGACCACCCCGCGGTGCTTTTCTCCATCCTACATTGCCACTCACTGCCTATCCTAATTCAGACCCTCCGATTCACACCACCCCGTGATGTTTTTCTCACTCCTACTAGTGAATGTAATGTAACACACAACCATACAATGCGCACCACCCCGTGATGTTTTTCTCACTCCTACTAGTGAATGTAATGTAACACACACCCATACAATGCGCAACACCCCGCGATGTTTTTCGGAAACCTATCCTACATTGCCACTGCATGTTCCCTGACCTCCCCATGCTGACCACCCCGCGGTGCTTTTCTCCATCCTTCATGGCCACTGACTGCCTATCCTAATTCAGACCCTCCGATTCACACAACCCTGTGATGTTTTTCTCACTCCTACTAGTGAATGTAATGTAACACACACCCATACAATGCGCACCACCCCGCGATGTTTTTCAGAAACCTATCCTACATTGCCACTGCATGTTCCCTGACCTCCCCATCCTGACCATCCGGCGGTGCTTTTATCCATCCTACATTGCCACTCACTGACTATCCTAATTCAGATCCTACGATTCACACCACCCCGTGATGTTTTTCTCACTCCTACTAGTGAATGTAATGTAACACACACCCATACAATGCGCACCACTCCGTGATGTTTTTCTCACTCCTACTAGTGAATGTAATGTAACATAGACCCACACAATACGCAACACCCCGTGATGTTTTTCTCACTCCTACTAGTGAATGTAATGTAACACACACCCATACAAGAGCACCACACCATTATTTTTTTTCACTCCTACTAGTGAATGTAATGTAACACACACCCATACAATGCGCACCACCCCGTGATGATTTTCTCACTCCTACTAGTGAATGTAATGTAACACACACCCATACAATGCGCACCACCCCGTGATGTTTTTCTCACTCCTACTAATGAATGTAATGTAACACACACCCATACAATGCACACCACCCCGCGATGTTTTTCAGAAACGTATCCTACATTGTCACTGCATGTTCCCTGACCTCCCCATGCTGACCACCCCGCGGTGCTTTTCTCCATCCTACATTGCCACTCACTGCCTATCCTAATTCAGATCCTCCGATTCACACCACCCCGCGATGTTTTTCTCACTCCTACTAGTGAATGTAATTTAACACACACCCATACATAGCGCACCACTACGCGATGTTTTTCAGAAACCTATCCTACATTGCCACTGCATGTTCCGTGACCTCTCCATGCTGACCACCCCGCGGTGCTTTTCTCCATCCTACATTGCCACGCACTGCCTATCCTAATTCAGACCCCCCGATTCACACCACCCCGTGATGTTTTTCTCACTCCTACTAGCGAATATAATGTAACACACACCCAAACAATGCCCAGCACCCCGTGATATTTTTCTCACTCCTAATAGTGAATGTAATGTAACACACACACATACAATGCGCACCACCCCGTGATGTTTTTCTCACTCCTGCTAGTGAATGTAATGTAACACACACCCATACAATGCGCACCACCCCGCGATGTTTTTCAGAAACCTATCCTATATTGCCACTGCATGTTCCCTGACCTCCCCATGATGACCACCCCGCGGTGCTTTTCTCCATCCTACATTGCCACTCACTGCCTATCCCAATACAGACCCTCCGATTCACACCACCCCGTGATGTTTTTCTCACTCCTACTAGTGAATGTAATGTAACACACACCCATACAATGCGCACCACCCCGTGATGTTTTTCTCACTCCTACTAGTGAATGTAATGTAACACACACCCCTACAATACGCACCACCCCGTGATTTTTATCTCACTCCTACTAGTGAATGTAATGTAACACACACCCATACAATGCGCACCAGCCCGCGATATTTTTCAGAAGCCTATCCTACATTGCCACTGCATGTTCCCTGACCTCCCAATGCTGACCACCCCGCGGTGCTTTTCTCCATCCTACATTGCCACTCACTGCCTATCCTAATTCAGACCCTCCGATTCACACCACCCCGTGATGTTTTACTCACTCCTACTAGTGAATGTAATGTAACACACACCCATACAATGCGCACCACCCCATGATGTTTTTCTCACTCCTACTAGTGAATGTAATGTAACACACACCCGTACAATACGCACCACCCCGTGATGATTTTCTCACTCCTACTAGTGAATGTAATGTAACACACACCCATACAATGCGCACCACCCCGTGATGTTTTTCTCACTCCTACTAGTGAATGTAAAGTAACACACACCCATACAATGCACACCACCCCGCGATGTTTTTCAGAAACGTATCCTACATTGCCAATGCATGTTCCCTGACCTCCCCATGCTGACCACCCCGCGGTGCTTTTCTCCATCCTACATTGCCACTCACTGCCTATCCTAATTCAGACCCTCCGATTCACACCACCCCGCGATGTTTTTCTCACTCCTACTAGTTAATGTAATGTAACACACACCCATACATTGCGCACCACCCCGTGATGTTTTTCTCACTCCTACTAGTGAATGTAATGTAACACACACCCACACAATGCGCACCACCCCGCGATGTTTTTCAGAAAATTATCCTACATTGCCACTGCCTGTTCCCTGACCTCCTCATGCTTCCCACTCCGCGGTGCTTTTCTCCATCCTACATTGCCACTCACTGCCTATCCTAATTCAGACCCTCCGACTCACACCACCCCGTGATGTTTTTCTCAATCCTACTAGTGAATGTAATGTAACACACACCCATACAATGCGCACCACCCCGCGATGTTTTTCAGAAACCTATCCTACATTGCCACTGCATGTTCCCTGACCTCCCCATGCTGCCCACTCCGCGGTGCTTTTCTACATCCTACATTGCCACTCACTGCCTATCCTAATTCAGACCCTCCGATTCACACCACGCCGTGATGTTTTTCTCACTCCTACTAGTGAATGTAATGTAACACACACCCATACAATGCGCATCACCCCGTGATGTTTTTCAGAAAACTATCCTACATTGCCACTGCATGTTCCCTGACCTCCACATGCTGACCACCCCACTGTGCTTTTCTCCATCCTACATTGCCACTCACTGCCTATCCTAATTCAGACCCTCCGATTCACACCACCCCGTGATGTTTTTCTCACTCGTACTAGTGAATGTAATGTAATACACACGCATACAATGCGCACCACCCCGTGATGTTTTTCTCAATCCTACTAGTGAATATAATGTAGCACACACCCATACAATGCGCACCACCCCGCGATGTTTTTCAGAAACCTATCCTACATTGCCTTTGCATGTTCCCTGACCTCCCCATGCTGACCACCCCGCGGTGCTATTCTCCATCCTACATGGCCACTCACTGCCTATCCTAATTCAGACCCTCCGATTCACACCACCCCGTGATGTTTTTCTCACTCCTACTAGTGAATGTAATGTAATACACACCCATAAAATGAGCACTACCCCGTGATGTTTTTCTCAATCCTACTAGTGAATATAATGTAACACACACCCATACAATGCGCACCACCCCGCGATGTTTTTCTGAAACCTATCCTACATTGCCACTGCATGTTCCCTGACCTCCCCATGCTGACCACCCAGCAGTGCTATTCTCCATCCTACATGGCCACTCACTGCCTATCCTAATTCAGACCCTCCGATTCACACCACCCCGTGATGTTTTTCTCACTCCTACTAGTGAATGTAACGTAACACACACCCATACAATGCGCACCACCCCGTGATGATTTTCTCACTCCTACTAGTGGATGTAATGTAACACACACCCATACAAGGCGCATCACCCCGTGATGATTTTCTCACTCCTACTAGTGAATGTAATGTAACACACATCCATACAATGCACACCACCCCGTGATGTTTTTCAGAAACCTATCCTAGATTGCCACTGCATGTTCCCTGACCTCCCCATGCTGACCACACCGCGGTCCTTTTCTCAATCCTACATTGCCACTCACTGCCTATCCAAATTCAGACCCTCCGATTCGCACCACCCCGTGATGTTTTTCTCACTCCTACTAGTGAATGTAATGTAACGCACACCCACACAAAGCGCACCACCCCGCGATGTTTTTCAGAAACCTATCCTACATTGCCACTGCATGTTCCCTGACCTCCCCATGCTGACCACCCCGCGGTGCTTTTCTCCATCCTACATTGCCACTCACTGCCTATCCTAATTCAGACCCCCCGATTCACACCACCCCGTGATGTTTTTCTCACTCCTACTAGTGAATGTAATGTCACACACACCCATACAAGAGCACCACCCCATTATTTTTTTTCACTCCTACTAGTGAATGTAATGTAACACACACCCATACAATGCCCACCACCCCTTGATGATTTTCTCACTCCTACTAGTGAATGTAATGTAACACACACCCATACAATGCGCACCACCCCGTGATGTTTTTCTCACTCCTACTAGTGAATGTAATGTAACACACACCCATACAATGCACACCACCCCGTGATGTTTTTCAGAAACGTATCCTACATTGCCACTGCATGTTCCCTGACCTCCCCATGCTGACAACCCCGCGGTGCTTTTCTCCATCCTACATTGCCACTCACTGCCTATCCTAATTCAGACCCTCCGATTCACACCACCCCCTGATGTTTTTCTCACTCCTACTAGTGAATATAATGTAACACACACCCAAACAATGCGCACCACCCCGTGATGTTTTTCTCACTCCTACTAGTGAATGTAGTGTAACACACACACATACAATGCGCACCACCCCGTGATGTTTTTCTCACTCCTACTAGTGAATATAATGTAACACACACCCACACAATGCGCACCACCCCGCGATGTTTTTCAGAAAATTATCCTACATTGCCACTGCCTGTTCCCTGACCTCCCCATGCTGCCCACTCCGCGGTGCTTTTCTCCATCCTACATTGCCACTCACTGCCTATCCTAATTCAGACCCTCCGACTCACACCACCCCGTGATGTTTTTCTCAATCCTACTAGTGAATGTAATGTAACACACACCCATACAATGCGCACCACCCCGCGATGTTTTTCAGAAACCTATCCTACATTGCCACTGCATGTTCCCTGACCTCCCCATGCTGCCCACTCCGCGGTGCTTTTCTACATCCTACATTGCCACTCACTGCCTATCCTAATTCAGACCCTCCGATTCACACCACGCCGTGATGTTTTTCTCACTCCTACTAGTGAATGTAATGTAACACACACCCATACAATGCGCATCACCCCGTGATGTTTTTCAGAAAACTATCCTACATTGCCACTGCATGTTCCCTGACGTCCACATGCTGACCACCCCGCTGTGCTTTTCTCCATCCTACATTGCCACTCACTGCCTATCCTAATTCAGACCCTCCGATTCACACCACCCCGTGATGTTTTTCTCACTCCTACTAGTGAATGTAATGTAATACACACGCATACAATGCGCACCACCCCGTGATGTTTTTCTCAATCCTACTAGTGAATATAATGTAGCACACACCCATACAATGCGCACCACCCCGCGATGTTTTTCAGAAACCTATCCTACATTGCCACTGCATGTTCCCTGACCTCCCCATGCTGACCACCCCGCGGTGCTATTCTCCATCCTACATGGCCACTCACTCCCTATCCTAATTCAGACCCTCCGATTCACACCACCCCGTGATGTTTTTCTCACTCCTACTAGTGAATGTAATGTAACACACACCCATACAATGCGCACCAACCCTTGATGTTTATCTCACTCTTACTAGTGAATGTAATGTAACACACACCCATACAATGCGCACCACCCCACGAAGTTTTTCAGAAAACTATCCTATATTGCCACTGCATGTTCCCTGACCTCCCCATGCTGACCACCCCGCGGTGCATTTCTCCATCCTACATGGCCACTCACTGCCTATCCTAATTCAGACCCTCCGATTCACACCACCCCGTGATGTTTTTCTCACTCCTACTAGTGAATGTAACGTAACACACACCCATACAATGCGCACCACCCCGTGATGATTTTCTCACTCCTACTAGTGGATGTAATGTAACACACACCCATACAAGGCGCATCACCCCGTGATGATTTTCTCACTCCTACTAGTGAATGTAATGTAACACATATCCATACAATGCACACCACCCCGTGATGTTTTTCAGAAACCTATCCTAGATTGCCACTGCATGTTCCCTGACCTCCCCATGCTGACCACACCGCGGTGCTTTTCTCAATCCTACATTGCCACTCACTGCCTATCCAAATTCAGACCCTCCGATTCGCACCACCCCGTGATGTTTTTCTCACTCCTACTAGTGAATGTAATGTAACACACACCCACACAATGCGCACCACCCCGCGATGTTTTTCAGAAACCTATCCTACATTGCCACTGCATGTTCCCTGACCTCCCCATGCTGACCACCCCGCGGTGCTTTTCTCCATCCTACATTGCCACTCACTGCCTATCCTAATTCAGACCCCCCGATTCACACCAACCCGTGATGTTTTTCTCACTCCTACTAGTGAATGTAATGTAACACACACCCATACAAGAGCACCACCCCATTATTTTTTTTCACTCCTACTTGTGAATGTAATGTAACACACACCCATACAATGCCCACCACCCCTTGATGATTTTCTCACTCCTACTAGTGAATGTAATGTAACACACACCCATACAATGCGCACCACCCCGTGATGTTTTTCTCACTCCTACTAGTGAATGTAATGTAACACACACCCATACAATGCACACCACCCCGTGATGTTTTTCAGAAACGTATCCTACATTGCCACTGCATGTTCCCTGACCTCCCCATGCTGACCACCCCGCGGTGCTTTTCTCCATCCTACATTGCCACTCACTGCCTATCCTAATTCAGACCCTCCGATTCACACCACCCCGTGATGTTTTTCTCACTACTACTAGTGAATATAATGTAACACACAACCAAACAATGCGCACCACCCCGTGATGTTTTTCTCACTCCTACTAGTGAATGTAGTGTAACACACACACATACAATGCGCACCACCCCGTGATGTTTTTCTCACTCCTACTAGTGAATGTAATGTAACACACACCCATACAATGCGCACCACCCCGCGATGTTTTTCAGAAACCTATCCTACATTGCCACTGCATGTTCCCTGACGTCCCCATGCTGACCACCCCGCGGTGCTTTTCTCCATCCTACATTGCCACTCACTGCCTATCCTAATTCAGACCCTCCGATTCACACCACCCCGCGATGTTTTTCTCACTCCTACTACTGAATGTAATTTAACAGACACCCATACAATGCGCACCACCCCGCGATGTTTTTCTGAAACCTATCCTACATTGCCCTGCATGTTCCATGACCTCCCCATGCTGACCACCCCGCGGTGCTTTTCTCCATCCTACATTGCCCCTCACTGCCTATCATAATTCAGACCCTCTGATTCACACCACCAGTGATGTTTTTCTCACTCCTACGAGTGAATGTAATGTAACACACACCCATAAAATGAGCACTACCCCGTGATGTATTTCTCAATCCTACTAGTGAATGTAATGTAAAACACACCCATACAATGAGCACCACCCCGCGATGTTTTTCAGAAACCTATCCTACATTGCCCTGCATGTTCCCTGACCTCCCCATGCTGACCATCCCGCGGTGCTTTTCTCCATCCTACATTGCCACTCACTGCCTATCCTAATTCAGACCCTCCGATTCACACCACCCTGTGATGTTTTTCTCACTCCTACTAGTGACTGTAATGTAACACACACCCATACAATGCGCACCACCCCGCGATGTTTTTCAAATACCTATCCTACATTGCCACTGCATGTTCCCTGACCTCCACATGCTGACCACCCCGCGGTGCTTTTCTCCATCCTACATTGCCACTCCTGCCTATCCTAATTCAGAACCTCCGATTCACACCACCCCGTGATGTTTTTCTCAATCCTACTAGTGAATGTAATGTAACACACACCCATAAAATGAGCACTACCCCGTGATGTTTTTCTCAATCCTACTAGTGAATATAATGTAACACACACCCATACAATGCGCACCACCCCGCGATGTTTTTCAGAAACCTATCCTACATTGCCACTGCATGTTCCCTGACCTCCCCATGCTGACCACCCCGCGGTGCTATTCTCCATCCTACATGGCCACTCACTGCCTATCCTAATTTAGACCCTCCGATTCACACCACCCCGTGATGTTTTTCTCACTCCTATTAGTGAATGTAACGTAACACACACCCATACAATGCGCACCACCCCGTGATGATTTTCTCACTCCTACTAGTGGATGTAATGTAACACACACCCATACAATGCACACCACCCCGTGATGTTTTTCAGAAACCTATCCTAGATTGCCACTGCATGTTCCCTGACCTCCCCATGCTGACCACACCGCGGTGCTTTTCTCAATCCTACATTGCCACTCACTGCCTATCCAAATTCAGACCCTCCGAATCGCACCACCCCGTGATGTTTTTCTCACTCCTACTAGTGAATGTAATGTAACACACACCCACACAATGCGCAACACCCCGCGTTGTTTTTCAGAAACCTATCCTACATTGCCACTGCATGTTCCCTGACCTCCCCATGCTGACCACCCCGCGGTGCTTTTCTCCATCCTACATTGCCACTCACTGCCTATCCTAATTCAGACCCTCCGATTCACACCACCCCGTGATGTTTTTCTCACTCCTACTAGTGAATGTAATGTAACACACACCCATACAAGAGCACCACCCCATTAGATTTTTTCACTCCTACTAGTGAATGTAATGTAACACACACCCATACAATGCCCACCACCCCTTGATGATTTTCTCACTCCTACTAGTGAATGTAATGTAACACACACCCATACAATGCGCACCACCCCGTGATGTTTTTCTCACTCCTACTAGTGAATGTAATGTAACACACACCCATACAATGCACACCACCCCGTGATGTTTTTCAGAAACGTATCCTACATTGCCACTGCATGTTCCCTGACCTCCCCATGCTGACCACCCCGCGGTGCTTTTCTCCATGCTACATTGCCACTCACTGCCTATCCTAATTCAGACCCTCCGATTCACACCACCCCGTGATGTTTTTCTCACTCCTACTAGTGAATATAATGTAACACACACCCAAACAATGCGCACCACCCCGTGATGTTTTTCTCACTCCTACTAGTGAATGTAGTGTAACACACACACATACAATGCGCACCACCCCGTGATGTTTTTCTCACTCCTACTAGTGAATGTAATGTAACACACACCCATACAATGCGCACCACCCCGCGATGTTTTTCAGAAACCTATCCTACATTGCCACTGCATGTTCCCTGACGTCCCCATGCTGACCACCCCGCGGTGCTTTTCTCCATCCTACATTGCCACTCACTGCCTATCCTAATTCAGACCCTCCGATTCACACCACCCCGCGATGTTTTTCTCACTCCTACTACTGAATGTAATTTAACACACACCCATACAATGCGCACCACCCCGCGATGTTTTTCTGAAACCTATCCTACATTGCCCTGCATGTTCCATGACCTCCCCATGCTGACCACCCCGCGGTGCTTTTCTCCATCCTACATTGCCACTCACTGCCTATCCTAATTCAGACCCTCCGATTCACACCACCCCGTGATGTTTTTCTCACTCCTACTAGTGAATGTAATGTAACACACACCCATACAATGAGCACTACCACGTGATGTTTTTCTCACTCCTACTAGTGAATGTAAAGTAACACACACCCATACAATGCGCACCACCCCGCGATGTTTTTCAGAAACCTATCCTGCATTGCCACTGCATGTTCCCTGACCTCCCCATGATGACCACCCCGCGGTGCTTTTCTCCATCCTACATTGCCACTCACTGCCTATCCTAATTCAGACCCTCCGATTCACACCACCCCCTGATGTTTTTCTCACTCCTACTAGTGAATGTAATGTAACACACACCCAAACAATGCGCACCACCCCGTGATGATTTTCTCACTCCTACTAGTGGATGTAATGTAACACACATCCATACAATGCGCAGCACCCCGTGATGATTTTCTCACTCCTACTAGTGAATGTAATGTAACACACATCCATACAATGCACACCATCCCGTGATGTTTTTCAGAAACCTATCCTACATTGCCACTGCATGTTCCCTGACCTCCCCATGCTGACCACCCCGCGGTGCTTTTCTCCATCCTACATTGGCACTCACTGCCTATCCTAATTCAGACCCTCCGATTCACACCACCCCGTGATGTTTTTCTCACTCCTACTAGTGAATGTAATGTAACACACACACATACAAGAGCACCACCCCATTATTTTTTTTCACTCCTACTAGTGAATGTAATGTAAAACACACCCATACAATGCTCACCACCCCGTGATGATTTTCTCACTCCTACTAGTGGATGTAATGTAACACACACCCATACAAGGCGCATCACCCCGTGATGATTTTCTCACTCCTACTAGTGAATGTAATGTAACACACATCCATACAATGCACACCACCCCGTGATGTTTTTCAGAAACCTATCCTAGATTGCCACTGCATGTTCCCTGACCTCCCCATGCTGACCACACCGCGGTGCTTTTCTCAATCCTACATTGCCACTCACTGCCTATCCAAATTCAGACCCTCCGATTCGCACCACCCCGTGATGTTTTTCTCACTCCTACTAGTGAATGTAATGTAACACACACCCACACAATGCGCACCACCCCGCGATGTTTTTCAGAAACCTATCCTACATTGCCACTGCATGTTCCCTGACCTCCCCATGCTGACCACCCCGCGGTGCTTTTCTCCATCCTACATTGCCACTCACTGCCTATCCTAATTCAGACCCCCCGATTCACACCAACCCGTGATGTTTTTCTCACTCCTACTAGTGAATGTAATGTAACACACACCCATACAAGAGCACCACCCCATTATTTTTTTTCACTCCTACTTGTGAATGTAATGTAACACACACCCATACAATGCCCACCACCCCTTGATGATTTTCTCACTCCTACTAGTGAATGTAATGTAACACACACCCATACAATGCGCACCACCCCGTGATGTTTTTCTCACTCCTACTAGTGAATGTAATGTAACACACACCCATACAATGCACACCACCCCGTGATGTTTTTCAGAAACGTATCCTACATTGCCACTGCATGTTCCCTGACCTCCCCATGCTGACCACCCCGCGGTGCTTTTCTCCATCCTACATTGCCACTCACTGCCTATCCTAATTCAGACCCTCCGATTCACACCACCCCGTGATGTTTTTCTCACTACTACTAGTGAATATAATGTAACACACACCCAAACAATGCGCACCACCCCGTGATGTTTTTCTCACTCCTACTAGTGAATGTAGTGTAACACACACACATACAATGCGCACCACCCCGTGATGTTTTTCTCACTCCTACTAGTGAATGTAATGTAACACACACCCATACAATGCGCACCACCCCGCGATGTTTTTCAGAAACCTATCCTACATTGCCACTGCATGTTCCCTGACGTCCCCATGCTGACCACCCCGCGGTGCTTTTCTCCATCCTACATTGCCACTCACTGCCTATCCTAATTCAGACCCTCCGATTCACACCACCCCGCGATGTTTTTCTCACTCCTACTACTGAATGTAATTTAACAGACACCCATACAATGCGCACCACCCCGCGATGTTTTTCTGAAACCTATCCTACATTGCCCTGCATGTTCCATGACCTCCCCATGCTGACTACCCCGCGGTGCTTTTCTCCATCCTACATTGCCCCTCACTGCCTATCATAATTCAGACCCTCTGATTCACACCACCAGTGATGTTTTTCTCACTCCTACGAGTGAATGTAATGTAACACACACCCATAAAATGAGCACTACCCCGTGATGTATTTCTCAATCCTACTAGTGAATGTAATGTAAAACACACCCATACAATGAGCACCACCCCGCGATGTTTTTCAGAAACCTATCCTACATGGCCCTGCATGTTCCCTGACCTCCCCATGCTGACCATCCCGCGGTGCTTTTCTCCATCCTACATTGCCACTCACTGCCTATCCTAATTCAGACCCTCCGATTCACACCACCCTGTGATGTTTTTCTCACTCCTACTAGTGACTGTAATGTAACACACACCCATACAATGCGCACCACCCCGCGATGTTTTTCAAATACCTATCCTACATTGCCACTGCATGTTCCCTGACCTCCACATGCTGACCACCCCGCGGTGCTTTTCTCCATCCTACATTGCCACTCACTGCCTATCCTAATTCAGAACATCCGATTCACACCACCCCGTGATGTTTTTCTCAATCCTACTAGTGAATGTAATGTAACACACACCCATAAAATGAGCACTACCCCGTGATGTTTTTCTCAATCCTACTAGTGAATATAATGTAACACACACCCATACAATGCGCACCACCCCGCGATGTTTTTCAGAAACCTATCCTACATTGCCACTGCATGTTCCCTGACCTCCCCATGCTGACCACCCCGCGGTGCTATTCTCCATCCTACATGGCCACTCACTGCCTATCCTAATTCAGACCCTCCGATTCACACCACCCCGTGATGTTTTTCTCACTCCTATTAGTGAATGTAACGTAACACACACCCATACAATGCGCACCACCCCGTGATGATTTTCTCAATCCTACTAGTGGATGTAATGTAACACACACCCATACAATGCACACCACCCCGTGATGTTTTTCAGAAACCTATCCTAGATTGCCACTGCATGTTCCCTGACCTCCCCATGCTGACCACACCGCGGTGCTTTTCTCAATCCTACATTGCCACTCACTGCCTATCCAAATTCAGACCCTCCGAATCGCACCACCCCGTGATGTTTTTCTCACTCCTACTAGTGAATGTAATGTAACACACACCCACACAATGCGCAACACCCCGCGATGTTTTTCAGAAACCTATCCTACATTGCCACTGCATGTTCCCTGACCTCCCCATGCTGACCACCCCGCGGTGCTTTTCTCCATCCTACATTGCCACTCACTGCCTATCCTAATTCAGACCCTCCGATTCACACCACCCCGTGATGTTTTTCTCACTCCTACTAGTGAATGTAATGTAACACACACCCATACAAGAGCACCACCCCATTAGATTTTTTCACTCCTACTAGTGAATGTAATGTAACACACACCCATACAATGCCCACCACCCCTTGATGATTTTCTCACTCCTACTAGTGAATGTAATGTAACACACACCCATACAATGCGCACCACCCCGTGATGTTTTTCTCACTCCTACTAGTGAATGTAATGTAACACACACCCATACAATGCACACCACCCCGTGATGTTTTTCAGAAACGTATCCTACATTGCCACTGCATGTTCCCTGACCTCCCCATGCTGACCACCCCGCGGTGCTTTTCTCCATCCTACATTGCCACTCACTGCCTATCCTAATTCAGACCCTCCGATTCACACCACCCCGTGATGTTTTTCTCACTCCTACTAGTGAATATAATGTAACACACACCCAAACAATGCGCACCACCCCGTGATGTTTTTCTCACTCCTACTAGTGAATGTAGTGTAACACACACACATACAATGCGCACCACCCCGTGATGTTTTTCTCACTCCTACTAGTGAATGTAATGTAACACACACCCATACAATGCGCACCACCCCGCGATGTTTTTCAGAAACCTATCCTACATTGCCACTGCATGTTCCCTGACGTCCCCATGCTGACCACCCCGCGGTGCTTTTCTCCATCCTACATTGCCACTCACTGCCTATCCTAATTCAGACCCTCCGATTCACACCACCCCGCGATGTTTTTCTCACTCCTACTACTGAATGTAATTTAACACACACCCATACAATGCGCACCACCCCGCGATGTTTTTCTGAAACCTATCCTACATTGCCCTGCATGTTCCATGACCTCCCCATGCTGACCACCCCGCGGTGCTTTTCTCCATCCTACATTGCCACTCACTGCCTATCCTAATTCAGACCCTCCGATTCACACCACCCCGTGATGTTTTTCTCACTCCTACTAGTGAATGTAATGTAACACACACCCATACAATGAGCACTACCCCGTGATGTTTTTCTCACTCCTACTAGTGAATGTAAAGTAACACACACCCATACAATGCGCACCACCCCGCGATGTTTTTCAGAAACCTATCCTACATTGCCACTGCATGTTCCCTGACCTCCCCATGATGACCACTCCGCGGTGCTTTTCTCCATCCTACATTGCCACTCACTGCCTATCCTAATTCAGACCCTCCGATTCACACCACCCCCTGATGTTTTTCTCACTCCTACTAGTGAATGTAATGTAACACACACCCAAACAATGCGCACCACCCCGTGATGATTTTCTCACTCCTACTAGTGGATGTAATGTAACACACACCCATACAATGCGCAGCACCCCGTGATGATTTTCTCACTCCTACTAGTGAATGTAATGTAACACACATCCATACAATGCACACCATCCCGTGATGTTTTTCAGAAACCTATCCTACATTGCCACTGCATGTTCCCTGACCTCCCCATGCTGACCACCCCGCGGTGCTTTTCTCCATCCTACATTGGCACTCACTGCCTATCCTAATTCAGACCCTCCGATTCACACCACCCCGTGATGTTTTTCTCACTCCTACTAGTGAATGTAATGTAACACACACCCATACAAGAGCACCACCCCATTATTTTTTTTCACTCCTACTAGTGAATGTAATGTAAAACACACCCATACAATGCTCACCACCCCGTGATGATTTTCTCACTCCTACTAGTGGATGTAATGTAACACACACCCATACAATGCGCACCACCCCGTGATGTTTTTCTCACTCCTACTAGTGAATGTAATGTAACACACACCCACACAATGCACACCACCCCGTGATGTTTTTCAGAAACGTATCCTACATTGCCACTGCATGTTCCCTGACCTCCCCATGCTGACCACCCCGCGGTGCTTTTCTCCATCCTACATTGCCACTCGCTGCCTATCCTAATTCAGACCCTCCGATTCACACCACCCCGCGATGTTTTTCTCACTCCTACTAGTGAATGTAATTTAACACACACCCATACATAGCGCCCCACCAAGCGATGTTTTTCAGAAACCTATCCTACATTGCCACTGCATGTTCCCTGACCTCCCCATGCTGACCACCTCGCGGTGCTTTTCTCCATCTTACATTGCCACTCACTGCCTATCCTAATTCAGACCCTCCGATTCACACCACCCCGTGATGTTTTTCTCACTCCTACTAGTGAATATAATGTAACACACACCCAAACAATGCGCACCACCCCGTGATGTTTTTCTCACTCCTACTAGTGAATTTAGTGTAACACACACACATACAATGCGCACCACCCCGTGATGTTTTTCTCACTCCTACTAGTGAATATAATGTAACACACACCAAAACAATGCGCACCACCCCGTGATGTTTTTCTCACTCCTACTAGTGAATTTAGTGTAACACACACACATACAATGCGCACCACCCCGTGATGTTTTTCTCACTCCTACTAGTGAATGTAATTTAACACACACCCATACAATGCGCACCACCCCGCGATGTTTTTCAGAAACCTATCCTACATTGCCCTGCATGTTCCCTGACCTCCCCATGCTGACCACCCCGCGGTGCTTTTCTCCATCCTACATTGCCCCTCACTGCCTATCCTAATTCAGACCCTCTGATTCACACCTCCCCGTGATGTTTTTCACACTCCTACGAGTGAATGTAATGTAACACACACCCAAGCAATGCGAACCACCCCGTGATGATTTTCTCACTCCTACTAGTGGATGTAATGTAACACACACCCATACAATGCGCACCGCCCCGTGATGTTTTTCTTACTCCTACTAGTGAATGTAATGTAACACACACCCATAAAATGCGCACCGCCCCGTGATGTTTTTCTCACTCCTACTAGTGGATGTAATGTAACACACACCCATACAATGAGCACTACCCCGTGATGTTTTTCTCACTCCTAGTAGTGAATGTAAAGTAACAAACGCCCATACAATGCGCACCACCCCGCGATGTTTTTCAGAAACCTATCCTACATTGCCAATGCATGTTCCCTGACCTCCCCATGCTGACCAGCCCGCAGTGCTTTTCTCCATCCTACATTGCCACTCACTGCCTATTCTAATTCAGACCCTCCGATTCACACCACCCCCTGATGTTTTTCTCACTCCTACTAGTGAATGTAATGTAACACACACCCAAGCAATGCGCACCACCCCGTGATGATTTTCTCACTCCTACTAGTGGATGTAATGTAACACACACCCATACAATGCGCACCACCCCGTGATGATTTTCTCACTCCTACTAGTGAATGTAATGTAACACACATCCATACAATGCACACCATCCCGTGATGTTTTTCAGAAACCTATGCTACATTGCCACTGCATGTTCCCTGACCTCCCCATGCTGACCACACCGCGGTGCTTTTCTCCAACCTACATTGCCACTCACTGCCTATCCAAATTCAGACCCTCCGATTCGCACCACCCCGTGATGTTTTTCTCACTCCTACTAGTGAATGTAATGTAACACACAGCCAAACAATGCACACCACCCCGCGATGTTTTTCGGAAACCTATCCTACATTGCCACTGCATGTTCCCTGACCTCCCCATGCTGACCATCCCGCGGTGCTTTTCTCCATCCTACATTGCCACTCACTGCCTATCCTAATTCAGACCCTCCGATTCACACCACCCCTGATGTTTTTCTCACTCCTACTAGTGAATGTAATGTAACACACACCCATACAATGCGGGCCACCCCGTGATGTTTTTCTCACTCTTACTAGTGAATGTAAAGTAACACACACCCATACAATACGCACCACCCCGTGATGCTTTTCTCACTCCTACTAGTGAATGTAATGTAACACACACCCATACAATGCGCACCACCCCGTGATGTTTTTCTCACTCCTACTAGTGAATGTAATGGAACACACACCCATACAATGCGCACCACCCCGTGATGTTTTTCTCAATCCTACTAGTGAATGTAATGTAACACACTCCCATACAATGCGCAGCACCCCGCGATGTTTTTCAGAAACCTATCCTACATTGTCACTGCATGTTCCCTGACGTCCCCATGCTGACCACCCCGCGGTGCTTTTCTCCATCCTACATTGCCACTCATTGCCTATCCTAATTCAGACCCTCCGATTCACACCACCCCGCGATGTTTTTCTCACTCCTACTACTGAATGTAATTTAACACACACCCATACAATGCGCACCACCCCGCGATGTTTTTCTGAAACCTATCCTACATTGCCCTGCATGTTCCATGACCTCCCCATGCTGACCACCCCGCGGTGCTTTTCTCCATCCTACATTGCCCCTCACTGCCTATCCTAATTCAGACCCTCTGATTCACACCACCAGTGATGTTTTTCTCACTCCTACGAGTGAATGTAATGTAACACACACCCATACAATGCGCACCACCCCGCGATGTTTTTCAAATACCTATCTTACATTGCCACTGCATGTTCCCTGACCTCCACATGCTGACCACCCCGCGGTGCTTTTCTCCATCCTACATTGCCACTCACTGCCTATCCTAATTCAGACCCTCCGATTCACACCACCCCGTGATGTTTTTCTCACTCCTACTAGTGAATGTAATGTAACACACACCCATACAATGAGCACTACCCCGTGATGCTTTTCTCACTCCTACTAGTGAATGTAAAGTAACACACACCCATACAATGCGCACCACCCCGCGATGTTTTTCAGAAACCTTTCCTACATTGCCACTGCATGTTCCCTGACCTCCCCAGGCTGACCACCCCGCGGTGCTTTTCTCCATCCTACATTGCCACTCACTGCCTATCCTAATTCAGACCCTCCGATTCACACCACCCCCTGATGTTTTTCTCACTCCTACTAGTGAATGTAATGTAACACACACCCAAACAATGCGCACCACCCCGTGATGATTTTCTCACTCCTACTAGTGGATGTAATGTAACACACACCCATACAATGCGCAGTACCCCGTGATGATTTTCTCACTCCTACTAGTGAATGTAATGTAACACACATCCATACAATGCACACCATCCCGTGATGTTTTTCAGAAACCTATCCTACATTGCCACTGCATGTTCCCTGACCTCCCCATGCTGACCACCCCGCGGTGCTTTTCTCCATCCTACATTGGCACTCACTGCCTATCCTAATTCAGACCCTCCGATTCACACCACCCCGTGATGTTTTTCTCACTCCTACTAGGGAATGTAATGTAACACACACCCATACAAGAGCACCACCCCATTATTTTTTTTCACTCCTACTAGTGAATGTAATGTAAAACACACCCATACAATGCTCACCACCCCGTGATGATTTTCTCACTCCTACTAGTGAATGTAATGTAACACACACCCATACAATGCGCACCACCCCGTGATGTTTTTCTCACTCCTACTAGTGAATGTAATGTAACACACACCCATACAATGCACACCACCCCGTGATGTTTTTCAGAAACCTATCCTACATTGCCACTGCATGTTCCCTGACCTCCCCATGCTGACCACCCCGCGGTGCTTTTCTCCATCCTACATTGGCACTCACTGCCTATCCTAATTCAGACCCTCCGATTCACACCACCCCGTGATGTTTTTCTCACTCCTACTAGTGAATGTAATGTAACACACACCCATACAAGAGCACCACACCATTATTTTTTTTCACTCCTACTAGTGAATGTAATGTAAAACACACCCATACAATGCTCACCACCCCATGATGATTTTCTCACTCCTACTAGTGAATGTAATGTAACACACACCCATACAATGCGCACCACCCCGTGATGTTTTTCTCACTCCTACTAGTGAATGTAATGTAACACACACCCATACAATGCACACCACCCCGTGATGTTTTTCAGAAACGTATCCTACATTGCCAATGCATGTTCCCTGACCTCCCCATGCTGACCACCCCGCGGTGCTTTTCTCCATCCTACATTGCCACTCACTGCCTATCCTAATTCAGACCCTCCGATTCACACCACCCCGCGATGTTTTTCTCACTCCTACTAGTGAATGTAATTTAACACACACCCATACATAGCGCCCCACCACGCGATGTTTTTCAGAAAATTATCCTACATTGCCACTGCATGTTCCCTGACCTCCCCATGCTGACCACCCCACGGTGCTTTTCTCCATTCTACATTGCCACTCACTGCCTATACTAATTCAGACCCTCCGATTCACACCACCCCGTGATGTTTTTCTCACTCCTACTAGTGAATGTAATGTAACACACACCCATACAATACGCACCACCCCGTGATGCTTTTCTCACTCCTACTAGTGAATGTAATGTAACACACACCCATACAATGCGCACCACCCCGTGATGTTTTTCTCACTCCTACTAGTGAATGTAATGGAACACACACCCATACAATACGCACCACCCCGTGATGCTTTTCTCACTCCTACTAGTGAATGTAATGTAACACACACCCATACAATGCGCACCACCCCGTGATGTTTTTCTCACTCCTACTAGTGAATGTAATGGAACACACACCCATACAATGCGCACCACCCCGTGATGTTTTTCTCAATCCTACTAGTGAATGTAATGTAACACACTCCCATACAATGCGCAGCACCCCGCGATGTTTTTCAGAAACCTATCCTACATTGTCACTGCATGTTCCCTGACGTCCCCATGCTGACCACCCCGCGGTGCTTTTCTCCATCCTACATTGCCACTCACTGCCTATCCTAATTCAGACCCTCCGATTCACACCACCCCCTGATGTTTTTCTCACTCCTAATAGTGAATGTAATGTAACACGCACCCAAACAATGCGCACCACCCCGTGATGATTTTCTCACTCCTACTAGTGGATGTAATGTAACACACACCCATACAATGCGCAGCACCCCGTGATGATTTTCTCACTCCTACTAGTGAATGTAATGTAACACACATCCATACAATGCACACCATCCCGTGATGTTTTTCAGAAACCTATCCTACATTGCCACTGCATGTTCCCTGACCTCCCCATGCTGACCACCCCGCGGTGCTTTTCTCCATCCTACATTGGCACTCACGGCCTATCCTAATTCAGACCCTCCGATTCACACCACCCCGTGATGTTTTTCTCACTCCTACTAGTGAATGTAATGTAACACACACCCATACAAGAGCACCACCCCATTATTTTTTTTCACTCCTACTATTGAATGTAATGTAAAACACACCCATACAATGCTCACCCCTCCGTGATGATTTTCTCACTCCTACTAGTGAATGTAATGTAACACACACCCATACAATGCGCACCACCCCGTGATGTTTTTCTCACTCCTACTAGTGAATGTAATGTAACACACACCCATACAATGCACACCACCCCGTGATGTTTTTCAGAAACGTATCCTACATTGCCACTGCATGTTCCCTGACCTCCCCATGCTGACCACCCCGCGGTGCTTTTCTCCATCCTACATTGCCACTCACTGCCTATCCTAATTCAGACCCTCCGATTCACACAACCCCGCGATGTTTTTCTCACTCCTACTAGTGAATGTAATTTAACACACACCCATACATAGCGCCCCACGACGCGATGTTTTTCAGAAACCTATCCTACATTGCCACTGCATGTTCCCTAACCTCCCCATGCTGACTACCTCGCGGTGCTTTTCTCCATCTTACATTGCCACTCACAGCCTATCCTAATTCAGACCCTCCGATTCACACCACCCCGTGATGTTTTTCTCACTCCTACTAGTGAATATAACGTAACACACACCCAAACAATGCGCACCACCCCGTGATGTTTTTCTCACTCCTACTATGAATTTAGTGTAACACACACACATACAATGCGCACCACCCCGTGATGTTTTTCTCACTCCTACTAGTGAATGTAATGTAACACACACCCATATAATGCGCACCACCCCGCGATGTTTTTCAGAAACCTATCCTACATTGCCACTGCATGTTCCCTGACGTCCCCATGCTGACCACCCCGCGGTGCTTTTCTCCATCCTACATTGCCACTCAATGCCTATCCTAATTCAGACCCTCCGATTCACACCACCCCTTGATGTTTTTCTCACTCCTACTAGTGAATGTAATTTAACACACACCCATACAATGCGCACCACCCCGCGATGTTTTTCAGAAACCTATCCTACATTGCCCTGCATATTCCCTGACCTCCCCATGCTGACCACCCCGCAGTGCTTTTCTCCATCCTACATTGCCCCTCACTGCCTATCCTAATTCAGACCCTCTGATTCACACCACCCCGTGATGTTTTTCTCACTCCTACTAGTGAATGTAATGTAACACACACCCATACAATGCGCACCACCCCGCGATATTTTTCAAATACCTATCCTACATTGCCACTGCATGTTCCCTGACCTCCCCATGCTGACCACCCCGCGGTGCTTTTCTCGATCCTACATTGCCACTCACTGCCTATCCTAATTCAGACCCTAAGATTCACATCACCCCGTGATGTTTTTCTCACTCCTACTAGTGAATGTAATGTAACACACACCCATACAATGAGCACTACCCCGTGATGTTTTTCTCACTCCTAGTAGTGAATGTAAAGTAACACACACCCATACATTGCGCACCACCCCGCGATGTTTTTCAGAAACCTATCGTACATTGCCACTGCATGTTCCCTGACCTCCCCATGCTGACCACCCCGCGGTGCTTTTCTCCATCCTACATTGCCACTCACTGCCTATTCTAATTCAGACCCTCCGATTCACACCACCCCCTGATGTTTTTCTCACTCCTACTAGTGAATGTAATGTAACACACACCCAAGCAATGCGCACCACCGCGTGATGACTTTCTCACTCCTACTAGTGGATGTAATGTAACACACACCCATACAATGCGCACCACCCCGTGATGATTTTCTCACTCCTACTAGTGAATGTAATGTAACACACATCCATACAATGCACACCATCCCGTGATGTTTTTCAGAAACCTCTGCTACATTGCCACTGCATGTTCCCTGACCTCCCCATGCTGACCACACCGCGGTGCTTTTCTCCATCCTACATTGCCACTCACTGCCTATCCAAATTCAGACCCTCCGATTCGCACCACCCCGTGATGTTTTTCTCACTCCTACTAGTGAATGTAATGTAACACACACCCACACAATGCGCACCACCCCGCGATGTTTTTCGGACACCTATCCTACATTGCCACTGCATGTTCCCTGTCCTCCCCATGCTGACCACCCCGCGGTGCTTTTCTCCATCCTACATTGCCACTCACTGCCTATCTAATTCAGACCCTCCGATTCACACCACCCCTGATGTTTTTCTCACTCCTACTAGTGAATGTAATGTAACACACACCCATACAATGCGGGCCACCCCGTGATGTTTTTCTCACTCTTACTAGTGAATGTAATGTAACACACACCCATACAATACGCACCACACCGTGATGCTTTTCTCACTCCTAATAGTGAATGTAATGTAACACACACCCATACAATGCGCACCACCCCGTGATGTTTTTCTCACTCCTACTAGTGAATGTAATGTAACACACACCCATACAATGCGCAACACCCCGCGATGTTTTTCGGAAACCTATCCTACATTGCCACTGCATGTTCCCTGACCTCCCCATGCTGACCACCCCGCGGTGCTTTTCTCCATCCTACATTGCCACTCACTGCCTATCCTAATTCAGACCCTCCGATTCACACCACCACGTGATGTTTTTCTCACTCCTACTAGTGAATGTAATGTAACACACACCCATACAATGCGCACCACTCCGTGATGTTTTTCTCACTCCTACTAGTGAATATAATGTAACATACACCCATACAATACGCACCACCCCGTGATGTTTTTCTCACTCCTACTAGTGAATGTAATGTAACACACACCCATACAATGCGCACCACCCCGCGATGTTTTTCAGAAACCTTTCCTACATTGCCACTGCATGTTCCCTGACCTCCCCATCCTGACAACCCCGCGATGCTTTTATCCATCCTACATTGCCACTCACTGCCTATCCTAATTCAGACCCTACCATTCACACCACCCCGTGATGTTTTTCTCACTCCTACTAGTGAATGTAATGTAACACACACCCATACAATGCGCACCACCCCGTGATGTTTTTCAGAAACCTATCCTACATTGCCACTGCATGTTCCCTGACCTCCCCATGCTCGCGGTGCTTTTCTCCATCTCACATTGCCACTCACTGCCTATCCTAATTCAGACCCTCCGATTCACACCACCCCGTGATGTTTTTCTCACTCCTACTAGTGAATGTAATGTAACACACACCCATACATTGCGCACCACCCCGTGATGTTTTTCTCACTCCTACTAGTGAATGTAATGTAACACACACCCACACAATGCGCACCACCCCGCGATGTTTTTCAGAAAATTATCCTACATTGCCACTGCCTGTTCCCTGACCTCCTCATGGTGCCCACTCCGCGGTGCTTTTCTCCATCCTACATTGCCACAAACTGCCTATCCTAATTCAGACCCTCCGACTCACACCACCCCGTGATGTTTTTCTCACTCCTACTAGTGAATGTAATGTAACACGCACCCACACAATGCGCACCACCCCGCCATGTTTTTCAGAAACCTATCCTACATTGCCACTGCTTTGTTCCCTGACCTCCCCATGCTGACCACCGGGCGGTGCTTTTCTACATCCTACATTGCCACTCACTGCCTATCCTAATTCAGACCCTCCGATTCACACCACCCCGTGATGTTTTTCTCACTCCTACTAGTGAATGTAATGTAATACACACGCATACAATGCGCACCACCCCGTGATGTTTTTCTCACTCCTACTAGTAAATGTAATGTAATACACACGCATACAATGCGCACCACCCCGTGATGTTTTTCTCACTCCTACTAGTTAATGTAATGTAACACACACCCATACAATGCGCACCACCCCGCGATATTTTTCAGAAACCTATCCTACATTGCCCTGCATGTTCCCTGACCTCCCCATGCTGACCACCGCGCGGTGCTTTTCTCCATCCTACATTGCCACTCACTGCCTATCCTAATTCAGACCCTCCGATTCACACTACCCCGTGATGTTTTTCTCACTCCTACTAGTGAATGTAATGTAACACACACCCATACAATGCGCACCACCCCGCGATGTTTTTCAAATACCTATCCTACATTGCCACTGCATGTTCCCTGACCTCCACATGCTGACCACCCCGCGGTGCTTTTCTCCGTCGTACATTGCCACTCACTGCCTATCCTAATTCAGAACCTCCGATTCACACCACCCCGTGATGTTTTTCTCACTCCTACTAGTGAATGTAATGTAACACACACCCATACAATGCGCACCACCCCGCGATGTTTTTCAGAAACCTATCCTACATTGCCACTGCATGTTCCCTGACCTCCCCATGCTGACCACCCCGCGGTGCTATTCTCCATCCTACATTGCCACTCACTGCCTATCCTAATTCAGACCCTCCGATTCACACCACCCCGTGATGTTTTTCTCAGTCCTACTAGTGAATGTAATGTAACAAACACCCATACAATGCGCACCACCCCGTGATGATTTTCTCACTCCTACTAGTGGATGTAATGTAACACACACCCATACAAGGCGCATCACCCCGTGATGATTTTCTCACTACTACTAGTGAATGTAATGCAACACACATCCATACAATGCACACCACCCCGTGATGTTTTTCAGAAACCTATCCTATATTGCCACTGCATGTTCCCTGACCTCCCCATGCTGACCACACCGCGGTGCTTTTCTCCATCCTACATTGCCACTCACTGCCTATCCAAATTCAGACCCTCCGATTCGCACCACACCGTGATGTTTTTCTCACTCCTACTAGTGAATGTAATGTAACACACACCCACACAATGCGCACCACCCCGCGATGTTTTTCAGAAACCTATCCTACATTGCCACTGCATGTTCCCAGACCTCCCCATGCTGACCACCCTGCGGTGCTTTTCTCCATCCTACATTGCCACTCACTGTCTATCCTAATTCAGACCCTCCGATTCACACCACCCCGTGATGTTTTTCTCACTCCTACTAGTGAATGTAATGTAACACACACCCATACAAGGCGCATCACCCCGTGATGATTTTCTCACTCCTACTATTGAATGAAATGTAACACACACCCACACAATGCGCACCACCCCGCGATGTTTTTCAGAAACCTATCCTACATGCCACTGCATGTTCCCAGACCTCCCCATGCTGACCACCCCGCGGTGCTTTTCTCCATCCTACATTGCCACTCATTGCCTATCCTAATTCAGACCCTCCGATTCACACCACACCGCGATGTTTTTCTCATTCCTACTAGTGAATGTAATGTAACACACACCCATACAATGCGCACCACCCCGTGATGTTTTTCTCACTCCTACTAGTGAATGTAATGTAACACACACCCCTACAATACGCACCACCCCGTGATGTTTATCTCACTCCTACTAGTGAATGTAATCTAACACACACCCATACAATGCGCACCACCCCGCGATGTTTTTCAGAAACCTATCCTACATTGCCACTGCATGTTCCCTGACCTCCCCATGCTGACCACGCCGCGGTGCTTTTCTCCATCCTACATTGCCACTCACTGCCTATCCTAATTCAGACCGTCCGATTCACACCACCCCGTGATGTTTTTCTCACTCCTACTAGTGAATGTAATGTAACACACACCCATACAATGCGCACCACCCCGTGATGTTTTTCTCACTCCTACTAGTGAATGTAATGTAACACACACCCATACAATGCGCACCACCCCGTGATGATTTTCTCACTCCTACTAGTGAATGTAATATAACACACACCCATACAATGCGCACCACCCCGTGATGTTTTTCTCACTCCTACTAGTGAATGTAAAGTAACACACACCCATACAATGCACACCGCCCCGCGATGTTTTTCAGAAACGTATCCTACATTGCCAATGCATGTTCCCTGACCTCCCCATGCTGACCACCCCGCGGTGCTTTTCTCCATCCTACATTGCCATTCACTGCCTATCCTAATTCAGACCCTCCGATTCACACCACCTCGCGATGTTTTTCAGAAAATTATCCTACATTGCCACTGCCTGTTCCCTGACCTCCCCATGCTGCCCACTCCGCGGTGCTTTTCTCCATCCTACGTTGCCACTCACTGCCTATCCTAATTCAGACCCTCTGACTCACACCACCCCGTGATTTTTTTCTCACTCCTACTAGTGAATGTAATGTAACACACACCCATACAATGCGCATCACCCCGTGATGTTTTTCAGAAAACTATCCTACATTGCCACTGCATGTTCCCTGACCTCCACATGCTGACCACCCCGCTGTTCTTTTCTCCATCCTACATTGCCACTCACTGCCTATCCTAATTCAGACCCTCCGATTCACACCACCCAGTGATGTTTTTCTCACTCCTACTAGTGAATGTAATGTAATACACACGCATACAATGCGCACCACCCCGTGATGTTTTTCTCTATCCTACTAGTGAATGTAATGTAACACACACCCATACAATGCGCACCACCCCGCGATGTATTTCAGAAACCTATCCTACATTGCCACTGCATGTTCCCTGACCTCCCCTTGCTGACCACCCCGCGGTGCTATTCTCCATCCTACATTGCCACTCACTGCCTATCCTAAATCAGACACTCCGATTCACAACACCCCGTGATGTTTTTCTCACTCCTAATAGTGAATGTAATGTAACACACACCCATACAAGGCGCATCACCCCGTGATGATTTTCTCACTCCTACTAGTGAATGTAATGTAACACACATCCATACAATGCACACCACCCCGTGATGTTTTTCAGAAACCTATCCTAGATTGCCACTGCATGTTCCCTGACCTCCCCATGCTGACCACAACGCGGTGCTCTTCTCCATCCTACATTGCCACTCACTGCCTATCCAAATTCAGACCCTCCGATTCGCACCACCCCGTGATTTTTTTCTCACTCCTACTAGTGAATGTAATGTAACACACACCCATACAAGAGCACCACCCCATTATTTTTTTTCACTCCTACTAGTGAATGTAATGTAACACACACCCTTACAATGCGCACCACCCCGTGATGATTTTCTTACTCCTACTAGTGAATGTAATGTAACACACACCCATACAATGCGCACCACCCCGTGATGTTTTTCTCACTCCTACTAGTGAATGTGATGTAACACACAGCCATACAATGTACACCACCCAGTGATGTTTTTTTTTAGAAACGTATCCTACATTGCCACTGCATGTTCCCTGACCTCCCCATGCTGACCACCCCGCTGTGCTTTTCTCCATCCTACATTGCCACTCATTGCCTATCCTAATTCAGACCCTCCGATTCACACTACCCCGCGATGTTTTTCTCATTCCTACTAGTGAATGTAATGTAACACACACCCACACAATGCGCACCACCCCGCGATGTTTTTCAGAAACCTATCCTACATGCCACTGCATGTTCCCAGACCTCCCCATGCTGACCACCCCGCGGTGCTTTTCTCCATCCTACATTGCCACTCATTGCCTATCCTAATTCAGACCCTCCGATTCACACCACCCCGCGATGATTTTCTCACTCCTACTAGTGAATGTAATTTAACACACACCCATACATAGCGCACCACCATGCGATGTTTTTCATAAACCTATCCTACATGCCACTGCATGTTCCCAGACCTCCCCATGCTGACCACCCCGCGGTGCTTTTCTCCATCCTACATTGCCACTCATTGCCTATCCTAATTCAGACCCTCCGATTCACACCACCCCGCGATGTTTTTCTCATTCCTACTAGTGAATGTAATGTAACACACACCCATACAATGCGCACCACCCCGTGATGTTTTTCTCACTCCTACTAGTGAATGTAATGTAACACACACCCCCACAATACGCACCACCCCGTGATGTTTTTCTCACTCCTACTAGTGAATGTAATGTAACACACACCCCTACAATACGCACCACCCCGTGATGTTTATCTCACTCCTACTAGTGAATGTAATGTAACACACACCCATACAATGCGCACCACCCCGCGATGTTTTTCAGAAACCTATCCTACATGCCACTGCATGTTCCCAGACCTCCTCTTGCTGACCACCCCGCGGTGCTTTTCTCCATCCTACATTGCCACTCATTGCCTATCCTAATTCAGACCCTCCGATTCACACTACCCCGCGATGTTTTTCTCATTCCTACTAGTGAATGTAATGTAACACACACCCACACAATGCGCACCACCCCGCGATGTTTTTCAGAAACCTATCCTACATTGCCACTGCATGTTCCCAGACCTCCCCATGGTGACCACCCTGCTGTGCTTTTCTCCATCCTACATTGCCACTCATTGCCTATCCTAATTCAGACCCTCCGATTCACACCACCCCGCGATGTTTTTCTCATTCCTACTAGTGAATGTAATGTAACACACACCCATACAATGCGCACCACCCCGTTGTGTTTTTCTCACTCCTACTAGTGAATGTAATGTAACACACACCCCTACAATACGCACCACCCTGTGATGTTTATCTCACTCCTACTAGTGAATGTAATGTAACACACACCCATACAATGCGCACCACCCCGCGATGTTTTTCAGAAACCTATCCTACATTGCCAATGCATGTTCCCTGACCTCCCCATGCTGACCACAACGCGGTGCTCTTCTCCATCCTACATTGCCACTCACTGCCTATCCTAATTCAGACCCTCCGATTCACACCACCCCGTGATGTTTTTCTCACTCCTACTAGTGAATGTAATGTAATACACACGCATACAATGCGCACCACCCCGTGATGTTTTTCTCACTCCTACTAGTGAATGTAATGTAATACACACGCATACAATGCGCACCACCCCGTGATGTTTTTCTCACTCCTACTAGTTAATGTAATGTAACACACACCCATACAATGCGCACCACCCCGCGATATTTTTCAGAAACCTATCCTACATTGCCCTGCATGTTCCCTGACCTCCCCATGCTGACCACCGCGCGGTGCTTTTCTCCATCCTACATTGCCACTCACTGCCTATCCTAATTCAGACCCTCCGATTCACACCACCCCGCGATGTTTTTCTCATTCCTACTAGTGAATGTAATGTAACACACACCCCCACAATACGCACCACCCCGTGATGTTTTTCTCACTCCTACTAGTGAATGTAATGTAACACACACCCCTACAATACGCACCACCCCGTGATGTTTATCTCACTCCTACTAGTGAATGTAATGTAACACACACCCATACAATGCGCACCACCCCGCGATGTTTTTCAGAAACCTATCCTACATGCCACTGCATGTTCCCAGACCTCCTCTTGCTGACCACCCCGCGGTGCTTTTCTCCATCCTACATTGCCACTCATTGCCTATCCTAATTCAGACCCTCCGATTCACACTACCCCGCGATGTTTTTCTCATTCCTACTAGTGAATGTAATGTAACACACACCCACACGATGCGCACCACCCCGCGATGTTTTTCAGAAACCTATCCTACATTGCCACTGCATGTTCCCAGACCTCCCCATGCTGACCACCCTGCGGTGCTTTTCTCCATCCTACATTGCCACTCACTGTCTATCCTAATTCAGACCCTCCGATTCACACCACCCCGTGATGTTTTTCTCACTCCTACTAGTGAATGTAATGTAACACACACCCATACAATGAGCACTACCCCGTGATGTTTTTCTCACTCCTAGTAGTGAATGTAAAGTAACACACACCCATACATTGCGCACCACCCCGCGATGTTTTTCAGAAACCTATCGTACATTGCCACTGCATGTTCCCTGACCTCCCCATGCTGACCACCCCGCGGTGCTTTTCTCCATCCTACATTGCCACTCACTGCCTATTCTAATTCAGACCCTCCGATTCACACCACCCCCTGATGTTTTTCTCACTCCTACTAGTGAATGTAATGTAACACACACCCAAGCAATGCGCACCACCGCGTGATGACTTTCTCACTCCTACTAGTGGATGTAATGTAACACACACCCATACAATGCGCACCACCCCGTGATGATTTTCTCACTCCTACTAGTGAATGTAATGTAACACACATCCATACAATGCACACCATCCCGTGATGTTTTTCAGAAACCTCTGCTACATTGCCACTGCATGTTCCCTGACCTCCCCATGCTGACCACACCGCGGTGCTTTTCTCCATCCTACATTGCCACTCACTGCCTATCCAAATTCAGACCCTCCGATTCGCACCACCCCGTGATGTTTTTCTCACTCCTACTAGTGAATGTAATGTAACACACACCCACACAATGCGCACCACCCCGCGATGTTTTTCGGACACCTATCCTACATTGCCACTGCATGTTCCCTGTCCTCCCCATGCTGACCACCCCGCGGTGCTTTTCTCCATCCTACATTGCCACTCACTGCCTATCTAATTCAGACCCTCCGATTCACACCACCCCTGATGTTTTTCTCACTCCTACTAGTGAATGTAATGTAACACACACCCATACAATGCGGGCCACCCCGTGATGTTTTTCTCACTCTTACTAGTGAATGTAATGTAACACACACCCATACAATACGCACCACACCGTGATGCTTTTCTCACTCCTAATAGTGAATGTAATGTAACACACACCCATACAATGCGCACCACCCCGTGATGTTTTTCTCACTCCTACTAGTGAATGTAATGTAACACACACCCATACAATGCGCAACACCCCGCGATGTTTTTCGGAAACCTATCCTACATTGCCACTGCATGTTCCCTGACCTCCCCATGCTGACCACCCCGCGGTGCTTTTCTCCATCCTACATTGCCACTCACTGCCTATCCTAATTCAGACCCTCCGATTCACACCACCCCGTGATGTTTTTCTCACTCCTCCTAGTGAATGTAATGTAACACACACCCATACAATGCGCACCACTCCGTGATGTTTTTCTCACTCCTACTAGTGAATATAATGTAACATACACCCATACAATACGCACCACCCCGTGATGTTTTTCTCACTCCTACTAGTGAATGTAATGTAACACACACCCATACAATGCGCACCACCCCGCGATGTTTTTCAGAAACCTTTCCTACATTGCCACTGCATGTTCCCTGACCTCCCCATCCTGACAACCCCGCGATGCTTTTATCCATCCTACATTGCCACTCACTGCCTATCCTAATTCAGACCCTACCATTCACACCACCCCGTGATGTTTTTCTCACTCCTACTAGTGAATGTAATGTAACACACACCCGTACAATGCGCACCACCCCGCGATGTTTTTCAGAAACCTATCCTACATTGCCACTGCATGTTCCCTGACCTCCCCATGCTCGCGGTGCTTTTCTCCATCTCACATTGCCACTCACTGCCTATCCTAATTCAGACCCTCCGATTCACACCACCCCGTGATGTTTTTCTCACTCCTACTAGTGAATGTAATGTAACACACACCCATACATTGCGCACCACCCCGTGATGTTTTTCTCACTCCTACTAGTGAATGTAATGTAACACACACCCACACAATGCGCACCACCCCGCGATGTTTTTCAGAAAATTATCCTACATTGCCACTGCCTGTTCCCTGACCTCCTCATGGTGCCCACTCCGCGGTGCTTTTCTCCATCCTACATTGCCACAAACTGCCTATCCTAATTCAGACCCTCCGACTCACACCACCCCGTGATGTTTTTCTCACTCCTACTAGTGAATGTAATGTAACACGCACCCACACAATGCGCACCACCCCGCCATGTTTTTCAGAAACCTATCCTACATTGCCACTGCTTGTTCCCTGACCTCCCCATGCTGACCACCGCGCGGTGCTTTTCTACATCCTACATTGCCACTCACTGCCTATCCTAATTCAGACCCTCCGATTCACACCACCCCGTGATGTTTTTCTCACTCCTACTAGTGAATGTAATGTAATACACACGCATACAATGCGCACCACCCCGTGATGTTTTTCTCACTCCTACTAGTGAATGTAATGTAATACACACGCATACAATGCGCACCACCCCGTGATGTTTTTCTCACTCCTACTAGTTAATGTAATGTAACACACACCCATACAATGCGCACCACCCCGCGATATTTTTCAGAAACCTATCCTACATTGCCCTGCATGTTCCCTGACCTCCCCATGCTGACCACCGCGCGGTGCTTTTCTCCATCCTACATTGCCACTCACTGCCTATCCTAATTCAGACCCTCCGATTCACACTACCCCGTGATGTTTTTCTCACTCCTACTAGTGAATGTAATGTAACACACACCCATACAATGCGCACCACCCCGCGATGTTTTTCAAATACCTATCCTACATTGCCACTGCATGTTCCCTGACCTCCACATGCTGACCACCCCGCGGTGCTTTTCTCCGTCGTACATTGCCACTCACTGCCTATCCTAATTCAGAACCTCCGATTCACACCACCCCGTGATGTTTTTCTCACTCCTACTAGTGAATGTAATGTAACACACACCCATACAATGCGCACCACCCCGCGATGTTTTTCAGAAACCTATCCTACATTGCCACTGCATGTTCCCTGACCTTCCCATGCTGACCACCCCGCGGTGCTATTCTCCATCCTACATTGCCACTCACTGCCTATCCTAATTCAGACCCTCCGATTCACACCACCCCGTGATGTTTTTCTCAGTCCTACTAGTGAATGTAATGTAACAAACACCCATACAATGCGCACCACCCCGTGATGATTTTCTCACTCCTACTAGTGGATGTAATGTAACACACACCCATACAAGGCGCATCACCCCGTGATGATTTTCTCACTACTACTAGTGAATGTAATGCAACACACATCCATACAATGCACACCACCCCGTGATGTTTTTCAGAAACCTATCCTATATTGCCACTGCATGTTCCCTGACCTCCCCATGCTGACCACACCGCGGTGCTTTTCTCCATCCTACATTGCCACTCACTGCCTATCCAAATTCAGACCCTCCGATTCGCACCACACCGTGATGTTTTTCTCACTCCTACTAGTGAATGTAATGTAACACACACCCACACAATGCGCACCACCCCGCGATGTTTTTCAGAAACCTATCCTACATTGCCACTGCATGTTCCCAGACCTCCCCATGCTGACCACCCTGCGGTGCTTTTCTCCATCCTACATTGCCACTCACTGTCTATCCTAATTCAGACCCTCCGATTCACACCACCCCGTGATGTTTTTCTCACTCCTACTAGTGAATGTAATGTAACACACACCCATACAAGGCGCATCACCCCGTGATGATTTTCTCACTCCTACTATTGAATGAAATGTAACACACACCCACACAATGCGCACCACCCCGCGATGTTTTTCAGAAACCTATCCTACATGCCACTGCATGTTCCCAGACCTCCCCATGCTGACCACCCCGCGGTGCTTTTCTCCATCCTACATTGCCACTCATTGCCTATCCTAATTCAGACCCTCCGATTCACACCACACCGCGATGTTTTTCTCATTCCTACTAGTGAATGTAATGTAACACACACCCATACAATGCGCACCACCCCGTGATGTTTTTCTCACTCCTACTAGTGAATGTAATGTAACACACACCCCTACAATACGCACCACCCCGTGATGTTTATCTCACTCCTACTAGTGAATGTAATCTAACACACACCCATACAATGCGCACCACCCCGCGATGTTTTTCAGAAACCTATCCTACATTGCCACTGCATGTTCCCTGACCTCCCCATGCTGACCACGCCGCGGTGCTTTTCTCCATCCTACATTGCCACTCACTGCCTATCCTAATTCAGACCGTCCGATTCACACCACCCCGTGATGTTTTTCTCACTCCTACTAGTGAATGTAATGTAACACACACCCATACAATGCGCACCACCCCGTGATGTTTTTCTCACTCCTACTAGTGAATGTAATGTAACACACACCCATACAATGCGCACCACCCCGTGATGATTTTCTCACTCCTACTAGTGAATGTAATATAACACACACCCATACAATGCGCACCACCCCGTGATGTTTTTCTCACTCCTACTAGTGAATGTAAAGTAACACACACCCATACAATGCACACCGCCCCGCGATGTTTTTCAGAAACGTATCCTACATTGCCAATGCATGTTCCCTGACCTCCCCATGCTGACCACCCCGCGGTGCTTTTCTCCATCCTACATTGCCATTCACTGCCTATCCTAATTCAGACCCTCCGATTCACACCACCTCGCGATGTTTTTCAGAAAATTATCCTACATTGCCACTGCCTGTTCCCTGACCTCCCCATGCTGCCCACTCCGCGGTGCTTTTCTCCATCCTACGTTGCCACTCACTGCCTATCCTAATTCAGACCCTCCGACTCACACCACCCCGTGATGTTTTTCTCACTCCTACTAGTGAATGTAATGTAACACACACCCATACAATGCGCATCACCCCGTGATGTTTTTCAGAAAACTATCCTACATTGCCACTGCATGTTCCCTGACCTCCACATGCTGACCACCCCGCTGTTCTTTTCTCCATCCTACATTGCCACTCACTGCCTATCCTAATTCAGACCCTCCGATTCACACCACCCAGTGATGTTTTTCTCACTCCTACTAGTGAATGTAATGTAATACACACGCATACAATGCGCACCACCCCGTGATGTTTTTCTCTATCCTACTAGTGAATGTAATGTAACACACACCCATACAATGCGCACCACCCCGCGATGTATTTCAGAAACCTATCCTACATTGCCACTGCATGTTCCCTGACCTCCCCTTGCTGACCACCCCGCGGTGCTATTCTCCATCCTACATTGCCACTCACTGCCTATCCTAAATCAGACACTCCGATTCACAACACCCCGTGATGTTTTTCTCACTCCTAATAGTGAATGTAATGTAACACACACCCATACAAGGCGCATCACCCCGTGATGATTTTCTCACTCCTACTAGTGAATGTAATGTAACACACACCCCCACAATACGCACCACCCCGTGATGATTTTCTCACTCCTACTAGTGAATGTAATGTAACACACACCCATACAATGCGCACCACCCCGTGATGTTTTTCTCACTCCTACTAGTGAATGTAATGTAACACACAGCCATACAATGTACACCACCCAGTGATGTTTTTTTTTAGAAACGTATCCTACATTGCCACTGCATGTTCCCTGACCTCCCCATGCTGACCACCCCGCTGTGCTTTTCTCCATCCTACATTGCCACTCACGGCCTATCCTAATTCAGACCCTCCGATTCACACCACCCCGCGATGATTTTCTCACTCCTACTAGTGAATGTAATTTAACACACACCCATACATAGCGCACCACCACGCGATGTTTTTCATAAACCTATCCTACATGCCACTGCATGTTCCCAGACCTCCCCATGCTGACCATCCCGCGGTGCTTTTCTCCATCCTACATTGCCACTCATTGCCTATCCTAATTCAGACCCTCCGATTCACACCACCCCGCGATGTTTTTCTCATTCCTACTAGTGAATGTAATGTAACACACACCCATACAATGCGCACCACCCCGTGATGTTTTTCTCACTCCTACTAGTGAATGTAATGTAACACACACCCCCACAATACGCACCACCCCGTGATGTTTTTCTCACTCCTACTAGTGAATGTAATGTAACACACACCCCTACAATACGCACCACCCCGTGATGTTTATCTCACTCCTACTAGTGAATGTAATGTAACACACACCCATACAATGCGCACCACCCCGCGATGTTTTTCAGAAACCTATCCTACATGCCACTGCATGTTCCCAGACCTCCTCTTGCTGACCACCCCGCGGTGCTTTTCTCCATCCTACATTGCCACTCATTGCCTATCCTAATTCAGACCCTCCGATTCACACTACCCCGCGATGTTTTTCTCATTCCTACTAGTGAATGTAATGTAACACACACCCACACAATGCGCACCACCCCGCGATGTTTTTCAGAAACCTATCCTACATTGCCACTGCATGTTCCCAGACCTCCCCATGCTGACCACCCTGCTGTGCTTTTCTCCATCCTACATTGCCACTCACTGCCTATCCTAATTCAGACCCTCCGATTCACACCACCCCGTGATGTTTTTCTCACTCCTACTAGTGAATGTAATGTAACACACACCCATACAAGGCGCATCACCCCGTGATGATTTTCTCACTCCTACTATTGAATGAAATGTAACACACACCGACACAATGCGCACCACCCCGCGATGTTTTTCAGAAACCTATCCTACATGCCACTGCATGTTCCCAGACCTTCCCATGCTGACCACCCCGCGGTGCTTTTCTCCATCCTACATTGCCACTCATTGCCTATCCTAATTCATACCCTCCGATTCACACCACCCCGCGATGTTTTTCTCATTCCTACTAGTGAATGTAATGTAACACACACCCATACAATGCGCACCACCCCGTTGTGTTTTTCTCACTCCTACTAGTGAATGTAATGTAACACACACCCCTACAATACGCACCACCCTGTGATGTTTATCTCACTCCTACTAGTGAATGTAATGTAACACACACCCATACAATGCGCACCACCCCGCGATGTTTTTCAGAAACCTATCCTACATTGCCACTGCATGTTCCCTGACCTCCCCATGCTGACCACAACGCGGTGCTCTTCTCCATCCTACATTGCCACTCACTGCCTATCCTAATTCAGACCCTCCGATTCACACCACCCCGTGATGTTTTTCTCACTCCTACTAGTGAATGTAATGTAATACACACGCATACAATGCGCACCACCCCGTGATGTTTTTCTCACTCCTACTAGTGAATGTAATGTAATACACACGCATACAATGCGCACCACCCCGTGATGTTTTTCTCACTCCTACTAGTTAATGTAATGTAACACACACCCATACAATGCGCACCACCCCGCGATATTTTTCAGAAACCTATCCTACATTGCCCTGCATGTTCCCTGACCTCCCCATGCTGACCACCGCGCGGTGCTTTTCTCCATCCTACATTGCCACTCACTGCCTATCCTAATTCAGACCCTCCGATTCACACTACCCCGTGATGTTTTTCTCACTCCTACTAGTGAATGTAATGTAACACACACCCATACAATGCGCACCACCCCGCGATGTTTTTCAAATACCTATCCTACATTGCCACTGCATGTTCCCTGACCTCCACATGCTGACCACCCCGCGGTGCTTTTCTCCGTCGTACATTGCCACTCACTGCCTATCCTAATTCAGAACCTCCGATTCACACCACCCCGTGATGTTTTTCTCACTCCTACTAGTGAATGTAATGTAACACACACCCATACAATGCGCACCACCCCGCGATGTTTTTCAGAAACCTATCCTACATTGCCACTGCATGTTCCCTGACCTCCCCATGCTGACCACCCCGCGGTGCTATTCTCCATCCTACATTGCCACTCACTGCCTATCCTAATTCAGACCCTCCGATTCACACCACCCCGTGATGTTTTTCTCAGTCCTACTAGTGAATGTAATGTAACAAACACCCATACAATGCGCACCACCCCGTGATGATTTTCTCACTCCTACTAGTGGATGTAATGTAACACACACCCATACAAGGCGCATCACCCCGTGATGATTTTCTCACTACTACTAGTGAATGTAATGCAACACACATCCATACAATGCACACCACCCCGTGATGTTTTTCAGAAACCTATCCTACATTGCCACTGCATGTTCCCTGACCTCCCCATGCTGACCACACCGCGGTGCTTTTCTCCATCCTACATTGCCACTCACTGCCTATCCAAATTCAGACCCTCCGATTCGCACCACACCGTGATGTTTTTCTCACTCCTACTAGTGAATGTAATGTAACACACACCCACACAATGCGCACCACCCCGCGATGTTTTTCAGAAACCTATCCTACATTGCCACTGCATGTTCCCAGACCTCCCCATGCTGACCAACCTGCGGTGCTTTTCTCCATCCTACATTGCCACTCACTGTCTATCCTAATTCAGACCCTCCGATTCACACCACCCCGTGATGTTTTTCTCACTCCTACTAGTGAATGTAATGTAACACACACCCATACAAGGCGCATCACCCCGTGATGATTTTCTCACTCCTACTATTGAATGAAATGTAACACACACCCACACAATGCGCACCACCCCGCGATGTTTTTCAGAAACCTATCCTACATGCCACTGCATGTTCCCAGACCTCCCCATGCTGACCACCCCGCGGTGCTTTTCTCCATCCTACATTGCCACTCATTGCCTATCCTAATTCAGACCCTCCGATTCACACCACACCGCGATGTTTTTCTCACTCCTACTAGTGAATGTAATGTAACACACACCCACACAATGCGCACCACCCCGCGATGTTTTTCAGAAACCTATCCTACATTGCCACTGCATGTTCCCTGACCTCCCCATGCTGACCACGCCGCGGTGCTTTTCTCCATCCTACATTGCCACTCACTGCCTATCCTAATTCAGACCGTCCGATTCACACCACCCCGTGATGTTTTTCTCACTCCTACTAGTGAATGTAATGTAACACACACCCATACAATGCGCACCACCCCGTGATGTTTTTCTCACTCCTACTAGTGAATGTAATGTAACACACACCCATACAATGGGCACCACCCCGTGATGATTTTCTCACTCCTACTAGTGAATGTAATATAACACACACCCATACAATGCGCCCGACCCCGTGATGTTTTTCTCACTCCTACTAGTGAATGTAAAGTAACACACACCCATACAATGCACACCGCCCCGCGAGGTTTTTCAGAAACGTATCCTACATTGCCAATGCATGTTCCCTGACCTCCCCATGCTGACCACCCCGCGGTGCTTTTCTCCATCCTACATTGCCATTCACTGCCTATCCTAATTCAGACCCTCCGATTCACACCACCTCGCGATGTTTTTCAGAAAATTATCCTACATTGCCACTGCCTGTTCCCTGACCTCCCCATGCTGCCCACTCCGCGGTGCTTTTCTCCATCCTACGTTGCCACTCACTGCCTATCCTAATTCAGACCCTCCGACTCACACCACCCCGTGATGTTTTTCTCACTCCTACTAGTGAATGTAATGTAACACACACCCATACAATGCGCATCACCCCGTGATGTTTTTCAGAAAACTATCCTACATTGCCACTGCATGTTCCCTGACCTCCACATGCTGACCACCCCGCTGTTCTTTTCTCCATCCTACATTGCCACTCACTGCCTATCCTAATTCAGACCCTCCGATTCACACCACCCAGTGATGTTTTTCTCACTCCTACTAATGAATGTAATGTAATACACACGCATACAATGCGCACCACCCCGTGATGTTTTTCTCTATCCTACTAGTGAATGTAATGTAACACACACCCCCACAATACGCACCACCCCGTGATGTTTTTCTCACTCCTACTAGTGAATGTAATGTAACACACACCCCTACAATACGCACCACCCCGTGATGTTTATCTCACTCCTACTAGTGAATGTAATGTAACACACACCCATACAATGCGCACCACCCCGCGATGTTTTTCAGAAACCTATCCTACATGCCACTGCATGTTCCCAGACCTCCTCTTGCTGACCACCCCGCGGTGCTTTTCTCCATCCTACATTGCCACTCATTGCCTATCCTAATTCAGACCCTCCGATTCACACTACCCCGCGATGTTTTTCTCATTCCTACTAGTGAATGTAATGTAACACACACCCACACAATGCGCACCACCCCGCGATGTTTTTCAGAAACCTATCCTACATTGCCACTGCATGTTCCCAGACCTCCCCATGCTGACCACCCTGCTGTGCTTTTCTCCATCCTACATTGCCACTCACTGCCTATCCTAATTCAGACCCTCCGATTCACACCACCCCGTGATGTTTTTCTCACTCCTACTAGTGAATGTAATGTAACACACACCCATACAAGGCGCATCACCCCGTGATGATTTTCTCACTCCTACTATTGAATGAAATGTAACACACACCCACACAATGCGCACCACCCCGCGATGTTTTTCAGAAACCTATCCTACATGCCACTGCATGTTCCCAGACCTCCCCATGCTGACCACCCCGCGGTGCTTTTCTCCATCCTACATTGCCACTCATTGCCTATCCTAATTCAGACCCTCCGATTCACACCACCCCGCGATGTTTTTCTCATTCCTACTAGTGAATGTAATGTAACACACACCCATACAATGCGCACCACCCCGTTGTGTTTTTCTCACTCCTACTAGTGAATGTAATGTAACACACACCCCTACAATACGCACCACCCTGTGATGTTTATCTCACTCCTACTAGTGAATGTAATGTAACACACACCCATACAATGCGCACCACCCCGCGATGTTTTTCAGAAACCTATCCTACATTGCCACTGCATGTTCCCTGACCTCCCCATGCTGACCACGCCGCGGTGCTTTTCTCCATCCTACAGTGCCACTCACTGCCTATCCTAATTCAGACCGTCCGATTCACACCACCCCGTGATGTTTTTCTCACTCCTACTAGTGAATGTAATGTAACACACACCCATACAATGCGCACCACCCCGTGATGTTTTTCTCACTCCTACTAGTGAATGTAATGTAACACACACCCGTACAATGCGCACCACCCCGTGATGATTTTCTCACTCCTACTAGTGAATGTAATATAACACACACCAATACAATGCGCACCACCCCGTGATGTTTTTCTCACTCCTACTAGTGAATGTAAAGTAACACACACCCATACAATGCACACCGCCCCGCGATGTTTTTCAGAAACGTATCCTACATTGCCAATGCATGTTCCCTGACCTCCCCATGCTGACCACCCCGCGTTGCTTTTCTCCATCCTACATTGCCATTCACTGCCTATCCTAATTCAGACCCTCCGATTCACACCACCTCGCGATGTTTTTCAGAAAATTATCCTACATTGCCACTGCCTGTTCCCTGACCTCCCCATGCTGCCCACTCCGCGGTGCTTTTCTCCATCCTACGTTGCCACTCACTGCCTATCCTAATTCAGACCCTCTGACTCACACCACCCCGTGATGTTTTTCTCACTCCTACTAGTGAATGTAATGTAACACACACCCATACAATGCGCATCACCCCGTGATGTTTTTCAGAAAACTATCCTACATTGCCACTGCATGTTCCCTGACCTCCACATGCTGACCACCCCGCTGTTCTTTTCTCCATCCTACATTGCCACTCACTGCCTATCCTAATTCAGACCCTCCGATTCACACCACCCAGTGATGTTTTTCTCACTCCTACTAGTGAATGTAATGTAATACACACGCATACAATGCGCACCACCCCGTGATGTTTTTCTCTATCCTACTAGTGAATGTAATGTAACACACACCCATACAATGCGCACCACCCCGCGATGTATTTCAGAAACCTATCCTACATTGCCACTGCATGTTCCCTGACCTCCCCTTGCTGACCACCCCGCGGTGCTATTCTCCATCCTACATTGCCACTCACTGCCTATCCTAAATCAGACCCTCCGATTCACAACACCCCGTGATGTTTTTCTCACTCCTAATAGTGAATGTAATGTAACACACACCCATACAATGCGCACCACCCCGTGATGATTTTCTCACTCCTACTAGTGGATGTAATGTAACACACACCCATACAAGGCGCATCACCCCGTGATGATTTTCTCACTCCTACTAGTGAATGTAATGTAACACACATCCATACAATGCACACCACCCCGTGATGTTTTTCAGAAACCTATCCTAGATTGCCACTGCATGTTCCCTGACCTCCCCATGCTGACCACAACGCGGTGCTCTTCTCCATCCTACATTGCCACTCACTGCCTATCCAAATTCAGACCCTCCGATTCGCACCACCCCGTGAAGTTTTTCTCACTCCTACTAGTGAATGTAATGTAACACACACCCATACAAGAGCACCACCCCATTATTTTTTTTCACTCCTACTAGTGAATGTAATGTAACACACACCCTTACAATGCACACCACCCCGTGATGATTTTCTCACTCCTACTAGTGAATGTAATGTAACACACACCCATACAATGCGCACCACCCCGTGATGTTTTTCTCACTCCTACTAGTGAATGTAATGTAACACACAGCCATACAATGTACACCACCCAGTGATGTTTTTTTTTAGAAACGTATCCTACATTGCCACTGCATGTTCCCTGACCTCCCCATGCTGACCACCCCGCGGTGCTTTTCTCCATCCTACATTGCCACTCACTGCCTATCCTAATTCAGACCCTCCGATTCACACCACCCCGCGATGTTTTTCTCACTCCTACTAGTGAATGTAATTTAACACACACCCATACATAGCGCACCACCACGCGATGTTTTTCAGAAACCTATCCTACATGCCACTGCATATTCCCAGACCTCCCCATGCTGACCACCCCGCGGTGCTTTTCCCCATCCTACATTGCCACTCATTGCCTATCCTAATTCAGACCCTCCGATTCACACCACCCCGCGATGTTTTTCTCATTCCTACTAGTGAATGTAATGTAACACACACCCATACAATGCGCACCACCCCGTGATGTTTTTCTCACTCCTACTAGTGAATGTAATGTAACACACACCCCCACAATACGCACCACCCCGTGATGTTTTTCTCACTCCTACTAGTGAATGTAATGTAACACACACCCCTACAATACGCACCACCCCGTGATGTTTATCTCACTCCTACTAGTGAATGTAATGTAACACACACCCATACAATGCGCACCACCCCGCGATGTTTTTCAGAAACCTATCCTACATGCCACTGCATGTTCCCAGACCTCCCCATGCTGACCACCCCGCGGTGCTTTTCTCCATCCTACATTGCCACTCATTGCCTATCCTAATTCAGACCCTCCGATTCACACCACCCCGCGATGTTTTTCTCATTCCTACTAGTGAATGTAATGTAACACACACCCATACAATGCGCACCACCCCGTGATGTTTTTCTCACTCCTACTAGTGAATGTAATGTAACACACACCCCTACAATACGCACCACCCCGTGATGTTTATCTCACTCCTACTAGTGAATGTAATGTAACACACACCCATACAATGCGCACCACGCCGCGATGTTTTTCAGAAACCTATCCTACATTGCCACTGCATGTTCCCTGACCTCCCCATGCTGACCACGCCGCGGTGCTTTTCTCCATCCTACATTGCCACTCACTGCCTATCCTAATTCAGACCGTCCGATTCACACCACCCCGTGATGTTTTTCTCACTCCTACTAGTGAATGTAATGTAACACACACCCATACAATGCGCACCACCCCGTGATGTTTTTCTCACTCCTACTAGTGAATGTAATGTAACACACACCCATACAATGCGCACCACCCCGTGATGATTTTCTCACTCCTACTAGTGAATGTAATATAACACACACCCATACAATGCGCACCACCCAGTGATGTTTTTCTCACTCCTACTAGTGAATGTAAAGTAACACACACCCATACAATGCACACCGCCCCGCGATGTTTTTCAGAAACGTATCCTACATTGCCAATGCATGTTCCCTGACCTCCCCATGCTGACCACCCCGTGGTGCTTTTCTCCATCCTACATTGCCATTCACTGCCTATCCTAATTCAGACCCTCCGATTCACAACACCCCGTGATGTTTTTCTCACTCCTAATAGTGAATGTAATGTAACACACACCCATACAATGCGCACCACCCCGTGATGATTTTCTCACTCCTACTAGTGGATGTAATGTAACACACACCCATACAAGGCGCATCACCCCGTGATGTTTTTCTCACTCCTACTAGTGAATGTAATGTAACACACACCCATACAATGCGCACCACCCTGCGATGTATTTCAGAAACCTATCCTACATTGCCACTGCATGTTCCCTGACCTCCCTATGCTGACCACCCCGCGGTGCTATTCTCCATCCTACATTGCCACTCACTGCCTATCCTAAATCAGACCCTCCGATTCACAACACCCCGTGATGTTTTTCTCACTCCTAATAGTGAATGTAATGTAACACACACCCATACAATGCGCACCACCCCGTGATGATTTTCTCACTCCTACTAGTGGATGTAATGTAACACACACCCATACAAGGCGCATCACCCCGTGATGATTTTCTCACTCCTACTAGTGAATGTAATGTAACACACATCCATACAATGCACACCACCCCGTGATGTTTTTCAGAAACCTATCCTAGATTGCCACTGCATGTTCCCTGACCTCCCCATGCAGACCACAACGCGGTGCTCTTCTCCATCCTACATTGCCACTCACTGCCTATCCAAATTCAGACCCTCCGATTCGCACCACCCCGTGATGTTTTTCTCACTCCTACTAGTGAATGTAATGTAACACACACCCATACAAGAGCACCACCCCATTATTTTTTTTCACTCCTACTAGTGAATGTAATGTAACACACACCCTTACAATGCGCACAACCCCGTGATGATTTTCTCACTCCTACTAGTGAATGTAATGTAACACACACCCATACAATGCGCACCACCCCGTGATGTTTTTCTCACTCCTACTAGTGAATGTAATGTAACACACACCCATACAATGTACACCACCCAGTGATGTTTTTTGTTTAGAAACGTATCCTACATTGCCACTGCATGTTCCCTGACCTCCCCATGCTGACCACCCCGCGGTGCTTTTCTCCATCCTACATTGCCACTCACTGCCTATCCTAATTCAGACCCTCCGATTCACACCACCCTGCGATGTTTTTCTCACTCCTACTAGTGAATGTAATTTAACACACACCCATACATAGCGCACCACCACGCGATGTTTTTCAGAAACCTATCCTACATGCCACTGCATGTTCCCAGACCTCCCCATGCTGACCACCCCGCGGTGCTTTTCTCCATCCTACATTGCCACTCATTGCCTATCCTAATTCAGACCCTCCGATTCACACCACCCCGCGATGTTTTTCTCATTCCTACTAGTGAATGTAATGTAACACACACCCATACAATGCGCACCACCCCGTGATGTTTTTCTCACTCCTACTAGTGAATGTAATGTAACACACACCCCTACAATACGCACCACCCCGTGATGTTTATCTCACTCCTACTAGTGAATGTAATGTAACACACACCCATACAATGCGCACCACGCCGCGATGTTTTTCAGAAACCTATCCTACATTGCCACTGCATGTTCCCTGACGTCCCCATGCTGACCACGCCGCGGTGCTTTTCTCCATCCTACATTGCCACTCACTGCCTATCCTAATTCAGACCGTCCGATTCACACCACCCCGTGATGTTTTTCTCACTCCTACTAGTGAATGTAATGTAACACACACCCATACAATGTGCACCACCCCGTGATGTTTTTCTCACTCCTACTAGTGAATGTAATGTAACACACACCCATACAATGCGCACCACCCCGTGATGATTTTCTCACTCCTACTAGTGAATGTAATATAACACACACCCATACAATGCGCACCAACCCGTGATGTTTTTCTCACTCCTACTAGTGAATGTAAAGTAACACACACCCATACAATGCACACCGCCCCGCGAGGTTTTTCAGAAACGTATCCTACATTGCCAATGCATGTTCCCTGACCTCCCCATGCTGACCACCCCGCGGTGCTTTTCTCCATCCTACATTGCCATTCACTGCCTATCCTAATTCAGACCCTCCGATTCACACCACCTCGCGATGTTTTTCAGAAAATTATCCTACATTGCCACTGCCTGTTCCCTGACCTCCCCATGCTGCCCACTCCGCAGTGCTTTTCTCCATCCTACGTTGCCACTCACTGCCTATCCTAATTCAGACCCTCCGACTCACACCACCCCGTGATGTTTTTCTCACTCCTACTAGTGAATGTAATGTAACACACACCCATACAATGAGCACCACCCCGTGATGTTTTTCTCACTCCTACTAGTGAATGTAATGTAACACACACCCATACAATGCGCACCACCCCGCGATGTTTTTCAGAAACCTATCCTACATTGCCACTGCATGTTCCCTGACCTTCTCATGCTGACCACGCCGCGGTGCTTTTCTCCATCCTACATTGCCACTCACTGCCTATCCTAATTCAGACCGTCCGATTCACACCACCCCGTGATGTTTTTCTCACTCCTACTAGTGAATGTAATGTAACACACACCCATACAATGCGCACCACCCCGTGATGTTTTTCTCACTCCTACTAGTGAATGTAATGTAACACACACCCATACAATGCGCACCACCCCGTGATGATTTTCTCACTCCTACTAGTGAATGTAATATAACACACACCCATACAATGCGCACCACCCCGTGATGTTTTTCTCACTCCTACTAGTGAATGTAAAGTAACACACACCCATACAATGCACACCGCCCCGCGATGTTTTTCAGAAACGTATCCTACATTGCCAATGCATGTTCCCTGACCTCCCCATGCTGACCACCCCGTGGTGCTTTTCTCCATCCTACATTGCCATTCACTGCCTATCCTAATTCAGACCCTCCGATTCACACCACCTCGCGATGTTTTTCAGAAAATTATCCTACATTGCCACTGCCTGTTCCCTGACCTCCCCATGCTGCCCACTCCGCGGTGCTTTTCTCCATCCTACGTTGCCACTCACTGCCTATCCTAATTCAGACCCTCCGATTCACACCACCCCGTGATGTTTTTCTCACTCCTACTAGTGAATGTAATGTAACACACACCCATACAAGGCGCATCACCCCGTGATGATTTTCTCACTCCTACTATTTAATGAAATGTAACACACACTCACACAATGCGCACCACCCCGCGATGTTTTTCAGAAACCTATCCTACATGCCACTGCATGTTCCCAGACCTCCCCATGCTGACCACCCCGCGGTGCTTTTCTCCATCCTACATTGCCACTCATTGCCTATCCTAATTCAGACCCTCCGATTCACACCACACCGCGATGTTTTTCTCATTCCTACTAGTGAATGTAATGTAACACACACCCATACAATGCGCACCACCCCGTGATGTTTTTCTCACTCCTACTAGTGAATGTAATGTAACACACACCCCTACAATACGCACCACCCCGTGATGTTTATCTCACTCCTACTAGTGAATGTAATCTAACACACACCCATACAATGCGCACCACCCCGCGATGTTTTTCAGAAACCTATCCTACATTGCCACTGCATGTTCCCTGACCTCCCCATGCTGACCACGCCGCGGTGCTTTTCTCCATCCTACATTGCCACTCACTGCCTATCCTAATTCAGACCGTCCGATTCACACCACCCCGTGATGTTTTTCTCACTCCTACTAGTGAATGTAATGTAACACACACCCATACAATGCGCACCACCCCGTGATGTTTTTCTCACTCCTACTAGTGAATGTAATGTAACACACACCCATACAATGCGCACCACCCCGTGATGATTTTCTCACTCCTACTAGTGAATGTAATATAACACACACCCATACAATGCGCACCACCCCGTGATGTTTTTCTCACTCCTACTAGTGAATGTAAAGTAACACACACCCATACAATGCACACCGCCCCGCGATGTTTTTCAGAAACGTATCCTACATTGCCAATGCATGTTCCCTGACCTCCCCATGCTGACCACCCCGCGGTGCTTTTCTCCATCCTACATTGCCATTCACTGCCTATCCTAATTCAGACCCTCCGATTCACACCACCTCGCGATGTTTTTCAGAAAATTATCCTACATTGCCACTGCCTGTTCCCTGACCTCCCCATGCTGCCCACTCCGCGGTGCTTTTCTCCATCCTACGTTGCCACTCACTGCCTATCCTAATTCAGACCCTCCGACTCACACCACCCCGTGATGTTTTTCTCACTCCTACTAGTGAATGTAATGTAACACACACCCATACAATGCGCATCACCCCGTGATGTTTTTCAGAAAACTATCCTACATTGCCACTGCATGTTCCCTGACCTCCACATGCTGACCACCCCGCTGTTCTTTTCTCCATCCTACATTGCCACTCACTGCCTATCCTAATTCAGACCCTCCGATTCACACCACCCAGTGATGTTTTTCTCACTCCTACTAGTGAATGTAATGTAATACACACGCATACAATGCGCACCACCCCGTGATGTTTTTCTCTATCCTACTAGTGAATGTAATGTAACACACACCCATACAATGCGCACCACCCCGCGATGTATTTCAGAAACCTATCCTACATTGCCACTGCATGTTCCCTGACCTCCCCTTGCTGACCACCCCGCGGTGCTATTCTCCATCCTACATTGCCACTCACTGCCTATCCTAAATCAGACACTCCGATTCACAACACCCCGTGATGTTTTTCTCACTCCTAATAGTGAATGTAATGTAACACACACCCATACAAGGCGCATCACCCCGTGATGATTTTCTCACTCCTACTAGTGAATGTAATGTAACACACATCCATACAATGCACACCACCCCGTGATGTTTTTCAGAAACCTATCCTAGATTGCCACTGCATGTTCCCTGACCTCCCCATGCTGACCACAACGCGGTGCTCTTCTCCATCCTACATTGCCACTCACTGCCTATCCAAATTCAGACCCTCCGATTCGCACCACCCCGTGATGTTTTTCTCACTCCTACTAGTGAATGTAATGTAACACACACCCATACAAGAGCACCACCCCATTATTTTTTTTCACTCCTACTAGTGAATGTAATGTAACACACACCCTTACAATGCGCACCACCCCGTGATGATTTTCTCACTCCTACTAGTGAATGTAATGTAACACACACCCATACAATGCGCACCACCCCGTGATGTTTTTCTCACTCCTACTAGTGAATGTAATGTAACACACAGCCATACAATGTACACCACCCAGTGATGTTTTTTTTTAGAAACGTATCCTACATTGCCACTGCATGTTCCCTGACCTCCCCATGCTGACCACCCCGCTGTGCTTTTCTCCATCCTACATTGCCACTCACGGCCTATCCTAATTCAGACCCTCCGATTCACACCACCCCGCGATGATTTTCTCACTCCTACTAGTGAATGTAATTTAACACACACCCATACATAGCGCACCACCACGCGATGTTTTTCATAAACCTATCCTACATGCCACTGCATGTTCCCAGACCTCCCCATGCTGACCACCCCGCGGTGCTTTTCTCCATCCTACATTGCCACTCATTGCCTATCCTAATTCAGACCCTCCGATTCACACCACCCCGCGATGTTTTTCTCATTCCTACTAGTGAATGTAATGTAACACACACCCATACAATGCGCACCACCCCGTGATGTTTTTCTCACTCCTACTAGTGAATGTAATGTAACACACACCCCCACAATACGCACCACCCCGTGATGTTTTTCTCACTCCTACTAGTGAATGTAATGTAACACACACCCCTACAATACGCACCACCCCGTGATGTTTATCTCACTCCTACTAGTGAATGTAATGTAACACACACCCATACAATGCGCACCACCCCGCGATGTTTTTCAGAAACCTATCCTACATGCCACTGCATGTTCCCAGACCTCCTCTTGCTGACCACCCCGCGGTGCTTTTCTCCATCCTACATTGCCACTCATTGCCTATCCTAATTCAGACCCTCCGATTCACACTACCCCGCGATGTTTTTCTCATTCCTACTAGTGAATGTAATGTAACACACACCCACACAATGCGCACCACCCCGCGATGTTTTTCAGAAACCTATCCTACATTGCCACTGCATGTTCCCAGACCTCCCCATGCTGACCACCCTGCTGTGCTTTTCTCCATCCTACATTGCCACTCACTGCCTATCCTAATTCAGACCATCCGATTCACACCACCCCGTGATGTTTTTCTCACTCCTACTAGTGAATGTAATGTAACACACACCCATACAAGGCGCATCACCCCGTGATGATTTTCTCACTCCTACTATTGAATGAAATGTAACACACACCGACACAATGCGCACCACCCCGCGATGTTTTTCAGAAACCTATCCTACATGCCACTGCATGTTCCCAGACCTTCCCATGCTGACCACCCCGCGGTGCTTTTCTCCATCCTACATTGCCACTCATTGCCTATCCTAATTCATACACTCCGATTCACACCACCCCGCGATGTTTTTCTCATTCCTACTAGTGAATGTAATGTAACACACACCCATACAATGCGCACCACCCCGTTGTGTTTTTCTCACTCCTACTAGTGAATGTAATGTAACACACACCCCTACAATACGCACCACCCTGTGATGTTTATCTCACTCCTACTAGTGAATGTAATGTAACACACACCCATACAATGCGCACCACCCCGTGATGTTTTTCTCACTCCTTCTAGTGAATCTAATGTAACACACACCCATACAATGCGCACCACCCCGCGATGTTTTTCAGAAACCTATCCTACATTGCCACTGCATGTTCCCTGACCTCCCCATGCTGACCACAACGCGGTGCTCTTCTCCATCCTACATTGCCACTCACTGCCTATCCTAATTCAGACCCTCCGATTCACACCACCCCGTGATGTTTTTCTCACTCCTACTAGTGAATGTAATGTAATACACACGCATACAATGCGCACCACCCCGTGATGTTTTTCTCACTCCTACTAGTGAATGTAATGTAATACACACGCATACAATGCGCACCACCCCGTGATGTTTTTCTCACTCCTACTAGTTAATGTAATGTAACACACACCCATACAATGCGCACCACCCCGCGATATTTTTCAGAAACCTATCCTACATTGCCCTGCATGTTCCCTGACCTCCCCATGCTGACCACCGCGCGGTGCTTTTCTCCATCCTACATTGCCACTCACTGCCTATCCTAATTCAGACCCTCCGATTCACACTACCCCGTGATGTTTTTCTCACTCCTACTAGTGAATGTAATGTAACACACACCCATACAATGCGCACCACCCCGCGATGTTTTTCAAATACCTATCCTACATTGCCACTGCATGTTCCCTGACCTCCACATGCTGACCACCCCGCGGTGCTTTTCTCCGTCGTACATTGCCACTCACTGCCTATCCTAATTCAGAACCTCCGATTCACACCACCCCGTGATGTTTTTCTCACTCCTACTAGTGAATGTAATGTAACACACACCCATACAATGCGCACCACCCCGCGATGTTTTTCAGAAACCTATCCTACATTGCCACTGCATGTTCCCTGACCTCCCCATGCTGACCACCCCGCGGTGCTATTCTCCATCCTACATTGCCACTCACTGCCTATCCTAATTCAGACCCTCCGATTCACACCACCCCGTGATGTTTTTCTCATTCCTACTAGTGAATGTAATGTAACAAACACCCATACAATGCGCACCACCCCGTGATGATTTTCTCACTCCTACTAGTGGATGTAATGTAACACACACCCATACAAGGCGCATCACCCCGTGATGATTTTCTCACTACTACTAGTGAATGTAATGCAACACACATCCATACAATGCACACCACCCCGTGATGTTTTTCAGAAACCTATCCTACATTGCCACTGCATGTTCCCTGACCTCCCCATGCTGACCACACCGCGGTGCTTTTCTCCATCCTACATTGCCACTCACTGCCTATCCAAATTCAGACCCTCCGATTCGCACCACACCGTGATGTTTTTCTCACTCCTACTAGTGAATGTAATGTAACACACACCCACACAATGCGCACCACCCCGCGATGTTTTTCAGAAACCTATCCTACATTGCCACTGCATGTTCCCAGACCTCCCCATGCTGACCACCCTGCGGTGCTTTTCTCCATCCTACATTGCCACTCACTGTCTATCCTAATTCAGACCCTCCGATTCACACCACCCCGTGATGTTTTTCTCACTCCTACTAGTGAATGTAATGTAACACACACCCATACAAGGCGCATCACCCCGTGATGATTTTCTCACTCCTACTATTGAATGAAATGTAACACACACCCACACAATGCGCACCACCCCGCGATGTTTTTCAGAAACCTATCCTACATGCCACTGCATGTTCCCAGACCTCCCCATGCTGACCACCCCGCGGTGCTTTTCTCCATCCTACATTGCCACTCATTGCCTATCCTAATTCAGACCCTCCGATTCACACCACACCGCGATGTTTTTCTCACTCCTACTAGTGAATGTAATGTAACACACACCCACACAATGCGCACCACCCCGCGATGTTTTTCAGAAACCTATCCTACATTGCCACTGCATGTTCCCTGACCTCCCCATGCTGACCATGCCGCGGTGCTTTTCTCCATCCTACATTGCCACTCACTGCCTATCCTAATTCAGACCGTCCGATTCACACCACCCCGTGATGTTTTTCTCACTCCTACTAGTGAATGTAATGTAACACACACCCATACAATGCGCACCACCCCGTGATGTTTTTCTCACTCCTACTAGTGAATGTAATGTAACACACACCCATACAATGGGCACCACCCCGTGATGATTTTCTCACTCCTACTAGTGAATGTAATATAACACACACCCATACAATGCGCACGACCCCGTGATGTTTTTCTCACTCCTACTAGTGAATGTAAAGTAACACACACCCATACAATGCACACCGCCCCGCGATGTTTTTCAGAAACGTATCCTACATTGCCAATGCATGTTCCCTGACCTCCCCATGCTGACCACCCCGCGGTGCTTTTCTCCATCCTACATTGCCATTCACTGCCTATCCTAATTCAGACCCTCCGATTCACACCACCTCGCGATGTTTTTCAGAAAATTATCCTACATTGCCACTGCCTGTTCCCTGACCTCCCCATGCTGCCCACTCCGCGGTGCTTTTCTCCATCCTACGTTGCCACTCACTGCCTATCCTAATTCAGACCCTCCGACTCACACCACCCCGTGATGTTTTTCTCACTCCTACTAGTGAATGTAATGTAACACACACCCATACAATGCGCATCACCCCGTGATGTTTTTCAGAAAACTATCCTACATTGCCACTGCATGTTCCCTGACCTCCACATGCTGACCACCCCGCTGTTCTTTTCTCCATCCTACATTGCCACTCACTGCCTATCCTAATTCAGACCCTCCGATTCACACCACCCAGTGATGTTTTTCTCACTCCTACTAATGAATGTAATGTAATACACACGCATACAATGCGCACCACCCCGTGATGTTTTTCTCTATCCTACTAGTGAATATAATGTAACACACACCCCCACAATACGCACCACCCCGTGATGTTTTTCTCACTCCTACTAGTGAATGTAATGTAACACACACCCCTACAATACGCACCACCCCGTGATGTTTATCTCACTCCTACTAGTGAATGTAATGTAACACACACCCATACAATGCGCACCACCCCGCGATGTTTTTCAGAAACCTATCCTACATGCCACTGCATGTTCCCAGACCTCCTCTTGCTGACCACCCCGCGGTGCTTTTCTCCATCCTACATTGCCACTCATTGCCTATCCTAATTCAGACCCTCCGATTCACACTACCCCGCGATGTTTTTCTCATTCCTACTAGTGAATGTAATGTAACACACACCCACACAATGCGCACCACCCCGCGATGTTTTTCAGAAACCTATCCTACATTGCCACTGCATGTTCCCAGACCTCCCCATGCTGACCACCCTGCTGTGCTTTTCTCCATCCTACATTGCCACTCACTGCCTATCCTAATTCAGACCCTCCGATTCACACCACCCCGTGATGTTTTTCTCACTCCTACTACTGAATGTAATGTAACACACACCCATACAAGGCGCATCACCCCGTGATGATTTTCTCACTCCTACTATTGAATGAAATGTAACACACACCCACACAATGCGCACCACCCCGCGATGTTTTTCAGAAACCTATCCTACATGCCACTGCATGTTCCCAGACCTCCCCATGCTGACCACCCCGCGGTGCTTTTCTCCATCCTACATTGCCACTCATTGCCTATCCTAATTCAGACCCTCCGATTCACACCACCCCGCGATGTTTTTCTCATTCCTACTAGTGAATGTAATGTAACACACACCCATACAATGCGCACCACCCCGTTGTGTTTTTCTCACTCCTACTAGTGAATGTAATGTAACACACACCCCTACAATACGCACCACCCTGTGATGTTTATCTCACTCCTACTAGTGAATGTAATGTAACACACACCCATACAATGCGCACCACCCCGCGATGTTTTTCAGAAACCTATCCTACATTGCCACTGCATGTTCCCTGACCTCCCCATGCTGACCACGCCGCGGTGCTTTTCTCCATCCTACATTGCCACTCACTGCCTATCCTAATTCAGACCGTCCGATTCACACCACCCCGTGATGTTTTTCTCACTCCTACTAGTGAATGTAATGTAACACACACCCATACAATGCGCACCACCCCGTGATGTTTTTCTCACTCCTACTAGTGAATGTAATGTAACACACACCCGTACAATGCGCACCACCCCGTGATGATTTTCTCACTCCTACTAGTGAATGTAATATAACACACACCAATACAATGCGCACCACCCCGTGATGTTTTTCTCACTCCTACTAGTGAATGTAAAGTAACACACACCCATACAATGCACACCGCCCCGCGATGTTTTTCAGAAACGTATCCTACATTGCCAATGCATGTTCCCTGACCTCCCCATGCTGACCACCCCGCGTTGCTTTTCTCCATCCTACATTGCCATTCACTGCCTATCCTAATTCAGACCCTCCGATTCACACCACCTCGCGATGTTTTTCAGAAAATTATCCTACATTGCCACTGCCTGTTCCCTGACCTCCCCATGCTGCCCACTCCGCGGTGCTTTTCTCCATCCTACGTTGCCACTCACTGCCTATCCTAATTCAGACCCTCTGACTCACACCACCCCGTGATGTTTTTCTCACTCCTACTAGTGAATGTAATGTAACACACACCCATACAATGCGCATCACCCCGTGATGTTTTTCAGAAAACTATCCTACATTTCCACTGCATGTTCCCTGACCTCCACATGCTGACCACCCCGCTGTTCTTTTCTCCATCCTACATTGCCACTCACTGCCTATCCTAATTCAGACCCTCCGATTCACACCACCCAGTGATGTTTTTCTCACTCCTACTAGTGAATGTAATGTAATACACACGCATACAATGCGCACCACCCCGTGATGTTTTTCTCTATCCTACTAGTGAATGTAATGTAACACACACCCATACAATGCGCACCACCCCGCGATGTATTTCAGAAACCTATCCTACATTGCCACTGCATGTTCCCTGACCTCCCCTTGCTGACCACCCCGCGGTGCTATTCTCCATCCTACATTGCCACTCACTGCCTATCCTAAATCAGACCCTCCGATTCACAACACCCCGTGATGTTTTTCTCACTCCTAATAGTGAATGTAATGTAACACACACCCATACAATGCGCACCACCCCGTGATGATTTTCTCACTCCTACTAGTGGATGTAATGTAACACACACCCATACAAGGCGCATCACCCCGTGATGATTTTCTCACTCCTACTAGTGAATGTAATGTAACACACATCCATACAATGCACACCACCCCGTGATGTTTTTCAGAAACCTATCCTAGATTGCCACTGCATGTTCCCTGACCTCCCCATGCTGACCACAACGCGGTGCTCTTCTCCATCCTACATTGCCACTCACTGCCTATCCAAATTCAGACCCTCCGATTCGCACCACCCCGTGAAGTTTTTCTCACTCCTACTAGTGAATGTAATGTAACACACACCTATACAAGAGCACCACCCCATTATTTTTTTTCACTCCTACTAGTGAATGTAATGTAACACACACCCTTACAATGCGCACCACCCCGTGATGATTTTCTCACTCCTACTAGTGAATGTAATGTAACACACACCCATACAATGCGCACCACCCCGTGATGTTTTTCTCACTCCTACTAGTGAATGTAATGTAACACACAGCCATACAATGTACACCACCCAGTGATGTTTTTTTTTAGAAACGTATCCTACATTGCCACTGCATGTTCCCTGACCTCCCCATGCTGACCACCCCGCGGTGCTTTTCTCCATCCTACATTGCCACTCACTGCCTATCCTAATTCAGACCCTCCGATTCACACCACCCCGCGATGTTTTTCTCACTCCTACTAGTGAATGTAATTTAACACACACCCATACATAGCGCACCACCACGCGATGTTTTTCAGAAACCTATCCTACATGCCACTGCATATTCCCAGACCTCCCCATGCTGACCACCCCGCGGTGCTTTTCTCCATCCTACATTGCCACTCATTGCCTATCCTAATTCAGACCCTCCGATTCACACCACCCCGCGATGTTTTTCTCATTCCTACTAGTGAATGTAATGTAACACACACCCATACAATGCGCACCACCCCGTGATGTTTTTCTCACTCCTACTAGTGAATGTAATGTAACACACACCCCCACAATACGCACCACCCCGTGATGTTTTTCTCACTCCTACTAGTGAATGTAATGTAACACACACCCCTACAATACGCACCACCCCGTGATGTTTATCTCACTCCTACTAGTGAATGTAATGTAACACACACCCATACAATGCGCACCACCCCGCGATGTTTTTCAGAAACCTATCCTACATGCCACTGCATGTTCCCAGACCTCCCCATGCTGACCACCCCGCGGTGCTTTTCTCCATCCTACATTGCCACTCATTGCCTATCCTAATTCAGACCCTCCGATTCACACCACCCCGCGATGTTTTTCTCATTCCTACTAGTGAATGTAATGTAACACACACCCATACAATGCGCACCACCCCGTGATGTTTTTCTCACTCCTACTAGTGAATGTAATGTAACACACACCCCTACAATACGCACCACCCCGTGATGTTTATCTCACTCCTACTAGTGAATGTAATGTAACACACACCCATACAATGCGCACCACGCCGCGATGTTTTTCAGAAACCTATCCTACATTGCCACTGCATGTTCCCTGACCTCCCCATGCTGACCACGCCGCGGTGCTTTTCTCCATCCTACATTGCCACTCACTGCCTATCCTAATTCAGACCGTCCGATTCACACCACCCCGTGATGTTTTTCTCACTCCTACTAGTGAATGTAATGTAACACACACCCATACAATGCGCACCACCCCGTGATGTTTTTCTCACTCCTACTAGTGAATGTAATGTAACACACACCCATACAATGCGCACCACCCCGTGATGATTTTCTCACTCCTACTAGTGAATGTAATATAACACACACCCATACAATGCGCACCACCCAGTGATGTTTTTCTCACTCCTACTAGTGAATGTAAAGTAACACACACCCATACAATGCACACCGCCCCGCGATGTTTTTCAGAAACGTATCCTACATTGCCAATGCATGTTCCCTGACCTCCCCATGCTGACCACCCCGTGGTGCTTTTCTCCATCCTACATTGCCATTCACTGCCTATCCTAATTCAGACCCTCCGATTCACAACACCCCGTGATGTTTTTCTCACTCCTAATAGTGAATGTAATGTAACACACACCCATACAATGCGCACCACCCCGTGATGATTTTCTCACTCCTACTAGTGGATGTAATGTAACACACACCCATACAAGGCGCATCACCCCGTGATGTTTTTCTCACTCCTACTAGTGAATGTAATGTAACACACACCCATACAATGTGCACCACCCTGCGATGTATTTCAGAAACCTATCCTACATTGCCACTGCATGTTCCCTGACCTCCCTATGCTGACCACCCCGCGGTGCTATTCTCCATCCTACATTGCCACTCACTGCCTATCCTAAATCCGACCCTCCGATTCACAACACCCCGTGATGTTTTTCTCACTCCTAATAGTGAATGTAATGTAACACACACCCATACAATGCGCACCACCCCGTGATGATTTTCTCACTCCTACTAGTGGATGTAATGTAACACACACCCATACAAGGCGCATCACCCCGTGATGATTTTCTCACTCCTACTAGTGAATGTAATGTAACACACATCCATACAATGCACACCACCCCGTGATGTTTTTCAGAAACCTATCCTAGATTGCCACTGCATGTTCCCTGACCTCCCCATGCAGACCACAACGCGGTGCTCTTCTCCATCCTACATTGCCACTCACTGCCTATCCAAATTCAGACCCTCCGATTCGCACCACCCCGTGATGTTTTTCTCACTCCTACTAGTGAATGTAATGTAACACACACCCATACAAGAGCACCACCCCATTATTTTTTTTCACTCCTACTAGTGAATGTAATGTAACACACACCCTTACAATGCGCACCACCCCGTGATGATTTTCTCACTCCTACTAGTGAATGTAATGTAACACACACCCATACAATGCGCACCACCCCGTGATGTTTTTCTCACTCCTACTAGTGAATGTAATGTAACACACACCCATACAATGTACACCACCCAGTGATGTTTTTTGTTTAGAAACGTATCCTACATTGCCACTGCATGTTCCCTGACCTCCCCATGCTGACCACCCCGCGGTGCTTTTCTCCATCCTACATTGCCACTCACTGCCTATCCTAATTCAGACCCTCCGATTCACACCACCCTGCGATGTTTTTCTCACTCCTACTAGTGAATGTAATTTAACACACACCCATACATAGCGCACCACCACGCGATGTTTTTCAGAAACCTATCCTACATGCCACTGCATGTTCCCAGACCTCCCCATGCTGACCACCCCGCGGTGCTTTTCTCCATCCTACATTGCCACTCATTGCCTATCCTAATTCAGACCCTCCGATTCACACCACCCCGCGATGTTTTTCTCATTCCTACTAGTGAATGTAATGTAACACACACCCATACAATGCGCACCACCCCGTGATGTTTTTCTCACTCCTACTAGTGAATGTAATGTAACACACACCCCTACAATACGCACCACCCCGTGATGTTTATCTCACTCCTACTAGTGAATGTAATGTAACACACACCCATACAATGCGCACCACCCCGCGATGTTTTTCAGAAACCTATCCTACATTGCCACTGCATGTTCCCTGACGTCCCCATGCTGACCACGCCGCGGTGCTTTTCTCCATCCTACATTGCCACTCACTGCCTATCCTAATTCAGACCGTCCGATTCACACCACCCCGTGATGTTTTTCTCACTCCTACTAGTGAATGTAATATAACACACACCCATACAATGCGCACCAACCCGTGATGTTTTTCTCACTCCTACTAGTGAATGTAAAGTAACACACACCCATACAATGCACACCGCCCCGCGAGGTTTTTCAGAAACGTATCCTACATTGCCAATGCATGTTCCCTGACCTCCCCATGCTGACCACCCCGCGGTGCTTTTCTCCATCCTACATTGCCATTCACTGCCTATCCTAATTCAGACCCTCCGATTCACACCACCTCGCGATGTTTTTCAGAAAATTATCCTACATTGCCACTGCCTGTTCCCTGACCTCCCCATGCTGCCCACTCCGCAGTGCTTTTCTCCATCCTACGTTGCCACTCACTGCCTATCCTAATTCAGACCCTCCGACTCACACCACCCCGTGATGTTTTTCTCACTCCTACTAGTGAATGTAATGTAACACACACCCATACAATGAGCACCACCCCGTGATGTTTTTCTCACTCCTACTAGTGAATGTAATGTAACACACACCCATACAATGCGCACCACCCCGCGATGTTTTTCAGAAACCTATCCTACATTGCCACTGCATGTTCCCTGACCTTCTCATGCTGACCACGCCGCGGTGCTTTTCTCCATCCTACATTGCCACTCACTGCCTATCCTAATTCAGACCGTCCGATTCACACCACCCCGTGATGTTTTTCTCACTCCTACTAGTGAATGTAATGTAACACACACCCATACAATGCGCACCACCCCGTGATGTTTTTCTCACTCCTACTAGTGAATGTAATGTAACACACACCCATACAATGCGCACCACCCCGCGATGTATTTCAGAAACCTATCCTACATTGCCACTGCATGTTCCCTGACCTCCCCATGCTGACCACCCCGCGGTGCTATTCTCCATCCTACATTGCCACTCACTGCCTATCCTAAATCAGACCCTCCGATTCACAACACCCCGTGATGTTTTTCTCACTCCTAATAGTGAATGTAATGTAACACACACCCATACAATGCGCACCACCCCGTGATGATTTTCTCACTCCTACTAGTGGATGTAATGTAACACACACCCATACAAGGCGCATCACCCCGTGATGATTTTCTCACTCCTACTAGTGAATGTAATGTAACACACATCCATACAATGCACACCACCCCGTGATGTTTTTCAGAAACCTATCCTAGATTGCCACTGCATGTTCCCTGACCTCCCCATGCAGACCACAACGCGGTGCTCTTCTCCATCCTACATTGCCACTCACTGCCTATCCAAATTCAGACCCTCCGATTCGCACCGCCCCGTGATGTTTTTCTCACTCCTACTAGTGAATGTAATGTAACACACACCCATACAAGAGCACCACCCCATTATTCTTTTTCACTCCTACTAGTGAATGTAATGTAACACACACCCTTACAATGCGCACCACCCCGTGATGATTTTCTCACTCCTACTAGTGAATGTAATGTAACACACACCCATACAATGCGCACCACCAGGTGATGTTTTTCTCACTCCTACTAGAGAATGTAATGTAACACACACCCATACAATGTACACCACCCAGTGATGTTTTTTTTTTTAGAAACGTATCCTACATTGCCACAGCATGTTCCCTGACCTCCCCATGCTGACCACCCCGCGGTGCTTTTCTCCATCCTACATTGCCACTCACTGCCTATCCTAATTCAGACCCTCCGATTCACACCACCCTGCGATGTTTTTCTCACTCCTACTAGTGAATGTAATTTAACACACACCCATACATAGCGCACCACCACGCGATGTTTTTCAGAAACCTATTCTACATGCCACTGCATGTTCCCAGACCTCCCCATGCTGACCACCCCGCGGTGCTTTTCTCCATCCTACATTGCCACTCATTGCCTATCCTAATTCAGACCCTCCGATTCACACCACCCCGCGATGTTTTTCTCATTCCTACTAGTGAATGTAATGTAACACACACCCATACAATGCGCACCACCCCGTGATGTTTTTCTCACTCCTACTAGTGAATGTAATGTAACACACACCCCTACAATACGCACCACCCCGTGATGTTTATCTCACTCCTACTAGTGAATGTAATGTAACACACACCCATACAATGCGCACCACCCCGCGATGTTTTTCAGAAACCTATCCTACATTGCCACTGCATGTTCCCTGACGTCCCCATGCTGACCACGCCGCGGTGCTTTTCTCCATCCTACATTGCCACTCACTGCCTATCCTAATTCAGACCGTCCGATTCACACCACCCCGTGATGTTTTTCTCACTCCTACTAGTGAATGTAATGTAACACACACCCATACAATGCGCACCACCCCGTGATGTTTTTCTCACTCCTACTAGTGAATGTAATGTAACACACACCCATACAATGCGCACCACCCCGTGATGTTTTTCTCACTCCTACTAGTGAATGTAATATAACACACACCCATACAATGCGCACCAACCCGTGATGTTTTTCTCACTCCTACTAGTGAATGTAAAGTAACACACACCCATACAATGCACACCGCCCCGCGAGGTTTTTCAGAAACGTATCCTACATTGCCAATGCATGTTCCCTGACCTCCCCATGCTGACCACCCCGCGGTGCTTTTCTCCATCCTACATTGCCATTCACTGCCTATCCTAATTCAGACACTCCGATTCACACCACCTCGCGATGTTTTTCAGAAAATTATCCTACATTGCCACTGCCTGTTCCCTGACCTCCCCATGCTGCCCACTCCGCGGTGCTTTTCTCCATCCTACGTTGCCACTCACTGCCTATCCTAATTCAGACCCTCCGACTCACACCACCCCGTGATGTTTTTCTCACTCCTACTAGTGAATGTAATGTAACACACACCCATACAATGCGCACCACCCCGCGATGTTTTTCAGAAACCTATCCTACATTGCCACTGCATGTTCCCTGTCCTCCCCATGCTGACCACCGCGCGGTGCTTTTCTACATCCTACATTGCCACTCACTGCCTATCCTAATTCAGACCCTCCGATTCACACCACCCAGTGATGTTTTTCTCACTCCTACTAGTGAATGTAATGTAACACACACCCATACAATGCGCACCACCCCGTGATGATTTTCTCACTCCTACTAGTGGATGTAATGTAACACACACCCATACAAGGCGCATCACCCCGTGATGATTTTCTCACTCCTACTAGTGAATGTAATGTAACACACATCCATACAATGCACACCACCCCGTGATGTTTTTCAGAAACCTATCCTAGATTGCCACTGCATGTTCCCTGACCTCCCCATGCAGACCACAACGCGGTGCTCTTCTCCATCCTACATTGCCACTCACTGCCTATCCAAATTCAGACCCTCCGATTCGCACCGCCCCGTGATGTTTTTCTCACTCCTACTAGTGAATGTAATGTAACACACACCCATACAAGAGCACCACCCCATTATTCTTTTTCACTCCTACTAGTGAATGTAATGTAACACACACCCTTACAATGCGCACCACCCCGTGATGATTTTCTCACTCCTACTAGTGAATGTAATGTAACACACACCCATACAATGCGCACCACCAGGTGATGTTTTTCTCACTCCTACTAGTGAATGTAATGTAACACACACCCATACAATGTACACCACCCAGTGATGTTTTTTTTTTTAGAAACGTATCCTACATTGCCACAGCATGTTCCCTGACCTCCCCATGCTGACCACCCCGCGGTGCTTTTCTCCATCCTACATTGCCACTCACTGCCTATCCTAATTCAGACCCTCCGATTCACACCACCCTGCGATGTTTTTCTCACTCCTACTAGTGAATGTAATTTAACACACACCCATACATAGCGCACCACCACGCGATGTTTTTCAGAAACCTATTCTACATGCCACTGCATGTTCCCAGACCTCCCCATGCTGACCACCCCGCGGTGCTTTTCTCCATCCTACATTGCCACTCATTGCCTATCCTAATTCAGACCCTCCGATTCACACCACCCCGCGATGTTTTTCTCATTCCTACTAGTGAATGTAATGTAACACACACCCATACAATGCGCACCACCCCGTGATGTTTTTCTCACTCCTACTAGTGAATGTAATGTAACACACACCCCTACAATACGCACCACCCCGTGATGTTTATCTCACTCCTACTAGTGAATGTAATGTAACACACACCCATACAATGCGCACCACCCCGCGATGTTTTTCAGAAACCTATCCTACATTGCCACTGCATGTTCCCTGACGTCCCCATGCTGACCACGCCACGGTGCTTTTCTCCATCCTACATTGCCACTCACTGCCTATCCTAATTCAGACCGTCCGATTCACACCACCCCGTGATGTTTTTCTCACTCCTACTAGTGAATTTAATGTAACACACACCCATACAATGCGCACCACCCCGTGATGTTTTTCTCACTCCTACTAGTGAATGTAATGTAACACACACCCATACAATGCGCACCACCCCGTGATGTTTTTCTCACTCCTACTAGTGAATGTAATATAACACACACCCATACAATGCGCACCAACCCGTGATGTTTTTCTCACTCCTACTAGTGAATGTAAAGTAACACACACCCATACAATGCACACCGCCCCGCGAGGTTTTTCAGAAACGTATCCTACATTGCCAATGCATGTTCCCTGACCTCCCCATGCTGACCACCCCGCGGTGCTTTTCTCCATCCTACATTGCCATTCACTGCCTATCCTAATTCAGACACTCCGATTCACACCACCTCGCGATGTTTTTCAGAAAATTATCCTACATTGCCACTGCCTGTTCCCTGACCTCCCCATGCTGCCCACTCCGCGGTGCTTTTCTCCATCCTACGTTGCCACTCACTGCCTATCCTAATTCAGACCCTCCGACTCACACCACCCCGTGATGTTTTTCTCACTCCTACTAGTGAGTGTAATGTAACACACACCCATACAATGCGCACCACCCCGCGATGTTTTTCAGAAACCTATCCTACATTGCCACTGCATGTTCCCTGTCCTCCCCATGCTGACCACCGCGCGGTGCTTTTCTACATCCTACATTGCCACTCACTGCCTATCCTAATTCAGACCCTCCGATTCACACCACCCAGTGATGTTTTTCTCACTCCTACTAGTGAATGTAATGTAATACACACGCATACAATGCGCACCACCCCGTGATGTTTTTCAGAAAACTATCCTACATTGCCACTGCATGTTCCCTGACCTCCACATGCTGACCACCCCGCTGTTCTTTTCTCCATCCTACATTGCCACTCACTGCCTATCCTAATTCAGACCCTCCGATTCACACCACCCAGTGATGTTTTTCTCACTCCTACTAGTGAATGTAATGTAATACACACGCATACAATGCGCACCACCCCGTGATGTTTTTCTCTATCCTACTAGTGAATGTAATGTAACACACACCCATACAATGCGCACCACCCCGTGATGATTTTCTCACTCCTACTAGTGGATGTAATATAACACACACCCATACAAGGCGCATCACCCCGTGATGATTTTCTCACTCCTACCAGTGAATGTAATGTAACACACATCCATACAATGCACACCACCCCGTGATGTTTTTCAGAAACCTATCCTAGATTGCCACTGCATGTTCCCTGACCTCCCCATGCTGACCACAACGCGGTGCTCTTCTCCATCCTACATTGCCACTCACTGCCTATCCAAATTCAGACCCTCCGATTCGCACCACCCCGTGATGTTTTTCTCACTCCTACTAGTGAATGTAATGTAACACACACCCATACAATGTACACCACCCAGTGATGTTTTTTGTTTAGAAACGTATCCTACATTGCCACTGCATGTTCCCTGACCTCCCCATGCTGACCACCCCGCGGTGCTTTTCTCCATCCTACATTGCCACTCACTGCCTATCCTAATTCAAACCCTCCGATTCACACCACCCTGCGATGTTTTTCTCACTCCTACTAGTGAATGTAATTTAACACACACCCATACATAGCGCACCACCACGCGATGTTTTTCAGAAACCTATCCTACATGCCACTGCATGTTCCCAGACCTCCCCATGCTGACCACCCCGCGGTGCTTTTCTCCATCCTACATTGCCACTCATTGCCTATCCTAATTCAGACCCTCCGATTCACACCACCCCGCGATGTTTTTCTCATTCCTACTAGTGAATGTAATGTAACACACACCCATACAATGCGCACCACCCCGTGATGTTTTTCTCACTCCTACTAGTGAATGTAATGTAACACACACCCCTACAATACGCACCACCCCGTGATGTTTATCTCACTCCTACTAGTGAATGTAATGTAACACACACCCATACAATGCGCACCACCCCGGGATGTTTTTCAGAAACCTATCCTACATTGCCACTGCATGTTCCCTGACGTCCCCATGCTGACCACGCCGCGGTGCTTTTCTCCATCCTACATTGCCACTCACTGCCTATCCTAATGCAGACCGTCCGATTCACACCACCCCGTGATGTTTTTCTCACTCCTACTAGTGAATGTAATGTAACACACACCCATACAATGCGCACCACCCCGTGATGTTTTTCTCACTCCTACTAGTGAATGTAATGTAACACACACCCATACAATGCGCACCACCCCGTGATGATTTTCTCACTCCTACTAGTGAATGTAATATAACACACACCCATACAATGCGCACCAACCCGTGATGTTTTTCTCACTCCTACTAGTGAATGTAAAGTAACACACACCCATACAATGCACACCGCCCCGCGAGGTTTTTCAGAAACGTATCCTACATTGCCAATGCATGTTCCCTGACCTCCCCATGCTGACCACCCCGCGGTGCTTTTCTCCATCCTACATTGCCATTCACTGCCTATCCTAATTCAGACCCTCCGATTCACACCATCTCGCGATGTTTTTCAGAAAATTATCCTACATTGCCACTGCCTGTTCCCTGACCTCCCCATGCTGCCCACTCCGCGGTGCTTTTCTCCATCCTACGTTGCCACTCACTGCCTATCCTAATTCAGACCCTCCGACTCACACCACCCCGTGATGTTTTTCTCACTCCTACTAGTGAATGTAATGTAACACACACCCATACAATGAGCACCACCCCGTGATGTTTTTCTCACTCCTACTAGTGAATGTAATGTAACACACACCCATACAATGCGCACCACCCCGTGATGATTTTCTCACTCCTACTAGTGAATGTAATATAACACACACCCATACAATGCGCACCACCCCGTGATGTTTTTCTCACTCCTACTAGTGAATGTAAAGTAACACACACCCATACAATGCACACCGCCCCGCCATGTTTTTCAGAAACGTATCCTACATTGCCAATGCATGTTCCCTGACCTCCCCATGCTGACCACCCCGTGGTGCTTTTCTCCATCCTACATTGCCATTCACTGCCTATCCTAATTCAGACCCTCCGATTCACACCACCTCGCGATGCTTTTCAGAAAATTATCCTACATTGCCACTGCCTGTTCCCTGACCTCCCCATGCTGCCCACTCCGCGGTGCTTTTCTCCATCCTACGTTGCCACTCACTGCCTATCCTAATTCAGACCCTCCGACTCACACCACCCCGTGATGTTTTTCTCACTCCTACTAGTGAATGTAATGTAACACACACCCATACAATGCGCACCACCCCGCGATGTATTTCAGAAACCTATCCTACATTGCCACTGCATGTTCCCTGACCTCCCCATGCTGACCACCCCGCGGTGCTATTCTCCATCCTACATTGCCACTCACTGCCTATCCTAAATCAGACCCTCCGATTCACAACACCCCGTGATGTTTTTCTCACTCCTAATAGTGAATGTAATGTAACACACACCCATACAATGCGCACCACCCCGTGATGATTTTCTCACTCCTACTAGTGGATGTAATGTAACACACACCCATACAAGGCGCATCACCCCGTGATGATTTTCTCACTCCTACTAGTGAATGTAATGTAACACACATCCATACAATGCACACCACCCCGTGATGTTTTTCAGAAACCTATCCTAGATTGCCACTGCATGTTCCCTGACCTCCCCATGCAGACCACAACGCGGTGCTCTTCTCCATCCTACATTGCCACTCACTGCCTATCCAAATTCAGACCCTCCGATTCGCACCACCCCGTGATGTTTTTCTCACTCCTACTAGTGAATGTAATGTAACACACACCCATACAAGAGCACCACCCCATTATTCTTTTTCACTCCTACTAGTGAATGTAATGTAACACACACCCTTACAATGCGCACCACCCCGTGATGATTTTCTCACTCCTACTAGTGAATGTAATGTAACACACACCCATACAATGCGCACCACCCCGTGATGTTTTTCTCACTCCTACTAGTGAATGTAATGTAACACACACCCATACAATGTACACCACCCAGTGATGTTTTTTTTTTTAGAAACGTATCCTACATTGCCACTGCATGTTCCCTGACCTCCCCATGCTGACCACCCCGCGGTGCTTTTCTCCATCCTACATTGCCACTCACTGCCTATCCTAATTCAGACCCTCCGATTCACACCACCCTGCGATGTTTTTCTCACTCCTACTAGTGAATGTAATTTAACACACACCCATACATAGCGCACCACCACGCGATGTTTTTCAGAAACCTATTCTACATGCCACTGCATGTTCCCAGACCTCCCCATGCTGACCACCCCGCGGTGCTTTTCTCCATCCTACATTGCCACTCATTGCCTATCCTAATTAAGACCCTCCGATTCACACCACCCCGCGATGTTTTTCTCATTCCTACTAGTGAATGTAATGTAACACACACCCATACAATGCGCACCACCCCGTGATGTTTTTCTCACTCCTACTAGTGAATGTAATGTAACACACACCCCTACAATACGCACCACCCCGTGATGTTTATCTCACTCCTACTAGTGAATGTAATGTAACACACACCCATACAATGCGCACCACCCCGCGATGTTTTTCAGAAACCTATCCTACATTGCCACTGCATGTTCCCTGACGTCCCCATGCTGACCACGCCGCGGTGCTTTTCTCCATCCTACATTGCCACTCACTGCCTATCCTAATTCAGACCGTCCGATTCACACCACCCCGTGATGTTTTTCTCACTCCTACTAGTGAATGTAATGTAACACACACCCATACAATGCGCACCACCCCGTGATGTTTTTCTCACTCCTACTAGTGAATGTAATGTAACACACACCCATACAATGCGCACCACCCCGTGATGATTTTCTCACTCCTACTAGTGAATGTAATATAACACACACCCATACAATGCGCACCAACCCGTGATGTTTTTCTCACTCCTACTAGTGAATGTAAAGTAACACACACCCATACAATGCACACCGCCCCGCGAGGTTTTTCAGAAACGTATCCTACTTTGCCAATGCATGTTCCCTGACCTCCCCATGCTGACCACCCCGCGGTGCTTTTCTCCATCCTACATTGCCATTCACTGCCTATCCTAATTCAGACCCTCCGATTCACACCACCTCGCGATGTTTTTCAGAAAATTATCCTACATTGCCACTGCCTGTTCCCTGACCTCCCCATGCTGCCCACTCCGCGGTGCTTTTCTCCATCCTACGTTGCCACTCACTGCCTATCCTAATTCAGACCCTCCGACTCACACCACCCCGTGATGTTTTTCTCACTCCTACTAGTGAATGTAATGTAACACACACCCATACAATGCGCACCACCCCGCGATGTTTTTCAGAAACCTATCCTACATTGCCACTGCATGTTCCCTGTCCTCCCCATGCTGACCACCGCGCGGTGCTTTTCTACATCCTACATTGCCACTCACTGCCTATCCTAATTCAGACCCTCCGATTCACACCACCCAGTGATGTTTTTCTCACTCCTACTAGTGAATGTAATGTAATACACACGCATACAATGCGCACCACCCCGTGATGTTTTTCAGAAAACTATCCTACATTGCCACTGCATGTTCCCTGACCTCCACATGCTGACCACCCCGCTGTTCTGTTCTCCATCCTACATTGCCACTCACTGCCTATCCTAATTCAGACCCTCCGATTCACACCACCCAGTGATGTTTTTCTCACTCCTACTAGTGAATGTAATGTAATACACACGCATACAATGCGCACCACCCCGTGATGTTTTTCTCTATCCTACTAGTGAATGTAATGTAACACACACCCATACAATGCGCACCACCCCGCGATGTATTTCAGAAACCTATCCTACATTGCCACTGCATGTTCCCTGACCTCCCCATGCTGACCACCCCGCGGTGCTATTCTCCATCCTACATTGCCACTCACTGCCTATCCTAAATCAGACCCTCCGATTCACAACACCCCGTGATGTTTTTCTCACTCCTAATAGTGAATGTAATGTAACACACACCCATACAATGCGCACCACCCCGTGATGATTTTCTCACTCCTACTAGTGGATGTAATATAACACACACCCATACAAGGCGCATCACCCCGTGATGATTTTCTCACTCCTACCAGTGAATGTAATGTAACACACATCCATACAATGCACACCACCCCGTGATGTTTTTCAGAAACCTATCCTAGATTGCCACTGCATGTTCCCTGACCTCCCCATGCTGACCACAACGCGGTGCTCTTCTCCATCCTACATTGCCACTCACTGCCTATCCAAATTCAGACCCTCCGATTCGCACCACCCCGTGATGTTTTTCTCACTCCTACTAGTGAATGTAATGTAACACACACCCATACAAGAGCACCACCCCATTATTTTTTTTCACTCCTACTAGTGAATGTAATGTAACACACACCCTTACAATGCGCACCACCCCGTGATGATTTTCTCACTCCTACTAGTGAATGTAATGTAACACACACCCATACAATGCGCACCACCCCGTGATGTTTTTCTCACTCCTACTAGTGAATGTAATGTAACACACACCCATACAATGTACACCACCCAGTGATGTTTTTTTTTAGAAACGTATCCTACATTGCCACTGCATGTTCCCTGACCTCCCCATGCTGACCACCCCGCGGTGCTTTTCTCCATCCTACATTGCCACTCACTGCCTATCCTAATTCAGACCCTCCGATTCACACCACCCCGCGATGTTTTTCTCACTCCTACTAGTGAATGTAATTTAACACACACCCATACATAGCGCACCACCAAGTGATGTTTTTCAGAAACCTATCCTACATGCCACTGCATGTTCCCAGACCTCCCCATGCTGACCACCCCGCGGTGCTTTTCTCCATCCTACATTGCCACTCATTGCCTATCCTAATTCAGACCCTCCGATTCAGACCACCCCGCGATGTTTTTCTCATTCCTACTAGTGAATGTAATGTAACACACACCCATACAATGCGCACCACCCCGTGATGTTTTTCTCACTCCTACTAGTGAATGTAATGTAACACACACCCCTACAATACGCACCACCCCGTGATGTTTATCTCACTCCTACTAGTGAATGTAATGTAACACACACCCATACAATGCGCACCACCCCGCGATGTTTTTCAGAAACCTATCCTACATTGCCACTGCATGTTCCCTGACCTCCCCATGCTGACCACGCCGCGGTGCTTTTCTCCATCCTACATTGCCACTCACTGCCTATCCTAATTCAGACCCTCCGATTCACACCACCCCGCGATGTTTTTCTCACTCCTACTAGTGAATGTAATTTAACACACACCCATACATAGCGCACCACCAAGTGATGTTTTTCAGAAACCTATCCTACATGCCACTGCATGTTCCCAGACCTCCCCATGCTGACCACCCCGCGGTGCTTTTCTCCATCCTACATTGCCACTCACTGCCTATCCTAATTCAGACCGTCCGATTCACACCACCCCGTGATGTTTTTCTGACTCCTACTAGTGAATGTAATGTAACACACACCCATACAATGCGCACCACCCCGTGATGTTTTTCTCACTCCTACTAGTGAATGTAATGTAACACACACCCATACAATGCGCACCACCCCGTGATGATTTTCTCACTCCTACTAGTGAATGTAATATAACACACACCCATACAATGCGCACCACCCCATGATGTTTTTCTCACTCCTACTAGTGAATGTAAAGTAACACACACCCATACAATGCACACCGCCCCGCGATGTTTTTCAGAAACGTATCCTACATTGCCAATGCATGTTCCCTGACCTCCCTATGCTGACCACCCCGCGGTGCTTTTCTCCATCCTACATTGCCATTCACTGCCTATCCTAATTCAGACCCTCCGATTCACACCACCTCGCGATGTTTTTCAGAAAATTATCCTACATTGCCTCTGCCTGTTCCCTGACCTCCCCATGCTGCCCACTCCGCGGTGCTTTTCTCCATCCTACGTTGCCACTCACTGCCTATCCTAATTCAGACCCTCCGACTCACACCACCCCGTGATGTTTTTCTCACTCCTACTAGTGAATGTAATGTAACACACACCCATACAATGCGCACCACCCCGCGATGTTTTTCAGAAACCTATCCTACATTGCCACTGCATGTTCCCTGTCCTCCCCATGCTGACCACCGCGCGGTGCTTTTCTACATCCTACATTGCCACTCACTGCCTATCCTAATTCAGACCCTCAGATTCACACCACCCCGTGATGTTTTTCTCACTCCTACTAGTGAATGTAATGTAACACACACCCATACAATGCGCACCACCCCGTGATGTTTTTCTCACTCCTCCTAGTGAATGTAATGTAACACACACCCATACAATGTGCACCACCACGCGATGTTTTTTTAGAAACCTATCCTACATTGCCACAACATGTTCCCTGACCTCCCCATGCTGACCACCCCACGGTGCTTTTCTCCATCCTACATTGCCTCTCACTGCCTATCCTAATTCAGACCCTTCGATTCACACCACCCCGTGATGTTTTTCTCACTCCTACTAGTGAATGTAATGTAACACACACCCATACAATGCGCACCACCCCGCGATGTTTTTCAGAAACCTATCCTACATTGCCACTGCATGTTCCCTGTCCTCCCCATGCTGACCACCCCGCGGTGCTTTTCTCCATCCTACATTGCCACTCACTGCCTATCCTAATTCAGACCCTCCGATTCACTCCACCCCGTGATGTTTTTCTCACTCCTACTAGTGAATGTAATGTAACACACACCCATACAATGCGCACCACCCCGTGATGTTTTTCTCACTCCTACTAGTGAATGTAATGTAACACACACCCATACAATATGCACCACCCCGTGATGTTTTTCTCACTCCTACTAGTGAATGTAATGTAACACACACCCATACAATGCGCACCACCCCGCGATATTTTTCAGAAACCTATCCTACATTGCCACTGCATGTTCCCTGACCTCCACATCCTGACCACCCCGCGGTGCTTTTCTCCATCCTACATTGCCACTCACTGCCTATCCTAATTCAGACCCTCCGATTCACACCACCCCGTGATGTTTTTCTCACTCCTACTAGTTAATGTCATGAAACACACACCCATACAATGCGCACCACCCCGCGATGTTTTTCAGAAACCTATCCTACATTGCCACTGCATGTTCCCTGACCTCCCCATGCTCACCAACCCGCGGTGCTTTTCTCCATCCCACATTGCCGCTCACTGCCTATCCTAATTCAGACCCTCCGATTCACACCACCCCGTGATGTTTTTCTCACTCCTACTAGTTAATGTAATGTAACAGACACCCATACAATGCGCACCACCCCGTGATGTTTTTCTCACTCCTACTAGTGAATGTAATGTAACACACACCCATACAATACGCACCACACCGTGATGTTTTTCTCACTCCTACTAGTGAATGTAATGTAACACACACCCATACAATGCGCACCACCCCGCGATGTTTTTCGGAAACCTATCCTACATTGCCACTGCATGTTCCCTGTCCTCCCCATGCTGACCACCCCGCGGTGCTTTTCTCCATCCTACATTGCCACTCACTGCCTATCCTAATTCAGACCCTCCGATTTACCCTACCCCGTGATGTTTTTCTCACTCCTACTAGTGAATGTAATGTAACACACACCCATACAATGCGCACCACTCCGTGATGTTTTTCTCACTCCTACTAGTGAATGTAATGTAACATACACCCATACAATACGCACCACCCCGTGATGTTTTTCTCACTCCTACTAGTGAATGTAATGTAACACACACCCACACAATGCGCACCACCCCGCGATGTTTTTCAGAAAATTATCCTAAATTGCCACTGCCTGTTCCCTGACCTCCCCATGCTGACCACCTCGCGGTGCTTTTCTCCATCCTAAATTGCCACTCACTGCCTATCCTAATTCAGACCCTACGATTCACACCACCCCGTGATGTTTTTCTCACTCCTACTAGTGAATGTAATGTAACACACACCCATACAATGCGCACCACCACGCGATGTTTTTCAGAAACCTATCCTACATTGCCACTGCATGTTCCCTGACCTCCCCATGCTCACCAACCCGCGGTGCTTTTCTCCATCCCACATTGCCGCTCACTGCCTATCCTAATTCAGACCCTCCGATTCACACCACCCCGTGATGTTTTTCTCACTCCTACTAGTTAATGTAATGTAACAGACACCCATACAATGCGCACCACCCCGTGATGTTTTTCTCACTCCTACTAGTGAATGTAATGTAACACACACCCATACAATACGCACCACACCGTGATGTTTTTCTCACTCCTACTAGTGAATGTAATGTAACACACACCCATACAATGCGCACCACCCCGCGATGTTTTTCGGAAACCTATCCTACATTGCCACTGCATGTTCCCTGTTCTCCCCATGCTGACCACCCCGCGGTGCTTTTCTCCATCCTACATTGCCACTCACTGCCTATCCTAATTCAGACCCTCCGATTTACCCCACCCCGTGATGTTTTTCTCACTCCTACTAGTGAATGTAATGTAACACACACCCATACAATGCGCACCACTCCGTGATGTTTTTCTCACTCCTACTAGTGAATGTAATGTAACATACACCCATACAATACGCACCACCCCGTGATGTTTTTCTCACTCCTACTAGTGAATGTAATGTAACACACACCCACACAATGCGCACCACCCCGCGATGTTTTTCAGAAAATTATCCTAAATTGCCACTGCCTGTTCCCTGACCTCCCCATGCTGACCACCCCGCGGTGCTTTTCTCCATCCTAAATTGCCACTCACTGCCTATCCTAATTCAGACCCTACGATTCACACCACCCCGTGATGTTTTTCTCACTCCTACTAGTGAATGTAATGTAACACACACCCATACAATGCGCACCACCACGCGATGTTTTTCAGAAACCTATCCTACATTGCCACTGCATGTTCCCTGACCTCCCCATGCTGACCACCGCGCGGTGCTTTTCTCCATCCTACATTGCCACTCACTGCCTATCCTAATTCAGACCCTCCGATTCACACCACGCCGTGATGTTTTTCTCCCTCCTACTAGTGAATGTAATGTAACACACACCCATACAATGCGCACCACCCCGCGATGTTTTTCAGAAACCTATCCTACATTGCCACTGCATGTTCCCTGAGCTCCCCATGCTCACCAACCCGCGGTGCTTTTCTCCATCCCACATTTCCGCTCACTGCCTATCCTTATTCAGACCCTCCGATTCACACCACCCAATGATGTTTTTCTCACTCCTACTAGTTAAAGTAATGTAACAGACACCCATACAATGCGCACCACCCCGTGATATTTTTCTCACTCCTAATAGTGAATGTAATGTAACACACACCCATACAATGCGCACCACCGCGCGATGATTTTCGGAAACCTATCCTACATTGCCACTGCATGTTCCCTGTCCTCCCCATGCTGACCACCCCGCGGTGCTTTTCTCCATCCTACATTGCCACTCACTGCCTATCCTAATTCAGACCCACCAATTCACACCACCCCGTGATGTTTTTCTCACTCCTACTAGGGAATGTAATGTAACACACACCCATACAATACGCACCACCCCGTGATGTTTTTCTCACTCCTACTAGTGAATGTAATGTAACACACACCCATACAATGCGCACCACCCCGTGATTTTTTTTTTTTCACTCCTACTAGGGAATGTAATGTAACACACACCCATACAATGCGCACCACCCCGTGATGTTTTTCTCACTCCTACTAGCGAATGTAATGTAACACACACCCATAAAATGCGCACCACCCCGCGATGTTTTTCAGAAATCTATCCTACATTGCCACTGCATGTTCCCTGACCTCCCCATGCTGACCACCCCACGGTGCTTTTCTCCATCCTACATTGCCACTCACTGCCTATACTAATTCAGACCCTCCGATTCACACCACCCCGTGATGTTTTTCTCACTCCTACTAGTGAATGTAATGTAACACACACCCATACAATGCGCACCACCCCGTGATGTTTTTCTCACTCCTACTAGTGAATGTAATGTAACACACTCCCATACAATGCGCACCACCCCGTGATGTTTTCGGAAACCTATCCTACATTGCCACTGCATGTTCCCTGTCCTCCCCATGCTGACCACCCCGCGTTGCTTTTCTCCATCCTACATTGCCACTTACTGCCTATCCTAATTCAGACCCTCCGATTCACACCACCCCGTGATGTTTTTCTCACTCCTACTAGTGAATGTAATGTAACACACACCCATACAATGCGCACCACTCCGTGATGTTTTTCTCACTCCTACTAGTGAATGTAATGTAACATACACCCATACAATACTCACCACCCCGTGATGTTTTTCTCACTCCTACTAGTGAATGTAATGTAACACACACCCATACAATGCGCACCACCTCGCGATGTGTTTCAGAAACCTTTCCTACATTGCCACTGCATGTTCCCTGACTTCCCCATCCTGACCACCCCGCGTTGCTTTTATCCATCCTACATTGCCACTCACTGCCTATCCTAATTCAGACCCTACGATTCACACCACCCCGTGATGTTTTTCTCACTCCTACTAGTGAATGTAATGTAACACACACCCATACAATGCGCACCACCCCGCGATGTTTTTCAGAAACCTATCCTACATTGCCACTGCATGTTCCCTGACCTCCCCATGCTCACCACCCCGCGGTGCTTTTCTCCATCCCACATTGCCACTCACTGCCTAACCTAATTCAGACCCTCCGATTCACACCACCCCGTGATGTTTTTCTCACTCCTACTAGTTAATGTAACGTAACACACACCTATACAATGCGCACCACCCCGTGATATTTTTCTCACTCCTACTAGTGAATGTAATGTAACACACACCCACACAATGCACACCACCCCGCGATGTTTTTCAGAAAATTATCCTACATTGCCACTGCCTGTTCCCTGACCTCCCCATGCTGACCCCCCCGCGGTGCTTTTCTCCATCCTACATTGCCACTCACTGCCTATCCTAATTCAGACCCTCCGATTCACAACACCCCGTGATGTTTTTCTCACTCCTACTAGTGAATGTAATGTAACACACACCCATACAATGCGCCCCACCCCGTGATGTTTTTCTCACTCCTACTAGTGAATGTAATGTAACACACACCCATACAATACGCACCACCCCGTGATGTTTTTCTCACTCCTACTAGTGAATGTAATGTAACACACACCCATACAATGCGCACCAACACGCGATGTTTTTCAGAAACCTATCCTACATTGCCACTGCATGTTCCCTGACCTCCCCATCCTGACCACCCCGCGGTGCTTTTCTCCATCCTACATTGCCACTCACTGCCTATCCTAATTCAGACCCTCCGATTCACACCACCCCGTGATGTTTTTCTCACTCCTACTAGTGAATGTAATGTAACACACACCCATACAATGCGCACCACCCCGCGATGTTTTTCAGAAACCTATCCTACATTGCCACTGCATGTTCCCTGACCTCCCCATGCTCACCAACCCGCGGTGCTTTTCTCCATCCCACATTGCCGCTCACTGCCTATCCTAATTCAGACCCTCCGATTCACACCACCCCGTGATGTTTTTCTCACTCCTACTAGTTAATGTAATGTAACACACACCCATACAATGCGCACCACCCCGTGATGTTTTTCTCACTCCTACTAGTGAATGTAATGTAACACACACCCATACAATGCGCACCACCCCGCGATGTTTTTCAGAAAATTATCATACATTGCCACTGCCTATTCCCTGACCTCCCCATGCTGACCACCCGGCGGTGCTTTTCTCCATCCTACATTGCCACTCACTGCCTATCCTAATTCAGACCCTCCGATTAACACCACCCCGTGATGTTTTTCTCACTCCTACTAGTGAATGTAATGTAACACACACCCACACAATGCGCACCACCCCGCGATGTTTTTCAGAAAATTATCCTAAATTGCCACTGCCTGTTCCCTGACCTCCCCATGCTGACCACCCCGCGGTGCTTTTCTCCATCCTAAATTGCCACTCACTGCCTATCCTAATTCAGACCCTACGATTCACACCACCCCGTGATGTTTTTCTCACTCCTACTAGTGAATGTAATGTAACACACACCCATACAATGCGCACCACCACGCGATGTTTTTCAGAAACCTATCCTACATTGCCACTGCATGTTCCCTGACCTCCCCATGCTCACCAACCCGCGGTGCTTTTCTCCATCCCACATTGCCGCTCACTGCCTATCCTAATTCAGACCCTCCGATTCACACCACCCCGTGATGTTTTTCTCACTCCTACTAGTTAATGTAATGTAACAGACACCCATACAATGCGCACCACCCCGTGATGTTTTTCTCACTCCTACTAGTGAATGTAATGTAACACACACCCATACAATACGCACCACACCGTGATGTTTTTCTCACTCCTACTAGTGAATGTAATGTAACACACACCCATACAATGCGCACCACCCCGCGATGTTTTTCGGAAACCTATCCTACATTGCCACTGCATGTTCCCTGTTCTCCCCATGCTGACCACCCCGCGGTGCTTTTCTCCATCCTACATTGCCACTCACTGCCTATCCTAATTCAGACCCTCCGATTTACCCCACCCCGTGATGTTTTTCTCACTCCTACTAGTGAATGTAATGTAACACACACCCATACAATGCGCACCACTCCGTGATGTTTTTCTCACTCCTACTAGTGAATGTAATGTAACATACACCCATACAATACGCACCACCCCGTGATGTTTTTCTCACTCCTACTAGTGAATGTAATGTAACACACACCCACACAATGCGCACCACCCCGCGATGTTTTTCAGAAAATTATCCTAAATTGCCACTGCCTGTTCCCTGACCTCCCCATGCTGACCACCCCGCGGTGCTTTTCTCCATCCTAAATTGCCACTCACTGCCTATCCTAATTCAGACCCTACGATTCACACCACCCCGTGATGTTTTTCTCACTCCTACTAGTGAATGTAATGTAACACACACCCATACAATGCGCACCACCACGCGATGTTTTTCAGAAACCTATCCTACATTGCCACTGCATGTTCCCTGACCTCCCCATGCTGACCACCGCGCGGTGCTTTTCTCCATCCTACATTGCCACTCACTGCCTATCCTAATTCAGACCCTCCGATTCACACCACGCCGTGATGTTTTTCTCCCTCCTACTAGTGAATGTAATGTAACACACACCCATACAATGCGCACCACCCCGCGATGTTTTTCAGAAACCTATCCTACATTGCCACTGCATGTTCCCTGAGCTCCCCATGCTCACCAACCCGCGGTGCTTTTCTCCATCCCACATTTCCGCTCACTGCCTATCCTTATTCAGACCCTCCGATTCACACCACCCAATGATGTTTTTCTCACTCCTACTAGTTAAAGTAATGTAACAGACACCCATACAATGCGCACCACCCCGTGATATTTTTCTCACTCCTAATAGTGAATGTAATGTAACACACACCCATACAATGCGCACCACCGCGCGATGATTTTCGGAAACCTATCCTACATTGCCACTGCATGTTCCCTGTCCTCCCCATGCTGACCACCCCGCGGTGCTTTTCTCCATCCTACATTGCCACTCACTGCCTATCCTAATTCAGACCCACCAATTCACACCACCCCGTGATGTTTTTCTCACTCCTACTAGGGAATGTAATGTAACACACACCCATACAATACGCACCACCCCGTGATGTTTTTCTCACTCCTACTAGTGAATGTAATGTAACACACACCCATACAATGCGCACCACCCCGTGATTTTTTTTTTTCACTCCTACTAGGGAATGTAATGTAACACACACCCATACAATGCGCACCACCCCGTGATGTTTTTCTCACTCCTACTAGCGAATGTAATGTAACACACACCCATAAAATGCGCACCACCCCGCGATGTTTTTCAGAAATCTATCCTACATTGCCACTGCATGTTCCCTGACCTCCCCATGCTGACCACCCCACGGTGCTTTTCTCCATCCTACATTGCCACTCACTGCCTATACTAATTCAGACCCTCCGATTCACACCACCCCGTGATGTTTTTCTCACTCCTACTAGTGAATGTAATGTAACACACACCCATACAATGCGCACCACCCCGTGATGTTTTTCTCACTCCTACTAGTGAATGTAATGTAACACACTCCCATACAATGCGCACCACCCCGTGATGTTTTCGGAAACCTATCCTACATTGCCACTGCATGTTCCCTGTCCTCCCCATGCTGACCACCCCGCGTTGCTTTTCTCCATCCTACATTGCCACTTACTGCCTATCCTAATTCAGACCCTCCGATTCACACCACCCCGTGATGTTTTTCTCACTCCTACTAGTGAATGTAATGTAACACACACCCATACAATGCGCACCACTCCGTGATGTTTTTCTCACTCCTACTAGTGAATGTAATGTAACATACACCCATACAATACTCACCACCCCGTGATGTTTTTCTCACTCCTACTAGTGAATGTAATGTAACACACACCCATACAATGCGCACCACCTCGCGATGTGTTTCAGAAACCTTTCCTACATTGCCACTGCATGTTCCCTGACTTCCCCATCCTGACCACCCCGCGTTGCTTTTATCCATCCTACATTGCCACTCACTGCCTATCCTAATTCAGACCCTACGATTCACACCACCCCGTGATGTTTTTCTCACTCCTACTAGTGAATGTAATGTAACACACACCCATACAATGCGCACCACCCCGCGATGTTTTTCAGAAACCTATCCTACATTGCCACTGCATGTTCCCTGACCTCCCCATGCTCACCACCCCGCGGTGCTTTTCTCCATCCCACATTGCCACTCACTGCCTAACCTAATTCAGACCCTCCGATTCACACCACCCCGTGATGTTTTTCTCACTCCTACTAGTTAATGTAACGTAACACACACCTATACAATGCGCACCACCCCGTGATATTTTTCTCACTCCTACTAGTGAATGTAATGTAACACACACCCACACAATGCACACCACCCCGCGATGTTTTTCAGAAAATTATCCTACATTGCCACTGCCTGTTCCCTGACCTCCCCATGCTGACCCCCCCGCGGTGCTTTTCTCCATCCTACATTGCCACTCACTGCCTATCCTAATTCAGACCCTCCGATTCACAACACCCCGTGATGTTTTTCTCACTCCTACTAGTGAATGTAATGTAACACACACCCATACAATGCGCCCCACCCCGTGATGTTTTTCTCACTCCTACTAGTGAATGTAATGTAACACACACCCATACAATACGCACCACCCCGTGATGTTTTTCTCACTCCTACTAGTGAATGTAATGTAACACACACCCATACAATGCGCACCAACACGCGATGTTTTTCAGAAACCTATCCTACATTGCCACTGCATGTTCCCTGACCTCCCCATCCTGACCACCCCGCGGTGCTTTTCTCCATCCTACATTGCCACTCACTGCCTATCCTAATTCAGACCCTACGATTCACACCACCCCGTGATGTTTTTCTCACTCCTACTAGTGAATGTAATGTAACACACACCCATACAATGCGCACCACCCCGCGATGTTTTTCAGAAACCTATCCTACATTGCCACTGCATGTTCCCTGACCTCCCCATGCTCACCAACCCGCGGTGCTTTTCTCCATCCCACATTGCCGCTCACTGCCTATCCTAATTCAGACCCTCCGATTCACACCACCCCGTGATGTTTTTCTCACTCCTACTAGTTAATGTAATGTAACACACACCCATACAATGCGCACCACCCCGTGATGTTTTTCTCACTCCTACTAGTGAATGTAATGTAACACACACCCATACAATGCGCACCACCCCGCGATGTTTTTCAGAAAATTATCATACATTGCCACTGCCTATTCCCTGACCTCCCCATGCTGACCACCCGGCGGTGCTTTTCTCCATCCTACATTGCCACTCACTGCCTATCCTAATTCAGACCCTCCGATTAACACCACCCCGTGATGTTTTTCTCACTTCTACTAGTGAATGTAATGTAACAAACACCCAAACAATGAGTACCACCCCGCGATGTTTTTCAGAAACCTATCCTACATTGCCACTGCATGTTCCCTGACCTCCACATGCTGACCACCCCGCTGTGCTTTTCTCCATCCTACATTGCCACTCACTGCCTATCCTAATTCAGACCCTCCGATTCACACCACCCCGTGATGTTTTTCTCACTCCTACTAGTGAATGTAATGAAACACACACCTATCCAATGCGCACCACCCCGTGATGATTTTCTCACTCCTACTAGTGGATGTAATGTAACACACACCCATACAATGCGCACCACCCCGTGATGATTTTCTCACTCCTACTATTGAATGTAATGTAACACACATCCATACAATGCACACGACCCCGCGATGTTTTTCAGAAACCTATCCTACATTGCCACTGCATGCTCCCTGACCTCCCCATGCTGACCACACAGCGGTGCTTTTCTCCATCCTACATTGCCACTCACTGCTTATCCTTATTCAGACCCTCCGATTCACACCACCCCATGATGTTTTTCTCACTCCTACTAGTGAATGTAATGTAACACACACCCATACAATGCGCACCACCCCGCGATGTTTTTCGGAAACCTATCCTACATTGCCACTGCATGTTCCCTGTCCTCCCCATGCTGACCACCCCGCGGTGCTTTTCTCCATCCTACATTCCCACTCACTGCCTATCCTAATTCAGACCCTCTGATTCACACCACCCCGTGATGTTTTTCTCACTCCTACTAGTGAATGTAATGTAACACACACCCATACAATGCGCACCACTCCGTGATGTTTTTCTCACTCCTACTAGTGAATGTAATGTAACATACACCCATACAATACGCACCACCCCGTGATGTTTTTCTCAATCATACTAGTGAATGTAATGTAACACACACCCACACAATGTGCACCACCCTGCGATGTTTTTCAGAAAATTATCCTACATTGCCACTGTCTGTTCCCTGACCTCCCCATGCTGACCACCCCGCGGTGCTTTTCTCCATCCCACATTGCCGCTCACCGCCTATCCTAATTCAGACCCTACGATTCACACCACCCCGTGATGTTTTTCTCACTCCTACTAGTGAATGTAATGTAACACACACCCATACAATGCGCACCACCCCGTGATGTTTTTCTCACTCCTACTAGTGAATGTAATGTAACACACTCCCATACAATGCGCACCACCCCGTGATGTTTTCGGAAACCTATCCTACATTGCCACTGCATGTTCCCTGTCCTCCCCATGCTGACCACCCCGCGTTGCTTTTCTCCATCCTACATTGCCACTTACTGCATATCCTAATTCAGACCCTCCGATTCACACCACCCCGTGATGTTTTTCTCACTCCTACTAGTGAATGTAATGTAACACACACCCATACAATGCGCACCACTCCGTGATGTTTTTCTCACTCCTACTAGTGAATGTAATGTAACATACACCCATACAATACTCACCACCCCGTGATGTTTTTCTCACTCCTACTAGTGAATGTAATGTAACACACACCCATACAATGCGCACCACCTCGCGATGTGTTTCAGAAACCTTTCCTACATTGCCACTGCATGTTCCCTGACTTCCCCATCATGACCACCCCGCGTTGCTTTTATCCATCCTACATTGCCACTCACTGCCTATCCTAATTCAGACCCTACAATTCACACCACCCCGTGATGTTTTTCTCACTCCTACTAGTGAATGTAATATTAACACACACCCATACAATGCGCACCACCCCGCGATGTTTTTCAGAAACCTATCCTACATTGAAACTGCATGTTCCCTGACCTCCCCATGCTCACCACCCCGCGGTGCTTTTCTCCATCCCACATTGCCACTCACTGCCTAACCTAATTCCGACCCTCCGATTCACACCACCCCGTGATGTTTTTCTCACTCCTACTAGTTAATGTAACGTAACACACACCTATACAATGCGCACCACGCCGTGATGTTTTTCTCACTCCTACTAGTGAATGTAATGTAACACACACCCACACAATGCACACCACCCCGCGATGTTTTTCAGAAAATTATCCTACATTGCCACTGCCTGTTCCCTGACCTCCACATGCTGACCCCCCCGCGGTGCTTTTCTCCATCCTACATTGCCACTCACTGCCTATCCTAATTCAGACCCTCCGATTCACTCCACCCCGTGATGTTTTTCTCACTCCTACTAGTGAATGTAATGTAACACACACCCATACAATGCGCCCCACCCCGTGATGTTTTTCTCACTCCTACTAGTGAATGTAATGAAACACACACCCATACAATACGCACCACCCCGTGATGTTTTTCTCACTCCTACTAGTGAATGTAATGTAACACACACCCATACAATGCGCACCAACACGCGATGTTTTTCAGAAACCTATCCTACATTGCCACTGCATGTTCCCTGACCTCCCCATCCTGACCACCCCGCGGTGCTTTTCTCCATCCTACATTGCCACTCACTGCCTATCCTAATTCAGACCCTCCGATTCACACCACCCCGTGATGTTTTTCTCACTCCTACTAGTGAATGTAATGTAACACACACCCATACAATGCGCACCACCCCGCGATGTTTTTCAGAAACCTATCCTACATTGCCACTGCATGTTCCCTGACCTCCCCATGCTCACCAACCCGCGGTGCTTTTCTCCATCCCACATTGCCGCTCACTGCCTATCCTAATTCAGACCCTCCGATTCACACCACCCCGTGATGTTTTTCTCACTCCTACTAGTTAATGTAATGTAACACACACCCATACAATGCGCACCACCCCGTGATGTTTTTCTCACTCTTACTAGTGAATGTAATGTAACACACACCCATACAATGCGCACCACCCCGCGATGTTTTTCAGAAAATTATCATACATTGCCACTGCCTATTCCCTGACCTCCCCATGCTGACCACCCGGCGGTGCTTTTCTCCATCCTACATTGCCACTCACTGCCTATCCTAATTCAGACCCTCCGATTAACACCACCCCGTGATGTTTTTCTCACTTCTACTAGTGAATGTAATGTAACAAACACCCAAACAATGAGTACCACCCCGTGATGTTTTTCAGAAACCTATCCTACATTGCCACTGCATGTTCCCTGACCTCCACATGCTGACCACCCCGCTGTGCTTTTCTCCATCCTACATTGCCACTCACTGCCTATCCTAATTCAGACCCTCCGATTCACACCACCCCGTGATGTTTTTCTCACTCCTACTAGTGAATGTAATGAACCACACACCTATCCAATGCGCACCACCCCGTGATGATTTTCTCACTCCTACTAGTGGATGTAATGTAACACACACCCATACAATGCGCACCACCCCGTGATGATTTTCTCACTCCTACTATTGAATGTAATGTAACACACATCCATACAATGCACACGACCCCGCGATGTTTTTCAGAAACCTATCCTACATTGCCACTGCATGCTCCCTGACCTCCCCATGCTGACCACACAGCGGTGCTTTTCTCCATCCTACATTGCCACTCACTGCTTATCCTTATTCATACCCTCCGATTCACACCACCCCATGATGTTTTTCTCACTCCTACTAGTGAATGTAATGTAACACACACCCATAAAATGCGCACCACCCCGCGATGTTTTTCGGAAACCTATCCTACATTGCCACTGCATGTTCCCTGTCCTCCCCATGCTGACCACCCCGCGGTGCTTTTCTCCATCCTACATTCCCAATCACTGCCTATCCTAATTCAGACCCTCTGATTCACACCACCCCGTGATGTTTTTCTCACTCCTACTAGTGAATGTAATGTAACACACACCCATACAATGCGCACCACTCCGTGATGTTTTTCTCACTCCTACTAGTGAATGTAATGCAACATACACCCATACAATACGCACCACCCCGTGATGTTTTTCTCAATCATACTAGTGAATGTAATGTAACACACACCCACACAATGTGCACCACCCTGCGATGTTTTTCAGAAAATTATCCTACATTGCCACTGTCTGTTCCCTGACCTCCCCATGCTGACCACCCCGCGGTGCTTTTCTCCATCCCACATTGCCGCTCACCGCCTATCCTAATTCAGACCCTACGATTCACACCACCCCGTGATGTTTTTCTCACTCCTACTAGTGAATGTAATGTAACACACACCCATACATTGCGCACCACCCCGCGATGTTTTTCAGAAACCTATCCTACATTGCCACTGCATGTTCCTTGACCTCCCCATGCCGACCACCCCGCGGTGCTTTTCTCCATCCTACATTGCCACTCACTGCCTATCCTAATTCAGACCCACCGATTCACACCACGCCGTGATGTTTTTCTCCCTCCTACTAGTGAATGTAATGTAACACACACCCATACAATGCGCACCATCCCGCGATGTTTTTCAGAAAACTATCCTACATTGCCACTGCATGTTCCCTGACCTCCACATGCTGACCACCCCGCTGTGCTTTTCTCCGACCTACATTGCCACTCACTGCCTATCCTAATTCAGACCCTCCGATTCACACCACCCCGTGATGTTTTTCTCACTCCTACTAGTGAATGTAATGTAACACACACCCATACAATGCGCACCACCCCACGATGTTTTTCAGAAACCTATCCTACATTGCCACTGCATGTTCCCTGACCTCCCCATGCTCACCAACCCGCGGTGCTTTTCTCCATCCCACATTTCCGCTCACTGCCTATCCTTATTCAGACCCTCCGATTCACACCACCCCGTGATGTTTTTCTCACTCCTACTAGTTAAAGTAATGTAACAGACACCCATACAATGCGCACGACCCCGTGATATTTTTCTCACTCCTACTAGTGAATGTAATGTAACACACACCCATACAATGCGCACCACCGCGCGATGTTTTTCGGAAACCTATCCTACATTGCAACTGCATGTTCCCTGTACTCCCCATGCTGACCACCCCGCGGTGCTTTTCTCCATCCTACATTGCCACTCACTGCCTATCCTAATTCAGACCCTCTGATTCACACCACCCCGTGATGTTTTTCTCACTCCTACTAGTGAATGTAATGTAACACACACCCATACAATGCGCACCACCCCGTGATGATTTTCTAACTCCTACTAGTGAATGTAATGTAACACACACCCATACAATACGCACCACCCCGTGATGTTTTTCTCACTCCTACTAGTGAATGTAACGTAACACACACCCATACAATGCGCACCACACCGTGATGTTTTTCTCACTCCTACTAGTGAATGTAATGTAACACACACCCATACAATGCGCACCACCCCGTGATGTTTTTCTCACTCCTACTAGCGAATGGAATGTAACACACACACATACAATGCGCACCACCCCGCGATGTTTTTCAGAAACCTATCCTACATTGCCACTGCATGTTCCCTGACCTCCCCATGCTGACCACCCCACGGTGCTTTTCTCCATTCTACATTGCCACTCACTGCCTATACTAATTCAGACCCTCCGATTCACACCACCCCGTGATGTTTTTCTCACTCCTACTAGTGAATGTAATGTAACACACACCCATACAATGCGAACCACCCCGTGATGTTTTTCTCACTCCTACTAGTGAATGTAATGTAACACACACCCATACAATGCGCACCACACCGCTATGTTTTTCGGAAACCTATCCTACATTGCCTGTGCATGTTCCCTGTCCTCCCCATGCTGACCATCCCGCGGTGCTTTTCTCCATCCTACATGGCCACTCACTGCCTATCCTAATTCAGACCCTCCGATTCACACCACCCCGTGATGTTTTTCTCACTCCTAGTAGTGAATGTAATGTAACACACACCCATACAATGCGCACCACCCCGCAAAGTTTTTCAGAAACCTATCCTACATTGCCACTGCATGTTCCCTGACCTCCCCATACTGACCACCCCGCGGTGCTTTTCTCCATCCTACATTGCCACTCACTGCCTATCCTAATTCAGACCCTCCGATTCACACCACCCCGTGATGTTTTTCTCACTCCTACTAGTGAATGTAATGTAACACACACCCATACAATGCGCACCACCCTGTGATGTTTTTCTCACTCCTACTAGTGAATGTAATGTAACACACACCCATACAATACGCACCACACCGTGATGTTTTTCTCACTCCTACTAGTGAATGTAATGTAACACACACCCATACAAAGCGCACCACCCCGCGATGTTTTTCAGAAACCTCTCCTACATTGCCACTGCATGTTCCCTGACCTCCCCATCCTGACCACCCCGCGGTGCTTTTCTCCATCCTACATTGCCACTCACTGCCTATCCTAATTCAGACCCTCCGATTCACACCACCCCGTGATGTTTGTCTCACTCCTACTAGTGAATGTAATGTAACACACACCCATACAATGCGCACCACCCCGCGATGTTTTTCAGAAACCTATCCTACATTGCCACTGCATGTTCCCTGACCTCCCCATGCTCACCAACCCGCGGTGCTTTTCTCCATCCCACATTGCCGCTCACCGCCTATCCTAATTCAGACCCTCCGATTCACACCACCCCGTGATGTTTTTCTCACTCCTACTAGTTAATGTAATGTAACACACACCCATACAATGCGCACCACCCCGTGATGTTTTTCTCACTCCTACTAGTGAATGTAATGTAACACACACCCATACAATGCGCACCACACCGCGATGTTTTTCAGAAAATTATCCTACATTGCCACTGCCTATTCCCTGACCTCCCCATGCTGACCACCCCGCGGTGCTTTTCTCCATCCTACATTGCCACTCACTGCCTATCCTAATTCAGGCCCTCCGATTAACACCACCGCGTGATGTTTTTCTCACTTCTACTAGTGAATATAATGTAACAAACACCCAAACAATGAGTACCACCCCGCGATGTTTTTCAGAAACCTATCCTACATTGCAACTGCATGTTCCCTGACCTCCCAATGCTGACAACCGCGCGGTGCTTTTCTCCATCCTACATTGCCAAGCACTGCCTATCCTAATTCAGACCCTGATTCACACCACGCCGAGATGTTTTTCTCACTCCTACTAGTGAATGTAATGTAACACACACCCATGCAATGCGCACCACCCCGCGATGTTTTTCAGAAAACTATCCTACATTGCCACTGCATGTTCCCTGACCTCGACATGCTGACCACCCCGCTGTGCTTTTCTCCATCCTACATTGCCACTCACTGCCTATCGTAATTCAGACCCTCCGATTCACACCACCCCGTGATGTTTTTCTCACTCCTACTAGTGAATGTAATGTAACACACACCCATACAATGTGCACCACCCCGTGATGTTTTTCTCACTCCTACTAGTGAATGTAATGTAACACACACCCATACAATGCGCACCATCCCGCGATGTTTTTCAGAAACCTATCCTACATTGCCACGGCATGTTCCCTGACCTCCCCATGCTGACCACCCCGCGGTGCTATTCTCCATCCTACATTGCCACTCACTGCCTATCCTAATTCAGACCCTCCGATTCACACAACCCCGTGATGTTTTTCTCACTCTTACTAGTGAATGTAATGTAACACACACCCATACAATGCGCACCACCCCACGATGTTTTTCAGAAACCTATCCTACATTGCCACTGCATGTTCCCTGACCTCCCCATGCTGACCACCCCGCGGTGCTTTTCTCCATCCTACATTGCCACTCACTGCCTATCCTAATTCAGACCCTCCGATTCACACCACCCCGTGATGTTTTTCTCACTCCTACTAGTGAATGTAATGTAACACACACCCATCCAATGCGCACCACCCCGTGATGATTTTCTCACTCCTACTAGTGGATGTAATGTAACACACACCCATACAATGCGCACCACCCCGTGATGTTTTTCTCACTCCTTCTAGTGAATGTAATGTAACACACATCCATACAATGCACACCACCCCGCGATGTTTTTCAGAAACCTATCCTACATTGCCACTGCATGTTCCCTGACCTCCCCATGCTGACCACACCGCGGTGCTTTTCTCCATCCTACATTGCCACTCACTGCTTATCCTAATTCAAACCCTCCGATTCGCACCACCCCGTGATGTTTTTCTCACTCCTACTAGTGAATGCAATGTAACACACACCCATACAATGCGCTCCACCCCGTGATGTTTTTCTCACTCCTACTAGTGAGTGTCATTTAACACACACCCATAATGCGCACCACCACGCGATGTTTTTCAGAAACCTATCCTACATTGCCACTGCATGTTCCCTGACCTCCCCATGCTGACCACCCCGCGGTGCTTTTCTCCATCCTACATTGCCACTCACTGCCTATCCTAATTCAGACCTTGCGATTCACACCACACCGTGATGTTTTTCACACTCCTACTAGTGAATGTAATGTAACATACACCCATGCAATGGGCACCACCCCGTGATGTTTTTTTTTCACTCGTACTAGTGAATGTAATGTAACACACACCGATACAATGCGCACCGCCCCGTGATGTTTTTCTCACTCCTATTAGTGAATGTAATGTAACACACACCCATACAATGCGCACCATCCCACGATGTTTATCAGAAACCTATCCTACATTGCCACTGCATGTTCCCTGACCTCCCCATGCTGACCACCCCGCGGTGCTTTTCTCCATCCTACATTGCCACTCATGCCTATCCTAATTCATACCCTCATATTCACACCACCCCGTGATGTTTTTCTCACTCCTACTAGTGAATGTAATGTAACACACACCCATACAATGAACACCACCCCGTGATGTTTTTCTCACTCCTACTAGCGAATGGAATGTAACACACACACATACAATGCGCACCACCCCGCGATGTTTTTCAGAAACCTATCCTACATTGCCACTGCATGTTCCCTGACCTCCCCATGCTGACCACCCCACGGTGCTTTTCTCCATTCTACATTGCCACTCACTGCCTATACTAATTCAGACCCTCCGATTCACACCAACCCGTGATGTTTTTCTCACTCCTACTAGTGAATGTAATGTAACACACACCCATAGAATGCGAACCACCCCGTGATCTTTTTCTCACTCCTACTAGTGAATGTAATGTAACACACACCCATACAATACGCACCACACCGTGATGTTTTTCTCACTCCTACTAGTGAATGTAATGTAGCACACACCCATACAATGCGCACCACCCCGCGATGTTTTTCAGAAACCTCTCCTACATTGCCACTGCATGTTCCCTGACCTCCCCATCCTGACCACCCCGCGGTGCTTTTCTCCATCCTACATTGCCACTCACTGCCTATCCTAATTCAGACCCTCCGATTCACACCACCCCGTGATGTTTGTCTCACTCCTACTAGTGAATGTAATGTAACACACACCCATACAATGCGCACCACCCCGCCATGTTTTTCAGAAACCTATCCTACATTGCCACTGCATGTTCCCTGACCTCCCCATGCTCACCAACCCGCGGTGCTTTTCTCCATCCCACATTGCCGCTCACCGCCTATCCTAATTCAGACCCTCCGATTCACACCACCCCGTGATGTTTTTCTCACTCCTACTAGTTAATGTAATGTAACACACACCCATACAATGCGCACCACCCCGTGATGTTTTTCTCACTCCTACTAGCGAATGGAATGTAACACACACACATACAATGCGCACCACCCCGCGATGTTTTTCAGAAACCTATCCTACATTGCCACTGCATGTTCCCTGACCTCCCCATGCTGACCACCCCGCGGTGCTTTTCTCCATCCTACATTGCCACTCACTGCCTATCCTAATTCAGACCTTCCGATTCACACCACACCGTGATGTTTTTCACACTCCTACTAGTGAATGTAATGTAACATACACCCATGCAATGGGCACCACCCCGTGATGTTTTTTTTCACTCGTACTAGTGAATGTAATGTAACACACACCCATACAATGCGCACCGCCCCGTGATGTTTTTCTCACTCCTACTAGTGAATGTAATGTAACACACACCCATACAATGCGCACCATCCCACGATGTTTATCAGAAACCTATCCTACATTGCCACTGCATGTTCCCTGACCTCCCCATGCTGACCACCCCGCGGTGCTTTTCTCCATCCTACATTGCCACTCATGCCTATCCTAATTCATACCCTCATATTCACACCACCCCGTGATGTTTTTCTCACTCCTACTAGTGAATGTAATGTAACACACACCCATACAATGAGCACCACCCCGTGATGTTTTTCTCACTCCTACTAGCGAATGGAATGTAACACACACACATACAATGCGCACCACCCCGCGATGTTTTTCAGAAACCTATCCTACATTGCCACTGCATGTTCCCTGACCTCCCCATGCTGACCACCCCACGGTGCTTTTCTCCATTCTACATTGCCACTCACTGCCTATACTAATTCAGACCCTCCGATTCACACCACCCCGTGATGTTTTTCTCACTCCTACTAGTGAATGTAATGTAACACACACCCATACAATGCGAACCACCCCGTGATGTTTTTCTCACTGCTACTAGTGAATGTAATGTAACACACACCCATACAATGCGCACCACACCGCTATGTTTTTCGGAAACCTATCCTACATTGCCTCTGCATGTTCCCTGTCCTCCCCATGCTGACCACCCCGCGGTGCTTTTCTCCATCCTACATTGCCACTCACTGCCTATCCTAATTCAGACCCTCCGATTCACACCACCCCGTGATGTTTTTCTCACTCCTACTAGTGAATGTAATGTAACACACACCCATACAATGCGCACCACCCCGCAAAGTTTTTCAGAAACCTATCCTACATTGCCACTGCATGTTCCCTGACCTCCCCATACTGACCACCCCGCGGTGCTTTTCTCCATCCTACATTGCAACTCACTGCCTATCCTAATTCAGACCCTCCGATTCACACCACCCCGTGATGTTTTTCTCACTCCTACTAGTGAATGTAATGTAACACACACCCATACAATGCGCACCACGCTGTGATGTTTTTCTCACTCCTACTAATGAATGTAATGTAACACACACCCATACAATACGCACCACACCGTGATGTTTTTCTCACTCCTACTAGTGAATGTAATGTAGCACACACCCATACAATGCGCACCACCCCGCGATGCTTTTCAGAAACCTCTCCTACATTGCCACTGCATGTTCCCTGACCTCCCCATCCTGACCACCCCGCGGTGCTTTTCTCCATCCTACATTGCCACTCACTGCCTATCCTAATTCAGACCCTCCGATTCACACCACCCCGTGATGTTTGTCTCACTCCTACTACTGAATGTAATGTAACACACACCCATACAATGCGCACCACCCCGCGATGTTTTTCAGAAACCTATCCTACATTGCCACTGCATGTTCCCTGACTTCCCCATGCTCACCAACCCGCGGTGCTTTTCTCCATCCCACATTGCCGCTCACCGCCTATCCTAATTCAGACCCTCCGATTCACACCACCCCGTGATGTTTTTCTCACTCCTACTAGTGAATGTAATGTAACACACACCCATACAATGCGTACCACACCGCGATGTTTTTCAGAAAATTATCCTACATTGACACTGCCTATTCCCTGACCTCCCCATGCTGACCACCCCGCGGTGCTTTTCTCCATCCTACATTGCCACTCACTGCCTATCCTAATTCAGACCCTCCGATGAACACCACCGCGTGATGTTTTTCTCACTTCTACTAGTGAATATAATGTAACAAACACCCAAACAATGAGTACCACCCCGCGATGTTTTTCAGAAACCTATCCTACATTGCAACTGCATGTTCCCTGACCTCCCAATGCTGACAACCGCGCGGTGCTTTTCTCCATCCTACATTGCCACTCACTGCCTATCCTAATTCAGACCCTGATTCACACCACGCCGAGATGTTTTTCTCACTCCTACTAGTGAATGTAATGTAACACACACCCATGCAATGCGCACCACCCCGCGATGTTTTTCAGAAAACTATCCTACATTGCCACTGCATGTTCCCTGACCTCGACATGCTGACCACCCCGCTGTGCTTTTCTCCATCCTACATTGCCACTCACTGCCTATCGTAATTCAGACCCTCCGATTCATACCACCCCGTGATGTTTTTCTCACTCCTACTAGTGAATGTAATGTAACACACACCCATACAATGTGCACCACCCCGTGATGTTTTTCTCACTCCTACTAGTGAATGTAATGTAACACACACCCATACAATGCGCACCATCCCGCGATGTTTTTCAGAAACCTATCCTACATTGCCACGGCATGTTCCCTGACCTCCCCATGCTGACCACCCCGCGGTGCTATTCTCCATCCTACATTGCCACTCACTGCCTATCCTAATTCAGACCCTCCGATTCACACAACCCCGTGATGTTTTTCTCACTCTTACTAGTGAATGTAATGTAACACACACCCATACAATGCGCACCACCCCACGATGTTTTTCAGAAACCTATCCTACATTGCCACTGCATGTTCCCTGACCTCCCCATGCTGACCACCCCGCGGTGCTTTTCTCCATCCTACATTGCCACTCACTGCCTATCCTAATTCAGACCCTCCGATTCACACCACCCCGTGATGTTTTTCTCACTCCTACTAGTGAATGTAATGTAACACACACCCATCCAATGCGCACCACCCCGTGATGATTTTCTCACTCCTACTAGTGGATGTAATGTAACACACACCCATACAATGCGCACCACCCCGTGATGTTTTTCTCACTCCTTCTAGTGAATGTAATGTAACACACATCCATACAATGCACACCACCCCGCGATGTTTTTCAGAAACCTATCCTACATTGCCACTGCATGTTCCCTGACCTCCCCATGCTGACCACACCGCGGTGCTTTTCTCCATCCTACATTGCCACTCACTGCTTATCCTAATTCAAACCCTCCGATTCGCACCACCCCGTGATGTTTTTCTCACTCCTACTAGTGAATGCAATGTAACACACACCCATACAATGCGCTCCACCCCGTGATGTTTTTCTCACTCCTACTAGTGAATGTCATTTAACACACACCCATAATGCGCACCACCACGCGATGTTTTTCAGAAACCTATCCTACATTGCCACTGCATGTTCCCTGACCTCCCCATGCTGACCACCCCGCGGTGCTTTTCTCCATCCTACATTGCCATTCACTGCCTATCCTAATTCAGACCTTCCGATTCACACCACACCGTGATGTTTTTCACACTCCTACTAGTGAATGTAATGTAACATACACCCATGCAATGGGCACCACCCCGTGATGTTTTTTTTTCACTCGTACTAGTGAATGTAATGTAACACACACCGATACAATGCGCACCGCCCCGTGATGTTTTTCTCACTCCTACTAGTGAATGTAATGTAACACACACCCATACAATGCGCACCATCCCACGATGTTTATCAGAAACCTATCCTACATTGCCACTGCATGTTCCCTGACCTCCCCATGCTGACCACCCCGCGGTGCTTTTCTCCATCCTACATTGCCACTCATGCCTATCCTAATTCATACCCTCATATTCACACCACCCCGTGATGTTTTTCTCACTCCTACTAGTGAATGTAATGTAACACACACCCATACAATGAACACCACCCCGTGATGTTTTTCTCACTCCTACTAGCGAATGGAATGTAACACACACACATACAATGCGCACCACCCCGCGATGTTTTTCAGAAACCTATCCTACATTGCCACTGCATGTTCCCTGACCTCCCCATGCTGACCACCCCACGGTGCTTTTCTCCATTCTACATTGCCACTCACTGCCTATACTAATTCAGACACTCCGATTCACACCAACCCGTGATGTTTTTCTCACTCCTACTAGTGAATGTAATGTAACACACACCCATACAATGCGAACCACCCCGTGATGTTTTTCTCACTCCTACTAGTGAATGTAATGTAACACACACCCATACAATGAGCACCACACCGCTATGTTTTTCGGAAACCTATCCGACATTGCCTCTGCATGTTCCCTGTCCTCCCCATGCTGACCACCCCGCGGTGCTTTTCTCCATCCTACATTGCCACTCACTGCCTATCCTAATTCAGACCCTCCGATTCACACCACCCCGTGATGTTTTTCTCACTCCTACTAGTGAATGTAATGTAACACACACCCATACAATGCGCACCACCCCGCAAAGTTTTTCAGAAACCTATCCTACATTGCCACTGCATGTTCCCTGACCTCCCCATACTGACCACCCCGCGGTGCTTTTCTCCATCCTACATTGCCACTCACTGCCTATCCTAATTCAGACCCTCCGATTCACACCACCCCGTGATGTTTATCTCACTCCTACTAGTGAATGTAATGTAACACACACCCATACAATGCGCACCACCCTGTGATGTTTTTCTCACTCCTACTAGTGAATGTAATGTAACACACACCCATACAATACGCACCACACCGTGATGTTTTTCTCACTCCTACTAGTGAATGTAATGTAGCACACACCCATACAATGCGCACCACCCCGCGATGTTTTTCAGAAACCTCTCCTACATTGCCACTGCATGTTCCCTGACCTCCCCATCCTGACCACCCCGCGGTGCTTTTCTCCATCCTACATTGCCACTCACTGCCTATCCTAATTCAGACCCTCCGATTCACACCACCCCGTGATGTTTGTCTCACTCCTACTAGTGAATGTAATGTAACACACACCCATACAATGCGCACCACCCCGCCATGTTTTTCAGAAACCTATCCTACATTGCCACTGCATGTTCCCTGACCTCCCCATGCTCACCAACCCGCGGTGCTTTTCTCCATCCCACATTGCCGCTCACCGCCTATCCTAATTCAGACCCTCCGATTCACACCACCCCGTGATGTTTTTCTCACTCCTACTAGTTAATGTAATGTAACACACACCCATACAATGCGCACCACCCCGTGATGTTTTTCTCACTCCTACTAGCGAATGGAATGTAACACACACACATACAATGCGCACCACCCCGCGATGTTTTTCAGAAACCTATCCTACATTGCCACTGCATGTTCCCTGACCTCCCCATGCTGACCACCCCGCGGTGCTTTTCTCCATCCTACATTGCCACTCACTGCCTATCCTAATTCAGACCTTCCGATTCACACCACACCGTGATGTTTTTCACACTCCTACTAGTGAATGTAATGTAACATACACCCATGCAATGGGCACCACCCCGTGATGTTTTTTTTCACTCGTACTAGTGAATGTAATGTAACACACACCCATACAATGCGCACCGCCCCGTGATGTTTTTCTCACTCCTACTAGTGAATGTAATGTAACACACACCCATACAATGCGCACCATCCCACGTTGTTTATCAGAAACCTATCCTACATTGCCACTGCATGTTCCCTGACCTCCCCATGCTGACCACCCCGCGGTGCTTTTCTCCATCCTACATTGCCACTCATGCCTATCCTAATTCATACCCTCATATTCACACCACCCCGTGATGTTTTTCTCACTCCTACTAGTGAATGTAATGTAACACACACCCATACAATGAGCACCACCCCGTGATGTTTTTCTCACTCCTACTAGCGAATGGAATGTAACACACACACATACAATGCGCACCACCCCGCGATGTTTTTCAGAAACCTATCCTACATTGCCACTGCATGTTCCCTGACCTCCCCATGCTGACCACCCCACGGTGCTTTTCTCCATTCTACATTGCCACTCACTGCCTATACTAATTCAGACCCTCCGATTCACACCACCCCGTGATGTTTTTCTCACTCCTACTAGTGAATGTAATGTAACACACACCCATACAATGCGAACCACCCCGTGATGTTTTTCTCACTGCTACTAGTGAATGTAATGTAACACACACCCATACAATGCGCACCACACCGCTATGTTTTTCGGAAACCTATCCTACATTGCCTCTGCATGTTCCCTGTCCTCCCCATGCTGACCACCCCGCGGTGCTTTTCTCCATCCTACATTGCCACTCACTGCCTATCCTAATTCAGACCCTCCGATTCACACCACCCCGTGATGTTTTTCTCACTCCTACTAGTGAATGTAATGTAACACACACCCATACAATGCGCACCACCCCGCAAAGTTTTTCAGAAACCTATCCTACATTGCCACTGCATGTTCCCTGACCTCCCCATACTGACCACCCCGCGGTGCTTTTCTCCATCCTACATTGCCACTCACTGCCTATCCTAATTCAGACCCTCCGATTCACACCACCCCGTGATGTTTTTCTCACTCCTACTAGTGAATGTAATGTAACACACACCCATACAATGCGCACCACGCTGTGATGTTTTTCTCACTCCTACTAATGAATGTAATGTAACACACACCCATACAATACGCACCACACCGTGATGTTTTTCTCACTCCTACTAGTGAATGTAATGTAGCACACACCCATACAATGCGCACCACCCCGCGATGCTTTTCAGAAACCTATCCTACATTGCCACTGCATGTTCCCTGACTTCCCCATGCTCACCAACCCGCGGTGCTTTTCTCCATCCCACATTGCCGCTCACCGCCTATCCTAATTCAGACCCTCCGATTCACACCACCCCGTGATGTTTTTCTCACTCCTACTAGTGAATGTAATGTAACACACACCCATACAATGCGCACCACACCGCGATGTTTTTCAGAAAATTATCCTACATTGACACTGCCTATTCCCTGACCTCCCCATGCTGACCACCCCGCGGTGCTTTTCTCCATCCTACATTGCCACTCACTGCCTATCCTAATTCAGACCCTCCGATGAACACCACCGCGTGATGTTTTTCTCACTTCTACTAGTGAATATAATGTAACAAACACCCAAACAATGAGTACCACCCCGCGATGTTTTTCAGAAACCTATCCTACATTGCAACTGCATGTTCCCTGACCTCCCAATGCTGACAACCGCGCGGTGCTTTTCTCCATCCTACATTGCCACTCACTGCCTATCCTAATTCAGACCCTGATTCACACCACGCCGAGATGTTTTTCTCACTCCTACTAGTGAATGTAATGTAACACACACCCATGCAATGCGCACCACCCCGCGATGTTTTTCAGAAAACTATCCTACATTGCCACTGCATGTTCCCTGACCTCGACATGCTGACCACCCCGCTGTGCTTTTCTCCATCCTACATTGCCACTCACTGCCTATCGTAATTCAGACCCTCCGATTCATACCACCCCGTGATGTTTTTCTCACTCCTACTAGTGAATGTAATGTAACACACACCCATACAATGTGCACCACCCCGTGATGTTTTTCTCACTCCTACTAGTGAATGTAATGTAACACACACCCATACAATGCGCACCATCCCGCGATGTTTTTCAGAAACCTATCCTACATTGCCACGGCATGTTCCCTGACCTCCCCATGCTGACCACCCCGCGGTGCTATTCTCCATCCTACATTGCCACTCACTGCCTATCCTAATTCAGACCCTCCGATTCACACAACCCCGTGATGTTTTTCTCACTCTTACTAGTGAATGTAATGTAACACACACCCATACAATGCGCACCACCCCACGATGTTTTTCAGAAACCTATCCTACATTGCCACTGCATGTTCCCTGACCTCCCCATGCTGACCACCCCGCGGTGCTTTTCTCCATCCTACATTGCCACTCACTGCCTATCCTAATTCAGACCCTCCGATTCACACCACCCCGTGATGTTTTTCTCACTCCTACTAGTGAATGTAATGTAACACACACCCATCCAATGCGCACCACCCCGTGATGATTTTCTCACTCCTACTAGTGGATGTAATGTAACACACACCCATACAATGCGCACCACCCCGTGATGTTTTTCTCACTCCTTCTAGTGAATGTAATGTAACACACATCCATACAATGCACACCACCCCGCGATGTTTTTCAGAAACCTATCCTACATTGCCACTGCATGTTCCCTGACCTCCCCATGCTGACCACACCGCGGTGCTTTTCTCCATCCTACATTGCCACTCACTGCTTATCCTAATTCAAACCCTCCGATTCGCACCACCCCGTGATGTTTTTCTCACTCCTACTAGTGAATGCAATGTAACACACACCCATACAATGCGCTCCACCCCGTGATGTTTTTCTCACTCCTACTAGTGAATGTCATTTAACACACACCCATAATGCGCACCACCACGCGATGTTTTTCAGAAACCTATCCTACATTGCCACTGCATGTTCCCTGACCTCCCCATGCTGACCACCCCGCGGTGCTTTTCTCCATCCTACATTGCCATTCACTGCCTATCCTAATTCAGACCTTCCGATTCACACCACACCGTGATGTTTTTCACACTCCTACTAGTGAATGTAATGTAACATACACCCATGCAATGGGCACCACCCCGTGATGTTTTTTTTTCACTCGTACTAGTGAATGTAATGTAACACACACCGATACAATGCGCACCGCCCCGTGATGTTTTTCTCACTCCTACTAGTGAATGTAATGTAACACACACCCATACAATGCGCACCATCCCACGATGTTTATCAGAAACCTATCCTACATTGCCACTGCATGTTCCCTGACCTCCCCATGCTGACCACCCCGCGGTGCTTTTCTCCATCCTACATTGCCACTCATGCCTATCCTAATTCATACCCTCATATTCACACCACCCCGTGATGTTTTTCTCACTCCTACTAGTGAATGTAATGTAACACACACCCATACAATGAACACCACCCCGTGATGTTTTTCTCACTCCTACTAGCGAATGGAATGTAACACACACACATACAATGCGCACCACCCCGCGATGTTTTTCAGAAACCTATCCTACATTGCCACTGCATGTTCCCTGACCTCCCCATGCTGACCACCCCACGGTGCTTTTCTCCATTCTACATTGCCACTCACTGCCTATACTAATTCAGACACTCCGATTCACACCAACCCGTGATGTTTTTCTCACTCCTACTAGTGAATGTAATGTAACACACACCCATACAATGCGAACCACCCCGTGATGTTTTTCTCACTCCTACTAGTGAATGTAATGTAACACACACCCATACAATGAGCACCACACCGCTATGTTTTTCGGAAACCTATCCGACATTGCCTCTGCATGTTCCCTGTCCTCCCCATGCTGACCACCCCGCGGTGCTTTTCTCCATCCTACATTGCCACTCACTGCCTATCCTAATTCAGACCCTCCGATTCACACCACCCCGTGATGTTTTTCTCACTCCTACTAGTGAATGTAATGTAACACACACCCATACAATGCGCACCACCCCGCAAAGTTTTTCAGAAACCTATCCTACATTGCCACTGCATGTTCCCTGACCTCCCCATACTGACCACCCCGCGGTGCTTTTCTCCATCCTACATTGCCACTCACTGCCTATCCTAATTCAGACCCTCCGATTCACACCACCCCGTGATGTTTATCTCACTCCTACTAGTGAATGTAATGTAACACACACCCATACAATGCGCACCACCCTGTGATGTTTTTCTCACTCCTACTAGTGAATGTAATGTAACACACACCCATACAATACGCACCACACCGTGATGTTTTTCTCACTCCTACTAGTGAATGTAATGTAGCACACACCCATACAATGCGCACCACCCCGCGATGTTTTTCAGAAACCTCTCCTACATTGCCACTGCATGTTCCCTGACCTCCCCATCCTGACCACCCCGCGGTGCTTTTCTCCATCCTACATTGCCACTCACTGCCTATCCTAATTCAGACCCTCCGATTCACACCACCCCGTGATGTTTGTCTCACTCCTACTAGTGAATGTAATGTAACACACACCCATACAATGCGCACCACCCCGCCATGTTTTTCAGAAACCTATCCTACATTGCCACTGCATGTTCCCTGACCTCCCCATGCTCACCAACCCGCGGTGCTTTTCTCCATCCCACATTGCCGCTCACCGCCTATCCTAATTCAGACCCTCCGATTCACACCACCCCGTGATGTTTTTCTCACTCCTACTAGTTAATGTAATGTAATACACACCCATACAATGCGCACCACCCCGTGATGTTTTTCTCACTCCTACTAGCGAATGGAATGTAACACACACACATACAATGCGCACCACCCCGCGATGTTTTTCAGAAACCTATCCTACATTGCCACTGCATGTTCCCTGACCTCCCCATGCTGACCACCCCGCGGTGCTTTTCTCCATCCTACATTGCCACTCACTGCCTATCCTAATTCAGACCTTCCGATTCACACCACACCGTGATGTTTTTCACACTCCTACTAGTGAATGTAATGTAACATACACCCATGCAATGGGCACCACCCCGTGATGTTTTTTTTCACTCGTACTAGTGAATGTAATGTAACACACACCCATACAATGCGCACCGCCCCGTGATGTTTTTCTCACTCCTACTAGTGAATGTAATGTAACACACACCCATACAATGCGCACCATCCCACGTTGTTTATCAGAAACCTATCCTACATTGCCACTGCATGTTCCCTGACCTCCCCATGCTGACCACCCCGCGGTGCTTTTCTCCATCCTACATTGCCACTCATGCCTATCCTAATTCATACCCTCATATTCACACCACCCCGTGATGTTTTTCTCACTCCTACTAGTGAATGTAATGTAACACACACCCATACAATGAGCACCACCCCGTGATGTTTTTCTCACTCCTACTAGCGAATGGAATGTAACACACACACATACAATGCGCACCACCCCGCGATGTTTTTCAGAAACCTATCCTACATTGCCACTGCATGTTCCCTGACCTCCCCATGCTGACCACCCCACGGTGCTTTTCTCCATTCTACATTGCCACTCACTGCCTATACTAATTCAGACCCTCCGATTCACACCACCCCGTGATGTTTTTCTCACTCCTACTAGTGAATGTAATGTAACACACACCCATACAATGCGAACCACCCCGTGATGTTTTTCTCACTCCTACTAGTGAATGTAATGTAACACACACCCATACAATGCGCACCACACCGCTATGTTTTTCGGAAACCTATCCTACATTGCCTCTGCATGTTCCCTGTCCTCCCCATGCTGACCACCCCGCGGTGCTTTTCTCCATCCTACATTGCCACTCACTGCCTATCCTAATTCAGACCCTCCGATTCACACCACCCCGTGATGTTTTTCTCACTCCTACTAGTGAATGTAATGTAACACACACCCATACAATGCGCACCACCCCGCAAAGTTTTTCAGAAACCTATCCTACATTGCCACTGCATGTTCCCTGACCTCCCCATACTGACCACCCCGCGGTGCTTTTCTCCATCCTACATTGCCACTCACTGCCTATCCTAATTCAGACCCTCCGATTCACACCACCCCGTGATGTTTTTCTCACTCCTACTAGTGAATGTAATGTAACACACACCCATACAATGCGCACCACGCTGTGATGTTTTTCTCACTCCTACTAATGAATGTAATGTAACACACACCCATACAATACGCACCACACCGTGATGTTTTTCTCACTCCTACCAGTGAATGTAATGTAGCACACACCCATACAATGCGCACCACCCCGCGATGCTTTTCAGAAACCTCTCCTACATTGCCACTGCATGTTCCCTGACCTCCCCATCCTGACCACCCCGCGGTGCTTTTCTCCATCCTACATTGCCACTCACTGCCTATCCTAATTCAGACACTCCGATTCACACCACCCCGTGATGTTTGTCTCACTCCTACTAGTGAATGTAATGTAACACACACCCATACAATGCGCACCACCCCGCGATGTTTTTCAGAAACCTATCCTACATTGCCACTGCATGTTCCCTGACCTCCCCATGCTCACCAACCCGCGGTGCTTTTCTCCATCCCACATTGCCGCTCACCGCCTATCCTAATTCAGACCCTCCGATTCACACCACCCCGTGATGTTTTTCTCACTCCTACTAGTGAATGTAATGTAACACACACCCATACAATGCGCACCACACCGCGATGTTTTTCAGAAAATTATCCTACATTGACACTGCCTATTCCCTGACCTCCCCATGCTGACCACCCCGCGGTGCTTTTCTCCATCCTACATTGCCACTCACTGCCTATCCTAATTCAGACCCTCCGATGAACACCACCGCGTGATGTTTTTCTCACTTCTACTAGTGAATATAATGTAACAAACACCCAAACAATGAGTACCACCCCGCGATGTTTTTCAGAAACCTATCCTACATTGCAACTGCATGTTCCCTGACCTCCCAATGCTGACAACCGCGCGGTGCTTTTCTCCATCCTACATTGCCACTCACTGCCTATCCTAATTCAGACCCTGATTCACACCACGCCGAGATGTTTTTCTCACTCCTACTAGTGAATGTAATGTAACACACACCCATACAATGCGCACCACCCTGCGATGTTTTTCAGAAAACTATCCTACATTGCCACTGCATGTTCCCTGACCTCGACATGCTGACCACCCCGCTGTGCTTTTCTCCATCCTACATTGCCACTCACTGCCTATCCTTATTCAGACCCTCCGATTCACACCACCCCGTGATGTTTTTCTCACTCCTACTAGTGAATGTAATGTAACACACACCCATACAATGTGCACCACCCCGTGATGTTTTTCTCACTCCTACTAGTGAATGTAATGTAACACACACCCATACAATGCGCAACATCCCGCGATGTTTTTCAGAAACCTATCCTACATTGCCACGGCATGTTCCCTGACCTCCCCATGCTGACCACCCCGCGGTGCTATTCTCCATCCTACATTGCCACTCACTGCCTATCCTAATTCAGACCCTCCGATTCACACAACCCCGTGATGTTTTTCTCACTCTTACTAGTGAATGTAATGTAACACACACCCATACAATGCGCACCACCCCACGATGTTTTTCAGAAACCTATCCTACATTGCCACTGCATGTTCCCTGACCTCCCCATGCTGACCACCCCGCGGTGCTTTTCTCCATCCTACATTGCCACTCACTGCCTATCCTAATTCAGACCCTCCGATTCACACCACCCCGTGATGTTTTTCTCACTCCTACTAGTGAATGTAATGTAACACACACCCATCCAATGCGCACCACCCCGTGATGATTTTCTCACTCCTACTAGTGGATGTAATGTAACACACACCCATACAATGCGCACCACCCCGTGATGTTTTTCTCACTCCTTCTAGTGAATGTAATGTAACACACATCCATACAATGCACACCACCCCGCGATGTTTTTCAGAAACCTATCCTACATTACCACTGCATGTTCCCTGACCTCCCCATGCTGACCACACCGCGGTGCTTTTCTCCATCCTACATTGCCACTCACTGCTTATCCTAATTCAAACCCTCCGATTCGCACCACGCCGTGATGTTTTTCTCACTCCTACTAGTGAATGCAATGTAACACACACCCATACAATGCGCTCCACCCCGTGATGTTTTTCTCACTCCTACTAGTGAATGTCATTTAACACACACCCATAATGCGCACCACCACGCGATGTTTTTCAGAAACCTATCCTACATTGCCACTGCATGTTCCCTGACCTCCCCATGCTGACCACCCCGCGGTGCTTTTCTCCATCCTACATTGCCACTCACTGCCTATCCTAATTCAGACCTTCCGATTCACACCACACCGTGATGTTTTTCACACTCCTACTAGTGAATGTAATGTAACATACACCCATGCAATGGGCACCACCCCGTGATGTTTTTTTTCACTCGTACTAGTGAATGTAATGTAACACACACCCATACAATGCGCACCGCCCCGTGATGTTTTTCTCACACCTACTAGTGAATGTAATGTAACACACACCCATACAATGCGCACCATCCCACGATGTTTATCAGAAACCTATCCTACATTGCCACTGCATGTTCCCTGACCTCCCCATGCTGACCACCCCGCGGTGCTTTTCTCCATCCTACATTGCCACTCATGCCTATCCTAATTCATACCCTCATATTCACACCACCCCGTGATGTTTTTCTCACTCCTACTAGTGAATGTAATGTAACACACACCCATACAATGAGCACCACCCCGTGATGTTTTTCTCACTCCTACTAGTGAATGTAATGTAACACACACCCATACAATGCGCACCACCCCGCGATGTTTTTCAGAAACCTATCCTACATTGAAACTGCATGTTCCCTGACCTCCCCATGCTGACCACCCCGCGGTGCTTTTCTCCATCCTACATTGCCACTCACTGCCTATCCTAATTCACACCGTCCGTTTCACACCACCCCGTGATGTTTTTCTCACTCCTACTAGTGAACGTAATGTAACACACAGCCATACAATGCGCACCACCCCGTGATGTTTTTCTCACTTGTACTAGTGTATGTAATGTAACACACACCAATACAATGCGCACCACCCCGATATGTTTTTCTCACTCCTACTAGTGAATGTAATGTAACACACACTCATACAAAGCGCACCACCCCGCGATGTTTTTCAGAAACCTATCCTACATTGCCACTGCATGTTCCCTGACCTCCCCATGCTGACCACCCCGCGGTGCTTTTCTCCATCCTACATTGCCACTCATGCCTATCCTAATTCAGACCCTCCGATTCACACCACCCCGTGATGTTTTGCTCACTCCTACTAGTGAATGTAATGTAACACACACCCATACAATGCGCAGCACCCCGTGATGTTTTTCTCTCTCCTACTAGTGAATGTAATGTAACACACACCCATACAATGCGCACCACCCCACGATGTTTTTCAGAAACCTATCCTACATTGCCACTGAATGTTCCCTGACCTCCACATGCTGACCACCCCGCGGTGCTTTTCTCCATCCTACATTGCCACTCACTGCCTATCCTAATTCACACCGTCCGATTCACACCACCCCGTGATGTTTTTCTCACACCTACTAGTGAACGTAATGTAACACACAGCCATACAATGCGCACCACCCCGTGATGTTTTTCTCACTCCTACTAGTGAACGTAATGTAACACACAGCCATACAATGCGCACCACCCCGTGATGTTTTTCTCACTCATACTAGTGAATGTAATGTAACACACACCAATATAATGCGCACCACCCCAATATGTTTTTCTCACTCCTACTAGTGAATGTAATGTAACACACACCCATACAAAGCGCACCACCCCGCGATGTTTTTCAGAAACCTATCCAACATTGCCACTGCATGTTCCCTGACCTACCCATGCTGACCACCCCGCGGTGCTTTTCTCCATCCTACATTTCCACTCATGCCTATCCTAATTCAGACCCTCCGATTCACACCACCCCGTGATGTTTTGCTCACTCCTACTAGTGAATGTAATGTAACACACACCCATACAATGCGCACCACCCCGTGATGTTTTTCTCACTCCTACTAGTGAATGAAATGTAACACACACCCATACAATGCGCACCACCCCGTGATGTTTTTCTCACTCCTACTAGTGAATGTAATGTAACACACAGCCATACAATGCGCACCACCCCGAGATGTTTTTCTCACTCCTACTAGTGAATATAATGTAACACACACCCATACAAAGCGCACCACCCCGCGATGTTTTTCAGAACCCTATCCTACATTGCCACTGCATGTTCCCTGACCTCCCCATGCTGATCACACCGCGGTGCTTTTCTCCATCCTACATTGCCACTCACTGCCTATCCTAATTCAGATCCTCCGATTCACACCACCCCGTGATGTTTTTCTCACTCCTACGAGTGAATGTAATGTAACACACACCAATACAATGCGCACCACCCCGCGATGTTTTTCAGAAACCTATCCTACATTGCCACTGCATGTTCCCTGAGCTCCCCATGCTCACCACCCCGCGGTGCTTTTCTCCATCCTACATTGCCACTCACTGCCTATCCTAATACAGACCCTCCGGTTCACACCACCCCGTGATGTTTTTCTCACTCCTACTAGTGAATGTAATGTAACACACACCCATACAATGCGCACCACCCCATGATGTTTTTCTCACTCCTACTAGTGAATGTAATGTAACACACACCCACACAATGCTCACCACCCCGCGATGTTTTTCAGAAAATTATCCTACATTGCCACTGCCTGTTCCCTGACCTCCCCATGCTGACCTCCCCGCGGTGCTTTTCTCCATCCTACATTGCCACTCACTGCCTATCCTAATTCAGACCGTCCGATTCACACCACCCCGTGATGTTTTTCTCACTCCTACTAGTGAATGTAATGTAACACACACCCATACAATGCGCACCATCCCGCGATGTTTTTCAGAAACCTATCCTACATTGCCACTGCATGTTCCCTGTACTCCCCATGCTGACCACCCCGCGGTGCTTTTCTCCATCCTACATTGCCACTCACTGCCTATCCTAATTCAGACCATCCGATTCACACCACCCCGTGATGTTTTTCTCACTCCTACTAGTGAATGTAATGCAACACACACCCATACAATGCGCCCCACCCCGTGATGTTTTTCTCACTCCTACTAGTGAATGTAATGTAACACACACCCATACAATACGCACCACCCCGTGATGTTTTTCTCACTCCTACTAGTGAATGTAGTGTAACAAACACCCATACAATGCGCACCACCCCGCGATGTTTTTTAGAAACCTATCCTACATTGCCACTGCATGTTCCCTGACCTCCCCATCCTGACCACCCCGCGGTGCTTTTCTCCATCCTACATTGCCACTCACTGCCTATCCTAATTCAGACCCTCCGATTCACACCACCCCGTGATGTTTTTCTCACTCCTACTAGTGAATGTAATGTAACACACACCCATACAATGCGCACCACCCTGCGATATTTTTCAGAAACCTATCCTACTTTGCCACTGCATGTTCCCTGACCTCCCCATGCTCACCAACCCGCGGTGCTTTTCTCCATCCCACATTGCCGCTCACTGCCTATCCTAATTCAGACCATCCGATTCACACCACCCCGTGATGTTTTTCTCACTCCTACTAGTTAATGTAATGTAACACACACCCATACAATGCGCACCACCCCGTGATGTTTTTCTCACTCCTACTAGAGAATGTAATGTAACACACACCCATACAATGCGCACCACCCCGCGATGGTTTTCAGAAAATTATCCTACATTGCCACTGCCTATTCCCTGACTTCCCCATGCTGACCACCCGGCGGTGCTTTTCTCCATCCTACATTGCCATTCACTGCCTATCCTAATTCAGACGCTCCGATTAACACCACCCCGTGATGTTTTTCTCACTTCTACTAGTGAATGTAATGTAACAAACACCCAAACAATGAGTACCACCCCGCGATGTTTTTCAGAAACCTATCCTACATTGCCACTGCATGTTCCCTGACCTCCGCATGCTGACAACCGCGCGGTGCTTTTGTCCATCCTACATTGCCACTCACTGCCTATCCTAATTCAGACCCTGATTCACACCATGCCGTGATGTTTTTCTCACTCCTACTAGTGAATGTAATGTAACACACACCCATACAATGCGCACCACCCCGCGATGTTTTTCAGAAAACTATCCTACATTGCCACTGCATGTTCCCTGACCTCCACATGCTGACCACCCCGCTGTGCTTTTCTCCATCCTACATTGCCACTCACTGCCTATCCTAATTCAGACCCTCCGATTCACACCACACCGTGATGTTTTTCTCACTCCTACTAGTGAATGTAATGTAACACACACCCATACAATGTGCACCACCCCGTGATGTTTTTCTCACTCCTACTAATGAATGTAATGTAACATACACCCATACAATACGCACCAACCCGTGATGTTTTTCTCAATCCTACTAGTGAATGTAATGTAACACACACCCACACAATGTGCACCACCCCGCGATATTTTTCAGAAAATTATCCTACATTGCCACTGCCTGTTCCCTGACCTCCCCATGCTGACCACCCCGCGGTGCTTTTCTCCATCCTAAATTGCCACTCACTGCCTATCCTAATTCATACCCTACGATTCACACCACACCGTGATGTTTTTCTCACTCCTACTAGTGAATGTAATGTAACACACACCCATACAATGCGCACCACTCCGCGATGTTTTTCAGAAACCTATCCTACATTGCCACTGCATGTTCCCTGACCTCCCCATGCTGACCACCCCGCGGTGCTTTTCTCCATCCTACATTGCCACTCACTGCCTATCCTAATTCAGACCCACCGATTCACACCACGCCGTGATGTTTTTCTCCCTCCTACTAGTGAATGTAATGTAACACACACCCATACAAAGCGCACCACCCCGTGATGTTTTTCAGAAAACTATTCTACATTGCCACTGCATGTTCCCTGACCTCCACATGCTGACCACCCCGCTGTGCTTTTCTCCATCCTACATTGCCACTCACTGCCTATCCTAATTCAGACCCTCCGATTCACACCACCCCGTGATGTTTTTCTCACTCCTACTAGTGAATGTAATGTAACACACACCCATACAATGCGCACCACCCCACGATGTTTTTCAGAAACCTATCCTACATTGCCACTGCATGTTCCCTGACCTCCCCATGCTCACCAACCCGCGGTGCTTTTCTCCATCCCACATTTCCGCTCACTGCCTATCCTTATTCAGACCCTCCGATTCACACCACCCCGTGATGTATTTCTCACTCCTACTAGTTAAAGTAATGTAACAGACACCCATACAATGCGCACCACCCCGTGATATTTTTCTCACTCCTACTAGTGAATGTAATGTAACACACACCCATACAATGCGCACCACCGCGCGATGTTTTTCGGAAACCTATCCTACATTGCAACTGCATGTTCCCTGTCCTCCCCATGCTGACCACCCCGCGGTGCTTTTCTCCATCCTACATTGCCACTCACTGCCTATCCTAATTCAGACCCTCCGATTCACACCACCCCGTGATGTTTTTCTCACTCCTACTAGTGAATGTAATGTAACACACACCCATACAATGCGCACCACCCCGTGATGTTTTTCTCACTCCTACTAGTGAATGTAATGTAACACACACCCATACAATACGCACCACCCCGTGATGTTTTTCTCACTCCTACTAGCGAATGGAATGTAACACACACACATACAATGCGCACCACCCCGCGATGTTTTTCAGAAACCTATCCTACATTGCCACTGCATGTTCCCTGACCTCCCCATGCTGACCACCCCACGGTGCTTTTCTCCATTCTACATTGCCACTCACTGCCTATACTAATTCAGACCCTCCGATTCACACCACCCCGTGATGTTTTTCTCACTCCTACTAGTGAATGTAATGTAACACACACCCATACAATGCGCACCACCCCGTGATGTTTTTCTCACTCCTACTAGTGAATGTAATGTAACACACACCCATATAATGCGCACCACACCGCGATGTTTTTCGGAAACCTATCCTACATTGCCTCTGCATGTTCCCTGTCCTCCCCATGCTGACCACCCCGCGGTGCTTTTCTCCATCCTACATTGCCACTCACTGCCTATCCTAATTCAGACCCTCCGAATCACACCACCCCGTGATGTTTTTCTCACTCCTACTAGTGAATGTAATGTAACACACACCCATACAATCCGCACCACCCCGTGATGTTTTTCAGAAACCTATGCTACCTTGCCACTGCATGTTCCCTGACCTCCCCATGCTGACCACCCCGCGGTGCTTTTCTCCATCCTACATTGCCACTCACTGCCTATCCTAATTCAGACCCTCCGATTCACACCACCCCGTGATGTTTTTCTCACTCCTACTAGTGAATGTAATGTAACACACACCCATACAATCCGCACCACACTGTGATGTTTTTCTCACTCCTACTAGTGAATGTAATGTAACACACACCCATACAATGCGCACCACCCCGCGATGTTTTTCAGAAACCTATCCTACATTGCCACTGCATGTTCCCTGTACTCCCCATGCTGACCACCCCGCGGTGCTTTTCTCCATCCTACATTGCCACTCACTGCCTATCCTAATTCAGACCATCCGATTCACACCACCCCGTGATGTTTTTCTCACTCCTACTAGTGAATGTAATGTAACACACACCCATACAATGCGCCCCACCCCGTGATGTTTTTCTCACTCCTACTAGTGAATGTAATGTAACACACACCCATACAATACGCACCACCCCGTGATGTTTTTCTCACTCCTACTAGTGAATGTAATGTAACACACACCCATACAATGCGCACCACCCCGCGATGTTTTTCAGAAACCTATCCTACTTTGCCACTGCATGTTCCCTGACCTCCCCATGCTCACCAACCCGCGGTGCTTTTCTCCATCCCACATTGCCGCTCACCGCCTATCCTAATTCAGACCCTCCAATTCACACCACCCCGTGATGTTTTTCTCACTCCTACTAGTTAATGTTATGTAACACACACCCATACAATGCGCACCACCCCGTGATGTTTTTCTCACTCCTACTAGTGAATGTAATGTAACACACACCCATACAATGCGCACCACCCCGCGATCTTTTTCAGAAAATTATCCTACATTGCCACTGCCTATTCCCTGACCTCCCCATGCTGACCACCCCGCGGTGCTTTTCTCCATCCTACATTGCCACTCACTGCCTATCCTAATTCAGACCCTCCGATTAACACCACCCCGTGATGTTTTTCTCACTTCTACTAGTGAATATAATGTAACAAACACCCAAACAATGAGTACCACCCCGCGATGTTTTTCAGAAACCTATTCTACATTTCCACTGCATGTTCCCTGACCTCCCCATGCAGACAACCGCGCGGTGCTTTTCTCCATCCTACATTGCCACTCACTGCCTATCCTAATTCAGACCCTGATTCACACCACGCCGTGATGTTTTTCTCACTCCTACTAGTGAATGTAATGTAACACACACCCATACAATGTGCACCACCCCGTGATGTTTTTCTCACTCCTACTAGTGAATGTAATGTAACACACACCCATACAATGCGCACCATCCCGCGATGTTTTTCAGAAACCTATCCTACATTGCCACGGCATGTTCCCTGACCTCCCCATGCTGACCACCCCGCGGTGCTTTTCTCCATCCTACATTGCCACTCACTGCCTATCCTAATTCAGACCCTGATTCACACCACCACGTGATGTTTTTCTCACTCCTACTAGTGAATGTAATGTAACGCACACCTATCCAATGCGCACCACCCCGTGATGATTTTCTCACTCCTACTAGTGGATGTAATGTAACACACACCCATACAATGCGCACCACCCCGTGATGTTTATCTCACTCCTACTATTGAATGTAATGTAACACACATCCATACAATGCACACGACCCCGTGATGTTTTTCAGAAACCTATCCTACATTGCCACTGCATGCTCCCTGACCTCCCCATGCTGACCACACCGCGGTGCTTTTCTCCATCCTACATTGCCACTCACTGCTTATCCTTATTCAGACCCTCCGATTCACACCACCCCGTGATGTTTTTCTCACTCCTACTAGTGAATGTAATGTAACACACACCCATACAATGCACACCACCCCGCGATGTTTTTCGGAAACCTATCCTACATTGCCACTGCATGTTCCGTGTCCTCCCCATGCTGACCACCCCGCGGTGCTTTTCTCCATCCTACATTGCCACTCACTGCCTATCCTAATTAAGACCCTCCGATTCACACCACCCCGTGATGTTTTTCTCACTCCTACTAGTGAATGTAATGTAACACACACCCATACAATGCGCACCACTCCGTGATGTTTTTCTCACTCCTACTAGTGAATGTAATGTAACATACACCCATACAATACGCACCACCCCGTGATGTTTTTCTCAATCCTACTAGTGAATGTAATGTAACACACACCCACACAATGTGCACCACCCCGCGATGTTTTTCAGAAAATTATCCTACATTGCCACTGCCTGTTCCCTGACCTCCCCATGCTGACCACCCTGCGGTGCTTTTCTCCATCCTAAATTGCCACTCACTGCCTATCCTAATTGAGACCCTACGATTCACACCACCCCGTGATGTTTTTCTCACTCCTACTAGTGAATGTAATGTAACACACACCCATACAATGCGCACCACCCCGCGATGTTTTTCAGAAACCTATCCTACATTGCCACTGCATGTTCCTGACCTCCCCATGCTGACCACCCCGCGGTGCTTTTCTCCATCCTACATTGCCACTCACTGCCTATCCTAATTCAGACCCACCGATTCACACCATGCCGTGATGTTTTTCTCCCTCCTACTAGTGAATGTAATGTAACACACACCCATACAATGCGCACCACCCCGTGATGTTTTTCTCACTCCTTCTAGTGAATGTAATGTAACACACACCCATACAATACGCACCACCCCGTGATGTTTTTCTCACTCCTACTAGCGAATGGAATGTAACACACACACATACAATGCGCACCACCCCGCGATGTTTTTCAGAAACCTATCCTACAATGCCACTGCATGTTCCCTGACCTCCCCATGCTGACGACCCCACGGTGCTTTTCTCCATTCTACATTGCCACTCACTGCCTATACTAATTCAGACCCTCCGATTCACACCACCCCGTGATGTTTTTCTCACTCCTACTAGTGAATGTAATGTAACACACACCCATACAATGCGCACCACCCCGTGATGTTTTTCTCACTCCTACTAGTGAATGTAATGTAACACACACCCATACAATGCGCACCACACCGCGATGTTTTTCGGAAACCTATCCTACATTGCCTCTGCATGTTCCCTGTCCTCCCCATGCTTACCACCCCACGGTGCTTTTCTCCATCCTACATTGCCACTCACTGCCTATCCTAATTCAGACCCTCCGATTCACACCACCCCGTGATGTTTTTCTCACTCCTACTAGTGAATGTAATGTAACACACACCCATACAATGCGCACCACACCGCGATGTTTTTCAGAAACCTATGCTACCTTGCCACTGCATGTTCCCTGACCTCCCCATGCTGACCACCCCGGGGTGCTTTTCTCCATCCTACATTGCCACTCACTGCCTATCCTAATTCAGACCCTCCGATTCACACCACCCCGTGATGTTTTTCTCACTCCTACTAGTGAATGTAATGTAACACACACCCATACAATCCGCACCACCCTGTGATGTTTTTCTCACTCCTACTAGTGAATGTAATGTAACACACACCCATACAATGCGCACCACCCCGCGATGTTTTTCAGAAACCTATCCTACATTGCCACTGCATGTTCCCTGTACTCCCCATGCTGACCACCCCGCGGTGCTTTTCTCCATCCTACATTGCCACTCACTGCCTATCCTAATTCAGACCATCCGATTCACACCACCCCGTGATGTTTTTCTCACTCCTACTAGTGAATGTAATGTAACACACACCCATACAATGCGCACCACCCCGTGATGTTTTTCTCACTCCTACTAGTGAATGTAATGTAACACACACCCATACAATACGCACCACCCCGTGATGTTTTTCTCACTCCTACTAGTGAATGTAATGTAACACACACCCATACAATGCGCACCACCCCGCGATGTTTTTCAGAAACCTATCCTACATTGCCACTGCATGTTCCCTGACCTCCCCATGCTCACCAATCCGCGGTGCTTTTCTCCATCCCACATTGCCGCTCACCGCCTATCCTAATTCAGACCCTCCGATTCACACCACCCCGTGATGTTTTTCTCACTCCTACTAGTTAATGTAATGTAACACACACCCATACAATGCGCACCACCCCGTGATGTTTTTCTCACTCCTACTAGTGAATGTAATGTAACACACACCCATACAATGCGCACCACCCCGCGATGTTTTTCACAAAATTATCCTACATTGCCACTGCCTATTCCCTGACCTCCCCATGCTGACCACCCCGCGGTGCTTTTCTCCATCCTACATTGCCACTCACTGCCTATCCTAATTCAGACCCTCCGATTAACACCACCCCGTGATGTTTTTCTCACTTCTACTAGTGAATATAATGTAACAAACACCCAAACAATGAGTACCACCCCGCGATGTTTTTCAGAAACCTATTCTACATTGCCACTGCATGTTCCCTGACCTCCCCATGCTGACAACCGCGCGGTGCTTTTCTCCATCCTACATTGCCACTCACTGCCTATCCTAATTCAGACTCTGATTCACACCACACCGTGATGTTTTTCTCACTCCTACTAGTGAATGTAATGTAACACACACCCATACAATGTGCACCACCCCGTGATGTTTTTCTCACTCTTACTAGTGAATGTAATGTAACACACACCCATACAATGCGCACCACCCTACGATGTTTTTCAGAAACCTATCCTACATTGCCACTGCATGTTCCCTGAACTCCACATGCTGACCACCCCGCGGTGCTTTTCTCCATCCTACATTGCCACTCACTGCCTATCCTAATTCAGACCCTCCGATTCACACCACCGCGTGATGTTTTTCTCACTCCTACTAGTGAATGTAATGTAACACACACCCATCCAATGCGCACCACCCCGTGATGATTTTCTCACTCAAACTAGTGGATGTAATGTAACAAACACCCATACAATGCGCAACACCCCGTGATGTTTTTCTCACTCCTACTAGTGAATGTAATGTAACACACATCCATACAATGCACACCACCCCGCGATGTTTTTCAGAAACCTATCCTACATTGCCACTGCATGTTCCCTGACCTCCCCATGCTGACCACACCGCGGTGCTTTTCTCCATCCTACATTGCCACTCACTGCTTATCCTAATTCAGACCCTCCGATTCGCACCACCCCGTGATGTTTTTCTCACTCCTACTAGTGAATGTAATGTAACACACACCCATACAATGCGCTCCACCCCGAGATGTTTTTCTCACTCCTACTAGTGAGTGTCATTTAACACACACCAATAATGCGCACCACCACGCGATATTTTTCAGAAACCTATCCTACATTGCCACTGCATGTTCCCTGACCTCCCCATGCTGACCACCCCGCGGTGCTTTTCTCCATCCTACATTGCCACTCACTGCCTATCCTAATTCAGACCTTCCGATTCACACCACACCGTGATGTTTTTCACACTCCTACTAGTGAATGTAATATAACATACACCCATACAATGGGCACCACCCCATGATGTTTTTTTTCACTCGTACTAGTGAATGTAATGTAACACACACCCATGCAATGCGCACCGCCCCGTGATGTTTTTCTCACTCCTACTAGTGAATGTAATGTAACACACACCCATACAATGCGCACCATCCCACGATATTTATCAGAAACCTATCCTACATTGCCACTGCATGTTCCCTGACCTCCCCATGCTGACCACCCCGCGGTGCTTTTCTCCATCCTACATTGCCACTCATGCCTATCCTAATTCAGACCCTCCGATTCACACCACCCCGTGATGTTTTGCTCACACCTACTAGTGAATGTAATGTAACACACACCCATACAATGCCCACCACCCCGTGATGTTTTTCTCACTCCTACTAGTGAATGTAATGTAACACACACCCATACAATGCCCACCACCCCGTGATGTTTTTCTCACTCCTACTAGTGAACGTAATGTAACACACAGCCATACAATGCTCACCACCCCGTGATGTTTTTCTCACTCGTACTAGTGAATGTAATGTAACACACACCAATACAATGCGCACCACTCCGATATGTTTTTCTCACTCCTACTAGTGAATGTAATGTAACACACACCCATACAAAGCGCACCACCCCGCGATGTTTTTCAGAAACCTATCCTACATTGCCACTGCATGTTCCCTGACCTCCCCATGCTGACCACCCCGCGGTGCTTTTCTCCATCCTACATTGCCACTCATGCCTATCCTAATTCAGACCCTCCGATTCACACCACCCCGTGATGTTTTGCTCACTCCTACTAGTGAATGTAATGTTACACACACCCATACAATGCCCACCACCCCGTGATGTTTTTCTCACTCCTACTAGTGAATGTAATGTAACACACACCCATACAATGCGCACCACCCCGCGATGTTTTTCAGAAACCTATCCTACATTGCCACTGCATGTTCCCTGACCTCCCCATGCTAACCACCCCGCGGTGCTTTTCTCCATCCTACATTGCCACTCACTGCCTATCCTAATTCAGACCGTCCGATTCACACCACCCCGTGATGTTTTTCTCACTCCTACTAGTGAACGTAATGTAACACACAGCCATACAATGCACACCACCCCGTGATGTTTTTCTCACTCGTACTAGTGAATGTAATGTAACACACACGAATACAATGCGCACCACCCCGAGATGTTTTTCTCACTCCTACTAGTGAATGTAATGTAACACACACCCATACAAAGCGCACCACCCCGCGATGTTTTTCAGAAACCTATCCTACATTGCCACTGCATGTTCCCTGACCTCCCCATGCTGATCACACCGCGGTGCTTTTCTCCATCCTACATTGCCACTCACTGCCTATCCTAATTCAGATCCTCCGATTCACACCACCCCGTGATGATTTTCTCACTCCTACGAGTGAATGTAATGTAACACACACCCATACAATGCGCACCACCCCGCGATGTTTTTCAGAAACCTATCCTACATTGAAACTGCATGTTCCCTGAGCTCCCCATGCTCACCACCCCGCGGTGCTTTTCTCCATCCTACATTGCCACTCACTGCCTTTCCTAATTCAGACCCACCGATTCACACCACGCCGTGATGTTTTTCTCCCTCCTACTAGTGAATGTAATGTAACACACACCCATACAATGCGCACCACCCCGTGATGTTTTTCAGAAAACTATCCTACATTGCCACTGCATGTTCCCGGACCTCCACATGCTGACCACCCCGCTGTGCTTTTCTCCATCCTACATTGCCACTCACTGCCTATCCTAATTCAGACCCTCCGATTCACACCACCCCGTGATGTTTTTCTCACTCCTACTAGTGAATGTAATGTAACACACACCCATACAATGCGCACCACCCCACGATGTTTTTCAGAAACCTATCCTACATTGCCACTGCATGTTCCCTGACCTCCCCATGCTCACCAACCCGCGGTGCTTTTCTCCATCCCACATTTCCGCTCACTGCCTATCCTTATTCAGACCCTCCGATTCACACCACCCCGTGATGTTTTTCTCACTCCTACTAGTTAAAGTAATGTAACAGACACCCATACAATGCGCACCACCCCGTGATATTTTTCTCACTCCTACTAGTGAATGTAATGTAACACACACCCATACAATGCGCACCACCGCGCGATGTTTTTCGGAAACCTATCCTACATTGCAACTGCATGTTCCCTGTCCTCACCATGCTGACCACTCCGCGGTGCTTTTCTCCATCCTACATTGCCACTCACTGCCTATCCTAATTCAGACCCTCCGATTCACACAACCCCGTGATGTTTTTCTCACTCCTACTAGTGAATGTAATGTAACACACACCCATACAATGCGCACCACCCCGTGATGTTTTTCTCACTCCTACTAGTGAATGTAATGTAACACACACCCATACAATACGCACCACCCCGTGATGTTTTTCTCACTCCTACTACCGAATGGAATGTAACACACACACATACAATGCGCACCACCCCGCGATGTTTTTCAGAAACCTATCCTACATTGCCACTGCATGTTCCCTGACCTCCCCATGCTGACCACCCCGCGGTGCTCTTCTCCTTCCTACATTGCCACTCACTGTCTATCCTAATTCAGACCCTCCGATTCACACCACCCTGTGATGTTTTTCTCACTCCTACTAGTGAATGTAATGTAACACACACCCATACAATGCGCACCACACCGCGATGTTTTTCAGAAACCTATGCTACCTTGCCACTGCATGTTCCCTGACCTCCCCATGCTGACCACCCCGCGGTGCTTTTCTCCATCCTACATTGCCACTCACTGCCTATCCTAATTCAGACCCTCCGATTCACACCACCCCGTGATGTTTTTCTCACTCCTACTAGTGAATGTAATGTAACACACACCCATACTATCCGCACCACCCTGTGATGTTTTACTCACTCCTACTAGTGAATGTAATGTTACACACACCCATACAATGCGCACCACCCCGCGATGTTTTTCAGAAACCTATCCTACATTGCCACTGCATGTTCCCTGTACTCCCCAAGCTGACCACCCCGCGGTGCTTTTCTCCATCCTACATTGCCACTCACTGCCTATCCTAATTCAGACCATCCGATTCACACCACCCCGTGATGTTTTTCTCACTCCTACTAGTGAATGTAATGTAACACACACCCATACAATGCGCCCCACCCTGTGATGTTTTTCTCACTCCTACTAGTGAATGTAATGTAACACACACCCATACAATACGCACCACCCCGTGATGTTTTTCTCACTCCTACTAGTGAATGTAATGTAACACACACCCATACAATGCGCACCACCCCGCGATGTTTTTCAGAAACCTATCCTACATTGCCACTGCATGTTCCCTGACCTCCCCATGCTCACCAATCCGCGGTGCTTTTCTCCATCCCACATTGCCGCTCACCGCCTATCCTAATTCAGACCCTCCCATTCACACCACCCTGTGATGTTTTTCTCACTCCTACTAGTTAATGTAATGTAACACACACCCATACAATGCGCACCACCCCGTGATGTTTTTCTCACTCCTAATAGTGAATGTAATGTAACACACACCCATACAATGCGCACCACCCCGCGATGTTTTTCAGAAAATTATCCTACATTGCCACTGCCTATTCCCTGACCTCCCCATGCTGACCACCCCGCGGTGCTTTTCTCCATCCTACATTGCCACTCACTGCCTATCCTAATTCAGACCCTCCGATTAACACCACCCCGTGATGTTTTTCTCACTTCTACTAGTGAATATAATGTAACAAACACCCAAACAATGAGTACCACCCCGCGATGTTTTTCAGAAACCTATTCTACATTGCCACTGCATGTTCCCTGACCTCCCCATGCTGACAACCGCGCGGTGCTTTTCTCCATCCTACATTGCCACTCACTGCCTATCCTAATTCAGACCCTGATTCACACCACACCGTGATGTTTTTCTCACTCCAGTAGTGAATGTAATGTAACACACACCCATACAATGTGCACCACCCCGTGATGTTTTTCTCACTCCTACTAGTGAATGTAATGTAACACACATCCATACAATGCACACCACCAAGCGATGTTTATCAGAAACCTATCCTACATTGCCACTGCATGTTCCCTGACCTCCCCATGCTGACCACACCGCGGTGCTTTTCTCCATCCTACATTGCCACTCACTGCTTATCCTAATTCAGACCCTCCGATTCGCACCACCCCGTGATGTTTTTCTCACTCCTACTAGTGAATGTAATGTAACACACACCCATACAATGCGCTCCACCCCGTGATGTTTTTCTCACTCCTACTAGTGAGTGTCATTTAACACACACCCATAATGCGCACCACCACGCGATGTTTTTCAGAAACCTATCCTACATTGCCACTGCATGTTCCCTGACCTCCCCATGCTGACCACCCGCGGTGCTTTTCTCCATCCTACATTGCCACTCACTGCCTATCCTAATTCAGACCTTCCGATTGACACCACACCGTGATGTTTTTCACACTCCTACTAGTGAATGTAATATAACATACACCCATACAATGGGCACCACCCCATGATGTTTTTTTTCACTCGTACGAGTGAATGTAATGTAACACACACCCATACAATGCGCACCGCCCCGTGATGTTTTACTCACTCCTACTAGTGAATGTAATGTAACACACACCCATACAATGCGCACCATCCCACAATGTTTATCAGAAACCTATCCTACATTGCCACTGCATGTTCCCTGACCTCCCCATGCTGACCACCCCGCGGTGCTTTTCTCCATCCTACATTGCCACTCATGCCTATCCTAATTCAGACCCTCCGATTCACACCACCCCGTGATGTTTTTCTCACTCCTACTAGTGAATGTAATGTAACACACACCCATACAATGCGCACCACCCCGTGATGTTTTTCTCACTCCTACTAGTGAATGTAATGTAACACACACCCATACAATGCGCACCACACCGCGATGTTTTTCGGAAACCTATCCTACATTGCCTCTGCATGTTCCCTGTCCTCCCCATGCTTACCACCCCGCGGTGCTTTTCTCCATCCTACATTGCCACTCACTGCCTATCCTAATTCAGACCCTCCGATTCACACCACCCAGTGATGTTTTTCTCACTCCTACTAGTGAATGTAATGTAACACACACCCATACAATGCGCACCACACCTGATGTTTTTCAGAAACCTATGCTACCTTGCCACTGCATGTTCCCTGACCTCCCCATGCTGACCACCCCGCGGTGCTTTTCTCCATCCTACATTGCCACTCACTGCCTATCCTAATTCAGACCTTCCGATTCACACCACCCCGTGATGTTTTTCTCACTCCTACTAGTGAATGTAATGTAACACACACCCATACAATCCGCACCACCCTGTGATGTTTTTCTCACTCCTACTAGTGAATGTAATGTAACACACACCCATACAATGCGCACCATCCCGCGATGTTTTTCAGAAACCTATCCTACATTGCCACTGCATGTTCCCTGTACTCCCCATGCTGACCACCCCGCGGTGCTTTTCTCCATCCTACATTGCCACTCCCTGCCTATCCTAATTCAGACCATCCGATTCACACCACCCCATGATGTTTTTCTCACTCTTACTAGTGAATGTAATGTAACACACACCCATACAATGCGCACCACCCCGTGATGTTTTTCTCACTCCTACTAGTGAATGTAATGTAACACACACCCATACAATACGCACCACCCCGTGATGTTTTTCTCACTCCTACTAGTGAATGTAATGTAACACACACCCATACAATGCGCACCACCCCGCGATGTTTTTCAGAAACCTATCCTACATTGCCACTGCATGTTCCCTGACCTCCCCATGCTCACCAATCCGCGGTGCTTTTCTCCATCCCACATTGCCGCTCACCGCCTATCCTAATTCAGAACCTCCGATTCACACCACCCCGTGATGTTTTTCTCACTCCTACTAGTTAATGTAATGTAACACACACCCATACAATGCGCACCACCCCGTGATGTTTTTCTCACTCCTACTAGTGAATGTAATGTAACACACACCCATACAATGCGCACCACCCCGCGATGTTTTTCACAAAATTATCCTACATTGCCACTGCCTATTCCCTGACCTCCCCATGCTGACCACCCCGCGGTGCTTTTCTCCATCCTACATTGCCACTCACTGCCTATCCTAATTCAGACCCTCGGATTAACACCACCCCGTGATGTTTTTCTCACTTCTACTAGTGAATATAATGTAACAAACACCCAAACAATGAGTACCACCCCGCGATGTTTTTCAGAATCCTATTCTACATTGCCACTGCATGTTCCCTGACCTCCCCATGCTGACAACCGCGCGGTGCTTTTCTCCATCCTACATTGCCACTCACTGCCTATCCTAATTCAGACCCTGATTCACACCACACCGTGATGTTTTTCTCACTCCTACTAGTGAATGTAATGTAACACACACCCATACAATGTGCACCACCCCGTGATGTTTTTCTCACTCTTACTAGTGAATGTAATGTAACACACACCCATACAATGCGCACCACCCTACGATGTTTTTCAGAAACCTATCCTACATTGCCACTGCATGTTCCCTGAACTGCACATGCTGACCACACCGCGGTGCTTTTCTCCATCCTACATTGCCACTCACTGCCTATCCTAATTCAGACCCTCCGATTCACACCACCGCGTGATGTTTTTCTCACTCCTACTAGTGAATGTAATGTAACACACACCCATCCAATGCGCACCACCCCGTGATGATTTTCTCACTCCTACTAGTGGATGTAATGTAACAAACACCCATACAATGCGCAACACCCCGTGATGTTTTTCTCACTCCTACTAGTGAATGTAATGTAACACACATCCATACAATGCACACCACCCCGCGATGTTTTTCAGAAACCTATCCTACATTGCCACTGCATGTTCCCTGACCTCCCCATGCTGACCACACCGCGGTGCTTTTCTCCATCCTACATTGCCACTCACTGCTTATCCTAATTCAGACCCTCCGATTCGCACCACCCCGTGATGTTTTTCTCACTCCTACTAGTGAATGTAATGTAACACACACCCATACAATGCGCTCCACCCCGAGATGTTTTTCTCACTCCTACTAGTGAGTGTCATTTAACACACACCAATAATGCGCACCACCACGCGATGTTTTTCAGAAACCTATCCTACATTGCCACTGCATGTTCCCTGACCTCCCCATGCTGACCACCCCGCGGTGCTTTTCTCCATCCTACATTGCCACTCACTGCCTATCCTAATTCAGACCTTCCGATTCACACCACACCGTGATGTTTTTCACACTCCTACTAGTGAATGTAATATAACATACACCCATACAATGGGCACCACCCCATGATGTTTTTTTTCACTCGTACTAGTGAATGTAATGTAACACACACCCATGCAATGTGCACCGCCCCGTGATGTTTTTCTCACTCCTACTAGTGAATGTAATGTAACACACACCCATACAATGCGCACCATCCCACGATGTTTATCAGAAACCTATCCTACATTGCCACTGCATGTTCCCTGACCTCCCCATGCTGACCACCCCGCGGTGCTTTTCTCCATCCTACATTGCCACTCATGCCTATCCTAATTCAGACCCTCCGATTCACACCACCCCGTGATGTTTTGCTCACACCTACTAGTGAATGTAATGTAACACACACCCATACAATGCCCACCACCCCGTGATGTTTTTCTCACTCCTACTAGTGAATGTAATGTAACACACACCCATACAATGCCCACCACCCCGTGATGTTTTTCTCACTCCTACTAGTGAACGTAATGTAACACACAGCCATACAATGCTCACCACCCCGTGATGTTTTTCTCACTCGTACTAGTGAATGTAATGTAACACACACCAATACAATGCGCACCACCCCGATATGTTTTTCTCACTCCTACTAGTGAATGTAATGTAACACACACCCATACAAAGCGCACCACCCCGCGATGTTTTTCAGAAACCTATCCTACATTGCCACTGCATGTTCCCTGACCTCCCCATGCTGACCACCCCGCGGTGCTTTTCTCCATCCTACATTGCCACTCATGCCTATCCTAATTCAGACCCTCCGATTCACACCACCCCGTGATGTTTTGTTCACTCCTACTAGTGAATGTAATGTTACACACACCCATACAATGCCCACCACCCCGTGTTGTTTTTCTCACTCCTACTAGTGAATGTAATGTAACACACACCCATACAATGCGCACCACCCCGCGATGTTTTTCAGAAACCTATCCTACATTGCCACTGCATGTTCCCTGACCTCCCCATGCTAACCACCCCGCGGTGCTTTTCTCCATCCTACATTGCCACTCACTGCCTATCCTAATTCAGACCGTCCGATTCACACCACCCCGTGATGTTTTTCTCACTCCTACTAGTGAACGTAATGTAACACACAGCCATACAATGCACACCACCCCGTGATGTTTTTCTCACTCGTACTAGTGAATGTAATGTAACACACACGAATACAATGCGCACCACCCCGAGATGTTTTTCTCACTCCTACTAGTGAATGTAATGTAACACACACCCATACAATGCGCACCACCCCGCGATGTTTTTCAGAAACCTATCCTACATTGCCACTGCATGTTCCCTGACCTCCCCATGCTGATCACACCGCGGTGCTTTTCTCCGTCCTACATTGCCACTCACTGCCTATCCTAATTCAGATCCTCCGATTCACACCACCCCGTGATGTTTTTCTCACTCCTACGAGTGAATGTAATGTAACACACACCCATACAATGCGCACCACCCCGCGATGTTTTTCAGAAACCTATCCTGCATTGAAACTGCATGTTCCCTGAGCTCCCCATGCTCACCACGCCGCGGTGCTTTTCTCCATCCTACATTGCCACTCACTGCCTATCCTAATTCAGACCCACCGATTCACACCACGCCGTGATGTTTTTCTCCCTCCTACTAGTGAATGTAATGTAACACACACCCATACAATGCGCACCACCCCGTGATGTTTTTTAGAAAACTATCCTATATTGCCACTGCATGTTCCCGGACCTCCACATGCTGACCACCCCGCTGTGCTTTTCTCCATCCTACATTGCCACTCACTGCCTATCCTAATTCAGACCCTCCGATTCACACCACCCCGTGATGTTTTTCTCACTCCTACTAGTGAATGTAATGTAACACACACCCATACAATGCGCACCACCCCACGATGTTTTTCAGAAACCTATCCTACATTGCCACTGCATGTTCCCTGACCTCCCCATGCTGACAACCCCGCGGTGCTTTTCTCCATCCCACATTTCCGCTCACTGCCTATCCTTATTCAGACCCTCCGATTCACACCACCCCGTGATGTTTTTCTCACTCCTACTAGTGAATGTAATGTAACACACACCCATACAATGCGCACCACCCCGCGATGTTTTTCAGAAAATTATCCTACATTGCCACTGCCTATTCCCTGACCTCCCCATGCTGACCACCCCGCGGTGCTTTTCTCCATCCTACATTGCCACTCACTGCCTATCCTAATTCAGACCCTCCGATTAACACCACCCCGTGATGTTTTTCTCACTTCTACTAGTGAATATAATGTAACAAACACCCAAACAATGAGTACCACCCCGCGATGTTTTTCAGAAACCTATTCTACATTGCCACTGCATGTTCCCTGACCTCCCCATGCTGACAACCGCGCGGTGCTTTTCTCCATCCTACATTGCCACTCACTGCCTATCCTAATTCAGACCCTGATTCACACCACACCGTGATGTTTTTCTCACTCCAGTAGTGAATGTAATGTAACACACACCCATACAATGTGCACCACCCCGTGATGTTTTTCTCACTCCTACTAGTGAATGTAATGTAACACACATCCATACAATGCACACCACCAAGCGATGTTTATCAGAAACCTATCCTACATTGCCACTGCATGTTCCCTGACCTCCCCATGCTGACCACACCGCGGTGCTTTTCTCCATCCTACATTGCCACTCACTGCTTATCCTAATTCAGACCCTCCGATTCGCACCACCCCGTGATGTTTTTCTCACTCCTACTAGTGAATGTAATGTAACACACACCCATACAATGCGCTCCACCCCGTGATGTTTTTCTCACTCCTACTAGTGAGTGTCATTTAACACACACCCATAATGCGCACCACCACGCGATGTTTTTCAGAAACCTATCCTACATTGCCACTGCATGTTCCCTGACCTCCCCATGCTGACCACCCGCGGTGCTTTTCTCCATCCTACATTGCCACTCACTGCCTATCCTAATTCAGACCTTCCGATTGACACCACACCGTGATGTTTTTCACACTCCTACTAGTGAATGTAATATAACATACACCCATACAATGGGCACCACCCCATGATGTTTTTTTTCACTCGTACGAGTGAATGTAATGTAACACACACCCATACAATGCGCACCGCCCCGTGATGTTTTACTCACTCCTACTAGTGAATGTAATGTAACACACACCCATACAATGCGCACCATCCCACAATGTTTATCAGAAACCTATCCTACATTGCCACTGCATGTTCCCTGACCTCCCCATGCTGACCACCCCGCGGTGCTTTTCTCCATCCTACATTGCCACTCATGCCTATCCTAATTCAGACCCTCCGATTCACACCACCCCGTGATGTTTTTCTCACTCCTACTAGTGAATGTAATGTAACACACACCCATACAATGCGCACCACCCCGTGATGTTTTTCTCACTCCTACTAGTGAATGTAATGTAACACACACCCATACAATGCGCACCACACCGCGATGTTTTTCGGAAACCTATCCTACATTGCCTCTGCATGTTCCCTGTCCTCCCCATGCTTACCACCCCGCGGTGCTTTTCTCCATCCTACATTGCCACTCACTGCCTATCCTAATTCAGACCCTCCGATTCACACCACCCCGTGATGTTTTTCTCACTCCTACTAGTGAATGTAATGTAACACACACCCATACAATGCGCACCACACCGCGATGTTTTTCAGAAACCTATGCTACCTTGCCACTGCATGTTCCCTGACCTCCCCATGCTGACCACCCCGCGGTGCTTTTCTCCATCCTACATTGCCACTCACTGCCTATCCTAATTCAGACCTTCCGATTCACACCACCCCGTGATGTTTTTCTCACTCCTACTAGTGAATGTAATGTAACACACACCCATACAATCCGCACCACCCTGTGATGTTTTTCTCACTCCTACTAGTGAATGTAATGTAACACACACCCATACAATGCGCACCATCCCGCGATGTTTTTCAGAAACCTATCCTACATTGCCACTGCATGTTCCCTGTACTCCCCATGCTGACCACCCCGCGGTGCTTTTCTCCATCCTACATTGCCACTCCCTGCCTATCCTAATTCAGACCATCCGATTCACACCACCCCGTGATGTTTTTCTCACTCTTACTAGTGAATGTAATGTAACACACACCCATACAATGCGCACCACCCCGTGATGTTTTTCTCACTCCTACTAGTGAATGTAATGTAACACACACCCATACAATACGCACCACCCCGTGATGTTTTTCTCACTCCTACTAGTGAATGTAATGTAACACACACCCATACAATGCGCACCACCCCGCGATGTTTTTCAGAAACCTATCCTACATTGCCACTGCATGTTCCCTGACCTCCCCATGCTCACCAATCCGCAGTGCTTTTCTCCATCCCACATTGCCGCTCACCGCCTATCCTAATTCAGAACCTCCGATTCACACCACCCCGTGATGTTTTTCTCACTCCTACTAGTTAATGTAATGTAACACACACCCATACAATGCGCACCACCCCGTGATGTTTTTCTCACTCCTACTAGTGAATGTAATGTAACACACACCCATACAATGCGCACCACCCCGCGATGTTTTTCACAAAATTATCCTACATTGCCACTGCCTATTCCCTGACCTCCCCATGCTGACCACCCCGCGGTGCTTTTCTCCATCCTACATTGCCACTCACTGCCTATCCTAATTCAGACCCTGGGATTAACACCACCCCGTGATGTTTTTCTCACTTCTACTAGTGAATATAATGTAACAAACACCCAAACAATGAGTACCACCCCGCGATGTTTTTCAGAATCCTATTCTACATTGCCACTGCATGTTCCCTGACCTCCCCATGCTGACAACCGCGCGGTGCTTTTCTCCATCCTACATTGCCACTCACTGCCTATCCTAATTCAGACCCTGATTCACACCACACCGTGATGTTTTTCTCACTCCTACTAGTGAATGTAATGTAACACACACCCATACAATGTGCACCACCCCGTGATGTTTTTCTCACTCTTACTAGTGAATGTAATGTAACACACACCCATACAATGCGCACCACCCTACGATGTTTTTCAGAAACCTATCCTACATTGCCACTGCATGTTCCCTGAACTGCACATGCTGACCACACCGCGGTGCTTTTCTCCATCCTACATTGCCACTCACTGCCTATCCTAATTCAGACCCTCCGATTCACACCACCGCGTGATGTTTTTCTCACTCCTACTAGTGAATGTAATGTAACACACACCCATCCAATGCGCACCACCCCGTGATGATTTTCTCACTCCTACTAGTGGATGTAATGTAACAAACACCCATACAATGCGCAACACCCCGTGATGTTTTTCTCACTCCTACTAGTGAATGTAATGTAACACACATCCATACAATGCACACCACCCCGCGATGTTTTTCAGAAACCTATCCTACATTGCCACTGCATGTTCCCTGACCTCCCCATGCTGACCACACCGCGGTGCTTTTCTCCATCCTACATTGCCACTCACTGCTTATCCTAATTCAGACCCTCCGATTCGCACCACCCCGTGATGTTTTTCTCACTCCTACTAGTGAATGTAATGTAACACACACCCATACAATGCGCTCCACCCCGAGATGTTTTTCTCACTCCTACTAGTGAGTGTCATTTAACACACACCAATAATGCGCACCACCACGCGATGTTTTTCAGAAACCTATCCTACATTGCCACTGCATGTTCCCTGACCTCCCCATGCTGACCACCCCGCGGTGCTTTTCTCCATCCTACATTGCCACTCACTGCCTATCCTAATTCAGGCCTTCCGATTCACACCACACCGTGATGTTTTTCACACTCCTACTAGTGAATGTAATATAACATACACCCATACAATGGGCACCACCCCATGATGTTTTTTTTCACTCGTACTAGTGAATGTAATGTAACACACACCCATGCAATGTGCACCGCCCCGTGATGTTTTTCTCACTCCTACTAGTGAATGTAATGTAACACACACCCATACAATGCGCACCATCCCACGATGTTTATCAGAAACCTATCCTACATTGCCACTGCATGTTCCCTGACCTCCCCATGCTGACCACCCCGCGGTGCTTTTCTCCATCCTACATTGCCACTCATGCCTATCCTAATTCAGACCCTCCGATTCACACCACCCCGTGATGTTTTGCTCACACCTACTAGTGAATGTAATGTAACACACACCCATACAATGCCCACCACCCCGTGATGTTTTTCTCACTCCTACTAGTGAATGTAATGTAACACACACCCATACAATGCCCACCACCCCGTGATGTTTTTCTCACTCCTACTAGTGAACGTAATGTAACACACAGCCATACAATGCTCACCACCCCGTGATGTTTTTCTCACTCGTACTAGTGAATGTAATGTAACACACACCAATACAATGCGCACCACCCCGATATGTTTTTCTCACTCCTACTAGTGAATGTAATGTAACACACACCCATACAAAGCGCACCACCCCGCGATGTTTTTCAGAAACCTATCCTACATTGCCACTGCATGTTCCCTGACCTCCCCATGCTGACCACCCCGCGGTGCTTTTCTCCATCCTACATTGCCACTCATGCCTATCCTAATTCAGACCCTCCGATTCACACCACCCCGTGATGTTTTGTTCACTCCTACTAGTGAATGTAATGTTACACACACCCATACAATGCCCACCACCCCGTGTTGTTTTTCTCACTCCTACTAGTGAATGTAATGTAACACACACCCATACAATGCGCACCACCCCGCGATGTTTTTCAGAAACCTATCCTACATTGCCACTGCATGTTCCCTGACCTCCCCATGCTAACCACCCCGCGGTGCTTTTCTCCATCCTACATTGCCACTCACTGCCTATCCTAATTCAGACCGTCCGATTCACACCACCCCGTGATGTTTTTCTCACTCCTACTAGTGAACGTAATGTAACACACAGCCATACAATGCACACCACCCCGTGATGTTTTTCTCACTCGTACTAGTGAATGTAATGTAACACACACGAATACAATGCGCACCACCCCGAGATGTTTTTCTCACTCCTACTAGTGAATGTAATGTAACACACACCCATACAATGCGCACCACCCCGCGATGTTTTTCAGAAACCTATCCTACATTGCCACTGCATGTTCCCTGACCTCCCCATGCTGATCACACCGCGGTGCTTTTCTCCGTCCTACATTGCCACTCACTGCCTATCCTAATTCAGATCCTCCGATTCACACCACCCCGTGATGTTTTTCTCACTCCTACGAGTGAATGTAATGTAACACACACCCATACAATGCGCACCACCCCGCGATGTTTTTCAGAAACCTATCCTACATTGAAACTGCATGTTCCCTGAGCTCCCCATGCTCACCACGCCGCGGTGCTTTTCTCCATCCTACATTGCCACTCACTGCCTATCCTAATTCAGACCCACCGATTCACACCACGCCGTGATGTTTTTCTCCCTCCTACTAGTGAATGTAATGTAACACACACCCATACAATGCGCACCACCCCGTGATGTTTTTTAGAAAACTATCCTATATTGCCACTGCATGTTCCCGGACCTCCACATGCTGACCACCCCGCTGTGCTTTTCTCCATCCTACATTGCCACTCACTGCCTATCCTAATTCAGACCCTCCGATTCACACCACCCCGTGATGTTTTTCTCACTCCTACTAGTGAATGTAATGTAACACACACCCATACAATGCGCACCACCCCACGATGTTTTTCAGAAACCTATCCTACATTGCCACTGCATGTTCCCTGACCTCCCCATGCTGACAACCCCGCGGTGCTTTTCTCCATCCCACATTTCCGCTCACTGCCTATCCTTATTCAGACCATCCGATTCACACCACCCCGTGATGTTTTTCTCACTCCTACTAGTGAATGTAATGTAACACACACCCATACAATACGCACCACCCCGTGATGTTTTTCTCACTCCTACTAGCGAATGGAATGTAACACACACACATACAATGCGCACCACCCCGCGATGTTTTTCAGAAACCTATCCTACATTGCCACTGCATGTTCCCTGACCTCCCCATGCTGACCACCCCGCGGTGCTCTTCTCCTTCCTACATTGCCACTCACTGTCTATCCTAATTCAGACCCTCCGATTCACACCACCCCGTGATGTTTTTCTCACTCCTACTAGTGAATGTAATGTAACACACACCCATACAATGCGCACCACACCGCGATGTTTTTCAGAAACCTATGCTACCTTGCCCCTGCATGTTCCCTGACCTCCCCATGCTGACCACCCCGCGGTGCTTTTCTCCATCCTACATTGCCACTCATTGCCTATCCTAATTCAGACCCTCCGATTCACACCACCCCGTGATGTTTTTCTCACTCCTACTAGTGAATGTAATGTAACACACACCCATACAATCCGCACCACCCTGTGATGTTTTACTCACTCCTACTAGTGAATGTAATGTTACACACACCCATACAATGCGCACCACCCCGCGATGTTTTTCAGAAACCTATCCTACATTGCCACTGCATGTTCCCTGTACTCCCCATGCTGACCACCCGGTGGTGCTTTTCTCCATCCTACATTGCCACTCACTGCCTATCCTAATTCAGACCATCCGATTCACACCACCCCGTGATGTTTTTCTCACTCCTACTAGTGAATGTAATGTAACACACACCCATACAATGCGCCCCACCCTGTGATGTTTTTCTCACTCCTACTAGTGAATGTAATGTAACACACACCCATACAATACGCACCACCCCGTGATGTTTTTCTCACTCCTACTAGTGAATGTAATGTAACACACACCCATACAATGCGCACCACCCCGCGATGTTTTTCAGAAACCTATCCTACATTGCCACTGCATGTTTCCTGACCTCCCCATGCTCACCAATCCGCGGTGCTTTTCTCCATCCCACATTGCCGCTCACCGCCTATCCTAATTCAGACCCTCCGATTCACACCACCCTGTGATGTTTTTCTCACTCCTACTAGTTAATGTAATGTAACACACACCCATACAATGCGCACCACCCCGTGATGTTTTTCTCACTCCTACTAGTGAATGTAATGTAACACACACCCATACAATGCGCACCACCCCGTGATGTTTTTCTCACTCCTACTAGTGAATGTAATGTAACACACACCCATACAATGCGCACCACCCCGTGATGTTTTTCTCACTCCTACTAGTGAATGTAATGTAACACACACCCATACAATGCGCACCACCCCGCGATGTTTTTCAGAAAATTATCCTACATTGCCACTGCCTATTCCCTGACCTCCCCATGCTGACCACCCCGCGGTGCTTTTCTCCATCCTACATTGCCACTCACTGCCTATCCTAATTCAGACCCTCCGATTAACACCACCCCGTGATGTTTTTCTCACTTCTACTAGTGAATATAATGTAACAAACACCCAAACAATGAGTACCACCCCGCGATGTTTTTCAGAAACCTATTCTACATTGCCACTGCATGTTCCCTGACCTCCCCATGCTGACAACTGCGCGGTGCTTTTCTCCATCCTACATTGCCACTCACTGCCTATCCTAATTCAGACCCTGATTCACACCACACCGTGATGTTTTTCTCACTCCAGTAGTGAATGTAATGTAACACACACCCACACAATGTGCACCACCCCGCGATGTTTTTCAGAAAATTATCCTACATTGCCACTGCCTGTTCCCTGACCTCCCCATGCTGACCACCCTGCGGTGCTTTTCTCCATCCTAAATTGCCACTCACTGCCTATCCTAATTCAGACCCTACGATTCACACCACCCCGTGATGTTTTTCTCACTCCTACTAGTGAATGTAATGTAACACACACCCATACAATGCGCACCACCCCGCGATGTTTTTCAGAAACCTATCCTACATTGCCACTGCATGTTCCTGACCTCCCCATGCTGACCACCCCGCGGTGCTTTTCTCCATCCTACATTGCCACTCACTGCCTATCCTAATTCAGACCCACCGATTCACACCATGCCGTGATGTTTTTCTCCCTCCTACTAGTGAATGTAATGTAACACACACCCATACAATGCGCACCACCCCGTGATGTTTTTCAGAAAACTATCCTACATTGCCACTGCATGTTCCCGGACCTCCACATGCTGACTACCCCGCTGTGCTTTTCTCCATCCTACATTGCCACTCACTGCCTATCCTAATTCAGACCCTCCGATTCACACCACCCCGTGATGTTTTTCTCACTCCTACTAGTGAATGTAATGTAACACACACCCATACAATGCGCACCACCCCGTGATGTTTTTCTCACTCCTTCTAGTGAATGTAATGTAACACAAACCCATACAATACGCACCACCCCGTGATGTTTTTCTCACTCCTACTAGCGAATGGAATGTAACACACACACATACAATGCGCACCACCCCGCGATGTTTTTCAGAAACCTATCCTACATTGCCACTGCATGTTCCCTGACCTCCCCATGCTGACGACCCCACGGTGCTTTTCTCCATTCTACATTGCCACTCACTGCCTATACTAATTCAGACCCTCCGATTCACACCACCCCGTGATGTTTTTCTCACTCCTACTAGTGAATGTAATGTAACACACACCCATACAATGCGCACCACCCCGTGATGTTTTTCTCACTCCTACTAGTGAATGTAATGTAACACACACCCATACAATGCGCACCACACCGCGATGTTTTTCGGAAACCTATCCTACATTGCCTCTGCATGTTCCCTGTCCTCCCCATGCTTACCACCCCGCGGTGCTTTTCTCCATCCTACATTGCCACTCACTGCCTATCCTAATTCAGACCCTCCGATTCACACCACCCCGTGATGTTTTTCTCACTCCTACTAGTGAATGTAATGTAACACACACCCATACAATGCGCACCACACCGCGATGTTTTTCAGAAACCTATGCTACCTTGCCACTGCATGTTCCCTGACCTCCCCATGCTGACCACCCCGCGGTGCTTTTCTCCATCCTACATTGCCACTCACTGCCTATCCTAATTCAGACCCTCCGATTCACACCACCCCGTGATGTTTTTCTCACTCCTACTAGTGAATGTAATGTAACACACACCCATACAATCCGCACCACCCTGTGATGTTTTTCTCACTCCTACTAGTGAATGTAATGTAACACACACCCATACAATGCGCACCACCCCGCGATGTTTTTCAGAAACCTATCCTACATTGCCACTGCATGTTCCCTGTACTCCCCATGCTGACCACCCCGCGGTGCTTTTCTCCATCCTACATTGCCACTCACTGCCTATCCTAATTCAGACCCACCGATTCACACCACGCCGTGATGTTTTTCTCCCTCCTACTAGTGAATGTAATGTAACACACACCCATACAATGCGCACCACCCCGTGATGTTTTTTAGAAAACTATCCTATATTGCCACTGCATGTTCCCGGACCTCCACATGCTGACCACCCCGCTGTGCTTTTCTCCATCCTACATTGCCACTCACTGCCTATCCTAATTCAGACCCTCCGATTCACACCACCCCGTGATGTTTTTCTCACTCCTACTAGTGAATGTAATGTAACACACACCCATACAATGCGCACCACCCCACGATGTTTTTCAGAAACCTATCCTACATTGCCACTGCATGTTCCCTGACCTCCCCATGCTGACAACCCCGCGGTGCTTTTCTCCATCCCACATTTCCGCTCACTGCCTATCCTTATTCAGACCCTCCGATTCACACCACCCCGTGATGTTTTTCTCACTCCTACTAGTGAATGTAATGTAACACACACCCATACAATACGCACCACCCCGTGATGTTTTTCTCACTCCTACTAGCGAATGGAATGTAACACACACACATACAATGCGCACCACCCCGCGATGTTTTTCAGAAACCTATCCTACATTGCCACTGCATGTTCCCTGACCTCCCCATGCTGACCACCCCGCGGTGCTCTTCTCCTTCCTACATTGCCACTCACTGTCTATCCTAATTCAGACCCTCCGATTCACACCACCCCGTGATGTTTTTCTCACTCCTACTAGTGAATGTAATGTAACACACACCCATACAATGCGCACCACACCGCGATGTTTTTCAGAAACCTATGCTACCTTGCCCCTGCATGTTCCCTGACCTCCCCATGCTGACCACCCCGCGGTGCTTTTCTCCATCCTACATTGCCACTCATTGCCTATCCTAATTCAGACCCTCCGATTCACACCACCCCGTGATGTTTTTCTCACTCCTACTAGTGAATGTAATGTAACACACACCCATACAATCCGCACCACCCTGTGATGTTTTACTCACTCCTACTAGTGAATGTAATGTTACACACACCCATACAATGCGCACCACCCCGCGATGTTTTTCAGAAACCTATCCTACATTGCCACTGCATGTTCCCTGTACTCCCCATGCTGACCACCCGGCGGTGCTTTTCTCCATCCTACATTGCCACTCACTGCCTATCCTAATTCAGACCATCCGATTCACACCACCCCGTGATGTTTTTCTCACTCCTACTAGTGAATGTAATGTAACACACACCCATACAATGCGCCCCACCCTGTGATGTTTTTCTCACTCCTACTAGTGAATGTAATGTAACACACACCCATACAATACGCACCACCCCGTGATGTTTTTCTCACTCCTACTAGTGAATGTAATGTAACACACACCCATACAATGCGCACCACCCCGCGATGTTTTTCAGAAACCTATCCTACATTGCCACTGCATGTTTCCTGACCTCCCCATGCTCACCAATCCGCGGTGCTTTTCTCCATCCCACATTGCCGCTCACCGCCTATCCTAATTCAGACCCTCCGATTCACACCACCCTGTGATGTTTTTCTCACTCCTACTAGTTAATGTAATGTAACACACACCCATACAATGCGCACCACCCCGTGATGTTTTTCTCACTCCTACTAGTGAATGTAATGTAACACACACCCATACAATGCGCACCACCCCGCGATGTTTTTCAGAAAATTATCCTACATTGCCACTGCCTATTCCCTGACCTCCCCATGTTGACCACCCCGCGGTGCTTTTCTCCATCCTACATTGCCACTCACTGCCTATCCTAATTCAGACCCTCCGATTAACACCACCCCGTGATGTTTTTCTCACTTCTACTAGTGAATATAATGTAACAAACACCCAAACAATGAGTACCACCCCGCGATGTTTTTCAGAAACCTATTCTACATTGCCACTGCATGTTCCCTGACCTCCCCATGCTGACAACCGCGCGGTGCTTTTCTCCATCCTACATTGCCACTCACTGCCTATCCTAATTCAGACCCTGATTCACACCACACCGTGATGTTTTTCTCACTCCTACTAGTGAATGTAATGTAACACACACCCATACAATGTGCACCACCCCGTGATGTTTTTCTCACTCCTACTAGTGAATGTAATGTAACACACATCCATACAATGCACACCACCAAGCGATGTTTTTCAGAAACCTATCCTACATTGCCACTGCATGTTCCCTGACCTCCCCATGCTGACCACACCGCGGTGCTTTTCTCCATCCTACATTGCCACTCACTGCTTATCCTAATTCAGACCCTCCGATTCGCACCACCCCGTGATGTTTTTCTCACTCCTACTAGTGAATGTAATGTAACACACACCCATACAATGGGCACCACCCCATGATGTTTTTTTTCACTCGTACGAGTGAATGTAATGTAACACACACCCATACAATGCGCACCGCCCCGTGATGTTTTACTCACTCCTACTAGTGAATGTAATGTAACACACACCCATACAATGCGCACCATCCCACGATGTTTATCAGAAACCTATCCTACATTGCCACTGCATGTTCCCTGACCTCCCCATGCTGACCACCCCGCGGTGCTTTTCTCCATCCTACATTGCCACTCATGCCTATCCTAATTCAGACCCTCCGATTCACACCACCCCGTGATGTTTTTCTCACTTCTACTAGTGAATATAATGTAACAAACACCCAAACAATGAGTACCACCCCGCGATGTTTTTCAGAAACCTATTCTACATTTCCACTGCATGTTCCCTGACCTCCCCATGCAGACAACCGCGCGGTGCTTTTCTCCATCCTACATTGCCACTCACTGCCTATCCTAATTCAGACCCTGATTCACACCACGCCGTGATGTTTTTCTCACTCCTACTAGTGAATGTAATGTAACACACACCCATACAATGTGCACCACCCCGTGATGTTTTTCTCACTCCTACTAGTGAATGTAATGTAACACACACCCATACAATGCGCACCATCCCGCGATGTTTTTCAGAAACCTATCCTACATTGCCACGGCATGTTCCCTGACCTCCCCATGCTGACCACCCCGCGGTGCTTTTCTCCATCCTACATTGCCACTCACTGCCTATCCTAATTCAGACACTCCGATTCACACCACCACGTGATGTTTTTCTCACTCCTACTAGTGAATGTAATGTAACGCACACCTATCCAATGCGCACCACCCCGTGATGATTTTCTCACTCCTACTAGTGGATGTAATGTAACACACACCCATACAATGTGCACCACCCCGTGATGTTTTTCTCACTCCTACTATTGAATGTAATGTAACACACATCCATACAATGCACACGACCCCGTGATGTTTTTCAGAAACCTATCCTACATTGCCACTGCTTGCTCCCTGACCTCCCCATGCTGACCACACCGCGGTGCTTTTCTCCATCCTACATTGCCACTCACTGCTTATCCTTATTCAGACCCTCCGATTCACACCACCCCGTGATGTTTTTCTCACTCCTACTAGTGAATGTAATGTAACACACACCCATACAATGCACACCACCCCGCGATGTTTTTCGGAAACCTATCCTACATTGCCACTGCATGTTCCCTGTCCTCCCCATACTGACCACCCCGCGGTGCTTTTCTCCATCCTACATTGCCACTCACTGCCTATCCTAATTCAGACCCTCCGATTCACACCACCCCGTGATGTTTTTCTCACTCCTACTAGTGAATGTAATGTAACACACACCCATACAATGCGCACCACTCCGTGATGTTTTTCTCACTCCTACTAGTGAATGTAATGTAACATACACCCATACAATACGCACCACCCCGTGATGTTTTTCTCAATCCTACTAGTGAATGTAATGTAACACACACCCACACAATGTGCACCACCCCGCGATGTTTTTCAGAAAATTATCCTACATTGCCACTGCCTGTTCCCTGACCTCCCCATGCTGACCACCCTGCGGTGCTTTTCTCCATCCTAAATTGCCACTCACTGCCTATCCTAATTCAGACCCTACGATTCACACCACCCCGTGATGTTTTTCTCACTCCTAATAGTGAATGTAATGTAACACACACCCATACAATGCGCACCACCCCGCGATGTTTTTCAGAAACCTATCCTACATTGCCACTGCATGTTCCCTGACCTCCCCATGCTGACCACCCCGCGGTGCTTTTCTCCATCCTACATTGCCACTCACTGCCTATCCTAATTCAGACCCACCTATTCACACCATGCCGTGATGTTTTTCTCCCTCCTACTAGTGAATGTAATGTAACACACACCCATACAATGCGCACCACCCCGTGATGTTTTTCAGAAAACTATCCTACATTGCCACTGCATGTTCCCGGACCTCCACATGCTGACCACCCCGCTGTGCTTTTCTCCATCATACATTGCCACTCACTGCCTATCCTAATTCAGACCCTCCGATTCACACCACCCCGTGATGTTTTTCTCACTCAAACTAGTGAATGTAATGTAACACACACCCATACAATGCGCACCACCCCGTGATGTTTTTCTCACTCCTACTAGTGAATGTAATGTAACACACACCCATACAATACGCACCACCCCGTGATGTTTTTCTCACTCCTACTAGCGAATGGAATGTAACACACACACATACAATGCGCACCACCCCGCGATGTTTTTCAGAAACCTATCCTACATTGCCACTGCATGTTCCCTGACCTCCCCATGCTGACCACCCCACGGTGCTTTTCTCCATTCTACATTGCCACTCACTGCCTATACTAATTCAGAACCTCCGATTCACACCACCCTGTGATGTTTTTCTCACTCCTACTAGTGAATGTAATGTAACACACACCCATACAATGCGCACCACCCCGTGATGTTTTTCTCACTCCTACTAGTGAATGTAATGTAACACACACCCATACAATGCGCACCACACCGCGATGTTTTTCGGAAACCTATCCTACATTGCCTCTGCATGTTCCCTGTCCTCCCCATTCTTACCACCCCGCGGTGCTTTTCTCCATCCTACATTGCCACTCACTGCCTATCCTAATTCAGACCCTCCGATTCACACCACCCCGTGATGTTTTTCTCACTCCTACTAGTGAATGTAATGTAACACACACCCATACAATGCGCACCACACCGCGATGTTTTTCAGAAACCTATGCTACCTTGCCACTGCATGTTCCCTGACCTCCCCATGCAGACAACCGCGCGGTGCTTTTCTCCATCCTACATTGCCACTCACTGCCTATCCTAATTCAGACCCTGATTCACACCATACCGTGATGTTTTTCTCACTGCTACTAGTGAATGTAATGTAACACACACCCATACAATGTGCACCACCCCGTGATGTTTTTCTCACTCTTACTAGTGAATGTAATGTAACACACACCCATACAATGCGCACCACCCTACGATGTTTTTCAGAAACCTATCCTACATTGCCACTGCATGTTCCCTGACCTCCCCATGCTGACCACCCCGCGGTGCTTTTCTCCATCCTACATTGCCACTCACTGCTTATCCTAATTCAGACCCTCCGATTCGCACCACCCCGTGATGTTTTTCTCACTCCTACTAGTGAGTGTCATTTAACACACACCAATAATGCGCACCACCACGCGATGTTTTTCAGAAACCTATCCTACATTGCCACTGCATGTTCCCTGACCTCCCCATGCTGACCACCCCGCGGTGCTTTTCTCCATCCTACATTGCCACTCACTGCCTATCCTAATTCAGACCTTCCGATTCACACCACACCGTGATGTTTTTTACACTCCTACTAGTGAATGTAATATAACATACACCCATACAATGGGCACCACCCCATGATGTTTTTTTTCACTCGTACTAGTGAATGTAATGTAACACACACCCATGCAATGCGCACCGCCCCGTGATGTTTTTCTCACTCCTACTAGTGAATGTAATGTAACACACACCCATACAATGCGCACCATCCCACGATGTTTATCAGAAACCTATCCTACATTGCCACTGCATGTTCCCTGACCTCCCCATGCTGACCACCCCGCGGTGCTTTTCTCCATCCTACATTGCCACTCATGCCTATCCTAATTCAGACCCTCCGATTCACAACACCCCGTGATGTTTTGCTCACACCTACTAGTGAATGTAATGTAACACACACCCATACAATGCCCACCACCCCGTGATGTTTTTCTCACTCCTACTAGTGAACGTAATGTAACACACAGCCATACAATGCTCACCAACCCGTGATGTTTTTCTCACTCGAACTAGTGAATGTAATGTAACACACACCAATACAATGCGCACCACCCCGATATGTTTTTCTCACTCCTACTAGTGAATGTAATGTAACACACACCCATACAAAGCGCACCACCCCGCGATGTTTTTCAGAAACCTATCCTACATTGCCACTGCATGTTCCCTGACCTCCCCATGCTGACCACCCCGCGGTGCTTTTCTCCATCCTACATTGCCACTCATGCCTATCCTAATTCAGACCCTCCGATTCACACCACCCCGTGATGTTTTTCTCACTCCTACTAGTGAATGTAATGTTACACACACCCATACAATGCCCACCACCCCGTGATGTTTTTCTCACTCCTACTAGTGAATGTAATGTAACACACACCCATACAATGCGCACCACCCCGCGATGTTTTTCAGAAACCTATCCTACATTGCCACTGCATGTTCCCTGACCTCCCCGTGCTGACCACCCCGCGGTGCTTTTCTCCATCCTACATTGCCACTCACTGCCTATCCTAATTGAGACCGTCCGATTCACACCACCCCGTGATGTTTTTCTCACTCCTACTAGTGAACGTAATGTAACACACAGCCATACAATGCACACCACCCCGTGATGTTTTTCTCACTCGTACTAGTGAATGTAATGTAACACACACGAATACAATGCGCACCACCCCGAGATGTTTTTCTCACTCCTACTAGTGAATGTAATGTAACACACACCCATACAAAGCGCACCACCCCGCGATGTTTTTCAGAAACCTATCCTACATTGCCACTGCATGTTCCCTGACCTCCCCATGCTGATCACACCGCGGTGCTTTTCTCCATCCTACATTGCCACTCACTGCCTATCCTAATTCAGATCCTCCGATTCACACCACCCCGTGATGTTTTTCTCACGCCTACGAGTGAATGTAATGTAACACACACCCATACAATGCGCACCACCCCGCGATGTTTTTCAGAAACCTATCCTACATTGAAACTGCATGTTCCCTGAGCTCCCCATGCTCACCACCCCGCGGTGCTTTTCTCCATCCTACATTGCCACTCACTGCCTATCCTAATTCAGACCCACCGATTCACACCACGCCGTGATGTTTTTCTCCCTCCTACTAGTGAATGTAATGTAACACACACCCATACAATGCGCACCACCCCGTGATGTTTTTCAGAAAACTATCCTACATTGCCACTGCATGTTCCCGGACCTCCACATGCTGACCACCCCGCTGTGCGTTGATCCATCCTACATTGCCACTCACTGCCTATCCTAATTCAGACCCTCCGATTCACACCACCCCGTGATGTTTTTCTCACTCCTACTAGTGAATGTAATGTAACACACACCCATACAATGCGCACCACCCCACGATGTTTTTCAGAAACCTATCCTACATTGCCACTGCTTGTTCCCTGACCTCCCCATGCTCACCAACCCGCGGTGCTTTTCTCCATCCCACATTTCCGCTCACTGCCTATCCTTATTCAGACCCTCCGATTCACACCACACCGTGATGTTTTCTTCACTCCTACTAGTTAAAGTAATGTAACAGACACCCACACAATGCGCACCACCCCGTGATATTTTTCTCACTCCTACTAGTGAATGTAATGTAACACACACCCATACAATGCGCACCACCGCGCGATGTTTTTCGGAAACCTATCCTACATTGCAACTGCATGTTCCCTGTCCTCCCCATGCTGACCACTCCGCGGTGCTTTTCTCCATCCTACATTGCCACTCACTGCCTATCCTTATTCAGACCCTCCGATTCACACCACCCCGTGATGTTTTTCTCACTCCTACTAGTGAATGTAATGTAACACACACCCATACAATGCGCACCACCCCGTGATGTTTTTCTCACTCCTACTAGTGAATGTAATGTAACACACACCCATACAATACGCACCACCCCGTGATGTTTTTCTCACTCCTACTAGCGAATGGAATGTAACACACACACATACAATGCGCACCACCCCGCGATGTTTTTCAGAAACCTATCCTACATTGCCACTGCATGTTCCCTGACCTCCCCATGCTGACCACCCCGCGGTGCTCTTCTCCTTCCTACATTGCCACTCACTGTCTATCCTAATTCAGACCCTCCGATTCACACCACCCCGTGATGTTTTTCTCACTCCTACTAGTGAATGTAATGTAACACACACCCATACAATGCGCACCACACCGCGATGTTTTTCAGAAACTTATGCTACCTTGCCACTGCATGTTCCCTGACCTCCCCATGCTGACCACCCCGCGGTGCTTTTCTCCATCCTACATTGCCACTCACTGCCTATCCTAATTCAGACCGTCCGATTCACACCACCCCGTGATGTTTTTCTCACTCCTACTAGTGAATGTAATGTAACACACACCCATACAATGCGCACCATCCCGCGATGTTTTTCAGAAACCTATCCTACATTGCCACTGCATGTTCCCTGTACTCCCCATGCTGACCACCCCGCGGTGCTTTTCTCCATCCTACATTGCCACTCACTGCCTATCCTAATTCAGACCATCCGATTCACACCACCCCGTGATGTTTTTCTCACTCCTAATAGTGAATGTAATGCAACACACACCCATACAATGCGCCCCACCCCGTGATGTTTTTCTCACTCCTACTAGTGACTGTAATGTAACACACACCCATACAATACGCACCACCCCGTGATGTTTTTCTCACTCCTACTAGTGAATGTAGTGTAACACACACCCATACAATGCTCACCAACCCGCGATGTTTTTCAGAAACCTATCCTACATTGCCACTGCATGTTCCCTGACCTCCCCATCCTGACCACCCCGCGGTGCTTTTCTCCATCCTACATTGCCACTCACTGCCTATCCTAATTCAGACCCTCCGATTCACACCACCCCGTGATGTTTTTCTCACTCCTACTAGTGAATGTAATGTAACACACACCCATACAATGCGCACCACCCTGCGATATTTTTCAGAAACCTATCCTACATTGCCACTGCATGTTCCCTGACCTCCCCATGCTCACCAACCCGCGGTGCTTTTCTCCATCCCACATTGCCGCTCACTGCCTATCCTATTTCAGACCATCCGATTCACACCACCCCGTGATGTTTTTCTCACTCCTACTAGTTAATGTAATGTAACACACACCCATACAATGCGCACCACCCCGTGATGTTTTTCTCACTCCTACTAGAGAATGTAATGTAACACACACCCATACAATGCGCACCACCCCGCGATGTTTTTCAGAAAATTATCCTACATTGCCACTGCCTATTCCCTGACTTCCCCATGCTGACCACCCGGCGGTGCTTTTCTCCATCCTACATTGCCATTCACTGCCTATCCTAATTCAGACCCTCCGATTAACACCACCCCGTGATGTTTTTCTCACTTCTACTAGTGAATGTAATGTAACAAACACCCAAACAATGAGTACCACCCCGCGATGTTTTTCAGAAACCTATCCTACATTGCCACTGCATGTTCCCTGACCTCCGCATGCTGACAACCGCGCGGTGCTTTTGTCCATCCTACATTGCCACTCACTGCCTATCCTAATTCAGACCCTGATTCACACCACGCCGTGATGTTTTTCTCACTCCTACTAGTGAATGTAATGTAACACACACCCATACAATGCGCACCACCCCGCGATGTTTTTCAGAAAACTATCCTACATTGCCACTGCATGTTCCCTGACCTCCACATGCTGACCACCCCGCTGTGCTTTTCTCCATCCTACATTGCCACTCACTGCCTATCCTAATTCAGACCCTCCGATTCACACCACACCGTGATGTTTTTCTCACTCCTACTAGTGAATGTAATGTAACACACACCCATACAATGTGCACCACCCCGTGATGTTTTTCTCACTCCTACTAGTGAATGTAATGCAACACACACCCATACAATGCGCACCATTCCGCGATGTTTTTCAGAAACCTATCCTACATTGCCACTGCATGTTCCCTGACCTCCCCATGCTGACCACCCCGTGGTGCTTTTCTCCATCCTACATTGCCACTCACTGCCTATCCTAATTCAGACCCTCCGATTTACACCACCGCGTGATTGTTTTCTCACTCCTACTAGTGAATGTAATGTAACACACACCTATCCAATGCGCACCACCCCGTGATGATTTTCTCACTCCTACTAGTGGATGTAATGTAACACACACCCATACAATGCGCACCACCCCGTGATGTTTTTCTCACTCCTACTATTGAATGTAATGTAACACACATCCATACAATGCACACGACCCCGCGATGTTTTTCAGAAACCTATCCTACATTGCCACTGCATGCTCCTTGACCTCCCCATGCTGACCACACCGCGGTGCTTTTCTCCATCCTACATTGCCACTCACTGCTTATCCTTATTCAGACCCTCCGATTCACACCACCCCGTGATGTTTTTCTCACTCCTACAAGTGAATGTAATGTAACACACACCCATACAATGCACACCACCCCGCGATGTTTTTCGGAAACCTATCCTACATTGCCACTGCATGTTCCCTGTCCTCCCCATGCTGACCACCCCGCGGTGCTTTTCTCCATCCTACATTGCCACTCACTGCCTATCCTAATTCAGACACTCCGATTCACACCACCCCGTGATGTTTTTCTCACTCCTACTAGTGAATGTAATGTAACACACACCCATACAATGCGCACCACTCCGTGATGTTTTTCTCACTCCTACTAGTGAATGTAATGTAACATACACCCATACAATGCGCACCAACCCGTGATGTTTTTCTCAATCCTACTAGTGAGTGTAATGTAACACACACCCACACAATGTGCACCACCCCGCGATATTTTTCAGAAAATTATCCTACATTGCCACTGCCTGTTCCCTGACCTCCCCATGCTGACCACCCCGCGGTGCTTTTCTCCATCCTAAATTGCCACTCACTGCCTATCCTAATTCATACCCTACGATTCACACCACCCCGTGATGTTTTTCTCACTCCTACTAGTGAATGTAATGTAACACACACCCATACAATGCGCACCACTCCGCGATGTTTTTCAGAAACCTATCCTACATTGCCACTGCATGTTCCCTGACCTCCCCATGCTGACCACCCCGCGGTGCTTTTCTCCATCCTACATTGCCACTCACTGCCTATCCTAATTCAGACCCACCGATTCACACCACGCCGTGATGTTTTTCTCCCTCCTACTAGTGAATGTAATGTAACACACACCCATACAAAGCGCACCACCCCGTGATGTTTTTCAGAAAACTATCCTACATTGCCACTGCATGTTCCCTGACCTCCACATGCTGACCACCCCGCTGTGCTTTTCTCCATCCTACATTGCCACTCACTGCCTATCCTAATTCAGACCCTCCGATTCACACCACCCCGTGATGTTTTTCTCACTCCTACTAGTGAATGTAATGTAACACACACCCATACAATGCGCACCACCCCACGATGTTTTTCAGAAACCTATCCTACATTGCCACTGCATGTTCCCTGACCTCCCCATGCTCACCAACCCGCGGTGCTTTTCTCCATCCCACATTTCCGCTCACTGCCTATCCTTATTCAGACCCTCCGATTCACACCACCCCGTGATGTATTTCTCACTCCTACTAGTTAAAGTAATGTAACAGACACCCATACAATGCGCACCACCCCGTGATATTTTTCTCACTCCTACTAGTGAATGTAATGTAACACACACCCATACAATGCGCACCACCGCGCGATGTTTTTCGGAAACCTATCCTACATTGCAACTGCATGTTCCCTGTCCTCCCCATGCTGACCACCCCGCGGTGCTTTTCTCCATCCTACATTGCCACTCACTGCCTATCCTAATTCAGACCCTCCGATTCACACCACCCCGTGATGTTTTTCTCACTCAAACTAGTGAATGTAATGTAACACACACCCATACAATGCGCACCACCCCGTGATGTTTTTCTCACTCCTACTAGTGAATGTAATGTAACACACACCCATACAATACGCACCACCCCGTGATGTTTTTCTCACTCCTACTAGCGAATGGAACGTAACACACACACATACAATGCGCACCACCCCGCGATGTTTTTCAGAAACCTATCCTACATTGCCACTGCATGTTCCCTGACCTCCCCATGCTGACCACCCCACGGTGCTTTTCTCCATTCTACATTGCCACTCACTGCCTATACTAATTCAGACCCTCCGATTCACACCACCCCGTGATGTTTTTCTCACTCCTACTAGTGAATGTAATGTAACACACACCCATACAATGCGCACCACCCCGTGATGTTTTTCTCACTCCTACTAGTGAATGTAATGTAACACACACCCATATAATGCGCACCACACCGCGATGTTTTTCGGAAACCTATCCTACATTGCCTCTGCATGTTCCCTGTCCTCCCCATGCTGACCACCCCGCGGTGCTTTTCTCCATCCTACATTGCCACTCACTGCCTATCCTAATTCAGACCCTCCGATTCACAACACCCCGTGATGTTTTTCTCACTCCTACTAGTGAATGTAATGTAACACACACCCATACAATGCGCACCACACCGTGATGTTTTTCAGAAACCTATGCTACCTTGCCACTGCATGTTCCCTGACCTCCCCATGCTGACCACCCCGCGGTGCTTTTCTCCATCCTACATTGCCACTCACTGCCTATCCTAATTCAGACCCTCCGATTCACACCACCCCGTGATGTTTTTCTCACTCCTACTAGTGAATGTAATGTAACACACACCCATACAATCCGCACCACCCTGTGATGTTTTTCTCACTCCTACTAGTGAATGTAATGTAACACACACCCATACAATGCGCACCACCCCGCGATGTTTTTCAGAAACCTATCCTACATTGCCACTGCATGTTCCCTGTACTCCCCATGCTGACCACCCCGCGGTGCTTTTCTCCATCCTACATTGCCACTCACTGCCTATCCTAATTCAGACCATCCGATTCACACCACCCCGTGATGTTTTTCTCACTCCTACTAGTGAATGTAATGTAACACACACCCATACAATGCGCCCCACCCCGTGATGTTTTTCTCACTCCTACTAGTGAATGTAATGTAACACACACCCATACAATACGCACCACCCCGTGATGTTTTTCTCACTCCTACTAGTGAATGTAATGTAACACACACCCATACAATGCGCACCACCCCGCGATGTTTTTCAGAAACCTATCCTACTTTGCCACTGCATGTTCCCTGACCTCCCCATGCTCACCAACCCGCGGTGCTTTTCTCCATCCCACATTGCCGCTCACCGCCTATCCTAATTCAGACCCTCCGATTCACACCACCCCGTGATGTTTTTCTCACTCCTACTAGTTAATGTAATGTAACACACACCCATACAATGCGCACCACCCCGTGATGTTTTTCTCACTCCTACTAGTGAATGTAATGTAACACACACCCATACAATGCGCACCACCCCGCGATGTTTTTCAGAAAATTATCCTACATTGCCACTGCCTATTCCCTGACCTCCCCATGCTGACCACCCCGCGGTGCTTTTCTCCATCCTACATTGCCACTCACTGCCTATCCTAATTCAGACCCTCCGATTAACACCACCCCGTGATGTTTTTCTCACTTCTACTAGTGAATATAATGTAACAAACACCCAAACAATGAGTACCACCCCGCGATGTTTTTCAGAAACCTATTCTACATTTCCACTGCATGTTCCCTGACCTCCCCATGCAGACAACCGCGCGGTGCTTTTCTCCATCCTACATTGCCACTCACTGCCTATCCTAATTCAGACCCTGATTCACACCACGCCGTGATGTTTTTCTCACTCCTACTAGAGAATGTAATGTAACACACACCCATACAATGTGCACCACCCCGTGATGTTTTTCTCACTCCTACTAGTGAATGTAATGTAACACACACCCATACAATGCGCACCATCCCGCGATGTTTTTCAGAAACCTATCCTACATTGCCACGGCATGTTCCCTGACCTCCCCATGCTGACCACCCCGCGGTGCTTTTCTCCATCCTACATTGCCACTCACTGCCTATCCTAATTCAGACCCTCCGATTCACACCACCACGTGATGTTTTTCTCACTCCTACTAGTGAATGTAATGTAACGCACACCTATCCAATGCGCACCACCCCGTGATGATTTTCTCACTCCTACTAGTGGATGTAATGTAACACACACCCATACAATGCGCACCACCCCGTGATGTTTTTCTCACTCCTACTATTGAATGTAATGTAACACACATCCATACAATGCACACGACCCCGTGATGTTTTTCAGAAACCTATCCTACATTGCCACTGCATGCTCCCTGACCTCCCCATGCTGACCACACCGCGGTGCTTTTCTCCATCCTACATTGCCACTCACTGCTTATCCTTATTCAGACCCTCCGATTCACACCACCCCGTGATGTTTTTCTCACTCCTACTAGTGAATGTAATGTAACACACACCCATACAATGCACACCACCCCGCGATGTTTTTCGGAAACCTATCCTACATTGCCACTGCATGTTCCGTGTCCTCCCCATGCTGACCACCCCGCGGTGCTTTTCTCCATCCTACATTGCCACTCACTGCCTATCCTAATTCAGACCCTCCGATTCACACCACCCCATGATGTTTTTCTCACTCCTACTAGTGAATGTAATGTAACACACACCCATACAATGCGCACCACTCCGTGATGTTTTTCTCACTCCTACTAGTGAATGTAATGTAACATACACCCATACAATACGCACCACCCCGTGATGTTTTTCTCAATCCTACTAGTGAATGTAATGTAACACACACCCACACAATGTGCACCACCCCGCGATGTTTTTCAGAAAATTATCCTACATTGCCACTGCCTGTTCCCTGACCTCCCCATGCTGACCACCCTGCGGTGCTTTTCTCCATCCTAAATTGCCACTCACTGCCTATCCTAATTCAGACCCTACGATTCACACCACCCCGTGATGTTTTTCTCACTCCTACTAGTGAATGTAATGTAACACACACCCATACAATGCGCACCACCCCGCGATGTTTTTCAGAAACCTATCCTACATTGCCACTGCATGTTCCTGACCTCCCCATGCTGACCACCCCGCGGTGCTTTTCTCCATCCTACATTGCCACTCACTGCCTATCCTAATTCAGACCCACCGATTCACACCATGCCGTGATGTTTTTCTCCCTCCTACTAGTGAATGTAATGTAACACACACCCATACAATGCGCACCACCCCGTGATGTTTTTCAGAAAACTATCCTACATTGCCACTGCATGTTCCCGGACCTCCACATGCTGACTACCCCGCTGTGCTTTTCTCCATCCTACATTGCCACTCACTGCCTATCCTAATTCAGACCCTCCGATTCACACCACCCCGTGATGTTTTTCTCACTCCTACTAGTGAATGTAATGTAACACACACCCATAAAATGCGCACCACCCCGTGATGTTTTTCTCACTCCTTCTAGTGAATGTAATGTAACACAAACCCATACAATACGCACCACCCCGTGATGTTTTTCTCACTCCTACTAGCGAATGGAATGTAACACACACACATACAATGCGCACCACCCCGCGATGTTTTTCAGAAACCTATCCTACATTGCCACTGCATGTTCCCTGACCTCCCCATGCTGACGACCCCACGGTGCTTTTCTCCATTCTACATTGCCACTCACTGCCTATACTAATTCAGACCCTCCGATTCACACCACCCCGTGATGTTTTTCTCACTCCTACTAGTGAATGTAATGTAACACACACCCATACAATGCGCACCACCCCGTGATGTTTTTCTCACTCCTACTAGTGAATGTAATGTAACACACACCCATACAATGCGCACCACACCGCGATGTTTTTCGGAAACCTATCCTACATTGCCTCTGCATGTTCCCTGTCCTCCCCATGCTTACCACCCCGCGGTGCTTTTCTCCATCCTACATTGCCACTCACTGCCTATCCTAATTCAGACCCTCCGATTCACACCACCCCGTGATGTTTTTCTCACTCCTACTAGTGAATGTAATGTAACACACACCCATACAATGCGCACCACACCGCGATGTTTTTCAGAAACCTATGCTACCTTGCCACTGCATGTTCCCTGACCTCCCCATGCTGACCACCCCGCGGTGCTTTTCTCCATCCTACATTGCCACTCACTGCCTATCTTAATTCAGACCCTCCGATTCACACCACCCCGTGATGTTTTTCTCACTCCTACTAGTGAATGTAATGTAACACACACCCATACAATCCGCACCACCCTGTGATGTTTTTCTCACTCCTACTAGTGAATGTAATGTAACACACACCCATACAATGCGCACCACCCCGCGATGTTTTTCAGAAACCTATCCTACATTGCCACTGCATGTTCCCTGGCCTCCTCATGCTGACCACCCCGCGGTGCTTTTCTCCATCCTACATTGCCACTCACTGCCTATCCTAATTCAGACCATCCGATTCACACCACCCCGTGATGTTTTTCTCACTCCTACTAGTGAATGTAATGTAACACACACCCATACAATGCGCACCACCCCGTGATGTTTTTCTCACTCCTACTAGTGAATGTAATGTAACACACACCCATACAATACGCACCACCCCGTGATGTTTTTCTCACTCCTACTAGTGAATGTAATGTAACACACACCCATACAATGCGCACCACCCCGCGATGTTTTTCAGAAACCTATCCTACATTGCCACTGCATGTTCCCTGACCTCCCCATGCTCACCAATCCGCGGTGCTTTTCTCCATCCCACATTGCCGCTCACCGCCTATCCTAATTCAGACCTCCGATTCACACCACCCCGTGATGTTTTTCTCACTCCTACTAGTTAATGTAATGAAACACACACCCATACAATGCGCACCACCCCGTGATGTTTTTCTCACTCCTACTAGTGAATGTAATGTAACACACACCCATACAATGCGCACCACCCCGCGATGTTTTTCACAAAATTATCCTACATTGCCACTGCCTATTCCCTGACCTCCCCATGCTGACCACCCCGCGGTGCTTTTCTCCATCCTACATTGCCACCCACTGCCTATCCTAATTCAGACCCTCCGATTAACACCACCCCGTGATGTTTTTCTCACTTTACTAGTGAATATAATGTAACAAACACCCAAACAATGAGTACCACCCCGCGATGTTTTTCAGAAACCTATTCTACATTGCCACTGCATGTTCCCTGACCTCCCCATCCTGACAACCGCGCGGTGCTTTTCTCCATCCTACATTGCCACTCACTGCCTATCCTAATTCAGACCCTGATTCACACCACACCGTGATGTTTTTCTCACTCCTACTAGTGAATGTAATGTAACACACACCCATACAATGTGCACCACCCCGTGATGTTTTTCTCACTCTTACTAGTGAATGTAATGTAACACACACCCATACAATGCGCACCACCCTACGATGTTTTTCAGAAACCTATCCTACATTGCCACTGCATGTTCCCTGAACTCCACATGCTGACCACCCCGCGGTGCTTTTCTCCATCCTACATTGCCACTCACTGCCTATCCTAATTCAGACCCTCCGATTCACACCACCGCGTGATGTTTTTCTCACTCCTACTAGTGAATGTAATGTAACACACACCCATCCAATGCGCACCACCCCGTGATGATTTTCTCACTCCTACTAGTGGATGTAATGTAACAAACACCCATACAATGCGCAACACCCCGTGATGTTTTTCTCACTCCTACTAGTGAATGTAATGTAACACACATCCATACAATGCACACCACCCCGCGATGTTTTTCAGAAACCTATCCTACATTGCCACTGCATGTTCCCTGACCTCCCCATGCTGACCACACCGCGGTGCTTTTCTCCATCCTACATTGCCACTCACTGCTTATCCTAATTCAGACCCTCCGATTCGCACCACCCCGTGATGTTTTTCTCACTCCTACTAGTGAATGTAATGTAACACACACCCATACAATGCGCTCCACCCCGAGATGTTTTTCTCACTCCTACTAGTGAGTGTCATTTAACACACACCAATAATGCGCACCACCACGCGATATTTTTCAGAAACCTATCCTACATTGCCACTGCATGTTCCCTGACCTCCCCATGCTGACCACCCCGCGGTGCTTTTCTCCATCCTACATTGCCACTCACTGCCTATCCTAATTCAGACCTTCCGATTCACACCACACCGTGATGTTTTTCACACTCCTACTAGTGAATGTAATATAACATACACCCATACAATGGGCACCACCCCATGATGTTTTTTTTCACTCGTACTAGTGAATGTAATGTAACACACACCCATGCAATGCGCACCGCCCCGTGATGTTTTTCTCACTCTTACTAGTGAATGTAATGTAACACACACCCATACAATGCGCACCATCCCACGATGTTTATCAGAAACCTATCCTACATTGCCACTGCATGTTCCCTGACCTCCCCATGCTGACCACCCCGCGGTGCTTTTCTCCATCCTACATTGCCACTCATGCCTATCCTAATTCAGACCCTCCGTTTCACACCACCCCGTGATGTTTTGCTCACACCTACTAGTGAATGTAATGTAACACACACCCATACAATGCCCACCACCCCGTGATGTTTTTCTCACTCCTACTAGTGAATGTAATGTAACACACACCAATACAATGCGCACCACCCCGATAAGTTTTTCTCACTCCTACTAGTGAATGTAATGTAACACACACCCATACAATGCGCACCACCCCGCGATGTTTTTCAGAAACCTATCCTACATTGCCACTGCATGTTCCCTGACGTCCCCATGCTAACCACCCCGCGGTGCTTTTCTCCATCCTACATTGCCACTCACTGCCTATCCTAATTCAGACCGTCCGATTCACACCACCCCGTGATGTTTTTCTCACTCCTACTAGTGAACGTAATGTAACACAATGCCATACAATGCACACCACCCCGTGATGTTTTTCTCACTCGTACTAGTGAATGTAATGTAACACACACGAATACAATGCGCACCACCCCGAGATGTTTTTCTCACTCCTACTAGTGAATGTAATGTAACACACACCCATACAAAGCGCACCACCCCGCGATGTTTTTCAGAAACCTATCCTACATTGCCACTGCATGTTCCCTGACCTCCCCATGCTGATCACACCGCGGTGCTTTTCTCCATCCTACATTGCCACTCACTGCCTATCCTAATTCAGATCCTCCGATTCACACCACCCCGTGATGTTTTTCTCACTCCTACGAGTGAATGTAATGTAACACAAACCCATACAATGCGCACCACCCCGCGATGTTTTTCAGAAACCTATCCTACATTGAAACTGCATGTTCCCTGAGCTCCCCATGCTCACCACCCCGCGGTGCTTTTCTCCATCCTACATTGCCACTCACTGCCTATCCTAATTCAGACCCACCGATTCACACCACGCCGTGATGTTTTTCTCCCTCCTACTAGTGAATGTAATGTAACACACACCCATACAATGCGCACCACCCCGTGATGTTTTTCAGAAAACTATCCTACATTGCCACTGCATGTTCCCGGACCTCCACATGCTGACCACCCCGCTGTGCTTTTCTCCATCCTACATTGCCACTCACTGCCTATCCTAATTCAGACCCTCCGATTCACACCACCCCGTGATGTTTTTCTCACTGCTACTAGTGAATGTAATGTAACACACACCCATACAATGCGCACCACCCCACGATGTTTTTCAGAAACCTATCCTACATTGCCACTGCATGTTCCCTGACCTCCCCATGCTCACCAACCCGCGGTGCTTTTCTCCATCCCACATTTCCGCTCACTGCCTATCCTTATTCAGACCCTCCGATTCACACCACCCCGTGATGTTTTTCTCACTCCTACTAGTTAAAGTAATGTAACAGACACCCATACAATGCGCACCACCCCGTGATATTTTTCTCACTCCTACTAGTGAATGTAATGTAACACACACCCATACAATGCGCACCACCGCGCGATGTTTTTCGGAAACCTATCCTACATTGCAACTGCATGTTCCCTGTCCTCACCATGCTGACCACTCCGCGGTGCTTTTCTCAATCCTACATTGCCACTCACTGCCTATCCTAATTCAGACCCTCCGATTCACACCACCCCGTGATGTTTTTCTCACTCCTACTAGTGAATGTAATGTAACACACACCCATACAATGCGCACCACCCCGTGATGTTTTTCTCACTCCTACTAGTGAATGTAATGTAACACACACCCATACAATACGCCCCACCCCGTGATGTTTTTCTCACTCCTACTAGCGAATGGAATGTAACACACACACATACAATGCGCACCACCCCGCGATGTTTTTCAGAAACCTATCCTACATTGCCACTGCATGTTCCCTGACCTCCCCATGCTGACCACCCCGCGGTGCTCTTATCCTTCCTACATTGCCACTCACTGCCTATCCTAATTCAGACCCTCCGATTCACACCACCCCGTGATGTTTTTCTCACTCCTACTAGTGAATGTAATGTAACACACACCCATACAATGCGCACCACACCGCGATGTTTTTCAGAAACCTATGCTACCTTGCCACTGCATGTTCCCTGACCTCCCCATGCTGACCACCCCGCGGTGCTTTTCTCCATCCTACATTGCCACTCACTGCCTATCCTAATTCAGACCCTCCGATTCACACCACCCCGTGATGTTTTTCTCACTCCTCCTAGTGAATGTAATGTAACACACACCCATACAATCCGCACCACCCTGTGATGTTTTACTCACTCCTACTAGTGAATGTAATGTTACACACACCCATACAATGCGCACCACCCCGCGATGTTTTTCAGAAACCTATCCTACATTGCCACTGCATGTTCCCTGTACTCCCCATGCTGACCACCCCGCGGTGCTTTTCTCCATCCTACATTGCCACTCACTGCCTATCCTAATTCAGACCATCCGATTCACACCACCCCGTGATGTTTTTCTCACTCCTACTAGTGAATGTAATGTAACACACACCCATACAATGCGCCCCACCCTGTGATGTTTTTCTCACTCCTACTAGTGAATGTAATGTAACACACACCCATACAATACGCACCACCCCGTGATGTTTTTCTCACTCCTACTAGTGAATGTAATGTAACACACACCCATACAATGCGCACCACCCCGCGATGTTTTTCAGAAACCTATCCTACATTGCCACTGCATGTTCCCTGACCTCCCCATGCTCACCAATCCGCGGTGCTTTTCTCCATCCCACATTGCCGCTCACCGCCTATCCTAATTCAGACCCTCCGATTCACACCACCCTGTGATGTTTTTCTCACTCCTACTAGTTAATGTAATGTAACACACACCCATACAATGCGCACCACCCCGTGATGTTTTTCTCACTCCTACTAGTGAATGTAATGTAACACACACCCATACAATGCGCACCACCCCGCGATGTTTTTCAGAAAATTATCCTACATTGCCACTGCCTATTCCCTGACCTCCCCATGCTGACCACCCCGCGGTGCTTTTCTCCATCCTACATTGCCACTCACTGCCTATCCTAATTCAGACCCTCCGATTAACACCACCCCGTGATGTTTTTCTCACTTCTACTAGTGAATATAATGTAACAAACACCCAAACAATGAGTACCACCCCGCGATGTTTTTCAGAAACCTATTCTACATTGCCACTGCATGTTCCCTGACCTCCCCATGCTGACAACCGCGCGGTGCTTTTCTCCATCCTACATTGCCACTCACTCCCTATCCTAATTCAGACCCTGATTCACACCACACCGTGATGTTTTTCTCACTCCAGTAGTGAATGTAATGTAACACACACCCACACAATGTGCACCACCCCGCGATGTTTTTCAGAAAATTATCCTACATTGCCACTGCCTGTTCCCTGACCTCCCCATGCTGACCACCCTGCGGTGCTTTTCTCCATCCTAAATTGCCACTCACTGCCTATCCTAATTCAGACCCTACGATTCACACCACCCCGTGATGTTTTTCTCACTCCTACTAGTGAATGTAATGTAACACACACCCATACAATGCGCACCACCCCGCGATGTTTTTCAGAAACCTATCCTACATTGCCACTGCATGTTCCTGACCTCCCCATGCTGACCACCCCGCGGTGCTTTTCTCCATCCTACATTGCCACTCACTGCCTATCCTAATTCAGACCCACCGATTCACACCATGCCGTGATGTTTTTCTCCCTCCTACTAGTGAATATAATGTAACACACACCCATACAATGCGCACCACCCCGTGATGTTTTTCAGAAAACTATCCTACATTGCCACTGCATGTTCCCGGACCTCCACATGCTGACTACCCCGCTGTGCTTTTCTCCATCCTACATTGCCACTCACTGCCTATCCTAATTCAGACCCTCCGATTCACACCACCCCGTGATGTTTTTCTCACTCCTACTAGTGAATGTAATGTAACACACATCCATACAATGCGCACCACCCCGTGATGTTTTTCTCACTCCTTCTAGTGAATGTAATGTAACACAAACCCATACAATACGCACCACCCCGTGATGTTTTTCTCACTCCTACTAGCGAATGGAATGTAACACACACACATACAATGCGCACCACCCCGCGATGTTTTTCAGAAACCTATCCTACATTGCCACTGCATGTTCCCTGACCTCCCCATGCTGACGACCCCACGGTGCTTTTCTCCATTCTACATTGCCACTCACTGCCTATACTAATTCAGACCCTCCGATTCACACCACCCCGTGATGTTTTTCTCACTCCTACTAGTGAATGTAATGTAACACACACCCATACAATGCGCACCACCCCGTGATGTTTTTCTCACTCCTACTAGTGAATGTAATGTAACACACACCCATACAATGCGCACCACACCGCGATGTTTTTCGGAAACCTATCCTACATTGCCTCTGCATGTTCCCTGTCCTCCCCATGCTTACCAGCCCGCGGTGCTTTTCTCCATCCTACATTGCCACTCACTGCCTATCCTAACTCAGACCCTCCGATTCACACCACCCCGTGATGTTTTTCTCACTCCTACTAGTGAATGTAATGTAACACACACCCATACAATGCGCACCACACCGCGATGTTTTTCAGAAACCTATGCTACCTTGCCACTGCATGTTCCCTGACCTCCCCATGCTGACCACCCCGCGGTGCTTTTCTCCATCCTACATTGCCACTCACTGCCTATCCTAATTCAGACCCTCCGATTCACACCACCCCGTGATGTTTTTCTCACTCCTACTAGTGAATGTAATGTAACACACACCCAGACAATCCGCACCACCCTGTGATGTTTTTCTCACTCCTACTAGTGAATGTAATGTAACACACACCCATACAATGCGCACCACCCCGCGATGTTTTTCAGAAACCTATCCTACATTGCCACTGCATGTTCCCTGTACTCCCCATGCTGACCACCCCGCGGTGCTTTTCTCCATCCTACATTGCCACTCACTGCCTATCCTAATTCAGACCATCCGATTCACACCACCCCGTGATGTTTTTCTCACTCCTACTAGTGAATGTAATGTAACACACACCCATACAATGCGCACCACCCCGTGATGTTTTTCTCACTCCTACTAGTGAATGTAATGTAACACACACCCATACAATACGCACCACCCCGTGATGTTTTTCTCACTCCTACTAGTGAATGTAATGTAACACACACCCATACAATGCGCACCACCCCGCGATGTTTTTCAGAAACCTATCCTACATTGCCACTGCATGTTCCCTGACCTCCCCATGCTCACCAATCCGCGGTGCTTTTCTCCATCCCACATTGCCGCTCACCGCCTATCCTAATTCAGACCCTCCGATTCACACCACCCCGTGATGTTTTTCTCACTCCTACTAGTTAATGTAATGAAACACACACCCATACAATGCGCACCACCCCGTGATGTTTTTCTCACTCCTACTAGTGAATGTAATGTAACACACACCCATACAATGCGCACCACCCCGCGATGTTTTTCACAAAATTATCCTACATTGCCACTGCCTATTCCCTGACCTCCCCATGCTGACCACCCCGCGGTGCTTTTCTCCATCCTACATTGCCACTCACTGCCTATCCTAATTCAGACCCTCCGATTAACACCACCCCGTGATGTTTTTCTCACTTTACTAGTGAATATAATGTAACAAACACCCAAACAATGAGTACCACCCCGCGATGTTTTTCAGAAACCTATTCTACATTGCCACTGCATGTTCCCTGACCTCCCCATGCTGACAACCGCGCGGTGCTTTTCTCCATCCTACATTGCCACTCACTGCCTATCCTAATTCAGACCCTGATTCACACCACACCGTGATGTTTTTCTCACTCCTACTAGTGAATGTAATGTAACACACACCCATACAATGTGCACCACCCCGTGATGTTTTTCTCACTCTTACTAGTGAATGTAATGTAACACACACCCATACAATGCGCACCACCCTACGATGTTTTTCAGAAACCTATCCTACATTGCCACTGCATGTTCCCTGAACTCCACATGCTGACCACCCCGCGGTGCTTTTCTCCATCCTACATTGCCACTCACTGCCTATCCTAATTCAGACCCTCCGATTCACACCACCGCGTGATGTTTTTCTCACTCCTACTAGTGAATGTAATGTAACACACACCCATCCAATGCGCACCACCCCGTGATGATTTTCTCACTCCTACTAGTGGATGTAATGTAACAAACACCCATACAATGCGCAACACCCCGTGATGTTTTTCTCACTCCTACTAGTGAATGTAATGTAACACACATCCATACAATGCACACCACCCCGCGATGTTTTTCAGAAACCTATCCTACATTGCCACTGCATGTTCCCTGACCTCCCCATGCTGACCACACCGCGGTGCTTTTCTCCATCCTACATTGCCACTCACTGCTTATCCTAATTCAGACCCTCCGATTCGCACCACCCCGTGATGTTTTTCTCACTCCTACTAGTGAATGTAATGTAACACACACCCATACAATGCGCTCCACCCCGAGATGTTTTTCTCACTCCTACTAGTGAGTGTCATTTAACACACACCAATAATGCGCACCACCACGCGATATTTTTCAGAAACCTATCCTACATTGCCACTGCATGTTCCCTGACCTCCCCATGCTGACCACCCCGCGGTGCTTTTCTCCATCCTACATTGCCACTCACTGCCTATCCTAATTCAGACCTTCCGATTCACACCACACCGTGATGTTTTTCACACTCCTACTAGTGAATGTAATATAACATACACCCATACAATGGGCACCACCCCATGATGTTTTTTTTCACTCGTACTAGTGAATGTAATCTAACACACACCCATGCAATGCGCACCGCCCCGTGATGTTTTTCTCACTCCTACTAGTGAATGTAATGTAACACACACCCATACAATGCGCACCATCCCACGATGTTTATCAGAAACCTATCCTACATTGCCACTGCATGTTCCCTGACCTCCCCATGCTGACCACCCCGCGGTGCTTTTCTCCATCCTACATTGCCACTCATGCCTATCCTAATTCAGACCCTCCGTTTCACACCACCCCGTGATGTTTTTCTCACTCCTACTAGTGAATGTAATGTAACACACACCCATACAATGCGCACCACCCCGTGATGTTTTTCTCACTCCTACTAGTGAATGTAATGTAACACACACCCATACAATGCGCACCACACCGCGATGTTTTTCGGAAACCTATCCTACATTGCCTCTGCATGTTCCCTGTCCTCCCCATGCTTACCAGCCCGCGGTGCTTTTCTCCATCCTACATTGCCACTCACTGCCTATCCTAACTCAGACCCTCCGATTCACACCACCCCGTGATGTTTTTCTCACTCCTACTAGTGAATGTAATGTAACACACACCCATACAATGCGCACCACACCGCGATGTTTTTCAGAAACCTATGCTACCTTGCCACTGCATGTTCCCTGACCTCCCCATGCTGACCACCCCGCGGTGCTTTTCTCCATCCTACATTGCCACTCACTGCCTATCCTAATTCAGACCCTCCGATTCACACCACCCCGTGATGTTTTTCTCACTCCTACTAGTGAATGTAATGTAACACACACCCATACAATCCGCACCACCCTGTGATGTTTTTCTCACTCCTACTAGTGAATGTAATGTAACACACACCCATACAATGCGCACCACCCCGCGATGTTTTTCAGAAACCTATCCTACATTGCCACTGCATGTTCCCTGTACTCCCCATGCTGACCACCCCGCGGTGCTTTTCTCCATCCTACATTGCCACTCACTGCCTATCCTAATTCAGACCATCCGATTCACACCACCCCGTGATGTTTTTCTCACTCCTACTAGTGAATGTAATGTAACACACACCCATACAATGCGCACCACCCCGTGATGTTTTTCTCACTCCTACTAGTGAATGTAATGTAACACACACCCATACAATACGCACCACCCCGTGATGTTTTTCTCACTCCTACTAGTGAATGTAATGTAACACACACCCATACAATGCGCACCACCCCGCGATGTTTTTCAGAAACCTATCCTACATTGCCACTGCATGTTCCCTGACCTCCCCATGCTCACCAATCCGCGGTGCTTTTCTCCATCCCACATTGCCGCTCACCGCCTATCCTAATTCAGACCCTCCGATTCACACCACCCCGTGATGTTTTTCTCACTCCTACTAGTTAATGTAATGAAACACACACCCATACAATGCGCACCACCCCGTGATGTTTTTCTCACTCCTACTAGTGAATGTAATGTAACACACACCCATACAATGCGCACCACCCCGCGATGTTTTTCACAAAATTATCCTACATTGCCACTGCCTATTCCCTGACCTCCCCATGCTGACCACCCCGCGGTGCTTTTCTCCATCCTACATTGCCACTCACTGCCTATCCTAATTCAGACCCTCCGATTAACACCACCCCGTGATGTTTTTCTCACTTTACTAGTGAATATAATGTAACAAACACCCAAACAATGAATACCACCCCGCGATGTTTTTCAGAAACCTATTCTACATTGCCACTGCATGTTCCCTGACCTCCCCATGCTGACAACCGCGTGGTGCTTTTCTCCATCCTACATTGCCACTCACTGCCTATCCTAATTCAGACCCTGATTCACACCACACCGTGATGTTTTTCTCACTCCTACTAGTGAATGTAATGTAACACACACCCATACAATGTGCACCACCCCGTGATGTTTTTCTCACTCTTACTAGTGAATGTAATGTAACACACACCCATACAATGCGCACCACCCTACGATGTTTTTCAGAAACCTATCCTACATTGCCACTGCATGTTCCCTGAACTCCACATGCTGACCACCCCGCGGTGCTTTTCTCCATCCTACATTGCCACTCACTGCCTATCCTAATTCAGACCCTCCGATTCACACCACCGCGTGATGTTTTTCTCACTCCTACTAGTGAATGTAATGTAACACACACCCATCCAATGCGCACCACCCCGTGATGATTTTCTCACTCCTACTAGTGGATGTAATGTAACAAACACCCATACAATGCGCAACACCCCGTGATGTTTTTCTCACTCCTACTAGTGAATGTAATGTAACACACATCCATACAATGCACACCACCCCGCGATGTTTTTCAGAAACCTATCCTACATTGCCACTGCATGTTCCCTGACCTCCCCATGCTGACCACACCGCGGTGCTTTTCTCCATCCTACATTGCCACTCACTGCTTATCCTAATTCAGACCCTCCGATTCGCACCACCCCGTGATGTTTTTCTCACTCCTACTAGTGAATGTAATGTAACACACACCCATACAATGCGCTCCACCCCGAGATGTTTTTCTCACTCCTACTAGTGAGTGTCATTTAACACACACCAATAATGCGCACCACCACGCGATATTTTTCAGAAACCTATCCTACATTGCCACTGCATGTTCCCTGACCTCCCCATGCTGACCACCCCGCGGTGCTTTTCTCCATCCTACATTGCCACTCACTGCCTATCCTAATTCAGACCTTCCGATTCACACCACACCGTGATGTTTTTCACACTCCTACTAGTGAATGTAATATAACATACACCCATACAATGGGCACCACCCCATGATGTTTTTTTTCACTCGTACTAGTGAATGTAATGTAACACACACCCATGCAATGCGCACCGCCCCGTGATGTTTTTCTCACTCCTACTAGTGAATGTAATGTAACACACACCCATACAATGCGCACCATCCCACGATGTTTATCAGAAACCTATCCTACATTGCCACTGCATGTTCCCTGACCTCCCCATGCTGACCACCCCGCGGTGCTTTTCTCCATCCTACATTGCCACTCATGCCTATCCTAATTCAGACCCTCCGTTTCACACCACCCCGTGATGTTTTGCTCACACCTACTAGTGAATGTAATGTAACACACACCCATACAATGCCCACAACCCCGTGATGTTTTTCTCACTCCTACTAGTGAATGTAATGTAACACACACCAATACAATGCGCACCACCCCGATATGTTTTTCTCACTCCTACTAGTGAATGTAATGTAACACACACCCATACAATGCGCACCACCCCGCGATGTTTTTCAGAAACCTATCCTACATTGCCACTGCATGTTCCCTGACGTCCCCATGCTAACCACCCCGCGGTGCTTTTCTCCATCCTACATTGCCACTCACTGCCTATCCTAATTCAGACCGTCCGATTCACACCACCCCGTGATGTTTTTCTCACTCCTACTAGTGAACGTAATGTAACACACAGCCATACAATGCACACCACCCCGTGATGTTTTTCTCACTCGTACTAGTGAATGTAATGTAACACACACGAATACAATGCGCACCACCCCGAGATGTTTTTCTCACTCCTACTAGTGAATGTAATGTAACACACACCCATACAAAGCGCACCACCCCGCGATGTTTTTCAGAAACCTATCCTACATTGCCACTGCATGTTCCCTGACCTCCCCATGCTGATCACACCGCGGTGCTTTTCTCCATCCTACATTGCCACTCACTGCCTATCCTAATTCAGATCCTCTGATTCACACCACCCCGTGATGTTTTTCTCACTCCTACGAGTGAATGTAATGTAACACAAACCCATACAATGCGCACCACCCCGCGATGTTTTTCAGAAACCTATCCTACATTGAAACTGCATGTTCCCTGAGCTCCCCATGCTCACCACCCCGCGGTGCTTTTCTCCATCCTACATTGCCACTCACTGCCTATCCTAATTCAGACCCACCGATTCACACCACGCCGTGATGTTTTTCTCCCTCCTACTAGTGAAGGTAATGTAACACACACCCATACAATGCGCACCACCCCGTGATGTTTTTCAGAAAACTATCCTACATTGCCACTGCATGTTCCCGGACCTCCACATGCTGACCACCCCGCTGTGCTTTTCTCCATCCTACATTGCCACTCACTGCCTATCCTAATTCAGACCCTCCGATTCACACCACCCCGTGATGTTTTTCTCACTCCTACTAGTGAATGTAATGTAACACACACCCATACAATGCGCACCACCCCACGATGTTTTTCAGAAACCTATCCTACATTGCCACTGCATGTTCCCTGACCTCCCCATGCTCACCAACCCGCGGTGCTTTTCTCCATCCCACATTTCCGCTCACTGCCTATCCTTATTCAGACCCTCCATTCACACCACCCCGTGATGTTTTTCTCACTCCTACTAGTTAAAGTAATGTAACAGACACCCATACAATGCGCACCACCCCGTGATATTTTTCTCACTCCTACTAGTGAATGTAATGTAACACACACCCATACAATGCGCACCACCGCGCGATGTTTTTCGGAAACCTATCCTACATTGCAACTGCATGTTCCCTGTCCTCACCATGCTGACCACTCCGCGGTGCTTTTCTCCATCCTACATTGCCACTCACTGCCTATCCTAATTCAGACCCTCCGATTCACACCACCCCGTGATGTTTTTCTCACTCCTACTAGTGAATGTAATGTAACACACACCCATACAATGCGCACCACCCCGTGATGTTTTTCTCACTCCTACTAGTGAATGTAATGTAACACACACCCATACAATACGCCCCACCCCGTGATGTTTTTCTCACTCCTACTAGCGAATGGAATGTAACACACACACATACAATGCGCACCACCCCGCGATGTTTTTCAGAAACCTATCCTACATTGCCACTGCATGTTCCCTGACCTCCCCATGCTGACCACCCCGCGGTGCTCTTCTCCTTCCTACATTGCCACTCACTGCCTATCCTAATTCAGACCCTCCGATTCACACCACCCCGTGATGTTTTTCTCACTCCTACTAGTGAATGTAATGTAACACACACCCATACAATGCGCACCACACCGCGATGTTTTTCAGAAACCTATGCTACCTTGCCACTGCATGTTCCCTGACCTCCCCATGCTGACCACCCCGCGGTGCTTTTCTCCATCCTACATTGCCACTCACTGCCTATCCTAATTCAGACCCTCCGATTCACACCACCCCGTGATGTTTTTCTCACTCCTACTAGTGAATGTAATGTAACACACACCCATACAATCCGCACCACCCTGTGATGTTTTACTCACTCCTACTAGTGAATGTAATGTTACACACACCCATACAATGCGCACCACCCCGCGATGTTTTTCAGAAACCTATCCTACATTGCCACTGCATGTTCCCTGTACTCCCCATGCTGACCACCCCGCGGTGCTTTTCTCCATCCTACATTGCCACTCACTGCCTATCCTAATTCAGACCATCCGATTCACACCACCCCGTGATGTTTTTCTCACTCCTACTAGTGAATGTAATGTAACACACACCCATACAATGCGCCCCACCCTGTGATGTTTTTCTCACTCCTACTAGTGAATGTAATGTAACACACACCCATACAATACGCACCACCCCGTGATGTTTTTCTCACTCCTACTAGTGAATGTAATGTAACACACACCCATACAATGCGCACCACCCCGCGATGTTTTTCAGAAACCTATCCTACATTGCCACTGCATGTTCCCTGACCTCCCCATGCTCACCAATCCGCGGTGCTTTTCTCCATCCCACATTGCCGCTCACCGCCTATCCTAATTCAGACCCTCCGATTCACACCACCCTGTGATGTTTTTCTCACTCCTACTAGTTAATGTAATGTAACACACACCCATACAATGCGCACCACCCCGTGATGTTTTTCTCACTCCTACTAGTGAATGTAATGTAACACACACCCATACAATGCGCACCACCCCGCGATGTTTTTCAGAAAATTATCCTACATTGCCACTGCCTATTCCCTGACCTCCCCATGCTGACCACCCCGCGGTGCTTTTCTCCATCCTACATTGCCACTCACTGCCTATCCTAATTCAGACCCTCCGATTAACACCACCCCGTGATGTTTTTCTCACTTCTACTAGTGAATATAATGTAACAAACACCCAAACAATGAGTACCACCCCGCGATGTTTTTCAGAAACCTATTCTACATTGCCACTGCATGTTCCCTGACCTCCCCATGCTGACAACTGCGCGGTGCTTTTCTCCATCCTACATTGCCACTCACTGCCTATCCTAATTCAGACCCTGATTCACACCACACCGTGATGTTTTTCTCACTCCAGTAGTGAATGTAATGTAACACACACCCACACAATGTGCACCACCCCGCGATGTTTTTCAGAAAATTATCCTACATTGCCACTGCCTGTTCCCTGACCTCCCCATGCTGACCACCCTGCGGTGCTTTTCTCCATCCTAAATTGCCACTCACTGCCTATCCTAATTCAGACCCTACGATTCACACCACCCCGTGATGTTTTTCTCACTCCTACTAGTGAATGTAATGTAACACACACCCATACAATGCGCACCACCCCGCGATGTTTTTCAGAAACCTATCCTACATTGCCACTGCATGTTCCTGACCTCCCCATGCTGACCACCCCGCGGTGCTTTTCTCCATCCTACATTGCCACTCACTGCCTATCCTAATTCAGACCCACCGATTCACACCATGCCGTGATGTTTTTCTCCCTCCTACTAGTGAATGTAATGTAACACACACCCATACAATGCGCACCACCCCGTGATGTTTTTCAGAAAACTATCCTACATTGCCACTGCATGTTCCCGGACCTCCACATGCTGACTACCCCGCTGTGCTTTTCTCCATCCTACATTGCCACTCACTGCCTATCCTAATTCAGACCCTCCGATTCACACCACCCCGTGATGTTTTTCTCACTCCTACTAGTGAATGTAATGTAACACACACCCATACAATGCGCACCACCCCGTGATGTTTTTCTCACTCCTTCTAGTGAATGTAATGTAACACAAACCCATACAATACGCACCACCCCGTGATGTTTTTCTCACTCCTACTAGCGAATGGAATGTAACACACACACATACAATGCGCACCACCCCGCGATGTTTTTCAGAAACCTATCCTACATTGCCACTGCATGTTCCCTGACCTCCCCATGCTGACGACCCCACGGTGCTTTTCTCCATTCTACATTGCCACTCACTGCCTATACTAATTCAGACCCTCCGATTCACACCACCCCGTGATGTTTTTCTCACTCCTACTAGTGAATGTAATGTAACACACACCCATACAATGCGCACCACCCCGTGATGTTTTTCTCACTCCTACTAGTGAATGTAATGTAACACACACCCATACAATGCGCACCACACCGCGATGTTTTTCGGAAACCTATCCTACATTGCCTCTGCATGTTCCCTGTCCTCCCCATGCTTACCACCCCGCGGTGCTTTTCTCCATCCTACATTGCCACTCACTGCCTATCCTAATTCAGACCCTGCGATTCACACCACCCCGTGATGTTTTTCTCACTCCTACTAGTGAATGTAATGTAACACACACCCATACAATGCGCACCACACCGCGATGTTTTTCAGAAACCTATGCTACCTTGCCACTGCATGTTCCCTGACCTCCCCATGCTGACCACCCCGCGGTGCTTTTCTCCATCCTACATTGCCACTCACTGCCTATCCTAATTCAGACCCTCCGATTCACACCACCCCGTGATGTTTTTCTCACTCCTACTAGTGAATGTAATGTAACACACACCCATACAATCTGCACCACCCTGTGATGTTTTTCTCACTCCTACTAGTGAATGTAATGTAACACACACCCATACAATGCGCACCACCCCGCGATGTTTTTCAGAAACCTATCCTACATTGCCACTGCATGTTCCCTGTACTCCCCATGCTGACCACCCCGCGGTGCTTTTCTCCATCCTACATTGCCACTCACTGCCTATCCTAATTCAGACCATCCGATTCACACCACCCCGTGATGTTTTTCTCACTCCTACTAGTGAATGTAATGTAACACACACCCATGCAATGCGCACCACCCCGTGATGTTTTTCTCACTCCTACTAGTGAATGTAATGTAACACACACCCATACAATACGCACCACCCCGTGATGTTTTTCTCACTCCTACTAGTGAATGTAATGTAACACACACCCATACAATGCGCACCACCCCGCGATGTTTTTCAGAAACCTATCCTACATTGCCACTGCATGTTCCCTGACCTCCCCATGCTCACCAATCCGCGGTGCTTTTCTCCATCCCACATTGCCGCTCACCGCCTATCCTAATTCAGACCCTCCGATTCACACCACCCCGTGATGTTTTTCTCACTCCTACTAGTTAATGTAATGAAACACACACCCATACAATGCGCACCACCCCGTGATGTTTTTCTCACTCCTACTAGTGAATGTAATGTAACACACACCCATACAATGCGCACCACCCCGCGATGTTTTTCACAAAATTATCCTACATTGCCACTGCCTATTCCCTGACCTCCCCATGCTGACCACCCCGCGGTGCTTTTCTCCATCCTACATTGCCACTCACTGCCTATCCTAATTCAGACCCTCCGATTAACACCACCCCGTGATGTTTTTCTCACTTTACTAGTGAATATAATGTAACAAACACCCAAACAATGAGTACCACCCCGCGATGTTTTTCAGAAACCTATTCTACATTGCCACTGCATGTTCCCTGACCTCCCCATGCTGACAACCGCGCGGTGCTTTTCTCCATCCTACATTGCCACTCACTGCCTATCCTAATTCAGACCCTGATTCACACCACACCGTGATGTTTTTCTCACTCCTACTAGTGAATGTAATGTAACACACACCCATACAATGTGCACAACCCCGTGATGTTTTTCTCACTCTTACTAGTGAATGTAATGTAACACACACCCATACAATGCGCACCACCCTACGATGTTTTTCAGAAACCTATCCTACATTGCCACTGCATGTTCCCTGAACTCCACATGCTGACCACCCCGCGGTGCTTTTCTCCATCCTACATTGCCACTCACTGCCTATCCTAATTCAGACCCTCCGATTCACACCACCGCGTGATGTTTTTCTCACTCCTACTAGTGAATGTAATGTAACACACACCCATCCAATGCGCACCACCCCGTGATGATTTTCTCACTCCTACTAGTGGATGTAATGTAACAAACACCCATACAATGCGCAACACCCCGTGATGTTTTTCTCACTCCTACTAGTGAATGTAATGTAACACACATCCATACAATGCACACCACCCCGCGATGTTTTTCAGAAACCTATCCTACATTGCCACTGCATGTTCCCTGACCTCCCCATGCTGACCACACCGCGGTGCTTTTCTCCATCCTACATTGCCACTCACTGCTTATCCTAATTCAGACCCTCCGATTCGCACCACCCCGTGATGTTTTTCTCACTCCTACTAGTGAATGTAATGTAACACACACCCATACAATGCGCTCCACCCCGAGATGTTTTTCTCACTCCTACTAGTGAGTGTCATTTAACACACACCAATAATGCGCACCACCACGCGATATTTTTCAGAAACCTATCCTACATTGCCACTGCATGTTCCCTGACCTCCCCATGCTGACCACCCCGCGGTGCTTTTCTCCATCCTACATTGCCACTCACTGCCTATCCTAATTCAGACCTTCCGATTCACACCACACCGTGATGTTTTTCACACTCCTACTAGTGAATGTAATATAACATACACCCATACAATGGGCACCACCCCATGATGTTTTTTTTCACTCGTACTAGTGAATGTAATGTAACACACACCCATGCAATGCGCACCGCCCCGTGATGTTTTTCTCACTCCTACTAGTGAATGTAATGTAACACACACCCATACAATGCGCACCATCCCACGATGTTTATCAGAAACCTATCCTACATTGCCACTGCATGTTCCCTGACCTCCCCATGCTGACCACCCCGCGGTGCTTTTCTCCATCCTACATTGCCACTCATGCCTATCCTAATTCAGACCCTCCGTTTCACACCACCCCGTGATGTTTTGCTCACACCTACTAGTGAATGTAATGTAACACACACCCATACAATGCCCACCACCCCGTGATGTTTTTCTCACTCCTACTAGTGAATGTAATGTAACACACACCAATACAATGCGCACCACCCCGATATGTTTTTCTCACTCCTACTAGTGAATGTAATGTAACACACACCCATACAATGCGCACCACCCCGCGATGTTTTTCAGAAACCTATCCTACATTGCAACTGCATGTTCCCTGACGTCCCCATGCTAACCACCCCGCGGTGCTTTTCTCCATCCTACATTGCCACTCACTGCCTATCCTAATTCAGACCGTCCGATTCACACCACCCCGTGATGTTTTTCTCACTCCTACTAGTGAACGTAATGTAACACACAGCCATACAATGCACACCACCCCGTGATGTTTTTCTCACTCGTACTAGTGAATGTAATGTAACACACACGAATACAATGCGCACCACTCCGAGATGTTTTTCTCACTCCTACTAGTGAATGTAATGTAACACACACCCATACAAAGCGCACCACCCCGCGATGTTTTTCAGAAACCTATCCTACATTGCCACTGCATGTTCCCTGACCTCCCCATGCTGATCACACCGCGGTGCTTTTCTCCATCCTACATTGCCACTCACTGCCTATCCTAATTCAGATCCTCCGATTCACACCACCCCGTGATGTTTTTCTCACTCCTACGAGTGAATGTAATGTAACACAAACCCATACAATGCGCACCACCCCGCGATGTTTTTCAGAAACCTATCCTACATTGAAACTGCATGTTCCCTGAGCTCCCCATGCTCACCACCCCGCGGTGCTTTTCTCCTTCCTACATTGCCACTCACTGCCTATCCTAATTCAGACCCACCGATTCACACCACGCCGTGATGTTTTTCTCCCTCCTACTAGTGAATGTAATGTAACACACACCCATACAATGCGCACCACCCCGTGATGTTTTTCAGAAAACTATCCTACATTGCCACTGCATGTTCCCGGACCTCCACATGCTGACCACCCCGCTGTGCTTTTCTCCATCCTACATTGCCACTCACTGCCTATCCTAATTCAGACCCTCCGATTCACACCACCCCGTGATGTTTTTCTCACTCCTACTAGTGAATGTAATGTAACACACACCCATACAATGCGCACCACCCCACGATGTTTTTCAGAAACCTATCCTACATTGCCACTGCATGTTCCCTGACCTCCCCATGCTCACCAACCCGCGGTGCTTTTCTCCATCCCACATTTCCGCTCACTGCCTATCCTTATTCAGACCCTCCGATTCACACCACCCCGTGATGTTTTTCTCACTCCTACTAGTTAAAGTAATGTAACAGACACCCATACAATGCGCACCACCCCGTGATATTTTTCTCACTCCTACTAGTGAATGTAATGTAACACACACCCATACAATGCGCACCACCGCGCGATGTTTTTCGGAAACCTATCCTACATTGCAACTGCATGTTCCCTGTCCTCACCATGCTGACCACTCCGCGGTGCTTTTCTCCATCCTACATTGCCACTCACTGCCTATCCTAATTCAGACCCTCCGATTCACACCACCCCGTGATGTTTTTCTCACTCCTACTAGTGAATGTAATGTAACACACACCCATACAATGCGCACCACCCCGTGATGTTTTTCTCACTCCTACTAGTGAATGTAATGTAACACACACCCATACAATACGCCCCACCCCGTGATGTTTTTCTCACTCCTACTAGCGAATGGAATGTAACACACACACATACAATGCGCACCACCCCGCGATGTTTTTCAGAAACCTATCCTACATTGCCACTGCATGTTCCCTGACCTCCCCATGCTGACCACCCCGCGGTGCTCTTCTCCTTCCTACATTGCCACTCACTGCCTATCCTAATTCAGACCCTCCGATTCACACCACCCCGTGATGTTTTTCTCACTCCTACTAGTGAATGTAATGTAACACACACCCATACAATGCGCACCACACCGCGATGTTTTTCAGAAACCTATGCTACCTTGCCACTGCATGTTCCCTGACCTCCCCATGCTGACCACCCCGCGGTGCTTTTCTCCATCCTACATTGCCACTCACTGCCTATCCTAATTCAGACCCTCCGATTCACACCACCCCGTGATGTTTTTCTCACTCCTACTAGTGAATGTAATGTAACACACACCCATACAATCCGCACCACCCTGTGATGTTTTACTCACTCCTACTAGTGAATGTAATGTTACACACACCCATACAATGCGCACCACCCCGCGATGTTTTTCAGAAACCTATCCTACATTGCCACTGCATGTTCCCTGTACTCCCCATGCTTACCACCCCGCGGTGCTTTTCTCCATCCTACATTGCCACTCACTGCCTATCCTAATTCAGACCATCCGATTCACACCACCCCGTGATGTTTTTCTCACTCCTACTAGTGAATGTAATGTAACACACACCCATACAATGCGCCCCACCCTGTGATGTTTTTCTCACTCCTACTAGTGAATGTAATGTAACACACACCCATACAATACGCACCACCCCGTGATGTTTTTCTCACTCCTACTAGTGAATGTAATGTAACACACACCCATACAATGCGCACCACCCCGCGATGTTTTTCAGAAACCTATCCTACATTGCCACTGCATGTTCCTTGACCTCCCCATGCTCACCAATTCGCGGTGCTTTTCTCCATCCCACATTGCCGCTCACCGCCTATCCTAATTCAGACCCTCCGATTCACACCACCCTGTGATGTTTTTCTCACTCCTACTAGTTAATGTAATGTAACACACACCCATACAATGCGCACCACCCCGTGATGTTTTTCTCACTCCTACTAGTGAATGTAATGTAACACACACCCATACAATGCGCACCACCCCGCGATGTTTTTCAGAAAATTATCCTACATTGCCACTGCCTATTCCCTGACCTCCCCATGCTGACCACCCCGCGGTGCTTTTCTCCATCCTACATTGCCACTCACTGCCTATCCTAATTCAGACCCTCCGATTAACACCACCCCGTGATGTTTTTCTCACTTCTACTAGTGAATATAATGTAACAAACACCCAAACAATGAGTACCACCCCGCGATGTTTTTCAGAAACCTATTCTACATTGCCACTGCATGTTCCCTGACCTCCCCATGCTGACAACCGCGCGGGGCTTTTCTCCATCCTACATTGCCACTCACTGCCTATCCTAATTCAGACCCTGATTCACACCACACCGTGATGTTTTTCTCACTCCAGTAGTGAATGTAATGTAACACACACCCATACAATGTGCACCACCCCGTGATGTTTTTCTCACTCCTACTAGTGAATGTAATGTAACACACATCCATACAATGCACACCACCAAGCGATGTTTATCAGAAACCTATCCTACATTGCCACTGCATGTTCCCTGACCTCCCCAAGCTGACCACACCGCGGTGCTTTTCTCCATCCTACATTGCCACTCAATGCTTATCCTAATTCAGACCCTCCGATTCGCACCACCCCGTGATGTTTTTCTCACTCCTACTAGTGAATGTAATGTAACACACACCCATACAATGCGCTCCACCCCGTGATGTTTTTCTCACTCCTACTAGTGAGTGTCATTTAACACACACCCATAATGCGCACCACCACGCGATGTTTTTCAGAAACCTATCCTACATTGCCACTGCATGTTCCCTGACCTCCCCATGCTGACCACCCCGCGGTGCTTTTCTCCATCCTACATTGCCACTCACTGCCTATCCTAATTCAGACCTTCCGATTCACACCACACCGTGATGTTTTTCACACTCCTACTAGTGAATGTAATATTACATACACCCATACAATGGGCACCACCCCATGATGTTTTTTTTCACTCGTACGAGTGAATGTAATGTAACACACACCCATACAATGCGCACCGCCCCGTGATGTTTTACTCACTCCTACTAGTGAATGTAATGTAACACACACCCATACAATGCGCACCATCCCACGATGTTTATCAGAAACCTATCCTACATTGCCACTGCATGTTCCCTGACCTCCCCATGCTGACCACCCCGCGGTGCTTTTCTCCATCCTACATTGCCACTCATGCCTATCCTAATTCAGACCCTCCGATTCACACCACCCCGTGATGTTTTTCTCACTCCTACTAGTGAATGTAATGTAACACACACCCATACAATGCGCACCACCCCGTGATGTTTTTCTCACTCCTACTAGTGAATGTAATGTAACACACACCCATACAATGCGCACCACACCGCGATGTTTTTCGGAAACCTATCCTACATTGCCTCTGCATGTTCCCTGTCCTCCCCATGCTTACCACCCTGCGGTGCTTTTCTCCATCCTACATTGCGACTCACTGCCTATCCTAATTCAGACCCTCCGATTCACACCACCCCGTGATGTTTTTCTCACTCCTACTAGTGAATGTAATGTAACACACACCCATACAATGCGCACCACACCGCGATGTTTTTCAGAAACCTATGCTACCTTGCCACTGCATGTTCCCTGACCTCCCCATGCTGACCACCCCGCGGTGCTTTTCTCCATCGTACATTGCCACTCACTGCCTATCCTAATTCAGACCTTCCGATTCACACCACCCCGTGATGTTTTTCTCACTCCTACTAGTGAATGTAATGTAACACACACCCATACAATCCGCACCACCCTGTGATGTTTTTCTCACTCCTACTAGTGAATGTAATGTAACACACACCCATACAATGCGCACCACCCCGCGATGTTTTTCAGAAACCTATCCTACATTGCCACTGCATGTTCCTTGTACTCCCCATGCTGACCACCCCGCGGTGCTTTTCTCCATCCTACATTGCCACTCACTGCCTATCCTAATTCAGACCATCCGATTCACACCACCCCGTGATGTTTTTCTCACTCCTACTAGTGAATGTAATGTAACACACACCCATACAATGCGCACCACCCCGTGATGTTTTTCTCACTCCTACTAGTGAATGTAATGTAACACACACCCATACAATACGCACCACCCCGTGATGTTTTTCTCACTCCTACTAGTGAATGTAATGTAACACACACCCATACAAAGCGCACCACCCCGCGATGTTTTTCAGAAACCTATCCTACATTGCCACTGCATGTTCCCTGACCTCCCCATGCTCACCAATCCGCGGTGCTTTTCTCCATCCCACATTTCCGCTCACCGCCTATCCTAATTCAGACCCTCCGATTCACACCACCCCGTGATGTTTTTCTCACTCCTACTAGTTAATGTAATGTAACACACACCCATACAATGCGCACCACCCCGTGATGTTTTTCTCACTCCTACTAGTGAATGTAATGTAACACACACCCATACAATGCGCACCACCCCGCGATGTTTTTCACAAAATTATCCTACATTGCCACTGCCTATTCCCTGACCTCCCCATGCTGACCACCCCGCGGTGCTTTTCTCCATCCTACATTGCCACTCACTACCTATCCTAATTCAGACCCTCCGATTAACACCACCCCGTGATGTTTTTCTCACTTGTACTAGTGAATATAATGTAACAAACACCCAAACAATGAGTACCACCCCGCGATGTTTATCAGAAACCTATCCTACATTGCCACTGCATGTTCCCTGACCTCCCCATGCTGACCACACCGCGGTGCTTTTCTCCATCCTACATTGCCACTCACTGCTTATCCTAAATCAGACCCTCCGATTCGCACCACCCCGTGATGTTTTTCTCACTCCTACTAGTGAATGTAATGTAACACACACCCATACAATGCGCTCCACCCCGTGATGTTTTTCTCACTCCTACTAGTGAGTGTCATTTAACACACACCCATAATGCGCACCACCACGCGATGTTTTTCAGAAACCTATCCTACATTGCCACTGCATGTTCCCTGACCTCCCCATGCTGACCACCCCGCGGTGCTTTTCTCCATCCTACATTGCCACTCACTGCCTATCCTAATTCAGACCTTCCGATTCACACCACACCGTGATGTTTTTCACACTCCTACTAGTGAATGTAATATAACATACACCCATACAATGGGCACCACCCCATGATGTTTTTTTTCACTCGTACGAGTGAATGTAATGTAACACACACCCATACAATGCGCACCACCCCGTGATGTTTTACTCACTCCTACTAGTGAATGTAATGTAACACACACCCATACAATGCGCACCATCCCACGATGTTTATCAGAAACCTATCCTACATTGCCACTGCATGTTCCCTGACCTCCCCATGCTGACCACCCCGCGGTGCTTTTCTCCATCCTACATTGCCACTCATGCCTATCCTAATTCAGACCCTCCGATTCACACCACCCCGTGATGTTTTTCTCACTCCTACTAGTGAATGTAATGTAACACACACCCATACAATGCGCACCACCCCGTGATGTTTTTCTCACTCCTACTAGTGAATGTAATGTAACACACACCCATACAATGCGCACCACACCGCGATGTTTTTCGGAAACCTATCCTACATTGCCTCTGCATGTTCCCTGTCCTCCCCATGCTTACCACCCCGCGGTGCTTTTCTCCATCCTACATTGCCACTCACTGCCTATCCTAATTCAGACCCTCCGATTCACACCACCCCGTGATGTTTTTCTCACTCCTACTAGTGAATGTAATGTAACACACACCCATACAATGCGCACCACACCGCGATGTTTTTCAGAAACCTATGCTACCTTGCCACTGCATGTTCCCTGACCTCCCCATGCTGACCACCCCGCGGTGCTTTTCTACATCCTACATTGCCACTCACTGCCTATCCTAATTCAGACCTTCCGATTCACACCACCCCGTGATGTTTTTCTCACTCTTACTAGTGAATGTAATGTAACACACACCCATACAATCCGCACCACCCTGTGATGTTTTTCTCACTCCTACTAGTGAATGTAATGTAACACACACCCATACAATGCGCACCACCCCGCGATGTTTTTCAGAAACCTATCCTACATTGCCACTGCATGTTCCCTGTACTCCCCATGCTGACCACCCCGCGGTGCTTTTCTCCATCCTACATTGCCACTCACTGCCTATCCTAATTCAGACCATCCGATTCACACCACCCCGTGATGTTTTTCTGACTCCTACTAGTGAATGTAATGTAACACACACCCATACAATGCGCACCACCCCGTGATGTTTTTCTCACTCCTACTAGTGAATGTAATGTAACACACACCCATACAATACGCACCACCCCGTGATGTTTTTCTCACTCCTACTAGTGAATGTAATGTAACACACACCCATACAATGCGCACCACCCCGCGATGTTTTTCAGAAACCTATCCTACATTGCCACTGCATGTTCCCTGACCTCCCCATGCTCACCAATCCGCGGTGCTTTTCTCCATCCCACATTTCCGCTCACCGCCTATCCTAATTCAGACCCTCCGATTCACACCACCCCGTGATGTTTTTCTCACTCCTACTAGTTAATGTAATGTAACACACACCCATACAATGCGCACCACCCCGTGATGTTTTTCTCACTCCTACTGGTGAATGTAATGTAACACACACCCATACAATGCGCACCACCCCGCGATGTTTTTCACAAAATTATCCTACATTGCCACTGCCTATTCCCTGACCTCCCCATGCTGACCACCCCGCGGTGCTTTTCTCCATCCTACATTGCCACTCACTGCCTATCCTAATTCAGACCCTCCGATTAACACCACCCCGTGATGTTTTTCTCACTTCTACTAGTGAATATAATGTAACAAACACCCAAACAATGAGTACCACCCCGCGATGTTTTTCAGAAACCTATTCTACATTGCCACTGCATGTTCCCTGACCTCCCCATGCTGACAACCGCGCGGTGCTTTTCTCCATCCTACATTGCCACTCACTGCCTATCCTAATTCAGACCCTGATTCACACCACACCGTGATGTTTTTCTCACTCCTACTAGTGAATGTAATGTAACACACACCCATACAATGTGCACCACCCCGTGATGTTTTTCTCACTCTTACTAGTGAATGTAATGTAACACACACCCATACAATGCGCACCACCCTACGATGTTTTTCAGAAACCTATCCTACATTGCCACTGCATGTTCCCTGAACTCCACATGCTGACCACCCCGCGGTGCTTTTCTCCATCCTACATTTCCACTCACTACCTATCCTAATTCAGACCCTCCGATTAACACCACCCCGTGATGTTTTTCTCACTTCTACTAGTGAATATAATGTAACAAACACCCAAACAATGAGTACCACCCCGCGATGTTTATCAGAAACCTATCCTACATTGCCACTGCATGTTCCCTGACCTCCCCATGCTGACCACACCGCGGTGCTTTTCTCCATCCTACATTGCCACTCACTGCTTATCCTAATTCAGACCCTCCGATTCGCACCACCCCGTGATGTTTTTCTCACTCCTACTAGTGAATGTAATGTAACACACACCCATACAATGCGCTCCACCCCGTGATGTTTTTCTCACTCCTACTAGTGAGTGTCATTTAACACACACCCATAATGCGCACCACCACGCGATGTTTTTCAGAAACCTATCCTACATTGCCACTGCATGTTCCCTGACCTCCCCATGCTGACCACCCCGCGGTGCTTTTCTCCATCCTACATTGCCACTCACTGCCTATCCTAATTCAGACCTTCCGATTCACACCACACCGTGATGTTTTTCACACTCCTACTAGTGAATGTAATATAACATACACCCATACAATGGGCACCACCCCATGATGTTTTTTTTCACTCGTACGAGTGAATGTAATGTAACACACACCCATACAATGCGCACCACCCCGTGATGTTTTACTCACTCCTACTAGTGAATGTAATGTAACACACACCCATACAATGCGCACCATCCCACGATGTTTATCAGAAAACTATCCTACATTGCCACTGCATGTTCCCTGACCTCCCCATGCTGACCACCCCGCGGTGCTTTTCTCCATCCTACATTGCCACTCATGCCTATCCTAATTCAGACCCTCCGATTCACACCACCCCGTGATGTTTTTCTCACTCCTACTAGTGAATGTAATGTAACACACACCCATACAATGTGCACCACCCCGTGATGTTTTTCTCACTCCTACTAGTGAATGTAATGTAACACACACCCATACAATGTGCACCACACCGCGATGTTTTTCGGAAACCTATCCTACATTGCCTCTGCATGTTCCCTGTCCTCCCCATGCTTACCACCCCGCGGTGCTTTTCTCCATCCTACATTGCCACTCACTGCCTATCCTAATTCAGACCCTCCGATTCACACCACCCCGTGATGTTTTTCTCACTCCTACTAGTGAATGTAATGTAACACACACCCATACAATGCGCACCACACCGCGATGTTTTTCAGAAACCTATGCTACCTTGCCACTGCATGTTCCCTGACCTCCCCATGCTGACCACCCCGCGGTGCTTTTCTCCATCCTACATTGCCACTCACTGCCTATCCTAATTCAGACCTTCCGATTCACACCACCCCGTGATGTATTTCTCACTCTTACTAGTGAATGTAATGTAACACACACCCATACAATCCGCACCACCCTGTGATGTTTTTCTCACTCCTACTAGTGAATGTAATGTAACACACACCCATACAATGCGCACCACCCCGCGATGTTTTTCAGAAACCTATCCTACATTGCCACTGCATGTTCCCTGTACTCCCCATGCTGACCACCCCGCGGTGCTTTTCTCCATCCTACATTGCCACTCACTGCCTATCCTAATTCAGACCATCCGATTCAAACCACCCCGTGATGTTTTTCTCACTCCTACTAGTGAATGTAATGTAACACACACCCATACAATGCGCACCACCCCGTGATGTTTTTCTCACTCCTACTAGTGAATGTAATGTAACACACACCCATACAATACGCACCACCCCGTGATGTTTTTCTCACTCCTACTAGTGAATGTAATGTAACACACACCCATACAATGCGCACCACCCCGCGATGTTTTTCAGAAACCTATCCTACATTGCCACTGCATGTTCCCTGACCTCCCCATGCTCACCAATCCGCGGTGCTTTTCTCCATCCCACATTTCCGCTCACCGCCTATCCTAATTCAGACCCTCCGATTCACACCACCCCGTGATGTTTTTCTCACTCCTACTAGTTAATGTAATGTAACACACACCCATACAATGCGCACCACCCCGTGATGTTTTTCTCACTCCTACTAGTGAATGTAATGTAACACACACCCATACAATGCGCACCACCCCGCGATGTTTTTCACAAAATTATCCTACATTGCCACTGCCTATTCCCTGACCTCCCCATGCTGACCACCCCGCGGTGCTTTTCTCCATCCTACATTGCCACTCACTGCCTATCCTAATTCAGACCCTCCGATTAACACCACCCCGTGATGTTTTTCTCACTTCTACTAGTGAATATAATGTAACAAACACCCAAACAATGAGTACCACCCCGCGATGTTTTTCAGAAACCTATTCTACATTGCCACTGCATGTTCCCTGACCTCCCCATGCTGACAACCGCGCGGTGCTTTTCTCCATCCTACATTGCCACTCACTGCCTATCCTAATTCAGACCCTGATTCACACCACACCGTGATGTTTTTCTCACTCCTACTAGTGAATGTAATGTAACACACACCCATACAATGTGCACCACCCCGTGATGTTTTTCTCACTCTTACTAGTGAATGTAATGTAACACACACCCATACAATGCGCACCACCCTACGATGTTTTTCAGAAACCTATCCTACATTGCCACTGCATGTTCCCTGAACTCCACATGCTGACCACCCCGCGGTGCTTTTCTCCATCCTACATTGCCACTCACTGCCTATCCTAATTCAGACCCTCCGATTCACACCACCGCGTGATGTTTTTCTCACTCCTACTAGTGAATGTAATGTAACACACACCCATCCAATGCGCACCACCCCGTGATGATTTTCTCACTCCTACTAGTGGATGTAATGTAACAAACACCCATACAATGCGCAACACCCCGTGATGTTTTTCTCACTCCTACTAGTGAATGTAATGTAACACACATCCATACAATGCACACCACCCCGCGATGTTTTTCAGAAACCTATCCTACATTGCCACTGCATGTTCCCTGACCTCCCCATGCTGACCACACCGCGGTGCTTTTCTCCATCCTACATTGCCACTCACTGCTTATCCTAATTCAGACCCTCCGATTCGCACCACCCCGTGATGTTTTTCTCACTCCTACTAGTGAATGTAATGTAACACACACCCATACAATGCGCTCCACCCCGAGATGTTTTTCTCACTCCTACTAGTGAGTGTCATTTAACACACAACAATAATGCGCACCACCACACGATGTTTTTCAGAAACCTATCCTACATTGCCACTGCATGTTCCCTGACCTCCCCATGCTGACCACCCCGCGGTGCTTTTCTCCATCCTACATTGCCACTCACTGCCTATCCTAATTCAGACCTTCCGATTCACACCACACCGTGATGTTTTTCACACTCCTACTAGTGAATGTAATATAACATACACCGATACAATGGGCACCACCCCATGATGTTTTTTTTCACTCGTACTAGTGAATGTAATGTAACACACACCCATGCAATGTGCACCGCCCCGTGATGTTTTTCTCACTCCTACTAGTGAATGTAATGTAACACACACCCATACAATGCGCACCATCCCACGATGTTTATCAGAAACCTATCCTACATTGCCACTGCATGTTCCCTGACCTCCCCATGCTGACCACCCCGCGGTGCTTTTCTCCATCCTACATTGCCACTCATGCCTATCCTAATTCAGACCCTCCGATTCACACCACCCCGTGATGTTTTGCTCACACCTACTAGTGAATGTAATGTAACACACACCCATACAATGCCCACCACCCCGTGATGTTTTTCTCACTCCTACTAGTGAATGTAATGTAACACACACCCATACAAAGCGCACCACCCCGCGATGTTTTTCAGAAACCTATTACATTGCCACTGCATGTTCCCTGACCTCCCCATGCTGATCACACCGCGGTGCTTTTCTCCATCCTACATTGCCACTCACTGCCTATCCTAATTCAGATCCTCCGATTCACACCACCCCGTGATGTTTTTCTCACTCCTACGAGTGAATGTAATGTAACACACACCCATACAATGCGCACCACCCCGCGATGTTTTTCAGAAACCTATCCTACATTGAAACTGCATGTTCCCTGAGCTCCCCATGCTCACCACCCCGCGGTGCTTTTCTCCATCCTACATTGCCACTCACTGCCTATCCTAATTCAGACCCACCGATTCACACCACGCCGTGATGTTTTTCTCCCTCCTACTAGTGAATGTAATGTAACACACACCCATACAATGCGCACCACCCCGTGATGTTTTTCAGAAAACTATCCTACATTGCCACTGCATGTTCCCGGACCTCCACATGCTGACCACCCCGCTGTGCTTTTCTCCATCCTACATTGCCACTCACTGCCTATGCTAATTCAGACCCTCCTATTCACACCACCCCGTGATGTTTTTCTCACTCCTACTAGTGAATGTAATGTAACACACACCCATACAATGCGCACCACCCCACGATGTTTTTCAGAAACCTATCCTACATTGCCACTGCATGTTCCCTGACCTCCCCATGCTCACCAACCCGCGGTGCTTTTCTCCATCCCACATTTCCGCTCACTGCCTATCCTTATTCAGACCCTCCGATTCACACCACCCCGTGATTATTTTCTCACTCCTACTAGTTAAAGTAATGTAACAGACACCCATACAATGCGCACCACCCCGTGATATTTTTCTCACTCCTACTAGTGAATGTAATGTAACACATACCCATACAATGCGCACCACCGCGCGATGTTTTTCGGAAACCTATCCTACATTGCAACTGCATGTTCCCTGTCCTCACCATGCTGACCACTCCGCGGTGCTTTTCTCCATCCTACATTGCCACTCACTGCCTATCCTAATTCAGACCCTCCGATTCACACCACCCCGTGATGTTTTTCTCACTCCTACTAGTGAATGTAATGTAACACACACCCATACAATGCGCACCACCCCGTGATGTTTTTCTCACTCCTACTAGTGAATGTAATGTAACACACACCCATACAATACGCACCACCCCGTGATGTTTTTCTCACTCCTACTAGCGAATGGAATGTAACACACACACATACAATGCGCACCACCCCGCGATGTTTTTCAGAAACCTATCCTACATTGCCACTGCATGTTCCCTGACCTCCCCATGCTGACCACCCCGCGGTGCTCTTCTCCTTCCTACATTGCCACTCACTGTCTATCCTAATTCAGACCCTCCGATTCACACCACCCCGTGATGTTTTTCTCACTCCTACTAGTGAATGTAATGTAACACACACCCATACAATGCGCACCACACCGCGATGTTTTTCAGAAACCTATGCTACCTTGCCACTGCATGTTCCCTGACATCCCCATGCTGACCACCCCGCGGTGCTTTTCTCCATCCTACATTGCCACTCACTGCCTATCCTAATTCAGACCCTCCGATTCACACCACCCCGTGATGTTTTTCTCACTCCTACTAGTGAATGTAATGTAACACACACCCATACAATCCGCACCACCCTGTGATGTTTTACTCACTCCTACTAGTGAATGTAATGTTACACACACCCATACAATGCGCACCACCCCGCGATGTTTTTCAGAAACCTATCCTACATTGCCACTGCATGTTCCCTGTACTCCCCATGCTGACCACCCCGCGGTGCTTTTCTCCATCCTACATTGCCACTCACTGCCTATCCTGATTCAGACCATCCGATTCACACCACCCCGTGATGTTTTTCTCACTCCTACTAGTGAATGTAATGTAACACACACCCATACAATGCGCCCCACCCTGTGATGTTTTTCTCACTCCTACTAGTGAATGTAATGTAACACACACCCATACAATACGCACCACCCCGTGATGTTTTTCTCACTCCTACTAGTGAATGTAATGTAACACACACCCATACAATGCGCACCACCCCGCGATGTTTTTCAGAAACCTATCCTACATTGCCACTGCATGTTCCCTGACCTCCCCATGCTCACCAATCCGCGGTGCTTTTCTCCATCCCACATTGCCGCTCACCGCCTATCCTAATTCAGACCCTCCGATTCACACCACCCTGTGATGTTTTTCTCACTCCTACTAGTTAATGTAATGTAACACACACCCATACAATGCGCACCACCCCGTGATGTTTTTCTCACTCCTACTAGTGAATGTAATGTAACACACACCCATACAATGCGCACCACCCCGCGATGTTTTTCAGAAAATTATCCTACATTGCCACTGCCTATTCCCTGACCTCCCCATGCTGACCACCCCGCGGTGCTTTTCTCCATCCTACATTGCCACTCACTGCCTATCCTAATTCAGACCCTCCGATTAACACCACCCCGTGATGTTTTTCTCACTTCTACTAGTGAATATAATGTAACAAACACCCAAACAATGAGTACCACCACGCGATGTTTTTCAGAAACCTATTCTACATTGCCACTGCATGTTCCCTGACCTCCCCATGCTGACAACCGCGCGGTGCTTTTCTCCATCCTACATTGCCACTCACTGCCTATCCTAATTCAGACCCTGATTCACACCACACCGTGATGTTTTTCTCACTCCTACTAGTGAATGTAATGTAACACACACCCATACAATGTGCACCACCCCGTGATGTTTTTCTCACTCCTACTAGTGAATGTAATGTAACACACATCCATACAATGCACACCACCAAGCGATGTTTTTCAGAAACCTATCCTACATTGCCACTGCATGTTCCCTGACCTCCCCATGCTGACCACACCGCGGTGCTTTTCTCCATCCTACATTGCCACTCACTGCTTATCCTAATTCAGACCCTCCGATTCGCACCACCCCGTGATGTTTTTCTCACTCCTACTAGTGAATGTAATGTAACACACACCCATACAATGCGCTCCACCCCGTGATGTTTTTCTCACTCCTACTAGTTAGTGTCATTTAACACACACCCATAATGCGCACCAATACGCGATGTTTTTCAGAAACCTATCCTACATTGCCACTGCATGTTCCCTGACCTCCCCATGCTGACCACCCCGCGGTGCTTTTCTCCATCCTACATTGCCACTCACTGCCTATCCTAATTCAGACCTTCCGATTCACACCACACCGTGATGTTTTTCACACTCCTACTAGTGAATGTAATATAACATACACCCATACAATGGGCACCACCCCATGATGTTTTTTTTCACTCGTACGAGTGAATGTAATGTAACACACACCCATACAATGCGCACCGCCCCGTGATGTTTTACTCACTCCTACTAGTGAATGTAATGTAACACACACCCATACAATGCGCACCATCCCACGATGTTTATCAGAAACCTATCCTACATTGCCACTGCATGTTCCCTGACCTCCCCATGCTGACCACCCCGCGGTGCTTTTCTCCATCCTACATTGCCACTCATGCCTATCCTAATACAGACCCTCCGATTCACACCACCCCGTGATGTTTTTCTCACTTCTACTAGTGAATATAATGTAACAAACACCCAAACAATGAGTACCACCCCGCGATGTTTTTCAGAAACCTATTCTACATTTCCACTGCATGTTCCCTGACCTCCCCATGCAGACAACCGCGCGGTGCTTTTCTCCATCCTACATTGCCACTCACTGCCTATCCTAATTCAGACCCTGATTCACACCACGCCGTGATGTTTTTCTCACTCCTACTAGTGAATGTAATGTAACACACACCCATACAATGCACACCACCCCGCGATGTTTTTCGGAAACCTATCCTACATTGCCCTGCATGTTCCCTGACCTCCCCATGCTGACCACCCCGCGGTGCTTTTCTCCATCCTACATTGCCACTCACTGCCTATCCTAATTCAGACCCTCCGATTCACACCACCCCGTGATGTTTTTCTCACTCCTACTAGTGAATGTAATGTAACACACACCCATACAATCCGCACCACCCTGTGATGTTTTACTCACTCCCACTAGTGAATGTAATGTTACACACACCCATACAATGCGCACCACCCCGCGATGTTTTTCAGAAACCTATCCTACATTGCCACTGCATGTTCCCTGTACTCCCCATGCTGACCACCCCGCGGTGCTTTTCTCCATCCTACATTGCCACTCACTGCCTATCCTAATTCAGACCCTCCGATTAACACCACCCCGTGATGTTTTTCTCACTTCTACTAGTGAATATAATGTAACAAACACCCAAACAATGAGTACCACCCCGCGATGTTTTTCAGAAACCTATTCTACATTGCCACTGCATGTTCCCTGACCTCCCCATGCTGACAACCGCGCGGTGCTTTTCTCCATCCTACATTGCCACTCACTGCCTATCCTAATTCAGACCCTGATTCACACCACACCGTGATGTTTTTCTCACTCCTACTAGTGAATGTAATGTAACACACACCCATACAATGTGCACCACCCCGTGATGTTTTTCTCACTCTTACTAGTGAATGTAATGTAACACACACCCATACAATGCGCACCACCCTACGATGTTTTTCAGAAACCTATCCTACATTGCCACTGCATGTTCCCTGAACTCCACATGCTGACCACCCCGCGGTGCTTTTCTCCATCCTACATTGCCACTCACTACCTATCCTAATTCAGACCCTCCGATTAACACCACCCCGTGATGTTTTTCTCACTTCTACTAGTGAATATAATGTAACAAACACCCAAACAATGAGTACCACCCCGCGATGTTTATCAGAAACCTATCCTACATTGCCACTGCATGTTCCCTGACCTCCCCATGCTGACCACACCGCGGTGCTTTTCTCCATCCTACATTGCCACTCACTGCTTATCCTAATTCAGACCCTCCGATTCGCACCACCCCGTGATGTTTTTCTCACTCCTACTAGTGAATGTAATGTAACACACACCCATACAATGCGCTCCACCCCGTGATGTTTTTCTCACTCCTACTAGTGAGTGTCATTTAACACACACCCATAATGCGCACCACCACGCGATGTTTTTCAGAAACCTATCCTACATTGCCACTGCATGTTCCCTGACCTCCCCATGCTGACCACCCCGCGGTGCTTTTCTCCATCCTACATTGCCACTCACTGCCTATCCTAATTCAGACCTTCCGATTCACACCACACCGTGATGTTTTTCACACTCCTACTAGTGAATGTAATATAACATACACCCATACAATGGGCACCACCCCATGATGTTTTTTTTCACTCGTACGAGTGAATGTAATGTAACACACACCCATACAATGCGCACCACCCCGTGATGTTTTACTCACTCCTACTAGTGAATGTAATGTAACACACACCCATACAATGCGCACCATCCCACGATGTTTATCAGAAACCTATCCTACATTGCCACTGCATGTTCCCTGACCTCCCCATGCTGACCACCCCGCGGTGCTTTTCTCCATCCTACATTGCCACTCATGCCTATCCTAATTCAGACCCTCCGATTCACACCACCCCGTGATGTTTTTCTCACTCCTACTAGTGAATGTAATGTAACACACACCCATACAATGCGCACCACCCCGTGATGTTTTTCTCACTCCTACTAGTGAATGTAATGTAACACACACCCATACAATGCGCACCACACCGCGATGTTTTTCGGAAACCTATCCTACATTGCCTCTGCATGTTCCCTGTCCTCCCCATGCTTACCACCCCGCGGTGCTTTTCTCCATCCTACATTGCCACTCACTGCCTATCCTAATTCAGACCCTCCGATTCACACCACCCCGTGATGTTTTTCTCACTCCTACTAGTGAATGTAATGTAACACACACCCATACAATGCGCACCACACCGCGATGTTTTTCAGAAACCTATGCTACCTTGCCACTGCATGTTCCCTGACCTCCCCATGCTGACCACCCCGCGGTGCTTTTCTACATCCTACATTGCCACTCACTGCCTATCCTAATTCAGACCTTCCGATTCACACCACCCCGTGATGTTTTTCTCACTCTTACTAGTGAATGTAATGTAACACACACCCATACAATCCGCACCACCCTGTGATGTTTTTCTCACTCCTACTAGTGAATGTAATGTAACACACACCCATACAATGCGCACCACCCCGCGATGTTTTTCAGAAACCTATCCTACATTGCCACTGCATGTTCCCTGTACTCCCCATGCTGACCACCCCGCGGTGCTTTTCTCCATCCTACATTGCCACTCACTGCCTATCCTAATTCAGACCATCCGATTCACACCACCCCGTGATGTTTTTCTCACTCCTACTAGTGAATGTAATGTAACACACACCCATACAATGCGCACCACCCCGTGATGTTTTTCTCACTCCTACTAGTGAATGTAATGTAACACACACCCATACAATACGCACCACCCCGTGATGTTTTTCTCACTCCTACTAGTGAATGTAATGTAACACACACCCATACAATGCGCACCACCCCGCGATGTTTTTCAGAAACCTATCCTACATTGCCACTGCATGTTCCCTGACCTCCCCATGCTCACCAATCCGCGGTGCTTTTCTCCATCCCACATTTCCGCTCACCGCCTATCCTAATTCAGACCCTCCGATTCACACCACCCCGTGATGTTTTTCTCACTCCTACTAGTTAATGTAATGTAACACACACCCATACAATGCGCACCACCCCGTGATGTTTTTCTCACTCCTACTAGTGAATGTAATGTAACACACATCCATACAATGCGCACCACCCCGCGATGTTTTTCACAAAATTATCCTACATTGCCACTGCCTATTCCCTGACCTCCCCATGCTGACCACCCCGCGGTGCTTTTCTCCATCCTACATTGCCACTCACTGCCTATCCTAATTCAGACCCTCCGATTAACACCACCCCGTGATGTTTTTCTCACTTCTACTTGTGAATATAATGTAACAAACACCCAAACAATGAGTACCACCCCGCGATGTTTTTCAGAAACCTATTCTACATTGCCACTGCATGTTCCCTGACCTCCCCATGCTGACAACCGCGCGGTGCTTTTCTCCATCCTACATTGCCACTCACTGCCTATCCTAATTCAGACCCTGATTCACACCACACCGTGATGTTTTTCTCACTCCTACTAGTGAATGTAATGTAACACACACCCATACAATGTGCACAACCCCGTGATGTTTTTCTCACTCTTACTAGTGAATGTAATGTAACACACACCCATACAATGCGCACCACCCTACGATGTTTTTCAGAAACCTATCCTACATTGCCACTGCATGTTCCCTGAACTCCACATGCTGACCACCCCGCGGTGCTTTTCTCCATCCTACATTGCCACTCACTGCCTATCCTAATTCAGACCCTCCGATTCACACCACCGCGTGATGTTTTTCTCACTCCTACTAGTGAATGTAATGTAACACACACCCATCCAATGCGCACCACCCCGTGATGATTTTCTCACTCCTACTAGTGGATGTAATGTAACAAACACCCATACAATGCGCAACACCCCGTGATGTTTTTCTCACTCCTACTAGTGAATGTAATGTAACACACATCCATACAATGCACACCACCCCGCGATGTTTTTCAGAAACCTATCCTACATTGCCACTGCATGTTCCCTGACCTCCCCATGCTGACCACACCGCGGTGCTTTTCTCCATCCTACATTGCCACTCACTGCTTATCCTAATTCAGACCCTCCGATTCGCACCACCCCGTGATGTTTTTCTCACTCCTACTAGTGAATGTAATGTAACACACACCCATACAATGCGCTCCACCCCGAGATGTTTTTCTCACTCCTACTAGTGAGTGTCATTTAACACACAACAATAATGCGCACCACCACGCGATGTTTTTCAGAAACCTATCCTACATTGCCACTGCATGTTCCCTGACCTCCCCATGCTGACCACCCCGCGGTGCTTTTCTCCATCCTACATTGCCACTCACTGCCTATCCTAATTCAGACCTTCCGATTCACACCACACCGTGATGTTTTTCACACTCCTACTAGTGAATGTAATATAACATACACCGATACAATGGGCACCACCCCATGATGTTTTTTTTCACTCGTACTAGTGAATGTAATGTAACACACACCCATGCAATGTGCACCGCCCCGTGATGTTTTTCTCACTCCTACTAGTGAATGTAATGTAACACACACCCATACAATGCGCACCATCCCACGATGTTTATCAGAAACCTATCCTACATTGCCACTGCATGTTCCCTGACCTCCCCATGCTGACCACCCCGCGGTGCTTTTCTCCATCCTACATTGCCACTCATGCCTATCCTAATTCAGACCCTCCGATTCACACCACCCCGTGATGTTTTGCTCACACCTACTAGTGAATGTAATGTAACACACACCCATACAATGCCCACCACCCCGTGATGTTTTTCTCACTCCTACTAGTGAATGTAATGTAACACACACCCATACAATGCCCACCACCCCGTGATGTTTTTCTCACTCCTACTAGTGAACGTAATGTAACACACAGCCATACAATGCTCACCACCCCGTGATGTTTTTCTCACTCGTACTAGTGAATGTAATGTAACACACACCAATACAATGCGCACCACCCCGATATGTTTTTCTCACTCCTACTAGTGAATGTAATGTAACACACACCCATACAAAGCGCACCACCCCGCGATGTTTTTCAGAAACCTATCCTACATTGCCACTGCATGTTCCCTGACCTCCCCATGCTGAACACCCCGCGGTGCTTTTCTCCATCCTACATTGCCACTCATGCCTATCCTAATTCAGACCCTCCGATTCACACCACCCCGTGATGTTTTGCTCACTCCTACTAGTGAATGTAATGTTACACACACCCATACAATGCCCACCACCCCGTGATGTTTTTCTCACTCCTACTAGTGAATGTAATGTAACACACACCCATACAATGCGCACCACCCCGCGATGTTTTTCAGAAACCTATCCTACATTGCCACTGCATGTTCCCTGACCTCCCCATGCTAACCACCCCGCGGTGCTTTTCTCCATCCTACATTGCCACTCACTGCCTATCCTAATTCAGACCGTCCGATTCACACCACCCCGTGATGTTTTTCTCACTCCTACTAGTGAACGTAATGTAACACACAGCCATACAATGCACACCACCCCGTGATGTTTTTCTCACTCGTACTAGTGAATGTAATGTAACACACACGAATACAATGCGCACCACCCCGAGATGTTTTTCTCACTCCTACTAGTGAATGTAATGTAACACACACCCATACAAAGCGCACCACCCCGCGATGTTTTTCAGAAACCTATTACATTGCCACTGCATGTTCCCTGACCTCCCCATGCTGATCACACCGCGGTGCTTTTGTCCATCCTACATTGCCACTCACTGCCTATCCTAATTCAGATCCTCCGATTCACACCACCCCGTGATGTTTTTCTCACTCCTACGAGTGAATGTAATGTAACACACACCCATACAATGCGCACCACCCCGCGATGTTTTTCAGAAACCTATCCTACATTGAAACTGCATGTTCCCTGAGCTCCCCATGCTCACCACCCCGCGGTGCTTTTCTCCATCCTACATTGCCACTCACTGCCTATCCTAATTCAGACCCACCGATTCACACCACGCCGTGATGTTTTTCTCCCTCCTACTAGTGAATGTAATGTAACACACACCCATACAATGCGCACCACCCCGTGATGTTTTTCAGAAAACTATCCTACATTGCCACTGCATGTTCCCGGACCTCCACATGCTGACCACCCCGCTGTGCTTTTCTCCATCCTACATTGCCACTCACTGCCTATGCTAATTCAGACCCTCCTATTCACACCACCCCGTGATGTTTTTCTCACTCCTACTAGTGAATGTAATGTAACACACACCCATACAATGCGCACCACCCCACGATGTTTTTCAGAAACCTATCCTACATTGCCACTGCATGTTCCCTGACCTCCCCATGCTCACCAACCCGCGGTGCTTTTCTCCATCCCACATTTCCGCTCACTGCCTATCCTTATTCAGACCCTCCGAATCACACCACCCCGTGATTATTTTCTCACTCCTACTAGTTAAAGTAATGTAACAGACACCCATACAATGCGCACCACCCCGTGATATTTTTCTCACTCCTACTAGTGAATGTAATGTAACACACACCCATACAATGCGCACCACCGCGCGATGTTTTTCGGAAACCTATCCTACATTGCAACTGCATGTTCCCTGTCCTCACCATGCTGACCACTCCGCGGTGCTTTTCTCCATCCTACATTGCCACTCACTGCCTATCCTAATTCAGACCCTCCGATTCACACCACCCCGTGATGTTTTTCTCACTCCTACTAGTGAATGTAATGTAACACACACCCATACAATGCGCACCACCCCGTGATGTTTTTCTCACTCCTACTAGTGAATGTAATGTAACACACACCCATACAATACGCACCACCCCGTGATGTTTTTCTCACTCCTACTACCGAATGGAATGTAACACACACACATACAATGCGCACCACCCCGCGATGTTTTTCAGAAACCTATCCTACATTGCCACTGCATGTTCCCTGACCTCCCCATGCTCACCAATCCGCGGTGCTTTTCTCCATCCCACATTGCCGCTCACCGCCTATCCTAATTCAGACCCTCCGATTCACACCACCCCGTGATGTTTTTCTCACTCCTACTAGTTAATGTAATGAAACACACACCCATACAATGCGCACCACCCCGTGATGTTTTTCTCACTCCTACTAGTGAATGTAATGTAACACACACCCATACAATGCGCACCACACCGCGATGTTTTTCGGAAACCTATCCTACATTGCCTCTGCATGTTCCCTGTCCTCCCCATGCTTACCACCCCGCGGTGCTTTTCTCCATCCTACATTGCCACTCACTGCCTATCCTAATTCAGACCCTCCGATTCACACCACCCCGTGATGTTTTTCTCACTCCTACTAGTGAATGTAATGTAACACACACCCATACAATGCGCACCACACCGCGATGTTTTTCAGAAACCTATGCTACCTTGCCACTGCATGTTCCCTGACCTCCCCATGCTGACCACCCCGCGGTGCTTTTCTCCATCCTACATTGCCACTCACTGCCTATCCTAATTCAGACCTTCCGATTCACACCACCCCGTGATGTTTTTCTCACTCTTACTAGTGAATGTAATGTAACACACACCCATACAATCCGCACCACCCTGTGATGTTTTTCTCACTCCTACTAGTGAATGTAATGTAACACACACCCATACAATGCGCACCACCCCGCGATGTTTTTCAGAAACCTATCCTACATTGCCACTGCATGTTCCCTGTACTCCCCATGCTGACCACCCCGCGGTGCTTTTCTCCATCCTACATTGCCACTCACTGCCTATCCTAATTCAGACCATCCGATTCACACCACCCCGTGATGTTTTTCTCACTCCTACTAGTGAATGTAATGTAACACACACCCATACAATGCGCACCACCCCGTGATGTTTTTCTCACTCCTACTAGTGAATGTAATGTAACACACACCCATACAATACGCACCACCCCGTGATGTTTTTCTCACTCCTACTAGTGAATGTAATGTAACACACACCCATACAATGCGCACCACCCCGCGATGTTTTTCAGAAACCTATCCTACATTGCCACTGCATGTTCCCTGACCTCCCCATGCTCACCAATCCGCGGTGCTTTTCTCCATCCCACATTTCCGCTCACCGCCTATCCTAATTCAGACCCTCCGATTCACACCACCCCGTGATGTTTTTCTCACTCCTACTAGTTAATGTAATGTAACACACACCCATACAATGCGCACCACCCCGTGATGTTTTTCTCACTCCTACTAGTGAATGTAATGTAACACACACCCATACAATGCGCACCACCCCGCGATGTTTTTCACAAAATTATCCTACATTGCCACTGCCTATTCCCTGACCTCCCCATGCTGACCACCCCGCGGTGCTTTTCTCCATCCTACATTGCCACTCACTGCCTATCCTAATTCAGACCCTCCGATTAACACCACCCCGTGATGTTTTTCTCACTTCTACTAGTGAATATAATGTAACAAACACCCAAACAATGAGTACCACCCCGCGATGTTTTTCAGAAACCTATTCTACATTGCCACTGCATGTTCCCTGACCTCCCCATGCTGACAACCGCGCGGTGCTTTTCTCCATCCTACATTGCCACTCACTGCCTATCCTAATTCAGACCCTGATTCACACCACACCGTGATGTTTTTCTCACTCCTACTAGTGAATGTAATGTAACACACACCCATACAATGTGCACAACCCCGTGATGTTTTTCTCACTCTTACTAGTGAATGTAATGTAACACACACCCATACAATGCGCACCACCCTACGATGTTTTTCAGAAACCTATCCTACATTGCCACTGCATGTTCCCTGAACTCCACATGCTGACCACCCCGCGGTGCTTTTCTCCATCCTACATTGCCACTCACTGCCTATCCTAATTCAGACCCTCCGATTCACACCACCGCGTGATGTTTTTCTCACTCCTACTAGTGAATGTAATGTAACACACACCCATCCAATGCGCACCACCCCGTGATGATTTTCTCACTCCTACTAGTGGATGTAATGTAACAAACACCCATACAATGCGCAACACCCCGTGATGTTTTTCTCACTCCTACTAGTGAATGTAATGTAACACACATCCATACAATGCACACCACCCCGCGATGTTTTTCAGAAACCTATCCTACATTGCCACTGCATGTTCCCTGACCTCCCCATGCTGACCACACCGCGGTGCTTTTCTCCATCCTACATTGCCACTCACTGCTTATCCTAATTCAGACCCTCCGATTCGCACCACCCCGTGATGTTTTTCTCACTCCTACTAGTGAATGTAATGTAACACACACCCATACAATGCGCTCCACCCCGAGATGTTTTTCTCACTCCTACTAGTGAGTGTCATTTAACACACAACAATAATGCGCACCACCACGCGATGTTTTTCAGAAACCTATCCTACATTGCCACTGCATGTTCCCTGACCTCCCCATGCTGACCACCCCGCGGTGCTTTTCTCCATCCTACATTGCCACTCACTGCCTATCCTAATTCAGACCTTCCGATTCACACCACACCGTGATGTTTTTCACACTCCTACTAGTGAATGTAATATAACATACACCGATACAATGGGCACCACCCCATGATGTTTTTTTTCACTCGTACTAGTGAATGTAATGTAACACACACCCATGCAATGTGCACCGCCCCGTGATGTTTTTCTCACTCCTACTAGTGAATGTAATGTAACACACACCCATACAATGCGCACCATCCCACGATGTTTATCAGAAACCTATCCTACATTGCCACTGCATGTTCCCTGACCTCCCCATGCTGACCACCCCGCGGTGCTTTTCTCCATCCTACATTGCCACTCATGCCTATCCTAATTCAGACCCTCCGATTCACACCACCCCGTGATGTTTTGCTCACACCTACTAGTGAATGTAATGTAACACACACCCATACAATGCCCACCACCCCGTGATGTTTTTCTCACTCCTACTAGTGAATGTAATGTAACACACACCCATACAATGCCCACCACCCCGTGATGTTTTTCTCACTCCTACTAGTGAACGTAATGTAACACACAGCCATACAATGCTCACCACCCCGTGATGTTTTTCTCACTCGTACTAGTGAATGTAATGTAACACACACCAATACAATGCGCACCACCCCGATATGTTTTTCTCACTCCTACTAGTGAATGTAATGTAACACACACCCATACAAAGCGCACCACCCCGCGATGTTTTTCAGAAACCTATCCTACATTGCCACTGCATGTTCCCTGACCTCCCCATGCTGAACACCCCGCGGTGCTTTTCTCCATCCTACATTGCCACTCATGCCTATCCTAATTCAGACCCTCCGATTCACACCACCCCGTGATGTTTTGCTCACTCCTACTAGTGAATGTAATGTTACACACACCCATACAATGCCCACCACCCCGTGATGTTTTTCTCACTCCTACTAGTGAATGTAATGTAACACACACCCATACAATGCGCACCACCCCGCGATGTTTTTCAGAAACCTATCCTACATTGCCACTGCATGTTCCCTGACCTCCCCATGCTAACCACCCCGCGGTGCTTTTCTCCATCCTACATTGCCACTCACTGCCTATCCTAATTCAGACCGTCCGATTCACACCACCCCGTGATGTTTTTCTCACTCCTACTAGTGAACGTAATGTAACACACAGCCATACAATGCACACCACCCCGTGATGTTTTTCTCACTCCTACTAGTGAATGTAATGTAACACACACGAATACAATGCGCACCACCCCGAGATGTTTTTCTCACTCCTACTAGTGAATGTAATGTAACACACACCCATACAAAGCGCACCACCCCGCGATGTTTTTCAGAAACCTATTACATTGCCACTGCATGTTCCCTGACCTCCCCATGCTGATCACACCGCGGTGCTTTTGTCCATCCTACATTGCCACTCACTGCCTATCCTAATTCAGATCCTCCGATTCACACCACCCCGTGATGTTTTTCTCACTCCTACGAGTGAATGTAATGTAACACACACCCATACAATGCGCACCACCCCGCGATGTTTTTCAGAAACCTATCCTACATTGAAACTGCATGTTCCCTGAGCTCCCCATGCTCACCACCCCGCGGTGCTTTTCTCCATCCTACATTGCCACTCACTGCCTATCCTAATTCAGACCCACCGATTCACACCACGCCGTGATGTTTTTCTCCCTCCTACTAGTGAATGTAATGTAACACACACCCATACAATGCGCACCACCCCGTGATGTTTTTCAGAAAACTATCCTACATTGCCACTGCATGTTCCCGGACCTCCACATGCTGACCACCCCGCTGTGCTTTTCTCCATCCTACATTGCCACTCACTGCCTATGCTAATTCAGACCCTCCTATTCACACCACCCCGTGATGTTTTTCTCACTCCTACTAGTGAATGTAATGTAACACACACCCATACAATGCGCACCACCCCACGATGTTTTTCAGAAACCTATCCTACATTGCCACTGCATGTTCCCTGACCTCCCCATGCTCACCAACCCGCGGTGCTTTTCTCCATCCCACATTTCCGCTCACTGCCTATCCTTATTCAGACCCTCCGAATCACACCACCCCGTGATTATTTTCTCACTCCTACTAGTTAAAGTAATGTAACAGACACCCATACAATGCGCACCACCCCGTGATATTTTTCTCACTCCTACTAGTGAATGTAATGTAACACACACCCATACAATGCGCACCACCGCGCGATGTTTTTCGGAAACCTATCCTACATTGCAACTGCATGTTCCCTGTCCTCACCATGCTGACCACTCCGCGGTGCTTTTCTCCATCCTACATTGCCACTCACTGCCTATCCTAATTCAGACCCTCCGATTCACACCACCCCGTGATGTTTTTCTCACTCCTACTAGTGAATGTAATGTAACACACACCCATACAATGCGCACCACCCCGTGATGTTTTTCTCACTCCTACTAGTGAATGTAATGTAACACACACCCATACAATACGCACCACCCCGTGATGTTTTTCTCACTCCTACTACCGAATGGAATGTAACACACACACATACAATGCGCACCACCCCGCGATGTTTTTCAGAAACCTATCCTACATTGCCACTGCATGTTCCCTGACCTCCCCATGCTCACCAATCCGCGGTGCTTTTCTCCATCCCACATTGCCGCTCACCGCCTATCCTAATTCAGACCCTCCGATTCACACCACCCCGTGATGTTTTTCTCACTCCTACTAGTTAATGTAATGAAACACACACCCATACAATGCGCACCACCCCGTGATGTTTTTCTCACTCCTACTAGTGAATGTAATGTAACACACACCCATACAATGCGCACCACACCGCGATGTTTTTCGGAAACCTATCCTACATTGCCTCTGCATGTTCCCTGTCCTCCCCATGCTTACCACCCCGCGGTGCTTTTCTCCATCCTACATTGCCACTCACTGCCTATCCTAATTCAGACCCTCCGATTCACACCACCCCGTGATGTTTTTCTCACTCCTACTAGTGAATGTAATGTAACACACACCCATACAATGCGCACCACACCGCGATGTTTTTCAGAAACCTATGCTACCTTGCCACTGCATGTTCCCTGACCTCCCCATGCTGACCACCCCGCGGTGCTTTTCTCCATCCTACATTGCCACTCACTGCCTATCCTAATTCAGACCTTCCGATTCACACCACCCCGTGATGTTTTTCTCACTCTTACTAGTGAATGTAATGTAACACACACCCATACAATCCGCACCACCCTGTGATGTTTTTCTCACTCCTACTAGTGAATGTAATGTAACACACACCCATACAATGCGCACCACCCCGCGATGTTTTTCAGAAACCTATCCTACATTGCCACTGCATGTTCCCTGTACTCCCCATGCTGACCACCCCGCGGTGCTTTTCTCCATCCTACATTGCCACTCACTGCCTATCCTAATTCAGACCATCCGATTCACACCACCCCGTGATGTTTTTCTCACTCCTACTAGTGAATGTAATGTAACACACACCCATACAATGCGCACCACCCCGTGATGTTTTTCTCACTCCTACTAGTGAATGTAATGTAACACACACCCATACAATACGCACCACCCCGTGATGTTTTTCTCACTCCTACTAGTGAATGTAATGTAACACACACCCATACAATGCGCACCACCCCGCGATGTTTTTCAGAAACCTATCCTACATTGCCACTGCATGTTCCCTGACCTCCCCATGCTCACCAATCCGCGGTGCTTTTCTCCATCCCACATTTCCGCTCACCGCCTATCCTAATTCAGACCCTCCGATTCACACCACCCCGTGATGTTTTTCTCACTCCTACTAGTTAATGTAATGTAACACACACCCATACAATGCGCACCACCCCGTGATGTTTTTCTCACTCCTACTAGTGAATGTAATGTAACACACACCCATACAATGCGCACCACCCCGCGATGTTTTTCACAAAATTATCCTACATTGCCACTGCCTATTCCCTGACCTCCCCATGCTGACCACCCCGCGGTGCTTTTCTCCATCCTACATTGCCACTCACTGCCTATCCTAATTCAGACCCTCCGATTAACACCACCCCGTGATGTTTTTCTCACTTCTACTAGTGAATATAATGTAACAAACACCCAAACAATGAGTACCACCCCGCGATGTTTTTCAGAAACCTATTCTACATTGCCACTGCATGTTCCCTGACCTCCCCATGCTGACAACCGCGCGGTGCTTTTCTCCATCCTACATTGCCACTCACTGCCTATCCTAATTCAGACCCTGATTCACACCACACCGTGATGTTTTTCTCACTCCTACTAGTGAATGTAATGTAACACACACCCATACAATGTGCACAACCCCGTGATGTTTTTCTCACTCTTACTAGTGAATGTAATGTAACACACACCCATACAATGCGCACCACCCTACGATGTTTTTCAGAAACCTATCCTACATTGCCACTGCATGTTCCCTGAACTCCACATGCTGACCACCCCGCGGTGCTTTTCTCCATCCTACATTGCCACTCACTGCCTATCCTAATTCAGACCCTCCGATTCACACCACCGCGTGATGTTTTTCTCACTCCTACTAGTGAATGTAATGTAACACACACCCATCCAATGCGCACCACCCCGTGATGATTTTCTCACTCCTACTAGTGGATGTAATGTAACAAACACCCATACAATGCGCAACACCCCGTGATGTTTTTCTCACTCCTACTAGTGAATGTAATGTAACACACATCCATACAATGCACACCACCCCGCGATGTTTTTCAGAAACCTATCCTACATTGCCACTGCATGTTCCCTGACCTCCCCATGCTGACCACACCGCGGTGCTTTTCTCCATCCTACATTGCCACTCACTGCTTATCCTAATTCAGACCCTCCGATTCGCACCACCCCGTGATGTTTTTCTCACTCCTACTAGTGAATGTAATGTAACACACACCCATACAATGCGCTCCACCCCGAGATGTTTTTCTCACTCCTACTAGTGAGTGTCATTTAACACACAACAATAATGCGCACCACCACGCGATGTTTTTCAGAAACCTATCCTACATTGCCACTGCATGTTCCCTGACCTCCCCATGCTGACCACCCCGCGGTGCTTTTCTCCATCCTACATTGCCACTCACTGCCTATCCTAATTCAGACCTTCCGATTCACACCACACCGTGATGTTTTTCACACTCCTACTAGTGAATGTAATATAACATACACCGATACAATGGGCACCACCCCATGATGTTTTTTTTCACTCGTACTAGTGAATGTAATGTAACACACACCCATGCAATGTGCACCGCCCCGTGATGTTTTTCTCACTCCTACTAGTGAATGTAATGTAACACACACCCATACAATGCGCACCATCCCACGATGTTTATCAGAAACCTATCCTACATTGCCACTGCATGTTCCCTGACCTCCCCATGCTGACCACCCCGCGGTGCTTTTCTCCATCCTACATTGCCACTCATGCCTATCCTAATTCAGACCCTCCGATTCACACCACCCCGTGATGTTTTGCTCACACCTACTAGTGAATGTAATGTAACACACACCCATACAATGCCCACCACCCCGTGATGTTTTTCTCACTCCTACTAGTGAATGTAATGTAACACACACCCATACAATGCCCACCACCCCGTGATGTTTTTCTCACTCCTACTAGTGAACGTAATGTAACACACAGCCATACAATGCTCACCACCCCGTGATGTTTTTCTCACTCGTACTAGTGAATGTAATGTAACACACACCAATACAATGCGCACCACCCCGATATGTTTTTCTCACTCCTACTAGTGAATGTAATGTAACACACACCCATACAAAGCGCACCACCCCGCGATGTTTTTCAGAAACCTATCCTACATTGCCACTGCATGTTCCCTGACCTCCCCATGCTGAACACCCCGCGGTGCTTTTCTCCATCCTACATTGCCACTCATGCCTATCCTAATTCAGACCCTCCGATTCACACCACCCCGTGATGTTTTGCTCACTCCTACTAGTGAATGTAATGTTACACACACCCATACAATGCCCACCACCCCGTGATGTTTTTCTCACTCCTACTAGTGAATGTAATGTAACACACACCCATACAATGCGCACCACCCCGCGATGTTTTTCAGAAACCTATCCTACATTGCCACTGCATGTTCCCTGACCTCCCCATGCTAACCACCCCGCGGTGCTTTTCTCCATCCTACATTGCCACTCACTGCCTATCCTAATTCAGACCGTCCGATTCACACCACCCCGTGATGTTTTTCTCACTCCTACTAGTGAACGTAATGTAACACACAGCCATACAATGCACACCACCCCGTGATGTTTTTCTCACTCGTACTAGTGAATGTAATGTAACACACACGAATACAATGCGCACCACCCCGAGATGTTTTTCTCACTCCTACTAGTGAATGTAATGTAACACACACCCATACAAAGCGCACCACCCCGCGATGTTTTTCAGAAACCTATTACATTGCCACTGCATGTTCCCTGACCTCCCCATGCTGATCACACCGCGGTGCTTTTGTCCATCCTACATTGCCACTCACTGCCTATCCTAATTCAGATCCTCCGATTCACACCACCCCGTGATGTTTTTCTCACTCCTACGAGTGAATGTAATGTAACACACACCCATACAATGCGCACCACCCCGCGATGTTTTTCAGAAACCTATCCTACATTGAAACTGCATGTTCCCTGAGCTCCCCATGCTCACCACCCCGCGGTGCTTTTCTCCATCCTACATTGCCACTCACTGCCTATCCTAATTCAGACCCACCGATTCACACCACGCCGTGATGTTTTTCTCCCTCCTACTAGTGAATGTAATGTAACACACACCCATACAATGCGCACCACCCCGTGATGTTTTTCAGAAAACTATCCTACATTGCCACTGCATGTTCCCGGACCTCCACATGCTGACCACCCCGCTGTGCTTTTCTCCATCCTACATTGCCACTCACTGCCTATGCTAATTCAGACCCTCCTATTCACACCACCCCGTGATGTTTTTCTCACTCCTACTAGTGAATGTAATGTAACACACACCCATACAATGCGCACCACCCCACGATGTTTTTCAGAAACCTATCCTACATTGCCACTGCATGTTCCCTGACCTCCCCATGCTCACCAACCCGCGGTGCTTTTCTCCATCCCACATTTCCGCTCACTGCCTATCCTTATTCAGACCCTCCGATTCACACCACCCCGTGATTATTTTCTCACTCCTACTAGTTAAAGTAATGTAACAGACACCCATACAATGCGCACCACCCCGTGATATTTTTCTCACTCCTACTAGTGAATGTAATGTAACACACACCCATACAATGCGCACCACCGCGCGATGTTTTTCGGAAACCTATCCTACATTGCAACTGCATGTTCCCTGTCCTCACCATGCTGACCACTCCGCGGTGCTTTTCTCCATCCTACATTGCCACTCACTGCCTATCCTAATTCAGACCCTCCGATTCACACCACCCCGTGATGTTTTTCTCACTCCTACTAGTGAATGTAATGTAACACACACCCATACAATGCGCACCACCCCGTGATGTTTTTCTCACTCCTACTAGTGAATGTAATGTAACACACACCCATACAATACGCACCACCCCGTGATGTTTTTCTCACTCCTACTAGCGAATGGAATGTAACACACACACATACAATGCGCACCACCCCGCGATGTTTTTCAGAAACCTATCCTACATTGCCACTGCATGTTCCCTGACCTCCCCATGCTGACCACCCCGCGGTGCTCTTCTCCTTCCTACATTGCCACTCACTGTCTATCCTAATTCAGACCCTCCGATTCACACCACCCCGTGATGTTTTTCTCACTCCTACTAGTGAATGTAATGTAACACACACCCATACAATGCGCACCACACCGCGATGTTTTTCAGAAACCTATGCTACCTTGCCACTGCATGTTCCCTGACCTCCCCATGCTGACCACCCCGCGGTGCTTTTCTCCATCCTACATTGCCACTCACTGCCTATCCTAATTCAGACCCTCCGATTCACACCACCCCGTGATGTTTTTCTCACTCCTACTAGTGAATGTAATGTAACACACACCCATACAATCCGCACCACCCTGTGATGTTTTACTCACTCCTACTAGTGAATGTAATGTTACACACACCCATACAATGCGCACCACCCCGCGATGTTTTTCAGAAACCTATCCTACATTGCCACTGCATGTTCCCTGTACTCCCCATGCTGACCACCCCGCGGTGCTTTTCTCCATCCTACATTGCCACTCACTGCCTATCCTGATTCAGACCATCCGATTCACACCACCCCGTGATGTTTTTCTCACTCCTACTAGTGAATGTAATGTAACACACACCCATACAATGCGCCCCACCCTGTGATGTTTTTCTCACTCCTACTAGTGAATGTAATGTAACACACACCCATACAATACGCACCACCCCGTGATGTTTTTCTCACTCCTACTAGTGAATGTAATGTAACACACACCCATACAATGCGCACCACCCCGCGATGTTTTTCAGAAACCTATCCTACATTGCCACTGCATGTTCCCTGACCTCCCCATGCTCACCAATCCGCGGTGCTTTTCTCCATCCCACATTGCCGCTCACCGCCTATCCTAATTCAGACCCTCCGATTCACACCACCCTGTGATGTTTTTCTCACTCCTACTAGTTAATGTAATGTAACACACACCCATACAATGCGCACCACCCCGTGATGTTTTTCTCACTCCTACTAGTGAATGTAATGTAACACACACCCATACAATGCGCACCACCCCGCGATGTTTTTCAGAAAATTATCCTACATTGCCACTGCCTATTCCCTGACCTCCCCATGCTGACCACCCCGCGGTGCTTTTCTCCATCCTACATTGCCACTCACTGCCTATCCTAATTCAGACCCTCCGATTAACACCACCCCGTGATGTTTTTCTCACTTCTACTAGTGAATATAATGTAACAAACACCCAAACAATGAGTACCACCCCGCGATGTTTTTCAGAAACCTATTCTACATTGCCACTGCATGTTCCCTGACCTCCCCATGCTGACAACCGCGCGGTGCTTTTCTCCATCCTACATTGCCACTCACTGCCTATCCTAATTCAGACCCTGATTCACACCACACCGTGATGTTTTTCTCACTCCTACTAGTGAATGTAATGTAACACACACCCATACAATGTGCACCACCCCGTGATGTTTTTCTCACTCCTACTAGTGAATGTAATGTAACACACATCCATACAATGCACACCACCAAGCGATGTTTTTCAGAAACCTATCCTACATTGCCACTGCATGTTCCCTGACCTCCCCATGCTGACCACACCGCGGTGCTTTTCTCCATCCTACATTGCCACTCACTGCTTATCCTAATTCAGACCCTCCGATTCGCACCACCCCGTGATGTTTTTCTCACTCCTACTAGTGAATGTAATGTAACACACACCCATACAATGCGCTCCACCCCGTGATGTTTTTCTCACTCCTACTAGTGAGTGTCATTTAACACACACCCATAATGCGCACCAATACGCGATGTTTTTCAGAAACCTATCCTACATTGCCACTGCATGTTCCCTGACCTCCCCATGCTGACCACCCCGCGGTGCTTTTCTCCATCCTACATTGCCACTCACTGCCTATCCTAATTCAGACCTTCCGATTCACACCACACCGTGATGTTTTTCACACTCCTACTAGTGAATGTAATATAACATACACCCATACAATGGGCACCACCCCATGATGTTTTTTTTCACTCGTACGAGTGAATGTAATGTAACACACACCCATACAATGCGCACCGCCCCGTGATGTTTTACTCACTCCTACTAGTGAATGTAATGTAACACACACCCATACAATGCGCACCATCCCACGATGTTTATCAGAAACCTATCCTACATTGCCACTGCATGTTCCCTGACCTCCCCATGCTGACCACCCCGCGGTGCTTTTCTCCATCCTACATTGCCACTCATGCCTATCCTAATTCAGACCCTCCGATTCACACCACCCCGTGATGTTTTTCTCACTTCTACTAGTGAATATAATGTAACAAACACCCAAACAATGAGTACCACCCCGCGATGTTTTTCAGAAACCTATTCTACATTTCCACTGCATGTTCCCTGACCTCCCCATGCAGACAACCGCGCGGTGCTTTTCTCCATCCTACATTGCCACTCACTGCCTATCCTAATTCAGACCCTGATTCACACCACGCCGTGATGTTTTTCTCACTCCTACTAGTGAATGTAATGTAACACACACCCATACAATGTGCACCACCCCGTGATGTTTTTCTCACTCCTACTAGTGAATGTAATGTAACACACACCCATACAATGCGCACCATCCCGCGATGTTTTTCAGAAACCTATCCTACATTGCCACGGCATGTTCCCTGACCTCCCCATGCTGACCACCCCGCGGTGCTTTTCTCCATCCTACATTGCCACTCACTGCCTATCCTAATTCAGACACTCCGATTCACACCACCACGTGATGTTTTTCTCACTCCTACTAGTGAATGTAATGTAACGCACACCTATCCAATGCGCACCACCCCGTGATGATTTTCTCACTCCTACTAGTGGATGTAATGTAACACACACCCATACAATGCGCACCACCCCGTGATGTTTTTCTCACTCCTACTATTGAATGTAATGTAACACACATCCATACAATGCACACGACCCCGTGATGTTTTTCAGAAACCTATCCTACATTGCCACTGCATGCTCCCTGACCTCCCCATGCTGACCACACTGCGGTGCTTTTCTCCACCCTACATTGCCACTCACTGCTTATCCTTATTCAGACCCTCCGATTCACACCACCCCGTGATGTTTTTCTCACTCCTACTAGTGAATGTAATGTAACACACACCCATACAATGCACACCACCCCGCGATGTTTTTCGGAAACCTATCCTACATTGCCCTGCATGTTCCCTGACCTCCCCATGCTGACCACCCCGCGGTGCTTTTCTCCATCCTACATTGCCACTCACTGCCTATCCTAATTCAGACCCTCCGATTCACAACACCCCGTGATGTTTTTCTCACTCCTACTAGTGAATGTAATGTAACACACACCCATACAATCCGCACCACCCTGTGATGTTTTACTCACTCCCACTAGTGAATGTAATGTTACACACACCCATACAATGCGCACCACCCCGCGATGTTTTTCAGAAACCTATCCTACATTGCCACTGCATGTTCCCTGTACTCCCCATGCTGACCACCCCGCGGTGCTTTTCTCCATCCTACATTGCCACTCACTGCCTATCCTGATTCAGACCATCCGATTCACACCACCCCGATATGTTTTTCTCACTCCTACTAGTGAATGTAATGTAACACACACCCATACAAAGCGCACCACCCCGCGATGTTTTTCAGAAACCTATCCTACATTGCCACTGCATGTTCCCTGACCTCCCCATGCTGAACACCCCGCGGTGCTTTTCTCCATCCTACATTGCCACTCATGCCTATCCTAATTCAGACCCTCCGATTCACACCACCCCGTGATGTTTTGCTCACTCCTACTAGTGAATGTAATGTTACACACACCCATACAATGCCCACCACCCCGTGATGTTTTTCTCACTCCTACTAGTGAATGTAATGTAACACACACCCATACAATGCGCACCACCCCGCGATGTTTTTCAGAAACCTATCCTACATTGCCACTGCATGTTCCCTGACCTCCCCATGCTAACCACCCCGCGGTGCTTTTCTCCATCCTACATTGCCACTCACTGCCTATCCTAATTCAGACCGTCCGATTCACACCACCCCGTGATGTTTTTCTCACTCCTACTAGTGAACGTAATGTAACACACAGCCATACAATGCACACCACCCCGTGATGTTTTTCTCACTCGTACTAGTGAATGTAATGTAACACACACGAATACAATGCGCACCACCCCGAGATGTTTTTCTCACTCCTACTAGTGAATGTAATGTAACACACACCCATACAAAGCGCACCACCCCGCGATGTTTTTCAGAAACCTATTACATTGCCACTGCATGTTCCCTGACCTCCCCATGCTGATCACACCGCGGTGCTTTTGTCCATCCTACATTGCCACTCACTGCCTATCCTAATTCAGATCCTCCGATTCACACCACCCCGTGATGTTTTTCTCACTCCTACGAGTGAATGTAATGTAACACACACCCATACAATGCGCACCACCCCGCGATGTTTTTCAGAAACCTATCCTACATTGAAACTGCATGTTCCCTGAGCTCCCCATGCTCACCACCCCGCGGTGCTTTTCTCCATCCTACATTGCCACTCACTGCCTATCCTAATTCAGACCCACCGATTCACACCACGCCGTGATGTTTTTCTCCCTCCTACTAGTGAATGTAATGTAACACACACCCATACAATGCGCACCACCCCGTGATGTTTTTCAGAAAACTATCCTACATTGCCACTGCATGTTCCCGGACCTCCACATGCTGACCACCCCGCTGTGCTTTTCTCCATCCTACATTGCCACTCACTGCCTATGCTAATTCAGACCCTCCTATTCACACCACCCCGTGATGTTTTTCTCACTCCTACTAGTGAATGTAATGTAACACACACCCATACAATGCGCACCACCCCACGATGTTTTTCAGAAACCTATCCTACATTGCCACTGCATGTTCCCTGACCTCCCCATGCTCACCAACCCGCGGTGCTTTTCTCCATCCCACATTTCCGCTCACTGCCTATCCTTATTCAGACCCTCCGATTCACACCACCCCGTGATTATTTTCTCACTCCTACTAGTTAAAGTAATGTAACAGACACCCATACAATGCGCACCACCCCGTGATATTTTTCTCACTCCTACTAGTGAATGTAATGTAACACACACCCATACAATGCGCACCACCGCGCGATGTTTTTCGGAAACCTATCCTACATTGCAACTGCATGTTCCCTGTCCTCACCATGCTGACCACTCCGCGGTGCTTTTCTCCATCCTACATTGCCACTCACTGCCTATCCTAATTCAGACCCTCCGATTCACACCACCCCGTGATGTTTTTCTCACTCCTACTAGTGAATGTAATGTAACACACACCCATACAATGCGCACCACCCCGTGATGTTTTTCTCACTCCTACTAGTGAATGTAATGTAACACACACCCATACAATACGCACCACCCCGTGATGTTTTTCTCACTCCTACTAGCGAATGGAATGTAACACACACACATACAATGCGCACCACCCCGCGATGTTTTTCAGAAACCTATCCTACATTGCCACTGCATGTTCCCTGACCTCCCCATGCTGACCACCCCGCGGTGCTCTTCTCCTTCCTACATTGCCACTCACTGTCTATCCTAATTCAGACCCTCCGATTCACACCACCCCGTGATGTTTTTCTCACTCCTACTAGTGAATGTAATGTAACACACACCCATACAATGCGCACCACACCGCGATGTTTTTCAGAAACCTATGCTACCTTGCCACTGCATGTTCCCTGACCTCCCCATGCTGACCACCCCGCGGTGCTTTTCTCCATCCTACATTGCCACTCACTGCCTATCCTAATTCAGACCCTCCGATTCACACCACCCCGTGATGTTTTTCTCACTCCTACTAGTGAATGTAATGTAACACACACCCATACAATCCGCACCACCCTGTGATGTTTTACTCACTCCTACTAGTGAATGTAATGTTACACACACCCATACAATGCGCACCACCCCGCGATGTTTTTCAGAAACCTATCCTACATTGCCACTGCATGTTCCCTGTACTCCCCATGCTGACCACCCCGCGGTGCTTTTCTCCATCCTACATTGCCACTCACTGCCTATCCTGATTCAGACCATCCGATTCACACCACCCCGTGATGTTTTTCTCACTCCTACTAGTGAATGTAATGTAACACACACCCATACAATGCGCCCCACCCTGTGATGTTTTTCTCACTCCTACTAGTGAATGTAATGTAACACACACCCATACAATACGCACCACCCCGTGATGTTTTTCTCACTCCTACTAGTGAATGTAATGTAACACACACCCATACAATGCGCACCACCCCGCGATGTTTTTCAGAAACCTATCCTACATTGCCACTGCATGTTCCCTGACCTCCCCATGCTCACCAATCCGCGGTGCTTTTCTCCATCCCACATTGCCGCTCACCGCCTATCCTAATTCAGACCCTCCGATTCACACCACCCTGTGATGTTTTTCTCACTCCTACTAGTTAATGTAATGTAACACACACCCATACAATGCGCACCACCCCGTGATGTTTTTCTCACTCCTACTAGTGAATGTAATGTAACACACACCCATACAATGCGCACCACCCCGCGATGTTTTTCAGAAAATTATCCTACATTGCCACTGCCTATTCCCTGACCTCCCCATGCTGACCACCCCGCGGTGCTTTTCTCCATCCTACATTGCCACTCACTGCCTATCCTAATTCAGACCCTCCGATTAACACCACCCCGTGATGTTTTTCTCACTTCTACTAGTGAATATAATGTAACAAACACCCAAACAATGAGTACCACCCCGCGATGTTTTTCAGAAACCTATTCTACATTGCCACTGCATGTTCCCTGACCTCCCCATGCTGACAACCGCGCGGTGCTTTTCTCCATCCTACATTGCCACTCACTGCCTATCCTAATTCAGACCCTGATTCACACCACACCGTGATGTTTTTCTCACTCCTACTAGTGAATGTAATGTAACACACACCCATACAATGTGCACCACCCCGTGATGTTTTTCTCACTCCTACTAGTGAATGTAATGTAACACACATCCATACAATGCACACCACCAAGCGATGTTTTTCAGAAACCTATCCTACATTGCCACTGCATGTTCCCTGACCTCCCCATGCTGACCACACCGCGGTGCTTTTCTCCATCCTACATTGCCACTCACTGCTTATCCTAATTCAGACCCTCCGATTCGCACCACCCCGTGATGTTTTTCTCACTCCTACTAGTGAATGTAATGTAACACACACCCATACAATGCGCTCCACCCCGTGATGTTTTTCTCACTCCTACTAGTGAGTGTCATTTAACACACACCCATAATGCGCACCAATACGCGATGTTTTTCAGAAACCTATCCTACATGGCCACTGCATGTTCCCTGACCTCCCCATGCTGACCACCCCGCGGTGCTTTTCTCCATCCTACATTGCCACTCACTGCCTATCCTAATTCAGACCTTCCGATTCACACCACACCGTGATGTTTTTCACACTCCTACTAGTGAATGTAATATAACATACACCCATACAATGGGCACCACCCCATGATGTTTTTTTTCACTCGTACGAGTGAATGTAATGTAACACGGACCCATACAATGCGCACCGCCCCGTGATGTTTTACTCACTCCTACTAGTGAATGTAATGTAACACACACCCATACAATGCGCACCATCCCACGATGTTTATCAGAAACCTATCCTACATTGCCACTGCATGTTCCCTGACCTCCCCATGCTGACCACCCCGCGGTGCTTTTCTCCATCCTACATTGCCACTCATGCCTATCCTAATTCAGACCCTCCGATTCACACCACCCCGTGATGTTTTTCTCACTTCTACTAGTGAATATAATGTAACAAACACCCAAACAATGAGTACCACCCCGCGATGTTTTTCAGAAACCTATTCTACATTTCCACTGCATGTTCCCTGACCTCCCCATGCAGACAACCGCGCGGTGCTTTTCTCCATCCTACATTGCCACTCACTGCCTATCCTAATTCAGACCCTGATTCACACCACGCCGTGATGCTTTTCTCACTCCTACTAGTGAATGTAATGTAACACACACCCATACAATGTGCACCACCCCGTGATGTTTTTCTCACTCCTACTAGTGAATGTAATGTAACACACAGCCATACAATGCGCACCATCCCGCGATGTTTTTCAGAAACCTATCCTACATTGCCACGGCATGTTCCCTGACCTCCCCATGCTGACCACCCCGCGGTGCTTTTCTCCATCCTACATTGCCACTCACTGCCTATTCTAATTCAGACACTCCGATTCACACCACCACGTGATGTTTTTCTCACTCCTACTAGTGAATGTAATGTAACGCACACCTATCCAATGCGCACCACCCCGTGATGATTTTCTCACTCCTACTAGTGGATGTAATGTAACACACACCCATACAATGCGCACCACCCCGTGATGTTTTTCTCACTCCTACTATTGAATGTAATGTAACACACATCCATACAATGCACACGACCCCGTGATGTTTTTCAGAAACCTATCCTACATTGCCACTGCATGCTCCCTGACCTCCCCATGCTGACCACACTGCGGTGCTTTTCTCCACCCTACATTGCCACTCACTGCTTATCCTTATTCAGACCCTCCGATTCACACCACCCCGTGATGTTTTTCTCACTCCTACTAGTGAATGTAATGTAACACACACCCATAAAATGCACACCACCCCGCGATGTTTTTCGGAAACCTATCCTACATTGCCACTGCATGTTCCCTGTCCTCCCCATACTGACCACCCCGCGGTGCTTTTCTCCATCCTACATTGCCACTCACTGCCTATCCTAATTCAGACCCTCCGATTCACACCACCCCGTGATGTTTTTCTCACTCCTACTAGTGAATGTAATGTAACACACACCCATACAATGCGCACCACTCCGTGATGTTTTTCTCACTCCTACTAGTGAATGTAATGTAACATACACCCATACAATACGCACCACCCCGTGATGTTTTTCTCAATCCTATTAGTGAATGTAATGTAACACACACCCACACAATGTGCACCACCCCGCGATGTTTTTCACAAAATTATCCTACATGGCCACTGCCTGTTCCCTGACCTCCCCATGCTGACCACCCTGCGGTGCTTTTCTCCATCCTAAATTGCCACTCACTGCCTATCCTAATTCAGACCCTACGATTCACACCACACCGTGATGTTTTTCTCACTCCTAATAGTGAATGTAATGTAACACACACCCATACAATGCGCACCACCCCGTGATGTTTTTCTCACTCCTACTAGTGAATGTAATGTAACACACACCCATACAATACGCACCACCCCGTGATGTTTTTCTCACTCCTACTAGCGAATGGAATGTAACACACACACATACAATGCGCACCACCCCGCGATGTTTTTCAGAAACCTATCCTACATTGCCACTGCATGTTCCCTGACCTCCCCATGCTGACCACCCCACGGTGCTTTTCTCCATTCTACATTGCCACTCACTGCCTATACTAATTCAGACCCTCCGATTCACACCACCCCGTGATGTTTTTCTCACTCCTACTAGTGAATGTAATGTAACACACACCCATACAATGCGCACCACCCCGTGATGTTTTTCTCACTCCTACTAGTGAATGTAATGTAACACACACCCATACAATGCGCACCACACCGCGATGTTTTTCGGAAACCTATCCTACATTGCCTCTGCATGTTCCCTGTCCTCCCCATGCTTACCACCCCGCGGTGCTTTTCTCCATCCTACATTGCCACTCACTGCCTATCCTAATTCAGACCCTCCGATTCACACCACCCCGTGATGTTTTTCTCACTCCTACTAGTGAATGTAATGTAACACACACCCATACAATGCGCACCACACCGCGATGTTTTTCAGAAACCTATGCTACCTTGCCACTGCATGTTCCCTGACCTCCCCATGCTGACCACCCCGCGGTGCTTTTCTCCATCCTACATTGCCACTCACTGCCTATCCTAATTCAGACCCTCCGATTCACACCACCCCGTGATGTTTTTCTCACTCCTACTAGTGAATGTAATGTAACACACACCCATACAATGCGCACCACCCCGTGATGTTTTTCTCACTCCTACTAGTGAATGTAATGTAACACACACCCATACAATGCCCACCACCCCGTGATGTTTTTCTCACTCCTACTAGTGAACGTAATGTAACACACAGCCATACAATGCTCACCACCCCGTGATGTTTTTCTCACTCGTACTAGTGAATGTAATGTAACACACACCAATACAATGCGCACCACCCCGATATGTTTTTCTCACTCCTACTAGTGAATGTAATGTAACACACACCCATACAAAGCGCACCACCCCGCGATGATTTTCAGAAACCTATCTTACATTGCCACTGCATTTTCCCTGACCTCCCCATGCTGACCACCCCTCGGTGCTTTTCTCCATCCTACAAGGCCACTCACTGCCTCTCCTAATTCAGACCCTACGATTCACACCACCCCGTGATGTTTTTCTCACTCCTAATAGTGAATGTAATGTAACACACACCCATACAATGCGCACCACCCCGTGATGTTTTTCTGACTCCTATTAGTGAATGTAATGTAACACACACCCATACAATGCGCACCACCCCGTGATGTTTTTCTCACTCCTACTAGTGAATGTAAGGTAACACACACCCATGCAATGCGCACCACCCCGTGATGTTTTTCTCACTCCTACTTGTGAATGTAATGTAACACACACCCATATAATGCGCACCACCCCGCGATGTTTTTCAGAAACCTATCCTACATTGCCACTACATGTTCCCTGACCTCCCCATGCTGACCACCCCGCCGTGCTTTTCTCCATCCTACATTGCCACTCACTGCCTATCCTAATTCAGACCCTCCGATTCACACCACCCCGTGATGTTTTTCTCACTCCTCCTAGTGAATGTAATGTAACACACACCCATACAATGCGCACCACCCCGCGATGTTTTTCTCACTCCTACTAGTGAATGTAATGTAACACACACCCATACAATGCGTACCACCCCGCGATGTTTTTCAGAAACCTATCCTACATTGACACTGCGTGTTCCCTGAGCTCCCCATGCTGACCTCCACGCGGTGCTTTTCTCCATCCTACATTGCCACTCACTGCCTATCCTAATTCAGACCCTCCGGTTCACACCACCCCGTGATGTTTTTCTCACTCCTACTAGTGAATGTAATGTAACACACACCCATACAATGCGCACCACCCCGTGATGTTTTTCTCACTCCTACTAGTGAATGTAATGTAACACACACCCATACAATGCGCACCACCCCGCGATGTTTTTCAGAAACCTATCCTACATTGCCACTGCATGTTCCCTGACCTCCCCATGCTGACCACCCCGCGGTGCTTTTCTCCATCCTACATTGCAACTCACTGCCTATCCTAATTCAGACCCTTCGATTCACACCACCCCGTGATGTTTTTCTCACTCCTACTAGTGAATGTAATGTAACACACACCCATCCAATGCGCACCACCCCGTGATGATTTTCTCACTCCTACTAGTGGATGTAATGTAACACACACCCATACAATGCGCACCACCCCGTGATGTTTTTCTCACTCCTACTAGTGAATGTAATGTAACACACATCCATACAATGCACACCACCACACGATGTTTTTCAGAAACCTATCCTACATTGCCACTGCATGTTCCCTGACCTCCCCATGCTGACCACACCGCGGTGCTTTTCTCCATCCTACATTGCCACTCACTGCTTATGCTAATTCAGAACCTCTGATTCACACCACCCTGTGATGTTTTTCTCACTCCTACTAGTGAATGTAATGTAACACACACCCATACAATGCGCTCCACCCCGTGATGTTTTTCTCACTGCTACTAGTGAATGTCATTTAACACACACCCATAATGCGCACCACCACGCGATGTTTTTCAGAAACCTATCCTACATTGCCACTGCATGTTCCCTGACCTCCCCATGCTGACCACCCCGCAGTGCTTTTCTCCATCCTACATTGCCACTCACTGCATATCCTAATTCAGACCCTCCGATTCACACCACACCGTGATGTTTTTCACACTCATACTAGTGAATGTAATGTAACATACACCCATACAATGGGCACCACCCCGTGAGGTTTTTCTCACTCGTACTAGTGAATGTAATGTAACACACACCCATACAATGCGCACCGCCCCGTGATGTTTTTCTCACTCCTACTAGTGAATGTAATGTAACACACACCAATACAATGCGCACCACCCCGCGATGTTTTTCAGAAACCTATCCTACATTGCCACTGCATGTTCCCTGACCTCCCCATGCTCACCAACCCGCGGTGCTTTTCTCCATCCTACATTGCCACTCACTGCCTATCCTAATTCAGACCCTCCGATTCACACCACCCCGTGATGTTTTTCTCACTCATACTAGTGAATGTAATGTAACACACACCCATACAATGCGCACCACCCTGTGATGTTTTTCTCACTCCTACTAGTGAATGTAATGTAACACACACCCATAAAATGCGCACCACCTCGCGATAATTTTCAGAAACCTATCTTACATTGCCACTGCATGTTCCTTGACCTCCCCATGCTGACCACCCCTCGGTGCTTTTCTCCATCCTACAAGGCCACTCACTGCCTATCCTAATTCCGACCCTACTATTGACACCACCCCGTGATGTTTTTCTCACTCCTAATAGTGAATGTAATGTAACACACACCCATGCAATGCGCACCACCCCGTGATGTTTTTCTGACTCCTACTAGTGAATGTAATGTAACACACACCCATACAATGCGCACCACCCCGTGATGTTTTTCTCACTCCTACTAGTGAATGTAAGGTAACACACACACATGCAATGCGCACCACCCCGTGATGTTTTTCTCACTCCTACTAGTGAATGTAATGTAACACACACCCATACAATGCCCACCACCTCGCGATGTTTTTCAGAAACCTATCCTACATTGCCACTGCATGTTCCCTGACCTCCTCATGCTGACCACCCCGCGGGGCTTTTCTCCATCCTACATTGCCACTCACTGCCTATCCTACTTCAGACACACCGATTCACACCACCCTGTGATGTTTTTCTCACTCCTACTAGTGAATATAATGTAACACACACCCATACAATGCGCACCACCCCGCGATGTTTTTCAGAAACCTATCCTACATTGCCAGTGCATGTTCCCTGACCTCCCCATGCTGACCACCCCGCGGTGCTTTTCTCCATCCTACATTGCCACTCACTGCCTATCCTAATTCAGACGCTCCGATTCACACCACGCCGTGATGTTTTTCTCACTACTACTAGTGAATGTAATGTACACACACCCATACAATGCGCACCACCCCGCGATGTTTTTCAAATACCTATCCTACATTGCCACTGCATGTTCCCTGACCTCCACATGCTGACCACCCCGCGGTGCTTTTCTCCATCCTACATTGCCACTCACTGCCTATCCTATTTCAGATCCTCCGATTCACACCACCCCGTGATGTTTTTCTCACTCCTACTAGTGAATGTAATGTAACACACACCCATACAATGAGCACTACCCCGTGATGTTTTTCTCACTCCTACTAGTGAATGTAATGTAACACACACCCATACAATGCGCACCACCTCGCGATGTTTTTCAGAAACCTATCCTACATTGCCACTGCATGTTCCCTGACCTCCCCATGCTGACCACCCCGCGGTGCTTTTCTCCATCCTACATTGCCACTCACTGCCTATCCTAATTCAGACCCTCCGACTCACACCACCCCGTGATGTTTTTCTCACTCCTACTTGTGAATGTAATGTAACACACACCCATCCAATGCGTACCTCCCCGTGATGATTTTCTCACTCCTACTAGTGGATGTAATGTAACACACACCCATACAATGCGAACCACCCCGTGATGTTTTTCTCACTCCTACTAGTGAATGTAATGTAACACACATCCATACAATGCACACCACCCCGCGATGTTTTTCAGAAACCTATCCTACATTGCCACTGCATGTTCCCTGACCTCCCCATGCTGACCACACCGCGGTGCTTTTCTCCATCCTACATTGCCACTCACTGCTTATGCTAATTCAGAACCTCCGATTCACACCACCCTGTGATGTTTTTCTCACTCCTACTAGTGAATGTAATGTAACACACACCCATACAATGCGCACCACCCCGTGATGTTTTTCTCACTCCTACTAGTGAATGTAATGTAACACACACGCATACAATTCGCAGCACCCCGTGATGTTTTTCTCTCTCCTTCTAGTGAATGTAATGTAACACACACCCATACAATGCGCACCACCTCTTCATGTTTTTCAGAAACCTATCCTACATTGCCCTGCATGTTCCCTGACCTCCCCATGCTGACCACCCCGCGGTGCTTTTCTCCATCCTACATTGCCACTCACTGCCTATCCTAATTCAGACCCTCCGATTCACACCACCCCGTGATGTTTTTCTCACTCCTACTAGTGAATGTAATGTAACACACACCCATACAATGCGCACCACCCCGCGATGTTTTTCAAATTCCTATCCTACATTGCCACTGCATGTTCCCTGACCTCCCCATGCTGACCACCCCGCGGTGCTTTTCTCCATCCTACATTGCCACTCACTGCCTATCCTAATTCAGAACCTCCGATTCACACCACCCCGTGATGTTTTTCTCACTCCTACTAGTGAATGTAATGTAACACACACCCATACAATGCGCACCACCCCGCGATGTTTTTCAGAAACCTATCCTACATTGCCACTGCATGTTCCCTGACCTCCCCATGCTGACCACCCCGCGGTGCTTTTCTCCATCCTACATTGCCACTCACTGACTATCCTAATTCAGACCCTCCGATTCACACCACGCCGTGATGTTTTTCTCACTCCTACTAGTGAATGTAATGTAACACACACCCATACAATGCGCACCACCCCGTGATGTTTTTCAGAAAACTATCCTACATTGCCACTGCATGTTCCCTGACCTCCACATGCTGACCACACCGCTGTGCTTTTCTCCATCCTACATTGCCACTCACTGCCTATCCTAATTCAGACCCTCCGATTCACACCACCCCGTGATGTTTTTCTCACTCCTACTAGTGAATGTAATGTAACACACACGCATACAATTCGCAGCACCCCGTGATGTTTTTCTCTCTCCTTCTAGTGAATGTAATGTAACACACACCCATACAATGCGCACCACCCCTTCATGTTTTTCAGAAACCTATCCTACATTGCCCTGCATGTTCCCTGACCTCCCCATGCTGACCAACCCGCGGTGCTTTTCTCCATCCTACATTGCCACTCACTGCCTATCCTAATTCAGACCCTCCAATTCACACCACCCCGTGATGTTTTTCTCACTCCTACTAGTGAATGTAATGTAACACACACCCATACAATGCGCACCACCCCGAGATGTTTTTCAAATACCTATCCTACATTGCCACTGCATGTTCCCTGACCTCCACATGCTGACCACCCCGCGGTGCTTTTCTCCATCCTACATTGCCACTCACTGCCTATCCTAATTCAGAACCTCCGATTCACACCACCCCGTGATGTTTTTCTCACTCCTACTAGTGAATGTAATGTAACACACACCCATACAATGAGCACTACACCGTGATGTTTTTCTCACTCCTACTAGTGAATGTAATGTAACACACACCCATACAATGCGCTCCACCCCGTGATGTTTTTCTCACTGCTACTAGTGAATGTCATTTAACACACACCCATAATGCGCACCACCACGCGATGTTTTTCAGAAACCTATCCTACATTGCCACTGCATGTTCCCTGACCTCCCCATGCTGAACACACCGCAGTGCTTTTCTCCATCCTACATTGCCACTCACTGCATATCCTAATTCAGACCCTCCGATTCACACCACACCGTGATGTTTTTCACACTCATACTAGTGAATGTAATGTAACATACACCCATACAATGGGCACCACCCCGTGATGTTTTTCTCACTCGTACTAGTGAATGTAATGTAACACACACCCATAAAATGCGCACCACCTCGCGATAATTTTCAGAAACCTATCTTACATTGCCACTGCATGTTCCCTGACCTCCCCATGCTGACCACCCCTCGGTGCTTTTCTCCATCCTACAAGGCCACTCACTGCCAATCCTAATTCCGACCCTACTATTCACACCACCCCGTGATGTTTTTCTCACTCCTAATAGTGAATGTAATGTAACACACACCCATACAATGCGCACCACCCCGTGATGTTTTTCTGACTCCTACTAGTGAATGTAATGTAACACACACCCATACAATGCGCACCACCCCGTGATGTTTTTCTCACTCCTACTAGTGAATGTAAGGTAACACACACCCATGCAATGAGCACCACCCCGTGATGTTTTTCTGACTCCTACTAGTGAATGTAATGTAACACACATCCATACAATGCGCACCACCCCGTGATGTTTTTCTCACTCCTACTAGTGAATGTAAGGTAACACACACCCATACAATGCGAACCACCCCGTGATGTTTTTCTCACTCCTACTAGTGAATGTAATGTAACACACATCCATACAATGCACACCACCCCGCGATGTTTTTCAGAAACCTATCCTACATTGCCACTGCATGTTCCCTGACCTCCCCATGCTGACCACACCGCGGTGCTTTTCTCCATCCTACATTGCCACTCACTGCTTATGCTAATTCAGAACCTCCGATTCACACCACCCTGTGATGTTTTTCTCACTCCTACTAGTGAATGTAATGTAACACACACCCATACAATGTGCACCACCCCGTGATGTTTTTCTCACTCCTACTAGTGAATGTAATGTAACACACACACATTCAATTCGCAGCACCCCGTGATGTTTTTCTCTCTCCTTCTAGTGAATGTAATGTAACACACACCCATACAATGCGCACCACCAGTTCATATTTTTCAGAAACCTATCCTACATTGCCCTGCATGTTCCCTGACCTCCCCATGCTGACCACCCCGCGGTGCTTTTCTCCATCCTACATTGCCACTCACTGCCTATCCTAATTCAGACCCTCCAATTCACACCACCCCGTGATGTTTTTCTCACTCCTACTAGTGAATGTAATGTAACACACACCCATCCAATGCGCACCACCGCGTGATGATTTTCTCACTCCTACTAGTGGATGTAATGTAACACACACCCATACAATGTGCACCGCCCGGTGATGTTTTTCTCACTCCTACTAGTGAATGTAATGTAACACACACCCATACAATGCGCACCACCCCGCGATGTTTTTCAGAAACCTATCCTACATTGCCACTGCATGTTCCCTGACATCCCCATGCTGACCACACCGCGGTGCTTTTCTCCATCCTACATTGCCACTCACTGCTTATGCTAATTCAGAACCTCCGATTCACACCACCCTGTGATGTTTTTCTCACTCCTACTAGTGAATGTAATGTAACACACACCCATACAATGAGCTCCACCCCGTGATGTTTTTCTCACTGCTACTAGTGAATGTCATTTAACACACACCCATAATGCGCACCACCACGCGATGTTTTTCAGAAACCTATCCTACATTGCCACTGCATGTTCCCTGACCTCCCCATGCTGATCACACCGCAGTGCTTTTCTGCATCCTACATTGCCACTCACTGCCTATCCTAATTCAGACCCTCCGATTCACACCACATCGTGATGTTTTTCACACTCATACTAGTGAATGTAATGTAACATACACCCATACAATGGGCACCACCCCGTGATGTTTTTCTCACTCGTACTAGTGAAAGTAATGTAACACACACCCATACAATGCGCACCGCCCGGTGATGTTTTTCTCACTCCTACTAGTGAATGTAATGTAACACACACCCATACAATGCGCACCACCCCGCGATGTTTTTCAGAAACCTATCCTACATTGCCACTGCATGTTCCCTGACCTACCCATGCTGACGACACCGCGGTGCTTTTCTCCATCCTACATTGCCATTCACTGCTTATGCTAATTCAGAACCTCCGATTCACACCACCCTGTGATATTTTTCTCACTCCTACTAGTGAATGTAATGTAACACACACCCATACAATGCGCACCACCCCGTGATGTTTTTCTCACTCCTACTAGTGAATGTAATGTAACACACACGCATACAATTCGCAGCACCCCGTGATGTTTTTCTCTCTCCTTCTAGTGAATGTAATGTAACACACACCCATACAATGCGCACCACCCCTTCATGTTTTTCAGAAACCTATCCTACATTGCCCTGCATGTTCCCTGACCTCCCCATGCTGACCACCCCGCGGTGCTTTTCTCCATCCTACATTGCCACTCACTGCCTATCCTAATTCAGACCCTCCGATTCACACCACCCCGTGATGTTTTTCTCACTCCTACTAGTGAATGTAATGTAACACACACCCATACAATGCGCACCACCCCGCGATGTTTTTCAAATTCCTATCCTACATTGCCACTGCATGTTCCCTGACCTCCACATGCTGACCACCCCGCGGTGCTTTTCTCCATCCTACATTGCCACTCACTGCCTATCCTAATTCAGAACCTCCGATTCACACCACCCCGTGATGTTTTTCTCACTCCTACTAGTGAATGTAATGTAACACACATCCATACAATGCGCACCACCCCGTGATGTTTTTCTCACTCCTACTAGTGAATGTAAGGTAACACACACCCATACAATGCGAACCACCCCGTGATGTTTTTCTCACTCCTACTAGTGAATGTAATGTAACACACATCCATACAATGCACACCACCCCGCGATGTTTTTCAGAAACCTATCCTACATTGCCACTGCATGTTCCCTGACCTCCCCATGCTGACCACCCCGCGGTGCTTTTCTCCATCCTACATTGCCACTCACTGCCTATCCTAATTCAGACCCTCCAATTCACACCACCCCGTGATGTTTTTCTCACTCCTACTAGTGAATGTAATGTAACACACACCCATCCAATGCGCACCACCGCATGATGATTTTCTCACTCCTACTAGTGGATGTAATGTAACACACACCCATACAATGCGCACCACCCCGTGATGTTTTTCTCACTCCTACTAGTGAATGTAATGTAACACACATCCATACAATGCACACCACCCCGCGATGTTTTTCAGAAACCTATCCTACATTGCCACTGCATGTTCCCTGACCTCCCCATGCTGACCACACCGCGGTGCTTTTCTCCATCCTACATTGCCACTCACTGCTTATGCTAATTCAGAACCTCCGATTCACACCACCCTGTGATGTTTTTCTCACTCCTACTAGTGAATGTAATGTAACACACACCCATACAATGCGCTCCACCCCGTGATGTTTTTCTCACTGCTACTAGTGAATGTCATTTAACACACACCCATAATGCGCACCACCACGCGATGTTTTTCAGAAACCTATCCTACATTGCCACTGCATGTTCCCTGACCTCCCCATGCTGACCACACCGCAGTGCTTTTCTGCATCCTACATTGCCACTCACTGCCTATCCTAATTCAGACCCTCCGATTCACACCACATCGTGATGTTTTTCACACTCATACTAGTGAATGTAATGTAACATACACCCATACAATGGGCACCACCCCGTGATGTTTTTCTCACTCGTACTAGTGAAAGTAATGTAACACACACCCATACAGTGCGCACCGCCCGGTGATGTTTTTCTCACTCCTACTAGTGAATGTAATGTAACACACACCCATACAATGCGCACCACCCCGCGATGTTTTTCAGAAACCTATCCTACATTGCCACTGCATGTTCCCTGACCTACCCATGCTGACGACACCGCGGTGCTTTTCTCCATCCTACATTGCCATTCACTGCTTATGCTAATTCAGAACCTCCGATTCACACCACCCTGTGATGTTTTTCTCACTCCTACTAGTGAATGTAATGTAACACACACCCATACAATGCGCACCACCCCGTGATGTTTTTCTCACTCCTACTAGTGAATGTAATGTAACACACACGCATACAATTCGCAGCACCCCGTGATGTTTTTCTCTCTCCTTCTAGTGAATGTAATGTAACACACACCCATACAATGCGCACCACCCCTTCATGTTTTTCAGAAACCTATCCTACATTGCCCTGCATGTTCCCTGACCTCCCCATGCTGACCACCCCGCGGTGCTTTTCTCCATCCTACATTGCCACTCACTGCCTATCCTAATTCAGACCCTCCGATTCACACCACCCCGTGATGTTTTTCTCACTCCTACTAGTGAATGTAATGTAACACACACCCATACAATGCGCACCACCCCGCGATGTTTTTCAAATTCCTATCCTACATTGCCACTGCATGTTCCCTGACCTCCACATGCTGACCACCCCGCGGTGCTTTTCTCCATCCTACATTGCCACTCACTGCCTATCCTAATTCAGAACCTCCGATTCACACCACCCCGTGATGTTTTTCTCACTCCTACTAGTGAATGTAATGTAACACACACCCATACAATGAGCACTACCCCGTGATGTTTTTCTCACTCCTACTAGTGAATGTAATGTAACACACACCCATACAATGCGCACCACCCCGCGATGTTTTTCAGAAACCTATCCTACATTGCCACTGCATGTTCCCTGACCTCCCCATGCTGACCACCCCGCGGTGCTTTTCTCCATCCTACATTGCCACTCACTGCCTATCCTAATTCAGACCCTCCGATTCACACCACCCCGTGATGTTTTTCTCACTCCTACTAGTGAATGTAATGTAACACACACCCATCCAATGCGCACCACCCCGTGATGATTTTCTCACTCCTACTAGTGGATGTAATGTAACACACACCCATACAATGCGCACCACCCCGTGATGTTTTTCTCACTCCTACTAGTGAATGTAATGTAACACACATCCATACAATGCACACCACCCCGCGATGTTTTTCAGAAACCTATCCTACATTGCCACTGCATGTTCCCTGACCTCCCCATGCTGACCACACCGCGGTGCTTTTCTCCATCCTACATTGCCACTCACTGCTTATGCTAATTCAGAACCTCCGATTCACACCACCCTGTGATGTTTTTCTCACTCCTACTAGTGAATGTAATGTAACACACACCCATACAATGCACTCCACCCCGTGATGTTTTTCTCACTGCTACTAGTGAATCTCATTTAACACACACCCATAATGCGCACCACCACGCGATGTTTTTCAGAAACCTATCCTACATTGCCACTGCATGTTCCCTGACCTCCCCATGCTGACCACCCCGCAGTGCTTTTCTCCATCCTACATTGCCACTCACTGCCTATCCTAATTCAGACCCTCCGATTCACACCACATCGTGATGTTTTTCACACTCATACTAGTGAATGTAATGTAACATACACCCATACAATGGGCACCACCCCGTGATGTTTTTCTCACTCGTACTAGTGAAAGTAATGTAACACACACCCATACAATGCGCACCGCCCGGTGATGTTTTTCTCACTCCTACTAGTGAATGTAATGTAACACACACCCATACAATGCGCACCACCCCGCGATGTTTTTCAGAAACCTATCCTACATTGCCACTACATGTTCCCTGACCTCCCCATGCTCACCAACCCGCGGTGCTTTTCTCCATCCTACATTGCCACTCACTGCCTATCCTAATTCAGACCTTCCGATTCACACCACCCCGTGATGTTTTTCTCACTCATACTAGTGAATGTAATGTAACACACACCCATACAATGCGCACCACCCCGTGATGTTTTTCTCACTCCTACTAGTGAATGTAAGGTAACACACACCCATGCAATGCGCACCACCCCGTGATGTTTTTCTCACTCCTACTTGTGAATGTAATGTAACACACACCCATACAATGCGCACCACCCCGCGATGTTTTTCAGAAACCTATCCTACATTGCCACTGCATGTTCCCTGACCTCCCCAAGCTGACCACCCCGCGGTGCTTTTCTCCATCCTACATTGCCACTCACTGCCTATCCTATTTCAGACCCTCCGATTCACACCACCCCGTGATGTTTTTCTCACTCCAACTAGTGAATGTAATGTAACACACACCCATACAATGCGCACCACCCCGTGATGTTTTTCTCACTCCTACTAGTGAATGTAATGTAACACACACGCATACAATTCGCAGCACCCCGTGATGTTTTTCTCTCTCCTTCTAGTGAATGTAATGTAACACACACCCATACAATGCGCACCACCCCTTCATGTTTTTCAGAAACCTATCCTACATTGCCCTGCATGTTCCCTGACCTCCCCATGCTGACCACCCCGCGGTGCTTTTCTCCATCCTACATTGCCACTCACTGCCTATCCTAATTCAGACCCTCCGATTCACACCACCCCGTGATGTTTTTCTCACTCCTACTAGTGAATGTAATGTAACACACACCCATACAATGCGCACCACCCCGCGATGTTTTTCAAATTCCTATCCTACATTGCCACTGCATGTTCCCTGACCTCCACATGCTGACCACCCCGCGGTGCTTTTCTCCATCCTACATTGCCACTCACTGCCTATCCTAATTCAGAACCTCCGATTCACACCACCCCGTGATGTTTTTCTCACTCCTACTAGTGAATGTAATGTAACACACACCCATACAATGCGCACCACCCCGCGATGTTTTTCAGAAACCTATCCTACATTGCCACTGCATGTTCCCTGACCTCCCCATGCTGACCACCCCGCGGTGCTTTTCTCCATCCTACATTGCCACTCACTGACTATCCTAATTCAGACCCTCCGATTCACACCACGCCGTGATGTTTTTCTCACTCCTACTAGTGAATGTAATGTAACACACACCCATACAATGCGCACCACCCCGTGATGTTTTTCAGAAAACTATCCTACATTGCCACTGCATGTTCCCTGACCTCCACATGCTGACCACCCCGCTGTGCTTTTCTCCATCCTACATTGCCACTCACTGCCTATCCTAATTCAGACCCTCCGATTCACACCACCCCGTGATGTTTTTCTCACTCCTACTAGTGAATGTAATGTAACACACACGCATACAATTCGCAGCACCCCGTGATGTTTTTCTCTCTCCTTCTAGTGAATGTAATGTAACACACACCCATACAATGCGCACCACCCCTTCATGTTTTTCAGAAACCTATCCTACATTGCCCTGCATGTTCCCTGACCTCCCCATGCTGACCAACCCGCGGTGCTTTTCTCCATCCTACATTGCCACTCACTGCCTATCCTAATTCAGACCCTCCGATTCACACCACCCCGTGATGTTTTTCTCACTCCTACTAGTGAATGTAATGTAACACACACCCATACAATGCGCACCACCCCGCGATGTTTTTCAAATACCTATCCTACATTGCCACTGCATGTTCCCTGACCTCCACATGCTGACCACCCCGCGGTGCTTTTCTCCATCCTACATTGCCACTCACTGCCTATCCTAATTCAGAACCTCCGATTCACACCACCCCGTGATGTTTTTCTCACTCCTACTAGTGAATGTAATGTAACACACACCCATACAATGAGCACTACACCGTGATGTTTTTCTCACTCCTACTAGTGAATGTAATGTAACACACACCCATACAATGCGCTCCACCCCGTGATGTTTTTCTCACTGCTACTAGTGAATGTCATTTAACACACACCCATAATGCGCACCACCACGCGATGTTTTTCAGAAATCTATCCTACATTGCCACTGCATGTTCCCTGACCTCCCCATGCTGACCACACCGCAGTGCTTTTCTCCATCCTACATTGCCACTCACTGCATATCCTAATTCAGACCCTCCGATTCACACCACACCGTGATGTTTTTCACACTCATACTAGTGAATGTAATGTAACATACACCCATACAATGGGCACCACCCAGTGATGTTTTTCTCACTCGTACTAGTGAATGTAATGTAACACACACCCATACAATGCGCACCGCCCCGTGATGTTTTTCTCACTCCTACTAGTGAATGTAATGTAAAACACACCCATACAATGCGCACCACCCCGCGATGTTTTTCAGAAACCTATCCTACATTGCCACTGCATGTTCCCTGACCTCCCCATGCTCACCAACCCGCGGTGCTTTTCTCCATCCTACATTGCCACTCACTGCCTATCCTAATTCAGACCCTCCGATTCACACCACCCCGTGATGTTTTTCTCACTCATACTAGTGAATGTAATGTAACACACACCCATACAATGCGCACCACCCCGTGATGTTTTTCTCACTCCTACTAGTGAATGTAATGTAACACACACCCATAAAATGCGCACCACCTCGCGATAATTTTCAGAAACCTATCTTACATTGCCACTGCATGTTCCCTGACCTCCCCATGCTGACCACCCCTCGGTGCTTTTCTCCATCCTACAAGGCCACTCACTGCCAATCCTAATTCCGACCCTACTATTCACACCACCCCGTGATGTTTTTCTCACTCCTAATAGTGAATGTAATGTAACACACACCCATACAATGCGCACCACCCCGTGATGTTTTTCTGACTCCTACTAGTGAATGTAATGTAACACACACCCATACAATGCGCAACACCCCGTGATGTTTTTCTCACTCCTACTAGTGAATGTAAGGTAACACACACCCATGCAATGCGCACCACCCCGTGATGTTTTTCTTACTCCTACTAGTGAATGTAATGTAACACACATCCATACAATGCGCACCACCCCGTGATGTTTTTCTCACTCCTACTAGTGAATGTAAGGTAACACACACCCATACAATGCGAACCACCCCGTGATGTTTTTCTCACTCCTACTAGTGAATGTAATGTAACACACATCCATACAATGCACACCACCCCGCGATGTTTTTCAGAAACCTATCCTACATTGCCACTGCATGTTCCCTGACCTCCCCATGCTGACCACACCGCGGTGCTTTTCTCCATCCTACATTGCCACTCACTGCTTATGCTAATTCAGAACCTCCGATTCACACCACCCTGTGATGTTTTTCTCACTCCTACTAGTGAATGTAATGTAACACACACCCATACAATGCGCACCACCCCGTGATGTTTTTCTCTATCCTACTAGTGAATGTAATGTAACACACACGCATTCAATTCGCAGCACCCCGTGATGTTTTTCTCTCTCCTTCTAGTGAATGTAATGTAACACACACCCATACAATGCGCACCACCCGTTCATGTTTTTCAGAAACCTATCCTACATTGCCCTGCATGTTCCCTGACCTCCCCATGCTGACCACCCCGCGGTGCTTTTCTCCATCCTACATTGCCACTCACTGCCTATCCTAATTCAGACCCTCCGATTCACACCACCCCGTGATGTTTTTCTCACTCCTACTAGTGAATGTAATGTAACACACACCCATCCAATGCGCACCACCGCGTGATGATTTTCTCACTCCTACTAGTGGATGTAATGTAACACACACCCATACAATGCGCACCACCCCGTGATGTTTTTCTCACTCCTACTAGTGAATGTAATGTAACACACATCCATACAATGCACACCACACCGCGATGTTTTTCAGAAACCTATCCTACATTGCCACTGCATGTTCCCTGACCTCCCCATGCTGACCACACCGCGGTGCTTTTCTCCATCCTACATTGCCACTCACTGCTTATGCTAATTCAGAACCTCCGATTCACACCACCCTGTGATGTTTTTCTCACTCCTACTAGTGAATGTAATGTAACACACACCCATACAATGCGCTCCACCCCGTGATGTTTTTCTCACTGCTACTAGTGAATGTCATTTAACACACACCCATAATGCGCACCACCACGCGATGTTTTTCAGAAACCTATCCTACATTGCCACTGCATGTTCCCTGACCTCCCCATGCTGACCACACCGCAGTGCTTTTCTGCATCCTACATTGCCACTCACTGCCTATCCTAATTCAGACCCTCCTATTCACACCACATCGTGATGTTTTTCACACTCATACTAGTGAATGTAATGTAACATACACCCATACAATGGGCACCACCCCGTGATGTTTTTCTCACTCGTACTAGTGAAAGTAATGTAACACACACCCATACAATGCGCACCGCCCGGTGATGTTTTTCTCACTCCTACTAGTGAATGTAATGTAACACACACCCATACAATGCGCACCACCCCGCGATGTTTTTCAAAAACCTATCCTACATTGCCACTGCATGTTCCCTGACCTACCCATGCTGACGACACCGCGGTGCTTTTCTCCATCCTACATTGCCACTCACTGCTTATGCTAATTCAGAACCTCCGATTCACACCACCCTGTGATGTTTTTCTCACTCCTACTAGTGAATGTAATGTAACACACACCCATACAATGCGCACCACCCCGTGATGTTTTTCTCACTCCTACTAGTGAATGTAATGTAACACACACGCATACAATTCGCAGCACCCCGTGATGTTTTTCTCTCTCCTTCTAGTGAATGTAATGTAACACACACCCATACAATGCGCACCACCCCGCGATAATTTTCAGAAACCTATCTTACATTGCCACTGCATGTTCCCTGACCTCCCTATGCTGACCAACCCTCGGTGCTTTTCTCCATCCTACAAGACCACTCACTGCCTATCCTAATTCCGACCCTACTATTCACACCACGCCGTGATGTTTTTTTCACTCCTAATAGTGAATGTAATGTAACACACACCCATACAATGCGCACCACCCCGTGATGTTTTTCTGACTCCTACTAGTGAATGTAATGTAGCACACACCCATACAATGCGCACCACCCCGTGATGTTTTTCTCACTCCTACTAGTGAATGTAAGGTAACACACACCCATGCAATGCGCACCACCCCGTGATGTTTTTCTCACTCCTACTTGTGAATGTAATGTAACACACACCCATACAATGCGCACCACCCCGCGATGTTTTTCAGAAACCTATCCTACATTGCCACTGCATGTTCCCTGACCTCCCCAAGCTGACCACCCCGCGGTGCTTTTCTCCATCCTACATTGCCACTCACTGCCTATCCTATTTCAGACCCTCCGATTCACACCACCCCGTGATGTTTTTCTCACTCCTACTAGTGAATGTAATGTAACACACACCCATACAAGGCGCACCACCCCGTGATGTTTTTCTCACTCCTACTAGTGAATGTAATGTAACACACACCATACAATGCACACCACCTCGCGATGTTTTTCAGAAACCTATCATACATTGCCACTGCATGTTCCCTGACCTCCTCATGCTGACCACCCGGCGGTGCTTTTCTCCATCCTACATTGCCACTCACTGCCTATCCTAATTCAGACACTCCGATTCACACCACCCTGTGATGTTTTTCTCACTCCTACTAGTGAATGTAATGTAACACACACCCATACAATGCTATCCACCCCGCGATGTTTTTCAGAAACCTATCCTACATTGCCACTGCATGTTCCCTGACCTCCCCATGCTGACCACCCCGCGGTGCTTTTCTACATCCTACATTGCCACTCACTGCCTATCCTAATTCAGACGCTCCGATTCACACCACGCCGTGATGTTTTTCTCACTCCTACTAGTGAATGTAATGTAACACACACCCATACAATGCGCACCACCCCGCGATGTTTTTCAAATACCTATCCTACATTGCCACTGCATGTTCCCTGACCTCCACATGCTGACCATCCCGCGGTGCTTTTCTCCATCCTACATTGCCACTCACTGCCTATCCTAATTCAGAACCTCCGATTCACACCACCCCGTGATGTTTTTCTCACTCCTACTAGTGAATGTAATGTAACACACACCCATACAATGCGCACCACCCCGCGATGTTTTTCAGAAACCTATCCTACATTGCCACTGCATGTTCCCTGACCTCCCCATGCTGACCACCCCGCGGTGCTTCTCTCCATCCTACATTGCCACTCACTGCCTATCCTAATTCAGACCCTCCGATTCACACCACCCCGTGATGTTTTTCTCAATCCTCCTAGTGAATGTAATGTAACACACACCCATACAATGCGCACCACCCCGCGATGTTTTTCTCACTCCTACTAGTGAATGTAATGTAACACACACCCATACAATGCGTACCACCCCGCGATGTTTTTCAGAAACCTATCCTACATTGACACTGCGTGTTCCCTGAGCTCCCCATGCTGACCACCCCGCGGTGCTTTTCTCCATCCTACATTGCCACTCACTGCCTATCCTAATTCAGACCCTCCCGTTCACACCACCCCGTGATGTTTTTCTCACTCCTACTAGTGAATGTAATGTAACACACACCCATACAATGCGCACCACCCCGTGATGTTTTTCTCACTCCTACTAGTGAATGTAATGTAACACACACCCATACAATGCACACCACCTCGCGATGTTTTTCAGAAACCTATCTTACATTGCCACTGCATGTTCCCTGACCTCCTCATGCTGACCACCCCGCGGTGCTTTTCTCCATCCTACATTGCCACTCACTGCCTATCCTAATTCAGACACTCCGATTCACACCACCCCGTGATGTTTTTCTCACTCCTACTAGTGAATGTAATGTAACACACACCCATACAATGCGCACCACCCCGTGATGTTTTTCAGAAAACTATCCTACATTACCACTGCATGTTCCCTGACCTCCACATGCTGACCACCCCGCTGTGCTTTTCTCCATCCTACATTGCCACTCACTGCCTATCCTAATTCAGACCCTCCGATTCACACCACCCCGTTATTTTTTTCTCACTCCTACTAGTGAATGTAATGTAACACACACGCATACAATTCGCAGCACCCCGTGATGTTTTTCTCTCTCCTTCTAGTGAAAGTAATGTAACACACACCCATACAATGCGCACCACCCCTTCATGTTTTTCAGAAACCTATCCTACATTGCCCTGCATGTTCCCTGACCTCCCCATACTGACCATCCCGCGGTGCTTTTCTCCATCCTACATTGCCACTCACTGCCTATCCTAATTCAGACCCTCCGATTCACACCACGCCGTGATGTTTTTCTCACTCCTACTAGTGAATGTAATGTAACACACACCCATACAATGCGCACCACCCCGCGATGTTTTTCAAATTCCTATCCTACATTGCCACTGCATGTTCCCTGACCTCCACATGCTGACTACCCCGCGGTGCTTTTCTCCATCCTACATTGCCACTCACTGCCTATCCTAATTCAGAACCTCCGATTCACACCACCCCGTGATGTTTTTCTCACTCCTACTAGTGAATGTAATGTAACACACACCCATACAATGAGCACTAACCCGTGATGTTTTTCTCACTCCTACTAGTGAATGTAATGTAACACACACACATACAATGCGCACCACCCAGCGATGTTTTTCAGAAACCTACCCTACATTGCCACTGCATGTTCCCTGACCTCCCCATGCTGACCACCCCACGGTGCTTTTCTCCATCCTACATTGCCACTCACTGCCTATCCTAATTCAGACCCTCCGATTCACACCACCCCGTGATGTTTTTCTCACTCCTACTAGTGAATGTAATGTAACACACACCCATCCAATGCGCACCACCCCGTGATGATTTTCTCACTCCTACTATTGGATGTAATGTAACACACACCCATACAATGCGCACCACCCCGTGATGTTTTTCTCACTCCTACTAGTGAATGTAATGTAACACACATCCATACAATGCACACCACCCCGCGATGTTTTTCATAAACCTATCCTACATTGCTACTGCATGTTCCCTGACCTCCCCATGCTGACCACACCGCGGTGCTTTTCTCCATCCTACATTGCCACTCACTGCTTATGCTAATTCAGAACCTCCGATTCACACCACCCTGTGATGTTTTTCTTACTCCTACTAGTGAATGTAATGTAACACACACCCATAAAATGCGCTCCACCCCGTGATGTTTTTCTCACTGCTACTAGTGAATGTCATTTAACACACACCCATAATGCGCACCACCACGCAATGTTTTTCAGAAACCTATCCTACATTGCCACTGCATGTTCCCTGACCTCCACATGCTGACCACCCCGCGGTGCTTTTCTCCATCCTACATTGCCACTCACTGCCTATCCTAATTCAGAACCTCCGATTCACACCACCCCGTGATGTTTTTCTCACTCCTACTAGTGAATGTAATGTAACACACACCCATACAATGAGCACTACCCCGTGATGTTTTTCTCACTCCTACTAGTGAATGTAATGTAACACACACCCATACAATGCGCACCACCCCGCGATGTTTTTTAGAAACCCATCCTACATTGCCGCTGCATGTTCCCTGACCTCCCCATGCTGACCACCCCGCGGTGCTTTTCTCCATCCTACATTGCAACTCACTGCCTATCCTAATTCAGTCCCTCCGATTCACACCACCCCATGATGTTTTTCTCACTCCTACTAGTGAATGTAATGTAACACACACCCATCCAATGCGCACCACCCCGTGATGATTCTCTCACTCCTACTAGTGGATGTAATGTAACACACACCCATACAATGCGCACCACCCCGTGATGTTTTTCTCACTCCTACTAGTGAATGTAATGTAACACACATCCATACAATGCGCACCACCCCGCGATGTTTTTCAAATACCTATCCTACATTGCCACTGCATGTTCCCTGACCCCCACATGCTGGCCATCCCGCGGTGCTTTTCTCCATCCTACATTGCCACTCACTGCCTATCCTAATTCAGAACCTCCGATTCACACCACCCCGTGATGTTTTTCTCACTCCTACTAGTGAATGTAATGTAACACACACCCATACAATGCGCACCACCCCGCGATGTTTTTCAGAACCCTATCCTACATTGCCACTGCATGTTCCCTGACCTCCCTATGCTGACCACCCCGCGGTGCTTCTCTCCATCCTACATTGCCACTCACTGCCTATCCTAATTCAGACCCTCCGATTCACACCACCCCGTAATGTTTTTCTCACTCCTCCTAGTGAATGCAATATAACACACACCCATACAATGCGCACCACCCCGCGATGTTTTTCTCACTCCTACTAGTGAATGTAATGTAACACACACCCATAAAATGCGTACCACCCCGCGATGTTTTTCAGAAACCTATCCTACATTGACAATGCGTGTTCCCTGAGCTCCCCATGCTGACCACCCCGCGGTGCTTTTCTCCATCCTACATTGCCACTCACTGCCTATCCTAATTCAGACCCTCCGGTTCACACCACCCCGTGATGTTTTTCTCACTCCTACTAGTGAATGTAATGTAACACACACCCATACAATGCGCACCACCCCGTGATGTTTTTCTCACTCCTACTAGTGAATGTAATGTAACACACACCCATACAATGCACACCAAGTCGCGATGTTTTTCAGAAACCTATCCTACATTGCCACTGCATGTTCCCTGACCTCCTCATGCTGACCATCCCGCGGTGCTTTTCTCCATCCTACATTGCCACTCACTGCCTATCCTAATTCAGACACTCCGATTCACACCACCCCGTGATGTTTTTCTCACTCCTACTAGTGAATGTAATGTAACACACACCCATACAATGCGCACCACCCCGTGATGTTTTTCAGAAAACTATCCTACATTACCACTGCATGTTCCCTGACCTCCACATGCTGACCACCCCGCTGTGCTTTTCTCCATCCTACATTGCCACTCACTGCCTATCCTAATTCAGACCCTCCGATTCACACCACCCCGTGATGTTTTTCTCACTCCTACTAGTGAATGTAATGTAACACACACGCATACAATTCCCCGCACCCCGTGATGTTTTTCTCTCTCCTTCTAGTGAATGTAATGTAACACACACCCATACAATGCGCACCACCCCTTCATGTTTTTCAGAAACCTATCCTACATTGCCCTGCATGTTCCCTGACCTCCCCATGCTGACCACCCCGCGGTGCTTTTCTCCATCCTACATTGCCACTCACTGCCTATCCTAATTCAGACCCTCTGATTCACACCACCCCGTGATGTTTTTCTCACTCCTACTAGTGAATGTAATGTAACACACACCCATACAATGCGCACCACCCCGCGATGTTTTTCAAATACCTATCCTACATTGCCACTGCATGTTCCCTGACCTCCACATGCTGACCATCCCGCGGTGCTTTTCTCCATCCTACATTGCCACTCACTGCCTATCCTAATTCAGAACCTCCGATTCACACCACCCCGTGATGTTTTTCTCACTCCTACTAGTGAATGTAATGTAACACACACCCATACAATGCGCACCACCCCGCGATGTTTTTCAGAAACCTATCCTACATTGCCACTGCATGTTCCCTGACCTCCCCATGCTGACCACCCCGCGGTGCTTCTCTCCATCCTACATTGCCACTCACTGCCTATCCTAATTCAGACCCTCCGATTCACACCACCCCGTGATGTTTTTCTCAATCCTCCTAGTGAATGTAATGTAACACACACCCATACAATGCGCACCACCCCGCGATGTTTTTCTCACTCCTACTAGTGAATGTAATGTAACACACACCCATACAATGCGTACCACCCCGCGATGTTTTTCAGAAACCTATCCTACATTGACACTGCGTGTTCCCTGAGCTCCCCATGCTGACCACCCCGCGGTGCTTTTCTCCATCCTACATTGCCACTCACTGCCTATCCTAATTCAGACCCTCCCGTTCACACCACCCCGTGATGTTTTTCTCACTCCTACTAGTGAATGTAATGTAACACACACCCATACAATGCGCACCACCCCGTGATGTTTTTCTCACTCCTACTAGTGAATGTAATGTAACACACACCCATACAATGCACACCACCTCGCGATGTTTTTCAGAAACCTATCTTACATTGCCACTGCATGTTCCCTGACCTCCTCATGCTGACCACCCCGCGGTGCTTTTCTCCATCCTACATTGCCACTCACTGCCTATCCTAATTCAGACACTCCGATTCACACCACCCCGTGATGTTTTTCTCACTCCTACTAGTGAATGTAATGTAACACACACCCATACAATGCGCACCACCCCGTGATGTTTTTCAGAAAACTATCCTACATTACCACTGCATGTTCCCTGACCTCCACATGCTGACCACCCCGCTGTGCTTTTCTCCATCCTACATTGCCACTCACTGCCTATCCTAATTCAGACCCTCCGATTCACACCACCCCGTTATTTTTTTCTCACTCCTACTAGTGAATGTAATGTAACACACACGCATACAATTCGCAGCACCCCGTGATGTTTTTCTCTCTCCTTCTAGTGAAAGTAATGTAACACACACCCATACAATGCGCACCACCCCTTCATGTTTTTCAGAAACCTATCCTACATTGCCCTGCATGTTCCCTGACCTCCCCATGCTGACCATCCCGCGGTGCTTTTCTCCATCCTACATTGCCACTCACTGCCTATCCTAATTCAGACCCTCCGATTCACACCACGCCGTGATGTTTTTCTCACTCCTACTAGTGAATGTAATGTAACACACACCCATACAATGCGCACCACCCCGCGATGTTTTTCAAATTCCTATCCTACATTGCCACTGCATGTTCCCTGACCTCCACATGCTGACTACCCCGCGGTGCTTTTCTCCATCCTACATTGCCACTCACTGCCTATCCTAATTCAGAACCTCCGATTCACACCACCCCGTGATGTTTTTCTCACTCCTACTAGTGAATGTAATGTAACACACACCCATACAATGAGCACTACCCCGTGATGTTTTTCTCACTCCTACTAGTGAATGTAATGTAACACACACACATACAATGCGCACCACCCCGCGATGTTTTTCAGAAACCTACCCTACATTGCCACTGCATGTTCCCTGACCTCCCCATGCTGACCACCCCACGGTGCTTTTCTCCATCCTACATTGCCACTCACTGCCTATCCTAATTCAGACCCTCCGATTCACACCACCCCGTGATGTTTTTCTCACTCCTACTAGTGAATGTAATGTAACACACACCCATCCAATGCGCACCACCCCGTGATGATTTTCTCACTCCTACTAGTGGATGTAATGTAACACACACCCATACAATGCGCACCACCCCGTGATGTTTTTCTCACTCCTACTAGTGAATGTAATGTAACACACATCCATACAATGCACACCACCCCGCGATGTTTTTCATAAACCTATCCTACATTGCTACTGCATGTTCCCTGACCTCCCCATGCTGACCACACCGCGGTGCTTTTCTCCATCCTACATTGCCACTCACTGCTTATGCTAATTCAGAACCTCCAATTCACACCACCCTGTGATGTTTTTCTTACTCCTACTAGTGAATGTAATGTAACACACACCCATACAATGCGCTCCACCCCGTGATGTTTTTCTCACTGCTACTAGTGAATGTCATTTAACACACACCCATAATGCGCACCACCACGCAATGTTTTTCAGAAACCTATCCTACATTGCCACTGCATGTTCCCTGACCTCCACATGCTGACCACCCCGCGGTGCTTTTCTCCATCCTACATTGCCACTCACTGCCTATCCTAATTCAGAACCTCCGATTCACACCACCCCGTGATGTTTTTCTCACTCCTACTAGTGAATGTAATGTAACACACACCCATACAATGAGCACTACCCCGTGATGTTTTTCTCACTCCTACTAGTGAATGTAATGTAACACACACCCATACAATGCGCACCACCCCGCGATGTTTTTCAGAAACCTACCTACATTGCCGCTGCATGTTCCCTGACCTCCCCATGCTGACCACCCCGCGGTGCTTTTCTCCATCCTACATTGCAACACACTGCCTATCCTAATTCAGACCCTCCGATTCACACCACCCCATGATGTTTTTCTCACTCCTACTAGTGAATGTAATGTAACACACACCCATCCAATGCGCACCACCCCGTGATGATTCTCTCACTCCTACTAGTGGATGTAATGTAACACACACCCATACAATGCGCACCACCCCGTGATGTTTTTCTCACTCCTACTAGTGAATGTAATGTAACACACATCCATACAATGCGCACCACCCCGCGATGTTTTTCAAATACCTATCCTACATTGCCACTGCATGTTCCCTGACCTCCACATGCTGGCCATCCCGCGGTGCTTTTCTCCATCCTACATTGCCACTCACTGCCTATCCTAATTCAGAACCTCCGATTCACACCACCCCGTGATGTTTTTCTCACTCCTACTAGTGAATGTAATGTAACACACACCCATACAATGCGCACCACCCCGCGATGTTTTTCAGAACCCTATCGTACATTGCCACTGCATGTTCCCTGACCTCCCCATGCTGACCACCCCGCGGTGCTTCTCTCCATCCTACATTGCCACTCACTGCCTATCCTAATTCAGACCCTCCGATTCACACCACCCCGTGATGTTTTTCTCTCTCCTTCTAGTGAATGTAATGTAACACACACCCATACAATGCGCACCACCCCTTCATGTTTTTCAGAAACCTATCCTACATTGCCCTGCATGTTCCCTGACCTCCCCATGCTGACCACCCCGCGGTGCTTTTCTCCATCCTACATTGCCACTCACTGCCTATCCTAATTCAGACCCTCCGATTCACACCACCCCGTGATGTTTTTCTCACTCCTACTAGTGAATGTAATGTAACACACACCCATACAATGCGCACCACCCCGCGATGTTTTTCAAATACCTATCCTACATTGCCACTGCATGTTCCCTGACCTCCACATGCTGACCATCCCGCGGTGCTTTTCTCCATCCTACATTGCCACTCACTGCCTATCCTAATTCAGAACCTCCGATTCACACCACCCCGTGATGTTTTTCTCACTCCTACTAGTGAATGTAATGTAACACACACCCATACAATGCGCACCACCCCGCGATGTTTTTCAGAAACCTATCCTACATTGCCACTGCATGTTCCCTGACCTCCCCATGCTGACCACCCCGCGGTGCTTCTCTCCATCCTACATTGCCACTCACTGCCTATCCTAATTCAGACCCTCCGATTCACACCACCCCGTGATGTTTTTCTCAATCCTCCTAGTGAATGTAATGTAACACACACCCATACAATGCGCACCACCCCGCGATGTTTTTCTCACTCCTACTAGTGAATGTAATGTAACACACACCCATACAATGCGTACCACCCCGCGATGTTTTTCAGAAACCTATCCTACATTGACACTGCGTGTTCCCTGAGCTCCCCATGCTGACCACCCCTCGGTGCTTTTCTCCATCCTACATTGCCACTCACTGCCTATCCTAATTCAGACCCTCCCGTTCACACCACCCCGTGATGTTTTTCTCACTCCTACTAGTGAATGTAATGTAACACACACCCATACAATGCGCACCACCCCGTGATGTTTTTCTCACTCCTACTAGTGAATGTAATGTAACACACACCCATACAATGCACACCACCTCGCGATGTTTTTCAGAAACCTATCTTACATTGCCACTGCATGTTCCCTGACCTCCTCATGCTGACCACCCCGCGGTGCTTTTCTCCATCCTACATTGCCACTCACTGCCTATCCTAATTCAGACACTCCGATTCACCCCACCCCGTGATGTTTTTCTCACTCCTACTAGTGAATGTAATGTAACACACACCCATACAATGCGCACCACCCCGTGATGTTTTTCAGAAAACTATCCTACATTACCACTGCATGTTCCCTGACCTCCACATGCTGACCACCCCGCTGTGCTTTTCTCCATCCTACATTGCCACTCATTGCCTATCCTAATTCAGACCCTCCGATTCACACCACCCCGTTATTTTTTTCTCACTCCTACTAGTGAATGTAATGTAACACACACGCATACAATTCGCAGCACCCCGTGATGTTTTTCTCTCTCCTTCTAGTGAAAGTAATGTAGCACACACCCATACAATGCGCACCACCCCTTCATGTTTTTCAGAAACCTATCCTACATTGCCCTGCATGTTCCCTGACCTCCCCATGCTGACCATCCCGCGGTGCTTTTCTCCATCCTACATTGCCACTCACTGCCTATCCTAATTCAGACCCTCCGATTCACACCACGCCGTGATGTTTTTCTCACTCCTACTAGTGAATGTAATGTAACACACACCCATACAATGCGCACCACCCCGCGATGTTTTTCAAATTCCTATCCTACATTGCCACTGCATGTTCCCTGACCTCCACATGCTGACTACCCCGCGGTGCTTTTCTCCATCCTACATTGCCACTCACTGCCTATCCTAATTCAGAACCTCCGATTCACACCACCCCGTGATGTTTTTCTCACTCCTACTAGTGAATGTAATGTAACACACACCCATACAATGAGCACTACCCCGTGATGTTTTTCTCACTCCTACTAGTGAATGTAATGTAACACACACACATACAATGCGCACCACCCCGCGATGTTTTTCAGAAACCTACCCTACATTGCCACTGCATGTTCCCTGACCTCCCCATGCTGACCACCCCACGGTGCTTTTCTCCATCCTACATTGCCTCTCACAGCCTATCCTAATTCAGACCCTCCGATTCACACCACCCCGTGATGTTTTTCTCACTCCTACTAGTGAATGTAATGTAACACACACCCATCCAATGCGCACCACCCCGTGATGATTTTCTCACTCCTACTAGTGGTTGTAATGTAACACACACCCATACAATGCGCACCACCCCGTGATGTTTTTCTCACTCCTACTAGTGAATGTAATGTAACACACATCCATACAATGCACACCACCCCGCGATGTTTTTCATAAACCTATCCTACATTGCTACTGCATGTTCCCTGACCTCCCCATGCTGACCACACCGCGGTGCTTTTCTCCATCCTACATTGCCACTCACTGCTTATGCTAATTCAGAACCTCCGATTCACACCACCCTGTGATGTTTTTCTTACTCCTACTAGTGAATGTAATGTAACACACACCCATACAATGCGCTCCACCCCGTGATGTTTTTCTCACTGCTACTAGTGAATGTCATTTAACACACACCCATAATGCGCACCACCACGCAATGTTTTTCAGAAACCTATCCTACATTGCCACTGCATGTTCCCTGACCTCCACATGCTGACCACCCCGCGGTGCTTTTCTCCATCCTACATTGCCACTCACTGCCTATCCTAATTCAGAACCTCCGATTCACACCACCCCGTGATGTTTTTCTCACTCCTACTAGTGAATGTAATGTAACACACACCCATACAATGAGCACTACCCCGTGATGTTTTTCTCACTCCTACTAGTGAATGTAATGTAACACACACACATACAATGCGCACCACCCCGCGATGTTTTTCAGAAACCTACCCTACATTGCCACTGCATGTTCCCTGACCTCCCCATGCTGACCACCCCACGGTGCTTTTCTCCATCCTACATTGCCACTCACTGCCTATCCTAATTCAGACCCTCCGATTCACACCACCCCGTGATGTTTTTCTCACTCCTACTAGTGAATGTAATGTAACACACACCCATCCAATGCGCACCACCCCGTGATGATTTTCTCACTCCTACTAGTGGATGTAATGTAACACACACCCATACAATGCGCACCACCCCGTGATGTTTTTCTCACTCCTACTAGTGAATGTAATGTAACACACATCCATACAATGCACACCACCCCGCGATGTTTTTCATAAACCTATCCTACATTGCTACTGCATGTTCCCTGACCTCCCTATGCTGACCACACCGCGGTGCTTGTCTCCATCCTACATTGCCACTCACTGCTTATGCTAATTCAGAACCTCCAATTCACACCACCCTGTGATGTTTTTCTTACTCCTACTAATGAATGTAATGTAACACACACCCATACAATGCGCTCCACCCCGTGATGTTTTTCTCACTGCTACTAGTGAATGTCATTTAACACACACCCATAATGCGCACCACCACGCAATGTTTTTCAGAAACCTATCCTACATTGCCACTGCATGTTCCCTGACCTCCACATGCTGACCACCCCGCGGTGCTTTTCTCCATCCTACATTGCCACTCACTGCCTATCCTAATTCAGAACCTCCGATTCACACCACCCCGTGATGTTTTTCTCACTCCTACTAGTGAATGTAATGTAACACACACCCATACAATGCGCACCACCCCGCGATGTTTTTCAGAAACCTACCTACATTGCCGCTGCATGTTCCCTGACCTCCCCATGCTGACCACCCCGCGGTGCTTTTCTCCATCCTACATTGCAACACTCTGCCTATCCTAATTCAGACCCTCCGATTCACACCACCCCATGATGTTTTTCTCACTCCTACTAGTGAATGTAATGTAACACACACCCATCCAATGCGCACCACCCCGTGATGATTCTCTCACTCCTACTAGTGGATGTAATGTAACACACACCCATACAATGCGCACCACCCCGTGATGTTTTTCTCACTCCTACTAGTGAATGTAATGTAACACACATCCATACAATGCGCACCACCCCGCGATGTTTTTCAAATACCTATCCTACATTGCCACTGCATGTTCCCTGACCTCCACATGCTGGCCATCCCGCGGTGCTTTTCTCCATCCTACATTGCCACTCACTGCCTATCCTAATTCAGAACCTCCGATTCACACCACCCCGTGATGTTTTTCTCACTCCTACTAGTGAATGTAATGTAACACACACCCATACAATGCGCACCACCCCGCGATATTTTTCAGAACCCTATCCTACATTGCCACTGCATGTTCCCTGACCTCCCCATGCTGACCACCCCGCGGTGCTTCTCTCCATCCTACATTGCCACTCACTGCCTATCCTAATTCAGACCCTCCGATTCACACCACCCCGTGATGTTTTTCTCTCTCCTTCTAGTGAATGTAATGTAACACACACCCATACAATGCGCACCACCCCTTCATGTTTTTCAGAAACCTATCCTACATTGCCCTGCATGTTCCCTGACCTCCCCATGCTGACCACCCCGCGGTGCTTTTCTCCATCCTACATTGCCACTCACTGCCTATCCTAATTCAGACCCTCCGATTCACACCACCCCGTGATGTTTTTCTCACTCCTACTAGTGAATGTAATGTAACACACACCCATACAATGCGCACCACCCCGCGATGTTTTTCAAATACCTATCCTACATTGCCACTGCATGTTCCCTGACCTCCACATGCTGACCATCCCGCGGTGCTTTTCTCCATCCTACATTGCCACTCACTGCCTATCCTAATTCAGAACCTCCGATTCACACCACCCCGTGATGTTTTTCTCACTCCTACTAGTGAATGTAATGTAACACACACCCATACAATGCGCACCACCCCGCGATGTTTTTCAGAAACCTATCCTACATTGCCACTGCATGTTCCCTGACCTCCCCATGCTGACCACCCCACGGTGCTTCTCTCCATCCTACATTGCCACTCACTGCCTATCCTAATTCAGACCCTCCGATTCACACCACCCCGTGATGTTTTTCTCAATCCTCCTAGTGAATGTAATGTAACACACACTCATACAATGCGCACCACCCCGCGATGTTTTTCTCACTCCTACTAGTGAATGTAATGTAACACACACCCATACAATGCGTACCACCCCGCGATGTTTTTCAGAAACCTATCCTACATTGACACTGCGTGTTCCCTGAGCTCCCCATGCTGACCACCCCGCGGTGCTTTTCTCCATCCTACATTGCCACTCACTGCCTATCCTAATTCAGACCCTCCCGTTCACACCACCCCGTGATGTTTTTCTCACTCCTACTAGTGAATGTAATGTAACACACACCCATACAATGCGCACCACCCCGTGATGTTTTTCTCACTCCTACTAGTGAATGTAATGTAACACACACCCATACAATGCACACCATCTCGCGATGTTTTTCAGAAACCTATCTTACATTGCCACTGCATGTTCCCTGACCTCCTCATGCTGACCACCCCGCGGTGCTTTTCTCCATCCTACATTGCCACTCACTGCCTATCCTAATTCAGACACTCCGATTCACCCCACCCCGTGATGTTTTTCTCACTCCTACTAGTGAATGTAATGTAACACACACCCATACAATGCGCACCACCCCGTGATGTTTTTCAGAAAACTATCCTACATTACCACTGCATGTTCCCTGACCTCCACATGCTGACCACTCCGCTGTGCTTTTCTCCATCCTACATTGCCACTCATTGCCTATCCTAATTCAGACCCTCCGATTCACACCACCCCGTTATTTTTTTCTCACTCCTACTAGTGAATGTAATGTAACACACACGCATACAATTCGCAGCACCCCGTGATGTTTTTTTCTCTCCTTCTAGTGAAAGTAATGTAACACACACCCATACAATGCGCACCACCCCTTCATGTTTTTCAGAAACCTATCCTACATTGCCCTGCATGTTCCCTGACCTCCCCATGCTGACCATCCCGCGGTGCTTTTCTCCATCCTACATTGCCACTCACTGCCTATCCTAATTCAGACCCTCCGATTCACACCACGCCGTGATGTTTTTCTCACTCCTACTAGTGAATGTAATGTAACACACACCCATACAATGCGCACCACCCCGCGATGTTTTTCAAATTCCTATCCTACATTGCCACTGCATGTTCCCTGACCTCCACATGCTGACTACCCCGCGGTGCTTTTCTCCATCCTACATTGCCACTCACTGCCTATCCTAATTCAGAACCTCCGATTCACACCACCCCGTGATGTTTTTCTCACTCCTACTAGTGAATGTAATGTAACACACACCCATACAATGAGCACTACCCCGTGATGTTTTTCTCACTCCTACTAGTGAATGTAATGTAACACACACACATACAATGCGCACCACCCCGCGATGTTTTTCAGAAACCTACCCTACATTGCCACTGCATGTTCCCTGACCTCCCCATGCTGACCACCCCACGGTGCTTTTCTCCATCCTACATTGCCTCTCACTGCCTATCCTAATTCAGACCCTCCGATTCACACCACCCCGTGATGTTTTTCTCACTCCTACTAGTGAATGTAATGTAACACACACCCATCCAATGCGCACCACCCCGTGATGATTTTCTCACTCCTACTAGTGGATGTAATGTAACACACACCCATACAATGCGCACCACCCCGTGATGTTTTTCTCACTCCTACTAGTGAATGTAATGTAACACACATCCATACAATGCACACCACCCCGCGATGTTTTTCATAAACCTATCCTACATTGCTACTGCATGTTCCCTGACCTCCCCATGCTGACCACACCGCGGTGCTTTTCTCCATCCTACATTGCCACTCACTGCTTATGCTAATTCAGAACCTCCGATTCACACCACCCTGTGATGTTTTTCTTACTCCTACTAGTGAATGTAATGTAACACACACCCATACAATGCGCTCCACCCCGTGATGTTTTTCTCACTGCTACTAGTGAATGTCATTTAACACACACCCATAATGCGCACCACCACGCAATGTTTTTCAGAAACCTATCCTACATTGCCACTGCATGTTCCCTGACCTCCACATGCTGACCACCCCGCGGTGCTTTTCTCCATCCTACATTGCCACTCACTGCCTATCCTAATTCAGAACCTCCGATTCACACCACCCCGTGATGTTTTTCTCACTCCTACTAGTGAATGTAATGTAACACACACCCATACAATGAGCACTACCCCGTGATGTTTTTCTCACTCCTACTAGTGAATGTAATGTAACACACACCCATACAATGCGCACCACCCCGCGATGTTTTTCAGAAACCTACCTACATTGCCGCTGCATGTTCCCTGACCTCCCCATGCTGACCACCCCGCGGTGCTTTTCTCCATCCTACATTGCAACTCACTGCCTATCCTAATTCAGACCCTCCGATTCACACCACCCCATGATGTTTTTCTCACTCCTACTAGTGAATGCAATGTAACACACACCCATCCAATGCGCACCACCCCGTGATGATTCTCTCACTCCTACTAGTGGATGTAATGTAACACACACCCATACAATGCGCACCACCCCGTGATGTTTTTCTCACTCCTACTAGTGAATGTAATGTAACACACATCCATACAATGCGCACCACCCCGCGATGTTTTTCAAATACCTATCCTACATTGCCACTGCATGTTCCCTGACCTCCACATGCTGGCCATCCCGCGGTGCTTTTCTCCATCCTACATTGCCACTCACTGCCTATCCTAATTCAGAACCTCCGATTCACACCACCCCGTGATGTTTTTCTCACTCCTACTAGTGAATGTAATGTAACACACACCCATACAATGCGCACCACCCCGCGATGTTTTTCAGAACCCTATCCTACATTGCCACTGCATGTTCCCTGAGCTCCCCATGCTGACCACCCCGCGGTGCTTCTCTCCATCCTACATTGCCACTCACTGCCTATCCTAATTCAGACCCTCCGATTCACACCACCCCGTAATGTTTTTCTCACTCCTCCTAGTGAATGCAATGTAACACACACCCATACAATGCGCACCACCCCGCGATGTTTTTCTCACTCCTACTAGTGAATGTAATGTAACACACACCCATAAAATGCGTACCACCCCGCGATGTTTTTCAGAAACCTATCCTACATTGACAATGCGTGTTCCCTGAGCTCCCCATGCTGACCACCCCGCGGTGCTTTTCTCCATCCTACATTGCCACTCACTGCCTATCCTAATTCAGACCCTCCGGTTCACACCACCCCGTGATGTTTTTCTCACTCCTACTAGTGAATGTAATGTAACACACACCCATACAATGCGCACCACCCCGTGATGTTTTTCTCACTCCTACTAGTGAATGTAATGTAACACACACCCATACAATGCACACCACCTCGCGATGTTTTTCAGAAACCTGTCCTACATTGCCACTGCATGTTCCCTGACCTCCTCATGCTGACCACCCCGCGGTGCTTTTCTCCATCCTACATTGCCACTCACTGCCTATCCTAATTCAGACACTCCGATTCACACCACCCCGTGATGTTTTTCTCACTCCTACTAGTGAATGTAATGTAACACACACCCATACAATGCGCACCACCCCGTGATGTTTTTCAGAAAACTATCCTACATTACCACTGCATGTTCCCTGACCTCCACATGCTGACCACCCCGCTGTGCTTTTCTCCATCCTACATTGCCACTCACTGCCTATCCTAATTCAGACCCTCCGATTCACACCACCCCGTGATGTTTTTCTCACTCCTACTAGTGAATGTAATGTAACACACACCCATACAATGCGCTCCACCCCGTGATGTTTTTCTCTCTCCTTCTAGTGAATGTAATGTAACACACACCCATACAATGCGCACCACCCCTTCATGTTTTTCAGAAACCTATCCTACATTGCCCTGCATGTTCCCTGACCTCCCCATGCTGACCACCCCGCGGTGCTTTTCTCCATCCTACATTGCCACTCACTGCCTATCCTAATTCAGACCCTCCGATTCACACCACCCCGTGATGTTTTTCTCACTCCTACTAGTGAATGTAATGTAACACACACCCATACAATGCGCACCACCCCGCGATGTTTTTCAAATTCCTATCCTACATTGCCACTGCATGTTCCGTGACCTCCACATGCTGACTACCCCGCGGTGCTTTTCTCCATCCTACATTGCCACTCACTGCCTATCCTAATTCAGAACCTCCGATTCACACCACCCCGTGATGTTTTTCTCACTCCTACTAGTGAATGTAATGTAACACACACCCATACAATGCGCACCACCCCGCGATGTTTTTCCCACTCCTACTAGTGAATGTAATGTAACACACACCCATACAATGCGTACCACCCCGCGATGTTTTTCAGAAACCTATCCTACATTGACAATGCGTGTTCCCTGAGCTCCCCATGCTGACCACCCCGCGGTGCTTTTCTCCATCCTACATTGCCACTCACTGCCTATCCTAATTCAGACCCTCCGGTTCACACCACCCCGTGATGTTTTTCTCACTCCTACTAGTGAATGTAATGGAACACAAACCCATACAATGCGCACCACCCCGTGATGTTTTTCTCACTCCTACTAGTGAATGTAATGTAACACACACCCATACAATGCACACCACCTCGCGATGTTTTTCAGAAACCTATCCTACATTGCCACTGCATGTTGCCTGACCTCCTCATGCTGACCACCCCGCGGTGCTTTTCTCCATCCTACATTGCCACTCACTGCCTATCCTAATTCAGACACTCCGATTCACACCACCCCGTGATGTTTTACTCACTCCTACTAGTGAATGTAATGTAACACACACCCATACAATGCGCACCACCCCGTGATGTTTTTCAGAAAACTATCCTACATTACCACTGCATGTTCCCTGACCTCCACATGCTGACCACCCCGCTGTGCTTTTCTCCATCCTACATTGCCACTCACTGCCTATCCTAATTCAGACTCTCCGATTCACACCACCCCGTGATGTTTTTCTCACTCCTACTAGTGAATGTAATGTAACACACACGCATACAATTCGCCGCACCCCGTGATGTTTTTCTCTCTCCTTCTAGTGAATGTAATGTAACACACACCCATAAAATGCGCACCACCCCTTCATGTTTTTCAGAAACCTATCCTACATTGCCCTGCATGTTCCCTGACCTCCCCATGCTGACCACCCCGCGGTGCTTTTCTCCATCCTACATTGCCACTCACTGCCTATCCTAATTCAGACCCTCCGATTCACACCACCCCGTGATGTTTTTCTCACTCCTACTAGTGAATGTAATGTAACACACACCCATACAATGCGCACCACCCCGCGATGTTTTTCAAATTCCTATCCTACATTGCCACTGCATGTTCCCTGACCTCCACATGCTGACTACCCCGCGGTGCTTTTCTCCATCCTACATTGCCACTCACTGCCTATCCTAATTCAGAACCTCCGATTCACACCACCCCGTGATGTTTTTCTCACTCCTACTAGTGAATGTAATGTAACACACACCCATACAATGAGCACTACCCCGTGATGTTTTTCTCACTCCTACTAGTGAATGTAATGTAACACACACACATACAATGCGCACTACCCCGCGATGTTTTTCAGAAACCTACCCTACATTGCCACTGCATGTTCCCTGACCTCCCCATGCTGACCACCCCGCGGTGCTTTTCTCCATCCTACATTGCCACTCACTGCCTATCCTAATTCAGACCCTCCGATTCACACCACCCCGTGATGTTTTTCTCACTCCTACTAGTGAATGTAATGTAACACACACCCATCCAATGCGCACCACCCCGTGATGATTTTCTCACTCCTACTAGTGGATGTAATGTAACACACACCCATACAATGCGCACCACCCCGTGATGTTTTTCTCACTCCTACTAGTGAATGTAATGTAACACACATCCATACAATGCACACCACCCCGCGATGTTTTTCAGAAACCTATCCTACATTGCTACTGCATGTTCCCTGACCTCCCCATGCTGACCACACCGCGGTGCTTTTCTCCATCCTACATTGCCACTCACTGCTTATGCTAATTCAGAACCTCCGATTCACACCACCCTGTGATGTTTTTCTCACTCCTACTAGTGAATGTAATGTAACACACACCCATACAATGCGCTCCACCCCGTGATGTTTTTCTCACTGCTACTAGTGAATGTCATTTAACACACACCCATAATGCGCACCACCACGCAATGTTTTTCAGAAACCTATCCTACATTGCCACTGCATGTTCCCTGACCTCCACATGCTGACCACCCCGCGGTGCTTTTCTCCATCCTACATTGCCACTCACTGCCTATCCTAATTCAGACTCTCCGATTCACACCACCCCGTGATGTTTTTCTCACTCCTACTAGTGAATGTAATGTAACACACACCCATACAATGCGCTCCACCCCGTGATGTTTTTCTCTCTCCTTCTAGTGAATGTAATGTAACACACACCAATACAATGCGCACCAACCCGCGATGTTTTTCAGAAACCTATCCTACATTGCCCTGCATGTTCCCTGACCTCCCCATGCTGACCACCCCGCGGTGCTTTTCTCCATCCTACATTGCCACTCACTGCCTATCCTAATTCAGACCCTCCGATTCACACCACCCCGTGATGTTTTTCTCACTCCTACTAGTGAATGTAATGTAACACACACCCATACAATGCGCACCACCCCGCGATGTTTTTCAAATTCCTATCCTACATTGCCACTGCATGTTCCCTGACCTCCACATGCTGACTACCCCGCGGTGCTTTTCTCCATCCTACATTGCCACTCACTGCCTATCCTAATTCAGAAACTCCGATTCACACCACCCCGTGATGTTTTTCTCACTCCTACTAGTGAATGTAATGTAACACACACCCATACAATGCGCACCACCCCGCGATGTTTTTCTCACTCCTACTAGTGAATGTAATGTAACACACACCCATACAATGCGTACCACCCCGCGATGTTTTTCAGAAACCTATCCTACATTGACAATGCGTGTTCCCTGAGCTCCCCATGCTGACCACCCCGCGGTGCTTTTCTCCATCCTACATTGCCACTCACTGCCTATCCTAATTCAGACCCTCCGGTTCACACCACCCCGTGATGTTTTTCTCACTCCTACTAGTGAATGTAATGTAACACACACCCATACAATGCGCACCACCCCGTGATGTTTTTCTCACTCCTACTAGTGAATGTAATGTAACACACACCCATACAATGCACACCACCTCGCGATGTTTTTCAGAAACCTATCCTACATTGCCACTGCATGTTCCCTGACCTCCTCATGCTGACCACCCCGCGGTGCTTTTCTCCATCCTACATTGCCACTCACTGCCTATCCTAATTCAGACACTCCGATTCACACCACCCCGTGATGTTTTTCTCACTCCTACTAGTGAATGTAATGTAACACACACCCATACAATGCGCACCACCCCGTGATGTTTTTCAGAAAACTATCCTACATTACCACTGCATGTTCCCTGACCTCCACATGCAGACCACCCCGCTGTGCTTTTCTCCATCCTACATTGCCACTCACTGCCTATCCTAATTCAGACTCTCCGATTCACACCACCCCGTGATGTTTTTCTCACTCCTACTAGTGAATGTAATGTAACACACACGCATACAATTCGCCGCACCCCGTGATGTTTTTCTCTCTCCTTCTAGTGAATGTAATGTAACACACACCCATACAATGCGCACCACCCCTTCATGTTTTTCAGAAACCTATCCTACATTGCCCTGCATGTTCCCTGACCTCCCCATGCTGACCACCCCGCGGTGCTTTTCTCCATCCTACATTGCCACTCACTGCCTATCCTAATTCAGACCCTCCGATTCACACCACCCCGTGATGTTTTTCTCACTCCTACTAGTGAATGTAATGTAACACACACCAATACAATGCGTACCACCCCGCGATGTTTTTCAGAAACCTATCCTACATTGACACTGCGTGTTCCCTGAGCTCCCCATGCTGACCACCCCGCGGTGCTTTTCTCCATCCTACATTGCCACTCACTGCCTATCCTAATTCAGACCCTCCCGTTCACACCACCCCGTGATGTTTTTCTCACTCCTACTAGTGAATGTAATGTAACACACACCCATACAATGCGCACCACCCCGTGATGTTTTTCTCACTCCTACTAGTGAATGTAATGTAACACACACCCATACAATGCACACCACCTCGCGATGTTTTTCAGAAACCTATCCTACATTGCCACTGCATGTTCCCTGACCTCCTCATGCTGACCACCCCGCGGTGCTTTTCTCCATCCTACATTGCCACTCACTGCCTATCCTAATTCAGACACTCCGATTCACACCACCCCGTGATGTTTTTCTCACTCCTACTAGTGAATGTAATGTAACACACACCCATACAATGCGCACCACCCCTTCATGTTTTTCAGAAACCTATCCTACATTGCCCTGCATGTTCCCTGACCTCCCCATGCTGACCACCCCGCGGTGCTTTTCTCCATCCTACATTGCCACTCACTGCCTATCCTAATTCAGACCCTCCGATTCACACCACCCCGTGATGTTTTTCTCACTCCTACTAGTGAATGTAATGTAACACACACCCATACAATGCGCACCACCCCGCGATGTTTTTCAAATACCTATCCTACATTGCCACTGCATGTTCCCTGACCTCCTCATGCTGACCACCCCGCGGTGCTTTTCTCCATCCTACATTGCCACTCACTGCCTATCCTAATTCAGACACTCCGATTCACACCACCCCGTGATGTTTTTCTCACTCCTACTAGTGAATGTAATGTAACACACACCCATACAATGCGCACCACCCCGTGATGTTTTTCAGAAAACTATCCTACATTACCACTGCATGTTCCCTGACCTCCACATGCTGACCACCCCGCTGTGCTTTTCTCCATCCTACATTGCCACTCACTGCCTATCCTAATTCAGACCCTCCGATTCACACCACCCCGTTATTTTTTTCTCACTCCTACTAGTGAATGTAATGTAACACACACGCATACAATTCGCAGCACCCCGTGATGTTTTTCTCTCTCCTTCTAGTGAAAGTAATGTAACACACACCCATACAATGCGCACCACCCCTTCATGTTTTTCAGAAACCTATCCTACATTGCCCTGCATGTTCCCTGACCTCCCCATGCTGACCATCCCGCGGTGCTTTTCTCCATCCTACATTGCCACTCACTGCCTATCCTAATTCAGACCCTCCGATTCACACCACGCCGTGATGTTTTTCTCACTCCTACTAGTGAATGTAATGTAACACACACCCATACAAGGCGCACCACCCCGCGATGTTTTTCAAATTCCTATCCTACATTGCCACTGCATGTTCCCTGACCTCCACATGCTGACTACCCCGCGGTGCTTTTCTCCATCCTACATTGCCACTCACTGCCTATCCTAATTCAGAACCTCCGATTCACACCACCCCGTGATGTTTTTCTCACTCCTACTAGTGAATGTAATGTAACACACACCCATACAATGAGCACTACCCCGTGATGTTTTTCTCACTCCTACTAGTGAATGTAATGTAACACACACACATACAATGCGCACCACCCCGCGATGTTTTTCAGAAACCTACCCTACATTGCCACTGCATGTTCCCTGACCTCCCCATGCTGACCACCCCACGGTGCTTTTCTCCATCCTACATTGCCACTCACTGCCTATCCTAATTCAGATCCTCCGATTCACACCACCCCGTCATGTTTTTCTCACTCCTACTAGTGAATGTAATGTAACACACACCCATCCAATGCGCACCACCCCGTGATGATTTTCTCACTCCTACTAGTGGATGTAATGTAACACACACCCATACAATGCGCACCACCCCGTGATGTTTTTCTCACTCCTACTAGTGAATGTAATGTAACACACATCCATACAATGCACACCACCCCGCGATGTTTTTCATAAACCTATCCTACATTGCTACTGCATGTTCCCTGACCTCCCCATGCTGACCACACCGCGGTGCTTTTCTCCATCCTACATTGCCACTCACTGCTTATGCTAATTCAGAACCTCCAATTCACACCACCCTGTGATTTTTTCTTACTCCTACTAGTGAATGTAATGTAACACACACCCATACAATGCGCTCCACCCCGTGATGTTTTTCTCACTGCTACTAGTGAATGTCATTTAACACACACCCATAATGCGCACCACCACGCAATGTTTTTCAGAAACCTATCCTACATTGCCACTGCATGTTCCCTGACCTCCACATGCTGACCACCCCGCGGTGCTTTTCTCCATCCTACATTGCCACTCACTGCCTATCCTAATTCAGAACCTCCGATTCACACCACCCCGTGATGTTTTTCTCACTCCTACTAGTGAATGTAATGTAACACACACCCATACAATGAGCACTACCCCGTGATGTTTTTCTCACTCCTACTAGTGAATGTAATGTAACACACACCCATACAATGCGCACCACCCCGCGATGTTTTTCAGAAACCTACCTACATTGCCGCTGCATGTTCCCTGACCTCCCCATGCTGACCACCCCGCGGTGCTTTTCTCCATCCTACATTGCAACACACTGCCTATCCTAATTCAGACCCTCCGATTCACACCACCCCATGATGTTTTTCTCACTCCTACTAGTGAATGTAATGTAACACACACCCATCCAATGCGCACCACCCCGTGATGATTCTCTCACTCCTACTAGTGGATGTAATGTAACACACACCCATACAATGCGCACCACCCCGTGATGTTTTTCTCACTCCTACTAGTGAATGTAATGTAACACACATCCATACAATGCGCACCACCCCACGATGTTTTTCAAATACCTATCCTACATTGCCACTGCATGTTCCCTGACCTCCACATGCTGGCCATCCCGCGGTGCTTTTCTCCATCCTACATTGCCACTCACTGCCTATCCTAATTCAGAACCTCCGATTCACACCACCCCGTGATGTTTTTCTCACTCCTACTAGTGAATGTAATGTAACACACACCCATACAATGCGCACCACCCCGCGATGTTTTTCAGAACCCTATCGTACATTGCCACTGCATGTTCCCTGACCTCCCCATGCTGACCACCCCGCGGTGCTTCTCTCCATCCTACATTGCCACTCACTGCCTATCCTAATTCAGACCCTCCGATTCACACCACCCCGTGATGTTTTTCTCTCTCCTTCTAGTGAATGTAATGTAACACACACCCATACAATGCGCACCACCCCTTCATGTTTTTCAGAAACCTATCCTACATTGCCCTGCATGTTCCCTGACCTCCCCATGCTGACCACCCCGCGGTGCTTTTCTCCATCCTACATTGCCACTCACTGCCTATCCTAATTCAGACCCTCCGATTCACACCACCCCGTGATGTTTTTCTCACTCCTACTAGTGAATGTAATGTAACACACACCCATACAATGCGCACCACCCCGCGATGTTTTTCAAATACCTATCCTACATTGCCACTGCATGTTCCCTGACCTCCACATGCTGACCATCCCGCGGTGCTTTTCTCCATCCTACATTGCCACTCACTGCCTATCCTAATTCAGAACCTCCGATTCACACCACCCCGTGATGTTTTTCTCACTCCTACTAGTGAATGTAATGTAACACACACCCATACAATGCGCACCACCCCGCGATGTTTTTCAGAAACCTATCCTACATTGCCACTGCATGTTCCCTGACCTCCCCATGCTGACCACCCCGCGGTGCTTCTCTCCATCCTACATTGCCACTCACTGCCTATCCTAATTCAGACCCTCCGATTCACACCACCCCGTGATGTTTTTCTCAATCCTCCTAGTGAATGTAATGTAACACACACCCATACAATGCGCACCACCCCGCGACGTTTTTCTCACTCCTACTAGTGAATGTAATGTAACACACACCCATACAATGCGTACCACCCCGCGATGTTTTTCAGAAACCTATCCTACATTGACACTGCGTGTTCCCTGAGCTCCCCATGCTGACCACCCCGCGGTGCTTTTCTCCATCCTACATTGCCACTCACTGCCTATCCTAATTCAGACCCTCCCGTTCACACCACCCCGTGATGTTTTTCTCACTCCTACTAGTGAATGTAATGTAACACACACCCATACAATGCGCACCACCCCGTGATGTTTTTCTCACTCCTACTAGTGAATGTAATGTAACACACACCCATACAATGCACACCACCTCGCGATGTTTTTCAGAAACCTATCTTACATTGCCACTGCATGTTCCCTGACCTCCTCATGCTGACCACCCCGCGGTGCTTTTCTCCATCCTACATTGCCACTCACTGCCTATCCTAATTCAGACACTCCGATTCACCCCACCCCGTGATGTTTTTCTCACTCCTACTAGTGAATGTAATGTAACACACACCCATACAATGCGCACCACCCCGTGATGTTTTTCAGAAAACTATCCTACATTACCACTGCATGTTCCCTGACCTCCACATGCTGACCACCCCGCTGTGCTTTTCTCCATCCTACATTGCCACTCATTGCCTATCCTAATTCAGACCCTCCGATTCACACCACCCCGTTATTTTTTTCTCACTCCTACTAGTGAATGTAATGTAACACACACGCATACAATTCGCAGCACCCCGTGATGTTTTTCTCTCTCCTTCTAGTGAAAGTAATGTAACACACACCCATACAATGCGCACCACCCCTTCATGTTTTTCAGAAACCTATCCTACATTGCCCTGCATGTTCCCTGACCTCCCCATGCTGACCATCCCGCGGTGCTTTTCTCCATCCTACATTGCCACTCACTGCCTATCCTAATTCAGACCCTCCGATTCACACCACGCCGTGATGTTTTTCTCACTCCTACTAGTGAATGTAATGTAACACACACCCATACAATGCGCACCACCCCGCGATGTTTTTCAAATTCCTATCCTACATTGCCACTGCATGTTCCCTGACCTCCACATGCTGACTACCCCGCGGTGCTTTTCTCCATCCTACATTGCCACTCACTGCCTATCCTAATTCAGAACCTCCGATTCACACCACCCCGTGATGTTTTTCTCACTCCTACTAGTGAATGTAATGTAACACACACCCATACAATGAGCACTACCCCGTGATGTTTTTCTCACTCCTACTAGTGAATGTAATGTAACACACACACATACAATGCGCACCACCCCGCGATGTTTTTCAGAAACCTACCCTACATTGCCACTGCATGTTCCCTGACCTCCCCATGCTGACCACCCCACGGTGCTTTTCTCCATCCTACATTGCCTCTCACTGCCTATCCTAATTCAGACCCTCCGATTCACACCACCCCGTGATGTTTTTCTCACTCCTACTAGTGAATGTAATGTAACACACACCCATCCAATGCGCACCACCCCGTGATGATTTTCTCACTCCTACTAGTGGTTGTAATGTAACACACACCCATACAATGCGCACCACCCCGTGATGTTTTTCTCACTCCTACTAGTGAATGTAATGTAACACACATCCATACAATGCACACCACCCCGCGATGTTTTTCATAAACCTATCCTACATTGCTACTGCATGTTCCCTGACCTCCCCATGCTGACCACACCGCGGTGCTTTTCTCCATCCTACATTGCCACTCACTGCTTATGCTAATTCAGAACCTCCGATTCACACCACCCTGTGATGTTTTTCTTACTCCTACTAGTGAATGTAATGTAACACACACCCATACAATGCGCTCCACCCCGTGATGTTTTTCTCACTGCTACTAGTGAATGTCATTTAACACACACCCATAATGCGCACCACCACGCAATGTTTTTCAGAAACCTATCCTACATTGCCACTGCATGTTCCCTGACCTCCACATGCTGACCACCCCGCGGTGCTTTTCTCCATCCTACATTGCCACTCACTGCCTATCCTAATTCAGAACCTCCGATTCACACCACCCCGTGATGTTTTTCTCACTCCTACTAGTGAATGTAATGTAACACACACCCATACAATGAGCACTACCCCGTGATGTTTTTCTCACTCCTACTAGTGAATGTAATGTAACACACACACATACAATGCGCACCACCCCGCGATGTTTTTCAGAAACCTACCCTACATTGCCACTGCATGTTCCCTGACCTCCCCATGCTGACCACCCCACGGTGCTTTTCTCCATCCTACATTGCCACTCACTGCCTATCCTAATTCAGACCCTCCGATTCACACCACCCCGTGATGTTTTTCTCACTCCTACTAGTGAATGTAATGTAACACACACCCATCCAATGCGCACCACCCCGTGATGATTTTCTCACTCCTACTAGTGGATGTAATGTAACACACACCCATACAATGCGCACCACCCCGTGATGTTTTTCTCACTCCTACTAGTGAATGTAATGTAACACACATCCATACAATGCACACCACCCCGCGATGTTTTTCATAAACCTATCCTACATTGCTACTGCATGTTCCCTGACCTCCCCATGCTGACCACACCGCGGTGCTTTTCTCCATCCTACATTGCCACTCACTGCTTATGCTAATTCAGAACCTCCAATTCACACCACCCTGTGATGTTTTTCTTACTCCTACTAATGAATGTAATGTAACACACACCCATACAATGCGCTCCACCCCGTGATGTTTTTCTCACTGCTACTAGTGAATGTCATTTAACACACACCCATAATGCGCACCACCACGCAATGTTTTTCAGAAACCTATCCTACATTGCCACTGCATGTTCCCTGACCTCCACATGCTGACCACCCCGCGGTGCTTTTCTCCATCCTACATTGCCACTCACTGCCTATCCTAATTCAGAACCTCCGATTCACACCACCCCGTGATGTTTTTCTCACTCCTACTAGTGAATGTAATGTAACACACACCCATACAATGAGCACTACCCCGTGATGTTTTTCTCACTCCTACTAGTGAATGTAATGTAACACACACCCATACAATGCGCACCACCCCGCGATGTTTTTCAGAAACCTACCTACATTGCCGCTGCATGTTCCCTGACCTCCCCATGCTGACCACCCCGCGGTGCTTTTCTCCATCCTACATTGCAACACACTGCCTATCCTAATTCAGACCCTCCGATTCACACCACCCCATGATGTTTTTCTCACTCCTACTAGTGAATGTAATGTAACACACACCCATCCAATGCGCACCACCCCGTGATGATTCTCTCACTCCTACTAGTGGATGTAATGTAACACACACCCATACAATGCGCACCACCCCGTGATGTTTTTCTCACTCCTACTAGTGAATGTAATGTAACACACATCCATACAATGCGCACCACCCCGCGATGTTTTTCAAATACCTATCCTACATTGCCACTGCATGTTCCCTGACCTCCACATGCTGGCCATCCCGCGGTGCTTTTCTCCATCCTACATTGCCACTCACTGCCTATCCTAATTCAGAACCTCCGATTCACACCACCCCGTGATGTTTTTCTCACTCCTACTAGTGAATGTAATGTAACACACACCCATACAATGCGCACCACCCCGCGATATTTTTCAGAACCCTATCCTACATTGCCACTGCATGTTCCCTGACCTCCCCATGCTGACCACCCCGCGGTGCTTCTCTCCATCCTACATTGCCACTCACTGCCTATCCTAATTCAGACCCTCCGATTCACACCACCCCGTGATGTTTTTCTCTCTCCTTCTAGTGAATGTAATGTAACACACACCCATACAATGCGCACCACCCCTTCATGTTTTTCAGAAACCTATCCTACATTGCCCTGCATGTTCCCTGACCTCCCCATGCTGACCACCCCGCGGTGCTTTTCTCCATCCTACATTGCCACTCACTGCCTATCCTAATTCAGACCCTCCGATTCACACCACCCCGTGATGTTTTTCTCACTCCTACTAGTGAATGTAATGTAACACACACCCATACAATGCGCACCACCCCGCGATGTTTTTCAAATACCTATCCTACATTGCCACTGCATGTTCCCTGACCTCCACATGCTGACCATCCCGCGGTGCTTTTCTCCATCCTACATTGCCACTCACTGCCTATCCTAATTCAGAACCTCCGATTCACACCACCCCGTGATGTTTTTCTCACTCCTACTAGTGAATGTAATGTAACACACACCCATACAATGCGCACCACCCCGCGATGTTTTTCAGAAACCTATCCTACATTGCCACTGCATGTTCCCTGACCTCCCCATGCTGACCACCCCACGGTGCTTCTCTCCATCCTACATTGCCACTCACTGCCTATCCTAATTCAGACCCTCCGATTCACACCACCCCGTGATGTTTTTCTCAATCCTCCTAGTGAATGTAATGTAACACACACTCATACAATGCGCACCACCCCGCGATGTTTTTCTCACTCCTACTAGTGAATGTAATGTAACACACACCCATACAATGCGTACCACCCCGCGATGTTTTTCAGAAACCTATCCTACATTGACACTGCGTGTTCCCTGAGCTCCCCATGCTGACCACCCCGCGGTGCTTTTCTCCATCCTACATTGCCACTCACTGCCTATCCTAATTCAGACCCTCCCGTTCACACCACCCCGTGATGTTTTTCTCACTCCTACTAGTGAATGTAATGTAACACACACCCATACAATGCGCACCACCCCGTGATGTTTTTCTCACTCCTACTAGTGAATGTAATGTAACACACACCCATACAATGCACACCATCTCGCGATGTTTTTCAGAAACCTATCTTACATTGCCACTGCATGTTCCCTGACCTCCTCATGCTGACCACCCCGCGGTGCTTTTCTCCATCCTACATTGCCACTCACTGCCTATCCTAATTCAGACACTCCGATTCACCCCACCCCGTGATGTTTTTCTCACTCCTACTAGTGAATGTAATGTAACACACACCCATACAATGCGCACCACCCCGTGATGTTTTTCAGAAAACTATCCTACATTACCACTGCATGTTCCCTGACCTCCACATGCTGACCACTCCGCTGTGCTTTTCTCCATCCTACATTGCCACTCATTGCCTATCCTAATTCAGACCCTCCGATTCACACCACCCCGTTATTTTTTTCTCACTCCTACTAGTGAATGTAATGTAACACACACGCATACAATTCGCAGCACCCCGTGATGTTTTTTTCTCTCCTTCTAGTGAAAGTAATGTAACACACACCCATACAATGCGCACCACCCCTTCATGTTTTTCAGAAACCTATCCTACATTGCCCTGCATGTTCCCTGACCTCCCCATGCTGACCATCCCGCGGTGCTTTTCTCCATCCTACATTGCCACTCACTGCCTATCCTAATTCAGACCCTCCGATTCACACCACGCCGTGATGTTTTTCTCACTCCTACTAGTGAATGTAATGTAACACACACCCATACAATGCGCACCACCCCGCGATGTTTTTCAAATTCCTATCCTACATTGCCACTGCATGTTCCCTGACCTCCACATGCTGACTACCCCGCGGTGCTTTTCTCCATCCTACATTGCCACTCACTGCCTATCCTAATTCAGAACCTCCGATTCACACCACCCCGTGATGTTTTTCTCACTCCTACTAGTGAATGTAATGTAACACACACCCATACAATGAGCACTACCCCGTGATGTTTTTCTCACTCCTACTAGTGAATGTAATGTAACACACACACATACAATGCGCACCACCCCGCGATGTTTTTCAGAAACCTACCCTACATTGCCACTGCATGTTCCCTGACCTCCCCATGCTGACCACCCCACGGTGCTTTTCTCCATCCTACATTGCCTCTCACTGCCTATCCTAATTCAGACCCTCCGATTCACACCACCCCGTGATGTTTTTCTCACTCCTACTAGTGAATGTAATGTAACACACACCCATCCAATGCGCACCACCCCGTGATGATTTTCTCACTCCTACTAGTGGATGTAATGTAACACACACCCATACAATGCGCACCACCCCGTGATGTTTTTCTCACTCCTACTAGTGAATGTAATGTAACACACATCCATACAATGCACACCACCCCGCGATGTTTTTCATAAACCTATCCTACATTGCTACTGCATGTTCCCTGACCTCCCCATGCTGACCACACCGCGGTGCTTTTCTCCATCCTACATTGCCACTCACTGCTTATGCTAATTCAGAACCTCCGATTCACACCACCCTGTGATGTTTTTCTTACTCCTACTAGTGAATGTAATGTAACACACACCCATACAATGCGCTCCACCCCGTGATGTTTTTCTCACTGCTACTAGTGAATGTCATTTAACACACACCCATAATGCGCACCACCACGCAATGTTTTTCAGAAACCTATCCTACATTGCCACTGCATGTTCCCTGACCTCCACATGCTGACCACCCCGCGGTGCTTTTCTCCATCCTACATTGCCACTCACTGCCTATCCTAATTCAGAACCTCCGATTCACACCACCCCGTGATGTTTTTCTCACTCCTACTAGTGAATGTAATGTAACACACACCCATACAATGAGCACTACCCCGTGATGTTTTTCTCACTCCTACTAGTGAATGTAATGTAACACACACCCATACAATGCGCACCACCCCGCGATGTTTTTCAGAAACCTACCTACATTGCCGCTGCATGTTCCCTGACCTCCCCATGCTGACCACCCCGCGGTGCTTTTCTCCATCCTACATTGCAACTCACTGCCTATCCTAATTCAGACCCTCCGATTCACACCACCCCATGATGTTTTTCTCACTCCTACTAGTGAATGCAATGTAACACACACCCATCCAATGCGCACCACCCCGTGATGATTCTCTCACTCCTACTAGTGGATGTAATGTAACACACACCCATACAATGCGCACCACCCCGTGATGTTTTTCTCACTCCTACTAGTGAATGTAATGTAACACACATCCATACAATGCGCACCACCCCGCGATGTTTTTCAAATACCTATCCTACATTGCCACTGCATGTTCCCTGACCTCCACATGCTGGCCATCCCGCGGTGCTTTTCTCCATCCTACATTGCCACTCACTGCCTATCCTAATTCAGAACCTCCGATTCACACCACCCCGTGATGTTTTTCTCACTCCTACTAGTGAATGTAATGTAACACACACCCATACAATGCGCACCACCCCGCGATATTTTTCAGAACCCTATCCTACATTGCCACTGCATGTTCCCTGAGCTCCCCATGCTGACCACCCCGCGGTGCTTCTCTCCATCCTACATTGCCACTCACTGCCTATCCTAATTCAGACCCTCCGATTCACACCACCCCGTAATGTTTTTCTCACTCCTCCTAGTGAATGCAATGTAACACACACCCATACAATGCGCACCACCCCGCGATGTTTTTCTCACTCCTACTAGTGAATGTAATGTAACACACACCCATAAAATGCGTACCACCCCGCGATGTTTTTCAGAAACCTATCCTACATTGACAATGCGTGTTCCCTGAGCTCCCCATGCTGACCACCCCGCGGTGCTTTTCTCCATCCTACATTGCCACTCACTGCCTATCCTAATTCAGACCCTCCGGTTCACACCACCCCGTGATGTTTTTCTCACTCCTACTAGTGAATGTAATGTAACACACACCCATACAATGCGCACCACCCCGTGATGTTTTTCTCACTCCTACTAGTGAATGTAATGTAACACACACCCATACAATGCACACCACCTCGCGATGTTTTTCAGAAACCTATCCTACATTGCCACTGCATGTTCCCTGACCTCCTCATGCTGACCACCCCGCGGTGCTTTTCTCCATCCTACATTGCCACTCACTGCCTATCCTAATTCAGACACTCCGATTCACACCACCCCGTGATGTTTTTCTCACTCCTACTAGTGAATGTAATGTAACACACACCCATACAATGCGCACCACCCCGTGATGTTTTTCAGAAAACTATCCTACATTACCACTGCATGTTCCCTGACCTCCACATGCTGACCACCCCGCTGTGCTTTTCTCCATCCTACATTGCCACTCACTGCCTATCCTAATTCAGACCCTCCGATTCACACCACCCCGTGATGTTTTTCTCACTCCTACTAGTGAATGTAATGTAACACACACCCATACAATGCGCTCCACCCCGTGATGTTTTTCTCTCTCCTTCTAGTGAATGTAATGTAACACACACCCATACAATGCGCACCACCCCTTCATGTTTTTCAGAAACCTATCCTACATTGCCCTGCATGTTCCCTGACCTCCCCATGCTGACCACCCCGCGGTGCTTTTCTCCATCCTACATTGCCACTCACTGCCTATCCTAATTCAGACCCTCCGATTCACACCACCCCGTGATGTTTTTCTCACTCCTACTAGTGAATGTAATGTAACACACACCCATACAATGCGCACCACCCCGCGATGTTTTTCAAATTCCTATCCTACATTGCCACTGCATGTTCCGTGACCTCCACATGCTGACTACCCCGCGGTGCTTTTCTCCATCCTACATTGCCACTCACTGCCTATCCTAATTCAGAACCTCCGATTCACACCACCCCGTGATGTTTTTCTCACTCCTACTAGTGAATGTAATGTAACACACACCCATACAATGCGCACCACCCCGCGATGTTTTTCCCACTCCTACTAGTGAATGTAATGTAACACACACCCATACAATGCGTACCACCCCGCGATGTTTTTCAGAAACCTATCCTACATTGACAATGCGTGTTCCCTGAGCTCCCCATGCTGACCACCCCGCGGTGCTTTTCTCCATCCTACATTGCCACTCACTGCCTATCCTAATTCAGACCCTCCGGTTCACACCACCCCGTGATGTTTTTCTCACTCCTACTAGTGAATGTAATGTAACACAAACCCATACAATGCGCACCACCCCGTGATGTTTTTCTCACTCCTACTAGTGAATGTAATGTAACACACACCCATACAATGCACACCACCTCGCGATGTTTTTCAGAAACCTATCCTACATTGCCACTGCATGTTCCCTGACCTCCTCATGCTGACCACCCCGCGGTGCTTTTCTCCATCCTACATTGCCACTCACTGCCTATCCTAATTCAGACACTCCGATTCACACCACCCCGTGATGTTTTACTCACTCCTACTAGTGAATGTAATGTAACACACACCCATACAATGCGCACCACCCCGTGATGTTTTTCAGAAAACTATCCTACATTACCACTGCATGTTCCCTGACCTCCACATGCTGACCACCCCGCTGTGCTTTTCTCCATCCTACATTGCCACTCACTGCCTATCCTAATTCAGACTCTCCGATTCACACCACCCCGTGATGTTTTTCTCACTCCTACTAGTGAATGTAATGTAACACACACGCATACAATTCGCCGCACCCCGTGATGTTTTTCTCTCTCCTTCTAGTGAATGTAATGTAACACACACCCATAAAATGCGCACCACCCCTTCATGTTTTTCAGAAACCTATCCTACATTGCCCTGCATGTTCCCTGACCTCCCCATGCTGACCACCCCGCGGTGCTTTTCTCCATCCTACATTGCCACTCACTGCCTATCCTAATTCAGACCCTCCGATTCACACCACCCCGTGATGTTTTTCTCACTCCTACTAGTGAATGTAATGTAACACACACCCATACAATGCGCACCACCCCGCGATGTTTTTCAAATTCCTATCCTACATTGCCACTGCATGTTCCCTGACCTCCACATGCTGACTACCCCGCGGTGCTTTTCTCCATCCTACATTGCCACTCACTGCCTATCCTAATTCAGAACCTCCGATTCACACCACCCCGTGATGTTTTTCTCACTCCTACTAGTGAATGTAATGTAACACACACCCATACAATGAGCACTACCCCGTGATGTTTTTCTCACTCCTACTAGTGAATGTAATGTAACACACACACATACAATGCGCACTACCCCGCGATGTTTTTCAGAAACCTACCCTACATTGCCACTGCATGTTCCCTGACCTCCCCATGCTGACCACCCCGCGGTGCTTTTCTCCATCCTACATTGCCACTCACTGCCTATCCTAATTCAGACCCTCCGATTCACACCACCCCGTGATGTTTTTCTCACTCCTACTAGTGAATGTAATGTAACACACACCCATCCAATGCGCACCACCCCGTGATGATTTTCTCACTCCTACTAGTGGATGTAATGTAACACACACCCATACAATGCGCACCACCCCGTGATGTTTTTCTCACTCCTACTAGTGAATGTAATGTAACACACATCCATACAATGCACACCACCCCGCGATGTTTTTCAGAAACCTATCCTACATTGCTACTGCATGTTCCCTGACCTCCCCATGCTGACCACACCGCGGTGCTTTTCTCCATCCTACATTGCCACTCACTGCTTATGCTAATTCAGAACCTCCGATTCACACCACCCTGTGATGTTTTTCTCACTCCTACTAGTGAATGTAATGTAACACACACCCATACAATGCGCTCCACCCCGTGATGTTTTTCTCACTGCTACTAGTGAATGTCATTTAACACACACCCATAATGCGCACCACCACGCAATGTTTTTCAGAAACCTATCCTACATTGCCACTGCATGTTCCCTGACCTCCACATGCTGACCACCCCGCGGTGCTTTTCTCCATCCTACATTGCCACTCACTGCCTATCCTAATTCAGACTCTCCGATTCACACCACCCCGTGATGTTTTTCTCACTCCTACTAGTGAATGTAATGTAACACACACCCATACAATGCGCTCCACCCCGTGATGTTTTTCTCTCTCCTTCTAGTGAATGTAATGTAACACACACCCATACAATGCGCACCAACCCGCGATGTTTTTCAGAAACCTATCCTACATTGCCCTGCATGTTCCCTGACCTCCCCATGCTGACCACCCCGCGGTGCTTTTCTCCATCCTACATTGCCACTCACTGCCTATCCTAATTCAGACCCTCCGATTCACACCACCCCGTGATGTTTTTCTCACTCCTACTAGTGAATGTAATGTAACACACACCCATACAATGCGCACCACCCCGCGATGTTTTTCAAATTCCTATCCTACATTGCCACTGCATGTTCCCTGACCTCCACATGCTGACTACCCCGCGGTGCTTTTCTCCATCCTACATTGCCACTCACTGCCTATCCTAATTCAGAAACTCCGATTCACACCACCCCGTGATGTTTTTCTCACTCCTACTAGTGAATGTAATGTAACACACACCCATACAATGCGCACCACCCCGCGATGTTTTTCTCACTCCTACTAGTGAATGTAATGTAACACACACCCATACAATGCGTACCACCCCGCGATGTTTTTCAGAAACCTATCCTACATTGACAATGCGTGTTCCCTGAGCTCCCCATGCTGACCACCCCGCGGTGCTTTTCTCCATCCTACATTGCCACTCACTGCCTATCCTAATTCAGACCCTCCGGTTCACACCACCCCGTGATGTTTTTCTCACTCCTACTAGTGAATGTAATGTAACACACACCCATACAATGCGCACCACCCCGTGATGTTTTTCTCACTCCTACTAGTGAATGTAATGTAACACACACCCATACAATGCACACCACCTCGCGATGTTTTTCAGAAACCTATCCTACATTGCCACTGCATGTTCCCTGACCTCCTCATGCTGACCACCCCGCGGTGCTTTTCTCCATCCTACATTGCCACTCACTGCCTATCCTAATTCAGACACTCCGATTCACACCACCCCGTGATGTTTTTCTCACTCCTACTAGTGAATGTAATGTAACACACACCCATACAATGCGCACCACCCCGTGATGTTTTTCAGAAAACTATCCTACATTACCACTGCATGTTCCCTGACCTCCACATGCAGACCACCCCGCTGTGCTTTTCTCCATCCTACATTGCCACTCACTGCCTATCCTAATTCAGACTCTCCGATTCACACCACCCCGTGATGTTTTTCTCACTCCTACTAGTGAATGTAATGTAACACACACGCATACAATTCGCCGCACCCCGTGATGTTTTTCTCTCTCCTTCTAGTGAATGTAATGTAACACACACCCATACAATGCGCACCACCCCTTCATGTTTTTCAGAAACCTATCCTACATTGCCCTGCATGTTCCCTGACCTCCCCATGCTGACCACCCCGCGGTGCTTTTCTCCATCCTACATTGCCACTCACTGCCTATCCTAATTCAGACCCTCCGATTCACACCACCCCGTGATGTTTTTCTCACTCCTACTAGTGAATGTAATGTAACACACACCCATACAATGCGCACCACCCCGCGATGTTTTTCAAATTCCTATCCTACATTGCCACTGCATGTTCCCTGACCTCCACATGCTGACTACCCCGCGGTGCTTTTCTCCATCCTACATTGCCACTCACTGCCTATCCTAATTCAGAACCTCCGATTCACACCACCCCGTGATGTTTTTCTCACTCCTACTAGTGAATGTAATGTAACACACACCCATACAATGAGCACTACCCCGTGATGTTTTTCTCACTCCTACTAGTGAATGTAATGTAACACACACACATACAATGCGCACTACCCCGCGATGTTTTTCAGAAACCTACCCTACATTGCCACTGCATGTTCCCTGACCTCCCCATGCTGACCACCCCGCGGTGCTTTTCTCCATCCTACATTGCCACTCACTGCCTATCCTAATTCAGACCCTCCGATTCACACCACCCCGTGATGTTTTTCTCACTCCTACTAGTGAATGTAATGTAACACACACCCATCCAATGCGCACCACCCCGTGATGATTTTCTCACTCCTACTAGTGGATGTAATGTAACACACACCCATACAATGCGCACCACCCCGTGATGTTTTTCTCACTCCTACTAGTGAATGTAATGTAACACACATCCATACATGCACACCACCCCGCGATGTTTTTCAGAAACCTATCCTACATTGCTACTGCATGTTCCCTGACCTCCCCATGCTGACCACACCGCGGTGCTTTTCTCCATCCTACATTGCCATTCACTGCTTATGCTAATTCAGAACCTCCGATTCACACCACCCTGTGATGTTTTTCTCACTCCTACTAGTGAATGTAATGTAACACACACCCATACAATGCGCTCCACCCCGTGATGTTTTTCTCACTGCTACTAGTGAATGTCATTTAACACACACCCATAATGCGCACCACCACGCAATGTTTTTCAGAAACCTATCCTACATTGCCACTGCATGTTCCCTGACCTCCACATGCTGACCACCCCACGGTGCTTTTCTCCATCCTACATTGCCACTCACTGCCTATCCTAATTCAGAACCTCCGATTCACACCACCCCGTGATGTTTTTCTCACTCCTATTAGTGAATGTAATGTAACACACACCCATACAATGAGCACTACCCCGTGATGTTTTTCTCACTCCTACTAGTGAATGTAATGTAACACACACCCATACAATGCGCACCACCCCGCGATGTTTTTCAGAAACCTATCCTACATTGCCGCTGCATGTTCCCTGACCTCCCCATGCTGACCACCCCGCGGTGCTTTTCTCCATCCTACATTGCAACTCACTGCCTATCCTAATTCAGACCCTCCGATTCACACCACCCCGTGATGTTTTTCTCACTCCTACTAGTGAATGTAATGTAACACACACCCATCCAATGCGCACCACCCCGTGATGATTTTCTCACTCCTACTAGTGGATGTAAGTAACACACACCCATACAATGCGCACCACCCCGTGATGTTTTTCTCACTCCTACTAGTGAATGTAATGTAACACACACCCATACAATGCGCACCACCCCGCGATGTTTTTCAGAAACCTATCCTACATTGCCACTGCATGTTCCCTGACCTCCACATGCTCACCAATCCGCGGTGCTTTTCTCCATCCTACATTGCCACTCACTGCCTATCCTAATTCAGACCCTCCGATTCACACCACCCCGTGATGTTTTTCTCACTCATACTAGTGAATGTAATGTATCACACACCCATACAATGCGCACCACCACGTGATGTTTTTCTCACTCCTACTAGTGAATGTAATGTAACACACACCCATAAAATGCGTACCACCTCGCGATAATTTTCAGAAACCTATCTTACATTGCCACTGCATGTTCCCTGACCTCCCCATGCTGACCACCCCTCGGTCCTTTTCTCCATCCTACAAGGCCACTCACTGCCTATCCTAATTCCGACCCTACTATTCACCCCACCCCGTGATGTTTTTCTCACTCCTAATAGTGAATGTAATGTAACACACACCCATACAATGCGCACCACCCCGTGATGTTTTTCTGACTCCTACTAGTGAATGTAATGTAACACACACCCATACAATGCGCACCACCCCGTGATGTTTTTCTCACTCCTACTACTGAATGTAAGGTAACACACACCCATGCAATGCGCACCACCCCGTGATGTTTTTCTCACTCCTACTTGTGAATGTAATGTAACACACACCCATACAATGCGCACCACCCCGCGATGTTTTTCAGAAACCTATCCTACATTGCCACTGCATGTTCCCTGACCTCCCCATGCTGACCATCCCGCGGTGCTTTTCTCCATCCTACATTGCCACTCACTGCCTATCCTATTTCAGACCCTCCGATTCACACCACCCCGTGATGTTTTTCTCACTCCTACTAGTGAATGTAATGTAACACACACCCATACAATGCGCTCCACCCCGTGATGTTTTTCTCACTGCTACTAGTGAATGTCATTTAACACACACCCATAATGCACACCACCACGCAATGTTTTTCAGAAACCTATCCTACATTGCCACTGCATTTTCCCTGACCTCCACATGCTGACCACCCCGCGGTGCTTTTCTCCATCCTACATTGCCACTCACTGCCTATCCTAATTCAGAACCTCCGATTCACACCACCCCGTGATGTTTTTCTCACTCCTACTAGTGAATGTAATGTAACACACACCCATACAATGAGCACTACCCCGTGATGTTTTTCTCACTCCTACTAGTGAATGTAATGTAACACACACCCATACAATGCGCACCACCCCGCGATGTTTTTCAGAAACCTATCCTACATTGCCGCTGCATGTTCCCTGACCTCCCCATGCTGACCACCCCGCGGTGCTTTTCTCCATCCTACATTGCAACTCACTGCCTATCCTAATTCAGACCCTCCGATTCACACCACGCCGTGATGTTTTTCTCACTCCTACTAGTGAATGTAATGTACACACACCCATACAATGCGCACCACCCCGCGATGTTTTTCAAATACCTATCCTAAATTGCCACTGCATGTTCCCTGACCTCCACATGCTGACCACCCCGCGGTGCTTTTCTCCATCCTACATTGCCACTCACTGCCTATCCTAATTCAGTACCTCCGATTCACACCACCCCGTGAGGTTTTTCTCACTCCTACTAGTGAATGTAATGTAACACACACCCATACAATGAGCACTACCCCGTGATGTTTTTCTCACTCCTACTAGTGAATGTAATGTAACACACACCCATACAATGCGCACCACCTCGCGATGTTTTTCAGAAACCTATCCTATATTGCCACTGCATGTTCCCTGACCTCCCCATGCTGACCACCCCGCGGTGCTTTTCTCCATCCTACATTGCCACTCACTGCCTATCCTAATTCAGACCCTCCGATTCACACCACCCCGTGATGTTTTTCTCACTCCTACTAGTGAATGTAATGTAACACACACCCATCCAATGCGTACCACCCCGTGATGATTTTCTCACTCCTACTAGTGGATGTAATGTAACACACACCCATACAATGCGAACCACCCCGTGATGTTTTTCTCACTCCTACTAGTGAATGTAATGTAACACACATCCATACAATGCACACCACCCCGCGATGTTTTTCAGAAACCTATCCTACATTGCCACTGCATGTTCCCTGACCTCCCCATGCTGACCACACCGCGGTGCTTTTCTCCATCCTACATTGCCACTCACTGCTTATGCTAATTCAGAACCTCCGATTCACACCACCCTGTGATGTTTTTCTCACTCCTACTAGTGAATGTAATGTAACACACACCCATACAATGCGCTCCACCCCGTGATGTTTTTCTCACTGCTACTAGTGAATGTCATTTAACACACACCCATAATGCGCACCACCACGCAATGTTTTTCAGAAACCTATCCTACATTGCCACTGCATGTTCCCTGGCCTCCACATGCTGACCACCCCGCGGTGCTTTTCTTCATCCTACATTGCCACTCACTGCCTATCCTAATTCAGAACCTCCGATTCACACCACCCCGTGATGTTTTTCTCACTCCTACTAGTGAATGTAATGTAACACACACCCATACAATGAGCACTGCCCCGTGATGTTTTTCTCACTCCTACTAGTGAATGTAATGTAACACACACCCATACAATGCGCACCACCCCGCGATGTTTTTCAGAAACCTATCCTACATTGCCGCTGCATGTTCCCTGACCTCCCCATGCTGACCACCCCGCGGTGCTTTTCTCCATCCTACATTGCAACTCACTGCCTATCCTAATTCAGACCCTCCAATTCACACCACCCCGTGATGTTTTGCTCACTCCTACTACTGAATGTAATGTAACACACACCCATCCAATGCGCACCACCCCGTGATGATTTTCTCACTCCTACTAGTGGATGTAATGTAACACACACCCATACAATGCGCACCACCCCGTGATGTTTTTCTCACTCCTACTAGTGAATGTAATGTAACACACATCCATACAATGCGCACCACCCCGCGATGTTTTTCAAATACCTATCCTACATTGCCACTGCATGTTCCCTGACCTCCACATGCTGGCCATCCCGCGGTGCTTTTCTCCATCCTACATTGCCACTCACTGCCTATCCTAATTCAGAACCTCCGATTCACACCACCCCGTGATGTTTTTCTCACTCCTACTAGTGAATGTAATGTAACACACACCCATACAATGCGCACACCCCGCGATGTTTTTCAGAAACCTATCCTACATTGCCACTGCATGTTCCCTGACCTCCCCATGCTGACCACCCCGCGGTGCTTCTCTCCATCCTACATTGCCACTCACTGCCTATCCTAATTCAGACCCTCCGATTCACACCACCCCGTAATGTTTTTCTCATTCCTCCTAGTGAATGCAATGTAACACACACCCATACAATGCGCACCACCCCGCGATGTTTTTCTCACTCCTACTAGTGAATGTAATGTAACACACACCCATACAATGCGTACCACCACGCGATGTTTTTCAGAAACCTATCCTACATTGACAATGCGTGTTCCCTGACCTCCTCATGCTGACCACCCCGCGGTGCTTTTCTCCATCCTACATTGCCACTCTCTGCCTATCCTAATTCAGACCCTCCGGTTCACACCACCCCGTGATGTTTTTCTCACTCCTACTAGTGAATGTAATGTAACACACACGCATACAATTCGCAGCACCCCGTGATGTTTTTCTCTCTCCTTCTAGTGAATGTAATGTAACACACACCCATACAATGCGCACCACCCCTTCATGTTTTTCAGAAACCTATCCTACATTGCCCTGCATGTTCCCTGACCTCCCCATGCTGACCACCCCGCGGTGCTTTTCGCCATCCTACATTGCCACTCACTGCCTATCCTAATTCAGACCCTCCGATTCACACCACCCCGTGATGTTTTTCTCACTCCTACTAGTGAATGTAATGTAACACACACCCATACAATGCGCACCACCCCGCGATGTTTTTCAAATTCCTATCCTACATTGCCACTGCATGTTCCCTGACCTCCACATGCTGACCACCCCGCGGTGCTTTTCTCCATCCTACATTGCCTCTCACTGCCTATCCTAATTCAGAACCTCCGATTCACACCACCCCGTGATGTTTTTCTCACTCCTACTAGTGAATGTAATGTAACACACACCCATACAATGAGCACTACCCCGTGATGTTTTTCTCACTCCTACTAGTGAATGTAATGTAACACACACACATACAATGCGCACCACCCCGCGATGTTTTTCAGAAACCTACCCTACATTGCCACTGCATGTTCCCTGACCTCCCCATGCTGACCACCCCGCGGTGCTTTTCTCCATCCTACATTGCCACTCACTGCCTATCCTAATTCAGACCCTCCGATTCACACCACCCCGTGATGTTTTTCTCACTCCTACTAGTGAATGTAATGTAACACACACCCATCCAATGCGCACCACCCCGTGATGATTTTCTCACTCCTACTAGTGGATGTAATGTAACACACACCCATACAATGCGCACCACCCCGTGATGTTTTTCTCACTCCTACTAGTGAATGTAATGTAACACACATCCATACAATGCACACCACCCCGCGATGTTTTTCAGAAACCTATCCTACATTGCTACTGCATGTTCCCTGACCTCCCCATGCTGACCACACCGCGGTGCTTTTCTCCATCCTACATTGCCACTCACTGCTCATGCTAATTCAGAACCTCCGATTCACACCACCCTGTGGTGTTTTTCTCACTCCTACTAGTGAATGTAATGTAACACACACCCATACAATGCGCTCCACCCCGTGATGTTTTTCTCACTGCTACTAGTGAATGTCATTTAACACACACCCATAATGCTCACCACCACGCAATGTTTTTCAGAAACCTATCCTACATTGCCACTGCATGTTCCCTGACCTCCACATGCTGACCACCCCGCGGTGCTTTTCTCCATCCTACATTGCCACTCACTGCCTATCCTAATTCAGAACCTCCGATTCACACCACCCCGTGATGTTTTTCTCACTCCTACTAGTGAATGTAATGTAACACACACCCATACAATGAGCACTACCCCGTGATGTTTTTCTCACTCCTACTAGTGAATGTAATGTAACACACACCCATACAATGCGCACCACCCCGCGATGTTTTTCAGAAACCTATCCTACATTGCCGCTGCATGTTCCCTGACCTCCCCATGCTGACCACCCCGCGGTGCTTTTCTCCATCCTACATTGCAACTCACTGCCTATCCTAATTCAGACCCTCCGATTCACACCACCCCGTGATGTTTTTCTCACTCCTACTAGTGAATGTAATGTAACACACACCCATCCAATGCGCACCACCCCGTGATGATTTTCTCACTCCTACTAGTGGATGTAATGTAACACACACCCATACAATGCGCACCACCCCGTGATGTTTTTCTCACTCCTACTAGTGAATGTAATGTAACACACATCCATACAATGCACACCACCACGCGATGTTTTTCAGAAACCTATCCTACATTGCCACTGCATTTTCCCTGACCTCCCCATGCTGACCACACCGCGGTGCTTTTCTCCATCCTACATTGCCACTCACTGCTTATGCTAATTCAGAAACTCTGATTCACACCACCCTGTGATGTTTTTCTCACTCCTACTAGTGAATGTAATGTAACACACACCCATACAATGCGCTCCACCCCGTGATGTTTTTCTCACTGCTACTAGTGAATGTCATTTAACACACACCCATAATGCGCACCACCACGCGATGTTTTTCAGAAACCTATCCTACATTGCCACTGCATGTTCCCTGACCTCCCCATGCTGACCACCCCGCAGTGCTTTTCTCCATCCTACATTGCCACTCACTGCATATCCTAATTCAGACCCTCCGATTCACACCACACCGTGATGTTTTTCACACTCATACTAGTGAATGTAATGTAACATACACCCATACAATGGGCACCACCCCGTGATGTTTTTCTCACTCGTACTAGTGAATGTAATGTAACACACACCCATACAATGCGCACCGCCCCGTGATGTTTTTCTCACTCCTACTAGTGAATGTAATGTAACACACACCCATACAATGCGCACCACCCCGCGATGTTTTTCAGAAACCTATCCTACATTGCCACTGCATGTTCCCTGACCTCCCCATGCTCACCAACCCGCGGTGCTTTTCTCCATCCTACATTGCCACTCACTGCCTATCCTAATTCAGACCCGCCGATTCACACCACCCCGTGATGTTTTTCTCACTCATACTAGTGAATGTAATGTAACACACACCCATACAATGCGCACCGCCCCGTGATGTTTTTCTCACTCCTACTAGTGAATGTAATGTAACACACACCCATAAAATGCGCACCAACTCGCGATGTTTTTCAGAAACCTATCTTACATTGCCACTGCATGTTCCCTGACCTCCCCATGCTGACCACCCCTCGGTGCTTTTCTCCATCCTACAAGGCCACTCACTGCCTATCCTAATTCCGACCCTACTATTCACCCCACCCCGTGATGTTTTTCTCACTCCTAATAGTGAATGTAATGTAACACACACCCATACAATGCGCACCACCCCGTGATGTTTTTCTGACTCCTACTAGTGAATGTAATGTAACACACACCCATACAATGCGCACCACCCCGTGATGTTTTTCTCACTCCTACTACTGAATGTAAGGTAACACACACCCATGCAATGCGCACCACCCCGTGATGTTTTTCTCACTCCTACTTGTGAATGTAATGTAACACACACCCATACAATGCGCACCACCCCGCGATGTTTTTCAGAAACCTATCCTACATTGCCACTGCATGTTCCCTGACCTCCCCATGCTGACCACCCCGCGGTGCTTTTCTCCATCCTACATTGCCACTCACTGCCTATCCTATTTCAGACCCTCCGATTCACACCACCCCGTGATGTTTTTCTCACTCCTACTAGTGAATGTAATGTAACACACACCCATACAAGGCGCACCACCCCGTGATGTTTTTCTCACTCCTACTAGTGAATGTAATGTAACACACACCCATACAATGCACACCACCTCGCGATGTTTTTCAGAAACCTATCCTACATTGCCACTGCATGTTCCCTGGCCTCCTCATGCTGACCACCCCGCGGTCCTTTTCTCCATCCTACATTGCCACTCACTGCCTATCCTAATTCAGACACTCCGATTCACACCACCCTGTGATGTTTTTCTCACTCCTACTAGTGAATGTAATGTAACACACACCCATACAATGCTCACCACCCCGCGATGTTTTTCAGAAACCTATCCTACATTGCCAGTGCATGTTCCCTGACCTCCCCATGCTGACCACCCCGCGGTGCTTTTCTCCATCCTACATTGCCACTCACTGCCTATCCTAATTCAGACGCTCCGATTCACACCACGCCGTGATGTTTTTCTCACTCCTACTAGTGAATGTAATGTACACACACCCATACAATGCGCACCACCCCGCGATATTTTTCAAATACCTATCCTACATTGCCACTGCATGTTCCCTGACCTCCACATGCTGACCACCCCGCGGTGCTTTTCTCCATCCTACATTGCCACTCACTGCCTATCCTAATTCAGTACCTCCGATTCACACCACCCCGTGAGGTTTTTCTCACTCCTACTAGTGAATGTAATGTAACACACACCCATACAATGAGCACTACCCCGTGATGTTTTTCTCACTCCTACTAGTGAATGTAATGTAACACACACCCATACAATGCGCACCACCTCGCGATGTTTTTCAGAAACCTATCCTACATTGCCACTGCATGTTCCCTGACCTCCCCATGCTGACCACCCCGCGGTGCTTTTCTCCATCCTACATTGCCACTCACTGCCTATCCTAATTCAGACCCTCCGATTCACACCACCCCGTGATGTTTTTCTCACTCCTACTAGTGAATGTAATGTAACACACACCCATCCAATGCGTACCACCCCGTGATGATTTTCTCACTCCTACTAGTGGATGTAATGTAACACACACCCATACAATGCGAACCACCCCGTGATGTTTTTCTCACTCCTACTAGTGAATGTAATGTAACACACATCCAAACAATGCACACCACCCCGCGATGTTTTTCAGAAACCTATCCTACATTGCCACTGCATGTTCCCTGACCTCCCCATGCTGACCACACCGCGGTGCTTTTCTCCATCCTACATTGCCACTCACTGCTTATGCTAATTCAGAACCTCCGATTCACACCACCCTGTGATGTTTTTCTCACTCCTACTAGTGAATGTAATGTAACACACACCCATACAATGCGCACCACCCCGTGATGTTTTTCTCACTCCTACTAGTGAATGTAATGTAACACACACGCATACAATTCGCAGCACCCCGTGATGTTTTTCTCTCTCCTTCTAGTGAATGTAATGTAACACACACCCATACAATGCGCACCACCCCTTCATGTTTTTCAGAAACCTATCCTACATTGCCCTGCATTTTCCCTGACCTCCCCATGCTGACCACCCCGCGGTGCTTTTCTCCATCCTACATTGCCACTCACTGCCTATCCTAATTCAGACCCTCCGATTCACACCACCCCGTGATGTTTTTCTCACTCCTACTAGTGAATGTAATGTAACACACACCCATACAATGCGCACCACCCCGCGATGTTTTTCAAATTCCTATCCTACATTGCCACTGCATGTTCCCTGACCTCCACATGCTGACCACCCCGCGGTGCTTTTCTCCATCCTACATTGCCACTCACTGCCTATCCTAATTCAGAACCTCCGATTCACACCACCCCGTGATGTTTTTCTCACTCCTACTAGTGAATGTAATGTAACACACACCCATACAATGAGCACTACCCCGTGATGTTTTTCTCACTCCTACTAGTGAATGTAATGTCACACACACCCATACAATGCGCACCACCCCGCGATGTTTTTCAGAAACCTATCCTACATTGCCACTGCATGTTCCCTGACCTCCCCATGCTGACCACCCCGCGGTGCTTTTCTCCATCCTACATTGCCACTCACTGCCTATCCTAATTCAGACCCTCCGATTCACACCACCCCGTGATGTTTTTCTCATTCCTACTAGTGAATGTAATGTAACACACACCCATCCAATGCGCACCACCCCGTGATGTTTTTCTCACTCCTACTAGTGAATGTAATGTAACACACATCCATACAATGCACACCACCCCGCGATGTTTTTCAGAAACCTATCCTACATTGCCACTGCATGTTCCCTGACCTCCCCATGCTGACCACACCACGGTGCTTTTCTCCATCCTACATTGCCACTCACTGCTTATGCTAATTCAGAACCTCCGATTCACACCACCCTGTGATGTTTTTCTCACTCCTACTAGTGAATGTAATGTAACACACACCCATACAATGCGTTCCACCCCGTGATGTTTTTCTCACTGCTACTAGTGAATGTCATTTAACACACACCAATAATGCGCACCACCACGCGATGTTTTTCAGAAACCTATCCTACATTGCCACTGCATGTACCCTGACCTCCCCATGCTGACCACCCCGCAGTGCTTTTCTCCATCCTACATTGCCACTCACTGCCTATCCTAATTCAGACCCTCCGATTCACACCACATCGTGATGTTTTTCACACTCATACTAGTGAATGTAATGTAACATACACCCATACAATGGGCACCACCCCGTGATGTTTTTCTCACTCGTACTAGTGAAACTAATGTAACACACACCCATACAATGCGCACCGCCCGGTGATGTTTTTCTCACTCCTACTAGTGAATGTAATGTAACACACACCCATACAATGCGCACCACCCCGCGATGTTTTTCAGAAACCTATCCTACATTGCCACTGCATGTTCCCTGACCTCCCCATGCTCACCAACCCGCGGTGCTTTTCTCCATCCTACATTGCCACTCACTGCCTATCCTAATTCAGACCCTCCGATTCACACCACCCCGTGATGTTTTTCTCACTCAAACTAGTGAATGTAATGTAACACACACCCATACAATGCGCACCACCCCGTGATGTTTTTCTCACTCCTACTAGTGAATTTAATGTAACACACACCCATACAATGCGCACCACCCCGCGATGTTTTTCAGAAACCTATCCTACATTGCCGCTGCATGTTCCCTGACCTCCCCATGCTGACCACCCCGCGGTGCTTTTCTCCATCCTACATTGCAACTCACTGCCTATCCTAATTCAGACCCTCCGATTCACACCACCCCGTGATGTTTTTCTCACTCCTACTAGTGAATGTAATGTAACACACACCCATCCAATGCGCACCACCCCGTGATGATTTTCTCACTCCTACTAGTGGATGTAATGTAACACACACCCATACAATGCGCACCACCCCGTGATGTTTTTCTCACTCCTACTAGTGAATGTAATGTAACACACATCCATACAATGCACACCACCACGCGATGTTTTTCAGAAACCTATCCTACATTGCCACTGTATGTTCCCTGACCTCCCCATGCTGACCACACCGCGGTGCTTTTCTCCATCCTACATTGCCACTCACTGCTTATGCTAATTCAGAAACTCTGATTCACACCACCCTGTGATGTTTTTCTCACTCCTACTAGTGAATGTAATGTAACACACACCCATACAATGCGCTCCACCCCGTGATGTTTTTCTCACTGCTACTAGTGAATGTCATTTAACACACACCCATAATGCGCACCACCACGCGATGTTTTTCAGAAACCTATCCTACATTGCCCCTGCATGTTCCCTGACCTCCCCATGCTGACCACCCCGCGGTGCTTTTCTCCATCCTACATTGCCACTCACTGCCTATCCTAATTCAGACCCTCCGATTCACACCACCCCGTGATGTTTTTCTCACTCCTACTAGTGAATGTAATGTAACACACACCCATCCAATGCGTACCACCCCGTGATGATTTTCTCACTCCTACTAGTGGATGTAATGTAACACACACCCATACAATGCGCACCACCCCGTGATGTTTTTCTCACTCCTACTAGTGAATGTAATGTAACACACACCCATACAATGCGCACCACCCCGCGATGTTTTTCAGAAACCTATCCTACATTGCCGCTGCATGTTCCCTGACCTCCCCATGCTGACCACCCCGCGGTGCTTTTCTCCATCCTACATTGCAACTCACTGCCTATCCTAATTCAGACCCTCCGATTCACACCACCCCGTGATGTTTTTCTCACTCCTACTAGTGAATGTAATGTAACACACACCCATCCAATGCGCACCACCCCGTGATGATTTTCTCACTCCTACTAGTGGATGTAATGTAACACACACCCATACAATGCGCACCACCCCGTGATGTTTTTCTCACTGCTACTAGTGAATGTCATTTAACACACACCCATAATGCGCACCACCACGCGATGTTTTTCAGAAACCTATCCTACATTGCCCCTGCATGTTCCCTGACCTCCCCATGCTGACCACCCCGCAGTGCTTTTCTCCATCCTACATTGCCACTCACTGCATATCCTAATTCAGACCCTCCGATTCACACCACACCGTGATGTTTTTCACACTCATACTAGTGAATGTAATGTAACATACACCCATACAATGGGCACCACCCCGTGATGTTTTTCTCACTCGTACGAGTGAATGTAATGTAACACACACCCATACAATGCGCACCGCCCCGTGATGTTTTTCTCACTCCTACTAGTGAATGTAATGTAACACACACCCATACAATGCGCACCACCCCGCGATGTTTTTCAGAAACCTATCCTACATTGCCACTGCATGTTCCCTGACCTCCCCATGCTCACCAACCCGCGGTGCTTTTCTCCATCCTACATTGCCACTCACTGCCTATCCTAATTCAGACCCTCCGATTCACACCACCCCGTGATGTTTTTCTCACTCATACTAGTGAATGTAATGTAACACACACCCATACAATGCGCACCACCACGTGATGTTTTTCTCACTCCTACTAGTGAATGTAATGTAACACACACCCATAAAATGCGCACCACCTCGCGATAATTTTCAGAAACCTATCTTACATTGCCACTGCATCTTCCCTGACCTCCCCATGCTGACCACCCCTCGGTGCTTTTCTCCATCCTACAAGGCCACTCACTGCCTATCCTAATTCCGAGCCTACTATTCACCCCACCCCGTGATGTTTTTCTCACTCCTAATAGTGAATGTAATGTAACACACACCCATACAATGCGCACCACCCCGTTATGTTTTTCTGACTCCTACTAGTGAATGTAATGTAACACACACCCATACAATGTGCACCACCCCGTGATGTTTTTATCACTCCTACTACTGAATGTAAGGTAACACACACCCATGCAATGCGCACCACCCCGTGATGTTTTTCTCACTCCTACTTGTGAATGTAATGTAACACACACCCATACAATGCGCACCACCCCGCGATGTTTTTCAGAAACCTATCCTACATTGCCACTGCATGTTCCCTGACCTCCCCATGCTGACCACCCCGCGGTGCTTTTCTCCATCCTACATTGCCACTCACTGCCTATCCTATTTCAGACCCTCCGATTCACACCACCCCGTGATGTTTTTCTCACTCCTACTAGTGAATGTAATGTAACACACACCCATACAAGGCGCACCACCCCGTGATGTTTTTCTCACTCCTACTAGTGAATGTAATGTAACACACACCCATACAATGCACACCACCTCGCGATGTTTTTCAGAAACCTATCCTACATTGCCACTGCATGTTCCCTTGCCTCCTCATGCTGACCACCCCGCGGTGCTTTTCTCCATCCTACATTGCCACTCACTGCCTATCCTAATTCAGACACTCCGATTCACACCACCCTGTGATGTTTTTCTCACTCCTACTAGTGAATGTAATGTAACACACACCCATACAATGCTCACCACCCCGCGATGTTTTTCAGAAACCTATCCTACATTGCCAGTGCATGTTCCCTGACCTCCCCATGCTGACCACCCCGCGGTGCTTTTCTCCATCCTACATTGCCACTCACTGCCTATCCTAATTCAGACGCTCCGATTCACACCACGCCGTGATGTTTTTCTCACTCCTACTAGTGAATGTAATGTACACACACCCATACAATGCGCACCACCCCGCGATATTTTTCAAATACCTATCCTACATTGCCACTGCATGTTCCCTGACCTCCACATGCTGACCACCCCTCGGTGCTTTTCTCCATCCTACATTGCCACTCACTGCCTATCCTAATTCAGTACCTCCGATTCACACCACCCCGTGAGGTTTTTCTCACTCCTACTAGTGAATGTAATGTAACACACACCCATACAATGAGCACTACCCCGTGATGTTTTTCTCACTCCTACTAGTGAATGTAATGTAACACACACCCATACAATGCGCATCACCTCGCGATGTTTTTCAGAAACCTATCCTACATTGCCACTGCATGTTCCCTGACCTCCCCATGCTGACCACCCCGCGGTGCTTTTCTCCATCCTACATTGCCACTCACTGCCTATCCTAATTCAGACCCTCCGATTCACACCACCCCGTGATGTTTTTCTCACTCCTACTAGTGAATGTAATGTAACACACACCCATCCAATGCGTACCACCCCGTGATGATTTTCTCACTCCTACTAGTGGATGTAATGTAACACACACCCATACAATGCGAACCACCCCGTGATGTTTTTCTCACTCCTACTAGTGAATGTAATGTAACACACATCCAAACAATGCACACCACTCCGCGATGTTTTTCAGAAACCTATCCTACATTGCCACTGCATGTTCCCTGACCTCCCCATGCTGACCACACCGCGGTGCTTTTCTCCATCCTACATTGCCACTCACTGCTTATGCTAATTCAGAACCTCCGATTCACACCACCCTGTGATGTTTTTCTCACTCCTACTAGTGAATGTAATGTAACACACACCCATACAATGCGCACCACCCCGCGATGTTTTTCAGAAACCTATCCTACATTGCCACTGCATGTTCCCTGACCTCCCCATGCTGACCACCCCGCGGTGCTTTTCTCCATCCTACATTGCCACTCACTGCCTATCCTAATTCAGACCCTCCGATTCACACCACCCCGTGATGTTTTTCTCACTCCTACTAGTGAATGTAATGTAACACACACCCATCCAATGCGCACCACCCCGTGATGTTTTTCTCACTCCTACTAGTGAATGTAATGTAACACACATCCATACAATGCACACCACCCCGCGATGTTTTTCAGAAACCTATCCTACATTGCCACTGCATGTTCCCTGACCTCCCCATGCTGACCACACCGCGGTGCTTTTCTCCATCCTACATTGCCACTCACTGCTTATGCTAATTCAGAACCTCCGATTCACACCACCCTGTGATGTTTTTCTCACTCCTACTAGTGAATGTAATGTAACACACACCCATACAATGCGTTCCACCCCGTGATGTTTTTCTCACTGCTACTAGTGAATGTCATTTAACACACACCCATAATGCGCACCACCACGCGATGTTTTTCAGAAACCTATCCTACATTGCCACTGCATGTTCCCTGACCTCCCCATGCTGACCACCCCGCAGTGCTTTTCTCCATCCTACATTGCCACTCACTGCCTATCCTAATTCAGACCCTCCGATTCACACCACATCGTGATGTTTTTCACACTCATACTAGTGAATGTAATGTAACATACACCCATACAATGGGCACCACCCCGTGATGTTTTTCTCACTCGTACTAGTGAAACTAATGTAACACACACCCATACAATGCGCACCGCCCGGTGATGTTTTTCTCACTCCTACTAGTGAATGTAATGTAACACACACCCATACAATGCGCACCACCCCGCGATGTTTTTCAGAAACCTATCCTACATTGCCACTGCATGTTCCCTGACCTCCCCATGCTCACCAACCCGCGGTGCTTTTCTCCATCCTACATTGCCACTCACTGCCTATCCTAATTCAGACCCTCCGATTCACACCACCCCGTGATGTTTTTCTCACTCATACTAGTGAATGTAATGTAACACACACCCATACAATGCGCACCACCGCGTGATGTTTTTCTCACTCCTACTAGTGAATGTAATGTAACACACACCCATACAATGCGCACCACCCCGCGATAATTTTCAGAAACCTATCTTACATTGCCACTGCATGTTCCCTGACCTCCCTATGCTGACCACCCCTCGGTGCTTTTCTCCATCCTACAAGACCACTCACTGCCTATCCTAATTCCGACCCTACTATTCACACCACCGCGTGATGTTTTTCTCACTCCTAATAGTGAATGTAATGTAACACACACCCATACAATGCGCACCACCCCGTGATGTTTTTCTCACTCCTACTAGTGAATGTAATGTAGCACACACCCATACAATGCGCACCACCCCGTGATGTTTTTCTCACTCCTACTAGTGAATGTAAGGTAACACACACCCATGCAATGCGCACCACCCCGTGATGTTTTTCTCACTCCTACTTGTGAATGTAATGTAACACACACCCATACAATGCGCACCACCCCGCGATGTTTTTCAGAAACCTATCCTAAATTGCCACTGCATGTTCCCTGACCTCCCCAAGCTGACCACCCCGCGGTGCTTTTCTCCATCCTACATTGCCACTCACTGCCTATCCTATTTCAGACACTCCGATTCACACCACCCCGTGATGTTTTTCTCACTCCTACTAGTGAATGTAATGTAACACACACCCATACAAGGCGCACCACCCCGTGATGTTTTTCTCACTCCTACTAGTGAATGTAATGTAACACACACCCATACAATGCACACCACCTCGCGATGTTTTTCAGAAACCTATCATACATTGCCACTGCATGTTCCCTGACCTCCTCATGCTGACCACCCCGCGGTGCTTTTCTCCATCCTACATTTCCACTCACTGCCTATCCTAATTCAGACACTCCGATTCACACCACCCTGTGATGTTTTTCTCACTCCTACTAGTGAATGTAATGTAACACACACCCATACAATGCGCACCACCCCGCGATGTTTTTCAGAAACCTATCCTACATTGCCACTGCATGTTCCCTGACCTCCCCATGCTGACCACCCCGCGGTGCTTTTCTCCATCCTACATTGCCACTCACTGCCTATCCTAATTCAGACGCTCCGATTCACACCACGCCGTGATGTTTTTCTCACTCCTACTAGTGAATGTAATGTAACACACACCCATACAATGCGCACCACCCCGCGATGTTTTTCAGAAACCTATCCTACATTGCCACTGCATGTTCCCTGACCTCCCCATGCTGACCACCCCGCGGTGCTTCTCTCCATCCTACATTGCCACTCACTGCCTATCCTAATTCAGAACCTCCGATTCACACCACCCCGTGATGTTTTTCTCACTCCTACTAGTGAATGTAATGTAACACACACCCATACAATGCGCACCACCCCGCGATGTTTTTCAGAAACCTATCCTACATTGCCACTGCATGTTCCCTGACCTCCCCATGCTGACCACCCCGCGGTGCTTCTCTCCATCCTACATTGCCACTCACTGCCTATCCTAATTCAGACCCTCCGATTCACACCACCCCGTGATGTTTTTCTCACTCCTCTTAGTGAATGTAATGTAACACACACCCATACAATGCGCACCACCCCGCGATGTTTTTCTCACTCCTACTAGTGAATGTAATGTAACACACACCCATACAATGCGTTCCACCCCGCGATGTTTTTCAGAAACCTATCCTACATTGACACTGCGTGTTCCCTGAGCTCCCCATGCTGACCACCCCGCGGTGCTTTTCTCCATCCTACATTGCCACTCACTGCCTATCCTAATTCAGACCCTCCGGTTCACACCACCCCGTGATGTTTTTCTCACTCCGACTAGTGAATGTAATGTAACACACACCCATACAATGCGCACCACCCCGTGATGTTTTTCTCACTCCTACTAGTGAATGTAATGTAACACACACCCATACAATGCACACCACCTCGCGATGTTTTTCAGAAACCTATCCTACATTGCCACTGCATGTTCCCTGACCTCCTCATGCTGACCACCCCGCGGTGCTTTTCTCCATCCTACATTGCCACTCAGGGCCTATCCTAATTCAGACACTCCGATTCACACCACCCCGTGATGTTTTTCTCACTCCTACTAGTGAATGTAATGTAACACACACCCATACAATGCGCACCACCCCGTGATGTTTTTCTCACTCATACTAGTGAATGTAATGTAACACACACCCATACAATGCGCACCACCCCGTGATGTTTTTCTCACTCCTACTAGTGTATGTAAGGTAACACACACCCATGCAATGCGCACCACCCCGTGATGTTTTTCTCACTCCTACTTGTGAATGTAATGTAACACACACCCATACAATGCGCACCACCCCGCGATGTTTTTCAGAAACCTATCCTACATTGCCATTGCATGTTCCCTGACCTCCCCATGCTGACCACCCCGCGGTGCTTTTCTCCATCCTACATTGCCACTCACTGCCTATCCTATTTCAGACCCTCCGATTCACACCACCCCGTGATGTTTTTCTCACTCCTACTAGTGAATGTAATGTAACACACACCCATACAAGGCGCACCACCCCGTGATGTTTTTCTCACTCCTCCTAGTGAATGTAATGTAACACACACCCATACAATGCGCACCACCCCGCGATGTTTTTCTCACTCCTACTAGTGAATGTAATGTAACACACACCCATACAATGCGTACCACCCCACGATGTTTTTCAGAAACCTATCCTACATTGACACTGCGTGTTCCCTGAGCTCCCCATGCTGACCACCCCGCGGTGCTTTTCTCCATCCTACATTGCCACTCACTGCCTATCCTAATTCAGACCCTCCGGTTCACACCACCCCGTGATGTTTTTCTCACTCCTACTAGTGAATGTAATGTAACACACACCCATACAATGCGCACCACCCCGTGATGTTTTTCTCACTCCTACTAGTGAATGTAATGTAACACACACCCATACAATGCACACCACCTCGCGATGTTTTTCAGAAACCTATCCTACATTGCCACTGCATGTTCCCTGACCTCCTCATGCTGACCACCCCGCGGTGCTTTTCTCCATCCTACATTGCCACTCACTGCCTATCCTAATTCAGACACTCCGATTCACACCACCCCGTGATGTTTTTCTCACTCCTACTAGTGAATGTAATGTAACACACACCCATACAATGCGCACCACCCCGTGATGTTTTTCAGAAAACTATCCTACATTGCCCTGCATGTTCCCTGACCTCCCCATGCTGACCACCCCGCTGTGCTTTTCTCCATCCTACATTGCCACTCACTGCCTATCCTAATTCAGACCCTCCGATTCGCACCACCCCGTGATGTTTTTCTCACTCCTACTAGTGAATGTAATGTAACACACACGCATACAATTCGCAGCACCCCGTAATGTTTTTCTCTCTCCTTCTAGTGAATGTAATGTAACACACACCCATACAATGCGCACCACCCCTTCATGTTTTTCAGAAACCTATCCTACATTGCCCTGCATGTTCCCTGACCACCCCATGCTGACCACCCCGCGGTGCTTTTATCCATCCTACATTGCCACTCACTGCCTATCCTAATTCAGACCCTCCGATTCACACCACCCCGTGATGTTTTTCTCACTCCTACTAGTGAATGTAATGTAACACACACCCATACAATGCGCACCACCCCGCGATGTTTTTCAAATACCTATCCTACATTGCCACTGCATGTTCCCTGACCTCCACATGCTGACTACCCCGCGGTGCTTTTCTCCATCCTACATTGCCACTCACTGCCTATCCTAATTCAGAACCTCCGATTCACACCACCCCGTGATGTTTTTCTCACTCCTACTAGTGAATGTAATGTAACACACACCCATACAATGAGCACTACCCCGTGATGTTTTTCTCACTCCTACTAGTGTATGTAATGTAACACACACCCATACAATGCGCACCACCCCGCGATGTTTTTCAGAAACCTATCCTACATTGCCACTGCATGTTCCCTGACCTCCCCATGCTGACCACCCCGCGGTGCTTTTCTCCATCCTACATTGCCACTCACTGCCTATCCTAATTCAGACCCTCCGATTCACACCACCCCGTGATGTTTTTCTCACTCCTACTAGTGAATGTAATGTAACACACACCCATCCAATGCGCACCACCCCGTGATGATTTTCTCACTCCTACTAGTGGAAGTAATGTAACACACACCCATACAATGCGCACCACCCCGTGATGTTTTTCTCACTCCTACTAGTGAATGTAATGTAACACACATCCATACAATGCACACCACCCCGCGATGTTTTTCAGAAACCTATCCTACATTGCCACTGCATGTTCCCTGACCTCCCCATGCTGACCACACCGCGGTGCTTTTCTCCATCCTACATTGCCACTCACTGCTTATGCTAATTCAGAACCTCCGATTCACACCACCCTGCGATGTTTTTCTCACTCCTACTAGTGAATGTAATGTAACACACACCCATACAATGCGCTCCACCCCGTGATGTTTTTCTCACTGCTACTAGTGAATGTCATTTAACACACACCCATAATGCGCACCACCACGCGATGTTTTTCAGAAACCTATCCTACATTGCCACTGCATGTTCCCTGACCTCCCCATGCTGACCACCCCGCAGTGCTTTTCTCCATCCTACATTGCCACTCACTGCCTATCCTAATTCAGACACTCCGATTCACACCACACCGTGATGTTTTTCACACTCATACTAGTGAATGTAATGTAACATACACCCATACAATGGGCACCACCCCGTGATGTTTTTCTCACTCGTACTAGTGAATGTAATGTAACACACACCCATACAATGCGCACCGCCCCGTGATGTTTTTCTCACTCCTACTAGTGAATGTAATGTAACACACACCCATACAATGCGCACCACCCCGCGATGTTTTTCAGAAACCTATCCTACATTGCCACTGCATGTTCCCTGACCTCCCCATGCTCACCAACCCGCGGTGCTTTTCACCATCCTACATTGCCACTCACTGCCTATCCTAATTCAGACCCTCCGATTCACACCACCCCGTGATGTTTTTCTCACTCATACTAGTGAAAGTAATGTAACACACACCCATACAATGCGCACCACCCCGTGATGTTTTTCTCACTCCTACTAGTGAATGTAATGTAACACACACCCATACAATGCGCACCACCCCGCGATAATTTTCAGAAACCTATCTTACATTGCCACTGCATGTTCCCTGACCTCCCCATGCTGACCACCCCTCGGTGCTTTTCTCCATCCTACAAGGCCACTCACTGCCTATCCTAATTCCGACCCTACTATTCACACCACCCCGTGATGTTTTTCTCACTCCTAATAGTGAATGTAATGTAACACACAGCCATACAATGCGCACCACCCCGTGATGTTTTTCTGACTCCTACTAGTGAATGTAATGTAACACACACCCATACAATGCGCACCACCCCGTGATGTTTTTCTCACTCCTACTAGTGTATGTAAGGTAACACACACCCATGCAATGCGCACCACCCCGTGATGTTTTTCTCACTCCTACTTGTGAATGTAATGTAACACACACCCATAAAATGCGCACCACCCCGCGATGTTTTTCAGAAACCTATCCTACATTGCCACTGCATGTTGCCTGACCTCCCCATGCTGACCACCCCGCGGTGCTTTTCTCCATCCTACATTGCCACTCACTGCCTATCCTATTTCAGACCCTCCGATTCACACCACCCCGTGATGTTTTTCTCACTCCTACTAGTGAATGTAATGTAACACACACCCATACAAGGCGCACCACCCCGTGATGTTTTTCTCACTCCTACTAGTGAATGTAATGTAACACACACCCATACAATGCACACCACCTCGCGATGTTTTTCAGAAACCTATCCTACATTGCCACTGCATGTTCCCTGACCTCCTCATGCTGACCACCCCGCGGTGCTTTTCTCCATCCTACATTGCCACTCACTGCCTATCCTAATTCAGACACTCCGATTCACACCACCCTGTGATGTTTTTCTCACTCCTACTAGTGAATGTAATGTAACACACACCCATACAATGCGCACCACCCCGCGATGTTTTTCAGAAACCTATCCTACATTGCCACTGCATGTTCCCTGACCTCCCCATGCTGACCACCCCGCGGTGCTTTTCTCCATCCTACATTGCCACTCACTGCCTATCCTAATTCAGACCCTCCGATTCACACCACCCCGTGATGTTTTTCTCACTCCTACTAGTGAATGTAATGTAACACACACCCATCCAATGCGCACCACCCCGTGATGATTTTCTCACTCCTACTAGTGGATGTAATGTAACCCACACCCATACAATGCGCACCACCCCGTGATGTTTTTCTCACTCCTACTAGTGAATGTAATGTAACACACATCCATACAATGCGCACCACCCCGCGATGTTTTTCAGAAACCTATCCTACATTGCCACTGCATGTTCCCTGACCTCCTCATGCTGACCAACCCGCGGTGCTTTTCTCCATCCTACATTGCCACTCACTGCCTATCCTAATTCAGACACTCCGATTCACACCACCCCGTGATGTTTTTCTCACTCCTACTAGTGAATGTAATGTAACACACACCCATACAATGCGCACCACCCCGCGATGTTTTTCAGAAACCTATCCTACATTGCCACTGCATGTTCCCTGACCTCCCCATGCTGACCACCCCGCGGTGCTTTTCTCCATCCTACATTGCCACTCACTGCCTATCCTAATTCAGACGCTCCGATTCACACCACGCCGTGATGTTTTTCTCACTCCTACTAGTGAATGTAATGTAACACACACCCATACAATGCGCACCACCCCACGATGTTTTTCAAATACCTATCCTACATTGCCACTGCATGTTCCCTGACCTCCACATGCTGACCACCCCGCGGTGCTTTTCTCCATCCTACATTGCCACTCACTGCCTATCCTAATTCAGAACCTCCGATTCACACCACCCCGTGATGTTTTTCTCACTCCTACTAGTGAATGTAATGTAACACACACCCATACAATGCGCACCACCCCGCGATGTTTTTCAGAAACCTATCCTACATTGCCACTGCATGTTCCCTGACCTCCCCATGCTGACCACCCCGCGGTGCTTCTCTCCATCCTACATTGCCACTCACTGCCTATCCTAATTCAGACCCTCCGATTCACACCACCCCGTGATGTTTTTCTCACTCCTCCTAGTGAATGTAATGTAACACACACCCATACAATGCGCACCACCCCACGATGTTTTTCTCACTCCTACTAGTGAATGTAATGTAACACACACCCATACAATGCGTACCACCCCGCGATGTTTTTCAGAAACCTATCCTACATTGACACTGCGTGTTCCCTGAGCTCCCCATGCTGACCACCCCGCGGTGCTTTTCTCCATCCTACATTGCCACTCACTGCCTATCCTAATTCAGACCCTCCGGTTCACACCACCCCGTGATGTTTTTCTCACTCCTACTAGTGAATGTAATGTAACACACACCCATACAATGCGCACCACCCCGTGATGTTTTTCTCACTCCTACTAGTGAATGTAATGTAACACACACCCATACAATGCACACCACCTCGCGATGTTTTTCAGAAACCTATCCTACATTGCCACTGCATGTTCCCTGACCTCCTCATGCTGACCACCCCTCGGTGCTTTTCTCCATCCTACATTGCCACTCACTGCCTATCCTAATTCAGACACTCCGATTCACACCACCCCGTGATGTTTTTCTCACTCCTACTAGTGAATGTAATGTAACACACACCCTTACAATGCGCACCACCCCTTCATGTTTTTCAGAAACCTATCCTACATTGCCCTGCATGTTCCCTGACCTCCCCATGCTGACCACCCCGCGGTGCTTTTCTCCATCCTACATTGCCACTCACTGCCTATCCTAATTCAGACCCTCCGATTCACACCACCCCGTGATGTTTTTCTCACTCCTACTAGTGAATGTAATGTAACACACACCCATACAATGCGCACCACCCCGCGAAGTTTTTAAAATACCTATCCTACATTGCCACTGCATGTTCCCTGACCTCCACATGCTGACTACCCCGCGGTGCTTTTCTCCATCCTACATTGCCACACACTGCCTATCCTAATTCAGAACCTCCGATTCACACCACCCCGTGATGTTTTTCTCACTCCTACTAGTGAATGTAATGTAACACACACCCATACAATGAGCACTACCCCGTGATGTTTTTCTCACTCCTACTAGTGAATGTAATGTAACACACACCCATACAATGCGCACCACCCCGCGATGTTTTTCAGAAACCTATCCTACATTGCCACTGCATGTTCCCTGACCTCCCCATGCTGACCACCCCGCGGTGCTTTTCTCCATCCTACATTGCCACTCACTGCCTATCCTAATTCAGACCCTCCGATTCACACCACCCCGTGATGTTTTTCTCACTCCTACTAGTGAATGTAATGTAACACACACCCATCCATGCGCACCACCCCGTGATGATTTTCTCACTCCTACTAGTGGATGTAATGTAACACACACCCATACAATGCGCACCACCCCGTGATGTTTTTCTCACTCCTACTAGTGAATGTAATGTAACACACATCCATACAATGCACACCACCCCGCGATGTTTTTCAGAAACCTATCCTACATTGCCACTGCATGTTCCCTGACCTCCCCATGCTGACCACACGGCGGTGCTTTTCTCCATCCTACATTGCCACTCACTGCTTATGCTAATTCAGAACCTCTGATTCACACCACCCTGTGATGTTTTTCTCACTCCTACTAGTGAATGTAATGTAACACACATCCATACAATGCGCACCACCCCGCGATGTTTTTCAGAAACCTATCCTACATTGCCACTGCATGTTCCCTGACTTCCCCATGCTGACCACCCCGCGGTGCTTTTCTCCATCCTACATTGCCACTCACTGCCTATCCTAATTCAGACCCTCCGATTCACACCACCCCGTGATGTTTTTCTCACTCCTACTAGTGAATGTAATGTAACACACACCAATCCAATGCGCACCACCCCGTGATGATTTTCTCACTCCTACTAGTGGATGTAATGTAACGCACACCCATACATTGCGCACCACCCAGTGATGTTTTTCTCACTCCTACTAGTGAATGTAATGTAACACACATCCATACAATGCACACCACCCCGCGATGTTTTTCAGAAACCTATCCTACATTGCCACTGCATGTTCCCTGACCTCCCCATGCTGACCACACCGCGGTGCTTTTCTCCATCCTACATTGCCACTCACTGCCTATCCTAATTCAGAACCTCCGATTCACACCACCCCATGATGTTTTTCTCACTCCTACTAGTGAATGTAATGTAACACACACCCATACAATCCGCACCACCCCGCAATGTTTTTCAGAAACCTATCCTACATTGCCACTGCATGTTCCCTGACCTCCCCATGCTGACCACCCCGTGGTGCTTCTGTCCATCCTACATTGCCACTCACTGCCTATCCTAATTCAGACCCTCCGATTCACACCACCCCGTGATGTTTTTCTCACTCCTCCTAGTGAATGTAATGTAACACACACCCATACAATGCGCACCACCCCGCGATGTTTTTCTCACTCCTACTAGTGAATGTAATGTAACACACACCCATACAATGCGTACCACCCCGCGATGTTTTTCAGAAACCTATCCTACATTGACACTGCGTGTTCCTTGAGCTCCCCATGCTGACCACCCCGCGGTGCTTTTCTCCATCCTACATTGCCACTCACTGCCTATCCTAATTCAGACCCTCCGGTTCACACCACCCCGTGATGTTTTTCTCACTCCTACTAGTGAATGTAATGTAACACACACCCATACAATGCGCACCACCCCGTGATGTTTTTCTCACTCCTACTAGTGAATGTAATGTAACACACACCCATACAATGCACACCACCTCGCGATGTTTTTCAGAAACCTATCCTACATTGCCACTGCATGTTCCCTGACCTCCTCATGCTGACCACCCCGCGGTGCTTTTCTCCATCCTACATTGCCACTCACTGCCTATCCTAATTCAGACACTCCGATTCACACCACCCCGTGATGTTTTTCTCACTCCTACTAGTGAATGTAATGTAACACACACCCATACAATGCGCACCACCCCGTGATGTTTTTCAGAAAACTATCCTACATTACCACTGCATGTTCCCTGACCTCCACATGCTGACCACCCCGCTGTGCTTTTCTCCATCCTACATTGCCACTCACTGCCTATCCTAATTCAGACCCTCCGATTCACACCACGCCGTGATGTTTTTCTCACTCCTACTAGTGAATGTAATGTAACACACACGCATACAATTCGCAGCACCCCGTGATGTTTTTCTCTCTCCTTCTAGTGAATGTAATGTAACACACACCCATACAATGCGCACCACCCCTTCATGTTTTTCAGAAACCTATCCTACATTGCCCTGCATGTTCCCTGACCTCCCCATGCTGACCACCCCGCGGTGCTTTTCTCCATCCTACATTGCCACTCACTGCCTATCCTAATTCAGACCCTCCGATTCACACCACCCCGTGATGTTTTTCTCACTCCTACTAGTGAATGTAATGTAACACACACCCATACAATGCGCACCACCCCGCGATGTTTTTCAAATACCTATCCTACATTGCCACTGCATGTTCCCTGACCTCCACAAGCTGACTACCCTGCGGTGCTTTTCTCCATCCTACATTGCCACACACTGCCTATCCTAATTCAGAACCTCCGATTCACACCACCCCGTGATGTTTTTCTCACTCCTACTAGTGAATGTAATGTAACACACACCCATACAATGAGCACTACCCCGTGATGTTTTTCTCACTCCTACTAGTGAATGTAATGTAACACACACCCATACAATGCGGACCACCCCGCGATGTTTTTCAGAAGCCTATCCTACATTGCCACTGCATGTTCCCTGACCTCCCCATGCTGACCACCCCGCGGTGCTTTTCTCCATCCTACATTGCCACTCACTGCCTATCCTAATTCAGACCCTCCGATTCACACCACCCCGTGATGTTTTTCTCACTCCTACTAGTGAATGTAATGTAACACACACCCATCCAATGCGCACCACCCCGTGATGATTTTCTCACTCCTACTAGTGGATGTAATGTAACACACACCCATACAATGCGCACCACCCCGTGATGTTTTTCTCACTCCTACTAGTGAATGTAATGTAACACACATCCATACAATGCACACCACCCCGCGATGTTTTTCAGAAACCTATCCTACATTGCCACTGCATGTTCCCTGACCTCCCCATGCTGACCACACCGCGGTGCTTTTCTCCATCCTACATTGCCACTCACTGCTTATGCTAATTCAGAACCTCCGATTCACACCACCCTGTGATGTTTTTCTCACTCCTACTAGTGAATGTAATGTAACACACACCCATACAATGCGCTCCACCCCGTGATGTTTTTCTCACTGCTACTAGTGAATGTCATTTAACACACACCCATAATGCGCACCACCACGCGATGTTTTTCAGAAACCTATCCTACATTGCCACTGCATGTTCCCTGACCTCCCCATGCTGACCACCCCGCAGTGCTTTTCTCCATCCTACATTGCCACTCACTGCCTATCCTAATTCAGACCCTCCGATTCACACCACACCGTGATGTTTTTCACACTCATACTAGTGAATGTAATGTAACATACACCCATACAATGGGCACCACCCCGTGATGTTTTTCTCACTCGTACTAGTGAATGTAATGTAACACACACCCATACAATGCGCACCGCCCCGTGAAGTTTTTCTCACTCCTACTAGTGAATGTAATGTAACACACACCCATACAATGCGCACCACCCCGCGATGTTTTTCAGAAACCTATCCTACATTGCCACTGCTTGTTCGCTGACCTCCCCATGCTCACCAACCCGCGGTGCTTTTCTCCATCCTACATTGCCACTCACTGCCTATCCTAATTCAGACCCTCCGATTCACACCACCCCGTGATGTTTTTCTCACTCATACTAGTGAATGTAATGTAACACACACCCATACAATGCGCACCACCCCGTGATGTTTTTCTCACTCCTACTAGTGAATGTAATGTAACACACACCCACACAATGCGCACCACCCCGCGATAATTTTCAGAAACCTATCTTACATTGCCACTGCATGTTCTCTGACCTCCCCATGCTGACCACCCCTCGGTGCTTTTCTCCATCCTACAAGGCCACTCACTGCCTATCCTAATTCCGACCCTACTATTCACACCACCCCGTGATGTTTTTCTCACTCCTAATAGTGAATGTAATGTAACACACACCCATACAATGCGCACCACCCCGTGATGTTTTTCTGACTCCTACTAGTGAATGTAATGTAACACACACCCATACAATGAAAACCACCCCGTGATGTTTTTCTCACTCCTACTAGTGTATGTAAGGTAACACACACCCATGCAATGCGCACCACCCCGTGATGTTTTTCTCACTCCTACTTGGGAATGTAATGTAACACACACCCATACAATGCGCACCACGCCGCGATGTTTTTCAGAAACCTACCCTACATTGCCACTGCATGTTCCCTGACCTCCCCATGCTGACCACCCCGCGGTGCTTTTCTCCATCCTACATTGCCACTCACTGCCTATCCTATTTCAGACCCTCCGATTCACACCACCCCGTGATGTTTTTCTCACTCCTACTAGTGAATGTAATGTAACACACACCCATACTAGGCGCACCACCCCGTGATGTTTTTCTCACTCCTCCTAGTGAATGTAATGTAACACACACGCATACAATGCGCACCACCCCGCGATGTTTTTCTCACTCCTACTAGTGAATGTAATGTAACACACACCCATACAATGCGTACCACCCCGCGATGTTTTTCAGAAACCTATCCTACATTGACACTGCGTGTTCCCTGAGCTCCCCATGCTGACCACCCCGCGGTGCTTTTCTCCATCCTACATTGCCACTCACTGCCTATCCTAATTCAGAACCTCCGGTTCACACCACCCCGTGATGTTTTTCTCACTCCTACTAGTGAATGTAATGTAACACACACCCATACAATGCGCTCCACCCCGTGATGTTTTTCTCACTCCTACTAGTGAATGTAATGTAATACACACCCATACAATGCACACCACCTCGCGATGTTTTTCAGAAACCTATCCTACATTGCCACTGCATGTTCCCTGACCTCCTCATGCTGACCACCCCGCGGTGCTTTTCTCCATCCTACAAGGCCACTCACTGCCTATCCTAATTCCGACCCTACTATTCACACCACCCCGTGATGTTTTTCTCACTCCTACTAGTGAATGTAATGTAACACACACCCATACAATGCACACCAACCCGTGATGTTTTTCTCACTCCTATTAGTGAATGTAATGTAACACACACCCATACAATGCGCACCACCCCGTGATGTTTTTCTCACTCCTACTAGTGAATGTAATGTAACACACACGCATACAATTCGCAGCACCCCGTGATGTTTTTCTCTCTCCTTCTAGTGAATGTAATGTAACACACACCCATACAATGCGCACCACCCCTTCATGTTTTTCAGAAACCTATCCTACATTGCCCTGCATGTTCCCTGACCTCCCCATGCTGACCACCCCGCGGTGCTTTTCTCCATCCTACATTGCCACTCACTGCCTATCCTAATTCAGACCCTCCGATTCACACCACCCCGTGATGTTTTTCTCACTCCTACTAGTGAATGTAATGTAACACACACCCATACAATGCGCACCACCCCGCGATGTTTTTCAAATACCTATCCTACATTGCCACTGCATGTTCACTGACCTCCACATGCTGACCACCCCGCGGTGCTTTTCTCCATCCTACATTGCCACTCACTGCCTATCCTAATTCAGACCCTCCGATTCACACCACCCCGTGATGTTTTTCTCACTCCTACTAGTGAATGTAATGTAACACACACCCATCCAATGCGCACCACCCCGTGATGAGTTTCTCACTCCTACTAGTGGATGTAATGTAACACACACCCATACAATGCGCACCACCCCGTGATGTTTTTCTCACTCCTACTAGTGAATGTAATGTAACACACATCCATACAATGCACACCACCCCGCGATGTTTTTCAGAAACCTATCCTACATTGCCACTGCATGTTCCCTGACCTCCCCATGCTGACCACACCGCGGTGCTTTTCTCCATCCTACATTGCCACTCACTGCTTATGCTAATTCAGAACCTCCGATTCACACCACCCTGTGATGTTTTTCTCACTCCTACTAGTGAATGTAATGTAACACACACCCATACAATGCGCTCCACCCCGTGATGTTTTTCTCACTGCTACTAGTGAATGTCATTTAACACACACCCATAATGCGCACCACCACGCGATGTTTTTCAGAAACCTATCCTACATTGCCACTGCATGTTCCCTGACCTCCCCATGCTGACCACCCCGCAGTGCTTTTCTCCATCCTACATTGCCACTCACTGCCTATCCTAATTCAGACCCTCCGATTCACACCACACCGTGATGTTTTTCACACTCATACTAGTGAATGTAATGTAACATACACCCATACAATGGGCACCACCCCGTGATGTTTTTCTCACTCGTACTAGTAAATGTAATGTAACACACACACATACAATGCGCACCGCCCCGTGATGTTTTTCTCACTCCTACTAGTGAATGTAATGTAACACACACCCATACAATGCGCACCACCCCGCGATGTTTTTCAGAAACCTATCCTACATTGCCACTGCATGTTCCCTGACCTCCCCATGCTCACCAACCCGCGGTGCTTTTCTCCATCCTACATTGCCACTCACTGCCTATCCTAATTCAGACCCTCTGATTCACACCACCCCCTGATGTTTTTCTCACTCATACTAGTGAATGTAATGTAACACACACCCATACAATGCGCACCACCCCGTGATGTTTTTCTCACTCCTACTAGTGAATGTAATGTAACACACACCCACACAATGCGCACCACCCCGCGATAATTTTCAGAAACCTATCTTACATTGCCACTGCATGTTCTCTGACCTCCCCATGCTGACCACCCCTCGGTGCTTTTCTCCATCCTACAAGGCCACTCACTGCCTATCCTAATTCCGACCCTACTATTCACACCACCCCGTGATGTTTTTCTCACTCCTAATAGTGAATGTAATGTAACACACACCCATACAATGCGCACCACCCCGTGATGTTTTTCTGACTCCTACTAGTGAATGTAATGTAACACACACCCATACAATGAAAACCACCCCGTGATGTTTTTCTCACTCCTACTAGTGTATGTAAGGTAACACACACCCATGCAATGCGCACCACCCCGTGATGTTTTTCTCACTCCTACTTGTGAATGTAATGTAACACACACCCATACAATGCGCACCACCCCGCGATGTTTTTCAGAAACCTATCCTACATTGCCACTGCATGTTCCCTGAACTCCCCATGCTGACCACCCCGCGGTGCTTTTCTCCATCCTACATTGCCACTCACTGCCTATCCTATTTCAGACCCTCCGATTCACACCACCCCGTGATGTTTTTCTCACTCCTACTAGTGAATGTAATGTAACACACACCCATACAAGGCGCACCACCCCGTGATGTTTTTCTCACTCCTCCTAGTGAATGTAATGTAACACACACCCATACAATGCGCACCACCCCGCGATGTTTTTCTCACTCCTACTAGTGAATGTAATGTAACACACACCCATACAATGCACACCACCCCGCGATGTTTTTCAGATACCTATCCTACATTGACACTGCGTGTTCCCTGAGCTCCCCATGCTGACCACCCCGCGGTGCTTTTCTCCATCCTACATTGCCACTCACTGCCTATCCTAATTCAGACCCTCCGGTTCACACCACCCCGTGATGTTTTTCTCACTCCTACTAGTGAATGTAATGTAACACACACCCATACAATGCGCACCACCCCGTGATGTTTTTCTCACTCCTACTAGTGAATGTAATGTAACACACACCCATACAATGCACACCACCTCGCGATGTTTTTCAGAAACCTATCCTACATTGCCACTGCATGTTCCCTGACCTCCTCATGCTGACCACCCCGCGGTGCTTTTCTCCATCCTACATTGCCACTCACTGCCTATCCTAATTCAGACACTCCGATTCACACCACCCCGTGATGTTTTTCTCCCTCCTACTAGTGAATGTAATGTAACACACACCCATACAATGCGCACCACCCCGTGATGTTTTTCAGAAAACTATCCTACATTGCCACTGCATGTTTCCTGACCTCCACATGCTGACCACCCCGCTGTGATTTTCTCCATCCTACATTGCCACTCACTGCCTATCCTAATTCAGACCCTCCGATTCACAACACCCCGTGATGTTTTTCTCACTCCTACTAGTGAATGTAATGTAACACACACGCATACAATTCGCAGCACCCCGTGATGTTTTTCTCTCTCCTTCTAGTGAATGTAATGTAACACACACCCATACAATGTGCACCACCCCTTCATGTTTTTCAGAAACCTATCCTACATTGCCCTGGATGTTCCCTGACCTCCCCATGCTGACCACCCCGCGGTGCTTTTCTCCATCCTACATTGCCACTCACTGCCTATCCTAATTCAGACCCTCCGATTCACACCACCCCGTGATGTTTTTCTCACTCCTACTAGTGAATGTAATGTAACACACACCCATACAATGCGCACCACCCCGCGATGTTTTTCAAATACCTATCCTACATTGCCACTGCATGTTCCCTGACCTCCACATGCTGACTACCCCGCGGTGCTTTTCTCCATCCTACATTGCCACTCACTGCCTATCCTAATTCAGAACCTCCGATTCACACCACCCCGTGATGTTTTTCTCACTCCTACTAGTGAATGTAATGTAACACACACCCATACAATGAGCACTACCCCGTGATGTTTTTCTCACTCCTACTAGTGAATGTAATGTAACACACACCCATACAATGCGCACCACCCCGCGATGTTTTTCAGAAACCTATCCTACATTGCCACTGCATGTTCCCTGACCTCCCCATGCTGACCACCACGCGGTGCTTTTCTCCATCCTACATTGCCACTCACTGCCTATCCTAATTCAGACCCTCCGATTCACACCACCCCGTGATGTTTTTCTCACTCCTACTAGTGAATGTAATGTAACACACACCCATCCAATGCGCACCACCCCGTGATGATTTTCTCACTCCTACTAGTGGAAGTAATGTAACACACACCCATACAATGCGCACCACCCCGTGATGTTTTTCTCACTCCTACTAGTGAATGTAATGTAACGCACATCCATACAATGCACACCACCCCGCGATGTTTTTCAAATACCTATCCTACATTGCCACTGCATGTTCCCTGACCTCCCCATGCTGATCACACCGCGGTGCTTTTCTCCATCCTACATTGCCACTCACTGCTTGTGCTAATTCAGAACCTCCGATTCACACCACCCTGTGATGTTTTTCTCACTCCTACTAGTGAATGTAATGTAACACACACCCATACAATGCGCTCCACCCCGTGATGTTTTTCTCACTGCTACTAGTGAATGTCATTTAACACACACCCATAATGCGCACCACCACGCGATGTTTTTCAGAAACCTATCCTACATTGCCACTGCATGTTCCCTGACCTCCCCAAGCTGACCACCCCGCAGTGCTTTTCTCCATCCTACATTGCCACTCACTGCCTATCCTAATTCAGACCCTCCAATTCACACCACACCGTGATGTTTTTCACACTCATACTAGTGAATGTAATGTAACATACACCCATACAATGGGCACCACCCCGTGATGTTTTTCTCACTCGTACTAGTGAATGTAATGTAACACACACCCATACAATGCGCACCGCCCCGTGATGTTTTTCTCACTCCTACTAGTGAATGTAATGTAACACACACCCATACAATGCGCACCACCCCGCGATGTTTTTCAGAAACCTATCCTACATTGCCACTGCATGTTCCCTGACCTCCCCATGCTCACCAACCCGCGGTGCTTTTCTCCATCCTACATTGCCACTCACTGCCTATCCTAATTCAGACCCTCCGATTCACACCACCCCGTGATGTTTTTCTCACTCATACTAGTGAATGTAATGTAACACACACCCATACAATGCGCACCACCCCGTGATATTTTTCTCACTCCTACTAGTGAATGTAATGTAACACACACCCATACAATGCGCACCACCCCGCGATAATTTTCAGAAACCTATCTTACATTGCCACTGCATGTTCCCTGACCTCCCCATGCTGACCACCCCTCGGTGCTTTTCTCCATACTACAAGGCCACTCACTGCCTATCCTAATTCCGACCCTACTATTCACACCACCCCGTGATGTTTTTCTCACTCCTAATAGTGAATGTAATGTAACACACACCCATACAATGTGCACCACCCCGTGATGTTTTTCTGACTCCTACTAGTGAATGTAATGTAACACACACCCATACAATGCGCACCACCCCGTGATGTTTTTCTCACTCCTACTAGTGAATGTAAGGTAACACACACCCATGCAATGCACACCACCCCGTGATGTATTTCTCACTCCTACTTGTGTATGTAATGTAACTCATACCCATACAATGCACACCACCTCGCGATGTTTTTCAGAAACCTATCCTACATTGCCACTGCATGTTCCCTGACCTCCTCATGCTGACCACCCCGCGGTGCTTTTCTCCATCCTACATTGCCACTCACTGCCTATCCTAATTCAGACACTCCGATTCACACCACTCTGTGATGTTTTTCTCACTCCTACTAGTGAATGTAATGTAACACACACTCATACAATGCGCACCACCCCGCGATGTTTTTCAGAAACCTATCCTACATTGCCACTGCATGTTCCCTGACCTCCCCATGCTGACCACCACGCGGTGCTTTTCTCCATCCTACATTGCCACTCACTGCCTATCCTAATTCAGACGCTCCGATTCACACCACGCCGTGATGTTTTTCTCACTCCTACTAGTGAATGTAATGTAACACACACCCATACAATGCGCACCACCCCGCGATGTTTTTCAAATACCTATCCTACATTGCCACTGCATGTTCCATGACCTCCACACGCTGACCACCCCGCGGTGCTTTTCTCCATCCTACATTGCCACTCACTGCCTATCCTAATTCAGAACCTCCGATTCACAACACCCCGTGATGTTTTTCTCACTCCTACTAGTGAATGTAATGTAACACACCCCCATACAATGAGCACTAACCCGTGATGTTTTTCTCACTCCTACTAGTGAATGTAATGTAACACACACCCATACAATGCGCACCACCCCGCGATGTTTTTCAGAAACCTATCCTACATTGCCACTGCATGTTCCCTGACCTCCCCATGCTGACCACCCCGCGGTGCTTTTCTCCATCCTACATTGCCACTCACTGCCTATCCTAATTCAGACCCTCCGATTCACACCACCCCGTGATGTTTTTCTCACTCCTACTAGTGAATGTAATGTAACACACACCCATCCAATGCGCACCACCCCGTGATGATTTTCTCACTCCTACTAGTGGATGTAATGTAACCCACACCCATACAATGCGCACCACCCCGTGATGTTTTTCTCACTCCTACTAGTGAATGTAATGTAACACACATCCATACAATGCACACCACCCCGCGATGTTTTTCAGAAACCTATCCTACATTGCCACTGCATGTTCCCTGACCTCCCCATGCTGACCACACCGCGGTGCTTTTCTCCATCCTACATTGCCACTCACTGCGTATGCTAATTCAGAACCTCCGATTCACACCACCCTGTGATGTTTTTCTCACTCCTACTAGTGGATGTAATGTAACACACACCCATACAATGCGCACCACCCCGTGATGTTTTTCTCACTCCTACTAGTGAATGTAATGTAACACACACGCATGCAATTCGCAGCTCCCCGTGATGTTTTTCTCTCTCCTTCTAGTGAATGTAATGTAACACACACCCATACAATGCGCACCACCCCTTCATGTTTTTCAGAAACCTATCCTACATTGCCCTGCATGTTCCCTGACATCCCCATGCTGACCACCCCGCGGTGCTTTTCTCCATCCTACATTGCCACTCACTGCCTATCCTTATTCAGACCCTCCGATTCACACCCCCACCGTGATGTTTTTCTCACTCCTACTAGTGAATGTAATGTAACACACACCCATACAATGCGCTCCACCCCGTGATGTTTTTCTCACTGCTACTAGTGAATGTCATTTAACACACACCCATAATGCGCACCACCACGCGATGTTTTTCAGAAACCTATCCTACATTGCCACTGCATGTTCCCTGACCTCCCCATGCTGACCACCCCGCAGTGCTTTTCTCCATCCTACATTGCCACTCACTGCCTATCCTAATTCAGACCCTCCGATTCACACCACACCGTGATGTTTTTCACACTCATACTAGTGAATGTAATGTAACATACACCCATACAATGGGCACCACCCCGTGATGTTTTTCTCACTCGTACTAGTAAATGTAATGTAACACACACACATACAATGCGCACCGCCCCGTGATGTTTTTCTCACTCCTACTAGTGAATGTAATGTAACACACACCCATACAATGCGCACCACCCCGCGATGTTTTTCAGAAACCTATCCTACATTGCCACTGCATGTTCCCTGACCTCCCCATGCTCACCAACCCGCGGTGCTTTTCTCCATCCTACATTGCCACTCACTGCCTATCCTAATTCAGACCCTCTGATTCACACCACCCCGTGATGTTTTTCTCACTCATACTAGTGAATGTAATGTAACACACACCCATACAATGCGCACCACCCCGTGATGTTTTTCTCACTCCTACTAGTGAATGTAATGTAACACACACCCACACAATGCGCACCACCCCGCGATAATTTTCAGAAACCTATCTTACATTGCCACTGCATGTTCTGTGACCTCCCCATGCTGACCACCCCTCGGTGCTTTTCTCCATCCTACAAGGCCACTCACTGCCTATCCTAATTCCGACCCTACTATTCACACCACCCCGTGATGTTTTTCTCACTCCTAATAGTGAATGTAATGTAACACACACCCATACAATGCGCACCACCCCGTGATGTTTTTCTGACTCCTACTAGTGAATGTAATGTAACACACACCCATACAATGAAAACCACCCCGTGATGTTTTTCTCACTCCTACTAGTGTATGTAAGGTAACACACACCCATGCAATGCGCACCACCCCGTGATGTTTTTCTCACTCCTACTTGTGAATGTAATGTAACACACACCCATACAATGCGCACCACCCCGCGATGTTTTTCAGAAACCTATCCTACATTGCCACTGCATGTTCCCTGAACTCCCCATGCTGACCACCCCGCGGTGCTTTTCTCCATCCTACATTGCCACTCACTGCCTATCCTATTTCAGACCCTCCGATTCACACCACCCCGTGATGTTTTTCTCACTCCTACTAGTGAATGTAATGTAACACACACCCATACAAGGCGCACCACCCCGTGATGTTTTTCTCACTCCTCCTAGTGAATGTAATGTAACACACACCCATACAATGCGCACCACCCCGCGATGTTTTTCTCACTCCTACTAGTGAATGTAATGTAACACACACCCATACAATGCACACCACCCCGCGATGTTTTTCAGATACCTATCCTACATTGACACTGCGTGTTCCCTGAGCTCCCCATGCTGACCACCCCGCGGTGCTTTTCTCCATCCTACATTGCCACTCACTGCCTATCCTAATTCAGACCCTCCGGTTCACACCACCCCGTGATGTTTTTCTCACTCCTACTAGTGAATGTAATGTAACACACACCCATACAATGCGCACCACCCCGTGATGTTTTTCTCACTCCTACTAGTGAATGTAATGTAACACACACCCATACAATGCACACCACCTCGCGATGTTTTTCAGAAACCTATCCTACATTGCCACTGCATGTTCCCTGACCTCCTCATGCTGACCACCCCGCGGTGCTTTTCTCCATCCTACATTGCCACTCACTGCCTATCCTAATTCAGACACTCCGATTCACACCACCCCGTGATGTTTTTCTCCCTCCTACTAGTGAATGTAATGTAACACACACCCATACAATGCGCACCACCCCGTGATGTTTTTCAGAAAACTATCCTACATTGCCACTGCATGTTTCCTGACCTCCACATGCTGACCACCCCGCTGTGATTTTCTCCATCCTACATTGCCACTCACTGCCTATCCTAATTCAGACCCTCCGATTCACAACACCCCGTGATGTTTTTCTCACTCCTACTAGTGAATGTAATGTAACACACACGCATACAATTCGCAGCACCCCGTGATGTTTTTCTCTCTCCTTCTAGTGAATGTAATGTAACACACACCCATACAATGCGCACCACCCCTTCATGTTTTTCAGAAACCTATCCTACATTGCCCTGGATGTTCCCTGACCTCCCCATGCTGACCACCCCGCGGTGCTTTTCTCCATCCTACATTGCCACTCACTGCCTATCCTAATTCAGACCCTCCGATTCACACCACCCCGTGATGTTTTTCTCACTCCTACTAGTGAATGTAATGTAACACACACCCATACAATGCGCACCACCCCGCGATGTTTTTCAAATACCTATCCTACATTGCCACTGCATGTTCCCTGACCTCCACATGCTGACTACCCCGCGGTGCTTTTCTCCATCCTACATTGCCACTCACTGCCTATCCTAATTCAGAACCTCCGATTCACACCACCCCGTGATGTTTTTCTCACTCCTACTAGTGAATGTAATGTAACACACACCCATACAATGAGCACTACCCCGTGATGTTTTTCTCACTCCTACTAGTGAATGTAATGTAACACACACCCATACAATGCGCACCACCCCGCGATGTTTTTCAGAAACCTATCCTACATTGCCACTGCATGTTCCCTGACCTCCCCATGCTGACCACCACGCGGTGCTTTTCTCCATCCTACATTGCCACTCACTGCCTATCCTAATTCAGACCCTCCGATTCACACCACCCCGTGATGTTTTTCTCACTCCTACTAGTGAATGTAATGTAACACACACCCATCCAATGCGCACCACCCCGTGATGATTTTCTCACTCCTACTAGTGGAAGTAATGTAACACACACCCATACAATGCGCACCACCCCGTGATGTTTTTCTCACTCCTACTAGTGAATGTAATGTAACGCACATCCATACAATGCACACCACCCCGCGATGTTTTTCAAATACCTATCCTACATTGCCACTGCATGTTCCCTGACCTCCCCATGCTGATCACACCGCGGTGCTTTTCTCCATCCTACATTGCCACTCACTGCTTGTGCTAATTCAGAACCTCCGATTCACACCACCCTGTGATGTTTTTCTCACTCCTACTAGTGAATGTAATGTAACACACACCCATACAATGCGCTCCACCCCGTGATGTTTTTCTCACTGCTACTAGTGAATGTCATTTAACACACACCCATAATGCGCACCACCACGCGATGTTTTTCAGAAACCTATCCTACATTGCCACTGCATGTTCCCTGACCTCCCCAAGCTGACCACCCCGCAGTGCTTTTCTCCATCCTACATTGCCACTCACTGCCTATCCTAATTCAGACCCTCCAATTCACACCACACCGTGATGTTTTTCACACTCATACTAGTGAATGTAATGTAACATACACCCATACAATGGGCACCACCCCGTGATGTTTTTCTCACTCGTACTAGTGAATGTAATGTAACACACACCCATACAATGCGCACCGCCCCGTGATGTTTTTCTCACTCCTACTAGTGAATGTAATGTAACACACACCCATACAATGCGCACCACCCCGCGATGTTTTTCAGAAACCTAACCTACATTGCCACTGCATGTTCCCTGACCTCCCCATGCTCACCAACCCGCGGTGCTTTTCTCCATCCTACATTGCCACTCACTGCCTATCCTAATTCAGACCCTCCGATTCACACCACCCCGTGATGTTTTTCTCACTCATACTAGTGAATGTAATGTAACACACACCCATACAATGCGCACCACCCCGTGATATTTTTCTCACTCCTACTAGTGAATGTAATGTAACACACACCCATACAATGCGCACCACCCCGCGATAATTTTCAGAAACCTATCTTACATTGCCACTGCATGTTCCCTGACCTCCCCATGCTGACCACCCCTCGGTGCTTTTCTCCATACTACAAGGCCACTCACTGCCTATCCTAATTCCGACCCTACTATTCACACCACCCCGTGATGTTTTTCTCACTCCTAATAGTGAATGTAATGTAACACACACCCATACAATGTGCACCACCCCGTGATGTTTTTCTGACTCCTACTAGTGAATGTAATGTAACACACACCCATACAATGCGCACCACCCCGTGATGTTTTTCTCACTCCTACTAGTGAATGTAAGGTAACACACACCCATGCAATGCACACCACCCCGTGATGTTTTTCTCACTCCTACTTGTGTATGTAATGTAACTCACACCCATACAATGCACACCACCTCGCGATGTTTTTCAGAAACCTATCCTACATTGCCACTGCATGTTCCCTGACCTCCTCATGCTGACCACCCCGCGGTGCTTTTCTCCATCCTACATTGCCACTCACTGCCTATCCTAATTCAGACACTCCGATTCACACCACTCTGTGATGTTTTTCTCACTCCTACTAGTGAATGTAATGTAACACACACTCATACAATGCGCACCACCCCGCGATGTTTTTCAGAAACCTATCCTACATTGCCACTGCATGTTCCCTGACCTCCCCATGCTGACCACCACGCGGTGCTTTTCTCCATCCTACATTGCCACTCACTGCCTATCCTAATTCAGACGCTCCGATTCACACCACGCCGTGATGTTTTTCTCACTCCTACTAGTGAATGTAATGTAACACACACCCATACAATGCGCACCACCCCGCGATGTTTTTCAAATACCTATCCTACATTGCCACTGCATGTTCCATGACCTCCACACGCTGACCACCCCGCGGTGCTTTTCTCCATCCTACATTGCCACTCACTGCCTATCCTAATTCAGAACCTCCGATTCACAACACCCCGTGATGTTTTTCTCACTCCTACTAGTGAATGTAATGTAACACACCCCCATACAATGAGCACTAACCCGTGATGTTTTTCTCACTCCTACTAGTGAATGTAATGTAACACACACCCATACAATGCGCACCACCCCGCGATGTTTTTCAGAAACCTATCCTACTTTGCCACTGCATGTTCCCTGACCTCCCCATGCTGACCACCCCGCGGTGCTTTTCTCCATCCTACATTGCCACTCACTGCCTATCCTAATTCAGACCCTCCGATTCACACCACCCCGTGATGTTTTTCTCACTCCTACTAGTGAATGTAATGTAACACACACCCATCCAATGCGCACCACCCCGTGATGATTTTCTCACTCCTACTAGTGGATGTAATGTAACCCACACCCATACAATGCGCACCACCCCGTGATGTTTTTCTCACTCCTACTAGTGAATGTAATGTAACACACATCCATACAATGCACACCACCCCGCGATGTTTTTCAGAAACCTATCCTACATTGCCACTGCATGTTCCCTGACCTCCCCATGCTGACCACACCGCGGTGCTTTTCTCCATCCTACATTGCCACTCACTGCGTATGCTAATTCAGAACCTCCGATTCACACCACCCTGTGATGTTTTTCTCACTCCTACTAGTGGATGTAATGTAACACACACCCATACAATGCGCACCACCCCGTGATGTTTTTCTCACTCCTACTAGTGAATGTAATGTAACACACACGCATACAATTCGCAGCACCCCGTGATGTTTTTCTCTCTCCTTCTAGTGAATGTAATGTAACACACACCCATACAATGCGCACCACCCCTTCATGTTTTTCAGAAACCTATCCTACATTGCCCTGCATGTTCCCTGACATCCCCATGCTGACCACCCCGCGGTGCTTTTCTCCATCCTACATTGCCACTCACTGCCTATCCTTATTCAGACCCTCCGATTCACACCCCCACCGTGATGTTTTTCTCACTCCTACTAGTGAATGTAATGTAACACACACCCATACAATGCGCTCCACCCCGTGATGTTTTTCTCACTGCTACTAGTGAATGTCATTTAACACACACCCATAATGCGCACCACCACGCGATGTTTTTCAGAAACCTATCCTACATTGCCACTGCATGTTCCCTGACCTCCCCATGCTGACCACCCCGCAGTGCTTTTCTCCATCCTACATTGCCACTCACTGCCTATCCTAATTCAGACCCTCCGATTCACACCACACCGTGATGTTTTTCACACTCATACTAGTGAATGTAATGTAACATACACCCATACAATGCGCACCACCCCGTGATGTTTTTCTCACTCGTACTAGTAAATGTAATGTAACACACACACATACAATGCGCACCGCCCCGTGATGTTTTTCTCACTCCTACTAGTGAATGTAATGTAACACACACCCATACAATGCGCACCACCCCGCGATGTTTTTCAGAAACCTATCCTACATTGCCACTGCATGTTCCCTGACCTCCCCATGCTCACCAACCCGCGGTGCTTTTCTCCATCCTACATTGCCACTCACTGCCTATCCTAATTCAGACCCTCCGATTCACACCACCCCGTGATGTTTTTCTCACTCATACTAGTGAATGTAATGTAACACACACCCATACAATGCGCACCACCCCGTGATGTTTTTCTCACTCCTCATAGTGAATGTAATGTAACACACACCCATACAATGCGCACCACCCCGTGATGTTTTTCTGACTCCTACTAGTGAATGTAATGTAACACACACCCATACAATGAAAACCACCCCGTGATGTTTTTCTCACTCCTACTAGTGTATGTAAGGTAACACACACCCATGCAATGCGCACCACCCCGTGATGTTTTTCTCACTCCTACTTGTGAACGTAATGTAACACACACCCATACAATGCGCACCACCCCGCGATGTTTTTCAGAAACCTATCCTACATTGCCACTGCATGTTCCCTGACCTCCCCATGCTGACCACCCCGCGGTGCTTTTCTCCATCCTACATTGCCACTCACTGCCTATCCTATTTCAGACCCTCCGATTCACACCACCCCGTGATGTTTTTCTCACTCCTACTAGTCAATGTAATGTAACACACACCCATACAAGGCGCACCACCCCGTGATGTTTTTCTCACTCCTCCTAGTGAATGTAATGTAACACACACCCATACAATGCGCACCACCCCGCGAAGTTTTTCTCACTCCTACTAGTGAATGTAATGTAACACACACCCATACAATGCGTACCACCCCGCGATGTTTTTCAGAAACCTATCCTACATTGACACTGCGTGTTCCCTGAGCTCCCCATGCTGACCACCCCGCGGTCCTTTTCTCCATCCTACATTGCCACTCACTGCCTATCCTAATTCAGACCCTCCGGTTCACACCACCCCGTGATGTTTTTCTCACTCCTACTAGTGAATGTAATGTAACACACACCCATACAATGCGCACCACCCCGTGATGTTTTTCTCACTCCTACTAGTGAATGTAATGTAACACACACCCATACAATGCACACCACCTCGCGATGTTTTTCAGAAACCTATCCTACATTGCCACTGCATGTTCCCTGACCTCCTCATGCTGACCACCCCGCGGTGCTTTTCTTCATCCTACATTGCCACTCACTGCCTATCCTAATTCAGACACTCCGATTCACACCACCCCGTGATGTTTTTCTCCCTCCTACTAGTGAATGTAATGTAACACACACCCATACAATGCGCACCACTGCGTGATGTTTTTCAGAAAACTATCCTACATTGCCACTGCATGTTTCCTGACCTCCACATGCTGACCACCCCGCTGTGCTTTTCTCCATCCTACATTGCCACTCACTGCCTATCCTAATTCAGACCCTCCGATTCACACCACCCCGTGATGTTTTTCTCACTCCTACTAGTGAATGTAATGTAACACACACGCATACAATTCGCAGCACCCCGTGATGTTTTTCTCTCTCCTTCTAGTGAATGTAATGTAACACACACCCATACAATGCGCACCACCCCTTCATGTTTTTCAGAAACCTATCCTACATTGCCCTGCATGTTCCCTGACCTCCCCATGCTGACCACCCCGCGGTGCTTTTCTCCATCCTACATTGCCACTCACTGCCTATCCTAATTCAGACCCTCCGATTCACACCACACCGTGATGTTTTTCACACTCATACTAGTGAATGTAATGTAACATACACCCATACAATGGGTACCACCCCGTGATGTTTTTCTCACTCGTACTAGTAAATGTAATGTAACACACACACATACAATGCGCACCGCCCCGTGATGTTTTTCTCACTCCTACTAGTGAATGTAATGTAACACACACCCATACAATGCGCACCACCCCGCGATGTTTTTCAGAAACCTATCCTACATTGCCACTGCATGTTCCCTGACCTCCCCATGCTCACCAACCCGCGGTGCTTTTCTCCATCCTACATTGCCACTCACTGCCTATCCTAATTCAGACCCTCCGATTCACACCACCCCGTGATGTTTTTCTCACTCATACTAGTGAATGTAATGTAACACACACCCATACAATGCGCACCACCCCGTGATGTTTTTCTCACTCCTACTAGTGAATGTAATGTAACACACACCCACACAATGCGCACCACCCCGCGATAATTTTCAGAAACCTATCTTACATTGCCACTGCATGTTCTCTGACCTCCCCATGCTGACCACCCCTCGGTGCTTTTCTCCATACTACAAGGCCACTCACTGCCTATCCTAATTCCGACCCTACTATTCACACCACCCCGTGATGTTTTTCTCACTCCTAATAGTGAATGTAATGTAACACACACCCATACAATGTGCACCACCCCGTGATGTTTTTCTGACTCCTACTAGTGAATGTAATGTAACACACACCCATACAATGCGCACCACCCCGTGATGTTTTTCTCACTCCTACTAGTGAATGTAAGGTAACACACACCCATGCAATGCACACCACCCCGTGATGTTTTTCTCACTCCTACTTGTGTATTTAATGTAACTCACACCCATACAATGCACACCACCTCGCGATGTTTTTCAGAAACCTATCCTACATTGCCACTGCATGTTCCCTGACCTCCTCATGCTGACCACACCGCGGTGCTTTTCTCCATCCTACATTGCCACTCACTGCCTATCCTAATTCAGACACTCCGATTCACACCACTCTGTGATGTTTTTCTCACTCCTACTAGTGAATGTAATGTAACACACACTCATACAATGCGCACCACCCCGCGATGTTTTTCAGAAACCTATCCTACATTGCCACTGCATGTTCCCTGACCTCCCCATGCTGACCACCACGCGGTGCTTTTCTCCATCCTACATTGCCACTCACTGCCTATCCTAATTCAGACGCTCCGATTCACACCACGCCGTGATGTTTTTCTCACTCCTACTAGTGAATGTAATGTAACACACACCCATACAATGCGCACCACCCCGCGATGTTTTTCAAATACCTATCCTACATTGCCACTGCATGTTCCATGACCTCCACACGCTGACCACCCCGCGGTGCTTTTCTCCATCCTACATTGCCACTCACTGCCTATCCTAATTCAGAACCTCCGATTCACAACACCCCGTGATGTTTTTCTCACTCCTACTAGTGAATGTAATGTAACACACACCCATCCAATGCGCACCACCCCGTGATGATTTTCTCACTCCTACTAGTGGATGTAATGTAACCCACACCCATACAATGCGCACCACCCCGTGATGTTTTTCTCACTCCTACTAGTGAATGTAATGTAACACACATCCATACAATGCACACCACCCCGCGATGTTTTTCAGAAACCTATCCTACATTGCCACTGCATGTTCCCTGACCTCCCCATGCTGACCACACCGCGGTGCTTTTCTCCATCCTACATTGCCACTCACTGCGTATGCTAATTCAGAACCTCCGATTCACACCACCCTGTGATGTTTTTCTCACTCCTACTAGTGGATGTAATGTAACACACACCCATACAATGCGCACCACCCCGTGATGTTTTTCTCACTCCTACTAGTGAATGTAATGTAACACACACGCATACAATTCGCAGCACCCCGTGATGTTTTTCTCTCTCCTTCTAGTGAATGTAATGTAACACACACCCATACAATGCGCACCACCCCTTCATGTTTTTCAGAAACCTATCCTACATTGCCCTGCATGTTCCCTGACATCCCCATGCTGACCACCCCGCGGTGCTTTTCTCCATCCTACATTGCCACTCACTGCCTATCCTTATTCAGACCCTCCGATTCACACCCCCACCGTGATGTTTTTCTCACTCCTACTAGTGAATGTAATGTAACACACACCCATACAATGCGCTCCACCCCGTGATGTTTTTCTCACTGCTACTAGTGAATGTCATTTAACACACACCCATAATGCGCACCACCACGCGATGTTTTTCAGAAACCTATCCTACATTGCCACTGCATGTTCCCTGACCTCCCCATGCTCACCAACCCGCGGTGCTTTTCTCCATCCTACATTGCCACTCACTGCCTATCCTAATTCAGACCCTCCGATTCACACCACCCCGTGATGTTTTTCTCACTCATACTAGTGAATGTAATGTAACACACACCCATACAATGCGCACCACCCCGTGATGTTTTTCTCACTCCTCATAGTGAATGTAATGTAACACACACCCATACAATGCGCACCACCCCGTGATGTTTTTCTGACTCCTACTAGTGAATGTAATGTAACACACACCCATACAATGAAAACCACCCCGTGATGTTTTTCTCACTCCTACTAGTGTATGTAAGGTAACACACACCCATGCAATGCGCACCACCCCGTGATGTTTTTCTCACTCCTACTTGTGAACGTAATGTAACACACACCCATACAATGCGCACCACCCCGCGATGTTTTTCAGAAACCTATCCTACATTGCCACTGCATGTTCCCTGACCTCCCCATGCTGACCACCCCGCGGTGCTTTTCTCCATCCTACATTGCCACTCACTGCCTATCCTATTTCAGACCCTCCGATTCACACCACCCCGTGATGTTTTTCTCACTCCTACTAGTCAATGTAATGTAACACACACCCATACAAGGCGCACCACCCCGTGATGTTTTTCTCACTCCTCCTAGTGAATGTAATGTAACACACACCCATACAATGCGCACCACCCCGCGAAGTTTTTCTCACTCCTACTAGTGAATGTAATGTAACACACACCCATACAATGCGTACCACCCCGCGATGTTTTTCAGAAACCTATCCTACATTGACACTGCGTGTTCCCTGAGCTCCCCATGCTGACCACCCCGCGGTCCTTTTCTCCATCCTACATTGCCACTCACTGCCTATCCTAATTCAGACCCTCCGGTTCACACCACCCCGTGATGTTTTTCTCACTCCTACTAGTGAATGTAATGTAACACACACCCATACAATGCGCACCACCCCGTGATGTTTTTCTCACTCCTACTAGTGAATGTAATGTAACACACACCCATACAATGCACACCACCTCGCGATGTTTTTCAGAAACCTATCCTACATTGCCACTGCATGTTCCCTGACCTCCTCATGCTGACCACCCCGCGGTGCTTTTCTTCATCCTACATTGCCACTCACTGCCTATCCTAATTCAGACACTCCGATTCACACCACCCCGTGATGTTTTTCTCCCTCCTACTAGTGAATGTAATGTAACACACACCCATACAATGCGCACCACTGCGTGATGTTTTTCAGAAAACTATCCTACATTGCCACTGCATGTTTCCTGACCTCCACATGCTGACCACCCCGCTGTGCTTTTCTCCATCCTACATTGCCACTCACTGCCTATCCTAATTCAGACCCTCCGATTCACACCACCCCGTGATGTTTTTCTCACTCCTACTAGTGAATGTAATGTAACACACACGCATACAATTCGCAGCACCCCGTGATGTTTTTCTCTCTCCTTCTAGTGAATGTAATGTAACACACACCCATACAATGCGCACCACCCCTTCATGTTTTTCAGAAACCTATCCTACATTGCCCTGCATGTTCCCTGACCTCCCCATGCTGACCACCCCGCGGTGCTTTTCTCCATCCTACATTGCCACTCACTGCCTATCCTAATTCAGACCCTCCGATTCACACCACACCGTGATGTTTTTCACACTCATACTAGTGAATGTAATGTAACATACACCCATACAATGGGTACCACCCCGTGATGTTTTTCTCACTCGTACTAGTAAATGTAATGTAACACACACACATACAATGCGCACCGCCCCGTGATGTTTTTCTCACTCCTACTAGTGAATGTAATGTAACACACACCCATACAATGCGCACCACCCCGCGATGTTTTTCAGAAACCTATCCTACATTGCCACTGCATGTTCCCTGACCTCCCCATGCTCACCAACCCGCGGTGCTTTTCTCCATCCTACATTGCCACTCACTGCCTATCCTAATTCAGACCCTCCGATTCACACCACCCCGTGATGTTTTTCTCACTCATACTAGTGAATGTAATGTAACACACACCCATACAATGCGCACCACCCCGTGATGTTTTTCTCACTCCTACTAGTGAATGTAATGTAACACACACCCACACAATGCGCACCACCCCGCGATAATTTTCAGAAACCTATCTTACATTGCCACTGCATGTTCTCTGACCTCCCCATGCTGACCACCCCTCGGTGCTTTTCTCCATCCTACAAGGCCACTCACTGCCTATCCTAATTCCGACCCTACTATTCACACCACCCCGTGATGTTTTTCTCACTCCTAATAGTGAATGTAATGTAACACACACCCATACAATGCGCACCACCCCGTGATGTTTTTCTGACTCCTACTAGTGAATGTAATGTAACACACACCCATACAATGAAAACCACCCCGTGATGTTTTTCTCACTCCTACTAGTGTATGTAAGGTAACACACACCCATGCAATGCGCACCACCCCGTGATGTTTTTCTCACTCCTACTTGTGAATGTAATGTAACACACACCCATACAATGCGCACCACCCCGCGATGTTTTTCAGAAACCTATCCTACATTGCCACTGCATGTTCCCTGAATTCCCCATGCTGACCACCCCGCGGTGCTTTTCTCCATCCTACATTGCCACTCACTGCCTATCCTATTTCAGACCCTCCGATTCACACCACCCCGTGATGTTTTTCTCACTCCTACTAGTGAATGTAATGTAACACACACCCATACAAGGCGCACCACCCCGTGATGTTTTTCTCACTCCTCCTAGTGAATGTAATGTAACACACACCCATACAATGCGCACCACCCCGCGATGTTTTTCAGAAACCTATCCTACATTGCCCTGCATGTTCCCTGACATCCCCATGCTGACCACCCCGCGGTGCTTTTCTCCATCCTACATTGCCACTCACTGCCTATCCTTATTCAGACCCTCCGATTCACACCCCCACCGTGATGTTTTTCTCACTCCTACTAGTGAATGTAATGTAACACACACCCATACAATGCGCTCCACCCCGTGATGTTTTTCTCACTGCTACTAGTGAATGTCATTTAACACACACCCATAATGCGCACCACCACGCGATGTTTTTCAGAAACCTATCCTACATTGCCACTGCATGTTCCCTGACCTCCCCATGCTGACCACCCCGCAGTGCTTTTCTCCATCCTACATTGCCACTCACTGCCTATCCTAATTCAGACCCTCCGATTCACACCACACCGTGATGTTTTTCACACTCATACTAGTGAATGTAATGTAACATACACCCATACAATGCGCACCACCCCGTGATGTTTTTCTCACTCGTACTAGTAAATGTAATGTAACACACACACATACAATGCGCACCGCCCCGTGATGTTTTTCTCACTCCTACTAGTGAATGTAATGTAACACACACCCATACAATGCGCACCACCCCGCGATGTTTTTCAGAAACCTATCCTACATTGCCACTGCATGTTCCCTGACCTCCCCATGCTCACCAACCCGCGGTGCTTTTCTCCATCCTACATTGCCACTCACTGCCTATCCTAATTCAGACCCTCCGATTCACACCACCCCGTGATGTTTTTCTAACTCATACTAGTGAATGTAATGTAACACACACCCATACAATGCGCACCACCCCGTGATGTTTTTCTCACTCCTCATAGTGAATGTAATGTAACACACACCCATACAATGCGCACCACCCCGTGATGTTTTTCTGACTCCTACTAGTGAATGTAATGTAACACACACCCATACAATGAAAACCACCCCGTGATGTTTTTCTCACTCCTACTAGTGTATGTAAGGTAACACACACCCATGCAATGCGCACCACCCCGTGATGTTTTTCTCACTCCTACTTGTGAATGTAATGTAACACACACCCATACAATGCGCACCACCCCGCGATGTTTTTCAGAAACCTATCCTACATTGCCACTGCATGTTCCCTGACCTCCCCATGCTGACCACCCCGCGGTGCTTTTCTCCATCCTACATTGCCACTCACTGCCTATCCTATTTCAGACCCTCCGATTCACACCACCCCGTGATGTTTTTCTCACTCCTACTAGTGAATGTAATGTAACACACACCCATACAAGGCGCACCACCCCGTGATGTTTTTCTCACTCCTCCTAGTGAATGTAATGTAACACACACCCATACAATGCGCACCACCCCGCGATGTTTTTCTCACTCCTACTAGTGAATGTAATGTAACACACACCCATACAATGCGTACCACCCCGCGATGTTTTTCAGAAACCTATCCTACATTGACACTGCGTGTTCCCTGAGCTCCCCATGCTGACCACCCCGCGGTGCTTTTCTCCATCCTACATTGCCACTCACTGCCTATCCTAATTCAGACCCTCCGATTCACACCACCCCGTGATGTTTTTCTAACTCATACTAGTGAATGTAATGTAACACACACCCATACAATGCGCACCACCCCGTGATGTTTTTCTCACTCCTACTAGTGAATGTAATGTAACACACACCCATACAATGCACACCACCTCGCGATGTTTTTCAGAAACCTATCCTACATTGCCACTGCATGTTCCCTGACCTCCTCATGCTGACCACCCCGCGGTGCTTTTCTTCATCCTACATTGCCACTCACTGCCTATCCTAATTCAGACACTCCGATTCACACCACCCCGTGATGTTTTTCTCCCTCCTACTAGTGAATGTAATGTAACACACACCCATACAATGCGCACCACCCCGTGATGTTTTTCAGAAAACTATCCTACATTGCCACTGCATGTTTCCTGACCTCCACATGCTGACCACCCCGCTGTGCTTTTCTCCATCCTACATTGCCACTCACTGCCTATCCTAATTCAGACCCTCCGATTCACACCACCCCGTGATGTTTTTCTCACTCCTACTAGTGAATGTAATGTAACACACACGCATACAATTCGCAGCACCCCATGATGTTTTTCTCTCTCCTTCTAGTGAATGTAATGTAACACACACCCATACAATGCGCACCACCCCTTCATGTTTTTCAGAAACCTATCCTACATTGCCCTGCATGTTCCCTGACCTCCCCATGCTGACCACCCCGCGGTGCTTTTCTCCATCCTACATTGCCACTCACTGCCTATCCTAATTCAGACCCTCCGATTCACACCACACCGTGATGTTTTTCACACTCATACTAGTGAATGTAATGTAACATACACCCATACAATGGGCACCACCCCGTGATGTTTTTCTCACTCGTACTAGTAAATGTAATGTAACACACACACATACAATGCGCACCGCCCCGTGATGTTTTTCTCACTCCTACTAGTGAATGTAATGTAACACACACCCATACAATGCGCACCACCCCGCGATGTTTTGCAGAAACCTATCCTACATTGCCACTGCATGTTCCCTGACCTCCCCATGCTCACCAACCCGCGGTGCTTTTCTCCATCCTACATTGCCACTCACTGCCTATCCTAATTCAGACCCTCCGATTCACACCACCCCGTGATGTTTTTCTCACTCATACTAGTGAATGTAATGTAACACACACCCATACAATGCGCACCACCCCGTGATGTTTTTCTCACTCCTACTAGTGAATGTAATGTAACACACACCCACACAATGCGCACCACCCCGCGATAATTTTCAGAAACCTATCTTACATTGCCACTGCATGTTCTCTGACCTCCCCATGCTGACCACCCCTCGGTGCTTTTCTCCATCCTACAAGGCCACTCACTGCCTATCCTAATTCCGACCCTACTATTCACACCACCCCGTGATGTTTTTCTCACTCCTAATAGTGAATGTAATGTAACACACACCCATACAATGCGCACCACCCCGTGATGTTTTTCTGACTCCTACTAGTGAATGTAATGTAACACACACCCATACAATGAAAACCACCCCGTGATGTTTTTCTCACTCCTACTAGTGTATGTAAGGTAACACACACCCATGCAATGCGCACCACCCCGTGATGTTTTTCTCACTCCTACTTGTGAATGTAATGTAACACACACCCATACAATGCGCACCACCCCGCGATGTTTTTCAGAAACCTATCCTACATTGCCACTGCATGTTCCCTGAATTCCCCATGCTGACCACCCCGCGGTGCTTTTCTCCATCCTACATTGCCACTCACTGCCTATCCTATTTCAGACCCTCCGATTCACACCACCCCGTGATGTTTTTCTCACTCCTACTAGTGAATGTAATGTAACACACACCCATACAAGGCGCACCACCCCGTGATGTTTTTCTCACTCCTCCTAGTGAATGTAATGTAACACACACCCATACAATGCGCACCACCCCGCGATGTTTTTCTCACTCCTACTAGTGAATGTAATGTAACACACACCCATACAATGCACACCACCCCGCGATGTTTTTCAGAAACCTATCCTACATTGACACTGCGTGTTCCCTGAGCTCCCCATGCTGACCACCCCGCGGTGCTTTTCTCCATCCTACATTGCCATTCACTGCCTATCCTAATTCAGACCCTCCGGTTCTCACCACCCCGTGATGTTTTTCTCACTCCTACTAGTGAATGTAATGTAACACACACCCATACAATGCGCACCACCCCGTGATGTTTTTCTCACTCCTACTAGTGAATGTAATGTAACACACACCCATACAATGCACACCACCTCGCGATGTTTTTCAGAAACCTATCCTACATTGCCACTGCATGTTCCCTGACCTCCTCATGCTGACCACCCCGCGGTGCTTTTCTCCATCCTACATTGCCACTCACTGCCTATCCTAATTCAGACACTCCGATTCACACCAACCCGTGATGTTTTTCTCCCTCCTACTAGTGAATGTAATGTAACACACACCCATACAATGCGCACCACCCCGTGATGTTTTTCAGAAAACTATCCTACATTGCCACTGCATGTTTCCTGACCTCCACATGCTGACCACCCCGCTGTGCTTTTCTCCATCCTACATTGCCACTCACTGCCTATCCTAATTCAGACCCTCCGATTCACACCACCCCGTGATGTTTTTCTCACTCCTACTAGTGAATGTAATGTAACACACACGCATACAATTCGCAGCACCCCGTGATGTTTTTCTCTCTCCTTCTAGTGAATGTAATGTAACATACACCCATACAATGCGCACCACCCCTTCATGTTTTTCAGAAACCTATCCTACATTGCCCTGCATGTTCCCTGACCTCCCCATGCTGACCACCCCGCGGTGCTTTTCTCCATCCTACATTGCCACTCACTGCCTATCCTAATTCAGACCCTCCGATTCACACCACCCCGTGATGTTTTTCTCACTCCTACTAGTGAATGTAATGTAACACACACCCATACAATGCGCACCACCCCGCGATGTTTTTCAAATACCTATCCTACATTGCCACTGCATGTTCACTGACCTCCAAATGCTGACTACCCCGCGGTGCTTTTCTCCATCCTACATTGCCACTCACTGCCTATCCTAATTCAGAACCTCCGATTCACACCACCCCGGGATGTTTTTCTCACTCCTTCTAGTGAATGTAATGTAACACACACCCATCCAATGCGCACCACCCCGTGATGATTTTCTCACTCCTACTAGTGGAAGTAATGTAACACACACCCATACAATGCGCACCACCCCGTGATGTTTTTCTCACTCCTACTAGTGAATGTAATGTAACGCACATCCATACAATGCACACCACCCCGCGATGTTTTTCAGAAACCTATCCTACATTGCCACTGCATGTTCCCTGACCTCCCCATGCTGACCACACCGCGGTGCTTTTCTCCATCCTACATTGCCACTCACTGCTTATGCTAATTCAGAACCTCCGATTCACACCACCCTGTGATGTTTTTCTCACTCCTACTAGTGAATGTAATGTAACACACACCCATACAATGCGCTCCACCCCGTGATGTTTTTCTCACTGCTACTAGTGAATATCATTTAACACACACCCATAATGCGCACCACCACGCGATGTTTTTCAGAAACCTATCCTACATTGCCACTGCATGTTCCCTGACCTCCCCATGCTGACCACCCCGCAGTGCTTTTCTCCATCCTACATTGCCACTCACTGCCTATCCTAATTCAGACCCTCCGATTCACACCACACCGTGATGTTTTTCACACTCATACTAGTGAATGTAATGTAACATACACCCATACAATGGGCACCACCCCGTGATGTTTTTCTCACTCGTACTAGTGAATGTAATGTAACACACACCCATACAATGCGCACCGCCCCGTGATGTTTTTCTCACTCCTACTAGTGAATGTAATGTAACACACACCCATACAATGCGCACCACCCCGCGATGTTTTTCAGAAACCTATCCTACATTGCCACTGCATGTTCCCTGACCTCCCCATGCTCACCAACCCGCGGTGCTTTTCTCCATCCTACATTGCCACTCACTGCCTATCCTAATTCAGACCCTCCGATTCACACCACCCCGTGATGTTTTTCTCACTCATACTAGTGAATGTAATGTAACACACACCCATACAATGCGCACCACCCCGTGATATTTTTCTCACTCCTACTAGTGAATGTAATGTAACACACACCCATACAATGCGCACCACCCCGCGATAATTTTCAGAAACCTATCTTACATTGCCACTGCATGTTCCCTGACCTCCCCATGCTGACCACCCCTCGGTGCTTTTCTCCATACTACAAGGCCACTCACTGCCTATCCTAATTCCGACCCTACTATTCACACCACCCCGTGATGTTTTTCTCACTCCTAATAGTGAATGTAATGTAACACACACCCATACAATGCGCACCACCCCGTGATGTTTTTCTGACTCCTACTAGTGAATGTAATGTAACACACACCCATACAATGCGCACCACCCCGTGATGTTTTTCTCACTCCTACTAGTGAATGTAAGGTAACACACACCCATGCAATGCGCACCACCCCGTGATGTTTTTCTCACTCCTACTTGTGTATATAATGTAACTCACACCCATACAATGCACACCACCTCGCGATGTTTTTCAGAAACCTATCCTACATTGCCACTGCATGTTCCCTGACCTCCTCATGCTGACCACCCCGCGGTGCTTTTCTCCATCCTACATTGCCACTCACTGCCTATCCTAATTCAGACACTCCGATTCACACCACTCTGTGATGTTTTTCTCACTCCTACTAGTGAATGTAATGTAACACACACCCATACGATGCGCACCACCCCGCGATGTTTTTCAGAAACCTATCCTACATTACCACTGCATGTTCCCTGACCTCCCCATGCTGACCACCACGCGGTGCTTTTCTCCATCCTACATTGCCACTCACTGCCTATCCTAATTCAGACGCTCCGATTCACACCACGCCGTGATGTTTTTCTCACTCCTACTAGTGAATGTAATGTAACACACACCCATACAATGCGCACCACCCCGCGATGTTTTTCAAATACCTATCCTACATTGCCACTGCATGTTCCCTGACCTCCACATGCTGACCACCCCGCGGTGCTTTTCTCCATCCTACATTGCCACTCACTGCCTATCCTAATTCAGAACCTCCGATTCACAACACCCCGTGATGTTTTTCTCACTCCTACTAGTGAATGTAATGTAACGCACACCCATACAATGAGCACTACCCCGTGATGTTTTTCTCACTCCTACTAGTGAATGTAATGTAACACACACCCATACAATGAGCACTACCCCGTGATGTTTTTCTCACTCCTACTAGTGAATGTAATGTAACACACACCCATACAATGCGTACCACCCCGCGATGTTTTTCAGAAACCTATCCTACATTGACACTGCGTGTTCCCTGAGCTCCCCATGCTGACCACCCCGCGGTCCTTTTCTCCATCCTACATTGCCACTCACTGCCTATCCTAATTCAGACCCTCCGGTTCACACCACCCCGTGATGTTTTTCTCACTCCTACTTGTGAATGTAATGTAACACACACCCATACAATGCGCACCACCCCGCGATGTTTTTCAGAAACCTATCCTACATTGCCACTGCATGTTCCCTGACCTCCCCATGCTGACCACCCCGCGGTGCTTTTCTCCATCCTACATTGCCACTCACTGCCTATCCTATTTCAGACCCTCCGATTCACACCACCCCGTGATGTTTTTCTCACTCCTACTAGTGAATGTAATGTAACACACACCCATACAAGGCGCACCACCTCGTGATGTTTTTCTCACTCCTCCTAGTGAATGTAATGTAACACACACCCATACAATGCGCACCACCCCGCGATGTTTTTCTCACTCCTACTAGTGAATGTAATGTAACACACACCCATACAATGCGTACCACCCCGCGATGTTTTTCAGAAACCTATCCTACATTGACACTGCGTGTTCCCTGAGCTCCCCATGCTGACCACCCCGCGGTCCTTTTCTCCATCCTACATTGCCACTCACTGCCTATCCTAATTCAGACCCTCCGGTTCACACCACCCCGTGATGTTTTTCTCACTCCTACTAGTGAATGTAATGTAACACACACCCATACAATGCGCACCACCCCGTGATGTTTTTCTCACTCCTACTAGTGAATGTAATGTAACACACACCCATACAATGCACACCACCTCGCGATGTTTTTCAGAAACCTATCCTACATTGCCACTGCATGTTCCCTGACCTCCTCATGCTGACCACCCCGCGGTGCTTTTCTTCATCCTACATTGCCACTCACTGCCTATCCTAATTCAGACACTCCGATTCACACCACCCCGTGATGTTTTTCTCCCTCCTACTAGTGAATGTAATGTAACACACACCCATACAATGCGCACCACCCCGTGATGTTTTTCAGAAAACTATCCTACATTGCCACTGCATGTTTCCTGACCTCCACATGCTGACCACCCCGCTGTGCTTTTCTCCATCCTACATTGCCACTCACTGCCTATCCTAATTCAGACCCTCCGATTCACACCACCCCGTGATGTTTTTCTCACTCCTACTAGTGAATGTAATGTAACACACACGCATACAATTCGCAGCACCCCATGATGTTTTTCTCTCTCCTTCTAGTGAATGTAATGTAACACACACCCATACAATGCGCACCACCCCTTCATGTTTTTCAGAAACCTATCCTACATTGCCCTGCATGTTCCCTGACCTCCCCATGCTGACCACCCCGCGGTGCTTTTCTCCATCCTACATTGCCACTCACTGCCTATCCTAATTCAGACCCTCCGATTCACACCACACCGTGATGTTTTTCACACTCATACTAGTGAATGTAATGTAACATACACCCATACAATGGGCACCACCCCGTGATGTTTTTCTCACTCGTACTAGTAAATGTAATGTAACACACACACATACAATGCGCACCGCCCCGTGATGTTTTTCTCACTCCTACTAGTGAATGTAATGTAACACACACCCATACAATGCGCACCACCCCGCGATGTTTTGCAGAAACCTATCCTACATTGCCACTGCATGTTCCCTGACCTCCCCATGCTCACCAACCCGCGGTGCTTTTCTCCATCCTACATTGCCACTCACTGCCTATCCTAATTCAGACCCTCCGATTCACACCACCCCGTGATGTTTTTCTCACTCATACTAGTGAATGTAATGTAACACACACCCATACAATGCGCACCACCCCGTGATGTTTTTCTCACTCCTACTAGTGAATGTAATGTAACACACACCCACACAATGCGCACCACCCCGCGATAATTTTCAGAAACCTATCTTACATTGCCACTGCATGTTCTCTGACCTCCCCATGCTGACCACCCCTCGGTGCTTTTCTCCATCCTACAAGGCCACTCACTGCCTATCCTAATTCCGACCCTACTATTCACACCACCCCGTGATGTTTTTCTCACTCCTAATAGTGAATGTAATGTAACACACACCCATACAATGCGCACCACCCCGTGATGTTTTTCTGACTCCTACTAGTGAATGTAATGTAACACACACCCATACAATGAAAACCACCCCGTGATGTTTTTCTCACTCCTACTAGTGTATGTAAGGTAACACACACCCATGCAATGCGCACCACCCCGTGATGTTTTTCTCACTCCTACTTGTGAATGTAATGTAACACACACCCATACAATGCGCACCACCCCGCGATGTTTTTCAGAAACCTATCCTACATTGCCACTGCATGTTCCCTGAATTCCCCATGCTGACCACCCCGCGGTGCTTTTCTCCATCCTACATTGCCACTCACTGCCTATCCTATTTCAGACCCTCCGATTCACACCACCCCGTGATGTTTTTCTGACTCCTACTAGTGAATGTAATGTAACACACACCCATACAAGGCGCACCACCCCGTGATGTTTTTCTCACTCCTCCTAGTGAATGTAATGTAACACACACCCATACAATGCGCACCACCCCGCGATGTTTTTCTCACTCCTACTAGTGAATGTAATGTAACACACACCCATACAATGCACACCACCCCGCGATGTTTTTCAGAAACCTATCCTACATTGACACTGCGTGTTCCCTGAGCTCCCCATGCTGACCACCCCGCGGTGCTTTTCTCCATCCTACATTGCCACTCACTGCCTATCCTAATTCAGACCCTCCGGTTCTCACCACCCCGTGATGTTTTTCTCACTCCTACTAGTGAATGTAATGTAACACACACCCATACAATGCGCACCACCCCGTGATGTTTTTCTCACTCCTACTAGTGAATGTAATGTAACACACACCCATACAATGCACACCACCTCGCGATGTTTTTCAGAAACCTATCCTACATTGCCACTGCATGTTCCCTGACCTCCTCATGCTGACCACCCCGCGGTGCTTTTCTCCATCCTACATTGCCACTCACTGCCTATCCTAATTCAGACACTCCGATTCACACCAACCCGTGATGTTTTTCTCCCTCCTACTAGTGAATGTAATGTAACACACACCCATACAATGCGCACCACCCCGTGATGTTTTTCAGAAAACTATCCTACATTGCCACTGCATGTTTCCTGACCTCCACATGCTGACCACCCCGCTGTGCTTTTCTCCATCCTACATTGCCACTCACTGCCTATCCTAATTCAGACCCTCCGATTCACACCACCCCGTGATGTTTTTCTCACTCCTACTAGTGAATGTAATGTAACACACACGCATACAATTCGCAGCACCCCGTGATGTTTTTCTCTCTCCTTCTAGTGAATGTAATGTAACACACACCCATACAATGCGCACCACCCCTTCATGTTTTTCAGAAACCTATCCTACATTGCCCTGCATGTTCCCTGACCTCCCCATGCTGACCACCCCGCGGTGCTTTTCTCCATCCTACATTGCCACTCACTGCCTATCCTAATTCAGACCCTCCGATTCACACCACCCCGTGATGTTTTTCTCACTCCTACTAGTGAATGTAATGTAACACACACCCATACAATGCGCACCACCCCGCGATGTTTTTCAAATACCTATCCTACATTGCCACTGCATGTTCACTGACCTCCAAATGCTGACTACCCCGCGGTGCTTTTCTCCATCCTACATTGCCACTCACTGCCTATCCTAATTCAGAACCTCCGATTCACACCACCCCGGGATGTTTTTCTCACTCCTTCTAGTGAATGTAATGTAACACACACCCATCCAATGCGCACCACCCCGTGAAGATTTTCTCACTCCTACTAGTGGAAGTAATGTAACACACACCCATACAATGCGCACCACCCCGTGATGTTTTTCTCACTCCTACTAGTGAATGTAATGTAACGCACATCCATACAATGCACACCACCCCGCGATGTTTTTCAGAAACCTATCCTACATTGCCACTGCATGTTCCCTGACCTCCCCATGCTGACCACACCGCGGTGCTTTTCTCCATCCTACATTGCCACTCACTGCTTATGCTAATTCAGAACCTCCGATTCACACCACCCTGTGATGTTTTTCTCACTCCTACTAGTGAATGTAATGTAACACACACCCATACAATGCGCTCCACCCCGTGATGTTTTTCTCACTGCTACTAGTGAATATCATTTAACACACACCCATAATGCGCACCACCACGCGATGTTTTTCAGAAACCTATCCTACATTGCCACTGCATGTTCCCTGACCTCCCCATGCTGACCACCCCGCAGTGCTTTTCTCCATCCTACATTGCCACTCACTGCCTATCCTAATTCAGACCCTCCGATTCACACCACACCGTGATGTTTTTCACACTCATACTAGTGAATGTAATGTAACATACACCCATACAATGGGCACCACCCCGTGATGTTTTTCTCACTCGTACTAGTGAATGTAATGTAACACACACCCATACAATGCGCACCGCCCCGTGATGTTTTTCTCACTCCTACTAGTGAATGTAATGTAACACACACCCATACAATGCGCACCACCCCGCGATGTTTTTCAGAAACCTATCCTACATTGCCACTGCATGTTCCCTGACCTCCCCATGCTCACCAACCCGCGGTGCTTTTCTCCATCCTACATTGCCACTCACTGCCTATCCTAATTCAGACCCTCCGATTCACACCACCCCGTGATGTTTTTCTCACTCATACTAGTGAATGTAATGTAACACACACCCATACAATGCGCACCACCCCGTGATATTTTTCTCACTCCTACTAGTGAATGTAATGTAACACACACCCATACAATGCGCACCACCCCGCGATAATTTTCAGAAACCTATCTTACATTGCCACTGCATGTTCCCTGACCTCCCCATGCTGACCACCCCTCGGTGCTTTTCTCCATACTACAAGGCCACTCACTGCCTATCCTAATTCCGACCCTACTATTCACACCACCCCGTGATGTTTTTCTCACTCCTAATAGTGAATGTAATGTAACACACACCCATACAATGCGCACCACCCCGTGATGTTTTTCTGACTCCTACTAGTGAATGTAATGTAACACACACCCATACAATGCGCACCACCCCGTGATGTTTTTCTCACTCCTACTAGTGAATGTAAGGTAACACACACCCATGCAATGCGCACCACCCCGTGATGTTTTTCTCACTCCTACTTGTGTATATAATGTAACTCACACCCATACAATGCACACCACCTCGCGATGTTTTTCAGAAACCTATCCTACATTGCCACTGCATGTTCCCTGACCTCCTCATGCTGACCACCCCGCGGTGCTTTTCTCCATCCTACATTGCCACTCACTGCCTATCCTAATTCAGACACTCCGATTCACACCACTCTGTGATGTTTTTCTCACTCCTACTAGTGAATGTAATGTAACACACACCCATACGATGCGCACCACCCCGCGATGTTTTTCAGAAACCTATCCTACATTACCACTGCATGTTCCCTGACCTCCCCATGCTGACCACCACGCGGTGCTTTTCTCCATCCTACATTGCCACTCACTGCCTATCCTAATTCAGACGCTCCGATTCACACCACGCCGTGATGTTTTTCTCACTCCTACTAGTGAATGTAATGTAACACACACCCATACAATGCGCACCACCCCGCGATGTTTTTCAAATACCTATCCTACATTGCCACTGCATGTTCCCTGACCTCCACATGCTGACCACCCCGCGGTGCTTTTCTCCATCCTACATTGCCACTCACTGCCTATCCTAATTCAGAACCTCCGATTCACAACACCCCGTGATGTTTTTCTCACTCCTACTAGTGAATGTAATGTAACGCACACCCATACAATGAGCACTACCCCGTGATGTTTTTCTCACTCCTACTAGTGAATGTAATGTAACACACACCCATACAATGCGCACCACCCCGCGATGTTTTTCAGAAACCTATCCTACATTGCCAGTGCATGTTCCCTGACCTCCCCATGCTGACCACCCCGCGGTGCTTTTCTCCATCCTACATTGCCACTCACTGCCTATCCTAATTCAGACCCTCCGATTCACACCACCCTTTGATGTTTTTCTCACTCCTACTAGTGAATGTAATGTAACACACACCCATCCAATGCGCACCACCCCGTGATGATTTTCTCACTCCTACTAGTGGATGTAATGTAACCCACACCCATACAATGCGCACCACCCCGTGATGTTTTTCTCACTCCTACTAGTGAATGTAATGTAACACACATCCATACAATGCACACCACCCCGCGATGTTTTTCAGAAACCTATCCTACATTGCCACTGCATGTTCCCTGACCTCCCCATGCTGACCACACCGCGGTGCTTTTCTCCATCCTACATTGCCACTCACTGCGTATGCTAATTCAGAACCTCCGATTCACACCACCCTGTGATGTTTTTCTCACTCCTACTAGTGAATGTAATGTAACACACACCCATACAATGCGCACCACCCCGTGATGTTTTTCTCACTCCTACTAGTGAATGTAATGTAACACACACGCATACAATTCGCAGCACCCCATGATGTTTTTCTCTCTCCTTCTAGTGAATGTAATGTAACACACACCCATACAATGCGCACCACCCCTTCATGTTTTTCAGAAACCTATCCTACATTGCCCTGCATGTTCCCTGACCTCCCCATGCTGACCACCCCGCGTTGCTTTTCTCCATCCTACATTGCCACTCACTGCCTATCCTTATTCAGACCCTCCGATTCACACCCCCACCGTGATGTTTTTCTCACTCCTACTAGTGAATGTAATGTAACACACACCCATACAATGCGCACCACCCCGCGATGTTTTTCAAATACCTATCCTACATTGCCACTGCATGTTCCCTGACCTCCACATGCTGACCACCCCGCGGTGCTTTTCTCCATCCTACATTGCCACTCACTGCCTATCCTAATTCAGACCCTCCTATTCACACCATCCCGTGATGTTTTTCTCACTCCTACTAGTGAATGTAATGTAACACACACCCATCCAATGCGCACCACCCCGTGATGATTTTCTCACTCCTACTAGTGGATGTAATGTAACACACACCCATACAATGCGCACCACCCCGTGATGTTTTTCTCACTCCTACTAGTGAATGTAATGTAACACACATCCATACAATGCACACCACCCCGCGATGTTTTTCAGAAACCTATCCTACATTGCCACTGCATGTTCCCTGACCTCCCCATGCTGACCACACCGCGGTGCTTTTCTCCATCCTACATTGCCACTCACTGCTTATGCTAATTCAGAACCTCCGATTCACACCACCCTGTGATGTTTTTCTCACTCCTACTAGTGAATGTAATGTAACACACACCCATACAATGCGCTCCACCCCGTGATGTTTTTCTCACTGCTACTAGTGAATGTCATTTAACACACACCCATAATGCGCACCACCACGCGATGTTTTTCAGAAACCTATCCTACATTGCCACTGCATGTTCCCTGACCTCCCCATGCTGACCACCCCGCAGTGCTTTTCTCCATCCTACATTGCCACTCACTGCCTATCCTAATTCAGACCCTCCGATTCACACCACACCGTGATGTTTTTCACACTCCTACTAGTGAATGTAATGTAACACACACCCATACAATGCGCACCACCCCGCGATGTTTTTCAGAAACCTATCCTACATTGCCACTGCATGTTCCCTGACCTCCCCATGCTGACCACCATGCGGTGCTTTTCTCCATCCTACATTGCCACTCACTGCCTATCCTAATTCAGACGCTCCGATTCACACCACGCCGTGATGTTTTTCTCACTCCTACTAGTGAATGTAATGTAACACACACCCATACAATGCGCACCACCCCGCGATGTTTTTCAAATACCTATCCTACATTGCCACTGCATGTTCCCAGACCTCCACATGCTGACCACCCCGCGGTGCTTTTCTCCATCCTACATTGCCACTCACTGCCTATCCTAATTCAGACCCTCCGATTCACACCACTCCGTGATGTTTTTCTCACTCCTACTAGTGAATGTAATGTAACACACACCATCCAATGCGCACCACCCCGTGATGATTTTCTCACTCCTACTAGTGGATGTAATGTAACCCACACCCATACAATGCGCACCACCCCGTGATGTTTTTCTCACTCCTACTAGTGAATGTAATGTAACACACATCCATACAATGCACACCACCCCGCGATGTTTTTCAGAAACCTATCCTACATTGCCACTGCATGTTCCCTGAGCTCCCCATGCTGACCACACCGCGGTGCTTTTCTCCATCCTACATTGCCACTCACTGCGTATGCTAATTCAGAACCTCCGATTCACACCACCCTGTGATGTTTTTCTCACTCCTACTAGTGAATGTAATGTAACACACACCCATACAATGCGACCCACCCCATGATGTTTTTCTCACTGCTACTAGTGAATGTAATGTAACACACACGCATACAATTCGCAGCACCCCGTGATGTTTTTCTCTCTCCTTCTAGTGAATGTAATGTAACACACACCCATACAATGCGCACCACCCCTTCATGTTTTTCAGAAACCTATCCTACATTGCCCTGCATGTCCCCTGACCTCCCCATGCTGACCACCCCGCGGTGCTTTTCTCCATCCTACATTGCCACTCACTGCCTATCCTAATTCAGACCCTCCGATTCACACCCCCCGTGATGTTTTTCTCACTCCTACTAGTGAATGTAATGTAACACACACCCATACAATGCGCACCACCCCGCGATGTTTTTCAAATACCTATCCTACATTGCCACTGCATGTTCCCTGACCTCCACATGCTGACCACCCCGCGGTGCTTTTCTCCATCCTACATTGCCACTCACTGCCTATCCTAATTCAGACCCTCCGATTCACACCACCCCGTGATGTTTTTCTCACTCCTACTAGTGAATGTAATGTAACACACACCCATCCAATGCGCACCACCCCGTGATGATTTTCTCACTCCTACTAGTGGATGTAATGTAACACACACCCATACAATGCGCACCACCCCGTGATGTTTTTCTCACTCCTACTAGTGAATGTAATGTAACACACACCCATACAATGCGCACCACCCCGTGATGTTTTTCTCACTCCTACTAGTGAATGTAATGTAACACACACGCATACAATTCGCAGCACCCCATGATGTTTTTCTCTCTCCTTCTAGTGAATGTAATGTAACACACACCCATACAATGCGCACCACCCCTTCATGTTTTTCAGAAACCTATCCTACATTGCCCTGCATGTTCCCTGACCTCCCCATGCTGACCACCCCGCGTTGCTTTTCTCCATCCTACATTGCCACTCACTGCCTATCCTTATTCAGACCCTCCGATTCACACCCCCACCGTGATGTTTTTCTCACTCCTACTAGTGAATGTAATGTAACACACACCCATACAATGCGCACCACCCCGCGATGTTTTTCAAATACCTATCCTACATTGCCACTGCATGTTCCCTGACCTCCACATGCTGACCACCCCGCGGTGCTTTTCTCCATCCTACATTGCCACTCACTGCCTATCCTAATTCAGACCCTCCTATTCACACCATCCCGTGATGTTTTTCTCACTCCTACTAGTGAATGTAATGTAACACACACCCATCCAATGCGCACCACCCCGTGATGATTTTCTCACTCCTACTAGTGGATGTAATGTAACACACACCCATACAATGCGCACCACCCCGTGATGTTTTTCTCACTCCTACTAGTGAATGTAATGTAACACACATCCATACAATGCACACCACCCCGCGATGTTTTTCAGAAACCTATCCTACATTGCCACTGCATGTTCCCTGACCTCCCCATGCTGACCACACCGCGGTGCTTTTCTCCATCCTACATTGCCACTCACTGCTTATGCTAATTCAGAACCTCCGATTCACACCACCCTGTGATGTTTTTCTCACTCCTACTAGTGAATGTAATGTAACACACACCCATACAATGCGCTCCACCCCGTGATGTTTTTCTCACTGCTACTAGTGAATGTCATTTAACACACACCCATAATGCGCACCACCACGCGATGTTTTTCAGAAACCTATCCTACATTGCCACTGCATGTTCCCTGACCTCCCCATGCTGACCACCCCGCAGTGCTTTTCTCCATCCTACATTGCCACTCACTGCCTATCCTAATTCAGACCCTCCGATTCACACCACACCGTGATGTTTTTCACACTCCTACTAGTGAATGTAATGTAACACACACCCATACAATGCGCACCACCCCGCGATGTTTTTCAGAAACCTATCCTACATTGCCACTGCATGTTCCCTGACCTCCCCATGCTGACCACCATGCGGTGCTTTTCTCCATCCTACATTGCCACTCACTGCCTATCCTAATTCAGACGCTCCGATTCACACCACGCCGTGATGTTTTTCTCACTCCTACTAGTGAATGTAATGTAACACACACCCATACAATGCGCACCACCCCGCGATGTTTTTCAAATACCTATCCTACATTGCCACTGCATGTTCCCAGACCTCCACATGCTGACCACCCCGCGGTGCTTTTCTCCATCCTACATTGCCACTCACTGCCTATCCTAATTCAGACCCTCCGATTCACACCACTCCGTGATGTTTTTCTCACTCCTACTAGTGAATGTAATGTAACACACACCATCCAATGCGCACCACCCCGTGATGATTTTCTCACTCCTACTAGTGGATGTAATGTAACCCACACCCATACAATGCGCACCACCCCGTGATGTTTTTCTCACTCCTACTAGTGAATGTAATGTAACACACATCCATACAATGCACACCACCCCGCGATGTTTTTCAGAAACCTATCCTACATTGCCACTGCATGTTCCCTGAGCTCCCCATGCTGACCACACCGCGGTGCTTTTCTCCATCCTACATTGCCACTCACTGCGTATGCTAATTCAGAACCTCCGATTCACACCACCCTGTGATGTTTTTCTCACTCCTACTAGTGAATGTAATGTAACACACACCCATACAATGCGACCCACCCCATGATGTTTTTCTCACTGCTACTAGTGAATGTAATGTAACACACACGCATACAATTCGCAGCACCCCGTGATGTTTTTCTCTCTCCTTCTAGTGAATGTAATGTAACACACACCCATACAATGCGCACCACCCCTTCATGTTTTTCAGAAACCTATCCTACATTGCCCTGCATGTCCCCTGACCTCCCCATGCTGACCACCCCGCGGTGCTTTTCTCCATCCTACATTGCCACTCACTGCCTATCCTAATTCAGACCCTCCGATTCACACCCCCCGTGATGTTTTTCTCACTCCTACTAGTGAATGTAATGTAACACACACCCATACAATGCGCACCACCCCGCGATGTTTTTCAAATACCTATCCTACATTGCCACTGCATGTTCCCTGACCTCCACATGCTGACCACCCCGCGGTGCTTTTCTCCATCCTACATTGCCACTCACTGCCTATCCTAATTCAGACCCTCCGATTCACACCACCCCGTGATGTTTTTCTCACTCCTACTAGTGAATGTAATGTAACACACACCCATCCAATGCGCACCACCCCGTGATGATTTTCTCACTCCTACTAGTGGATGTAATGTAACACACACCCATACAATGCGCACCACCCCGTGATGTTTTTCTCACTCCTACTAGTGAATGTAATGTAACACACATCAATACAATGCACACCACCACGCGATGTTTTTCAGAAACCTATCCTACATTGCCACTGCATGTTCCCTGACCTCCCCATACTGACCACACCGCGGTGCTTTTCTCCATCTTACATTGCCACTCACTGCCTATCCTAATTCTGACCCTCCGATTCACACCACACCGTGATGTTTTTCACACTCATACTAGTGAATGTAATGTAACATACACCCATACAATGGGCACCACCCCGTGATGTTTTTCTCACTCGTACTAGTGAATGTAATGTAACACACACCCATACAATGCGCACCGCCCCGTGATGTTTTTCTCACTCCTACTAGTGAATGTAATGTAACACACACCCATACAATGCGCACCACCCCGCGATGTTTTTCAGAAACCTATCCTACATTGCCACTGCATGTTCCCGGACCTCCCCATGCTCACCAACCCGCGGTGCTTTTCTCCATCCTACATTGCCACTCACTGCCTATCCTAATTCAGACCCTCCGATTCACACCACCCAGTGATGTTTTTCTCACTCATACTAGTGAATGTAATGTAACACACACCCATACAATGCGCACCACCCCATGATGTTTTTCTCACTCCTACTAGTGAATGTAATGTAACACACACCCACACAATGCGCACCACCCCGCGATAATTTTCAGAAACCTATCTTACATTGCCACTGCATGTTCTCTGACCTCCCCATGCTGACCACCCCTCGGTGCTTTTCTCCATCCTACAAGGCCACTCACTGCCTATCCTAATTCCGACCCTACTATTCACACCACCCCGTGATGTTTTTCTCACTCCTAATAGTGAATGTAATGTAACACACACCCATACAATGCGCACCACCCCGTGATGTTTTTCTGACTCCTACTAGTGAATGTAATGTAACACACACCCATAAAATGAAAACCACCCCGTGATGTTTTTCTCACTCCTACTAGTGTATGTAAGGTAACACACACCCATGCAATGCGCACCACCCCGTGATGTTTTCTCACTCCTACTTGTGAATGTAATGTAACACACACCCATACAATGCGCACCACCCCGCGATGTTTTTCAGAAACCTATCCTACATTGCCACTGCATGTTCCCTGACCTCCCCATGCTGACCACCCCGCGGTGCTTTTCTCCATCCTACATTGCCACTCACTGCCTATCCTATTTCAGACCCTCCGATTCACACCACCCCGTGATGTTTTTCTCACTCCTACTAGTGAATGTAATGTAACACATACCCATACAAGGCGCACCACCCCGTGATGTTTTTCTCACTCCTCCTAGTGAATGTAATGTAACACACACCCATACAACGCGCACCACCCCGCGATGTTTTTCTCACTCCTACTAGTGAATGTAATGTAACACACACCCATACAATGCGTACCACCCCGCGATGTTTTTCAGAAACCTATCCTACATTGACACTGCGTGTTCCCTGAGCTCCCCATGCTGACCACCCCGCGGTGCTTTTCTCCATCCTACATTGCCAATCACTGCCTATCCTAATTCAGACCCTCCGGTTCACACCACCCCGTGATGTTTTTCTCACTCCTACTAGTGAATGTAATGTAACACACACCCATACAATGCGCACCACCCCGTGATGTTTTTCTCACTCCTACTAGTGAATGTAATGTAACACACACTCATACAATGCACACCACCTCGCGATGTTTTTCAGAAACCTATCCTACATTGCCACTGCATGTTCCCTGACCTCCTCATGCTGACCACCCCGCGGTGCTTTTCTCCATCCAACATTGCCACTCACTGCCTATCCTAATTCAGACACTCCGATTCACACCACCCCGTGATGTTTTTCTCACTCCTACTAGTGAATGTAATGTAACACACACCCATACAATGCGCACCACCCCGTGATTTTTTTCAAAAAACTATCCTACATTGCCACTGCATGTTCCCTGACCTCCACATGCTGACCACCCCGCTGTGCTTTTCTCCATCCTACATTGCCACTCACTGCCTATCCTAATTCAGACCCTCCGATTCACACCACCCCGTGATGTTTTTCTCACTCCTACTAGTGAATGTAATGTAACACACACGCATACAATTCGCAGCACCCCGTGATGTTTTTCTCTCTCCTTCTAGTGAATGTAATGTAACACACACCCATACAATGCGCATCACCCCTTCATGTTTTTCAGAAACCTATCCTACATTGACACTGCGTGTTCCCTGAGCTCCTCATGCTGACCACCCCGCGGTGCTTTTCTCCATCCTACATTGCCAATCACTGCCTATCCTAATTCAGACCCTCCGATTCACACCACCCCGTGATGTTTTTCTCACTCCTACTAGTGAATGTAATGTAACACACACCCATCCAATGCGCACAACCCCGTGATGATTTTCTCACTCCTACTAGTGGAAGTAATGTAACACACACCCATACAATGCGCACCACCCCGTGATGTTTTTCTGACTCCTACTAGTGAATGTAATGTAACACACATCCATACAATGCACACCACCCCGCGATGTTTTTCAGAAACCTATCCTACTTTGCCACTGCATGTTCCCTGACCTCCCCATGCTGACCACACCGCGGTGCTTTTCTCCATCCTACATTGCCACTCACTGCTTATGCTAATTCAGAACCTCCGATTCACACCACCCTGTGATGTTTTTCTCACTCCTACTAGTGAATGTAATGTAACACACACCCATACAATGCGCTCCACCCCGTGATGTTTTTCTCACTGCTACTAGTGAATGTCATTTAACACACACCCATAATGCGCACGACCACGCGATGTTTTTCAGAAACCTATCCTACATTGCCACTGCATGTTCCCTGACCTCCCCATGCTGACCACCCCGCAGTGCTTTTCTACATCCTACATTGCCACTCACTGCCTATCCTAATTCAGACCCTCCGATTCACACCACACCGTGATGTTTTTCACACTCATACTAGTGAATGTAATGTAACATACACCCATACAATGGGCACCACCCCGTGATGTTTTTCTCACTCGTACTAGTGAATGTAATGTAACACACACCCATACAATGCGCACCGCCCCGTGATGTTTTTCTCACTCCTACTAGTGAATGTAATGTAACACACACCCATACAATGCGCACCACCCCGCGATGTTTTTCAGAAACCTATCCTACATTGCCACTGCATGTTCCCTGACCTCCCCATGCTCACCAACCCGCGGTGCTTTTCTCCATCCTACATTGCCACTCACTGCCTATCCTAATTCAGACCCTCCGATTCACACCACCCCGTGATGTTTTTCTCACTCATACTAGTGAATGTAATGTAACACACACCCATACAATGCGCACCACCCCGTGATGTTTTTCTCACTCCTACTAGTGAATGTAATGTAACACACACCCATACAATGCGCACCACCCCGCGATAATTTACAGAAACCTATCTTACATTGCCACTGCATGTTCCCTGACCTCCCCATGCAGACCACCCCTCGGTGCTTTTCTCCATCCTACAAGGCCACTCACTGCCTATCCTAATTCCGACACTACTATTCACACCACCCCGTGATGATTTTCTCACTCCTAATAGTGAATGTAATGTAACACACACCCATACAATGCGCACCACCCCGTGATGTTTTTCTGACTCCTACTAGTGAATATAATGTAACACACACCCATACAATGCGCAGCACCCCGTGATGTTTTTCTCACTCCTACTAGTATATGTAAGGTAACACACACCCATGCAATGCGCACCACCCCGTGATGTTTTTCTCACTCCTACTTGTGAATGTAATGTAACACACACCCATACAATGCGCACCACCCCGCGATGTTTTTCAGAAACCTATCCTACATTGCCACTGCATGTTAACTGACCTCCCCATGCTGACCACCCCGCGGTGCTTTTCTCCATCCTACATTGCCACTCACTGCTTATCCTATTTCAGACCCTCCGATTCACACCACCCCGTGATGTTTTTCTCACTCCTACTAGTGAATGTAATGTAACACACACCCATACAAGGCGCACCACCCCGTGATGTTTTTCTCACTCCTACTAGTGAATGTAATGTAACACACACCCATACAATGCACACCACCTCGCGATGTTTTTCAGAAACCTATCCTACATTGCCACTGCATGTTCCCTGACCTCCTCATGCTGACCACCACGCGGTGCTTTTCTCCATCCTACATTGCACTCACTGCCTATCCTAATTCAGACACTCCGATTCACACCACCCTGTGATGTTTTTCTCACTCCTACTAGTGAATGTAATGTAACACACACCCATACAATGCGCACCACCCCGCGATGTTTTTCAGAAACCTATCCTACATTGCCACTGCATGTTCCCTGACCTCCCCATGCTGACCACCCCGCGGTGCTTTTCTCCATCCTACATTGCCACTCACTGCCTATCCTAATTCAGACGCTCCGATTCACAGCACGCCGTGATGTTTTTCTCACTCCTACTAGTGAATGTAATGTAACACACACCCATACAATGCGCACCACCCCGCGATGTTTTTCAAATACCTATCCTACTTTGCCACTGCATGTTCCCTGACCTCCACATGCTGACCACCCCGCGGTGCTTTTCTCCATCCTACATTGCCACTCACTGCCTATCCTAATTCAGAACCTCCGATTCACAACACCTCGTGATGTTTTTCTCACTCCTACTAGTGAATGTAATGTAACACACACCCATACAATGAGCACTACCCCGTGATGTTTTTCTCACTCCTACTAGTGAATGTAATGTAACACACACCCATACAATGCGCACCACCCCGCGATGTTTTTCAGAAACCTATCCTACATTGCCACTGCATGTTCCCTGACCTCCCCATGCTGACCACCCCGCGGTGCTTTTCTCCATCCTACATTGCCACTCACTGCCTATCCTAATTCAGACCCTCCTATTCACACCACCCCGTGATGTTTTTCTCACTCCTACTAGTGAATGTAATGTAACACACACCCATCCAATGCGCACCACCCCGTGATGATTTTCTCACTCCCACTAGTGGATGTAATGTAACCCACACGCATACAATGCGCACCACCCCGTGATGTTTTTCTCACTCACACTAGTGAATGTAATGTAACACACATCCATACAATGCACACCACCCCGCGATGTTTTTCAGAAACCTATCCTACATTGCCACTGCATGTTCCCTGACCTCCACATGCTGACCACCCCGCGGTGCTTTTCTCCATCCTACATTGCCACTCACTGCCTATCCTAATTCAGACCCTCCGATTCACACCACCCCGTGATGTTTTTCTCACTCATACTAGTGAATGTAATGTAACACACACCCATACAATGCGCACCACCCCGTGATGTTTTTCTCACTCCTACTAGTGAATGTAATGTAACACACACCCATACAATGCGCACCACCCCGCGATAATTTACAGAAACCTATCTTACATTGCCACTGCATGTTCCCTGACCTCCCCATGCAGACCACCCCTCGGTGCTTTTCTCCATCCTACAAGGCCACTCACTGCCTATCCTAATTCCGACACTACTATTCACACCACCCCGTGATGATTTTCTCACTCCTAATAGTGAATGTAATGTAACACACACCCATACAATGCGCACCACCCCGTGATGTTTTTCTGACTCCTACTAGTGAATATAATGTAACACACACCCATACAATGCGCACCACCCCGTGATGTTTTTCTCACTCCTACTAGTATATGTAAGGTAACACACACCCATGCAATGCGCACCACCCCGTGATGTTTTTCTCACTCCTACTTGTGAATGTAATGTAACACACACCCATACAATGCGCACCACCCCGCGATGTTTTTCAGAAACCTATCCTACATTGCCACTGCATGTTAACTGACCTCCCCATGCTGACCACCCCGCGGTGCTTTTCTCCATCCTACATTGCCACTCACTGCTTATCCTATTTCAGACCCTCCGATTCACACCACCCCGTGATGTTTTTCTCACTCCTACTAGTGAATGTAATGTAACACACACCCATACAAGGCGCACCACCCCGTGATGTTTTTCTCACTCCTACTAGTGAATGTAATGTAACACACACCCATACAATGCACACCACCTCGCGATGTTTTTCAGAAACCTATCCTACATTGCCACTGCATGTTCCCTGACCTCCTCATGCTGACCACCACGCGGTGCTTTTCTCCATCCTACATTGCACTCACTGCCTATCCTAATTCAGACACTCCGATTCACACCACCCTGTGATGTTTTTCTCACTCCTACTAGTGAATGTAATGTAACACACACCCATACAATGCGCACCACCCCGCGATGTTTTTCAGAAACCTATCCTACATTGCCACTGCATGTTCCCTGACCTCCCCATGCTGACCACCCCGCGGTGCTTTTCTCCATCCTACATTGCCACTCACTGCCTATCCTAATTCAGACGCTCCGATTCACAGCACGCCGTGATGTTTTTCTCACTCCTACTAGTGAATGTAATGTAACACACACCCATACAATGCGCACCACCCCGCGATGTTTTTCAAATACCTATCCTACTTTGCCACTGCATGTTCCCTGACCTCCACATGCTGAACACCCCGCGGTGCTTTTCTCCATCCTACATTGCCACTCACTGCCTATCCTAATTCAGAACCTCCGATTCACAACACCCCGTGATGTTTTTCTCACTCCTACTAGTGAATGTAATGTAACACACACCCATACAATGAGCACTACCCCGTGATGTTTTTCTCACTCCTACTAGTGAATGTAATGTAACACACACCCATACAATGCGCACCACCCCGCGATGTTTTTCAGAAACCTATCCTACATTGCCACTGCATGTTCCCTGACCTCCCCATGCTGACCACCCCGCGGTGCTTTTCTCCATCCTACATTGCCACTCACTGCCTATCCTAATTCAGACCCTCCTATTCACACCACCCCGTGATGTTTTTCTCACTCCTACTAGTGAATGTAATGTAACACACACCCATCCAATGCGCACCACCCCGTGATGATTTTCTCACTCCCACTAGTGGATGTAATGTAACCCACACGCATACAATGCGCACCACCCCGGGATGTTTTTCTCACTCACACTAGTGAATGTAATGTAACACACATCCATACAATGCACACCACCCCGCGATGTTTTTCAGAAACCTATCCTACATTGCCACTGCATGTTCCCTGACCTCCACATGCTGACCACCCCGCGGTGCTTTTCTCCATCCTACATTGCCACTCACTGCCTATCCTAATTCAGAACCTCCGATTCACAACACCCCGTGATGTTTTTCTCACTCCTACTAGTGAATGTAATGTAACACACACCCATACAATGCGCACCACCCCGTGATGTTTTTCTCACTCCTACTAGTGAATGTAATGTAACACACACGCATACAATTCGCAGCACCCCATGATGTTTTTCTCTCTCCTTCTAGTGAATGTAATGTAACACACACCCATACAATGCGCACCACCCCTTCATGTTTTTCAGAAACCTATCCTACATTGCCCTGCATGTTCCCTGACCTCCCCATGCTGACCACCCCGCGGTGCTTTTCTCCATCCTACATTGCCACTCACTGCCTATCCTTATTCAGACCCTCCGATTCACACCCCCACCGTGATGTTTTTCTCACTCCTACTAGTGAATGTAATGTAACACACACCCATACAATGCGCACCACCCCGCGATGTTTTTCAAATACCTATCCTACATTGCCACTGCATGTTCCCTGACCTCCACATGCTGACCACCCCGCGGTGCTTTTCTCCATCCTACATTGCCACTCACTGCCTATCCTAATTCAGACCCTCCTATTCACACCATCCCGTGATGTTTTTCTCACTCCTACTAGTGAATGTAATGTAACACACACCCATCCAATGCGCACCACCCCGTGATGATTTTCTCACTCCTACTAGTGGATGTAATGTAACACACACCCATACAATGCGCACCACCCCGTGATGTTTTTCTCACTCCTACTAGTGAATGTAATGTAACACACATCCATACAATGCACACCACCCCGCGATGTTTTTCAGAAACCTATCCTACATTGCCACTGCATGTTCCCTGACCTCCCCATGCTGACCACACCGCGGTGCTTTTCTCCATCCTACATTGCCACTCACTGCTTATGCTAATTCAGAACCTCCGATTCACACCACCCTGTGATGTTTTTCTCACTCCTACTAGTGAATGTAATGTAACACACACCCATACAATGCGCTCCACCCCGTGATGTTTTTCTCACTGCTACTAGTGAATGTCATTTAACACACACCCATAATGCGCACCACCACGCGATGTTTTTCAGAAACCTATCCTACATTGCCACTGCATGTTCCCTGACCTCCCCATGCTGACCACCCCGCAGTGCTTTTCTCCATCCTACATTGCCACTCACTGCCTATCCTAATTCAGACCCTCCGATTCACACCACACCGTGATGTTTTTCACACTCCTACTAGTGAATGTAATGTAACACACACCCATACAATGCGCACCACCCCGCGATGTTTTTCAGAAACCTATCCTACATTGCCACTGCATGTTCCCTGACCTCCCCATGCTGACCACCATGCGGTGCTTTTCTCCATCCTACATTGCCACTCACTGCCTATCCTAATTCAGACGCTCCGATTCACACCACGCCGTGATGTTTTTCTCACTCCTACTAGTGAATGTAATGTAACACACACCCATACAATGCGCACCACCCCGCGATGTTTTTCAAATACCTATCCTACATTGCCACTGCATGTTCCCAGACCTCCACATGCTGACCACCCCGCGGTGCTTTTCTCCATCCTACATTGCCACTCACTGCCTATCCTAATTCAGACCCTCCGATTCACACCACTCCGTGATGTTTTTCTCACTCCTACTAGTGAATGTAATGTAACCCACACCCATACAATGCGCACCACCCCGTGATGTTTTTCTCACTCCTACTAGTGAATGTAATGTAACACACATCCATACAATGCACACCACCCCGCGATGTTTTTCAGAAAGCTATCCTACATTGCCACTGCATGTTCCCTGAGCTCCCCATGCTGACCACACCGCGGTGCTTTTCTCCATCCTACATTGCCACTCACTGCGTATGCTAATTCAGAACCTCCGATTCACACCACCCTGTGATGTTTTTCTCACTCCTACTAGTGAATGTAATGTAACACACACCCATACAATGCGCACCACCCCATGATGTTTTTCTCACTGCTACTAGTGAATGTAATGTAACACACACGCATACAATTCGCAGCACCCCGTGATGTTTTTCTCTCTCCTTCTAGTGAATGTAATGTAACACACACCCATACAATGCGCACCACCCCTTCATGTTTTTCAGAAACCTATCCTACATTGCCCTGCATGTTCCCTGACCTCCCCATGCTGACCACCCCGCGGTGCTTTTCTCCATCCTACATTGCCACTCACTGCCTATCCTAATTCAGACCCTCCGATTCACACCCCCCGTGATGTTTTTCTCACTCCTACTAGTGAATGTAATGTAACACACACCCATACAATGCGCACCACCCCGCGATGTTTTTCAAATACCTATCCTACATTGCCACTGCATGTTCCCTGACCTCCACATGCTGACCACCCCGCGGTGCTTTTCTCCATCCTACATTGCCACTCACTGCCTATCCTAATTCAGACCCTCCGATTCACACCACCCCGTGATGTTTTTCTCACTCCTACTAGTGAATGTAATGTAACACACACCCATCCAATGCGCACCACCCCGTGATGATTTTCTCACTCCTACTAGTGGATGTAATGTAACACACACCCATACAATGCGCACCACCCCGTGATGTTTTTCTCACTCCTACTAGTGAATGTAATGTAACACACATCAATACAATGCACACCACCACGCGATGTTTTTCAGAAACCTATCCTACATTGCCACTGCATGTTCCCTGACCTCCCCATGCTGACCACACCGCGGTGCTTTTCTCCATCTTACATTGCCACTCACTGCCTATCCTAATTCAGACCCTCCGATTCACACCACAACGTGATGTTTTTCACACTCATACTAGTGAATGTAATGTAACACACACCCATACAATGCGCACCACCCCATGATGTTTTTCTCACTCCTACTAGTGAATGTAATGTAACACACACCCACACAATGCGCACCACCCCGCGATAATTTTCAGAAACCTATCTTACATTGCCACTGCATGTTCTCTGACCTCCCCATGCTGACCACCCCTCGGTGCTTTTCTCCATCCTACAAGGCCACTCACTGCCTATCCTAATTCCGACCCTACTATTCACACCACCCCGTGATGTTTTTCTCACTCCTAATAGTGAATGTAATGTAACACACACCCATACAATGCGCACCACCCCGTGATGTTTTTCTGACTCCTACTAGTGAATGTAATGTAACACACACCCATAAAATGAAAACCACCCCGTGATGTTTTTCTCACTCCTACTAGTGTATGTAAGGTAACACACACCCATGCAATGCGCACCACCCCGTGATGTTTTCTCACTCCTACTTGTGAATGTAATGTAACACACACCTATACAATGCGCACCACCCCGCGATGTTTTTCAGAAACCTATCCTACATTGCCACTGCATGTTCCCTGACCTCCCCATGCTGACCACCCCGCGGTGCTTTTCTCCATCCTACATTGCCACTCACTGCCTATCCTATTTCAGACCCTCCGATTCACACCACCCCGTGATGTTTTTCTCACTCCTACTAGTGAATGTAATGTAACACATACCCATACAAGGCGCACCACCCCGTGATGTTTTTCTCACTCCTCCTAGTGAATGTAATGTAACACACACCCATACAATGCGCACCACCCCGCGATGTTTTTCTCACTCCTACTAGTGAATGTAATGTAACACACACCCATACAATGCGTACCACCCCGCGATGTTTTTCAGAAACCTATCCTACATTGACACTGCGTGTTCCCTGAGCTCCCCATGCTGACCACCCCGCGGTGCTTTTCTCCATCCTACATTGCCAATCACTGCCTATCCTAATTCAGACCCTCCGGTTCACACCACCCCGTGATGTTTTTCTCACTCCTACTAGTGAATGTAATGTAACACACACCCATACAATGCGCACCACCCCGTGATGTTTTTCTCACTCCTACTAGTGAATGTAATGTAACACACACTCATACAATGCACACCACCTCGCGATGTTTTTCAGAAACCTATCCTACATTGCCACTGCATGTTCCCTGACCTCCTCATGCTGACCAACCCGCGGTGCTTTTCTCCATCCAACATTGCCACTCACTGCCTATCCTAATTCAGACACTCCGATTCACACCACCCCGTGATGTTTTTCTCACTCCTACTAGTGAATGTAATGTAACACACACCCATACAATGCGCACCACCCCGTGATGTTTTTCAAAAAACTATCCTACATTGCCACTGCATGTTCCCTGACCTCCACATGCTGACCACCCCGCTGTGCTTTTCTCCATCCTACATTGCCACTCACTGCCTATCCTAATTCAGACCCTCCGATTCACACCACCCCGTGATGTTTTTCTCACTCCTACTAGTGAATGTAATGTAACACACACGCATACAATTCGCAGCACCCCGTGATGTTTTTCTCTCTCCATCTAGTGAATGTAATGTAACACACACCCATACAATGCGCATCACCCCTTCATGTTTTTCAGAAACCTATCCTACATTGACACTGCGTGTTCCCTGAGCTCCTCATGCTGACCACCCCGCGGTGCTTTTCTCCATCCTACATTGCCAATCACTGCCTATCCTAATTCAGACCCTCCGATTCACACCACCCCGTGATGTTTTTCTCACTCCTACTAGTGAATGTAATGTAACACACACCCATCCAATGCGCACCACCCCGTGATGATTTTCTCACTCCTACTAGTGGAAGTAATGTAACACACACCCATACAATGCGCACCACCCCGTGATGTTTTTCTGACTCCTACTAGTGAATGTAATGTAACACACATCCATACAATGCACACCACCCCGCGATGTTTTTCAGAAACCTATCCTACTTTGCCACTGCATGTTCCCTGACCTCCCCATGCTGACCACACCGCGGTGCTTTTCTCCATCCTACATTGCCACTCACTGCTTATGCTAATTCAGAACCTCCGATTCACACCACCCTGTGATGTTTTTCTCACTCCTACTAGTGAATGTAATGTAACACACACCCATACAATGCGCTCCACCCCGTGATGTTTTTCTCACTGCTACTAGTGAATGTCATTTAACACACACCCATAATGCACACGACCACGCGATGTTTTTCAGAAACCTATCCTACATTGCCACTGCATGTTCCCTGACCTCCCCATGCTGACCACCCCGCAGTGCTTTTCTACATCCTACATTGCCACTCACTGCCTATCCTAATTCAGACCCTCCGATTCACACCACACCGTGATGTTTTTCACACTCATACTAGTGAATGTAATGTAACATACACCCATACAATGGGCACCACCCCGTGATGTTTTTCTCACTCGTACTAGTGAATGTAATGTAACACACACCCATACAATGCGCACCGCCCCGTGATGTTTTTCTCACTCCTACTAGTGAATGTAATGTAACACACACCCATACAATGCGCACCACCCCGTGATGTTTTTCTGACTCCTACTAGTGAATATAATGTAACACACACCCATACAATGCGCACCACCCCGTGATGTTTTTCTCACTCCTACTAGTATATGTAAGGTAACACACACCCATGCAATGCGCACCACCCCGTGATGTTTTTCTCACTCCTACTTGTGAATGTAATGTAACACACACCCATACAATGCGCACCACCCCGCGATGTTTTTCAGAAACCTATCCTACATTGCCACTGCATGTTAACTGACCTCCCCATGCTGACCACCCCGCGGTGCTTTTCTCCATCCTACATTGCCACTCACTGCTTATCCTATTTCAGACCCTCCGATTCACACCACCCCGTGATGTTTTTCTCACTCCTACTAGTGAATGTAATGTAACACACACCCATACAAGGCGCACCACCCCGTGATGTTTTTCTCACTCCTACTAGTGAATGTAATGTAACACACACCCATACAATGCACACCACCTCGCGATGTTTTTCAGAAACCTATCCTACATTGCCACTGCATGTTCCCTGACCTCCTCATGCTGACCACCACGCGGTGCTTTTCTCCATCCTACATTGCACTCACTGCCTATCCTAATTCAGACACTCCGATTCACACCACCCTGTGATGTTTTTCTCACTCCTACTAGTGAATGTAATGTAACACACACCCATACAATGCGCACCACCCCGCGATGTTTTTCAGAAACCTATCCTACATTGCCACTGCATGTTCCCTGACCTCCCCATGCTGACCACCCCGCGGTGCTTTTCTCCATCCTACATTGCCACTCACTGCCTATCCTAATTCAGACGCTCCGATTCACAGCACGCCGTGATGTTTTTCTCACTCCTACTAGTGAATGTAATGTAACACACACCCATACAATGCGCACCACCCCGCGATGTTTTTCAAATACCTATCCTACTTTGCCACTGCATGTTCCCTGACCTCCACATGCTGACCACCCCGCGGTGCTTTTCTCCATCCTACATTGCCACTCACTGCCTATCCTAATTCAGAACCTCCGATTCACAACACCCCGTGATGTTTTTCTCACTCCTACTAGTGAATGTAATGTAACACACACCCATACAATGAGCACTACCCCGTGATGTTTTTCTCACTCCTACTAGTGAATGTAATGTAACACACACCCATACAATGCGCACCACCCCGCGATGTTTTTCAGAAACCTATCCTACATTGCCACTGCATGTTCCCTGACCTCCCCATGCTGACCACCCCGCGGTGCTTTTCTCCATCCTACATTGCCACTCACTGCCTATCCTAATTCAGACCCTCCTATTCACACCACCCCGTGATGTTTTTCTCACTCCTACTAGTGAATGTAATGTAACACACACCCATCCAATGCGCACCACCCCGTGATGATTTTCTCACTCCCACTAGTGGATGTAATGTAACCCACACGCATACAATGCGCACCACCCCGTGATGTTTTTCTCACTCACACTAGTGAATGTAATGTAACACACATCCATACAATGCACACCACCCCGCGATGTTTTTCAGAAACCTATCCTACATTGCCACTGCATGTTCCCTGACCTCCCCATGCTGACCACACCGCGGTGCTTTTCTCCATCCTACATTGCCCCTCACTGCGTATGCTAATTCAGAACCTCCGATTCACACCACCCTGTGATGTTTTTCTCACTCCTACTAGTGAATGTAATGTAACACACACCCATACAATGTGCACCACCCCGTGATGTTTTTCTCACTCCTACTAGTGAATGTAATGTAACACACACGCATACAATTCGCAGCACCCCGTGATGTTTTTCTCTCTCCTTCTAGTGAATGTAATGTAACACACACCCATACAATGCGCACCACCCCTTCATGTTTTTCAGAAACCTATCCTACATTGCCCTGCATGTTCCCTGACGTCCCCATGCTGACCACCCCGCGGTGCTTTTCTCCATCCTACATTGCCACTCACTGCCTATCCTAATTCAGACGCTCCGATTCACAGCACGCCGTGATGTTTTTCTCACTCCTACTAGTGAATGTAATGTAACACACACCCATACAATGCGCACCACCCCGCGATGTTTTTCAAATACCTATCCTACTTTGCCACTGCATGTTCCCTGACCTCCACATGCTGACCACCCCGCGGTGCTTTTCTCCATCCTACATTGCCACTCACTGCCTATCCTAATTCAGACCCTCCGATTCACACTACCCCGTGATGTTTTTCTCACTCCTACTAGTGAATGTAATGTAACACACACCCATACAATGCGCACCACCCCGCGATGTTTTTCAAATACCTATCCTACATTGCCACTGCATGTTCCCTGACATCCACATGCTGACCACCCCGCGGTGCTTTTCTCCATCCTACATTGCCACTCACTGCCTATCCTAATTCAGACCCTCCGATTCACACCACCCCGTGATGTTTTTCTCACTCCTACTAGTGAATGTAATGTAACACACACCCATACAATGCGCACCACCCCGTGATGTTTTTCTCACTCCTACTAGAGAATGTAAGGTAACACACACCCATGCAATGCGCAACACCCCGTGATGTTTTTCTCACTCCTACTTGTGAATGTAATGTAACACACACCCATACAATGCGCACCACCCCGCAATGTTTTTCAGAAACCTATCCTACATTGCCACTGCATGTTCCCTGACCTCCCCATGCTGATCACCCCGCGGTGCTTTTCTCCATCCTACATTGCCACTCACTGCCTATCCTATTTCAGACCCTCCGATTCACATCACCCCGTGATGTTTTTCTCACTCCTACTAGTGAATGTAATGTAACACACACCCATACAAGGCGCACCACCCCGTGATGTTTTTCTCACTCCTACTAGTGAATGTAATGTAACACACACCCATACAATGCACACCACCTCGCGATTTTTTTCAGAAACCTATCCTACATTGCCACTGCATGTTCCCTGACCTCCTCATGCTGACCACCCCGCGGTGCTTTTCTCCATCCTACATTGCCACTCACTGCCTATCCTAATTCAGACACTCCGATTCACATCACCCTGTGATGTTTTTCTCACTCCTACTAGTGAATGTAATGTAACACACACCCATACAATGCGCACCACCCCGCGATGTTTTTCAGAAACCTATCCTACATTGCCACTGCATGTTCCCTGACCTCCCCATGCTGACCACCCCGTGGTGCTTTTCTCCATCCTACATTGCCACTCACTGCCTATCCTAATTCAGACGCTCCGATTCACACCACGCCGTGATGTTTTTCTCACTCCTACTAGTGAATGTAATGTAACACACACCCATCCAATGCGCACCACCCCGTGATGATTTTCTCACTCCTACTAGTGGATGTAATGTAACCCACACCCATACAATGCGCACCACCCCGTGATGTTTTTCTCACTCCTACTAGTGAATGTAATGTAACACACATCCATACAATGCACACCACCCCGCGATGTTTTTCAGAAACCTATCCTACATTGCCACTGCATGTTCCATGACCTCCCCATGCTGACCACACCGCGGTGCTTTTCTCCATCCTACATTGCCACTCACTGCCTATCCTAATTCAGAACCTCCGATTCACACCACCCCGTGATGTTTTTCTCACTCCTACTAGTGAATGTAATGTAACACACACCCATACAATGCGCACCACCCCGCGATGTTTTTCAGAAACCTATCCTACATTGCCACTGCATGTTCCCTGACCTCCCCATGCTGACCACCCCGCGGTGCTTCTCTCCATCCTACATTGCCACTCACTGCCTATCCTAATTCAGACCCTCCGATTCACACCACCCCGTGATGTTTTTCTCACTCCTCCTAGTGAATGTTATGTAACACACACCCATACAATGCGCACCACCCCACGATGTTTTTCTCACTCCTACTAGTGAATGTAATGTAACACACACCCATACAATGCGTACCACCCCGCGATGTTTTTCAGAAACCTATCCTACATTGACACTGCGTGTTCCCTGAGCTCCCCATGCTGACCACCCCGCGGTGCTTTTCTCCATCCTACATTGCCACTCACTGCCTATCCTAATTCAGACCCTCCGGTTCACACCACCCCGTGATGTTTTTCTCACTCCTACTAGTGAATGTAATGTAACACACACCCATACAATGCGCACCACCCCGTGATGTTTTTCTCACTCCTACTAGTGAATGTAATGTAACACACACCCATCCAATTCGCACCACCCCGTGATGATTTTCTCACTCCTACTAGTGGATGTAATGTAACACACACGCATACAATGCGCACCACCCCGTGATGTTTTTCTCACTCACACTAGTGAATGTAATGTAACACACATCCATACAATGCACACCACCCCGCGATGTTTTTCAGAAACCTATCCTACATTGCCACTGCATGTTCCCTGACCTCCCCATGCTGACCACACCGCGGTGCTTTTCTCCATCCTACATTGCCACTCACTGCGTATGCTAATTCAGAACCTCCGATTCACACCACCCTGTGATGTTTTTCTCACTGCTACTAGTGAATGTAATGTAACACACACCCATACAATGTGCACCACCCCGTGATGTTTTTCTCACTCCTACTAGTGAATGTAATGTAACACACACGCATACAATTCGCAGCACCCCGTGATGTTTTTCTCTCTCCTTCTAGTGAATGTAATGTAACACACACCCATACAATGCGCACCACCCCTTCATGTTTTTCAGAAACCTATCCTACATAGCCCTGCATGTTCCCTGACGACCCATGCTGACCACCCCGCGGTGCTTTTCTCCATCCTACATTGCCACTCACTGCCTATCCTAATTCAGACCCTCCGATTCACACCACCCCGTGATGTTTTTCTCACTCCTACTAGTGAATGTAATGTAACACACACCCATACAATGCGCACCACACCGCGATGTTTTTCAAATACCTATCCTACATTGCCACTGCATGTTCCCTGACCTCCACATGCTGACCACCCCGCGGTGCTTTTCTCCATCCTACATTGTCACTCACTGCCTATCCTAATTCAGACCCTCCGATTCACACCACCCCGTGATGTTTTTTTCACTCCTACTAGTGAATGTAATGTAACACACACCCATACAATGCGCACCACCCCGTGATGTTTTTCTCACTCCTACTAGTGAATGTAAGGTAACACACACCCATGCAATGCGCACCACCCCGTTATGTTTTTCTCACTCCTACTTGTGAATGTAATGTAACACACACCCATACAATGCGCACCACCCCGCAATGTTTTTCAGAAACCTATCCTACATTGCCACTGCATGTTCCCTGACCTCCCCATGCTGACCACCCCGCGGTGCTTTTCTCCATCCTACATTGCCACTCACTGCCTATCCTATTTCAGACCCTCCGATTCACACCACCCCGTGATGTTTTTCTCACTCCTACTAGTGAATGTAATGTAACACACACCCATACAAGGCGCACCACCCCGTGATGTTTTTCTCACTCCTACTAGTGAATGTAATGTAACACACACCCATACAATGCACACCACCCCGCGATGTTTTTCAGAAACCTATCCTACATTGCCACTGCATGTTCCCTGACCTCCTCATGCTGACCACCCCGCGGTGCTTTTCTCCATCCTACATTGCCACTCACTGCCTATCCTAATTCAGACACTCCGATTCACATCACCCTGTGATGTTTTTCTCACTCCTACTAGTGAATGAAATGTAGCACACACCCATACAATGCGCACCACCCCGCGATGTTTTTCAGAAACCTATCCTACATTGCCACTGCATGTTCCCTGACCTCCCCATGCTGACCACCCCGTGGTGCTTTTCTCCATCCTACATTGCCACTCACTGCCTATCCTAATTCAGACGCTCCGATTCACACCACGCCGTGATGTTTTTCTCACTCCTACTAGTGAATGTAATGTAACACACACCCATCCAATGCGCACCACCCCGTGATGATTTTCTCACTCCTACTAGTGGATGTAATGTAACCCACACCCATACAATGCGCACCACCCCGTGATGTTTTTCTCACTCCTACTAGTGAATGTAATGTAACACACATCCATACAATGCACACCACCCCGCGATGTTTTTCAGAAACCTATCCTACATTGCCACTGCATGTTCCATGACCTCCCCATGCTGACCACACCGCGGTGCTTTTCTCCATCCTACATTGCCACTCACTGCCTATCCTAATTCAGAACCTCCGATTCACACCACCCCGTGATGTTTTTCTCACTCCTACTAGTGAATGTAATGTAACACACACCCATACAATGCGCACCACCCCGCGATGTTTTTCAGAAACCTATCCTACATTGCCACTGCATGTTCCCTGACCTCCCCATGCTGACCACCCCGCGGTGCTTCTCTCCATCCTACATTGCCACTCACTGCCTATCCTAATTCAGACCCTCCGATTCACACCACCCCGTGATGTTTTTCTCACTCCTCCTAGTGAATGTAATGTAACACACCCATACAATGCGCACCACCCCACGATGTTTTTCTCACTCCTACTAGTGAATGTAATGTAACACACACCCATACAATGCGCACCACCCCGTGATGTTTTTCAGAAACCTATCCTACATTGCCACTGCATGTTCCCTGACCTCCCCATGCTGACCACCCCGCGGTGCTTTTCTCCATCCTACATTGCCACTCACTGCCTATCCTATTTCAGACCCTCCGATTCACACCACCCCGTGATGTTTTTCTCACTCCTACTAGTGAATGTAATGTAACACACACCCATACAAGGCGCACCACCCCGTGATGTTTTTCTCACTCCTACTAGTGAATGTAATGTAACACACACCCATACAATGCACACCACCTCGCGATGTTTTTCAGAAACCTATCCTACATTGCCACTGCATGTTCCCTGACCTCCTCATGCTGACCACCCCGCGGTGCTTTTCTCCATCCTACATTGCACTCACTGCCTATCCTAATTCAGACACTCCGATTCACACCACCCTGTGATGTTTTTCTCACTCCTACTAGTGAATGTAATGTAACACACACCCATACAATGCGCACCACCCCGCGATGTTTTTCAGAAACCTATCCTACATTGCCACTGCATGTTCCCTGACCTCCTCATGCTGACCACCCCGCGGTGCTTTTCTCCATCCTACATTGCCACTCACTGCCTATCCTAATTCAGACGCTCCGATTCACACCACGCCGTGATGTTTTTCTCACTCCTACTAGTGAATGTAATGTAACACACACCCATACAATGCGCACCACCCCGCGATGTTTTTCAAATACCTATCCTACTTTGCCACTGCATGTTCCCTGACCTCCACATGCTGACCACCCCGCGGTGCTTTTCTCCATCCTATATTGCCACTCACTGCCTATCCTAATTCAGAACCTCCGATTCACAACACCCCGTGATGTTTTTCTCACTCCTACTAGTGAATGTAATGTAACACACACCCATACAATGAGCACTACCCCGTGATGTTTTTCTCACTCCTACTAGTGAATGTAATGTAACATACACCCATACAATGCGCACCACCCCGCGATGTTTTTCAGAAACCTATCCTACATTGCCACTGCATGTTCCCTGACCTCCACATGCTGACCACCCCGCGGTGCTTTTCTCCATCCTACATTGCCACTCACTGCCTATCCTAATTCAGACCCTCCGATTCACACCACCCCGTGATGTTTTTCTCACTCCTACTAGTGAATGTAATGTAACACACACCCATCCAATGCGCACCACCCCGTGATGATTTTCTCACTCCTACTAGTGGATGTAATGTAACCCACACGCATACAATGCGCACCACCCCGTGATGTTTTTCTCACTCACACTAGTGAATGTAATATAACACACATCCATACAATGCACACCACCGCGCGATGTTTTTCAGAAACCTATCCTACATTGCCACTGCATGTTCCCTGACCTCCTCATGCTGACCACCCCGCGGTGCTTTTCTCCATCCTACATTGCCACTCACTGCCTATCCTAATTCAGACACTCCGATTCACATCACCCTGTGATGTTTTTCTCACTCCTACTAGTGAATGTAATGTAACACACACCCATACAATGCGCACCACCCCGCGATGTTTTTCAGAAACCTATCCTACATTGCCACTGCATGTTCCCTGACCTCCCCATGCTGACCACCCCGTGGTGCTTTTCTCCATCCTACATTGCCACTCACTGCCTATCCTAATTCAGACGCTCCGATTCACACCACGCTGTGATGTTTTTCTCACTCCTACTAGTGAATGTAATGTAACACACACCCATCCAATGCGCACCACCCCGTGATGATTTTCTCACTCCTACTAGTGGATGTAATGTAACCCACACCCATACAATGCGCACCACCCCGTGATGTTTTTCTCACTCCTACTAGTGAATGTAATGTAACACACATCCATACAATGCACACCACCCCGCGATGTTTTTCAGAAACCTATCCTACATTGCCACTGCATGTTCCATGACCTCCCCATGCTGACCACACCGCGGTGCTTTTCTCCATCCTACATTGCCACTCACTGCCTATCCTAATTCAGAACCTCCGATTCACACCACCCCGTGATGTTTTTCTCACTCCTACTAGTGAATGTAATGTAACACACACCCACACAATGCGCACCACCCCGCGATGTTTTTCAGAAACCTATCCTACATTGCCACTGCATGTTCCCTGACCTCCCCATGCTGACCACCCCGCGGTGCTTCTCTCCATCCTACATTGCCACTCACTGCCTATCCTAATTCAGACCCTCCGATTCACACCACCCCGTGATGTTTTTCTCACTCCTCCTAGTGAATGTTATGTAACACACACCCATACAATGCGCACCACCCCACGATGTTTTTCTCACTCCTACTAGTGAATGTAATGTAACACACACCCATACAATGCGTACCACCCCGCGATGTTTTTCAGAAACCTATCCTACATTGACACTGCGTGTTCCCTGAGCTCCCCATGCTGACCACCCCGCGGTGCTTTTCTCCATCCTACATTGCCACTCACTGCCTATCCTAATTCAGACCCTCCGGTTCACACCACCCCGTGATGTTTTTCTCACTCCTACTAGTGAATGTAATGTAACACACACCCATACAATGCGCACCACCCCGTGATGTTTTTCTCACTCCTACTAGTGAATGTAATGTAACACACACCCATACAATGAGCACTACCCCGTGATGTTTTTCTCACTCCTACTAGTGAATGTAATGTAACACACACCCATACAATGCGCACCACCCCGCGATGTTTTTCAGAAACCTATCCTACATTGCCACTGCATGTTCCCTGACCTCCCCATGCTGACCACCCCGCGGTGCTTTTCTCCATCCTACATTGCCACTCACTGCCTATCCTAATTCAGACCCTCCGATTCACACCACCCCGTGATGTTTTTCTCACTCCTACTAGTGAATGTAATGTAACACACACCCATCCAATTCGCACCACCCCGTGATGATTTTCTCACTCCTACTAGTGGATGTAATGTAACACACACGCATACAATGCGCACCACCCCGTGATGTTTTTCTCACTCACACTAGTGAATGTAATGTAACACACATCCATACAATGCACACCACCCCGCGATGTTTTTCAGAAACCTATCCTACATTGCCACTGCATGTTCCCTGACCTCCCCATGCTGACCACCCCGCGGTGCTTCTCTCCATCCTACATTGCCACTCACTGCCTATCCTAATTCAGACCCTCCGATTCACACCACCCCGTGATGTTTTTCTCCCTCCTCCTAGTGAATGTAATGTAACACACACCCATACAATGCGCACCACCCCACGATGTTTTTCTCACTCCTACTAGTGAATGTAATGTAACACACACCCATACAATGCGCACCACCCCGTGATGTTTTTCAGAAACCTATCCTACATTGCCACTGCATGTTCCCTGACATCCCCATGCTGACCACCCCGCGGTGCTTTTCTCCATCCTACATTGCCACTCACTGCCTATCCTATTTCAGACCCTCCGATTCACACCACCCCGTGATGTTTTTCTCACTCCTACTAGTGAATGTAATGTAACACACACCCATACAAGGCGCACCACCCCGTGATGTTTTTCTCACTCCTACTAGTGAATGTAATGTAACACACACCCATACAATGCATACCACCTCGCGATGTTTTTCAGAAACCTATCCTACATTGCCACTGCATGTTCCCTGACCTCCACATGCTGACCACCCCGCGGTGCTTTTCTCCATCCTACATTGCCACTCACTGCCTATCCTAATTCAGAACCTCCGATTCACAACACCCCGTGATGTTTTTCTCACTCCTACTAGTGAATGTAATGTAACACACACCCATACAATGAGCACTACCCCGTGATGTTTTTCTCACTCCTACTAGTGAATGTAATGTAACACACACCCATACAATGCGCACCACCCCGCGATGTTTTTCAGAAACCTATCCTACATTGCCACTGCATGTTCCCTGACCTCCCCATGCTGACCACCCCGCGGTGCTTTTCTCCATCCTACATTGCCACTCACTGCCTATCCTAATTCAGACCCTCCGATTCACACCACCCCGTGATGTTTTTCTCACTCCTACTAGTGAATGTAATGTAACACACACCCATCCAATGCGCACCACCCCGTGATGATTTTCTCACTCCTACTAGTGGATGTAATGTAACCCACACGCATACAATGCGCACCACCCCGTGATGTTTTTCTCACTCACACTAGTGAATGTAATATAACACACATCCATACAATGCACACCACCGCGCGATGTTTTTCAGAAACCTATCCTACATTGCCACTGCATGTTCCCTGACCTCCCCATGCTGACCACACCGCGGTGCTTTTCTCCATCCTACATTGCCACTCACTGCGTATGCTAATTCAGAACCTCCGATTCACACCACCCTGTGATGTTTTTCTCACTCCTACTAGTGAATGTAATGTAACACACACCCATACAATGTGCACCACCCCGTGATGTTTTTCTCACTCCTACTAGTGAATGTAATGTAACACAGACGCATACAATTGGCAGCACCCCGTGATGTTTTTCTCTCTCCGTCTAGTGAATGTAATGTAACACACACCCATACAATGCGCACCACCCCTTCATGTTTTTCAGAAACCTATCCTACATTGCCCTGCATGTTCCCTGACGTCCCCATGCTGACCACCCCGCGGTGCTTTTCTCCATCCTACATTGCCACTCACTGCCTATCCTAATTCAGACCCTCCGATTCACACCACCCCGTGATGTTTTTCTCACTCCTACTAGTGAATGTAATGTAACACACACCCATACAATGCGCACCACCCCGCGATGTTTTTCAAATACCTATCCTACATTGCCACTGCATGTTCCCTGACCTCCACATGCTGACCACCCCGCGGTGCTTTTCTCCATCCTACATTGCCACTCACTGCCTATCCTAATTCAGACCCTCCGATTCACACCACCCCGTGATGTTTTTCTCACTCCTACTAGTGAATGTAATGTAACACACACCCATACAATGCGCACCACCCCGTGATGTTTTTCTCACTCCTACTAGTGAATGTAAGGTAACACACACCCATGCAATGCGCACCACCCCGTGATGTTTTTCTCACTCCTACTTGTGAATGTAATGTAACACACACCCATACAATGCGCACCACCCCGCAATGTTTTTCAGAAACCTATCCTACATTGCCACTGCATGTTCCCTGACCTCCCCATGCTGACCACCCCGCAGTGCTTTTCTCCATCCTACATTGCCACTCACTGCCTATCCTATTTCAGACCCTCCGATTCACACCACCCCGTGATGTTTTTCTCACTCCTACTAGTGAATGTAATGTAACACACACCCATACAAGGCGCACCACCCCGTGATGTTTTTCTCACTCCTACTAGTGAATGTAATGTAACACACACCCATACAATGCACACCACCTCGCGATGTTTTTCAGAAACCTATCCTACATTGCCACTGCATGTTCCCTGACCTCCTCATGCTGACCACCCCGCGGTGCTTTTCTCCATCCTACATTGCCACTCACTGCCTATCCTAATTCAGACACTCCGATTCACATCACCCTGTGATGTTTTTCTCACTCCTACTAGTGAATGTAATGTAACACACACCCATACAATGCGCACCACCCCGCGATGTTTTTCAGAAACCTATCCTACATTGCCACTGCATGTTCCCTGACCTCCCCATGCTGACCACCCCGTGGTGCTTTTCTCCATCCTACATTGCCACTCACTGCCTATCCTAATTCAGACGCTCCGATTCACACCACGCCGTGATGTTTTTCTCACTCCTACTAGTGAATGTAATGTAACACACACCCATCCAATGCGCACCACACCGTGATGATTTTCTCACTCCTACTAGTGGATGTAATGTAACCCACACCCATACAATGCGCACCACCCCGTGATGTTTTTCTCACTCCTACTAGTGAATGTAATGTAACACACATCCATACAATGCACACCACCCCGCGATGTTTTTCAGAAACATATCCTACATTGCCACTGCATGTTCCATGACCTCCCCATGCTGACCACACCGCGGTGCTTTTCTCCATCCTACATTGCCACTCACTGCCTATTCTAATTCAGAACCTCCGATTCACACAACCCCGTGATGTTTTTCTCACTCCTACTAGTGAATGTAATGTAACACACACCCATACAATGCGCACCACCCCGCGATGTTTTTCAGAAACCTATCCTACATTGCCACTGCATGTTCCCTGACCTCCCCATGCTGACCACCCCGCGGTGCTTCTCTCCATCCTACATTGCCACTCACTGCCTATCCTAATTCAGACCCTCCGATTCACACCACCCCGTGATGTTTTTCTCACTCCTCCTAGTGAATGTAATGTAACACACACCCATACAACGCGCACCACCCCACGATGTTTTTCTCACTCCTACTAGTGAATGTAATGTAACACACACCCATACAATGCGTACCACCCCGCGATGTTTTTCAGAAACCTATCCTACATTGACACTGCGTGTTCCCTGAGCTCCCCATGCTGACCACCCCGCGGTGCTTTTCTCCATCCTACATTGCCACTCACTGCCTATCCTAATTCAGACCCTCCGGTTCACACCACCCCGTGATGTTTTTCTCACTCCTACTAGTGAATGTAATGTAACACACACCCATACAATGCGCACCACCCCGTGATGTTTTTCTCACTCCTACTAGTGAATGTAATGTAACACACACCCATACAATGCACACCACCACGCGATGTTTTTCACAAACCTATCCTACATTGCCACTGCATGTTCCCTGACCTCCTCATGCTGACCACCCCGCGGTGCTTTTCTCCATCCTACATTGCCACTCACTGCCTATCCTAATTCAGACACTCCGATTCACACCACCCCGTGATGTTTTTCTCACTCCTACTAGTGAATGTAATGTAACACACACCCATACAATGCGCACCACCCCTGATGTTTTTCAGAAAACTATCCTACATTACCACTACATGTTCCCTGACCTCCACATGCTGACCACCCCGCTGTGCTTTTCTCCATCCTACATTGCCACTCACTGCCTATCCTAATTCAGACGCTCCGATTCACAACACCCCGTGATGTTTTTCTCACTCCTACTAGTGAATGTAATGTAACACACACGCATACAATTCGCAGCACCCCGTGATGTTTTTCTCTCTCCTTCTAGTGAATGTAATGTAACACACACCCATACAATGCGCACCACCCCTTCATGTTTTTCAGAAACCTATCCTACATTGCCCTGCATGTTCCCTGACCTCCCCATGCTGACCACCCCGCGGTGCTTTTCTCCATCCTACATTGCCACTCACTGCCTATCCTAATTCAGACCCTCCGATTCACACCACCCCGTGATGTTTTTCTCACTCCTACTAGTGAATGTAATGTAACACACACCCATACAATGCACACCACCCCGCGATGTTTTTCAAATACCTATCCTACATTGCCACTGCATGTTCCCTGACCTCCACATGCTGACTACCCCGCGGTGCTTTTCTCCATCCTACATTGCCACACACTGCCTATCCTAATTCAGAACCTCCGATTCACACCACCCCGTGATGTTTTTCTCACTCCTACTAGTGAATGTAATGTAACACACACCCATCCAATGCGCACCACCCCGTGATGTTTTTCTCACTCCTACTAGTGAATGTAATGTAACACACACCCATACAATGCGCACCACCCCGTGATATTTTTCTCACTCCTACTAGTGAATGTAATGTAACACACATCAATACAATGCACACCACCCCGCGATGTTTTTCAGAAACCTATCCTACATTGCCACTGCATGTTCCCTGACCTCCCCATGCTGACCACACGGCGGTGCTTTTCTCCATCCTACATTGCCACTCACTGCTTATGCTAATTCAGAACCTCCGATTCACACCACCCTGTGATGTTTTTCTCACTCCTACTAGTGAATGTAATGTAACACACACCCATACAATGCGCTCCACCCCGTGATGTTTTTCTCACTGCTACTAGTGAATGTCATTTAACACACACCCATACAATGCGCACCACCCCGCGATGTTTTTCAGAAACCTATCCTACATTGCCACTGCATGTTCCCTGACCTCCCCATGCTGACCACCCCGCGGTGCTTTTCTCCATCCTACATTGCCACTCACTGCCTATCCTAATTCAGACCCTCCGATTCACACCACCCCGTGATGTTTTTCTCACTCCTACTAGTGAATGTAATGTAACACACACCAATCCAATGCGCACCACCCCGTGATGATTTTCTCACTCCTACTAGTGGATGTAATGTAACGCACACCCATACAATGCGCACCACCCCGTGATGTTTTTCTCACTCCTACTAGTGAATGTAATGTAACACACATGCATACAATGCACACCACCCCGCGATGTTTTTCAGAAACCTATCCTACATTGCCACTGCATGTTCCCTGACCTCCCCATGCTGACCACACCGCGGTGCTTTTCTCCATCCTACATTGCCACTCACTGCCTATCCTAATTCAGACCCTCCGATTCACACCACCCCGTGATGTTTTTCTCACTCCTCCTAGTGAATGTAATGTAACAGACACCCATACAATGCGCACCACCCCGCGATGTTTTTCTCACTCCTACTAGTGAATGTAATGTAACACACACCCATACAATGCACACCACCTCGCGATGTTTTTCAGAAACCTATTCTACATTGCCACTGCATGTTCCCTGACCTCCTCATGCTGACCACCCCGCAGTGCTTTTCTCCATCCTACATTGCCACTCACTGCCTATCCTAATTCAGACACTCCGATTCACACCACCCCGTGATGTTTTTCTCACTCCTACTAGTGAATGTAATGTAACACACACCCATACAATGCGCACCACCCCGTGATGTTTTTCAGAAAACTATCCTACATTACCACTGCATGTTCCCTGACCTCCACATGCTGACCACCCCGCTGTGCTTTTCTCCATCCTACATTGCCACTCACTGCCTATGCTAATTCAGACCCTCCGATTCACACCACCCCGTGATGTTTTTCTCACTCCTACTAGTGAATGTAATGTAACACACACGCATACAATTCGCAGCACCCCGTGATGTTTTTCTCTCTCCTTCTAGTGAATGTAATGTAACACACACCCATACAATGCGCACCACCCCTTCATGTTTTTCAGAAACCTATCCTACATTGCCCTGCATGTTCCCTGACCTCCCCATGCTGACCACCCCGCGGTGCTTTTCTCCATCCTACATTGCCACTCACTGCCTATCCTAATTCAGACCCTCCGATTCACACCACCCCGTGATGTTTTTCTCACTCCTACTAGTGAATGTAATGTAACACACACCCATACAATGCGCACCACCCCGCGATGTTTTTCAGAAACCTATCCTACATTGCCACTGCATGTTCCCTGACCTCCCCATGCTCACCAACCCGCGGTGCTTTTCTCCATCCCACATTGCCGCTCACTGCCTATCCTAATTCAGACCCTCCGATTCACACCACCCCCTGATGTTTTTCTCACTCCTACTAGTGAATGTAATGTAACACACACCCATACAATGCGCACCACCCCGTGATGTTTTTCTCACTCCTACTAGTGAATGTAATGTAACACACACGCATACAATTCGCAGCACCCCGTGATGTTTTTCTCACTCCTACTAGTGAATGTAATGTAACACACACGCATACAATTCACACCACCCTGTGATGTTTTTCTCACTCCTACTAGTGAATGTAATGTAACACACACCCATACAATGTGCACCACCCCGTGATGTTTTTCTCACTCCTACTAGTGAATGTAATGTAACACACACGCATACAATTCGCAGCACCCCGTGATGTTTTTCTCTCTCCTTCTAGTGAATGTAATGTAACACACACCCATACAATGCGCACCACCCCTTCATGTTTTTCAGAAACCTATCCTACATTGCCCTGCATGTTCCCTGACGTCCCCATGCTGACCACCCCGCGGTGCTTTTCTCCATCCTACATTGCCACTCACTGAATATCCTAATTCAGACCCTCCGATTCACACCACCCCGTGATGTTTTTCTCACTCCTACTAGTGAATGTAATGTAACACACACCCATACAATGCGCACCACCCCGTGATGTTTTTCTCACTCCTACTAGTGAATGTAAGGTAACACCCACCCATGCAATGCGCACCACCCCGTGATGTTTTTCTCACTCCTACTTGTGAATGTAATGTAACACACACCCATACAATGCGCACCACCCCGCAATGTTTTTCAGAAACCTATCCTACATTGCCACTGCATGTTCCCTGACCTCCCCATGCTGACCACCCCGCGGTGCTTTTCTCCATCCTACATTGCCACTCACTGCCTATCCTATTTCAGACCCTCCGATTCACACCACCCCGTGATGTTTTTCTCACTCCTACTAGTGAATGTAATGTAACACACACCCATACAAGGCGCACCACCCCGTGATGTTTTTCTCACTCCTACTAGTGAATGTAATGTAACACACACCCATACAATGCGCACCACCTCGCGATGTTTTTCAGAAACCTATCCTACATTGCCACTGCATGTTCCCTGACCTCCTCATGCTGACCACCCCGCGGTGCTTTTCTCCATCCTACATTGCCACTCACTGCCTATCCTAATTCAGACACTCCGATTCACATCACCCTGTGATGTTTTTCTCACTCCTACTAGTGAATGAAATGTAGCACACACCCATACAATGCGCACCACCCCGCGATGTTTTTCAGAAACCTATCCTACATTGCCACGGCATGTTCCCTGACCTCCCCATGCTGACCACCCCGTGGTGCTTTTCTCCATCCTACATTGCCACTCACTGCCTATCCTAATTCAGACGCTCCGATTCACACCACGCCGTGATGTTTTTCTCACTCCTACTAGTGAATGTAATGTAACACACACCCATCCAATGCGCACCACCCCGTGATGATTTTCTCACTCCTACTAGTGGATGTAATGTAACCCACACCCATACAATGCGCACCACCCCGTGATGTTTTTCTCACTCCTACTAGTGAATGTAATGTAACACACATCCATACAATGCACACCACCCCGCGATGTTTTTCAGAAACCTATCCTACATTGCCACTGCATGTTCCATGACCTCCCCATGCTGACCACACCGCGGTGCTTTTCTCCATCCTACATTGCCACTCACTGCCTATCCTAATTCAGAACCTCCGATTCACACCACCCCGTGATGTTTTTCTCACTCCTACTAGTGAATGTAATGTAACACACACCCATACAATGCGCACCACCCCGCGATGTTTTTCAGAAACCTATCCTACATTGCCACTGCATGTTCCCTGACCTCCCCATGCTGACCACCCCGCGGTGCTTCTCTCCATCCTACATTGCCACTCACTGCCTATCCTAATTCAGACCCTCCGATTCACACCACCCCGTGATGTTTTTCTCACTCCTACTAGTGAATGTAATGTAACACACACGCATACAATTCGCAGCACCCCGTGATGTTTTTCTCTCTCCTTCTAGTGAATGTAATGTAACACACACCAATACAATGCGCACCACCCCTTCATGTTTTTCAGAAACCTATCCTACATTGCCCTGCATGTTCCCTGACCTCCCCATGCTGACCACCCCGCGGTGCTTTTCTCCATCCTACATTGCCACTCACTGCCTATCCTAATTCAGACCCTCCGATTCACACCACCCCGTGATGTTTTTCTCACTCCTACTAGTGAATGTAATGTAACACACACCCATACAATGCACACCACCCCGCGATGTTTTTCACATACCTATCCTACATTGCCACTGCATGTTCCCTGACCTCCACATGCTGACTACCCAGCGGTGCTTTTCTCCATCCTACATTGCCACACACTGCCTATCCTAATTCAGAACCTCCGATTCACACCACCCCGTGATGTTTTTCTCACTCCTACTAGTGAATGTAATGTAACACACACCCATCCAATGCGCACCACCCCGTGATGTTTTTCTCACTCCTACTAGTGAATGTAATGTAACACACACCCATACAATGCGCACCACCCCGTGATATTTTTCTCACTCCTACTAGTGAATGTAATGTAACACACATCAATACAATGCACACCACCCCGCGATGTTTTTCAGAAACCTATCCTACATTGCCACTGCATGTTCCCTGACCTCCCCATGCTGACCACACGGCGGTGCTTTTCTCCATCCTACATTGCCACTCACTGCTTATGCTAATTCAGAACCTCCGATTCACACCACCCTGTGATGTTTTTCTCACTCCTACTAGTGAATGTAATGTAACACACACCCATACAATGCGCTCCACCCCGTGATGTTTTTCTCACTGCTACTAGTGAATGTCATTTAACACACACCCATACAATGCGCACCACCCCGCGATGTTTTTCAGAAACCTATCCTACATTGCCACTGCATGTTCCCTGACCTCCCCATGCTGACCACCCCGCGGTGCTTTTCTCCATCCTACATTGCCACTCACTGCCTATCCTAATTCAGACCCTCCGATTCACACCACCCCGTGATGTTTTTCTCACTCCTACTAGTGAATGTAATGTAACACACACCAATCCAATGCGCACCACCCCGTGATGATTTTCTCACTCCTACTAGTGGATGTAATGTAACGCACACCCATACAATGCGCACCACCCCGTGATGTTTTTCTCACTCCTACTAGTGAATGTAATGTAACACACATGCATACAATGCACACCACCCCGCGATGTTTTTCAGAAACCTATCCTACATTGCCACTGCATGTTCCCTTGACCTCCCCATGCTGACCACACCGCGGTGCTTTTCTCCATCCTACATTGCCACTCACTGCCTATCCTAATTCAGACCCTCCGATTCACACCACCCCGTGATGTTTTTCTCACTCCTCCTAGTGAATGTAATGTAACAGACACCCATACAATGCGCACCACCCCGCGATGTTTTTCTCACTCCTACTAGTGAATGTAATGTAACACACACCCATACAATGCACACCACCTCGCGATGTTTTTCAGAAACCTATTCTACATTGCCACTGCATGTTCCCTGACCTCCTCATGCTGACCACCCCGCAGTGCTTTTCTCCATCCTACATTGCCACTCACTGCCTATCCTAATTCAGACACTCCGATTCACACCACCCCGTGATGTTTTTCTCACTCCTACTAGTGAATGTAATGTAACACACACCCATACAATGCGCACCACCCCGTGATGTTTTTCAGAAAACTATCCTACATTACCACTGCATGTTCCCTGACCTCCACATGCTGACCACCCCGCTGTGCTTTTCTCCATCCTACATTGCCACTCACTGCCTATGCTAATTCAGACCCTCCGATTCACACCACCACGTGATGTTTTTCTCACTCCTACTAGTGAATGTAATGTAACACACACGCATACAATTCGCAGCACCCCGTGATGTTTTTCTCTCTCCTTCTAGTGAATGTAATGTAACACACACCCATACAATGCGCACCACCCCTTCATGTTTTTCAGAAACCTATCCTACATTGCCCTGCATGTTCCCTGACCTCCCCATGCTGACCACCCCGCGGTGCTTTTCTCCATCCTACATTGCCACTCACTGCCTATCCTAATTCAGACCCTCCGATTCACACCACCCCGTGATGTTTTTCTCACTCCTACTAGTGAATGTAATGTAACACACACCCATACAATGCGCACCACCCCGCGATGTTTTTCAGAAACCTATCCTACATTGCCACTGCATGTTCCCTGACCTCCCCATGCTCACCAACCCGCGGTGCTTTTCTCCATCCCACATTGCCGCTCACTGCCTATCCTAATTCAGACCCTCCGATTCACACCACCCCCTGATGTTTTTCTCACTCCTACTAGTGAATGTAATGTAACACACACCCATACAATGCGCACCACCCCGTGATGTTTTTCTCACTCCTACTAGTGAATGTAATGTAACACACACGCATACAATTCGCAGCACCCCGTGATGTTTTTCTCACTCCTACTAGTGAATGTAATGTAACACACACGCATACAATTCACACCACCCTGTGATGTTTTTCTCACTCCTACTAGTGAATGTAATGTAACACACACCCATACAATGTGCACCACCCCGTGATGTTTTTCTCACTCCTACTAGTGAATGTAATGTAACACACACGCATACAATTCGCAGCACCCCGTGATGTTTTTCTCTCTCCTTCTAGTGAATGTAATGTAACACACACCCATACAATGCGCACCACCCCTTCATGTTTTTCAGAAACCTATCCTACATTGCCCTGCATGTTCCCTGACGTCCCCATGCTGACCACCCCGCGGTGCTTTTCTCCATCCTACATTGCCACTCACTGAATATCCTAATTCAGACCCTCCGATTCACACCACCCCGTGATGTTTTTCTCACTCCTACTAGTGAATGTAATGTAACACACACCCATACAATGCGCACCACCCCGTGATGTTTTTCTCACTCCTACTAGTGAATGTAAGGTAACACCCACCCATGCAATGCGCACCACCCCGTGATGTTTTTCTCACTCCTACTTGTGAATGTAATGTAACACACACCCATACAATGCGCACCACCCCGCAATGTTTTTCAGAAACCTATCCTACATTGCCACTGCATGTTCCCTGACCTCCCCATGCTGACCACCCCGCGGTGCTTTTCTCCATCCTACATTGCCACTCACTGCCTATCCTATTTCAGACCCTCCGATTCACACCACCCCGTGATGTTTTTCTCACTCCTACTAGTGAATGTAATGTAACACACACCCATACAAGGCGCACCACCCCGTGATGTTTTTCTCACTCCTACTAGTGAATGTAATGTAACACACACCCATACAATGCGCACCACCTCGCGATGTTTTTCAGAAACCTATCCTACATTGCCACTGCATGTTCCCTGACCTCCTCATGCTGACCACCCCGCGGTGCTTTTCTCCATCCTACATTGCCACTCACTGCCTATCCTAATTCAGACACTCCGATTCACATCACCCTGTGATGTTTTTCTCACTCCTACTAGTGAATGAAATGTAGCACACACCCATACAATGCGCACCACCCCGCGATGTTTTTCAGAAACCTATCCTACATTGCCACTGCATGTTCCCTGACCTCCCCATGCTGACCACCCCGTGGTGCTTTTCTCCATCCTACATTGCCACTCACTGCCTATCATAATTCAGACGCTCCGATTCACACCACGCCGTGATGTTTTTCTCACTCCTACTAGTGAATGTAATGTAACACACACCCATCCAATGCGCACCACCCCGTGATGATTTTCTCACTCCTACTAGTGGATGTAATGTAACCCACACCCATACAATGCGCACCACCCCGTGATGTTTTTCTCACTCCTACTAGTGAATGTAATGTAACACACATCCATACAATGCACACCACCCCGCGATGTTTTTCAGAAACCTATCCTACATTGCCACTGCATGTTCCATGACCTCCCCATGCTGACCACACCGCGGTGCTTTTCTCCATCCTACATTGCCACTCACTGCCTATCCTAATTCAGAACCTCCGATTCACACCACCCCGTGATGTTTTTCTCACTCCTACTAGTGAATGTAATGTAACACACACCCATACAATGCGCACCACCCCGCGATGTTTTTCAGAAACCTATCCTACATTGCCACTGCATGTTCCCTGACCTCCCCATGCTGACCACCCCGCGGTGCTTCTCTCCATCCTACATTGCCACTCACTGCCTATCCTAATTCAGACCCTCCGATTCACACCACCCCGTGATGTTTTTCTCACTCCTACTAGTGAATGTAATGTAACACACACGCATACAATTCGCAGCACCCCGTGATGTTTTTCTCTCTCCTTCTAGTGAATGTAATGTAACACACACCAATACAATGCGCACCACCCCTTCATGTTTTTCAGAAACCTATCCTACATTGCCCTGCATGTTCCCTGACCTCCCCATGCTGACCACCCCGCGGTGCTTTTCTCCATCCTACATTGCCACTCACTGCCTATCCTAATTCAGACCCTCCGATTCACACCACCCCGTGATGTTTTTCTCACTCCTACTAGTGAATGTAATGTAACACACACCCATACAATGCACACCACCCCGCGATGTTTTTCAAATACCTATCCTACATTGCCACTGCATGTTCCCTGACCTCCACATGCTGACTACCCCGCGGTGCTTTTCTCCATCCTACATTGCCACACACTGCCTATCCTAATTCAGAACCTCCGATTCACACCACCCCGTGATGTTTTTCTCACTCCTACTAGTGAATGTAATGTAACACACACCCATCCAATGCGCACCACCCCGTGATGTTTTTCTCACTCCTACTAGTGAATGTAATGTAACACACACCCATACAATGCGCACCACCCCGTGATATTTTTCTCACTCCTACTAGTGAATGTAATGTAACACACATCAATACAATGCACACCACCCCGCGATGTTTTTCAGAAACCTATCCTACATTGCCACTGCATGTTCCCTGACCTCCCCATGCTGACCACACGGCGGTGCTTTTCTCCATCCTACATTGCCACTCACTGCTTATGCTAATTCAGAACCTCCGATTCACACCACCCTGTGATGTTTTTCTCACTCCTACTAGTGAATGTAATGTAACACACACCCATACAATGCGCTCCACCCCGTGATGTTTTTCTCACTGCTACTAGTGAATGTCATTTAACACACACCCATACAATGCGCACCACCCCGCGATGTTTTTCAGAAACCTATCCTACATTGCCACTGCATGTTCCCTGACCTCCCCATGCTGACCACCCCGCGGTGCTTTTCTCCATCCTACATTGCCACTCACTGCCTATCCTAATTCAGACCCTCCGATTCACACCACCCCGTGATGTTTTTCTCACTCCTACTAGTGAATGTAATGTAACACACACCAATCCAATGCGCACCACCCCGTGATGATTTTCTCACTCCTACTAGTGGATGTAATGTAACGCACACCCATACAATGCGCACCACCCCGTGATGTTTTTCTCACTCCTACTAGTGAATGTAATGTAACACACATGCATACAATGCACACCACCCCGCGATGTTTTTCAGAAACCTATCCTACATTGCCACTGCATGTTCCCTGACCTCCCCATGCTGACCACACCGCGGTGCTTTTCTCCATCCTACATTGCCACTCACTGCCTATCCTAATTCAGACCCTCCGATTCACACCACCCCGTGATGTTTTTCTCACTCCTCCTAGTGAATGTAATGTAACAGACACCCATACAATGCGCACCACCCCGCGATGTTTTTCTCACTCCTACTAGTGAATGTAATGTAACACACACCCATACAATGCGTACCACCCCGCGATGTTTTTCAGAAACCTATCCTACATTGACACTGCGTGTTCCCTGAGCTCCCCATGCTGACCACCCCGCGGTGCTTTTCTCCATCCTACATTGCCACTCACTGCCTATCCTAATTCAGACCCTCCGGTTCACACCACCCCGTGATGTTTTTCTCACTCCTACTAGTGAATGTAATGTAACACACACCCATACAATGCGCACCACCCCGTGATGTTTTTCTCACTCCTACTAGTGAATGTAATGTAACACACACCCATACAATGCACACCACCTCGCGATGTTTTTCAGAAACCTATCCTACATTGCCACTGCATGTTCCCTGACCTCCTCATGCTGACCACCCCGCAGTGCTTTTCTCCATCCTACATTGCCACTCACTGCCTATCCTAATTCAGACACTCCGATTCACACCACCCCGTGATGTTTTTCTCACTCCTACTAGTGAATGTAATGTAACACACACCCATACAATGCGCACCACCCCGTGATGTTTTTCAGAAAACTATCCTACATTACCACTGCATGTTCCCTGACCTCCACATGCTGACCACCCCGCTGTGCTTTTCTCCATCCTACATTGCCACTCACTGCCTATGCTAATTCAGACCCTCCGATTCACACCACCCCGTGATGTTTTTCTCACTCCTACTAGTGAATGTAATGTAACACACACGCATACAATTCGCAGCACCCCGTGATGTTTTTCTCTCTCCTTCTAGTGAATGTAATGTAACACACACCCATACAATGCGCACCACCCCTTCATGTTTTTCAGAAACCTATCCTACATTGCCCTGCATGTTCCCTGACCTCCCCATGCTGACCACCCCGCGGTGCTTTTCTCCATCCTACATTGCCACTCACTGCCTATCCTAATTCAGACCCTCCGATTCACACCACCCCGTGATGTTTTTCTCACTCCTACTAGTGAATGTAATGTAACACACACCCATACAATGCGCACCACCCCGCGATGTTTTTCAGAAACCTATCCTACATTGCCACTGCATGTTCCCTGACCTCCCCATGCTCACCAACCCGCGGTGCTTTTCTCCATCCCACATTGCCGCTCACTGCCTATCCTAATTCAGACCCTCCGATTCACACCACCCCCTGATGTTTTTCTCACTCCTACTAGTGAATGTAATGTAACACACACCCATACAATGCGCACCACCCCGTGATGTTTTTCTCACTCCTACTAGTGAATGTAATGTAACACACACGCATACAATTCGCAGCACCCCGTGATGTTTTTCTCACTCCTACTAGTGAATGTAATGTAACACACACGCATACAATTCACACCACCCTGTGATGTTTTTCTCACTCCTACTAGTGAATGTAATGTAACACACACCCATACAATGTGCACCACCCCGTGATGTTTTTCTCACTCCTACTAGTGAATGTAATGTAACACACACGCATACAATTCGCAGCACCCCGTGATGTTTTTCTCTCTCCTTCTAGTGAATGTAATGTAACACACACCCATACAATGCGCACCACCCCTTCATGTTTTTCAGAAACCTATCCTACATTGCCCTGCATGTTCCCTGACGTCCCCATGCTGACCACCCCGCGGTGCTTTTCTCCATCCTACATTGCCACTCACTGAATATCCTAATTCAGACCCTCCGATTCACACCACCCCGTGATGTTTTCTCACTCCTACTAGTGAATGTAATGTAACACACACTCATACAATGCGCACCACCCCGCGATGTTTTTCAAATACCTATCCTACATTGCCACTGCATGTTCCCTGACCTCCACATGCTGACCACCCCGCGGTGCTTTTCTCCATCCTACATTGTCACTCACTGCCTATCCTTATTCAGACCCTCCGATTCACACCACCCCGTGATGTTTTTTTCACTCCTACTAGTGAATGTAATGTAACACACACCCATACAATGCGCACCACCCCGTGATGTTTTTCTCACTCCTACTAGTGAATGTAAGGTAACACCCACCCATGCAATGCGCACCACCCCGTGATGTTTTTCTCACTCCTACTTGTGAATGTAATGTAACACACACCCATACAATGCGCACCACCCCGCAATGTTTTTCAGAAACCTATCCTACATTGCCACTGCATGTTCCCTGACCTCCCCATGCTGACCACCCCGCGGTGCTTTTCTCCATCCTACATTGCCACTCACTGCCTATCCTATTTCAGACCCTCCGATTCACACCACCCCGTGATGTTTTTCTCACTCCTACTAGTGAATGTAATGTAACACACACCCATACAAGGCGCACCACCCCGTGATGTTTTTCTCACTCCTACTAGTGAATGTAATGTAACACACACCCATACAATGCGCACCACCTCGCGATGTTTTTCAGAAACCTATCCTACATTGCCACTGCATGTTCCCTGACCTCCTCATGCTGACCACCCCGCGGTGCTTTTCTCCATCCTACATTGCCACTCACTGCCTATCCTAATTCAGACACTCCGATTCACATCACCCTGTGATGTTTTTCTCACTCCTACTAGTGAATGAAATGTAGCACACACCCATACAATGCGCACCACACCGCGATGTTTTTCAGAAACCTATCCTACATTGCCACTGCATGTACCCTGACCTCCCCATGCTGACCACCCCGTGGTGCTTTTCTCCATCCTACATTGCCACTCACTGCCTATCCTAATTCAGACGCTCCGATTCACACCACGCCGTGATGTTTTTCTCACTCCTACTAGTGAATGTAATGTAACACACACCCATCCAATGCGCACCACCCCGTGATGATTTTCTCACTCCTACTAGTGGATGTAATGTAACCCACACCCATACAATGCGCACCACCCCGTGATGTTTTTCTCACTCCTACTAGTGAATGTAATGTAACACACATCCATACAATGCACACCACCCCGCGATGTTTTTCAGAAACCTATCCTACATTGCCACTGCATGTTCCATGACCTCCCCATGCTGACCACACCGCGGTGCTTTTCTCCATCCTACATTGCCACTCACTGCCTATCCTAATTCAGAACCTCCGATTCACACCACCCCGTGATGTTTTTCTCACTCCTACTAGTGAATGTAATGTAACACACACCCATACAATGCGCACCACCCCGCGATGTTTTTCAGAAACCTATCCTACATTGCCACTGCATGTTCCCTGACCTCCCCATGCTGACCACCCCGCGGTGCTTCTCTCCATCCTACATTGCCACTCACTGCCTATCCTAATTCAGACCCTCCGATTCACACCACCCCGTGATGTTTTGCTCACTCCTCCTAGTGAATGTAATGTAACACACACCCATACAATGCGCACCACCCCACGATGTTTTTCTCACTCCTACTAGTGAATGTAATGTAACACACACCCATACAATGCGCACCACCCCGTGATGTTTTTCAGAAACCTATCCTACATTGCCACTGCATGTTCCCTGACCTCCCCATGCTGACCACCCCGCGGTGCTTTTCTCCATCCTACATTGCCACTCACTGCCTATCCTATTTCAGACCCTCCGATTCACACCACCCCGTGATGTTTTTCTCACTCCTACTAGTGAATGTAATGTAACACACACCCATACAAGGCGCACCACCCCGTGATGTTTTTCTCACTCCTACTAGTGAATGTAATGTAACACACACCCATACAATGCACACCACCTCGCGATGTTTTTCAGAAACCTATCCTACATTGCCACTGCATGTTCCCTGACCTCCTCATGCTGACCACCCCGCGGTGCTTTTCTCCATCCTACATTGCACTCACTGCCTATCCTAATTCAGACTCTCCGATTCACACCACCCTGTGATGTTTTTCTCACTCCTACTAGTGAATGTAATGTAACACACACCCATACAATGCGCACCACCCCGCGATGTTTTTCAGAAACCTATCCTACATTGCCACTGCATGTTCCCTGACCTCCCCATGCTGACCACCCCGCGGTGCTTTTCTCCATCCTACATTGCCACTCACTGCCTATCCTAATTCAGACGCTCCGATTCACACCACGCCGTGATGTTTTTCTCACTCCTACTAGTGAATGTAATGTAACACACACCCATACAATGCGCACCACCCCGCGATGTTTTTCAAATACCTATCCAACTTTGCCACTGCATGTTCCCTGACCTCCACATGCTGACCACCCCGCGGTGCTTTTCTCCATCCTACATTGCCACTCACTGCCTATCCTAATTCGGAACCTCCGATTCACAACACCCCGTGATGTTTTTCTCACTCCTACTAGTGAATGTAATGTAACACACACCCATACAATGAGCACTACCCCGTGATGTTTTTCTCACTCCTACTAGTGAATGTAATGTAACACACACCCATACAATGCGCACCACCCCGCCATGTTTTTCAGAAACCTATCCTACATTGCCACTGCATGTTCCCTGACCTCCCCATGCTGACCACCCCGCGGTGCTTTTCTCCATCCTACTTTGCCACTCACTGCCTATCCTAATTCAGACCCTCCGATTCACACCACCCCGTGATGTTTTTCTCACTCCTACTAGTGAATGTAATGTAACACACACCCATCCAATGCGCACCACCCCTTGATGATTTTCTCACTCCTACTAGTGGATGTAATGTAACCCACACGCATACAATGCGCACCACCCCGTGATGTTTTTCTCACTCACACTAGTGAATGTAATGTAACACACATCCATACAATGCACACCACCCCGCGATGTTTTTCAGAAACCTATCCTACATTGCCACTGCATGTTCCCTGACCTCCCCATGCTGACCACACCGCGGTGCTTTTCTCCATCCTACATTGCCACTCACTGCGTATGCTAATTCAGAACCTCCGATTCACACCACCCTGTGATGTTTTTCTCACTCCTACTAATGAATGTAATGTAACACACACCCATACAATGTGCACCACCCCGTGATGTTTTTCTCACTCCTACTAGTGAATGTAATGTAACACACACGCATACAATTGGCAGCACCCCGTGATATTTTTCTCTCTCCTTCTAGTGAATGTAATGTAACACACACCCATACAATGCGCACCACCCCTTCATGTTTTTCAGAAACCTATCCTACATTGCCCTGCATGTTCCCTGACGTCCCCATGCTGACCACCCCGCGGTGCTTTTCTCCATCCTACATTGCCACTCACTGCCTATCCTAATTCAGACCCTCCGATTCACACCACCCCGTGATGTTTTTCTCACTCCTACTAGTGAATGTAATGTAACACACACCCATACAATGCGCACCACCCCGCGATGTTTTTCAAATACCTATCCTACATTGCCACTGCATGTTCCCTGACCTCCACATGCTGACCACCCCGCGGTGCTTTTCTCCATCCTACATTGCCACTCACTGCCTATCCTAATTCAGACCCTCCGATTCACACCACCCCGTGATGTTTTTCTCACTCCTACTAGTGAATGTAATGTAACACACACCCATACAATGCGCACCACCCCGTGATGTTTTTCTCACTCCTACTAGTGAATGTAAGGTAACACACACCCATGCAATGCGCACCACCCCGTGAAGTTTTTCTCACTCCTACTTGTGAATGTAATGTAACACACACCCATACAATGCGCACCACGCCGCGATGTTTTTCAGAAACCTATCCTACATTGCCACTGCATGTTCCCTGACCTCCCCATGCTGACCACCCCGTGGTGCTTTTCTCCATCCTACATTGCCACTCACTGCCTATCCTAATTCAGACGCTCCGATTCACACCACGCCGTGATGTTTTTCTCACTCCTACTAGTGAATGTAATGTAACACACACCCATCCAATGCGCACCACCCCGTGATGATTTTCTCACTCCTACTAGTGGATGTAATGTAACACACCCCCATACAATGCGCACCACCCCGTGATGTTTTTCTCACTCCTACTAGTGAATGTAATGTAACACACATCCATACAATGCACACCACCCCGCGATGTTTTTCAGAAACCTATCCTACATTGCCACTGCATGTTCCCTGACCTCCCCATGCTGACCACACGGCGGTGCTTTTCTCCATCCTACATTGTCACTCACTGCTTATGCTAATTCAGAACCTCCGATTCACACCACCCTGTGATGTTTTTCTCACTCCTACTAGTGAATGTAATGTAACACACACCCATACAATGCGCTCCACCCCGTGATGTTTTTCTCACTGCTACTAGTGAATGTCATTTAACACACACCCATACAATGCGCACCACCCCGCGATGTTTTTCAGAAACCTATCCTACATTGCCACTGCATGTTCCCTGACCTCCCCATGCTGACCACCCCGCGGTGCTTTTCTCCATCCTACATTGCCACTCACTGCCTATCCTAATTCAGACCCTCCGATTCACACCACCCCGTGATGTTTTTCTCACTCCTACTAGTGAATGTAATGTAACACACACCAATCCAATGCGCACCACCCCGTGATTATTTTCTCACTCCTACTAGTGGATGTAATGTAACGCACACCCATACAATGCGCACCACCCCGTGATGTTTTTCTCACTCCTACTAGTGAATGTAATGTAACACACATGCATACAATGCACACCACCCCGCGATGTTTTTCAGAAACCTATCCTACATTGCCACTGCATGTTCCCTGACCTCCCCATGCTGACCACACCGCGGTGCTTTTCTCCATCCTACATTGCCACTCACTGCCTATCCTAATTCAGACCCTCCGATTCACACCACCCCGTGATGTTTTTCTCACTCCTCCTAGTGAATGTAATGTAACAGACACCCATACAATGCGCACCACCCCGCGATGTTTTTCTCACTCCTACTAGTGAATGTAATGTAACACACACCCATACAATGCGTACCACCCCGCGATGTTTTTCAGAAACCTATCCTACATTGACACTGCGTGTTCCCTGAGCTCCCAATGCTGAACACCCCGCGGTGCTTTTCTCCATCCTCCATTGCCACTCACTGCCTATCCTAATTCAGACCCTCCGGTTCACACCACCCCATGATGTTTTTCTCACTCCTACTAGTGAATGTAATGTAACACACACCCATACAATGCGCACCACCCCGTGATGTTTTTCTCACTCCTACTAGTGAATGTAAAATAACACACACCCATACAATGCGCACCACCCCGTGATGTTTTTCTCACTCCTACTAGTGAATGTAATGTAACACACACCCATCCAATGCGCACCACCCCGTGATGATTTTCTCACTCCTACTAGTGGATGTAATGTAACCCACACCCATACAATGCGCACCACCCCGTGATGTTTTTCTCACTCCTACTAGTGAATGTAATGTAACACACATCCATACAATGCACACCACCCCGCGATGTTTTTCAGAAACCTATCCTACATTGCCACTGCATGTTCCATGACCTCCCCATGCTGACCACACCGCGGTGCTTTTCTCCATCCTACATTGCCACTCACTGCCTATCCTAATTCAGAACCTCCGATTCACACCACCCCGTGATGTTTTTCTCACTCCTACTAGTGAATGTAATGTAACAAACACCCATACAATGCGCACCACCCCGCGATGTTTTTCAGAAACCTATCCTACATTGCCACTGCATGTTCCCTGACCTCCCCATGCTGACCACCCCGCGGTGCTTCTCTCCATCCTACATTGCCACTCAATGCCTATCCTAATTCAGACCCTCCGTTTCACACCACCCCGTGATGTTTTTCTCACTCCTCCTAGTGAATGTAATGTAACACACACCCATACAATGCGCACCACCCCACGATGTTTTTCTCACTCCTACTAGTGAACGTAATGTAACACACACCCATACAATGCGCACCACCCCGTGATGTTTTTCAGAAACCTATCCAACATTGCCACTGCATGTTCCCTGACCTCCCCATGCTGACCACCCCGCGGTGCTTTTCTCCATCCTACATTGCCACTCACTGCCTATCCTATTTCAGACCCTCCGATTCACACCACCCCGTGATGTTTTTCTCACTCCTACTAGTGAATGTAATGTAACACACACCCATACAAGGCGCACCACCCCGTGATGTTTTTCTCACTCCTACTAGTGAATGTAATGTAACACACACCCATACAATGCACACCACCTCGCGATGTTTTTCAGAAACCTATCCTACATTGCCACTGCATGTTCCCTGACCTCCTCATGCTGACCACCCCGCGGTGCTTTTCTCCATCCTACATTGCACTCACTGCCTATCCTAATTCAGACACTCCGATTCACACCACCCTGTGATGTTTTTCTCACTCCTACTAGTGAATGTAATGTAACACACACCCATACAATGCGCACCACCCCGCGATATTTTTCAGAAACCTATCCTACATTGCCACTGCATGTTCCCTGACCTCCCCATGCTGACCACCCCGCGGTGCTTTTCTCCATCCTACATTGCCACTCACTGCCTATCCTAATTCAGACGCTCCGATTCACACCACGCCGTGATGTTTTTCTCACTCCTACTAGTGAATGTAATGTAACACACACCCATACAATGCGCACCACCCCGCGATGTTTTTCAAATACCTATCCAACTTTGCCACTGCATGTTCCCTGACCTCCACATGCTGACCACCCCGCGGTGCTTTTCTCCATCCTACATTGCCACTCACTGCCTATCCTAATTCAGACCCTCCGATTCACACCACCCCGTGATGTTTTTCTCACTCCTACTAGTGAATGTAATGTAACACACACCAATCCAATGCGCACCACCCCGTGATGATTTTCTCACTCCTACTAGTGGATGTAATGTAACGCACACCCATACAATGCGCACCACCCCGTGATGTTTTTCTCACTCCTACTAGTGAATGTAATGTAACACACATGCATACAATGCACACCACCCCGCGATGTTTTTCAGAAACCTATCCTACATTGCCACTGCATGTTCCCTGACCTCCCCATGCTGACCACACCGCGGTGCTTTTCTCCATCCTACATTGCCACTCACTGCCTATCCTAATTCAGACCCTCCGATTCACACCACCCCGTGATGTTTTTCTCACTCCTCCTAGTGAATGTAATGTAACAGACACCCATACAATGCGCACCACCCCGCGATGTTTTTCTCACTCCTACTAGTGAATGTAATGTAACACACACCCATACAATGCGTACCACCCCGCGATGTTTTTCAGAAACCTATCCTACATTGACAATGCGTGTTCCCTGAGCTCCCCATGCTGACCACCCCGCGGTGCTTTTCTCCATCCTCCATTGCCACTCACTGCCTATCCTAATTCAGACCCTCCGGTTCACACCACCCCGTGATGTTTTTCTCACTCCTACTAGTGAATGTAATGTAACACACACCCATACAATGCGCACCACCCCGTGATGTTTTTCTCACTCCTACTAGTGAATGTAATGTAACACACACCCATACAATGCGCACCACCCCGTGATGTTTTTCTCACTCCTACTAGTGAAAGTAATGTAACACACACCCATACAATGCGCACCACCCCGTGATGTTTTTCTCACTCCTTCTAGTGAATGTAATGTAACACACACCCATACAATGCGCACCACCCCTTCATGTTTTTCAGAAACCTATCCTACATTGCCCTGCATGTTCCCTGACCTCCCCATGCTGACCAGCCCGCGGTGCTTTTCTCCATCCTACATTGCCACTCACTGCCTATCCTAATTCAGACCCTCCGATTCACACCACCCCGTGATGTTTTTCTCACTCCTACTAGTGAATGTAATGTAACACACACCCATACAATGCGCACCACCCCGCGATGTTTTTCAAATACCTATCCTACATTGCCACTGCATGTTCCCTGACCTACCACATGCTGACTACCCCGCGGTGCTTTTCTCCATCCTACATTGCCACACACTGCCTATCCTAATTCAGAACCTCCGATTCACACCACCCCGTGATGTTTTTCTCACTCCTACTAGTGAATGTAATGTAACACACACCCATACAATGAGCACTACCCCGTGATGTTTTTCTCACTCCTACTAGTGAATGTAATGTAACACACACCCATACAATGCGCACCACCCCGCGATGTTTTTCAGAAACCTATCCTACATTGCCACTGCATGTTCCCTGACCTCCCCATGCTGACCACCCCGCGGTGCTTTTCTCCATCCTACATTGCCACTCACTGCCTATGCTAATTCAGACCCTCCGATTCACACCACCCCGTGATGTTTTTCTCACTCCTACTAGTGAATGTAATGTAACACACACCCATCCAATGCGCACCACCCCGTGATGATTTTCTCACTCCTACTAGTGGATGTAATGTAACACACACCCATACAATGCGCACCACCCCGTGATGTTTTTCTCACTCCTACTAGTGAATGTAATGTAACACACATCCATACAATGCACACCACCACGCGATGTTTTTCAGAAACCTATCCTACATTGCCACTGCATGTTCCCTGACCTCCCCATGCTGACCACACCGCGGTGCTTTTCTCCATCCTACATTGCCACTCACTGCTTATGCTAATTCAGAACCTCCGATTCACACCACCCTGTGATGTTTTTCTCACTCCTACTAGTGAATGTAATGTAACACACACCCATACAATGCGCTCCACCCCGTGATGTTTTTCTCACTGCTACTAGTGAATGTCATTTAACACACACCCATAATGCGCACCACCACGCGATGTTTTTCAGAACCCTATCCTACATTGCCACTGCATGTTCCCTGACCTCCCCATGCTGACCACCCCGCAGTGCTTTTCTCCATCCTACATTGCCACTCACTGCCTATCCTAATTCAGACCCTCCGATTCACACCACACCGTGATGTTTTTCACACTCATACTAGTGAATGTAATGTAACATACACCCATACAATGCACACCACCCCGTGGTGTTTTTCTCACTCGTACTAGTGAATGTAATGTAACACACACCCATACAATGCGCACCGCCCCGTGATGGTTTTCTCACTCCTACTAGTGAATGTAATGTAACACACACCCATACAATGCGCACCACCCCGCGATGTTTTTCAGAAACCTATCTTACATTGCCACTGCATGTTCCCTGACCTCCCCATGCTCACCAACCCGCGGTGCTTTTCTCCATCCTACATTGCCTCTCACTGCCTATCCTAATTCAGACCCTCCGATTCACACCACCCCGTGATGTTTTTCTCACTCATACTAGTGAATGTAATGTAACACACACCCATACAATGCGCACCACCCCGTGATGTTTTTCTCACTCCTACTAGTGAATGTAATGTAACACACACCCACACAATGCGCACCACCCCGCGATAATTTTCAGAAACCTATCTTACATTGCCACTGCATGTTCTCTGACCTCCCCATGCTGACCACTCCTCGGTGCTTTTCTCCATCCTACAAGGCCACTCACTGCCTATTCTAATTCCGACCCTACTATTCACACCACCCCGTGATGTTTTTCTCACTCCTAATAGTGAATGTAATTTAACACACACCCATACAATGCGCACCACCCCGTGATGTTTTTCTGACTCCTACTAGTGAATGTAATGTAACACACACCCATACAATGAAAACCACCCCGTGATGTTTTTCTCACTCCTACTAGTGTATGTAAGGTAACACACACCCTTGCAATCCGCACCACCCCGTGATGTTTTTCTCACTCCTACTTGTGAATGTAATGTAACACACACCCATACAATGCGCACCACCCCGCGATGTTTTTCAGAAACCTATCCTACATTGCCACTGCATGTTCCCTGACCTCCCCATGCTGACCACCCCGCGGTGCTTTTCTCCATCCTACATTGCCACTCACTGCCTATCCTATTTCAGACCCTCCGATTCACACCACCCCGTGATGTTTTTCTCAATCCTACTAGTGAATGTAATGTAACACACAACCATACAAGGCGCACCACCCCGTGATGTTTTTCTCACTCCTCCTAGTCAATGTAATGTAACACACACCCATACAATGCGCACCACCCCGCGATGTTTTTCTCAATCCTACTAGTGAATGTAATGTAACACACACCCATACAATGCGTACCACCCCGCGATGTTTTTCAGAAACCTATCCTACATTGACACTGCGTGTTCCCTGAGCTCCCCATGCTGACCACCCCGCGGTGCTTTTCTCCATCCTACATTGCCACTCACTGCCTATCCTAATTCAGACCCTCCGGTTCACACCACCCCGTGATGTTTTTCTCACTCCTACTAGTGAATGTAATGTAACACACACCCATACAATGCGCACCACCCCGTGATGTTTTTCTCACTCCTACTAGTGAATGTAATGTAACACACACCCATACAATGCACACCACCTCGCGATGTTTTTCAGAAACCTATCCTACATTGCCACTGCATGTTCCCTGACCTCCTCATGCTGACCAGCCCGCGGTGCTTTTCTCCATCCTACATTGCCACTCACTGCCTATCCTAATTCAGACCCTCCGATTCACACCACCCCGTGATGTTTTTCTCACTCCTACTAGTGAATGTAATGTAACACACACCCATACAATGCGCACCACCCCGTGATGTTTTTCTCACTCCTACTAGTGAATGTAATGTAACACACACCCATACAATGCGCACCACCCCGTGATGTTTTTCTCACTCCTTCTAGTGAATGTAATGTAACACACACCCATACAATGCGCACCACCCCTTCATGTTTTTCAGAAACCTATCCTACATTGCCCTGCATGTTCCCTGACCTCCCCATGCTGACCAGCCCGCGGTGCTTTTCTCCATCCTACATTGCCACTCACTGCCTATCCTAATTCAGACCCTCCGATTCACACCACACCGTGATGTTTTTCTCACTCCTACTAGTGAATGTAATGTAACACACACCCATACAATGCGCACCACCCCGCGATGTTTTTCAAATACCTATCCTACATTGCCACTGCATGTTCCCTGACCTCCACATGCTGACTACCCCGCGGTGCTTTTCTCCATCCTACATTGCCACACACTGCCTATCCTAATTCAGAACCTCCGATTCACACCACCCCGTGATGTTTTTCTCACTCCTACTAGTGAATGTAATGTAACACACACCCATACAATGAGCACTACCCCGTGATGTTTTTCTCACTCCTACTAGTGAATGTAATGTAACACACACCCATACAATGCGCACCACCCCGCGATGTTTTTCAGAAACCTATCCTACATTGCCACTGCATGTTCCCTGACCTCCCCATGCTGACCACCCCGCGGTGCTTTTCTCCATCCTACATTGCCACTCACTGCCTATGCTAATTCAGACCCTCCGATTCACACCACCCCGTGATGTTTTTCTCACTCCTACTAGTGAATGTAATGTAACACACACCCATCCAATGCGCACCACCCCGTGATGATTTTCTCACTCCTACTAGTGGATGTAATGTAACACACACCCATACAATGCGCACCACCCCGTGATGTTTTTCTCACTCCTACTAGTGAATGTAATGTAACACACATCCATACAATGCACACCACCACGCGATGTTTTTCAGAAACCTATCCTACATTGCCACTGCATGTTCCCTGACCTCCCCATGCTGACCACACCGCGGTGCTTTTCTCCATCCTACATTGCCACTCACTGCTTATGCTAATTCAGAACCTCCGATTCACACCACCCTGTGATGTTTTTCTCACTCCTACTAGTGAATGTAATGTAACACACACCCATACAATGCGCTCCACCCCGTGATGTTTTTCTCACTGCTACTAGTGAATGTCATTTAACACACACCCATAATGCGCACCACCACGCGATGTTTTTCAGAACCCTATCCTACATTGCCACTGCATGTTCCCTGACCTCCCCATGCTGACCACCCCGCAGTGCTTTTCTCCATCCTACATTGCCACTCACTGCCTATCCTAATTCAGACCCTCCGATTCACACCACACCGTGATGTTTTTCACACTCATACTAGTGAATGTAATGTAACATACACCCATACAATGCACACCACCCCGTGGTGTTTTTCTCACTCGTACTAGTGAATGTAATGTAACACACACCCATACAATGCGCACCGCCCCGTGATGGTTTTCTCACTCCTACTAGTGAATGTAATGTAACACACACCCATACAATGCGCACCACCCCGCGATGTTTTTCAGAAACCTATCTTACATTGCCACTGCATGTTCCCTGACCTCCCCATGCTCACCAACCCGCGGTGCTTTTCTCCATCCTACATTGCCTCTCACTGCCTATCCTAATTCAGACCCTCCGATTCACACCACCCCGTGATGTTTTTCTCACTCATACTAGTGAATGTAATGTAACACACACCCATACAATGCGCACCACCCCGTGATGTTTTTCTCACTCCTACTAGTGAATGTAATATAACACACACCCACACAATGCGCACCACCCCGCGATAATTTTCAGAAACCTATCTTACATTGCCACTGCATGTTCTCTGACCTCCCCATGCTGACCACTCCTCGGTGCTTTTCTCCATCCTACAAGGCCACTCACTGCCTATTCTAATTCCGACCCTACTATTCACACCACCCCGTGATGTTTTTCTCACTCCTAATAGTGAATGTAATTTAACACACACCCATACAATGCGCACCACCCCGTGATGTTTTTCTGACTCCTACTAGTGAATGTAATGTAACACACACCCATACAATGAAAACCACCCCGTGATGTTTTTCTCACTCCTACTAGTGTATGTAAGGTAACACACACCCTTGCAATGCGCACCACCCCGTGATGTTTTTCTCACTCCTACTTGTGAATGTAATGTAACACACACCCATACAATGCGCACCACCCCGCGATGTTTTTCAGAAACCTATCCTACATTGCCACTGCATGTTCCCTGACCTCCCCATGCTGACCACCCCGCGGTGCTTTTCTCCATCCTACATTGCCACTCACTGCCTATCCTATTTCAGACCCTCCGATTCACACCACCCCGTGATGTTTTTCTCAATCCTACTAGTGAATGTAATGTAACACACAACCATACAAGGCGCACCACCCCGTGATGTTTTTCTCACTCCTCCTAGTCAATGTAATGTAACACACACCCATACAATGCGCACCACCCCGCGATGTTTTTCTCAATCCTACTAGTGAATGTAATGTAACACACACCCATACAATGCGTACCACCCCGCGATGTTTTTCAGAATCCTATCCTACATTGCCACTGCGTGTTCCCTGAGCTCCCCATGCTGACCACCCCGCGGTGCTTTTCTCCATCCTACATTGCCACTCACTGCCTATCCTAATTCAGACCCTCCGGTTCACACCACCCCGTGATGTTTTTCTCACTCCTACTAGTGAATGTAATGTAACAGACACCCATACAATGCGCACCACCCCGTGATGTTTTTCTCACTCCTACTAGTGAATGTAATGTAACACACACCCATACAATGCGTACCACCCCGCGATGTTTTTCAGAAACCTATCCTACATTGACAATGCGTGTTCCCTGAGCTCCCCATGCTGACCACCCCGCGGTGCTTTTCTCCATCCTCCATTGCCACTCACTGCCTATCCTAATTCAGACCCTCCGGTTCACACCACCCCGTGATGTTTTTCTCACTCCTACTAGTGAATGTAATGTAACACACACCCATACAATGCGCACCACCCCGTGATGTTTTTCTCACTCCTACTAGTGAATGTAATGTAACACACACCCATACAATGCGCACCACCCCGTGATGTTTTTCTCACTCCTTCTAGTGAATGTAATGTAACACACACCCATACAATGCGCACCACCCCTTCATGTTTTTCAGAAACCTATCCTACATTGCCCTGCATGTTCCCTGACCTCCCCATGCTGACCAGCCCGCGGTGCTTTTCTCCATCCTACATTGCCACTCACTGCCTATCCTAATTCAGACCCTCCGATTCACACCACCCCGTGATGTTTTTCTCACTCCTACTAGTGAATGTAATGTAACACACACCCATACAATGCGCACCACCCCGCGATGTTTTTCAAATACCTATCCTACATTGCCACTGCATGTTCCCTGACCTCCACATGCTGACTACCCCGCGGTGCTTTTCTCCATCCTACATTGCCACACACTGCATATCCTAATTCAGAACCTCCGATTCACACCACCCCGTGATGTTTTTCTCACTCCTACTAGTGAATGTAATGTAACACACACCCATACAATGAGCACTACCCCGTGATGTTTTTCTCACTCCTACTAGTGAATGTAATGTAACACACACCCATACAATGCGCACCACCCCGCGATGTTTTTCAGAAACCTATCCTACATTGCCACTGCATGTTCCCTGACCTCCCCATGCTGACCACCCCGCGGTGCTTTTCTCCATCCTACATTGCCACTCACTGCCTATGCTAATTCAGACCCTCCGATTCACACCACCCCGTGATGTTTTTCTCACTCCTACTAGTGAATGTAATGTAACACACACCCATCCAATGCGCACCACCCCGTGATGATTTTCTCACTCCTACTAGTGGATGTAATGTAACACACACCCATACAATGCGCACCACCCCGTGATGTTTTTCTCACTCCTACTAGTGAATGTAATGTAACACACATCCATACAATGCACACCACCACGCGATGTTTTTCAGAAACCTATCCTACATTGCCATTGCATGTTCCCTGACCTCCCCATGCTGACCACACCGCGGTGCTTTTCTCCATCCTACATTGCCACTCACTGCTTATGCTAATTCAGAACCTCCGATTCACACCACCCTGTGATGTTTTTCTCACTCCTACTAGTGAATGTAATGTAACACACACCCATACAATGCGCTCCACCCCGTGATGTTTTTCTCACTGCTACTAGTGAATGTCATTTAACACACACCCATAATGCGCACCACCACGCGATGTTTTTCAGAACCCTATCCTACATTGCCACTGCATGTTCCCTGACCTCCCCATGCTGACCACCCCGCAGTGCTTTTCTCCATCCTACATTGCCACTCACTGCCTATCCTAATTCAGACCCTCCGATTCACACCACACCGTGATGTTTTTCACACTCATACTAGTGAATGTAATGTAACATACACCCATACAATGCACACCACCCCGTGGTGTTTTTCTCACTCGTACTAGTGAATGTAATGTAACACACACCCATACAATGCGCACCGCCCCGTGATGGTTTTCTCACTCCTACTAGTGAATGTAATGTAACACACACCCATACAATGCGCACCACCCCGCGATGTTTTTCAGAAACCTATCTTACATTGCCACTGCATGTTCCCTGACCTCCCCATGCTCACCAACCCGCGGTGCTTTTCTCCATCCTACATTGCCTCTCACTGCCTATCCTAATTCAGACCCTCCGATTCACACCACCCCGTGATGTTTTTCAGAAACCTATCCTACATTGCCACTGCATGTTCCCTGACCTCCCCATGCTGACCACCCCGCGGTGCTTTTCTCCATCCTACATTGCCACTCACTGCCTATCCTATTTCAGACCCTCCGATTCACACCACCCCGTGATGTTTTTCTCACTCCTACTAGTGAATGTAATGTAACACACACCCATACAAGGCGCACAACCCCGTGATGTTTTTCTCACTCCTACTAATGAATGTAATGTAACACACACCCATACAATGCACACCACCTCGCGATGTTTTTCAGAAACCTATCCTACATTGCCACTGCATGTTCCCTGACCTCCTCATGCTGACCACCCCGCGGTGCTTTTCTCCATCCTACATTGCCACTCACTGCCTATCCTAATTCAGACACTCCGATTCACACCACCCTGTGATGTTTTTCTCACTCCTACTAGTGAATGTAATGTAACACACACCCATACAATGCGCACCACCCCGCGATGTTTTTCAGAAACCTATCCTACATTGCCACTGCATGTTCCCTGACCTCCCCATGCTGACCACCCCGCGGTGCTTTTCTCCATCCTACATTGCCACTCACTGCCTATCCTAATTCAGACGCTCCGATTCACACCACGCCGTGATGTTTTTCTCACTCCTACTAGTGAATGTAATGTAACACACACCCATACAATGCGCACCACCCCGCGATGTTTTTCAAATACCTATCCTACTTTGCCACTGCATGTTCCCTGACCTCCACATGCTGACCACCCCGCGGTACTTTTCTCCATCCTACATTGCCACTCACTGCCTATCCTAATTCAGAACCTCCGATTCACAACACCCCGTGATGTTTTTCTCACTCCTACTAGTGAATGTAATGTAACACACACCCATACAATGAGCACTACCCCGTGATGTTTTTCTCACTCCTACTAGTGAATGTAATGTAACACACACCCATACAATGCGCACCACCCCGCGATGTTTTTCAGAAACCTATCCTACATTGCCACTGCATGTTCCCTGACCTCCCCATGCTGACCACCCCGCGGTGCTTTTCTCCATTCTACATTGCCACTCACTGCCTATCCTAATTCAGACCCTCCGATTCACACCACCCCGTGATGTTTTTGTCACTCCTACTAGTGAATGTAATGTAACACACACTCATCCAATGCGCACCACCCCGTGATGATTTTCTCACTCCTACTAGTGGATGTAATGTAACCCACACCCATACAATGCGCACCACCCCGTGATGTTTTTCTCACTCACACTAGTGAATGTAATGTAACACACATCCATACAATGCACACCACCCCGCGATGTTTTTCAGAAACCTATCCTACATTGCCACTGCATGTTCCCTGACCTCCCCATGCTGACCACACCGCGGTGTTTTTCTCCATCCTACATTGCCACTCACTGCGTATGCTAATTCAGAACCTCCGATTCACACCACCCTGTGATGTTTTTCTCACTCCTACTAGTGAATGTAATGTAACACACACCCATACAATGTGCACCACCCCGTGATGTTTTTCTCACTCCTTCTAGTGAATGTAATGTAACACACACGCATACAATTCGCAGCACCCCGTGATGTTTTTCTCTCTCCTTCTAGTGAATGTAATGTAACACACACCCATACAATGCGCACCACCCCTTCATGTTTTTCAGAAACCTATCCTACATTGCCCTGCATGTTCCCTAACGTCCCCATGCTGACCACCCCGCGGTGCTTTTCTCCATCCTACATTGCCACTCACTGCCTATCCTAATTCAGACCCTCCGATTCACACCACCCCGTGATGTTTTTCTCACTCCTACTAGTGAATGTAATGTAACACACACCCATACAATGCGCTCCACCCCGTGATGTTTTTCTCACTGCTACTAGTGAATGTCATTTAACACACACCCATAATGCGCACCACCACGCGATGTTTTTCAGAAACCTATCCTATATTGCCACTGCATGTTCCCTGACCTCCCCATGCTGACCACCCCGCAGTGCTTTTCTCCATCCTACATTGCCACTCACTGCCTATCCTAATACAGACCCTCCGATTCACACCACACCGTGATGTTTTTCACACTCATACTAGTGAATGTAATGTAACATACACCCATACAATGGGCACCACCCCGTGATATTTTACTCACTCGTACTAGTGAATGTAATGTAACACACACCCATACAATGCGCACCGCCCCGTGATGTTTTTCTCACTCCTACTAGTGAATGTAATGTAACACACACCCATACAATGCGCACCACCCCGCGATGTTTTTCAGAAACCTATCCTACATTGCCACTGCATGTTCCCTGACCTCCCCATGCTCACCAACCCGCGGTGCTTTTCTCCATCCCACATTGCCGCTCACTGCCTATCCTAATTCAGACCCTCCGATTCAAACCACCCCCTGATGTTTTTCTCACTCCTACTAGTGAATGTAATGTAACACACACCCATACAATGCGCACCAACCCGTGATGTTTTTCTCACTCCTACTAGTGAATGTAATGTAACACACACCCATACAATGCGCACCACCCCGTGATGTTTTTCTCACTCCTACTAGTGAATGTAATGTAACACACACCCATAAAATGCGCACCACCCCGTGATGTTTTTCTCACTCCTACTAGTGAATGTAATGTAACACACACCCATACAATGCGCACCACCCCGTGATGTTTTTCTCACTCCTACTAGTGAATGTAATGTAACACACACGATACAATTCGCACCACCCCGTGATGTTTTTCTCACTCCTACTAGTGAATGTAATGTAACACACACCCATACAATGCGCACCACCCCGTGATGTTTTTCTCACTGCTAATAGTGAATCTAATGTAACACACACTCATACAATGCGCACCACCCCGTGATGTTTTTCTCACTCCTACTAGTGAATGTAATGTAACACACACCCATACAATGCGCACCACCCCGTGATGTTTATCTCACTCCTACTAGTGAATGTAATGTAACACACACCCATACAATGCGCACCACCCCGTGATGTTTTTCTCACTCCTACTAGTGAATCTAATGTAACACACACCCATACAATGCGCACCACCCCGCGATGTTTTTCAGAAACCTATCCTACATTGCCACTGCATATTCCCTGACCTCCCCATGCTGACCACACCGCGGTGCTTTTCTCCATCCTACATTGCCACTCACGGCCTATCCAAATTCAGACCCTCTGATTAGCACCACCCCGTGATGTTTTTCTCACTCCTACTAGTGAATGTAATGTAACACACACCCATACAATGCGCACCACCCCGCGATGTTTTTCAGAAACCTATCCTACATTGCCACTGCATGTTCCCTGACCTCCCCTTGCTCACCACCCCGCGGTGCTTTTCTCCATCCTACATTGCCACTCACTGCCTATCCTAATTCAGACCCTCCGATTCACACCACCCCATGATGTTTTTGTTACTCCTCCTAGTGAATGTAATGTAACACACACCCATACAATGTGCACCACCCCGCGAAGTTTTTCTCACTCCTACTAGTGAATGTAATGTAACACACACCCATACAATGCGTACCACCCCGCGATGTTTTTCAGAAACATATCCTACATTGACACTGCGTGTTCCCTGAGCTCCCCATGCTGACCACCCCGCGGTGCTTTTCTCTATCCTACATTGCCATTCACTGCCTATCCTAATTCAGACCCTCCGATTCACACCACCCCGTGATGTTTTTCTCACTCCTACTAGTGAATGTAATGTAACACACACCCATACAATGCGCACCACCCCGCGATGTTTTTCAGAAACCTATCCTACATTGCCACTGCATGTTCCCTGACCTCCTTATGCTGACCACCCCGCGGTGCTTTTCTCCATCCTATATTGCCACTCACTGCCTATCCTAATTCAGACACTCCGATTCACACCACCCCGTGATGTTTTTCTCACTCCTATTAGTGAATGTAATGTAACACACACCCATACAATGCGCACCACCCCGCGAAGTTTTTCTCACTCCTACTAGTGAATGTAATGTACCACACACCCATACAATGCGTACCACCCCGCGATGATTTTCAGAAACATATCCTACATTGACACTGCGTGTTCCCTGAGCTCCCCATGCTGACCACCCCGCGGTGCTTTTCTCTATCCTACATTGCCACTCACTGCCTATCCTAATTCAGACCCTCCGATTCACACCACCCCGTGATGTTTTTCTCACTCCTACTAGTGAATGTAATGTGACACACACCCATACAATGCACACCACCTCGCGATGTTTTTCAGAAACCTATCCTACATTGCCACTGCATGTTCCCTGACCTCCTTATGCTCACCACCCCGCGGTGCTTTTCTCCATCCTACATTGCCACTCACTGCCTATCCTAATTCAGACACTCCGATTCACACCACCCCGTGATGTTTTTTTCACTCCTACTGGTGACTGTAATGTAACACACACCCATACAATGCGCACCACCCCGCGATGTTTTTCAGAAACCTATCCTACATTGCCACTGCATGTTCCCTGACCTCCCCATGCTGACCACCCCGCGGTGCTTTTCTCCATCCTACATTGCCACTCACTGCCTATCCTAATTCAGACCCTCCGATTCACACCACGCCGTGATGTTTTTCTCACTCCTACTAGTGAATGTAATGTAACACACACCCATACAATGCGCACCACCCCACGATGTTTTTAAAATACCTATCCTACATTGCCACTGCATGTTCCCTGACCTCCCCATGTTGACCACCCCGCGGTGCTTTTCTCCATCCTACATTGCCACTCACTGCCTATCCTAATTCAGAACCTCCGATTCACACCACACCGTGATGTTTTTCTCACTCCTACTAGTGAATGTAATGTAACACACACCCATACAAGGCGCACCACCCCGTGATGTTTTTCTCACTCCTACTAGTGAATGTAATGTAACACACACCCATACAATGCACACCACCTCGCGATGTTTTTCAGAAACCTATCCTACATTGCCACTGCATGTTCCCTGACCTCCTCATGCTGACCACCCCGCGGTGCTTTTCTCCATCCTACATTGCCACTCACTGCCTATCCTAATTCAGACACTCCGATTCACACCACCCTCTGATGTTTTTCTCACTCCTACTAGTGAATGTAATGTAACACACACCCATACAATGCGCACCACCCCGCGATGTTTTTCAGAAACCTATCCTACATTGCCACTGCATGTTCCCTGACCTCCCCATGCTGACCACCCCGCGGTGCTTTTCTCCACCCTACATTGCCACTCACTGCCTATCCTAATTCAGACGCTCCAATTCACACCACGCCGTGATGTTTTTCTCATTCCTACTAGTGAAAGTAATGTAACACACACCCATACAATGCGCACCACCCCGCGATGTTTTTCAAATACCTATCCTACATTGCCACTGCATGTTCCCTGACCTCCACATGCTGACCACACCGCGGTGCTTTTCTCCATCCTACATTGCCACTCACTGCCTATCCTAATTCAGACCCTCCGATTCACACCACCCCGTGATGTTTTTCTCACTCCTACTAGCGAATGTAATGTAACACACACCCATCCAATGAGCACCACCCCGTGATGATTTTCTCACTCCTACTAGTGGATGTAATGTAACACACACCCATACAATGCGCACCACTCCGTGATGTTTTTCTCACTCCTACTAGTGAATGTAATGTAACACACATCCATACAATGCACACCACCCCGCGATGTTTTTCAGAAACCTATCCTACATTGCCACTGCATGTTCCCTGACCTCCCCATGCTGACCACACCGCGGTGCTTTTCTCCATCCTACATTGCCACTCACTGCTTATGCTAATTCAGAACCTCCGATTCACACCACCCTGTGATGTTTTTCTCACTCCTACTCGTGAATGTAATGTAACACACACCCATACAATGCGCTCCACCCCGTGATGTTTTTCTCACTGCTACTAGTGAATGTCATTTAACACACACCCATAATGCGCACCACCACGCGATGTTTTTCAGAAACCTATCCTATATTGCCACTGCATGTTCCCTGACCTCCCCATGCTGACCACCCCGCAGTGCTTTTCTCCATCCTACATTGCCACTCACTGCCTATCCTAATACAGACCCTCCGAATCACACCACACCGTGATGTTTTTCACACTCATACTAGTGAATGTAATGTAACATACACCCATACAATGGGCACCACCCCGTGATGTTTTACTCACTCGTACTAGTGAATGTAATGTAACACACACCCATACAATGCGCACCGCCCCGTGATGTTTTTCTCACTCCTACTAGTGAATGTAATGTAACACACACCCATACAATGCGCACCACCCCGCGATGTTTTTCAGAAACCTATCCTACATTGCCACTGCATGTTCCCTGACCTCCCCATGCTCACCAACCCGCGGTGCTTTTCTCCATCCTACATTGCCACTCACTGCCTATCCTAATTCAGACCCTCTGATTCACACCACCCCGTGATGTTTTTCTTACTCCTACTAGTGAATGTAATGTAACACACCCATAAAATATGCACCACCCCGTGATATTTTTCTCAGTCCTACTAGTGAATGTAATGTAAAACACACCCATATAATGTGCACCACCCCGCGATGTTTTTCAGAAACCTATCCTACATTGCCACTGCATGTTCCCTGACCTCCCCATCCTGACCACCCCGCGGTGCTTTTCTCCATCCTACATTGCCACTCACTGCCTATCCTAATTCAGACCCTCCGATTCACACCACCCCGTGATGTTTTTCTCACTCCTACTAGTGAATGTAATGTAACACACACCCATACAATGCGCACCACCCCGCGATGTTTTTCAGAAACCTATCCTACATTGCCACTGCATGTTCCCTGACCTCCCCATGCTCACCAACCCGCGGTGCTTTTCTCCATCCCACATTGCCGCTCACTGCCTATCCTAATTCAGACCCTCCGATTCACACCACCCCCTGATGTTTTTCTCACTCCTACTAGTGAATGTAATGTAACACACACCCATACAATGCGCACCAACCCGTGATGTTTTTCTCACTCCTACTAGTGAATGTAATGTAACACACACCCATACAATGCGCACCAACCCGTGATGTTTTTCTCACTCCTACTAGTGAATGTAATGTAACACACACCCATAAAATGCGCACCACCCCGTGATGTTTTTCTCACTCCTACTAGTGAATGTAATGTAACACACACCCATACAATGCGCACCACCCCGTGATGTTTTTCTCACTCCTACTAGTGAATGTAATGTAACACACACGATACAATTCGCACCACCCCGTGATGTTTTTCTCACTCCTACTAGTGAATGTAATGTAACACACACCCATACAATGCGCACCACCCCGTGATGTTTTTCTCACTCCTACTAGTGAATGTAATGTAACACACACCCATACAATGCGCACCACCCCGTGATGTTTATCTCACTCCTACTAGTGAATGTAATGTAACACACACCCATACAATGCGCACCACCCCGTGATGTTTTTCTCACTCCTACTAGTGAATCTAATGTAACACACACCCATACAATGCGCACCACCCCGCGATGTTTTTCAGAAACCTATCCTACATTGCCACTGCATATTCCCTGACCTCCCCATGCTGACCACACCGCGGTGCTTTTCTCCATCCTACATTGCCACTCACTGCCTATCCAAATTCAGACCCTCTGATTAGCACCACCCCGTGATGTTTTTCTCACTCCTACTAGTGAATGTAATGTAACACACACCCATACAATGCGCACCACCCCGCGATGTTTTTCAGAAACCTATCCTACATTGCCACTGCATGTTCCCTGACCTCCCCTTGCTCACCACCCCGCGGTGCTTTTCTCCATCCTACATTGCCACTCACTGCCTATCCTAATTCAGACCCTCCGATTCACACCACCCCATGATGTTTTTCTTACTCCTCCTAGTGAATGTAATGTAACACACACCCATACAATGCGCACCACCCCGCGAAGTTTTTCTCACTCCTACTAGTGAATGTAATGTAACACACACCCATACAATGCGTACCACCCCGCGATGTTTTTCAGAAACATATCCTACATTGACACTGCGTGTTCCCTGAGCTCCCCATGCTGACCACCCCGCGGTGCTTTTCTCTATCCTACATTGCCACTCACTGCCTATCCTAATTCAGACCCTCCGATTCACACCACCCCGTGATGTTTTTCTCACTCCTACTAGTGAATGTAATGTAACACACACCCATACAATGCGCACCACCCCGCGATGTTTTTCAGAAACCTATCCTACATTGCCACTGCATTTTCCCTGACCTCCTTATGCTGACCACCCCGCGGTGCTTTTCTCCATCCTACATTGCCACTCACTGCCTATCCTAATTCAGACACTCCGATTCACACCACCCCGTGATGTTTTTCTCACTCCTATTAGTGAATGTAATGTAACACACACCCATACAATGCGCACCACCCCGCGAAGTTTTTCTCACTCCTACTAGTGAATGTAATGTAACACACACCCATACAATGCGTACCACCCCGCGATGTTTTTCAGAAACATATCCTACATTGACACTGCGTGTTCCCTGAGCTCCCCATGCTGACCACCCCGCGGTGCTTTTCTCTATCCTACATTGCCACTCACTGCCTATCCAAATTCAGACCCTCCGATTCACACCACCCCGTGATGTTTTTCTCACTCCTACTCGTGAATGTAATGTAACACACACCCATACAATGCACACCACCTCGCGATGTTTTTCAGAAACCTATCCTACATTGCCACTGCATGTTCCCTGACCTCCTTATGCTGACCACCCCGCGGTGCTTTTCTCCATCCTACATTGCCACTCACTGCCTATCCTAATTCAGACACTCCGATTCACACCACCCCGTGATGTTTTTCTCACTCCTACTGGTGACTGTAATGTAACACACACCCATACAATGCGCACCACCCCGCGATGTTTTTCAGAAACCTATCCTACATTGCCACTGCATGTTCCCTGACCTCCGCATGCTGACCACCCCGCGGTGCTTTTCTCCATCCTACATTGCCACTCACTGCCTATCCTAATTCAGACCCTCCGATTCACACCACGCCGTGATGTTTTTCTCACTCCTACTAGTGAATGTAATGTAACACACACCCATACAATGCGCACCACCCCGCGATGTTTTTAAAATACCTATCCTACATTGCCACTGCATGTTCCCTGACCTCCCCATGCTGACCACCCCGCGGTGCTTTTCTCCATCCTACATTGCCACTCACTGCCTATCCTAATTCAGAACCTCCGATTCACCCCACCCCGTGATGTTTTTCTCACTCCTATTAGTGAATGTAATGTAACACACACCCGTACAATGAGCACTACCCCGTGATGTTTTTCTCACTCCTACTAGTGAATGCAATGTAACACACACCCATACAATGCGCACCACCCCGTGATGTTTTTCAGAAACCTATCCTACATTGCCACTGCATGTTCCCTGACCGCCCCATGCTGACCACCCCGCGGTGCTTTTCTCCATCCTACATTGCCACTCACTGCCTATCCTAATTCAGACCCTCTGATTCACACCACCCCGTGATGTTTTTCTCACTCCTACTAGTGAATGTAATGTAACACACACCCATACAATGCGCACCACCCCGTGATGATTTTCTCACTCCTACTAGTGGATGTAATGTAACACACACCCATACAATGCGCAACACCCCGTGATGATTTTCTCACTCCTACTAGTGAATGTAATGTAACACACATCCATACAATGCACACCACCCCGTGATGTTTTTCAGAAACCTATCCTACATTGCCACTGCTTGTTCCCTGACCTCCCCATGCTGACCACACCGCGGTGCTTTTCTCCATCCTACATTGCCACTCACTGCCTATCCAAATTCAGACCCTCCGATTCGCACCACCCCGTGATGTTTTTCTCACTCCTACTAGTGAATGTAATGTAACACACACCCACACAATGCTCAACACCCCGCGATGTTTTTCAGAAAGCTATCCTACATTGCCACTGCATGTTCCCTGACCTCCCCATGCTGACCACCCCGCGGTGCTTTTCACTATACTACATTGCCACTCACTGCCTATCCTAATTCAGACCCTCCGATTCACACCACCCCATGATTTTTTTCTCACTCCTACTAGTGAATGTAATGTAACACACACCCATACAATGCGCCCCACCCCGTGATGTTTTTCTTACTCCTACTAGTGAATGTAATGTAACACACACCCATACAATATGCACCACCCCATGATGTTTTTCTCAGTCCTACTAGTGAATGTAATATAAAACACACCCATATAATGCGCACCACCCCGCGATGTTTTTCAGAAACCTATCCTACATTGCCACTGCATGTTCCCTGACCTCCCCATCCTGACCACCCCGCGGTGCTTTTCTCCATCCTACATTGCCACTCACTGCCTATCCTAATTCAGACCCTCCGATTCACACCACCCCGTGATGTTTTTCTCACTCCTACTAGTGAATGTAATGTAACAAACACCCATACAATGCGCACCAACCCGTGATGTTTTTCTCACTCCTACTAGTGAATGTAATGTAACACACACCCATACAATGCGCACCACCCCGTGATGTTTTTCTCACTGCTACTAGTGAATGTAATGTAACACACACCCATAAAATGTGCACCACCCCGTGATGTTTTTCTCACTCCTACTAGTGAATGTAATGTAACACACACCCATACAATGCGCACCACCCCGTGATGTTTTTCTCACTCCTCCTAGTGAATGTAATGTAACACACACCCATACAAGGCGCACCACCCCGTGATGTTTTTCTCACTCCTCCTAGTGAATGTAATGTAACACACACCCATACAATGCGCACCACCCCGCGATGTTTTTCTCACTCCTACTAGTGAATGTAATGTAACACACACCCATACAATGCGTACCACCCCGCGATGTTTTTCAGAAACCTATCCTACATTGACACTGCGTGTTCCCTGAGCTCCCCATTCTGACCACCGCGCGGTGCTTTTCTCCATCCTACATTGCCACTCACTGCCTATCCTAATTCAGACCCTCCGGTTCACACCACCCCGTGATGTTTTTCTCACTCCTACTAGTGAATGTAATGTAACACACACCCATACAATGCGCACCACCCCGTGATGTTTTTCTCACTCCTACTAGTGAATGTAATGTAACACACACCCATACAATGCACACCACCTCGCGATGTTTTTCAGAAACCTATCCTACATTGCCACTGCACGTTCCCTGACCTCCTCATGCTGACCACCCCGCGGTGCTTTTCTCCATCCTACATTGCCACTCACTGCCTATCCTAATTCAGACACTCCAATTCACACCACCCCGTGATGTTTTTCTCACTCCTACTAGTGAATGTAATGTAACACACACCCATACAATGCGCACCACCCCGTGATGTTTTTCAGAAAACTATCCTACATTGCCACTGCATGTTTCCTGACCTCCACATGCTGACCACCCCGCTGTGCTTTTCTCCATCCTACATTGCCACTCACTGCCTATCCTAATTCAGACCCTCCGATTCACACCACCCCGTGATGTTTTTCTCACTCCTACTAGTGAATGTAATGTAACACACACGCATACAATTCGCAGCACCCCGTGATGTTTTTCTCTCTCCTTCTAGTGAATGTAATGTAACACACACCCATACAATGCGCACCACCCCTTCATGTTTTTCAGAAACCTATCCTACATTGCCCTGCATATTCCCTGACCTCCCCATGCTGACCACCCCGCGGTGCTTTTCTCCATCCTACATTGCCACTCACTGCCTATCCTAATTCAGACCCTCCGATTCACACCACCCCGTGATGTTTTTCTCACTCCTACTAGTGAATGTAATGTAACACACACCCATACAATGCGCACCACCCCGCGATGTTTTTCAGAAACCTATCCTACATTGCCACTGCTTGTTCCCTGACCTCCCCATGCTGACCACACCGCGGTGCTTTTCTCCATCCTACATTGCCACTCACTGCCTATCCAAATTCAGACCCTCCGATTCGCACCACCCCGTGATGTTTTTCTCACTCCTACTAGTGAATGTAATGTAACACACACCCACACAATGCTCAACACCCCGCGATGTTTTTCAGAAAGCTATCCTACATTGCCACTGCATGTTCCCTGACCTCCCCATGCTGACCACCCCGCGGTGCTTTTCACTATACTACATTGCCACTCACTGCCTATCCTAATTCAGACCCTCCGATTCACACCACCCCATGATTTTTTTCTCACTCCTACTAGTGAATGTAATGTAACACACACCCATACAATGCGCCCCACCCCGTGATGTTTTTCTTACTCCTACTAGTGAATGTAATGTAACACACACCCATACAATATGCACCACCCCGTGATGTTTTTCTCAGTCCTACTAGTGAATGTAATATAAAACACACCCATATAATGCGCACCACCCTGCGATGTTTTTCAGAAACCTATCCTACATTGCCACTGCATGTTCCCTGACCTCCCCATCCTGACCACCCCGCGGTGCTTTTCTCCATCCTACATTGCCACTCACTGCCTATCCTAATTCAGACCCTCCGATTCACACCACCCCGTGATGTTTTTCTCACTCCTACTAGTGAATGTAATGTAACAAACACCCATACAATGCGCACCAACCCGTGATGTTTTTCTCACTCCTACTAGTGAATGTAATGTAACACACACCCATACAATGCGCACCACCCCGTGATGTTTTTCTCACTCCTACTAGTGAATGTAATGTAACACACACCCATAAAATGTGCACCACCCCGTGATGTTTTTCTCACTCCTACTAGTGAATGTAATGTAACACACACCCATACAATGCGCACCACCCCGTGATGTTTTTCTCACTCCTCCTAGTGAATGTAATGTAACACACACCCATACAAGGCGCACCACCCCGTGATGTTTTTCTCACTCCTCCTAGTGAATGTAATGTAACACACACCCATACAATGCGCACCACCCCGCGATGTTTTTCTCACTCCTACTAGTGAATGTAATGTAACACACACCCATACAATGCGTACCACCCCGCGATGTTTTTCAGAAACCTATCCTACATTGACACTGCGTGTTCCCTGAGCTCCCCATTCTGACCACCGCGCGGTGCTTTTCTCCATCCTACATTGCCACTCACTGCCTATCCTAATTCAGACCCTCCGGTTCACACCACCCCGTGATGTTTTTCTCACTCCTACTAGTGAATGTAATGTAACACACACCCATACAATGCGCACCACCCCGTGATGTTTTTCTCACTCCTACTAGTGAATGAAATGTAACACACACGCATACAATGCACACCACCTCGCGATGTTTTTCAGAAACCTATCCTACATTGCCACTGCACGTTCCCTGACCTCCTCATGCTGACCACCCCGCGGTGCTTTTCTCCATCCTACATTGCCACTCACTGCCTATCCTAATTCAGACACTCCAATTCACACCACCCCGTGATGTTTTTCTCACTCCTACTAGTGAATGTAATGTAACACACACCCATACAATGCGCACCACCCCGTGATGTTTTTCAGAAAACTATCCTACATTGCCACTGCATGTTTCCTGACCTCCACATGCTGACCACCCCGCTGTGCTTTTCTCCATCCTACATTGCCACTCACTGCCTATCCTAATTCAGACCCTCCGATTCACACCACCCCGTGATGTTTTTCTCACTCCTACTAGTGAATGTAATGTAACACACACGCATACAATTCGCAGCACCCCGTGATGTTTTTCTCTCTCCTTCTAGTGAATGTAATGTAACACACACCCATACAATGCGCACCACCCCTTCATGTTTTTCAGAAACCTATCCTACATTGCCCTGCATATTCCCTGACCTCCCCATGCTGACCACCCCGCGGTGCTTTTCTCCATCCTACATTGCCACTCACTGCCTATCCTAATTCAGACCCTCCGATTCACACCACCCCGTGATGTTTTTCTCACTCCTACTAGTGAATGTAATGTAACACACACCCATACAATGCGCACCACCCCGCGATGTTTTTCAAATACCTATCCTACATTGCCACTGCATGTTCCCTGACCTCCACATGCTGACTACCCCGCGGTGCTTTTCTCCATCCTACATTGCCACTCACTGCCTATCCTAATTCAGAACCTCCGATTCACACCACCCCGTGATGTTTTTCTCACTCCTACTAGTGAATGTAATGTAACACACACCCATACAATGAGCACTACCCCGTGATGTTTTTCTCACTCCTACTAGTGAATGTAATGTAACACACACCCATACAATGTGCACCACCCCGCGATGTTTTTCAGAAACCTATCCTACATTGCCACTGCATGTTCCCTGACCTCCCCATGCTGACCACCCCGCGGTGCTTTTCTCCATCCTACATTGCCACTCACTGCCTATCCTAATTCAGACAATCCGATTCACACCACCCCGTGATGTTTTTCTCACTCCTACTAGTGAATGTAATGTAACACACACCCATCCAATGCGCACCACCCCGTGATGATTTTCTCACTCCTACTAGTGGAAGTAATGTAACACACACCCATACAATGCGCACCACCCCGTGATGTTTTTCTCACTCCTACTAGTGAATGTAATGTAACACACATCCATACAATGCACACCACCCCACGATGTTTTTCAGAAACCTATCCTACATTGCCACTGCATGTTCCCTGACCTCCCCATGCTGACCACACCGCGGTGCTTTTCTCCATCCTACATTGCCACTCACTGCTTATGCTAATTCAGAACCTCCGATTCACAACACCCTGTGATGTTTTTCTCACTCCTACTAGTGAATGTAATGTAACACACACCCATACAATGCGCTCCACCCCGTGATGTTTTTCTCACTGCTACTAGTGAATGTCATTTAACACACACCCATAATGCGCACCACCACGCGATGTTTTTCAGAAACCTATCCTACATTGCCACAGCATGTTCCCTGACCTCCCCATGCTGACCACCCCGCAGTGCTTTTCTCCATCCTACATTGCCACTCACTGCCTATCCTAATTCAGACCCTCCGATTCACACCACACCGTGATGTTTTTCACACTCGTACTAGTGAATGTAATGTAACATACACCCATACAATGGGCACCACCCCGTGATGTTTTTCTCACTCGTACTAGTGAATGTAATGTAACACACACCCATACAATGCGCACCGCCCCGTGATGTTTTTCTCACTCCTACTAGTGAATGTAATGTAACACACACCCATACAATGCGCACCACCCCGCGATGTTTTTCAGAAACCTATCCTACATTGCCACTGCATGTTCCCTGACCTCCCCATGCTCACCAACCCGCGGTGCTTTTCTCCATCCTACATTGCCACTCACTGCCTATCCTAATTCAGACCCTCCAATTCACACCACCCCGTGATGTTTTTCTCACTCATACTAGTGAATGTAATGTAACACACACCCATACAATGCGCACCACCCCGTGATGTTTTTCTCACTCCTACTAGTGAATGTAATGTAACACACACCCATACAATGCGCACCACCCCGCGATAATTTTCAGAAACCTATCTTACATTGCCACTGCATGTTCCCTGACCTCCCCATGCTGACCACCCCTCGGTGCTTTTCTCCATCCTACAAGGCCACTCACTGCCTATTCTAATTCCGACCCTACTATTCACACCACCCCGTGATGTTTTTCTCACTCCTAATAGTGAATGTAATGTAACACACACCCATACAATGCGCACCACCCCGTGATGTTTTTCTGACTCCTACTAGTGAATGTAATGTAACACACACCCATACAATGCGCACCACCCCGTGATGTTTTTCTCACTCCTACTAGTGTATGTAAGGTAACACACACCCATGCAATGCGCACCACACCGTGATGTTTTTCTCAATCCTACTTGTGAATGTAATGTAACACACACCCATCAAATGCGCACCACCCCGCGATGTTTTTCAGAAACCTATCCTACATTGCCACTGCATGTTCCCTGACCTCCCCATGCTGACCACCCCGCGGTGCTTTTCTCCATCCTACATTGCCACTCACTGCCTATCCTATTTCAGACCCTCTGATTCACACCACCCCGTGATGTTTTTCTCACTCCTACTAGTAAATGTAATGTAACACACACCCATACAAGGCGCACCACCCCGTGATGTTTTTCTCACTCCTACTAGTGAATGTAATGTAACACACACCCATACAATGCACACCACCTCGCGATGTTTTTCAGAAACCTATCCTACATTGCCAATGCATGTTCCCTGACCTCCTCATGCTGACCACCCCGCGGTGCTTTTCTCCATCCTACATTGCCACTCACTGCCTATCCTAATTCAGACACTCCGATTCACACCACTCTGTGATGTTTTTCTCACTACTACTAGTGAATGTAATGTAACACACACCCATACAATGCGCACCAACCCGCGATGTTTTTCAGAATCCTATCCTACATTGCCACTGCATGTTCCCTGACCTCCCCATGCTGACCACCACGCGGTGCTTTTCTCCATCCTACATTGCCACTCACTGCCTATCCTAATTCAGACGCTCCGATTCACACCACGCCGTGATGTTTTTCTCACTCCTACTAGTGAATGTAATGTAACACACACCCATACAATGCGCACCACCCCGCGATGTTTTTCAAATACCTATCCTACATTGCCACTGCATGTTCCCTGACCTCCACATGCTGACCACCCCGCGGTGCTTTTCTCCATCCTACATTGCCACTCACTGCCTATCCTAATTCAGAACCTCCGATTCACAACACCCCGTGATGTTTTTCTCACTCCTACTAGTGAATGTAATGTAACACACACCCATACAATGAGCACTACCCCGTGATGTTTTTCTCACTCCTACTAGTGAATGTAATGTAACACACACCCATACAATGCGCACCACCCCGCGATGTTTTTCAGAAACCTATCCTACATTGCCACTGCTTGTTCCCTGACCTCCCCATGCTGACCACCCCGCGGTGCTTTTCTCCATCCTATATTGCCAATCACTGCCTATCCTAATTCAGACCCTCCGATTCAGACCACACCGTGATGTTTTTCTCCCTCCTACTAGTGAATGTAATGTAACACACACCCATCCAATGCGCACCACCCCGTGATGATTTTCTCACTCCTACTAGTGGATGTAATATAACACACATCCATACAATGCACACCACCCCGTGATATTTTTCAGAAACCTATCCTACATTGCCACTGCATGTTCCCTGACCTCCCCATGCTGACCACACCGCGGTGCTTTTCTCCATCCTACATTGCCACTCACTGCGTATGCTAATTCAGAACCTCCGATTCACACCACCCTGTGATGTTTTTCTCACTCCTACTAGTGAATGTAATGTAACACACACCCATACAATGCGCACCACCCCGTGATGTTTTTCTCACTCCTACTAGTGAATGTAATGTAACACACACGCATACAATTCGCAGCACCCCGTGATGTTTTTCTCTCTCCTTCTAGTGAATGTAATGTAACACACACCCATACAATGCGCACCACCCCTTCATGTTTTTCAGAAACCTATCCTACATTGCCCTGTATGTTCCCTGACCTCCCCATGCTGACCACCCCGCGGTGCTTTTCTCCATCCTACATTGCCACTCACTGCCTATCCTAATTCAGACCCTCCGATTCACACCCCCCCGTGATGTTTTTCTCACTCCTACTAGTGAATGTAATGTAACACACACCCATACAATACGCACCACCCCGTGATGTTTTTCTCACTCCTACTAGTGTGTGTAATGTAACACACACCCATACAATGCGCACCACCCCGTGATGTTTTTCTCACTCCTCCTAGTGAATGTAATGTAACACACACCCATACAATGCGCACCACCCCGCGATGTTTTTCTCACTCCTACTAGTGAATGTAATGTAACACACACCCATACAATGCGTACCACCCCGCGATGTTTTTCAGAAACCTATCCTACATTGACACTGCGTGTTCCCTGAGCTCCCCATGCTGACCACCCCGCGGTGCTTTTCTCCATCCTACATTGCCAATCACTGCCTATCCTAATTCAGACACTCCGGTTCACACCACCCCGTGATGCTTTTCTCACTCCTACTAGTGAATGTAATGTAACACACACCCATACAATGCGCACCACCCCGTGATGTTTTTCTCACTCCTACTAGTGAATGTAATGTAACACACACCCATACAATGCACACCACCTCGCGATGTTTTTCAGAAACCTATCCTACATTGCCACTGCATGTTCCCTGACCTCCTCATGCTGACCACCCCGCGGTGCTTTTCTCCATCCTACATTGCCACTCACTGCCTATCCTAATTCAGACACTCCGATTCACACCACCCCGTGATGTTTTTCTCACTCCTACTAGTGAATGTAATGTAACACACACGCATACAATGCGCACCACCCCGTGATGTTTTTCAGAAAACTATCCTACATTGCCACTGCATGTTCCCTGACCTCCACATGCTGACCACCCAGCTGTGCTTTTCTCCATCCTACATTGCCACTCACTGCCTATCCTAATTCAGACCCTCCGATTCACACCACCCCGTGATGTTTTTCTCACTCCTACTAGTGAATGTAATGTAACACACAGGCATACAATTCGCAGCACCCCGTGATGTTTTTCTCTCTCCTTCTAGTGAATGTAATGTAACACACACCCATACAATGCGCATCACCCCTTCATGTTTTTCAGAAACCTATCCTACATTGCCCTGCATGTTCCCTGACCTCCCCATGCTGACCACCCCGCGGTGCTTTTCTCCAATCTACATTGCCACTCACTGCCTATCCTAATTCAGACCCTCCGATTCACACCACCCCGTGATGTTTTTCTCACTCCTACTAGTGAATGTAATGTAACACACACCCATACAATGCGCACCACCCCGCGATGTTTTTCAAATACCTATCCTACATTGCCACTGCATGTTCCCTGACCTCCACATGCTGACTACCCCGCGGTGCTTTTCTCCATCCTACATTGCCACTCACTGCCTATCCTAATTCAGAACCTCCGATTCACACCACCCCGTGATGTTTTTCTCACTCCTACTAGTGAATGTAATGTAACACACACCCATACAATGAGCACTACCCCGTGATGTTTTTCTCACTCCTACTAGTGAATGTAATGTAACACACACCCATACAATGCGCACCACCCCGCGATGTTTTTCAGAAACCTATCCTACATTGCCACTGCATGTTCCCTGACCTCCCCATGCTGACCACCCCGCGGTGCTTTTCTCCATCCTACATTGCCACTCACTGCCTATCCTAATTCAGACCCTCCGATTCACACCACCCCGTGATGTTTTTCTCACTCCTCCTAGTGAATGTAATGTAACACACACCCATACAATGCGCACCACCCCGTGATGATTTTCTCACTCCTACTAGTGGAAGTAATGTAACACACACCCATACAATGCGCACCACCCCGTGATGTTTTTCTGACTCCTACTAGTGAATGTAATGTAACACACATCCATACAATGCACACCACCCCGCGATGTTTTTCAGAAACCTATCCTACATTGCCACTGCATGTTCCCTGACCTCCCCATGCTGACCACACCGCGGTGCTTTTCTCCATCCTACATTGCCACTCACTGCTTATTCTAATTCAGAACCTCCGATTCACACCACCCTGTGATGTTTTTCTCACTCCTACTAGTGAATGTAATGTAACACACACCCATACAATGCGCTCCACCCCGTGATGTTTTTCTCACTGCTACTAGTGAATGTCATTTAACACACACCCATAATGCGCACCACCACGCGATGTTTTTCAGAAACCTATCCTACATTGCCACTACATGTTCCCTGACCTCCCCATGCTGACCACCCCGCAGTGCTTTTCTCCATCCTACATTGCCACTCACTGCCTATCCTAATTCAGACCCTCCGATTCACACCACACCGTGATGTTTTTCACACTCATACTAGTGAATGTAATGTAACATACACCCATACAATGGGCACCACCCCGTGATGTTTTTCTCACTCGTACTAGTGAATGTAATGTAACACACACCCATACAATGCGCACCGCCCCGTGATGTTTTTCTCACTCCTACTAGTGAATGTAATGTAACACACACCCATACAATGCGCACCACCCCGCGATGCTTTTCATAAACCTATCCTACATTGCCACTGCATGTTCCCTGACCTCCCCATGCTCACCAACCCGCGGTGCTTTTCTCCATCCTACATTGCCACTCACTGCCTATCCTAATTCAGACCCTCCGATTCACACCACCCCGTGATGTTTTTCTCACTCATACTAGTGAATGTAATGTAACACACACCCATACAATGCGCACCACCCCGTGATGTTTTTCTCACTCCTACTAGTGAATGTAATGTAACACACACCCATAAAATGCGCACCACACCGCGATCATTTTCAGAAACCTATCTTACATTGCCACTGCATGTTCCCTGACCTCCCCATGCTGACCACCCCGCAGTGCTTTTCTCCATCCTACATTGCCACTCACTGCCTATCCTAATTCAGACCCTCCGATTCACACCACACCGTGATGTTTTTCACACTCATACTAGTGAATGTAATGTAACATACACCCATACAATGGGCACCACCCCGTGATGTTTTTCTCACTCGTACTAGTGAATGTAATGTAACACACACCCATACAATGCGCACCGCCCCGTGATGTTTTTCTCACTCCTACTAGTGAATGTAATGTAACACACACCCATACAATGCGCACCACCCCGCGATGTTTTTCAGAAACCTATCCTACATTGCCACTGCATGTTCCCTGACCTCCCCATGCTCACCAACCCGCGGTGCTTTTCTCCATCCTACATTGCCACTCACTACCTATCCTAATTCAGACCCTCCGATTCACACCACCCCGTGATGTTTTTCTCACTCATACTAGTGAATGTAATGTAACACACACCCATACAATGCGCACCACCCCGTGATGTTTTTCTCACTCCTACTAGTGAATGTAATGTAACACACACCCATACAATGCGCACCACCCCGCGATAATTTTCAGAAACCTATCTTACATTGCCACTGCATGTTCCCTGACCTCCCCATGCTGACCACCCCTCGGTGCTTTTCTCCATCCTACAAGGCCACTCACTGCCTATCCTAATTCCGACCCTACTATTCACACCACCCCGTGATGTTTTTCTCACTCCTAATAGTGAATGTAATGTAACACACACCCCTACAATGCGCACCACCCCGTGATGTTTTTTCTGACTCCTACTAGTGAATGTAATGTAACACACACCCATACAATGCGCACCACCCCGTGATGTTTTTCTCACTCCTACTAGTGTATGTAAGGTAACACACACCCATGCAATGCGCACCACCCCGTGATGTTTTTCTCAATCCTACTTGTGAATGTAATGTAACACACACCCATCAAATGCGCACCACCCCGCGATGTTTTTCAGAAACCTATCCTACATTGCCACTGCATGTTCCCTGACCTCCCCATGCTGACCACCCCGCGGTGCTTTTCTCCATCCTACATTGCCACTCACTGCCTATCCTATTTCAGAACCTCCGATTCACACCACCCCGTGATGTTTTTCTCACTCCTACTAGTGAATGTAATGTAACACACACCCATACAAGGCGCACCACCCCGTGATGTTTTTCTCACTCCTACTAGTGAATGTAATGTAACACACACCCATACAATGCACACCACCTCGCGATGTTTTTCAGAAACCTATCCTACATTGCCACTGCATGTTCCCTGACCTCCTCATGCTGACCACCCCGCGGTGCTTTTCTCCATCCTACATTGCCACTCACTGCCTATCCTAATTCAGACACTCCGATTCACACCACTCTGTGATGTTTTTCTCACTACTACTAGTGAATGTAATGTAACACACACCCATACAATGCGCACCACCCCGCGATGTTTTTCAGAAACCTATCCTACATTGCCACTGCATTTTCCCTGACCTCCCCATGCTGACCACCACGCGGTGCTTTTCTCCATCCTACATTGCCACTCACTGCCTATCCTAATTCAGACGCTCCGATTCACACCACGCCGTGATGTTTTTCTCACTCCTACTAGTGAATGTAATGTAACACACACCCATACAATGCGCACCACCCCGCGATGTTTTTCAAATACTTATCCTACATTGCCACTGCATGTTCCCTGACCTCCACATGCTGACCACACCGCGGTGCTTTTCTCCATCCTACATTGCCACTCACTGCGTATGCTAATTCAGAACCTCCGATTCACACCACCCTGTGATGTTTTTCTCACTCCTACTAGTGAATGTAATGTAACACACACCCATACAATGCGCACCACCCCGTGATGTTTTTCTCACTCCTACTAGTGAATGTAATGTAACACACACGCATACAATTCGCAGCACCCCGTGATGTTTTTCTATCTCCTTCTAGTGAATGTAATGTAACACACACCCATACAATGCGCACCACCCCTTCATGTTTTTCAGAAACCTATCCTACATTGCCCTGCATGTTCCCTGACCTCCCCATGCTGACCACCCCGCGGTGCTTTTCTCCATCCTACATTGCCACTCACTGCCTATCCTAATTCAGACCCTCCGATTCACACCCCCCGTGATGTTTTTCTCACTCCTACTAGTGAATGTAATGTAACACACACCCATACAATACGCACCACCCCGTGATGTTTTTCTCACTCCTACTAGTGTGTGTAATGTAACACACACCCATACAATGCGCACCACCCCGTGATGTTTTTCTCACTCCTCCTAGTGAATGTAATGTAACACACACCCATACAATGCGCACCACCCCGCGATGTTTTTCTCACTCCTACTAGTGAATGTAATGTAACACACACCCATACAATGCGTACCACCCCGCGATGTTTTTCAGAAACCTATCCTACATTGACACTGCGTGTTCCCTGAGCTCCCCATGCTGACCACCCCGCGGTGCTTTTCTCCATCCTACATTGCCAATCACTGCCTATCCTAATTCAGACCCTCCGGTTCACACCACCCCGTGATGCTTTTCTCACTCCTACTAGTGAATGTAATGTAACACACACCCATACAATGCGCACCACCCCGTGATGTTTTTCTCACTCCTACTTGTGAATGTAATGTAACACACACCCATACAATGCACACCACCTCGCGATGTTTTTCAGAAACCTATCCTACATTGCCACTGCATGTTCCCTGACCTCCTCATGCTGACCACCCCGCGGTGCTTTTCTCCATCCTACATTGCCACTCACTGCCTATCCTAATTCAGACACTCCGATTCACACCACCCCGTGATGTTTTTCTCACTCCTACTAGTGAATGTAATGTAACACACACGCATACAATGCGCACCACTCCGTGATGTTTTTCAGAAAACTATCCTACATTGCCACTGCATGTTCCCTGACCTCCACATGCTGACCACCCCGCTGTGCGTTTCTCCATCCTACATTGCCACTCACTGCCTATCCTAATTCAGACACTCCGATTCACACCACCCCGTGATGTTTTTCTCACTCCTACTAGTGAATGTAATGTAACACACACCCATACAATGCGTACCACCCCGCGATGTTTTTCAGAAACCTATCCTACATTGACACTGCGTGTTCCCTGAGCTCCCCATGCTGACCACCCCGCGGTGCTTTTCTCCATCCTACATTGCCAATCACTGCCTATCCTAATTCAGACCCTCCGGTTCACACCACCCCGTGATGCTTT